>NW_023425493.1:0-1425000 GCF_014108245.1 Pipistrellus kuhlii
AAACTGTGCACCTATGGATGAGGACAATGGGGGGTGGGGAAAGGGCAGAGGGTGGGGTGGGAACCTGGTGGAAGAGAGCAATGGAGGGGGAGGGATGAGGAACATTTGTAATAATATGAACAATAAAGATTTATAAAAATAAATAAAAAAGAGTAATATGCAGATTGACCATCATTCCCACACATAATATGGCTGCCCCCATGTGGTCAAAGATCCTGCTCCTGTGTGGACACAAGATGGCCAGCAGGGGAGGGCAGTTGAGAGGAATAAGGCCTGCAAGGGATGGCAATTGGAGGCAAGGGAGGGCAGTTAGGGTGACCAAGCTGGCAGAGGATGGAAGTTGGAGGCAAACAGGCTGGCAGAGGAGCAGTTAAACATCAATTAGGCTGGCAGGGGAATGGTTAGGAGGTGATCAGGCTGGCAGGCAGAAGCAGTTAGAGGCAATCAGGAAGGCAGACAGGTGAGCAGTTGGGAGCCAGCAGTCCTGGATTGTGAGAGGGATGTCAGACTGCCCATTTAGGCCTGATCCCACCTGGACATCCCTCGAGGGGTCCCAAATTGGAGAGGGTGCAGGCTGGACTGAGGGATTTTCGTGCACTGGGCCTCTAGTATGTAATAATACAACAATGAGCTGTGTGTTTAGCCTACTCATGATTATACACCTACATTTGCCTATCCCTATATTTTTTAGCCCAATTTTCTAAGCATAGTTCTTAATGAATTAATTCTCTTCATAATCATTTCAAAATAGAAGTCTTGCCCAAGAGGAATGGCCTGGAACATTGGGGATAGGAATCCTAGGTAGAAACCCTCGGTGAGTAGAATGTGACCATTTCACACGCACTCCAAAAGCAGCCACAGATACACCAGGTAACCACAGACATATCACATAACCGCAGACACACCAGCTAACCACAAACACATCACATAACCACAGACACACCACATAACCGCAGACACACCAGCTAACCACAAACATACCACATAACTGCAGACACACAGCATAACCGCAGACACACCAGCTAACCACAGACACACCACATAACCACAGACACACCCAGCTAACCACAAACATACCACATAACTGCAGACACACAGCATAACCGCAGACACACCAGCTAACTGCAGACACGGTCATTGGGTTGGCCTGGGCAGCGAGAGGAATTCTTCGAACAAAGGCCGACCACTGAAGGTCCATGGGGACAGCGACCGTGATCAATGCAAGCCTGGGGGCAGTTGCTCTGTGACGCCCCCTGGCCACTTGCCGACAGGTCGACTGCACTGGGTCCCCCGGATGCTGAGAGCCAGCGACGCCTCGCAGGAACTCATTCTGCTCACAGAGCCGTCAGCCCCTGGCCCAGCACGGGGCCCTGAGCACGATGCTACGGCCGTGCCACAGGCCACACCGCCCAGCAGCTGCACTGGTCACGGGAAGCAAGGCCACTGGGAGGGTGCTGCCCGGCTCCGGTGGAGAGGCTGTGACTGAGTGGGGTTGGCACTCCGGCCCACCACCTGCTTCTGTGATAAAGGTTTGATGGCACCAGCATCCTCGCCAGCTCACACATCACCAAGGCCGCTGGTGCAAACAAGGCTGAGCTGAGTTGTTGTCGCTGGAGCCATATGACTCACAAATTCTCGAATAATTATCTCCTGGCTCTTCACAGAGAAAGGGCCCACCCTGCCCTCCGGGGTGGGAAGGGAGTGTGCGGCCAAGGCCCAGAACACAGTGTATGCCGTGTCCCCAACTGGCCGGCTGTGGGGCTGCAGGAACCGGGGAGTGAGGCCACATGGCTCCGGGCCTCCACGCTTTCGGTCTCTCACCCGGGCCGTAGCTCCGAGCCTCCACACGGCTGGTCCCTCTCCTGGGCCATGGCTCCAGGCCTCCACGCAGTTGGTCTCTCACCCAGGCCGTGGCTCCGGGCCTCCACACGGCTGGTCCCTCTCCTGGGCCGTGGATCCGGGCCTCCAGCGGTCGGTCCCTCACCCAGCTGTGGCTCCAGGCCTCCACAGGGTGTGCTTCTACAGGGGACCCAGGCTGGCGGAGCTGCCAGTCACAGCATGGAAACGTGCCCCTGAGGGTCGGGACCCAATGCCGCAGAGAGACAAATAATTCAATGACTGTGTTGTTTGGGAAGGAGCTGCTGCCGGTTTTCTGAGGGGCAGATCCAGCAGCTCACACCAAGGCAGGAGGCGACCCTCAGGATAGGCAGCGGGAGGTGACACGGGCAGAGCCCTCCCAGCACAGTGAAGGCCAGCCCGGCTCCGAGCTCGTAAACATGAAAAGCTTCCTGGCCACTCCCGCAGTAGCCTACTCATGATTATAAACCTACATTTGCCTACCCCTATATTTTTTAGCCCAATTTTCTGAGCATAGTTCTTAATGAATTAATTCTCTTCATAATCATTTCAAAATAGAAGTATTGCCCAAGAGGAATGGCCTGGAACATTGGGGATAGGAATCCTAGATAGAAACCCTCAGCGATGCAGCTGAGGAGGCGCGTCTCGAGACGGTGGCTGGGCCTGAGACAAACTTCTGACTCTGAGCCTTTGGCTCTGGCTCAGCTCTGCGGGCCGAGGGCGAGGAGAGGCGGGAGAAGAGCTGCACTGTGTCTCCTGAGAGCAGCCAGCCTGACCCCGGGCCCCGCTGCTCTCACCCACTGCCTGTCCCTCCTAAAGCACAAGCCTGCATGCCGCCCTTGACCCCTTCCCGCGGGCCATACTCATGCTCCCACACGGCAGCCTGGCAGGCCTGCACGCTGCAGGGCCCGGAGCTGGGACCCCCATCAGCTGGAACCCCTGGCTGCTGGCAGGGACCTCACTCCCAGTGTGTACCACATCCTCAAGCTGCTGGTCCTCCTCAGGCCCCGATGTGCTCCCGCCCATGCCACGTCCGTGAGGAACGCACTGCCTCAGTTGGCATCACTTGGCCCCACCCCTAGCTTGTGGGTTACCGAGCAAGCCGCTGCCTATTCGGCACTAAGAGCAGGGGCGGCGTGTGTCCTGGGTTTGGCCTGAGCCCTGCGGGCACAGGGCAGCTGTGACTGTGACAGTGTCTTACACGTTCTCTGTTCGCACAGCGGCGGTCACTAGCACCAGAGGCCAGAGATGGACAGACCGCAGGAATGTGCCTCTCACCGCTCTGAGGCTGGAAGTCCAAGAGCAAGGTGCAGCAGTCCCAGCATGAGCGGGGCCTGGCTTCCAGGCCCACGGGTCTGTCTGCTCTCTTTGTCCTCACGCGGGGGAGGGAGGGCAGGGGAGCGGAAGGCAGAGGAGGGTGCTCTGATGCCATCGCACTGGGGGGTGAATTTCCACACAGGACTGTGGAGGGCACAGGACGTCCACAGCGCACATGTGCCCGCAGGCTGCCACATGCTTTATGCCCAATGCACCTGTTTCCAGTTGTTGCCGACGGCAGGCACAGCCTAAACCTCAGTTCCCACCATTGCTCACATCGTGACTCAACCAGAAGAACCATCACACCGCATCTTTCCCATCGGCAGGTAGAATGCAGACATCCTCCCCAGGCATGGCACAGCCCTGGGCTCACCGCTCTGACGCTGTGGCTTTACATCACTCTACACCCCCTTGTGCTTTGTCTCCATCTCAGGCCTGGGAGCGTTCCCTCCTACATGAGCGGAGCCACTATACCTCACTTTTTGTCCCAAGCTTAATTCTGCAAAGAGCCGCCATGACCGCGTGGAGGTCAGTGACCTGAGCCAGTGACCCCCAGCTCCCAGTCCGCACTGCCAGGCCCCCGCTTCCCCACGCAGCCCAGCCCGTCACCCTCTCGGAAGAGAGATTCCCAGGAAAATGTACTTTCAAATGGTCCCGGTGAGTCTGGCGGGTGACCGGCACCTGGCAGTTCCTGGTTAGGTGTGCTAAGACCTGGCATTGCCTTTCCAGACTGGTGCATCTGGGGAGAGGTGGATGCCCAAGGACCTAGACAAATGTGATGATTCTCAACAGAATCAGATGGTAACGGACAAAAGGTTTGGACAGAGCTGTAAAAACTCATGTGGACACAGGCACCTGAAGCTCTCTCAGAGGCAAGTACGGTCCGTAAACGTGCACATGTGTTTGTTGAGGGGTGTGAACAACGGGAAGGCAGGCACCCTGGCCACTTGGAAAAGTAAGCCTATTAAGAATGAATTATGCACGCTCACTTTCTCATTCTTTTTTTAGTCCCTCTTTAGGCACTATTTAGGCATCTCATCCCACAGTTTGGTGGTGACACAATGTGGCTGCTTGGGAAGTGCGTCTGCACGTGACTGCCATGTCCACCCAGGGCTCCCTCTCCCCCGGCCTCCCTCAGCTCCGTGCCCGGCACAGCGCTGATGAGATGTGACAACAGCAAACACAAGTGCATTTCCTGGAGATTGACCACATCCAGGAGGCGGGCTCCAAGGGAAAGGAGCCATCAGAGGGGTCTGTGGAGGAAAGCGTGCCTAAGCCTATCATTTGCAAATGTCAGCTCCGTTCCCGGGGACTCCAGAGGCTGCTCAGCAAACTGGTTTCTAATGAACACGGTGGCGCCATTTGAGTCCCTAGACAGGAGCCTCCCAGGCAGCCGGGCCTCCCAGTGCCTTGTCCATCTCACTGCAATGGCCTGAGCCAGGGGCACCATAGGATTCAGTAGCTAAATAATGGCAGAGGGTTAATATATTTCCCCTTTATATTAAACAACTGCTATGCACTTTATAATATACTAGAGGTGCACGAATTCATTCATGGGTGGGGTCTCTTGGCCTGGCCAGCAATCAGGGCTGATCTGGGACTGGCAAGCCAGGGGGAAGAACCCTGGGAGAGTGGCCAACCACAGAGGTTGGCTGGCGGTGGAGGTTGGCTATGAGAGTGCACTGACCACCAGGAAGCAGCTCCTGCACTGAGCATATGCCCCCTAATGGTCAGTGCATGTCATAGCTACCAGCTGGTCATCTGGTTGTCCAGTCATAATGGTTGCTTAGGCTTTTATATATATAGATATACTATATCATAGGACTGCTACATACCCTAAAACATTATGTACTATAATATTACATAACTGCTATGTGCCTTATAATATATATACTATATTATGTAATTGCTATGTACTTTATAATATACTAGAGGCTGTTGCATGAATTTGTGCACCAATGGAGTACCTTGGCCTGGCCTGCAGGATTAGGCCAAAACCAGCTCTCTGATATCCCCTGAAGGGTCCCAGATTGCGAGAGGGTGCAAGCCAGCTCGAGAGACCCACCTGTGCATGATTAGGACCAGGGAGAGACATAGGGGGTTGGCCAGCAAGGAGGGACCACAGGAGTGCTCCAGGGCAGGTCCAGCCCATCTCGCTCAGTCTTGATCAGCTGGACCCCAGCAGCAAGCTAACCTACGAATCGGAGTGTCTGCCCCTAGTTGTCAGTGCATGCCATAGTGAGTGGTTGAGCAGCCTTAGCATATTATTAGCATATTAGACTTTGATTGGTTGAATGAATGACTGGACAACCAACCGGACACTTAGCATATTAGGCCTTTATTATACAGGATATTATAATACTAGAGGCCCGGTTCATGGAATCATGCACTAGTGAAGTCCCTTGGCCTGGCCTGCACCCTCTTGCAATCTGGGACCCTTCAGGGGATGTCAAATTTTCAGTTTGGCCCGATCCCCACAGGCCAGGCAGAGGGACCCCACTGGTGTATGAATCCATGCACCGGGCCTCTAGTATGTATATAAGATCTTTGGTTAATATCTTCTTGCCCTCCTCCACCTTCCAGCTGAGATTCATCATTTTGTTCCATGTTTCCATGCCAGTGCATTGACTGTCTGTCCCCTGGTGGTCAGTGTGCATCATAGCTACCAGTCAAATGATCAGACAATCACTTAGGGTTATCAGACAATCACTTAGAGAGAGAGAGAGAGAGAGAGAGAGAGAGAGAGAGAGAGAGAGAGAGAGAGAATAAAGGCCCAGTGCACAAAATTTGTGCATGGGGAGGGGGGGTCCCTCAGCCCAGCCTGCATCCTCTCCAATCTGGGACACCTGGAGGATGTCCAGCTGGTCCTAAATCGGCAGTCAGAAATCCCTCTCACAATCGTGGACCACTGGCTCCTAACCTCTCATCTGACTGCCTTCCTAGTAGCACCTAACTACTCCCCCCCACCCACCCTCTGTTGGCCTGATCGCCCCTCACTGCTTCTGTGTGCTGGGCTGATAGCCCATAATGACCTCTCCTGCCAGCCTGATTGCCCCCAACTGCACTCCCTGCCAGCCTGTAGCCCCTCATGGCCCACCTGCCTACCTAGTCATCCCAGACAGCCTGCTTGTTCAGTCATTTGGTCATCCCTCACTAACCCAACCCCCAGTGGTCCGCAAACTCATTAGTCCATAGAGCCAAATATCAACAGGACAATTTAAATTCCTTTGGAGAGCCAAACTTTTTAAACATAACTTCTTCTAATGCAACTTCTTCAAAATAGACTCGCCCAGGCTGTGGTATTTTGTGGAAGAGCCACACTCAAGGGGCCAAAGAGCAGCATGTGGCTTGTGAGCAGCAGTTTGCTGACCACGGATCTACTTAATATAAGCAGCTGGCTTATGGGGGTGCAGAGCAGATCTTGTGGGTCACCTGCTGCTCTCCATGCTGCTGGCAGGATTGGAATAAACGTTCCTATATGATTCAACCCTGTTTCTGCTGAATGGGCTCAAAGTGACAGGCAGCCCAGATCCATTGATCACCTGGTTACAAAAGAATAAAAATGAAGAGAAAGAAGAGGAGCAGAATGAGGAGAGGAAGAAGAGAAGCTCCGAAGTCCAAGGAGACATGGTGGTTGGGCATCGACTGTCAGCATGCTTTGTAGAGGAAAGCTCCTTTAACCTATGTGGAATGCAGCAAGGTTTTCCTTCTCTTTTCTCACCTTCCACTGGCACCCTGGAACTGTGACCAAGGAACATGAGCCAGAGGCTCAAACCCGAGAGTGAGAGATGGGGACGCAGAAAGGAAAGCATCTTATCCCATGGCTGCGAAGGCCTTGTTACACGTGAGCCATGATGATGCTTTATCTGCAAAGCCATCAGTGACTGTTAACCATCTCTACCTTGCACCTTCTGGAATGAAGGTCAGTGGAATCATATTTAATATTTTCCCAGAGATGTGGCTGGTTCCCCTTCCTAACCTTGACCCAGTTAAACTCGCCCAACGCATTCCCACCGAGGCCAAGGTAGTTCCACCCAGACTCTCTGCTCTTTCATGAGGAAGCCGGAACAGTGGGTGACACGTGCTGAGTGTGCAGACAGAGAAGGCCTGCAGCCAGGTCCTCACTTGGGTGCAGCAGACACGGGGTGCATCCAGTAGATGTGGGCATGGAAGGTAAGTATAGAGTACAACAGGTAGATATGAGGTACAGCAGATATGGGGTGCCACAGACATGAGGCACATCAGTAGATATGGGGTACAGCAAATAGATATGGGGTGCAGCTGATATGGGGTATAGCTGATATGGGGTGCAGCAGATAGTCATGGGATACAGCAGATATGAGGTGCAGGCCCCATGTTCTCATGGTGGGTGTGGCTGTGGGTTGGTCTCATTACTCACCCCCAGTTATGGTTTCCACAGGATGTTTACCAATGTGACCCACACAAAGCAACGCCCATTTGCTCTCTGAGGCTTCCTTGGTTGTGCTCAGCGGCAGGTGGAGCTCACGCCCTGAAACCCTGGGCTGGCCCGGCACCTGCTGTCCTTCCTGCTTTTCACAGACTGTCCCTCTCACCAAACACGGCCGGTGCCTCACAGGAGCCATGCGTCACTTTAGCTGCCAGATGCAGCGTCTGATTGAGCACGCCCAGCCCAGCACGTGGCCCGGCTCACACTTCGGTGTCCTGGCTCAGCTAGAACCAGGAGAGGCCCCGGCGGGGGTGGACCATTTCTCTGTCTCTCCCCAAACCCGCTCCCCAACATGCCAGGTGGTTATTCATCCCTGGGGGGTGAGCCCTGCCCAGAGGAGAGAGGCGTGTACTGCTGAGCCTGTGCCTGGGCGGCTGCTGGGACATGGGGAGCCAGCCTTCTTCTTGCCTCTGGACGTCCACATGATCCCCCAGCACCTCCCACCGAGGTCTGCACCCCCTGATCCATCCCTTTCACCTCGTCTCTCTGGGAGCAGGCAGGACCTGTCCGCGGGGGTGGCCACGTCTCCCGGGGCCGCCACCCACCTGCTCTGCCTCAGCCTTGAACATCCACATCCCATTTAAGGGCGGGTTCGACAGCTCTGAGCATCCTGACTCCATTGTAACCGGTGTCACGTACCCGGGCTTATGCTTCCAAGCTGTGCGCTCACAGATGGGAGCAAGCTTAGGATTCCCACAGTAGCCACCACCCAGCCCTGCTGCTCAGCCAGAACATTCGGTATGAACTGTGTGTCGGGCCCAGACACCGACTCGGGGCCCTAGGAGCTCGCTTTGGTTGTCCGTGGATGCTGACATTTCCACACGCCAGCGGCTCACAACGGCATCTTAGAGCTCCGGCATCAGACAGCTGGACGTGACCCCAGGCCGACACCGAGGAGCTGGGGGCTGCGTCCCTTCTGCAGGCTCCAGGGCAGGTCCCGTGTCCTGCCTTTTCCGGCCTCGGAGGCACCTGTGCTCCGTGGCTCCGGCTTCTTCGTCCATCAGGGCCAGCGAGGGTGCCGCTAGGCCTCACACTGGTCACTCCAGCCATCCCCCACCATCTCGCCCTCACTGTTTTCCTGCCCCCTCCTAAAATCAAAAGAGGTTTGTTCTGCTTTGTGTTTCACAAAAGATGCACAAAACAGAACAAGAATCTCAGGGCTTCCTTCTTACGACTGCCTCAGAGCATGCGTGCTCCTTTCTCTGAACTCCCTGAGGCAGCCGCACCTCAGGAGCTCCGGTAACCAGACAATTCCCTGCCTCCTCCATCCCTCCTGCCTGCATAAGGGCGCTCCATGCACACATTTCCAATGAGTGTGTGAATGCATGGACGGATGGGTTGATGATGGATGGATGGACGGACAGATGGAAATCTGCCAGCTGGCTGACCACATTTTGGAACACAACAGTACTCGCATGTGCTGGTTGAAAATCAATTTCAAAGATGAGCCTTGGTCACTGGACACGGAAAAGCACACGCCCCGGTGTTCAGTGTCCCCTTTACAGCCACGGACCACAGCCCTCAGCCCACTTCTCCCAGGGCTGCACGGCCATCCTGACGGCCCTGCCTGGCTGCCACTGCCCTTTCTAACACGCCAAGGAGTCACTGCCTGCAGACGCCCTCCGGGCAGTCTCACTGGGCTGTATGACCGCCCCCCCCATCCCACTGCCCAGCCCAGTCTGGCCCAGGAGGGGTGGGACCTGCTTCTCCGCAGGCTCTCCCAGCCTCACCCACACGCCTCAGGCCTCCAGTTGAAGCAGCCAGTGCCCTGGGCGCCACAGCGGCAGCAGTGACTTCGGTGCCTCAGGTGGCTGCTGTAGCCCTTCCCCACGCCTCAGCCTCTGTCACCCTGCTCTGTGACAGGATGCCTCGGCCTTCGTCTCAGACACAGGCCTCCCCTGCGGTCCCCACGCTCACCTGGGACTCTGCTTCCTGCCCAGCCCAGGGGCACGTGTGGGGCCCAGAGGACCATCGCCGCCCTCTGCTCGCTCTCCCTCCTGGGGACAGAAAGCTTAGCCCCACGAGGAAGACTTTGCATCCCTCCCCTCTGGCTCCTGGCTGTCACCAAACACAGGGACATCCCGAACCCCACGCCCTTCGTGGAAGCCAGGACTGTCTCGGCAGTCATCGGGCACCAGGCTCCGGGGCGTTGAACCTGAGCCCGATGCCCAGTCGCAGGCGTGAGGGTGTCCAGGACGCCTTTCCCGGCCCCTCGTTCCCCCCTCCCACCCATGAGGGCCCTGTGCCCTGTTTTAAACCGAACAAGGAACACGTTTACTCCCTTCAGGTTTCGTGTGGCCTGGTGTGTGGATTGCACAGACTGGCCCTCCCTCTGGCCCCGCCTCTCTCCCTCCGCCCAGCGGCTGTCAGGACGATCCGGCCGCTCCGAAGGCACCTCCGCGGCCTGAACTCCTGACCCTGCGGTTCTAATGGCTTCCCAGACTCCCCCGCTCAAGGCCGGGGAATGGCAGCCCGGCCCGGCCAGTAAGCCAGTAATTCACGGTGCTCCGTCAACGTCCCGCCGCCCTCCCACCACAGCCCTCTACGCGCTCCCTCACCCATCGGAAGCAGCTTGATCACCTGCCAACCCGTATTGATTTTTGCTTCCCAATCTCCAGGCTGGATAGAGGGAAAAGATTAAAAACAGTTTGTCAGTTTGAAGTTGAATAAGAATTCAGCACCAGGGACGTCTCAGAAATGTGAGGAAGTGGCAGGGGAGGTGCCGGGTGTGGGCCGGTCAAGGCCAAAGCCACTCTTGAGGGAGTTTAACCCCTTATGCCAGCCAGCCCCGGAATGTTCTGGAGGGGATGGACTGTGGTCCCGCCCTCTTCCATGCTGCTTCCTGCGTGTGGATGCCCCCTGAGTTCTGAGCCCTCAGTGTCCGCACGGGTGTGGTAGGGACTGTGCGGGCGGTCAGCATCCTGGGGGCCATTGGCCGTCACCAGGATGGAGTGTGTGGGTTTCCGTGGCTCCGGGCTGTGGGCCCAGCCTGCCCCCTGCGCTGTCCCCACGCCCGCGCCCTGTTAGTATTCACGAGCAGGGCCACCCTGTCCTTGTCAAGACAGAGCGGGAAGACCAGGGACATTTGCCCTTCAAAACACCAGCATCGTTGACTCGTGAAGGACCGTCGGTTCCTTTGTCAGCAGCAGCGGTGACAGGTGCTTCCTGAGCCTCGGTGAGAAACTGAGGGCCAGGGCCAGAGTAGCGCACAGGCAGGACCCACGCCCAGGCACAGGGCGTCCCTCAACCGCCCCCGAGGCCAGGGGCAGCCACCGGGGGCTCGGGACGGGCAGAGCAGAGGTTGGCCTTTCCCGCGGGAAGCGCAGCAGTTAGACCAGGTCAGACCCACCTGTGCCACAGCAGCAGGAGGGTCCTGTGTGACCAGGCCAGGCCACGTATGACACCCGTAGCACACCGGGCCCGAGGCCTCCTCCTCCGCCTGCAGGGAGCTTGGACTCGCGGTGGGCAGGGCACGGCCTGGCCCGGCAGGAGTCAGGCTTGGTCCTGTGGAGCCGGGAGGAGCTCCTCTAATGGACACGCTCACTCTGAGGTGATGGTGTCTCCTTCGTCCACGTGTCTGCAGGTGTGACCTGCACCCTAGCCAGCAAGGTTCTTCCAGTTGGAATCTCACGAGGTGACCTGGGCCAATGGTCCAGCCAGCCGAGTCCCGGCGGGGCAAGTTGAGGCACCGTCATCTGCCAGAGGCCTGGCAGTGGCCCGGGCACAGTCTGCTCTGGGCACTGAGCGGGTGCGACATCTGAGGAAGCAGAGTAGGCCCGTGGCCCCCGTGGCACCACGCCACGCAGCGGGGCTGAGCCCCAGCCCGGCTTCCCTTCTATCGAAGCAACTGAGAATCCCGCTGCCGGCAGGACCTGCAGACCACGCTCCACGCTCACTTTTTCTCACTATCGCTCAGCCCCTTGCCTGAAGTCGCATTATCTGCAGGATTAGGAAGAAGAAAGGTGAGTGTGCAACAAGGATTGCGCTACATGACTCTGGAGAACACAGCTGCCGCTATTGCTTCAGCTGGCACGGGTCCCTCCTCCTTGCAGTATTTGTGTCTGCCCGCACCTGGTCCCCACCCCACTGAGTGAGGCCATGCAGGACGGACCTCACACCTCTGCCTGCAAATCCCATTATCAGCACCGGCCTGGTGCCAGCCGACCTGAAACGGCAGCTCCAGCACCTGCCGCAGTGACTTCCCCACCCACCGCCCCCGGCTCCTCTCCTGGTTCCCACAGCCCATAGGACCTCACAGCCACACAAACCGAACTGTATAGGAGACGCTTGGGCATGGTTGGCGCAAACCAGACTGTGTGTGAGTGGACCTTCTTTCTTCCAGGGACCTGCCAGGCTCTGCCCTAGGCGCGGGGCCCAGATGCCACCTCCAGGGGGCCTGTACCATTCCAGCAATGCCACCTCGTCCTCACCGTCCTCACCGCCTCTCTCCTTGTTCTCACTGGCAGTTCCTAGGACGCGGCAGCGGAGGACACGGGGGCTCTGGCTACACCGCGCGCGGGCACATCAGTGATTCTCGCCCCCAGGAATCTCTGCTCCTTCCAGAGGCCTTAACAGACACTCTCTCACCCCGCCCCATGCCCGGCCCCGCCCCGGAGCACCCCACCTCCATGCTGCAGACATCCTCTGTGAGAACCGGGACGCCGAGCAATCCCGACTCCTCCGAAGCTCTGTCTTGACTTCACTGAGCGGGAGTTAGGCTCCGTGGACGTGCCAGCTCTTCAGAACGCCATTTCCATGGCCTGCTCTGCCAGCTGCATGAAGCACGGGCTCGCCTGTGACTTCTGTATTAACATCACTCCATGGCTTCAGGGTACAATAGAAGGGGCGTCATCAGGAACACAATACCCTTCCTACCAGTCCCTGTCTACCTCTGCAGCCTTTTGAGGTCACCTCCAGCTTCCTACACACATACATGCACATGCAGACGTGTGCACAGATGTGTATACACACAAGACTGTGCCCTTTGCCTGGAATGGTCTCTCTGTCCACCTGCTGACCTCTCTCCTCTGTGACTCAGCTCCATTGTCACAGCTCTGGGAACCTCCCTGACGCCCGCATCCCTGAGGCCGGGGTGCCCACACTGCTCTGCGGCACCTGGATGGAGCTGCAGTTCCAGGCAGCCTCGCGCTGAACAAGCTCTACTTTCCTGTATTTTTCAATCGCTGAATGTCCCCCTGAGAACTGACATGTCAACAGTTTCTATCCATCACCTATTATTCCACATGCACACACGCAGTGTCAATGTGAAGAAATGATGAATCTAGTTATTAAGAAAAACTTTAAAATGGATTATATCAGTTATTATACATGCATATTATTACATATCCATTTTTAAATCTAAACTTTAAATGTGAGATTACGGCACAGCGGATCTCTGAGAGCTCTGATCGGAGCCCCTGGCGGTGGTGATTTGGGACCGTCTGTGAGCAGCTCCTGGGCCCTCACCCACCCGCCACGGCTCTCAGCTCCTAACTCTCCAGGTGGCCCTAGCAGTTGCCAACAATGAGCATGTGGATCCTGTCACAATCCTGTCCTGAGAGCAGCGTGTCTGAGGCGACGGCGCTGGGCATGGAGAGGAAGCGGGCATAGGGGAAAGGCCTCCAGTCCGGCTGAGGCGGGGAAGGTGCTGAGATGCAGCCACGGGCACGGACGGTGGGCGCTTCTTCATAAAACAGGCCTACTCTGCAGGGAAGAGCATGGCTGTCAGCGCAGCCAGCCAGGGAGGCTGGGTCAGAGCTGCAGAGCCAGTTAGGAGGGCGGAGAGCTCAGCCTGCATGGCCTGTGCGGAGGACCCCTCGCCAGAAGCCACTCCCACCCTCATGGCCGAGCTGCGGTCCCCCCACCAGCCCGCACAGGCCGCCCCTTTGGGCTGTGGTCTGAGCAGGGCTACTGTCACGTATGGCTCATGTTGTGTGTGGGGAGAGGGGGCGCCCAGAGCTTTCCGTGACTCCCTCCCAGGATGAGCACGTCTTACACAGACACAGGCAGCCTGGTCTGCAGCCTGGATGGAGCGGCCCGGCTCCTCCAATCCCAGCCCTGGGCAGCGTGGCTCAGGCAGCTCTCTCTAACACACGCATGGCCCAGTGGAGGGCGTGGTTTTGGGTGGGGAACGGCCACAGGGCCCCTTTTCCGTGTCCTTCCAGCACCTCGGTTCCCGTCCTCTGACCGGCTGGGTGCAGAGTGGAGTGTTTCCGATGGTGGCCCGAAAGCCTCTCGCTCCGTCCTGATCTGCTCTCCGAGGACAGCGCTAACTCGACCTTTGTTTTCTGAAGGTACTGGAGATCTATGTCCTTTCTGATTTAAAGGAAAAAAGACACTTTAAAAATTTTTCTTGAGATTAAAAAAATACACCCTTTTGCAGGGTCTCTGGAGGGTGTGCGCTGTGCAGAGCACTGCAGGGTTATGTGTGAGCCCTGTGGGCGGGGTTTGACTCCTGGGGGAGTGGTGCTCTGGCTGAATCCCCAGGTGTGATAGCAGAACCTTCATCGAATAAATGTGCCGCACATTTGTACAGCTCACACAGCACGCCCCTGTTTATCTCACTCGGATGAAACAATAACCTGGTAAATTAAGCAAGGAATATATAATCTCCATCTTATAACCGAAGCAATGGAGGCTGAGATGCTCATTCAGGCTCCAAAGTTAGCAAGAGGCAGAACAGCCCTGGAGTCTACCATCTGCCATTCAGATCATCCCGGGTTCTCACTGGCTCCTGGGCCTGCCACTCAGATCACCCCGGGGTCTCACTGGCTCTAGTCTGAAGGGACCCGCTGGGCAGGCAGATATGACCCAGAGGCCCCCTGTCCTCTGACACCAACTGCTCCCTATCTCTAATTGCCTAGTTTGTGGGACTCAGTGGGACCCACCCTCTCAACTGTCTGTTGCATCAGATGGGGCACGGGGGCAGGTACATGTGTGCACAGAACACCCCCCCCCCCTGCCTCCCCGTAAATCACAGCCTTTGAGGAGGCGGCACCTCTGGGCGAGCTCGCCAGTGCTGAGCTGTGAGTAATAATTTACGCGGCAGAGTCATTTCAGGCTGAAAGGGAAAGAGATTTCCCAGCCCTCCCTACGCGGAAGGGAATGTCAGCCATATAATTTTATGCCGGCAGCACAGGGGTCACACGAAGGGAGAGATATTCTCTCGATGGCCTGAACTTACGTGTTGTCATTAAAACATGTCTAGCCACAGCCGTGTTTTGAAGCCCATTCCAGGGGACACGTCACAGGTGGTCTTGGCAGAACCTGCTGCCAGCGTGGAAAGTGTGTTCGGAGAAGTCCTCACGGTGGAGGTGTGAAATTTACAGCCACAGAAAGCAATTTTCTGATTGCAACTTGGCCGGGGCGCTGCGGTGGCTGGGGTGGGAACACCATGGGACCCTTAAAATCCATCATGACAGCCGGGGTTGGTTCTCTCTTCGAGCGGAGCGGGGCGACAAGAAGCAGAATCAGACCAAAACCACGGGGAGCTGCCAAATTAACTCCACGCTCCTGACCCTCCCAGGAGCCGGTCCCAGGACCCCCACCACCTTCCTTCATCACCGTCCTGACAAGCAGCTTTCCAAACAGGGACCTTCCTCCTGTCCTCCTGCTCCAGTCCCCACCGTGCGGGAATTTTCCACAGCATCCTGTATGCCACGTCTCCGAGGATTCTGAGACTTTGTTGTGGGAGCCACGCATCCAAGGAAGTCGGCACCACCATTTGCAGGGTCCCTACATTCATGGTTTGAAGAGTTGAGAGGATTTCTCAGCCTCTTCTCACCTTGCACGTTTTTCATGCCTCGAAGCTGGCTGCATAAAACCCTCAGCTGTGCCCATGGCCATGCACACCGCCTGGCAGACCCTCGCCCCTCTATGCTGGCGCCAGCCCACCTGTCTGCTGAGCGGCTGCAGGAGTGGCCCTGGCGCTGATATTGTCATCAAACCCAGGCGATTCGAATGTGCTCCTAACCTCACCTTTGTGGGCTCCTAACCTCACCTTTGCCCACCATCAGTGCACAGAGGACACCCCAGAGCACGAGAGGGCTCTTTAGATGCAGGTTAGGCTCAGTTCTCAGGGTGGGCTCCGAGGGTCAACACCACCAGCGGCTCCTAAGGGGTCTGGTCCCGCGGTCACATTGTTCACCTCAGTCCTCTAACCTATCCCTTCAACACATGGCTCAAGGGAGGTCTCTTCTGGGGAGACGGCCTTGTGTTCCCGGCGGAGGCAGGCCCTGGGCTCCTCTGTTCTCAGACAGGCGTTCCCGTCCCCCCACGCGCTCCCTCAGAGCCCCCGTTTACTCACACAGACGCTCCGGGCATGAGCGCGGGGCTTACACTCCGGGCTCACCTGGCGCGTCACTGTGGGCGCTGTGGGAGGGAGGCCCTCAAAACCGGCACCTTTGGAGGCCAATGGCAGGTGCTCACTGCCGCCCCTGAGAAGAAGGGCAGCAAACCCCTCAGAGATGGGGTTCAGGGTCTCAAAGAGGGGGTTCAGGGTCTTCAAAGACAGAGACACCAGTTTTCTTTGTGCTCAGGGTGAGGTAGTGGCTGCCCAGGAGCTGAGTGGGGCTGAGACTTGCGGACGGAGAGCAGGAGGAGACGCTGGTCCGAGGCAGGCTCTGCCGGTGACACTGGCAACCTGGGCCAGCCAGCCGCCCTCCGCAGCGGCCTGACCTGACCACGATCAGGGCCGAGTCCTGTTCCCTGGCAGGCTATTAATTTTCCAATTATCACAGCGAGATGATAGTGCAGCGAGGAGACCGGGATTTACATTGATCACATGGGCAGCTCTCTCTCCCTTCGCCTCCGCCACCGCCCCTTTCCATTTTACTGTGGTTTCTCCCTCTCCCTGTATCGTCTGCCACTTCTCGCCCCTCCATTAGGCTCACATTGTAATGAAGCAAGGTGGCCCCTGGGGCCAAGAGCCAGGTCAGAGTGAGGCTCCGGCAGCTTCCGGAAAGGCCCAGCACCAAAGCAGAGTGCCGTGCTCTGTCCCAGGAGCACAGACCGCCTCTTTGCCACCAGACAGGCTCGTCTCCACGAAAACGTGAGCTGCTGCTTCGAAGGCACGACTGCTCATCCAGAGTCATGGCTGACACGTCTTCCCCATCGGCTCCTCTCCCGCACTGCGTGGGGAACGTGGTGGGCCTGGGGGTGGCCCCTTAGGGAGGTGGCCATGGACTGGGCAGTGCAGGCGGGATTGGATGTGTGCATTGGCCTCCATCTTCAGACCCTCCGCCGCCGAGCGCCGCAGCTCAGGCCTGACTGCGATGGAACCTGAAGGCAGAGGGCAGGCAGAGTGGACACGGGTTTGCTCTCCACCTGACGTGACATTGTCCAGGCTGCAAGCCATGAGTGTCTCTTTCCCTCTTTCCCTCTCCTCGCTTACGAGGGATCAGAAGTTGCTAATCAGTAGGAGCAGGAACCTAAGATGCATCAGGAAGAGAGAGAGAGGTGTTCTGCATCCTCCGATGGGGCACAGATGTCAGCGCTACCGCAGCCTCTGTCTGCTGCTCCTGTACCCTTGGCTGAGAATGATAGGTGGCCGAGAGCGAGCCAGCCTCGCCCTCTCTCTGTCCCATGGCCTCCCTGACGTGACTGCTGCAGAATAGCCCACACTGACCCAACACCCAATGGCAGGCCTGAGGCAGAGCCCTGAGGCTGATCAAGTCCTCAACAAAGGGGTCCCGGGTTCAGTGCACTGGACACACCATGGTCCATTCGGTGACAAATGTCTCCTTCAAAGACAGAGACACCAGTTTTCTTTGTGCTGCATTTTTATCTCAAGATTGTGTTATTAAAGCGGGGCGGTGAGATGAGGAAGGGCTCAGGAGAGGGGAAACAGCAGGGAGCCTCGGAGACAGGTTTAGATGTGAGCCTGGGACGAGCTGCCGCTGCCCGTTGCCCCCCTGGTTGTAGGTCCTGTGGGGTCCCTTAGAGCTTAGAAGGAACACACTCGGGAGGGAAGAAGAGCAGGAGGGAAAGGCATGGCATGCTCCCAGGAGGGGAACATGCCGAGACATCCACACTTTATTTCAGATCTGCATGGACAAGTGTATGATTCGGACCATCACTGACTGCTTCCTGCCCCTTTCCATGTCCTGAAGTGGGCAAAGACTGCCCTGGGGTGTTTTGAACACTAAACAGATGCAGACTACACATCAGGTCACAATCTTCACCAATGCCATCAGCCTGTGTTTTGTCCTAATAGTGACTGTACCGCAGGGCAGGCCGGGGGTCCTGGCACAGGGATCCCCGTCCATGGAGGGGAAATGGCTTAGCTTGGCCTTTACACGCGAATAAAAGAAAAAGGGTTTTCGGGAGTGGTCCTTAAATATTTTAGTGCCAAGAAACACCTTTCAGAGGAACCAGGATACTTTTTGCCCAGGGCTTGGAATTCGCAAAACGTCTTGCTGCAGCCGGAGCAGCGGCATTGCATCGAGGGTGCCACGTTCTGACTGAAACTGACAGCCAGTCGCACGGAAGTGTCTGTGCGGTACCCGTGAGGCCAGTGCCCCCAGGAATGGAAGGAAAGAGGGTCACCAGGATGACTAAAAATGCATCATCCACACCAACGGCCCACCTGACACGCCCCCAAATCTGACCACTGTAACTCAACAGAGGTTCCCTCCCTCCTCGCCAAGGCTCTGTGGGGTCCAGCAGCCATCTGTATGACACCTTTCAGCAATGCCGTGGAGAACAGGAGGCCCCAGGATGGCAAGGGCAGGAAGGAGGAGGCGTCTCAGCCTGTCCTGGCGGAGGCCTGGATGGCTGGGCCAGGACTTTTGGGTCCATATATTTATTCACGCTTACACGGAGATTCCCCTAAACCAGACTTGCCGGGCTGAGGGCACTTAGGAGCACCAATCACCAGCGAGCATCCCAGACAGCACTTCCCCTCCAATGGAAGGCATGGCCAGCGTGACCCCGCCAGCGTTCGGGGCCGGTTTGAAAATGCCCCAGCTTACTAGCCGGGTAGGTCTTGGAAACCAATTTTATTCCCCAACGTCTCTACGAGGTCTCCTTGCACAGAGGACACCCCTTTAGAGGCAGAGCCGGGCAGGAGCCCAGCCAGGCATCATCACAGAGGCAGATGGAACGCTGCCTGAGAAACTCAGCTCCAGGGGACAGACCTGCATCCGGAGAAAGCTTACTGTAGACCTGCCACCACCACTGACTGTGTCTCCCGCCCTCTTCCCGAATGTCCACAGGCCCGGAGGGGACAGTACCCCCAAAAGACCAGTGACCCACAGTTCTGAGAACTATGCATCACACAGTTATGAAATGTGGGCGAATACTTTTTAAAAAGGATTAGTTTTGGATTAAACACAGCCTCCAGCCTGGAACTGGCCAGCAATGATTACAACGCAAGGCCATTGCTGTGTGTCCCTGCAGCTGGCACGGGCCCGAAGCGGCACGCACTGGGAAGGGAGTTAAAGAGAATCTACATAAATCAAACTGCTTTTGCGTCCTGGAGAGCACTAAGGACCCTCCTAAGACTGGTTCGGATATTTCAACAAACAAACGTGCCCGCACCGTCTCACCCCCGGTGTTCTCGCTCTTCTCTGTCTGCTGGAAGACAAAGGCAGCCAGTCCTGCCGCGGCTCTTCTCTCTCTTACTTCCTATGGCGCCTGTTTTCTCACTGCTGCTCTGTTTTACTTCTCCCTTTTACCCACTCTCTGCCCAGCGGTACAGCACAGGCTCCTGCGTGTTCCTCGCAGCCTGTGGCACCATGAGATGTTTCTCCGGCAGTGAGCCCGCCCTGCCGCCGCCACAGCTCAGTAACGTGCCCATCCCAGCCACCACCAACCTCCCAGTGGCTACCCGAAACCTCAGCTCAGACCTCAGCCCTGAGCCCTATGCCCATGAAGACAGTGAAGAAAATACGTCCTCACCGGATGCCTGAGAAGGCATCGCGTAAGGACTCTCCTTTCTGTGGCAGGCCGCCTTCCAGAGCGGGGCCGCACTCTGGGTTCAGCTCCCACCAGCACTGGGCAGCAGGCAGGTGTGCCTCACCGCCCCCCGCAGAGGAATGAGCCTGCAGGTCAGGCGGGCGCCAAGGTCCTGGTGTCACTCCACCAGCTGACAGGAAAGGCCGTGGGAGCACCGAATCTAGGGGCTGAGTCTAGGGCTGCCTTAGCTCTGCACCTGACGTCCCCATAAAACCTGTGTGTGTGGGGCGGGGGGGGGGGGGGGGGATAAGAGGGACAGGGGAGAGGGATTTGCTTATCAGAATAGCCTCGGTGGTATTTGTGACTTCACGGTGGTCTAGAAAAGAGACATGTCCCCCCATATCCAGCTCCAGAGTAAAGGCCAGTCCTCCAGCCTCCTGCCCTGTTAACTGTCCCAGCATCTCCGCCTCCAGGTGGAGCTGCGGAGGACGTGGGGGCAGCCCGTTGCCATGGGAGACACGCCCCAGGCTGGAGGGTGCCGCTCCTGATGCTGCTTTTCACTCGCCTCCTGAGGCCTGCTCTCGGTAAGCACAGTTTAGTTAATTAATAAGCTGGATGTAATGAGTCCTGGCAGGGTGACATTTGAGCACCACGCCCGGGGTTTCGGCAGATCTGACATGCGTTAGTCTAGAAAGCACCGGCACATGCACGCATGCACTCACCTCACCGGCGGCCCCTGAGCCGCTGGAGATACCACTCACAAGGAGTTCCGGGTTGGGCTGGTACATCAGCGGAACTGAGACCAGAGGTGCAGGAGACACATCCCACGTGACTGGTTAGTGGTCAGCGTGGTCCGCCTCTCCTCCAGGGCTGGACGGGCTGGGCAGTCCCAGAGCTGTCTTCCCAGTACACTCTGTGTGGCCAGACATCCAGCCGTCTTCCTGCTTCTCACACAGTGCTCGCTAGCAAGTCCCACCGGGTGTGGGGCGTGGTGCGCCATGCGTGTGTCCAATCGATATCGATTTGGTCACCATTTGAACCAGCGTTTCCTGAAGAGCAGCCACCTCGGTTGTAAAGTTCCCGAGTGTCCTCAGAGGGCAAGCCGCACATGCATGTAGACACTCATGAAATGAGCATGGGGCTGGGAATTCTGCTCCATACTGACCATCGACTCTGACCAAATCTGGAGAGATTTTTGTCCTCGGCACTTCTTTGTATCCTTTAAAAGTTTACTCTTTCCATAGAAGGAACTCTTCCACATTTTAAAACACGAGGTTAGTGACCCTCCGCATTCTCATGCGATAATGCACCTGTAGCAGCAACCTTCCCATGGAGCTCTGTGTGTACCTCTGTGTCCCTCCTGGCCCCTGCGGAACTGCCCTGGTATGTTCATCGTGTGAATACGGACTCGCAGCTGTGCTTTTCAAGTTGGTGGGGTTACTTGCATTTGTAATCCCACCAACTTGGGACAGTCGGAGACAGCTCTGTAAGGGTCACTGCAGACACTGCCCCTCCCACGTCCCTCACGTACATCTTGGACCGCAACGCTGTTCTTCTCTGAGGCCCGTCTCTACCCATGACCGGCGGTGCTGCCTGCGTGCAGCCAGTGCATTCTCGGCGGGAAAAATTCAAGGGCCAACTGATTCGGGGCAGGGATGTATGTTCCAAGGAGGGTTTGGTGACTCTTGGCTTTGTCCCGCTGCCCTTCGGGCGGCTAGGAGATGGGGACAGGTCAGGCCCGGCTGGCTGATGGGCAGCGGCAGGACCAGCGTGTCCACGGGCAATCCCGCATCTTCTCCTTGGGGAGGGTGGCGCTTCCTCCCAGTGATTGACGACAGCGGGCTCCGCCGCCTGGAGCCCTGTCATCCTTGGTCGAGCCTGACATTTTACACTTTAAGGAAGCACACCCTCAGGCCAGGCGCGACCAGACAGATCTCCTTATTAAAAGATGTCACCAAAAGAGCAAGTCAACAAGTATGCCGCCCCAGGAGCAATCCCCGTCAGGGTGAAGGCGGCAGCCAGGCCATGGGCCGAGGGGGAAAGACTGAGGGCGCAGAGGGCTCCGTGCGCCTGGCCTGGCGCAGGCTCAGTGGGAGTGGCCTGTGCGCTCAGCGATCAGCCACACCAGGACCTGGACTCACCTTCGGCACACATGGGGACCAGGCTTGGTGTCTGCATCTTATGGTGAGCGTGGCTGGGCCCCCATCAGTGTGGCTGTCACGAGCAGATAAAACAGTCTGGGCTGTGTGTGCAGACTTAATCTGCCACTTGGTGGTGGTTAAGAAACAACCACAGTATGAGTGCAGCTGGAGCACAAGGCGCTGGCACAATCTACAAGGCAGAGCCATGGGGTGCCAGGGGGCCAGAGGGCCAGAGGAGCCAGGGGGCCAGGGGGCCAGGGGAGCCAGGGGGCCAGGGGGCCAGGGGAGCCAGGGGGCCAGGGGAGCCAGGGGGCCAGGGGCCCAGGGGGCCATGGGGCCAGGAGGCCAGAGGAGCCAGGGGGCCAGGGCAGCAGGAGGCTGTCTCTGCTCCCTAAGTGACCCCTGAGCAGAGCGGGGTCTTTCACTGGCATCCCCGGGCACTGATGGTGCCGTCAAGGTCACAGCATGCCCGCTGCTGGTAATAGCGTGAGGTCCGCATGGCAGTGCCCACGAAGAGCGCCCACCCATCTGCTGTCTCTGCTGCTTCTTTGCTGGAAATGAAACCCGCCCCAGTTGTACCAATCCTGCGGTTTCCCTCCTGCAGCGGGACCCAGCTCCCTCCGACGCCCCCTGGAGGCCGCAAAAAGGCAGCCGTGGTCCGTGCTTAGCGTGGATGTGCAGCGCGGGCTCTGTGCCCGGCAGGCTTGGCGTGCGAGGATGTGGCCAGAGCACCCACCGTGGGCAGACCCCTGGCGCCGGAGGACGCCTCGGCAGCTCTCAGGCCGAGCTGCTGACGCAGGGGTTCTGCTCCGCTTTATGGAGTGTGAGGCCGGCACTCCATCGCGGTCAGCGGTCAGTGCTCCCTGGCTCGCTAGCTCTCTGGTGGGAGATAACTTCGTTAATGAGCAGCGCGGTGGAGAGGTCGTCTTTCTAGTGCGGCCATCAAGCCTGCGTGAGCCGTGATGGATCGGGAGGAGGCAACCCCATTAACCTCTGTGCGGTGCTGATGGAGTCATGTGTCCGATGGTGAGGCTGCCACACCCTCGCCGATGGCACTCTCAGTGGCATCCTGGCTGGCCCAGAGGCAGGGATGGCCTCAGGCAGCATGGGCTGGCACCCAGTCTGGTCACATGGCTGGGCAGGTGACCTTGGGCAGCCTTCAAACACCCTTCCCCCGCCTCCCAAAGGCCCAGACATTCTCTCCGCATCTCTTTCTCACTGAGTGCGGTGCGTGGGGGTGGTGAGTGCTTCACACATCTGTACAATTGTCCGCTATGACTCGTACATAAAGAAAGAGGAATCTCTGCGAGGGAACATCCCTCTGTGTCACTTCATGTGAAGGAAAGAGCGTGTCTGTATGGAAGCGGCACATGGGGGAGTGAGAGGAGAATATGAAAGCACAGACACATGTGAGCTGATATGATTTCACTTTGCAACAATGTGGATGAGCTGTTCCCCTAATTGTCAAGCCATTGGGCATGGCGGTTACGGACAAACCCGGAAGTAATGGTGGAGGCGGCGGGGCGGGGTCACTCTCCTCTGCCGTCCTCAGCCTAATTCGGGGTGACACGGGGGATGCAAAGGTTTTCCAGGTGCGGGAGGAGACAGAAAGGAGCTGAGCTGGATCCCTGAGCGGCGGGCTGCAGGCTGGGGCCGTCCTGGGCTGACCCGGGCAGCAGAGATGGAGCCATGAGGACAGATCAGGCCGGGTCAGGTGCCATCCGGGACCGCAGATGTGGAGAGGGGCTCCCTGCGCCCTGAGCCGCCGCCCCCGGGGTCTCGGGGGCGCTCCCAGAACGGAGGATATGAACATGAAGCCGCAGTCCAAAGACGTTAGAGGTTACAATGCCCACAAAACAAAGGGAGTGGAAAGGAGAAACAGGGCAATTAGCGGAGAGCCGGCTCCGTAGGTGACAGGCCTATAAATTGTCTCAGCGGCCACGCATCGCAAACGCTGCCAGGGCAGGCCGGCTCTCTGTAATTACGGAGAGGGTGACCAGGCCGCGGTGCAGGCCCAGGTCCCCACCCCGGACTAATTAACTCGCCCGTCCACTCACGTGGGGGGCACGTAAACTATATTCAACCCATCTTTCAAGGTTTGTCTCCACGTCACCATACGCAGCTGCTCTGGCTGTGCTGGTCTCCGTGACAACACCTCCTTCTGAGCGTCCATGGGACCTGAAACACACAATCTAGCATTTACTCTAAACCGTCTCATTATTTCTTCTCCCCAGCTAGAGCATAAATTCTTTGTGGGGTGAGAGCTGTGTTACAGGGTTTATTACCCCATCGGAGCCCGAGCACAATCTGAAAACAGAATTAATAAATGCTGGGGGACCAGTGAGCCCCTCACCGCCCCTCTGCTGAGGGAAATATGCTCAGATCCAACCTTTTTATTTTGCCTCTTTGTTTAATCCATGAGAGCAAATCTGGCTGAGAAAGGGGTCTGATCACGTGACAACATTCAGGAATGACTGTGTCCCTGACCCTGGGATATGCTCCCCCCTGGGCTCGAGGGGAGCTGGGGAGCCTGGGGAGCAGCATGGGAACCCTGTGTGCCTCCCTCCTGGTCCTCCCTCTCCTGGTCCTCCCCCTTCTGGTCCTCACTCTCCTGGTCCTCTCCCTCTTGGTCCTCCCCCTCCTGGTCCTCTCCTTCCTGGTCCTCCCCCTCCTGGTCCTCCCCCTTCTGGTCCTCACTCTCCTGGTCCTCCCCCTCCTGATCCTCCCCCTCCTGGTCCTCACTCTCCTGGTCCTCACTCTCCTGGTCCTCCCCCTTCTGGTCCTCCCCTCCTGGTCCTCCCTCTCCTGGTCCTCCCTTCCTGGTCCTCTCCTTCTGATCTTCCCCTCCTGGACCTCCCCCTCCTGGTCCTCCCCTCCTGGTCCTCCCTCTCCTGGTCCTCCCTTCCTGGTCCTCTCCTCCTGGTCTTCCCCTCCTGGTCCTCCCCGTCCTGGTCCTCCCCCTTCTGGTCCTCCCCTCCTGGTCCTCCCTTCCTGGTCCTCCCTTCCTGGTCCTCTCCTTCTGATCTTCCCCTCCTGGACCACCCCCTCCTGGTCCTCCCCTCCTGGTCCTCCCTCTCCTGGTCCTCCCTTCCTGGTCCTCTCCTTCTGATCTTCCCCTCCTGGTCCTCTCCTCCTGGTCCTCTACCTCTTCCTCCTATCCTCCCCCTCCTGGTTCTCTCCCTCTTGTTCCTCCATTTCTTGGTCCTCCCCTCTTGGTCCTCCCCTCCTGGTCCTCTCCTCCTGGCCTTTCCCTTCCTGGTCCTCTCTTCCTGGCCTTTCCCCTTCTGGTCCTCCCTCCTGGTTTTCCTCCTCCTCCTCTTGGTCCTTCTCCACCTCCTGCTCCTCCACTGCAGGCTGTAACACGCGATGGAGGGGAGGGAAGCAGAGAAAGCCTGGTACCTGGGAGTGGCTCTACGTGCTCAGGGCAGCAGCTGGCAAGTCCCCCAGAGTGATACCTGCCCACTTCTGCCCATCAGCCCCTGGCTGTGTCAGGTCCTGTCTAAGGCCAGGAGCTGAGCTGTTCACAGCGAAGGTCAGAAAGTGGGAACACAGACCACGGCCCACAGGGAAGCCCAGGCAGGAGGTGGTCAGGAGAGACAGGGCATAGCGCCTCCTTCCAGGCCACAGCTGCTCTGGCAAGGAGACCCCAGCGCAGAGGCTCCCCTGGCAGTGTTTGGCGGAGGATGGAAAGCAAACGCAGTCACACCATGTTTCCTGAGCATCGCCCAGCTGAACAGGCGGTTCTCCACCCAGTTTCTCACAGAAAAGGTATGTCTTGGTTTTCAAACCAAACGGGTTTTTGACCTCCCAACCCCCTCGTGCTGATCCTCAGCGGGACAAAAAGCGCCAGGCCACAAGCAAGGAGAGGATGCTTTTGTGGCCAGAAAACCAACAATGAGCACGATTTTAAAACACAAGAGACTGTCAGGAGTGCTGATGTTGCTAAGGGGGTGAGAGGAGCATGGCCACAGGCCATAGAAGAGGCAGGGAAACTGCTGTTGATTTGGAGGAAGGAAGTGTTGAGCCAGTGACAGCATTTCCGAGGCAGTGACACGTGAACAAGCCAAATGCTGGGTGCTGGCCTGACGGTCGCCCTGGGCCGCGTGCTGGGCGCGATTCCTTTAAGGCTAGAAGGGTGGTTCAATACTCTTAAGAAAAGAAGTGTTTGTTTACAGGTTAAACCGTCCCTTAGACTGTATGTAGGAAACGTTGCCCTAGCTGGTTTTGCTCAGTGGATAGAGCATCAGCCTGTGAACTGAAGGGTCTCAGGTTTGATTCCTGTTAAGGGCACATGCCCAGGTTGTGGGCTCGATTCCCAGTAGTGGGTGTGCAGGAGGCAGCCAATTAATGATTCCCTCTCATCGTTGATGTCTCTCTCTCTCTCTCTCTCTCTCTCTCTCTCTCTCTCTCTCTCTCTCTCTCTTCCTCTCTGAAATCAATATATATATATATATAGAAAGAAAGGTCGCCAAAAGTGGTTTGGTTCAGTGGATAGAGCCTAGGCCTGTGGACTGAAAGGTCCCAGGTTCAATTCTGGTCAAGGGCATGTACCTTGGTTGTGGGCACAGTTCAAGAGGCAGCTGATCAATGATTCTCTCTCATTGATGTTTCTATCTCTCTCTCTTCCTCTCTGTAAAAAGTCAATAATATATATATATATATATATATATATATATATATATATATATATATTTTTTTTTTTAAGAAAGGTTAACAAAATCATTTGGGGGTCTGGAATGGGTTAATTCAATTCACTTTATTTCTAACGGGAGAAAATGATTCAGTTTTCAAACAAATTGTTTCTCAAACAGCTTTCTGGGATGAGTTACATTTGAGAATTGGGGTTCTAAGGACTTTGGGAAGGACAGGGGTTGGGTGAGAGCCTGGGGGCAGCTCCCCTGCAGTCCTACTTCCTTCTCCATCAGCACTCCCGGGGTCTCCCTGCCAGCTGGGTCGGCATCGTGGGCAGCCTCAGAAGCACGTCTTCCAAATAATTGAGCTGCAGGTGCCCCGGAGGATTGAGACTGGAGTCACACCTGGGCAGGTCTACAAAACCAAGTGTGCCACCTCAGACACGGAAGCAGGGGAGAAGCTCAGGTTCCGTTTGGACGGAGACATGGTACCACACACACCTGCAGCACATGCACCTGGGCACACGCACCTGTGCACATGCACCTGTGCACACGCACCTGAGCACGCACACCTGAGAACACGCACCTGAGCACACGCACCTGAGCACGCACACCTGGGCACACGCACCTGTGCACATGCACCTGTGCACACTCACCTGAGCACACACACCTGAGAACACGCACCTGAGCACACGCACCTGAGCACACATATCTGCAGCACACGCATCTGAGCACATGCACCTGAGAACACACACCTGTAGCACACACACCTGGGGATTGCCTCTACCTCGCTCACTGCCCTCTGAAGAAGAGAGGCCACAGTTTTACCACCACTACTTTGGTGCTGGGATCCAGTGGCCTCTGAGGACAGAAGACTACACGTAGTCTCCCTAGTGGCCAGTGCTGTTCACCAAAGTGGCATGGGGTTCCTGGGCGGGCAGCAAGGGGCGTGAGTGTGGGATGTCACTGCATGGGTGGCCTGGCCACTCTCAGGCTCACAGGTATCTTGGAGGCTGCTGTCACAGGAGGCACGTGGGGCCATCGCAGAGGAAGGCAGAGGAGGATCTGAGGGAGGTGGGTGATCCGCGTGGCATTGATGGATGACATGGCCGAGCGCAGCGGACATGGGGAGGCTCCATGGAGCATGTAACAGCGGGACCGGGTGGCTCTTACAACAAGCCTGACAGCGGGGCCTCGGCACGTCAGCCCCGCACGTGAGGTGACAGGCGTGGGACACAGACAAAGCAGCAAACATCCACACTGGATGGCGGCCTGCTCTGCTTCTTGTGGGTCCGGTGAGGAGTGTTAGACAGAGATCCTGGGCATTACTGACTGCTGGAAATTCTGACCACTCGGTCCAGATGCTGCTCCTAACCAGCAGCTGCCCGGGGCGGCGGGGGAGCACAGGGCTGCTCTCTAACCCGCGGGGCCCCTTGGAGCTGAGGCTGAAAGCACGTCGGGACTCCAGCATCCAGCCTGCAGGGAGCGGCCTCCCTCCCATGGGTGGTGCCTGCTGCCCACATGTGGTCTCCGGCCGGGTGTGTCCGGCAGAGCGAGGTCATCACACTCCAGACAGTGTCCTTTCCAGGCAGGTCACCCACACGGTGCTCCCGCTGCCTGCTGATGGGCCATGTCCTGGAAAGTCCACCTTAGAGCCCGAATGGGGCCCACAGCCCACGGCCCCGAAATCTCCGCTTCAGCTGCCCCCACCGGTCCCGTGAGCATCCGGCCATGGTTTGTGGCACAAGTCTCGGCTCTCCTGGGGAGAGGGCGGCTCACAGCTCCTCGTTCTTCTTCCCTGCCCTCGGGTGCCTCTCGCCATCGAGCACCCCCTACGCCCACTTGGGCACGCCGGGTCCACAGTCTCCCTGCCAGCTGCCCTCCAGGCTCCTGTGCCTGCAAAGCCAGTGGCCGGCGGCTGGCCTGCGTGTGGTTTGCAGCCACCAGGCTTGTTTGTTTGTTGAGCCTCCGGCATCCGTATCCAGTTCCCCCACGGAGCACCTGACCTCATCACAGCCATCTTACACCCGAGGCAGGACAGCTGTAACGTGGTCACACAGTATCAGGCCACAGGCAGGACAGTGTCCTAGTTAACTAGTCCCTGGGCTTGGGAATTGGTTAGAGGCATTCACACTTAAATTTCAGTCTGCCTCTCCTTAGTGAGGTGGTCTCCTCTCCGGACCTCAATCTACTGACCTGAACCTGGATGGCAGTCATCTCCGGGGACAGT
The DNA here is from genome assembly GCF_014108245.1 of Pipistrellus kuhlii. Taxonomy (NCBI): domain Eukaryota; kingdom Metazoa; phylum Chordata; class Mammalia; order Chiroptera; family Vespertilionidae; genus Pipistrellus; species Pipistrellus kuhlii. The sequence continues at coordinate 28,540 of NW_023425493.1, forward strand.
AATGAGCGTGATGACATCACAGCGGGACAGCCAGACACTCAACCAACAACCACCAGCCTCACGTGGCTCCGTCTTCCTCACTCTCCCGACGCCTCTGCTCAGACGTGCAGATTCCCGGCCAGGCGGCTTCCACGTTTCCATGGGCTCGCTACTCTGGCGGCCACCATGCTGCCGTGGGCCTGGGCTCGCTCTGAGCAAAGGCACAGAGGTCAGTGAGGGCAGCCAGGCCAGGGGGCAAGTCCTCCAAACGGAACTTCCAGGCTTTGTGCTCAATTCGAACATTTACTACAGGCGACAAGTCCATCAAACTCAGCGTCTCCAGGAACACACGCTCGGGCCCACTGCACAGAGAGGCGAGCCAGTCTCCTCCGTGGCTGGTCTTGGCCAGAGAGCTTAGTCTGTGGTCTCAGTTCACGGGCTGTTATTCTATCCAAATGACTCTCAACTTCATAACCATGAATGTTTGTAACCTACAGAGGGAAGGCGTTTCTCTTTAGTGAGAAGGTTAGGTGGAGATCTAGACCTTAAGGTTCATATTCACCAATTTCTAAGACTTAAAAAGTTTTAAGGGCTTAGATTAGGACAGAGTGTTTTCATTCCCTGCTTTCTGACAGTCTAGGACACTGGGAAGCAAAGAAGCCTGGGCTTACTTGTCTAGTGAATCCCAAGGCCCTGTCTGTGCCCAGGCTGTGGGTGCCCTGGGGGTCAGGCCTCCAGAACCCCAGCCCCCAGCCTCCCCTCTGCAAACGAGGAGACAGGAGGGCATGCTCTCTGTGGTCCCAGGAGTATGACAGGCTCTGGCCCAACCCAAGGCTTCATGTCACATTCCAACCACCCTGTGAAAGTCCTTTCCCTCCTTCGTCCTCAGCCTTTGTCTCCCACAGCCCTCCTGCCAGTGACCTTCACACACAGGCCACAGTGACCTTCACACATAGTCACAGTGACCTTCACACAGTCACAGTGACCTTCACACATAGCAGATAGTGTGACCTTCACACACAGACCACAATGAACTTCACACACAGTTACACTGACCTTCACAGTCACAGTGACCTTCACACAGTCACAGTGACCTTCACGCAGTCACAGTGACCTTCACACAAACAGTGACCTTTATACACGGGTCACAGTGACCTTCACACTGACATAGTGACCTTCATGCACAGTCACAGTGACCTTCACACACAGTCACAGTGACCTTCACACACAATCACAGTGACCTTCACACACAGTCACAGTGACCTTCACACAGTCACAGTGACCTTCACACAGGCCACAGTGACCTTCACACACAGTCACAGTGACCTTCACACACAGTCACAGTGACCTTCACACAGGCCACAGTGACCTTCACACACAATCACAGTGACCTTCACACACAGTCACAGTGACCTTCACACAGTCACAGTGACCTTCACACAGGCCACAGTGACCTTCACACACAGTCACAGTGACCTTCACACACAGTCACAGTGACCTTCACACAGACAGTGACCTTTATACACGGGTCACAGTGACCTTCACACTGACATAATGACCTTCATGCACAGTCGCAATGACTTTCACACACAGTCACAATGACCTTCACACACAGTCACAGTGACCTTCACACACAGTCACAGTGACCTTCGCACAGTCACAGTGACCTTCACACACAGTCACAGTGACCTTCACAGACAGTCACAGTGACCTTCACACACAGTCACAGTGACCTTCACACACAGTCACAGTGACCTTCGCACAGTCACAGTGACCTTCACACACAGTCACAGTGACCTTCACAGACAGTCACAGTGACCTTCACACAGTCACAGTGACCCTCACACACAGTCACAGTGACCTTCACGCACAGTCACAGTGACCTTCACAGACAGTCACAGTGACCTTCGCACAGTCACAGTGACCTTCGCACAGTCACAGTGACCCTCACACACAGTCACAGTGACCTTCACGCACAGTCACAGTGACCTTCACACTGACATAGTGACGTTCACACACAGTCACAGTGACCTTCACAGACAGTCACAGTGACCTTCGCACAGTCACAGTGACCTTCGCACAGTCACAGTGACCTTCACACATAGTCACAGTGACCTTCGCACAGTCACAGTGACCTTCGCACAGTCACAGTGACCTTCACACACAGTCACAGTGACCTTCGCACAGTCACAGTGACCTTCACACACAGTCACAGTGACCTTCGCACAGTCACAGTGACCTTCACAGATCATGGTGACCTTCACGCACAGGTCACAGGAGAGGACACGCCTTCTGTGCTTGTTCCCTGACCCCGCTCCTGCCCTCTGGTGGGGAGACGCCGTGGGAATGCAGAGCTGTGCCTGGCAGGTCCCAGGTCCCGGGACCGGAGCTCTGTGTGTCTTGCCTGGTTGTAGCTCTCGGTGAAACCAAAACTGCCCCTGCACCTGTGTCGCAAATAGCATTTTTGGGGATCATGATTAGCTTCAAATTTCACAAAAGAGGAATCTATTCCATGGCCTCCAGAAATAACTGGTCTGGGCCTTTTTGTGCAAAGATACAGAGGCCTCATAGAAATGCCGGTCTGTGCTGTCCAACCTCACAGTGGGGGTGGGGCTGGTACCCGGGCCTGAGGCTCCCTCTGCGCGGCTCCGGGCTGTGCAGAGTGCGGCTGTCTCACACGTTTGACCATCCTCTGCTCTCCTCCCAATTCCCTCCCACACCCCTCCGCACCGTCTTCACCTGCCGGCCTGCACTCCCGGCCTGCCAGTGGGCCCCGCACTGCAGACGCGGCAGGATGATCTCATGCGGCCGCTCCTTTCTCTAAAGCCGGGTGCACAGGTGGCCACATGGACTGGGCAGCCCAGAGCCCAGCGCCCTCTCCTGGGCCCTTGGTTGGACCCGGTTGAAAAGGAGGTGCTGCCTCTCAGAGCAACTGGGGGTGACCCAGCCCCTAGGCTAGGGCCGGACGGGGCGTGGGCCGGACGGGGCTTGGAAGCCGCACAGGCAGTCCGAGTTTGCACCCGGATCCCAGGCCCAGAGCCATGGATGCGGCTCATGTCCTCACATCTCCTCCTGGAGAGAGAAAGAAGGCCACACTGACATCCCACCTCACAGTCATTCATGGCCGCCACGGGTGTGGTCCGGCACACGCATATGCAACACGTGTTAGGTCCGCCTGTAAATCCGTTCGTTTTCTGTACTCGTTAACAGAGCTGTTTAATGAACGTTGCTGCCTGTTGTGTCACTTTCTTATTATCACTGTGGCAGTAACTCGCATAAGCTCTGCCACCTCCTCTCGCTGTCCACGGAGACTGGGCTGAGGCTCGGCCACCTGCCTCCCGGGGAGTGTGGTGTGTTCCCACAGACCGGCTTTTCCTAAACCCTCCTACACCCACCCGGGATCCGCTTGCACAGTCACTCCCACCGCACCCTGTGTTGTCAGAAAGCCTGAGGGGCTCCCCCACACGCTGTGAGACCTGGACTTTGAACCCTCACTCCCCAGCCCCCGGTCCTGGGCCACGTGGGAAACCAACGAGGAGGCAGGAGAGTGGTGGAGAGTTCGGTGCGTTGGTGTCTTTTCCTGGAAAGGACAGGGCTCCCGTGCGGACAGGCTGTGCAAGAGGCAGGCCAGCCCCGGGCGGACTCTGTGACTTGGTCCTAAAAACCCTCCCAAGGAACCTGAGCCCTCTCCTCTGGCCACCTTTAACTTCCAGCGGCTTTCCAGGTGGTTCCTGGGAACATTTCATGTTCTGGGGTCTCTGAGCCCGCTGCCAGAATGTCCTCAGGCAGGAAGAAGCCTTCAGACGCTCCTGGCGGAAGGAGTTCCAGGCGGAAGGTGCCGGCACCAGCTCCTCTGGGGAGGGGGGTGAGAGGGGTGGGCGGGCAGCGCCAGAGGCTCTCGGAGGACCCTCCAGGAGCAGACACTTGGCCCAGGTTTCACTGTAGTGGTCCTGGTTTTGTTTCTTTAATGTTTTGTTTTAATCTGAAATTTACACAGTCTTGATGAATTAAATTATTAAAATAAAATGTAAAATACTTTATCGCTTCTTTTGAGAAGAAACATCTATCCACACAACGTCAGCTCCTTCGCCTGTAAAAGCACCAGAACTCACAAGCGGTTTGGAAGCCTCCGCACACTCTGCCCCGTGCGATGCCTCCTGCTGCCGGGGCTGCACGATGTGACTCAGGCTTCCAGTGACCTCCTCGAGGAGCCCCTGTCCTCGAACCCACGGACGATGGAATTAGGCTTCTGCACTCGTTAGGTGAAGGCGAAGGCGCCTTCTATGACTGTTAGGAACTTGCGTTATAAGCTCGTGAGAGACTTGAATGCTCCCTGTCTGACAGCCGGCTGCCCACGGCGCAGGCAGTGTGTCCAGGGGAGTCGCCAGCTTTCCACTCCACCTCCCAGGGTTCCTAATGGGAAGCAGTTCATACACACGGAATTTTTAAAAGACTTGTGCACTGAACACTTCAAACAGGACTGAGAGAAGCTGGAGAAAGACCTCAATGAAGTGGGAAGACCTGTGTTCAGGGAGAGGAAGCCGTAATGTTGCTGAGTTGTTAACCCACCAAAGTGACTCACAGACCAGCGCAGTCCCCCATGTCCCAGCAGCCTTCGGGGACGTGAGAACACCGCCCTTCAAACAATTCCCTCGGAGCTGCGCGGGCTTCCGGCAGTTTAACCAGCTCTGAGAGCGAACGGTAAGCTGGAGCTCATACTTCTGGTTCAGAATCCACAGACCTGGAGCCGCTTGGGGGAATGCAGACACCACCCCGCAGTCTGAGTCCAGTCAAACCCGTGGTCCACGGGACAAGTCGCCAGGACAGCTGGCTTTCCCGTCCCAGGTGCCGCCCGCCGCCTGCCATGCCCAAAGTTATCACAGAATGGGCCAATGCCGAATAAAGCCATCAGGCTCTGGAAGAAACAAAGGGGTGATTGTGTGGCCTTGAACTTGGCCATGAACTCCTGGGTGTGATACCTAAAGGTCAGCAACAACAAAGTAGAGGAACTGGACTTCATCAGATCTAAAACCTCGGAGCCTGGGCCTGGCTGAGTGCCGTCCAGTGCACGGAGAGATCGCCGGTTTGACTCCTGGTCAAGCCATGTGCATGGGCTGCGGGCTTGATCCCCTGCAGGAGCCGTGCAGGAGGCAGCCAATCCATGCTTCTCTCTCTATCCCTCTCCCTTCCTCTCTCTCTAAAATAAAAAAATAAAAAACATTTAAAAAATAAAAAAGTTATTTTTAAAAGTTACTATTACCACAAAGCTAGTTAACCAAGAAGCCCAATGCCTCTGTGTAACTGGTTCCTTCTGAATCAGTCTCCGGGAGTTCTCTGCCTGTGTAATCTCAGCTTGCTTTACACAGAACACCGAAGTGGTCGCTTTTACCACTCACCCAGAATTTTATATTGTGTCAAAATTCCTCCTGACACATCCTAGGGTTTCAGTCCCAATTGAGGGTCAGTGACCTCCTCGTGGCATGACCGTGACTGCCAGCCGCCCTGGCTCCTCAGCTCCTTGCAGCTGCTCTGAGGGATGCCAGCAGCTCTCCCTGCTCACTGCAGAGGCCGTGACAGGGTGGCGGGCGCTCCTGCCCCATCGCCAGGTTCTTCCAGCAGCAGAAGCAGACAGAGCGACATAGCCCATTCCCTTGCACCGGGGACCCTCTGCGGCTACAGTGCGACACTCGGGTTTCTCTCCTGGTTTGCGTCAGGCCTAACGTCTCCAGTTCCACACAAACCGCACGTGGCTGGATGGCGCTTCAATCTGCTGGTGAGTGAAATACATCGACACTCACCACCTTCACGCAGAGAAGCCTGCCTCCTGTCACCGCAGGCGAAGACAAACCTCACCCTAAGCCAAGCAACATGGAAGCACCGCGTAGCAAGGGCACCTGGACATCCTTCCTTTGTCTTATTAGAAAATAGAGTTCTTAAATATGCAAAGTAATAATATCAGAAAAGATGAAGAAGTAAATGGGAACCATCGAAAGCCCAGGTCCCGAGGGCGCTGGCTGAGGTACCGGGATGTTTATCTGCAGCTCTCCTGCAAACACAGATGCACAAGCAGTTGGATCATAAAGGGCTTATCTCATTATAAAATACATATTAATTACACAGAATTTTAAAAATATGATACAATTAGAAGATGCAAACATTTTTATTGTTGTCACTGAGACACAATAATTGCAATGTGTTTCCTTTGTATGCATCCCAATTTTTTCTGTCAATTAATAACTTTTTCTGATTATAGAAGACACAGATGTTAATTATCTAAATTTGGAAAACATGGGAACTTATTAAGAAACCCTCCCACTGTGTGTACTCTCCCGGGGATGCAGGCAGAGCCACAGCGGCGGAGAAGACTAGTTAGAGCGCTTTGACACAAATCGCTCCGCCTAGAACATGACTATGTGCTCCCATCACCCATGCCAGCGAAGGTATGGATTTCAATATGTACATACAATTCTATGGTCTCAACCTACCATCATTTAATTATCCTACTTTATGCTTAATTGTCCTAACTCCTGTTCGGAATGCGGTGGCACCAATTTTCTCTCACCAAAAACAAGAGTTGTTATGTTTTAAAAACTTTCCAAATGTGATAGGTAAGAGATGGTGTCTAGTTTTAATGTTTAGCTTTGGTTATACCTGTGGACATGCAGTGATGCTTCTGACTTTGACCTTGATCTCCATGGAGATGGGATTGCACAGAGCAGGGTTCTTTTATGACCCTCGAGTACAAGTTGGAGATGTTGGTAAAAGCACCTGGCCGTGCCCTGAGGAGACAAAGCATTTACAGAGCTGGTGGGTACACTAGTGGCCATAGGTCCCCTGAACCTGGAAGCTTTGCTCCTGGTCTGAGTGGCATTTCACGGAGGCGGCCTGTGGAGTTCCTTAGGGGCCTGCAGCCCTTGCCAGACAGCCAGACTCTAGACAGACGTCTTTAGGTTAACCAGATAAGAAAGCCAGAGAAATAGAATAACTATTGTGTTAACTGTAGGTGAGCTCTTGGCCTGCCTTTTGATCATTTTAGGTTTCCTTTCCAAAAATTGGTGTTTTGGGTTTGGGTTTGTGTGTGTGTGTGGGGGGGGGGGGGAATAGAGGGGGGAAGACAGGTCCGTCCAGTAATTAGAAACTTGTTTAAGCTGCTAACTTCGTGAGTATCAACTTCTCCCCCAATCTTACTATATGGCAACTACATTTTTATTAGTTAACTTGAATGTGAGTTTATTTGCAATATGAAAGTTTGCTTCTAAAAAAAGATATTGCATTTCCAATTTTCAGAAACACATGATGGAGTGGTAATGCTTGTGGGGCCTCTTCTGTGGCACTTCCCTGCGGAGGCACCTTATCTCCAGGCTCTTCTCCACCTCCCGTCCTGAAGAATTAATCTCAGGACATAAGATGCCACATGAAAAGAACCAGTTAGCAGCTATGCTTCTGAGACCCTGATGCTAAAAAAACATTAATGGGCATTCTCCTACAGCAGGAAAAAGACTAGCTGGGATCTTGAGTCTCTGAAAAAGAAAGAAAAGTTGTGAAAACAGCAAATATACATTGCACATAAAAGCTTTTTTTTGACATTTTAAAATTTTCATTAAGGAGCAACAGTAAGACTTTTATAAATGAACTATGGAAGGCAGAAGAAAATAGATTGATTTTTAAAGTGCTGAAAAGTGTATCCACCAGATTTCTGTGCAGTCAAGGTAATGGGTCTGGTGTAAGTCCAAATTTCTTATAATAACAAAAATGAAGTTGCATAATCCCCTGAAATGAATAGGAGAAATCAGAGGCTCCAAATTTCAAGTCACCTTGGGGAGTGGAGGAAATAAGCTTCACCACACCAAGAGGCGACTGGGTAAGCCTCGAGGGGTGGCTCGGAGGAAGTTGGTGCAAATAAGTAGAGATCTAAGATGAACACAAAACTGACAATGAAGGTAGAGCAGTGATAAACTATTTCTTACATGTTGAAAGCTTGATCTCTTATTTTCTGTTCAGACAAAGCTAAAATCAGCAACTCATAAGTCAAAGGAAATAAGGACAACAAACAGGTATACGAGTAAGTACAAAGATTACAGAACAAAAATACCCACTTTCATGTATGCCAAAATATGGTACAAAGAATTTTTAAAATATCATGTAGAGAAAGGAACATCTTACCTAATAATAGAGTAACATGTAAGTTGACCATACCTCCACTAGCACAGCCAATCAGAGTGGGTATGCAAATTAACCCAACAAAGATGGTAGTTAATTTGCATACATACCAGGCCCAGGAACCTCCTAGGCACCCAGGTCACTCCCAGCCGGCCATTGGGCGGAGGCTTTAGGCTTAGGAAAGGTCGGAGCCTGCAACTGGGGGTGTGTTGTGGGGAGAGGGGGACCCCTCCCCAAGCCTAAAGCCTGGGGAGAAGGCTTTAGACTTGGGCAAGGGCCCAAGCCTGGGATGGGAGGGAAGGGGGAAAAAATCTATGGAAACATATCCTCTTTTTAAAAACATATTTTCTATGAAAGACATCTTGAAAATGCCTAAAGAAAGTTGTCATTTTTTCATGGTGAAGGGACTGGAGTCCGTGTTGATGAAAACACCTAAGTGGCTGCAGTGACTGGCAGTAGCTACAACAGTGGGCTGATAGGGCTGGTGCTTTTCCCTGATCAGCCAGGTTGTCTCCAACAAAGGGAGGCCAGACTGCGGCTTAGGCCCACTCCCAAAGGGGAGCGAGCCTAAGCCATCAGTAGGATATTCCAGGGCTCCCATTATGTGAGAGGGGGCAGACTGGGCTGAGGGACTCCTCTCCAGTGCACGAATTTCGTGTACCGGGCCCCTAGTCCTACATAATAAAAGGCTAACATGCAAATCAACTGACTGGTCACTATGACACACACTAACCACCAGGGGGCAGATGCTCAATGCAGAAGCTACCCCTGGTGATCAGTGTGTTCCCACAAAGGGAGTGCCAATGAGCCAGAAGCCAGGTCATGGCTGGTGAACACAGCCTCTCCCGCCTCCTCGGCAGCACTAAGGATGTCTGACTGACATCTGAGGCCTGCTCTCTGTCAGTCTGGCACCCCTCAAGGGCTCCTGGACTGTGAGAGGGTGCAGGCAGGCTGAGGGACCCCCCTGAGTGCACGAATTTCATGCACCAAGCCTCTAGTGAGAAATACAATATCCACAAAAATTAGAACATAAAGTTATATGACATAAACGGAAACAGACTTTACTGACCTATTGAATGGAAAGGATCTCATTTAGCTGACAGAGACCCAAGTATTGACCATATGACAGGATGTGACCCCAACAAAATAATTCCAAAGGCTCCGGTAAAAGAAGGGGCAAAGGCACACTCAGCTGATGAAACAGCAGATAAACAAGCACAGCATTCCTGATGTCTGCAAAGCAGAATTCAAGCCAATGTCACCGACACACGAGGAAGGACAGGTTTTTAATAACAGAAGTAAGATTTCCTGCCCGAGTGGCTCCGTGGGCTGAGCATCATCCCCAGCACTGAAGGTCGCCGGTTGATTCCTGGTCGGGGCACACGGGAGGCGGCCAATCAGTCTCTCTCTCTCTCTCTCTCTCTCTCTCTCTCTCTCTCTCTCTCTCTCGCCCTCCCTCCCTCTCTCTTTACCTCTCTCTCCCTCTGCCTTTCTCTCTCTAAAAATCAATAAAAACATATTTAAAATAATAATAATCAAGGCAAGATTCACACAAAGTTACAAAAATCTTGAGTATCTACAGCAAATAACACAGCAGCCAATGATATGAAGGGAAACTAAGTTAAATCAAGTAAATGCAGAAACAAAGGAACAGGAGGCCTTAACACATACTCTCGGTACAAGCCCAGCAGCAGGCAGAGGCTAGGTTGTGGGAGTGTCATGGTGTCAGTAAGTACGTATGCACATGTATCAGAATGTGTGCCCGGGGATGAAGAATCCACCTTCTCCCACAGGAAACACCCACAGAAGGAGGCCTGTGTGAGGTCACAGGAATACAGCCACACTCCCCATGCAGAAGCTCCCCGGTCCGGGCTCAGGGCGGTAGAGCTAGGAATGACGAGCGGGCGTTTCAGCTCCTTTCTAGCTGTTAACTGTAAAACTCCCAGGAAGCAGCTCCTGGGAGAGAGTACAGCACAGACCAAAGCTAAGACTATCCAAAACTAGTGATGGCGGCACCACGCTCAGAGAAAAACCTAGAACTTAAATATACTTATCAATAAACATGAAAGAATAGAAATAAATTAATTAAATTTCAGCTCAAAAGTTAGAAAAAGAATAGCAGAGTGAATCCTACACAGACAGAATAATAAAGATAAAAGTGAAATTAATAAGTTAGATTGAAAAATAGCGGCTCAGTGGTTGAGCATCAGCCTATGAACCAGGAGGTCATGGTTCGATTCCCATCAGAGCCCATGCCTAGGGTGGGGGCTAGATCCCTGATCCTGCAGGAGACAGCCAATCAGTGATTCTCTTTCATCACCGATGTTTTTATCTCTCTCTCTCCCTCTCCCTTCCTCTCTGAAATCAATAAATATATATTAAAAATAGATTTAGATAAAAATCATGAGTTTTCAGAAGTTAACAAAATAGATCAAAACTACCTAACTTAATAAAAGAAGAATATATAAGCATGAGAAATAATGGGACAAAATAAATATAAGAAGAAATTAATAAATTTACAGTCATTATTAGAGATTGTAATGAACTTCTTTTAGTAACTGATTTAGAAAGCAAACCAAAAATCACTAACAGAAAAAAGTATTTGAAAATACAATTAACAAACAACCTAGTGACATTAATGGAATTCAATACTCAACATTGGAACACATTGTTTCAAGTGTAAACCAAACTTTTACCAAAATTGCCGTGTACTCAGCTCGCAAGCAAGTCTCAAAAGATCCCAGAGAGTTGAAGTCACACAAGCATGCTGCCTGACCACAGTGGACTTAAACTAGAAATAAAATTTAAAAAAGGAAAGAAAACCTAAAAAATCTCTACATTTGTAAATTAGGCAATATATTCCCACTTAACCCAGAGGCCAAACTAGAAATTCTCAAGGAAATTAAAGAGTATTTTCAGCTGAGTGAAAATAAAAACATAAATCAAATGTCATGGAGGGAAGTGTGAGCTAGCTGAGGAGGAAGGTTAGTCAGCCGTACTGCGTGCACGGGTAAAGGGACAGTGCTGCTCTCAGTGTCAGTCTCAAGGAGCCAGGAGAAAAAGAGCAAATCAAACAAAATCTTGAAGAAGAGAACACAGTCAATGAAATAGAAAAAAAGAGTACATGGGAGGGAAATCAAGAGGATTAAAGTAAGTTTTTTACAGTAGACTAATAACATCAATAAAATACTTGATTAAAAAATCTAACTTTTGAAAAAAAAATCAAAATAAGCCCACACATTCTCAGAATAAAGGAGAAAAATCATATGATTGTCTCAGCAGCTGGAGAAATGCATGCAGCAAAACGCAATAGCTGTGTATAACGTATAACACGCTGCCACCCTGGGGAGGGCAGGGAACTTCATAACACAAGATGCGTGCGCAACAAATCTGTCAGCGAGGACCTACTCCTGCTGGAAGAGCAAGAGCATCCCAAGACCAGGCTGGCCACAGAGAAGGATGCGAAAGGTGCTCTCCGTCCTGGATCACCAGAGAAAGGCAAATTAAAACCACAGTGCGGCTCCACTCCGTACCCCCCAGGATGATGGCACCGCACAGAATGGCAGTGCCCAGTGCCGGAGGAGGTAGAGTGTCTGTAGGTCTGACACGGTCACACAACCTCTTCAGAGCACGTGCAGCAGCCTCCGCTGACGTTGAATAGATGCCCTGCCGAGCGGTACGGAAAGGCTGCAAGAGCCACGCGTGTAGCCGGGTTCCTGACCCCCCTGCCAGCAGAGGCAGCCGCCACGCTCCTGAGTGCCCGGCAATCACGCATCCTGGGTTCTCATGAGACGGAGCAGGACACAGCAATGGAGAGGGGCAGTGTGAGTGGTCTCCCAGGTGTGCTGCGCCACAGCCACCAGACACAGAAGACTCTCATCACACACATCTCAGCGCAGGCAGAGCTGGTCCACAGTGTCAGCGGGAACCCTGGCCAGGCTGCTCAGTGGTTGGAGCATCGTTCCACACACCAAAAGATTGAAGGTTTAATTCCCCATCAGGGCACATAAGGGAGTTATGTGCGGGTTCAATCCCTAGTTAGGGCAAATAAGGGAGGCAACCCATTGATGTTCCTCTCTCACATCTCTCTCTCTCCCCCGCTTCCTCTCTCTGAAATTAAATATGTATAAAACATTGGTGTCACTGGGAGAGGGTGTATGACTGAGGGACATGGGCTGGACTTCTGAAGTGCTAACCTCTACGTCGTGACCTGAGAAAATTCACTGAGTTCTGTACTTAGAATTTGTACAAAAACATAAGTGCATGTATTTACACATTTCCAATATCTAGATTTATGAATATACTGAGTGACCAGGTTATTATGATCTCTGAACACATAATAATCTGGCCACTCGGTGTGTGTACATTTATATATATCCTATGAGGGGACCATTTAAAGGCACAGTCTCAGCAGCCATGGCCACGATGGAAGTCCTATTGCCATCCCAGCTGCAGCGTAAGGCAGTCACACCGGGAACTTCCACTCGGTGCTGATCGCAGGTTGACGGGGAGGCTCAGGCTGAGGCTGTGGGTGCCTCTGATCTCTCGGTGGGAAAGCACCTATTTCTGTTCCAGAACAGGCCGGCTGTGCCTCAAAGCCACAGCCACCTGCCAGGCGGGACCCGGCTGGGCTCCAGGTGGCTCAGGCCCACCTGTCTGTAAAGGCGCCTTAGGACGCCTCCCAGAGGGAACAAGACCCACTGGAGTCAGTGCTGGCTCCGTGTGTCAGGGAATAAGCTGTTCTCTGATGGAAATGAGAGCGAGGTGCTTGTGGGGAGAGCAGGCCTGTGGGCGGTGGGGACGCAGCCCCTCGAAGAAGGCCGCCATCGCCTCCGTTTTCAGGATTGATCCAGTTGTGCTTTTGGATTTGTGTGGCAGGCGTCTCATCTCAGAAGCAAATAGTTCATGAAAATTCTTGTTTTGTTTGTTTTAATCTTCATGGTTAGAGAGAGAGAGAGAGATTGATGTGAAAGAGAAACATCAGTCCTTCTGCATGTGCCCCGATCAGGATGAAATCTGTGACCTTGTGCTGCAGGGACGATGCTCCAACCAACTGAGCACCAGTAGGGCTTCCAGAAAGTCTTGTTTGGGTTACTACACCGTCTCTATCCTATAACCCAAAACTGTGACCACACAGTGGAGATTCACCTTTTCTTAACAGTAAATTGTTTGCTAGACAGAAAATAAAATCATAAGCAAGTGTTCATACACTGGGCTTAATAATTACCCACCTTATCCTATGCAATAAAAGCCTAATACGTATTCAAATTGTTCGACCGCTCGCTATGACCTGTACTGACCACCAGGGGGCGGTGCTGAACAAAGGGGGCACTGGCAATGCAGTGCTGGCAGTGAGATGCTGCCAGCCCTGATAGGACTCGACGAGAGCAGGATCTCAGCAGGATGGCAGAGCAGGTGAACAGGCGGCTCCAGGTCAAGGTGGGTGCCAGCAGGGTTTTCATCCTGCAGACGGAGACCAGCGGTGGGGGTGGGGAGAGGGGCATTGCCTGGCTCTCAGGTGCTGAGGGAGCCAGGTGGGGGGCCCAGCCCTGACCGATTGCCCCTCAGTGGGATGGTGGAGCAGATGAGGGGGTTGGGCTGCAGGGCTATGAGGCTAGGGGTGCGAGCTGGAGCCCAATCCCCACAGGCCACCCTGAGGGACCCCACCCATGCACAAATTTGTGTACTGGGCCTCTAGTCTATATATTGGGTCGGCAACTAAGTACTTGCGGATTTTTTAAAGAAAATCAAAGACAATTTTTTCATGGAACTAAATAACTTTATTCTGTAATGTATTGCCCATTTTGATCAATGACCTTTTACCATCTTTCAGGCAGCATCATAATCCCACGTTCAAAAAACTTCTGGTTTTTATTAGCAAAAAACTGAATCAGGTACGATTTGACATCATCATCATTATTGAAATTTTTACCATTCAAGGAGTTTTGTAAAGATCGAAACAAAAAGTAATCAGATGGTGCAAGGTCAGGACTATATGGTGGATGTGGCAAAACGTCCCAACCAAGCTCCATTAATTTTTGCCGAGTGACCAAAGATGTGTGTGGCCTTGCATTGTCATGATGGAATACAACACCTTTTCGATTTGTCAATTCGGGCCGCTTTTCTTCAACTGCATTGTTTAATTTCGTTAGTTGTTCAATGTAGACATCAGAATTGATTGTTCGGTTGGGTGGTAAGAGTTCAAAGTAGACAATTCCTTTGTAATCCCACCAAACTGATAACAAAACCTTCTTTTGATGAATATCAGCTTTTGATGTTGTTTGAGTTGGTTCACCTGGCCTGCTCCACGATCTTTTCGGCTTGATATTGTTGTAAACAACCCATTTTTCATCGCCAGTTATCAGTCGTTTTAAAAATGGATCATTTTCATTACGTTTCTTTAGCAAATCGCAGCTGCTAATGCGTTGCGTTAACTGTGATTCTTTCAGTTCGTGAGGAACCCATGTATCGAGTTTTTGAACATAGCCAAGTTGTTTTAAGTGATTTTCAATGCATGTATGTGATACATGAAGCTTCTCTGCAATCTCACGTGTTGTACTGTGACAGTCCGAATTGATTATTGCTTTGATTAGGGCGTCATCAACTTCAACTGGACGACCAGAGCGTTTTTCATCTTTGAGTGAAAAATCACCAGAACGAAATTTGGCAAACCAATTTTGACACTGCCGTTCTTTTAAGGCTTCGTCACCATAAACAGCACATAACTTTTTATGAGCTTGCAATGCGTTTTTCCCTTGTGGAAATAAAAAAGCAAAATATGACGAAAATGTTCCTTTTGATTTTCCATTTTTCAACGAACGCCAAACGAAAACTACAAAACAGATCAAAAAACTTTTTTCACTGATTAACAGCTGAATAGCCAACTACCAAATAACAAAATGTGTTTTACATTTGTACTACGTCTGCAAACCTAAAAATTCAACTGAACCATATGTGTGTGAAACCCGCAATTACTTAGCTGCCGACCCAATATATAAAAGCCTAAGCAACTGGAACCACTGGAATGACCAGAATGACCAGAACGACCAGTCACTATGACACACACTGACCACAAGGGGTCAGACACTTAATGCGGGAACTGTTCTCTGGAGGTCAGTGCACTCCCACATCCACTCTCCCCCCGGCCAGCCAACCTCCCTCCCCCCGGGCGGCAGGCCCCAATCATCCGATCAGGGCCAGCTCCTGGGCTGGGACAGG
Organism: Pipistrellus kuhlii; assembly: GCF_014108245.1. Taxonomy (NCBI): domain Eukaryota; kingdom Metazoa; phylum Chordata; class Mammalia; order Chiroptera; family Vespertilionidae; genus Pipistrellus; species Pipistrellus kuhlii. The sequence goes on from NW_023425493.1 coordinate 43,897, forward strand.
GAACTGGGGATGGGTGGCAGTGGATGCAGCCTCTTACCCAGGGGGGCCAAGGGCCAGCAGGCAACCTCCCGTGCCCCATCCCTCTCCTCAGCTGGCAGGCCCCAATAGGCCCGCCGCCTGCCTACCCCTGTGGTGGCATGGCGGGGAGGGTAGGAGAAGGGGGAGAGGCGGGGAACCGCGTAGAGGCTGGGTGCCCATCATGGCAGTGTCACGCCTGGCGTCTGTCCCTTCCAAGCCCGCCCCGCAACCATTGCCTCCTGGGCCTCCCCACCATTGCCTCCCTCTCTCTCCTCTGCACAGCTGCTCCCTGCTTGAGTTTTAACTTTGGGAGAGTTTATCCCTCTCCTCTCCTTCATCTTTTGGAGCAGGCAGATTCCAGTGTGAGGGCCACAGACAGGGGTCTCCATATCCTCACACTCTTTCCCATATTGCAGGCCCCGAGAAGTGGGAGAGGACGGGGGAGCCAACGGCGCTGTGAGAGGCCAGTGACTTAGCAGAGGGGAGCGGGTGGCTAATGTCTGTTCAGATTCACGAGCCAAGGACTCACTGCTCTTTATCACGTGGATGAAACATAAATAAGTGGCCCTGGCCGGTGCTCAGTGGTTAGCTCATTGGTCTGCGTACTGAAGGGTCTCGGATTCGAATCCTGGTGAAGGGCACGTGCCCGGGTTGCAGGTTCCTCACTCAGGCCAGGTCATGTGTGAGAAGCGACCAATTAATGTATCTCACATCAATGTTTCTCTCCCACTTCCTTCCACTCTCTCTAAAATCAGAGAAAAAGCATCCTTGGGTGAAGATCACACACACACACACACACACACACACACGGAATGTGGAGGCTTTCTTCAAAACTGGAGGAAACAGCTGTTTGAAGTTCTAGGATCTCGTCAGACTGACCAGCTCAAAACACTTCCCGTCATGTGAGAGCACAGCTGTCCATTGCTGCCTCCGGAGGCCCCTTCAGTGCAGGAGAGCCGCAGCTGCAGGCACGTGAAGGGACAATCGCACACACGCACACGCAGAGAGCGTGCCCTGAGCCCTGGGCATCCTCCGGTGCATCGAGGGGCTGGAGGCTCAGTTCCCCGCAGGGCTCATGCCTGGGTGCAGGCTCGGTTCCTGCCAGGAAGCGGACTTGTGGTAGGCAACTGATCTATGTGTTACTCTCACACCCCTGTTTCTCTCTCTCCCTTTCCTTTCCTCTAAAAACCAATTAATTTTAAGTGTGTCATTAAATGAGAAATCTGAGCAACTGGCTTGCATTTTAGTTGAATAATAAACAATGTGAAAGGGGACCAGGTGAAGAGGAACCACAGCCAGAGAAATGCTGCTCAGGGCTGGCCAGGCGGTCCCCTCTGGGCAGGGCGGTCCCTCTGGGCAGGGCGGTCCCCTCTGGGCAGGGCGGTCCCTCTGGGCAGGGCGGTCCCTCTGGGCAGGGCGGTCCCCTCTGGGCAGGGCGGTCCCCTCTGGGCAGGGCGATCCCTCTGGGCAGGGCGGTCCCTCTGGGCAGGGCGGTCCCCTCTGGGCAGGGCGGTCCCTCTGGGCAGGGTGGGCAGGGCGGTCCCTCTGGGCAGGGCGGTCCCTCTGGGCAGGGCAGTCCCCTCTGGGCAGGGCGGTCCCCTCTGGGCAGGGCGGTCCCTCTGGGCAGGGCGGTCCCCTCTGGGCAGGGCAGTCTCCTCTAAAGAAACCTGGCCACTCCATCTCAGGCCTGAGCGTCCCTCTTCATCAGCAAAAGGACGTTGAAGTGGCCTCACTGCTGCGCTGGGGAAGCGGGAAGCCTTGTGCTGTGGACAACACTGTGGTTGAGGTGGTGTCTGGGAGAAAGCCATTATGTTTATTAGAAGGGTCAGGGGTCAAGTGGGATCCTGGCCACTCTGCCCTGAAGTCCAGTATTACTAGGCCCTCTCACTGCACTGGGGTGTGTGTGGGGGGGGGGGGGGGGGGGCCGTGACCAAGCCACTCAGGAGCGCGAGGCAGCAGAGGTGCTCAGACTGCCCCGCCCCCCCAGGGAAGGGGGCCTGACGGGTGTGAGCGAGAGGGAGAGAGGGCCTGCCTGGCAGCTGCCTGAGCCTCCAGAGAAGAGTGCAAGCTGAGCCCTGTGAGCAGGAGACCCACAGACACCCTTGCCAAGAGAAGGCCTCACCTCCAGGCACCCTCCAGAGGAACCACGGTGCCCACAGCTGGTGTCCATCACTCCCAAACCCGCCTGAGGCCCAGACATGAGGGACTGGCTCCACAGCCCCCTGTGCACAGTGAAGGGGCGGAGCGAAAGTGGGATGAGTGACAGGTGAGACTGGCGGTTCTTGTCGCTGACCAGGTCACTGAAGTGGAGGAGAGTGCACACGGATGACGGGAACAGCACCGTGCCCATCACAGCACGCCTGCCCCACACACCGTCCTTCCAGCACCTCCTGACCCAGTCCACCAGGCTGGTCCGGCCCGGCACCACAGAGGGTGCTGCATGGCTGTGGGCCCTGCGGTGGGAAAGGCTTCCGGGATGCGGGGAGCAGGGGGAGAGGCCATGCTCAGCTGCCTGTCAGAGGCGGTGGGCGCAGGCAGCTGCTCCAGGGCCACAGAACACAACACACTGCCCTCCCCAGTCCCACGGAGTGACTGAGGAGGACAGTGGTGAGCGGGCATCTTTTGCATGCAGTACTTGCCATGTAAGGATGAAAGAGGCTGGGATTTGCCTGTGGTGCCACCTAGAAGGCGGGAGCAGGTTCTGACCCAGAAACAAGAGCAGGGCTGTCGGGCAAACCCCGAGTGTGGCACCGGCACACAGCATGTGGCAGGACTGGGACAGGACCTGCCGCCTCTCCCTCCCCAGCTCGCCGAGGCGGAGCCCGGCCTGCCAGCTCCCTGGCCCCACGCCCAGGAGACCTAACCAGGCGGATTCCCACAATGCAACAGTGAATTCCAACAGGGAGGGCTTTTTCTAAGTTGCAATATCCCTATCACCAGGTCATTTATGTAAGAACCCCGCATTCCCCCCCATGGGGAAGACATAAGACAGCACACAGGCTACTGAGGCCCCTGGACCGGCGGCCACGGTGCCATAAGCTGACCGTAGGGATAGGAACCAAAACAAAGCCAGAGGCTTAAGGCACTAGACAACGCCAGGCAGGCCAAGGGTTCCTGTGAAGTGTTCCTCCCCCCGCCCCCCGGCATCCAATCAGGCTGCACTCCTGGCTTATCCTCCCTCCAGGCGGAGGGTAAGCCGGACCCAGGGAGTGCCCGTGTCCAAGCGATTATGACGATGACGCCTTCCCCTTACAAGGCGTCTTTTCTGTGGTCAGAGCCCGGATGGCTAGCCGGTAATTAGCATCTCACGAGCACACAGTCACAGGCCCCTCTGGGGAGGGAGAAGGCCAGACATTAGTCTCCCCAAGCCCTGGCCTGCTCCTCCATCACAGGTGGAGGCTGGCAGCATGAACGGCGCCCCCAGGGTTCTGGGGAGCAGAGAGAGCTCCTGGCCTCCATCTGCTGAGGACAGAGCCTCTGGTGGTGGGTTCACAGGGTCCTCGCCTGAGGGTGCACCCAGCAGCGGGGTGCAGTGCCGCCCTGGGGAAGAGTCCAGGCTGAGGGTCAGGAAGCCTGGCTCAGAGCCCCAACTTCACACTGCTCCCACCCCAATGTCTGCTTCGGTGGATGGGGAGGGGCAGCTGCTTCCTGCCCCAAGAGGGTGGAGTGGCTGCCTGGAAAGGGGGAGGGGGCTCTGTACAGCGCCCAGCGCTGCAAGACCAGGTGTCCGTGTCTCCGAAAGAAAGCTCGCTCCAGACGCTGGGCTTGGACACGCCGCGTCAGACCGCTCGAGGGGAGGAGCCGTCCAGCGCTGCCGGGACAGCCGTGGGCCCCGGGTACTGCGGGGCTGCATGACCACCATGCCATTCTCTCAGGGTTTTAGGCTGTGGCCCAGGCTGGCTCATCACAGGGCGATGATTCCAGAACATTCTAGCAAATTAAAACAAGTGCCCATTTGTAGAAGAGACTCTGGTTTGAATCTGAGCTGAGATTCCCCATTTCCGTGGTCGCCAGCCACTTCTGCCCAGGCAGAGGCAGAGGCCGAGGCTGGAGGTGCTGAGGCCACGGGAGCCGCGGCTCTTCTGTCTTCGGTTCTAATCCCGGCTGACATCCCTCTGGACCACCAGAGGGCCACGAGAGAGGTGTCCCGGCAGAAGCGTGGGGACGCAGACCAGTCCCATCACAGCACCAAGGCCGTGGCCACGCGGTGAGGGAGGCGGGATCCTCCCCTTCGGCTCTGGACGGACGGCAGCACCTGCTCGTCCCGGGGCCCTGTCACCTCCGTGCGGTGCCAGCCACCCAGGGAGGAAAAGTGGGGTTTCACTGTCTCAGCAGCAGAGTCGCCTCTCGGGTCTGCCTGAGAACCCCAGGAAGAGCTGGCACCCACCTTCCAGGCGCCGCCTGCCAGCAGACAGGAGCTGAGCACCTTGGTCAGACGCACACTGGGGTGTTACTGAGATCCCTGTGTTGCATCAACAATGAGCTGTCCGATGACAGCATGGGCTCGGTGAGCCGGTTCCACCCAGCAGCTCCGGGAAGGCTCCTCTCATGCAGGTTCCCAGGCCGCCCCCCACATTCTGGCCCCCCACTTCCCAATCGCACCGGCTGACGGTCTCGGAGCCTCAGGAGCCCAGGCGCTGTCTCATGTCTTCTGAACTCCTCACGGGTGAATGCGAGGCTCTTACGGAAGTGACCGGCGAGCTGGTACTGCCGACCGCCGGAGCGTGAGGCTGGCAGGTGAGCTCCTCCGTCCCTGCTCCCAGGGCGAGGTCCCTGGGGTCACAGGACGCCCAGCCTGCCCTCTCTCATCATCGAAGGGCCTTCCGCCTGGAAGAGGCAGCTGGCACCTCCTGGGACATCTCAGAAGAGCCTCTGGAAGTCCCTCCTCGCTCCCCTGGCAGCGGGCGAGGGCAGGGATATCGCCGGGCGTCGGCAGCTCTGTGGTGGTGTTTGGGGAACTAACCAAACTTTAGAGCCAGTGTCCTCGAGGTCTCCGAACGTATCTCTAAACTCAAAGACTCTAAGGTTACAGCTAGACGTTGATTAAATGACTTGTCCGCCATCACCCTCAGGGGCAGCATCAAGACCTGGACGCGGGCCTGCTACTGCCGGAGCCCTCCACTGCGGCTGCCGAGGCAAAGCACAGCCCGGCGCTGCCTCTCCTGAAAATACAACATTTCCACGCCAGCTCGTTCCATCACACGCCCGTTCTTTCTTCACCCCAAGCTATTTATGTGGTTAGAAAAATGTCTGAAAGCGCAAGGAAACCAGTATTTCTTGCGACATTCAAACCCTCTCATGTTCTGATGGCCTGGAATTTCACAGTCAGCTTTTCTTGGCGCTATTTCTATTGCAACCAGAAAGTAAGTGTGGGAGAAAGTTATCTGAGAATTTAAGAGCCGCAGGAAAAATAAAAACCTCAGTTCCAACCCCATTCTGGAGCCCGTGCCATTCCGTAATGAGGCCTCAGCGCCACTGCTGGCAGGAGCCCCTCCCAGCAAACCTCAGCCAGCACCGGGCAGAGGCCCGCCGAGCACGGGCAGTGCTACCTCCGACAGGTCTCCTGAGGTGTCCAGGCGCCTCACCGTCACTGCAAGCTGCGGGGTCCCCCAGAAAGCACGTGGAATCTGGACCCTGAGGACCCCGCTCTCAGGGCAGCGGGGACGGTCCTGGGTGTGGCTTCTTGGTCAGTAATTGGACCCTTTGGTCCTTTGATGGAAGATACTTACGTTTATTGTAGACCTGGCCATGCACTCAGTGGTTAGAGCATCTGCCAGTGCACCGAAGGGTTGTGGGTTTGATTCCCAGTTACGGGCACATAGCTGGGTTGCAGGTTCAATCCCTGAGTAGGTTGGGGCACGAGGTGGAAGGCAACAAATCAATGTGCCTCTCTCTCTCTCTCTCTCTCAATCTCTCTCTTTTTCTCCTACCCTCCCCCCTCCCTTCTACTCTTTTTAAAAAATATATATAACACCCAAGGTAGAGCACTGCCGAGTTCCAGCTAAGAATCCGCCTTGAACATCGCACGGTTAGGTCAGGGTCATCTGGTAAACCTGCAACGGTTTTCTTAGATCATATGCTGTCTTGTCTGCAGAAAATCTCGTGGCCCCTGGTTTAATGAGTTATAATCTCCGTGAGTTCACTCCCTGTGGCCGAGGGCAGCGCCCTCCGTGCTCAGACCCGCCTCCGCCTCCTGGTGCAGCGCTGCTCCCTCTTCCTTCGCCTTCTCCCCCGCTCAGGGCAGAGGGTCCTGCTGGCATTCCCTTCCTCAGTTAGAAACGCACCTCCTTCCGAAGCATTGTACCTTCGACATTCTTTTTCCACCTTCGACCACAAGGCAGGCAACACACTCACAGGCTATTGATAGAATGAAATAATCTTCAACCAAGTAATTTCTGTCCCAACCGACTAGCACCCTCCCTCTGTGTGCCCTCCCCACAGGCACGTGCCTAAGAAGTCCTGGTTGTTATGTCCGATAGCTTCCCCCAACCACAGCACGCAGCACATCCTCTCCCCTTGCATGTGGCCCACCGCCCTGGAGGCGGCAGAAGACACCTGTCCTGCTGACTGATTTATGGGCGGTGTTCACACGTGTGTTTTGTGAATTAAAATCATTGCAAGGAGGACCACACGTCTGGGCGTGACCACACGGTAAGGACTGGAGGAGGCAACGGATATGTTCGCAGGGGCCTCAGGGCGTCACTCCCAGCGGCCGGGCGCCGTGGCGCAGACCGAGATGCCATGGCCGGTGGTGAGGACAGGACAGAGCCACATGCACTGGGGCAGGAAGGAGGCAGGGGACGCCCAGAAGAGCACTGGCTTCGCCGGGCTGGAACAAGGAGTAGACGTCTCTGTTGGTTCATAAATCAGAACCCACGTGGTCGTCATCAGAGAACACGTCCACTTAGGAGGTGTGTGCGTGGCCCTCACGGCTGCCTCTGTGGGGACTGGGCAGCCCAGGGCGAAGGGACTCAGTCCATCCCATTTTGGCCTTTCCCCTCTCACCTAAGCCTGCCTCTCAGGACGATGCCGAAAACCCACTGCACCGGAGCCTGCGGTGCCGTCAGGATTGATGCATCATCAAGCATACGCCACATTTTCCTGATTCCAAGTCCCACACCCCTACAGGCCCCTGCCCCCACCTGCTGCGACCCTCCTACAGGTCTCTGACCCCACTACTCTGGTCCACGTTGCCCAGCTGTGGCTGCCCTGCCCTCCTGACTCGGTGCCGCTGCCACTAAGCGCTCCTGCCTCTGCATGGCCAGTGCTGGGCGGTAAGTCTCGCACTCAGATGCTTGGTGTATGTTCGGTGACCAGGCTTGTCTCCTGAGTTATTATTTAACTCTACAGTTTCCACGGTGGCTCCCTGGGCACAGAGAGGGGCTGTGGTTCCCTCCTCTGCCTGGAGAAACTGCGTCTGAGCTCTCTTGAGCCTGGGTTCCCGGGAGCCAGACTACAGGCTCCAGCCTTAATTCAGAAGGACGGCTCCAAGCTCAGCGAATCTCACAGTGTGTTTCTGTCCATCGTTTTATATTTATTTTCCCACAGCAGTTACTTACCTCTTTTTGATAAAAACAAACAAGCAAACAAACAAACAAAAAGGAGAAGTACTGGGTGAGCCTGGAGACAGAGCTGAAGGGCTTAACAACAGAGGCCCTGGCCAAGTCTACGAAGGTCACCTGGTGACCCCACACCCCACAGCCATAGGCTCACCTGGTAACCCACACCCCACAGCCACAGGCTCACCTGGTGACCCCACACCCCACAGCCACAGGCTCACCTGGTGACCCCACACCCCACAGCCACAGGCTCACCTGGTGACCCCACACTCCACAGCCTCTTGGAGCCTCAGACTTCTTGGCTGACAGTTAAAGCATTTGGGGTTGGTTACCTTCAGGGTCTCCACCCTCAGCTCCCGCCCAGCAGCCCTCGCCCCGAATGCTTCTAGCCTAGAATCCCAAAAGTTCTCACTTAATGTCAGCAGAGTGAATCCTACTACCACTGGGAAAGCCACCCCATTGTTTAACGTCCTGGTCTGTATCTGACTTCCCACATTGTTTGAAGTTCTAGTTGGCGGTGAGAACCATCGGCTGGAATAATTCAAGGCACCAGTCCGACCGAGAAATGGAGGCCAGAGATTCCTTCCGGAGGAGCATCACCGGGGATGGGAGCCTTCCTGCCAAGGCTCCTGCCGTCGGGCTGAGCCGGAGGACTGAGCCGGAGGACTGCCGGGAGCCGCACACAGCCCCGAGCAGTGCGGGCAAGTGCGGCTGGGTCATTTATATTCTGTTCATCTCTCTTGTGGAAGGAAACGGTGACCCTGCCTCACGGAAGAGGACACCACCAGACTCCACCATCAGATCGTATTTATTACCAATCCCGGCGGTGCGGGTGGCAGGAAGCCGGCGCCTGCTGCCACCTGCTCATGACATTTCTGGGCGCCAGAGCCTTCTCTCCGCGCCTCGGATGCCGGAGGTGAGGAGGGCAGTGACAGCAAGATTAAGGGATGAAAAGTAGGCTCTGCCAGAGGTCACATGAGTTGCAAAACGTCAGGGGGGAGGAGGGGAAGCAGGGGTTGCTTGGTTACTGCTGGGAGCCAAGGGACGGCTTTGGGTGCGTCCCCGTGAGCAGGTGAGCAGGCCCCCTCAGAGACGGTAGCATGGCCAACAGGAGGCGTGCATGTTGGTGAGGTGGGCAGTGCTGACCTCCTGAAAGCCCTGGGTCCTGGGAGACTGCAGATGTTTGGTCCCTGGGCCTGTGAGGAGGACAGAGACCCCGTCCCCCCGAGGAGGAGCCCGGCCATGCCTGCAGCCACGCCCCCTAGCAAAGCATGGAGCTGCACTTCAGGAAGCTACAGGGACCCAGGGGAGGAGTGAGGCCAGCAATCTTTCAGCCTCTCCAGGCCCCAGTTGCCCAGCATGGGTTTGTCCCAAATACAAGGTGCCAGTTCACGGCACAGGAGCCACAGCCATCGTCTGCCCAGGGGCGTGGAAGACCCAACCCAGAGTAAGAAGCCCCTCCACCTTCAGAAACCTGAGGCGAAGGGTACCCGAGACATAGGAGAAATCCTCCCCCCCACCCCCGGACAGACGGCGTGGGTGCGTGAGGGTTGGTTCCTAAGCCGGTCAGTGCTTGTGTCCTCATTCAGCAGTGAAGGGATGGCAGTGCCTCCTGGGAGTGCTGACATGAAGATGTGTGTTTACTCTCCATTCATTCATTCATTCATTCATCCATTCTCTCACTTACTCTCTTTTCTGCCCAATTCAAGAAAGCAAAGGAACAATGTGTCTGTGACAGTTGTAAGATATGAGTGAAGGTGCTGCTTTTTCCCCCAGTGTCTCCTAAAACCAATGACTGTCTGATAGTTACACAGCCGGGAGGAAGGGAGACGGCCCGAGAAAGCCTAGCACTCAGTCAGTAACCAGCTCACTGACCCACAATAGGGCATAATTCTCCATCTTTTAAAAATACACAAATCATGTACCTATTGTGATCTCCATATCCCCTTTCAATCCCATGAATATTTTGTAAAGATATTTTAAAATTGATTTTTAGGGAGAGGAAAGAAGAGGAAAATCAAGAAACATTGACGTGAGGGTGGAAACATCTATCAGCCATTCCCTCACACCCCCTACACGGAGCAAGCCCACTATCCGGGCACGGGCCCTGACTGGGAACCCAACAGCCACCTTTTCGTGCACGGCCAACACTCAGCCAACTGAGACACACTGGCCGGGCCTGTGAGTACTCTCATTGCTGTAAAAATCTTACTTACGGTTCTCAAGGTAGGTTCTCTCCCTTTAACAATCACCAGCACCACTTGCTGGAGGGCGCTGATGGAGCTCATGGGACTGTTCCTTAACCCCCTGAGTATTATCCGAAACGAAACGGAAGAGAATCTGAAAGCAGGTGAACTTCGAGAGCTCCGAGAGGCAGGTACAAAGGCTGAACGGGACGGGTAGGAGTCCAGGCAGTAACTTCCAGCCAGTTATCAGTAGTCACCTCCTCTCATGTGTGGTTTACCCGAGAGCATACACACACACACACACACACACACACACACAGGCATGCACACATAGAGAAGCACACAGACATGCACATACAAACACAGAGAGAGACATGCAAACACAGACACGTAAGCACAAATACACATGCACACATAGGCATGCACACATACCAGTAGAGAGACACGCAGACACAGACACACAGAGAAACACACAGCAGAGTAAAATACAATTTAGTGAACATGGAATAAGGAAAAAAATTAACCCCCTTCTCTATTTGTGACTCAAGTGATCTTATGAAGTGACTTCATCCTGACACTACGCTTCCCGTAAATTCTATAAAGTGAGGACTGTAATGCCCGCCTGGCCCCGGGCTGCTGTGAAATTGGATGGATTCATGCATGTAAAGAGACCTGAACACCCACACGCCTTTTCCTGTCTTCCTATGGCATCATGGCAGCTGCTCAGAGACGCCCCTCTAGGTACAGCGACGGCTTGGAGTGGCGGGGCGGGCGGGACACCCTCAGAGGGAGCTGTCTCTGGGGGAAACGGTTCAGGAGACACTGAGACAGCAGCCACAGCAGCCGGGGCGGGGACTTCTGGAATGTGGACACTGACCATCCAACTTGCTCCATCCTCCCCAGTGTCTTGCCTTGGACCTTTTAGTGGGTGGGTTTTCTACTTATCCTGTTGAGGAATCTGATATTTCAGCAAACTCTCCCCATTCTGAGAAGCCTGCGTGCCAGGCTCTGCCTCCAGCCATATAGAGTGCCTTTCTTACATGTGGGTATTCCAGAAGCTCCTCTCACTGTGCCTTTGTCCTAATGTCTACATGCAAATAGTTCATTTCAAGATTCAAACCCCACATGTCACACACACCCTCACTCCCATTTCCCCCAAGCCTAAAGTTCTGATTGATTGTCACGGGGAAATGCCACCTACATTTACCCAAACACAAGTCTGGTGCCTAGAAGCCCTGTGTCTGCAAAGGCTGCTGGGGGGGGGGGGGGGGCAGGGGGCGCAGACCTCCCGGGGACACAGATGTGCCCCCCCCCCCCCAGAGCGCCCATACAGCTGCAGAGGAGCTGGCAGTCTCGGCCCTCGCGGAGCGGCGGGGATGGCAGGACCACCACCTGCCAGTACCATCGACCGGGGCTGAGCATGTGCCATGGACTTCAGGGTCCCCTCCCTCAGCCCCGTGGCCGTGGCAGGTCTCCCTCCTTCCTTCCAGGGGAGGGAGTTTGCTGAAGGTGGGAACTGGGGCGTCACTGACTGCAGCCGTGAACGTAATTACATCCATTTCTCTCTGCCTGGATCTCGGGCTGCAGAACGGGCACATGGAAGTTGCCTGCTGTGCCCAGATTCCACACCAAGTGCCAACACAAACCCCTCTCTGCTAGTGAGAGTCCCTTTCCTCAGGAGCGCTTCTCTAATGAGCCCTACGTGTCCCACAAAGCGCCCTGAATTATTGAAGAGGCATCTCTGTCCCCTGCCCGGAGACGCGCCCGCGTGGCTGACGGCGGGGACAGGAGCGCTTCTGCTCCGGGGGGGAGCTGACTACACGGTGTATCTGTCCGTCTGATTGGAGGGGGTGCTTTCGTGTGTGTGTGTGTGTGTGTGTGTGTGTGTGATATTTATATGCGTGTGTCATTGCATGTGACGTGTGTGATATATATGCATGCATGTGGTATGTGTGTGATAGTCTGTGATATAAACATGAGTGATGTGTATGAATGTGTGGTGTGCATATATATGTGTGTGGAGTGTGTGAAGTGTGCAATGCATGTATATGCTGTGTGTGGTGTATGATGTATGTATGTGATACATGTGGGTGATGTGTGTGTATTGTATGATATGTGTGTAGGTGTATGGTGTGTGTGGTGCGCATGTATGTGTGGTAAGTATATATGTGTGTGTGTGAAGTGTATGGTATGTGCGTGTGTGGTGTGTGTGATATGTGTGTGCTATGTGTGTGATATGTGTGTGTACTGTGTATATATGTTGAGTGTGGTGTGTGTGTGGTGTGTGGTGGTGTGTGTGATATTCTGTGATATGTGCGTGTGATGTGTATGTGTGTGGTGTGTGTGATATGTGTGTGCATGTGATGTGTGTTCTGTATGTGATATATGTGAGGGTGTGTGTGTGTGTTGTGTGTGTGATGTGTGCAGATATGTGGTGTGTGTGTGTGTGTGTGTGTGAGAAGAGGAAATAATGAGGACTGCTTCCTAAGGTGAAATGATAAATTAGAGAGATCCATTCTCTCCTCCACTTGGCGTGAGCGGTTACCGTGATATGATCAGCGATAAACAACCACAGGAAGAAAGCGAATATTTCATGATAATTAGAGGTGTTTCTCTCTTTCTCTTCCTCCTTTCTTTCCTCGGTGACATGTGCTCCAGCCTTTAATTCAGCGTGCTGGCCTGCAGGTGAAAGCAAAGAATAGCACAGCCAGGAGCGGTGACATTTCAGAGGTGAGGAGCGGGGGCGGAGGAGGGAAGAGGGGAGCTGGGAGCACGGGGGCGGGAGGAGGAGGGAGCAGGAGGCAGGGTGTGAGGAAGGGCAGGCGCAGGCACACGGGAGAGCTTGCAGGTAAAAATAAAGCAGAGCAGGCCCAGGTGGGATCTGCAAACCGCTCTCATCAACACTGCGACTCCCTCCTGTCACGGGACTGTCAAACAGGCTCCACGCGTAATGAAAGGAAAAATATTTTATTCAGATTTATTAATTTGAAAATGAAGCCCGCCTGTCGAGAGGGGGACAGTTCTTCTCAATCTGTCATCGTTGAACCACACGCTCCTGACACGGGGACTCATTTGTCTCGTCGGCTCTGACAGTTGGATTCTCCCCGAGCTCTTCCCAGTGGATCGCCCTGGGATTTTAAACCGGATGAAACACATTCCGACAAGGAACAGCCTCTTTATTAATGCAAATTACATGAGGAGGAGCGGCGCGGAGAGGGAGAGAGCGCCCGCGCGCCCGGCGCTGCCGTTCCTGTGGCAGTCATTTGTTATTTACACTTATACACATTTTTCAGTTTTAATAAAAGGAGACCCGGATTCTCGGTGACATTTATGGACAGTTTGTTTCAAAAAAAATGATGCCATCGCTATAATTGTATGCAAAGCCGCTGCGCCGGGCGCCCCTCCGCTGTGCGGCTCTTCCGGGAGCCGGGCCGCGTGTCCTGGGCACACGGTGCAGGGGCCAGGCTGCCCCCCTCAAACCCGACACCCTCCGAGGGGCTGCCCTCTGTCTCCATGCAGAGCCCAGAGCTGAGCGCCGCAGGCCCCGCCCCCTCACCACCGGGCACACCGGGCACAGTGCCTCCTGGGGGACCCGAAAAGGTTCTAACTTCAACGTCTTTTAAAATCAGAAGACCCCCAGGGGGCATATAACGCCAAGGCCCGGACTGCGCGCGGCTTTCTGACGTGGGCGGAACACAGTGCATTTCCTCTCTCCAATGGAGACGGGGCTCCCCGCGGCCAGAGGCTCCCGCAGTCACGGCCGGGCCTCTGGGATCTCAGGGACCGTGACTCCGGGTGTTTCCGCTGCATGTTGTCTTCCTCGGGGAGACCAGCACTGGGGACCCTTCCAAGCATCCCAGCATCCTGCGGGGCCGCTGGGCACTGCTGCTGTGCCAGAGGGGCAGCCCTGGCAGGGGCGTGGCCCCGAGATGCCACCTCCGTGGGGAGCTTGGGCACGGCTGGGGGAGAGGGCGGCGGGCCCGGGAGTGGCTGCGGGCACTTGGCTGTCCCCTGCTGTGGGCACTCCTTCAGGAAAGGGGTCACCTCAGCAAACTGCAGTCATGCCTCGGGGGTCTCAGCTTTCCCGTCGGTAAAATGTGAGTTAGACAGGAGCAAATTCTCAAAGTGTTGTCCCAGTCAGAAGCCTCAGCACCCTGGACTTGCCGGAAGAGCCCAGACCTGCTGTGCCAGGGTCTTGGGAGGGACACGGGGTCACAGTGCTCCAACACCCCTGGGGCCACAGACTGCGGGGTGGGGGGCGGCGGCCTCTGCAGCCGGGTCCTGGCCCGAGAGCAGTGCAGCCGGGCAGTGTGGCCCCGTCAGGAGCATGTTGCATCCACACGCTCTGCTGGCTGTGGGGTTCGCCTTCTCCTCCTCCACGTTCGGGGTCTTTATTCGAAGCGTCTCGGAAAGGAAGAGTTGGAACCGAGCAGTGAGCCGGCCCAAGGCCCCGGGGCCTCACCTCTGAATGCGTGTACGTGGCACCTGCTCTGAGTCTGAGCCCAGGCCCACGCGGGAGCCGCCTGCTCCAGGTGCGGCCTCACAAGGAGAGCCCCTCCATGCTCCCAGAAAGTGTCTCCAATGAGTGGGAGGAAAGGACGAGACAACAGCCAAGGGTCTGAGCACTTTGGTGTGAGGCCACGCCTGGAAGGGACATGGCCTCCTCAGCTCGCCACACCCAGTGCAGATCAAGCGCGGCCACGGGTCAGCACCAGCAGGCACGCTGGTTAACAAAGTCCCCGTGGCGACGGCATTAATATTTAACAGTGCTTGTCAGCAGGCTCCAGACGTGCTGGCTCTGCCTTTCCCAATGCTTGCTGGTCCTGTGTCCTCTCTTCCTCCTGCATGGATGGCGGGTCCGCCCGCCTCTCCTGGCCTTGGTGTTCCCTGGGCGCGGGGACAGGGAGCGGGGGCAGGGTCTCAGAGGGCTTTGTTTCCGAGAAAACAGGGGTTTGTATGTTTGCTGCTGTTCCCCCTCCCAGCACGGCTATCCCAGACGTGCCCCCAATGCTGTGACTGCTCTTCCCACAGTTATTGACACAGTCACATGTGTACACGCTTATGTACACACACGGATACACACTCGTGTACACATGAGACTTGTAAAACGATACATGGTCAAGTGACATATTAAAACATGTAATTTTGTTTTGACTTCCTACTTTCAACGTTATGAGACACTTAAATGAGATGTTATACTGGGATATCCAAGCTCACACGGGCAGCGGGCCCAGGGTGTGCACCCACGCCCAGGGTCGGGAATGCTGGGAGAGCCACGATGTGGAAAGAGCCCTGGCCGGAGCCGCCACTCCTGTGTGACAGGCGCCTGGGCCCCGTCCTGCCTCGCTGTCCTCTCAGCCCGGCGTATTCATCACAGACACTCACGGGGCGGGGGGGACACAGGTGCCCCTCGCTGGCACTCGCTGGAGAGAGAGCTCATTGGTTGTGCTGGTTCCCCACCCCCCAACCCCCCAGCGTCTGCTCGGTGAGGGCAGGGGCCTTGCCAGCTGGTCGAGGCCCCCAGTCTCCCTCCTGTCAGGTACGGGCACCCCCTGAGGGAGTAGATGAATGGCCAGATGGATGAGTGCATATTTTCCCATGAGCTGCCCGCAGGCACAGAGACGTGGAGCCCTGCGGCCCAGGCCCGGGTGCGAGCTGCGTGAGTGACAAGATGACAGGACGCAGGCGCACCTCCAGCAGGGGCCGCGGCACGGCGGCCGGAGGCTGGGAGCGTCTGTCCCGTGCAGGTGCTCAGTGAATGTGAGTTACACAACCATCGTCTCACGTCCGCTGTGCACTCAGCGCTGCTGGGCCAACACTTCTCTGTGTCCCGGGGCCCCCGGACGAGGAAGGACGGGCACCAGAGCGCCATGAGCATGAGCTTGGCTGCCTGCACGGTGAGCCCAGTGCCAGCCCCAGCAGAGCACGCACTCTGCAAACCCCCAACCCACAGGCTCTATTGACCAAGCAGCGAGATGGCCCAGGAATTGGCCAGTGATGGCGCTGCCCAGACGTTAGTCAGGAATGAGAAACAAAAGTCCTCAGAACGAGGAGTGAAAATCCTGCCTGCTGAGTCCCTGGGCGGGCGGCGTGGCTCTGAGAGCACACAGTGTGGCTCCCAGGGCACACAGTGTGGCTCCCAGGGCACACGGCTCTTCCCTCCGGTTCAGGCCGCTGCCGGGAGCTTGGCAGCACGCCGGGGCTCAGCAGGGTGGAGCAGCGCGTGTTCGCTCCTCCCTGTGTGACCCTGAACCTCTGTGCACCTGCCGAGGCCGCTGCGCTGTCATTCCGTCACCTCCTCCACCCAGACCTTCCTGTCCTCCCCAGGCTGATCTGCTTCCAGACGAGCAAACACACCAGCCGCCCCGGAGCCTGCAGGAGTGTTTCTGCAGGGAGAGGGCCCACCGAGCCTGGCACAGGCCGGCCACGTTTTGTTAATGGTGATGGTGACCTGAAATGTGATGGCAGCAGCCGGTGCCTCACTGCGGGGGAAGGACAGTCTTGTGAGGTTGCCTGGCAACTGTGGGCAAGTCTCCTGGAATGTGAGGGTCCCTGTGAGTCAGGGGAGGGCAGGGGAGGGCAGGAGAGGGCAGGAGAAGGGAGGGTAGGGGAAGGTAGAGGAGGAGAGGGGAGGGCAGAGGAGTGGAGGGGAAGGTAGGGGCAGGGAAGGTTAGAGGAGAAGAAGGGAGGGCAGGGGAAGGCAGGGGAAAGGCGGGCAGAGGAGAGTAGAGGAGGAGAGGGCAGGAGACGGGAGGGGAGGGGAGGGGCAGGTAAGGGGAGCAGAGGGGACGTGGATGGGAGGGCAGGGAAAGGCATAGGGGAGAGCAAATGCCAGAACCATGGGCCGGGGCCACTGAGGGCCACAACGCCGCTGCTGTCTCACTGTCCTGGCTTCCAGCAGCTCCGGCACTCCCTGATAAAATTAGAGGTCTGTGACCAGAACGTGCGTGCACTGCATGTGACCTTTCTGGTGTTTAGTTTCTCATTCTTATTACAAAGAAGCAAAGAAACCTGGTGCACACATCTCCAAGCACCTTCCTGACCTTTGTGATATTTGCTTTTGAGCTTAAGGTCTATAAATACACCGAGAACCAGAATGTCATGGCCGCTCAGGAGGATAGCAAGCCCCTGAAGACTTTTAGAGATGACAAAGAAAAAAGTCCCAAATAAATTAATCTGCGTGAACGCCAAGGCTCAGCTGCGGGCGGAGCTGTGGCTCACAGGTGTGCAGCAGGAGTGAGCGCTAACGCTTCCAATGGACCAAGTATCAGATGCCAGTCCGGGACCCTTCAGAGGTGGAGACACAGCATCATTGTCCAGCACTGGAAGGGCCACAGTTCCGGGGGGGGAGGGGGGGGAGTGTGTGCACAGAGCAGGGCCTGTAGTCCTGGGGGGGGGGAGGGGAGGCAGGGCCGTAGTCCTGGGGGAGGGGGGAGGGGGAGCAGCGGCCTGTAGTCCTGGTCGGGGGAGGGGGGAGGGGAGGGGAGAGCAGAGGCCTGTAGTCCTGGGGGGAGGGGGAGGAGGGGGAGGGGGAGCAGGGCCTGTAGTCTGGGGAGGGGGGAGGGGGAGCATGGCCTGTAGTCCTGGGGGAGGGAAAGGGGAGGGGGAGGGCAGGGACTGTAGTCTGGGGGGAGGGGGGGGGGGGGGGGGGGGGGAGGGGAGCAGAGGGGCCTGTATTCTGGGGAGGGGGGAGGGGAAGCAGGGCCTGTAGTCCTGGGGGGGGAAGGGGGAGGGGAGCAGGGACTGTAGTCCTGGGGGAGGGGGGGGGGAAGCAGGGCCTGTAGTCCTGGGGAGGGGGAGGGGAAGCAGGGCCTGTAGTCCTGGGGGAGGGGGGGGGGAGGGGAGCAGGGCCTGTAGTCCTGGGGAGGGGGAGGGGAAGCAGGGCCGTTGTAGTCCTGGGGGAGGGGGAGGGGGAGGGGGGAGCAGGGCCTGTCGTCCTGGGGGGAGGGGGAGGGGGAGCAGGGTCTGTAGTCCTGGGGTGGGGAGGGGGAGGGGGAGCAGGGCCTGTAGTCCTGGGGGAGGGGGTGGGGGAGTCGGGCCTGTAGTCTGGGGGAGGGGAGGGGGAGGGGGAGCAGGGCCTGTAGTCCTGGGGAGGGGGAGGGGGAGGGGAGCAGGGCCTGTAGTCCTGGGGGGAGGGGAGGGGGAGCAGGGCCTGTAGTCCTGGGGAGGGGGAGGGGGAACAGGTCCTATAGTCCTGGGGGAGGGCGAGGGGAAGCAGGGCCTGTAGTCCTGGGGGAGGGGGAGGGGGAGGGGAGCAGGGCTGTAGTCCTGGGGGAGGGGGAGGGGAAGCATGGCCTGTAGTCCTGGGGAGGGGGAGGGGAACAGGGCCTGTAGTCCTGGGGAGGGGAGGGGGAGGGGGAGCAGGGACTGTAGTCCTGGGGGAGGGGGAGGGGAGCAGGGCCTGTAGTCCTGGGGGAGGGGGAGGGGGAGGGGAGCAGGGCCTGTAGTCCTGGGGAGGGGAGGGGAAGCATAGCCTGTAGTCCTGGGGGAGGGGGAGGGGAACAGGCTGTAGTCCTGGGGAGGGGGAGGGGGAGGGGGAGCAGGGACTGTAGTCCTGGGGGAGGGGGAGGGGAGCAGGGCCTGTAGTCCTGGGGGAGGGGGAGGGGAGGGGGAGGAGGGGGAGCAGGGTCTGTAGTCCTGGGGGAGGGGAGGGGAAGCAGGGCCTGTAGTTCCTGGGGGAGGGGGAGGAGGAGGGGGAGCCGGGTCTGTAGTCCTGGGGAGGGGAGGGAAGCAGGGCCTGTAGTCCTGGGGGAGGGGGAGGGGGAGGGGGAGCAGGGACTGTAGTCCTTGGGAGGGGGAGGGGAAGCGGGCCTGTAGTCCTGGGGGAGGGGGAGGGGGAGGGGGAGCAGGGACTGTAGTCATGGGGGAGGGGGAGGGGGAGCAGGGCCTGTAGTCCTGGGGGAGGGGGAGGGGGAGGGGAGCAGGGTCTGTAGTCCTGGGGGAGGGGGAGGGAAGCAGGGCCTGTAGTCCTGGGGGAGGGGGAGGGGAGGGGGAGCAGGGCCTGTAGTCCTGGGGGAGGGGGAGGGGGAGGGGGAGCAGGGACTGTAGTCCTGGGGGAGGGGGAGGGGAAGCAGGGCCTGTAGTCCTGGGGGAGGGAAGGGGGAGCAGGGCCTGTAGTCCTGGGGGAGGGGGAGGGGGAGGGGGAGCAGGGCCTGTAGTCCTGGGGGAGGGGGAGGGGAAGCAGGGCCTGTAGTCCTGGGGGAGGGGAGGGGAAGCAGGGTCTGTAGTCCTGGGGGAGGGGAAGGGGGAGCAGGGCCTGTTGTCCTGGGGGAGGGGGAGGGGAACAGGGCCTGTTGTCCTGGGGGAGGGGAGGGGAAGCAGGGTCTGTAGTCCTGGGGGAGGGGAAGGGGGAGCAGGGCCTGTTGTCCTGGGGGAGGGGGAGGGGAACAGGGCCTGTAGTCCTGGGGGAGGGGAGGGGGAACAGGGCCTGTAGTCCTGGGGGAGGGGGAGGGGGAGCAGGGCCTGTAGTCCTGGGGGAGGGGGGAGGGGGAGCAGGGCCTGTAGTCCTGGGGGAGGGGGAGGGGGAGCAGGGCCTGTTGTCCTGGGGAGGGGGAGGGGAACAGGGCCTGTAGTCCTGGGGGAGGGGGAGGGGGAGCAGGGCCTGTTGTCCTGGGGGAGGGGGAGGGGAACAGGGCCTGTAGTCCTGGGGGAGGGGGGGGGGGAGCAGGCCTGTAGTCCTGGGGGGGGGGGGGGGGAACAGGGCCTGTAGTCCTGGGGGAGGGGGGGGGAGCAGGCCTGTAGTCCTGGGGGAGGGGGGGGGGAACAGGGCCTGTAGTCCTGGGGAAGGGGAAGGGGGAACAGGCCTGTAGTCCTGGGTCAGAACTCCTCACCGGTCTGTAGGAAAGCACAGAGACTTGGTTGGAAAGTCTGGAAGGAGGAAATGCTGAAAAGGAACGTGCTGAACGCTGCCTGCCCTGTTTGTGGGAATTCTGACCTAAGGGAGTTGGCTGAAGGTGGCCGCCCCTCATTGTCCAAACAAGTCTGTGCATGTGCAGACCCCGTGTGGTTACCAGAATCTTTATGCGTAATCTTTGGCTGTCCGTGCATAAAGGACACAGCAGACATGTGTCTTCCCAAGATTACTTACTACTGACTGTTCTAAAAGATGAACTGTATCTCAAACTGCTGCTACCACAAAGCCTGAAGAGGCAGGTGATGGAAGCTCTGGTTCCTTTAGCCAGCAGCCCCTTAGCCTTCTCTTTCACAGCCACCCTGTCAGAGCAATCACTCCCCCATCGCCCAGGGTCTGCTGGTCAGCCCGGCAGCACCTCTAAAATCAAACTGCACCCTAGGGCCTCTGTCCCTGCCATTCCCTGCCAGTTGGCTGCTAGGCCTGGGTCAGCCCCCTTGTCTGCAGCAGGCCCACCTCGGAGTCCCCAGACCTTCTTTGTCCCCCACTATGCTGCGTTCAACTCACCCCCTTGATGGGGTCACAGACTGTTCTGCAAAGGGCAGAGCCTCGGCCACGGCTGCCCCACCTGGCACACTGCACAGAGGAAGCCATTGAACGGGAAGATGAGTGAGCATCTCTGGGTTTCAATCAAACTTTATCCATAGACACTGACACCCGAGTTCAACATAATCCTGATGCCTCGTGAGCTACCTTCTTCTGGACTTTTCTCCAACCATTGAGTGTGTGAAAAGCACACTTAGCGTGCAGGTGGCTGCAGTCCCCGCAGTCCTTCACGGTGTAAGCTGCTGGAGGGAAGAGACACCTGTGCCGGGATACAGGGAAAAGGAGACTCAGGCGTGGGGTGCCCTCCTGAGCCACATGACCCGGTGAGGACCCACCTGCAGCCTGTGCCCACACCCCGCTCTCTGCCAGCACCCACCCTCTGCCTGCACCCGGCCCTCCGCCAGCACCCCAGACATGCTGAGCTGCCCCCTCCACTGTCAGCCCTCAGACAGGTCTATCGACGTGGAGCCGCATTCACCCTCGTGGGAAAACGACATCAACTTGCCTTCTTTCCATTTAATTTGAGGAAAAACCAAAAGGCACTTCAGTCCAGAATTCAGGGCTCTCTGACCCTGAGCAAGTGACTCTCTGTGCCTCGGCTTCCTAACGTGTACCGCACTCAGGTTAAGAAGCACAAGTTTTGATTCTGAGGCTTAAATTCGCCTAAAAAGCTGGTGTGCACCCAATGTGCCGGAATGGATTCAGCACATGCCACTGCTGACGCCTGGCTCCCAGCACGCACCTCGGTCTCTTCCAGCGAGGGCTGGAGGGCCCACCAGCCGTGTGCTCCTTCGCCTTACCTTACTACGGGGGCCATAGATCTCCAGCGTGCACGTGTGCATGTGTGCGTGCGTGCGTTTGTGTGTGTGTGTGTGTGTGTGTGTGCATACGCGTGTGTGTGTTTCTGGGGGGCGATACAAAGCACACAGGCTCCAGGGGAGAAGTGACAATCGGGCTCAGCCAAGAGGATTGGCCGGCTGCACAGTCTGTGCAGCAGAGGCACTGGCCACCGCGCTTCACTGCAAGGGCGGCACTTAGGCGGCGGCGGCTGAAAAGGAGGTGATGGAACCACGCCCCTGCCCCCCCTTCGCCTAGGCCTCCTCAGAGGCTGTCGCCCTGCTTCAGGGAGTAAGCACTGCTCCTTTTTGGATGGAAAATAAAGACCCACAGGAACACTGACAACCTCTGCCCGGGCCTGAGGACCAGCCGGAACCCGCCTCCCACGTCTGGATGCGGGGAAGGTGGAGAACAGCCCAGCCATCACCCATGGCTGCTGGCCTGGCCCCGCATCCATGGCCCTCCTGCCCTTGATCCCTCTCCCACCAGCTCCTGTGTTTGGGAAGAAAAACAGATCGCAGAGCCACCTGGGAAGGCTCGCATGAATGGCTGGAGGCTCGAGTGGGCACCAGGGAGCATGCACCTCAGGAGGGCAGGCAGCAGCCCCAGTGCCGGGTCAGAGCCCCTCACACGTGTGGGCCAGGAAGGTCACAGGGGTAACGGCAGTGCCTTGGTGTCAGCCTTCACCTTGGACTTGCTGGTGGTTTGAGGCAGCATGGAGCCCTCCTCCCCTCTCCCTCCTCACCCCTGGGCGCCCTGCCCACCTAGAGCCCCACTCAGGAGCTCTCCTGCCCCACCGCCCCTCCTCGCTGGGGAAGAAGAGGTGAGAGTGGATGAGATCCCGTCCGGCCTGGGCGCCCTGGCCCGGAGGTGCTCAGCTCCCTCCACTCACCCGTTTCCTAGGACACTGCCCGCTCACACACCGTCACCGTCATGGCCGCGGGGGTGGTGGGCAGGCTGGGACCGGGGCCTGCCACTGAGCGGGAAGCCAGGCAGGTGACGCCTGTCCACGTGCAGCCTCCCTCCTGCTCCGGGTCCGGCTCTTCCTCAGTGAGGGGGGCGGTGTCCTGCCTGCAGGTGGCGGCCACAGACCCTGGCGCAGGCCGGAGGGAGGCTGCGGGGGCGTAAGAGCCGGCTGCTCTGCACAGCACATGTCCTCGGCCGCAGCCTTGGGAGCCAGGCATCCTGAGTGCTGATTCGAGGAGGCGGGTATCCCATGACCCAGGCTCATCCCAAGCCCCAGAGCGAAGCCCCAGAGGAAGTGACATAGATCATAGCTGCTCTACGTAGTAACAGTAGCTGCTCTGCCCGCGAGCACTCCATGGCAGATGCACCCCGGGACGCAGGCTGCCCAGGACCAGGCCAGCCGATTGGGCTGCACGCCATTCCCAGAGGGCCGTCCGAGGGAGGGCGGCTCCCCTGGTCAGTCAGGGACACTCACCTGCACTCAGATGTAAAGAAATCCATTGCCCTGGATGGCGTGTTCAGTGGTTAGAGCGCTGACCCCTTATAGTATTCCCCTCCCCTGCACTGAAGAGTCTCTGGTTTGATTCCAATCAAGAGCATGTACCTGGGTAACAGGTTTGATCCGCAGCCCAGGTCAGGGTGCACGCAGGAAGCAACCAATAGAAGTATCTCTCTCACATTGATGTTTCTCCTCTCTTTCCTCCCCTTTCCTCTCTCCCTTCCATTGTCTTTTTTAAAAAGCAATGGGAAAATATCCTCGGGTAGGATCACCACAGTCACAGACGACAGGATCTCACTGTGCCCGGAGCGACACAGGACCAGAGCAGCTTCCAGACCGCACTGCTGAGGGCGTTTCCTCCAGGAAGGAATCAGGTGACCCGGTCACTCCCCGTTTGCCAGCTCCCCTGGAGGGACAGAGTGCGCATCAGGAGCAGGGACTCAGAGGCTGAGCAGGGACTCCTCGGGGAGACGGAGGCCTGCCAGCTCCAGCACCGCTCACCTCCGCTGCCTGTGCCTCGCTGTTCCCTTCTGTGAAATGGGGGTAATCCTGGGACCTACCGCAGTCTCCTACTGAGGATGAAGTTGAAGGAGGACCACCGCCTCCCAGCCTTGCCCCACATGGCGTCCGTTCAGGTCTCAGCCTGTCTCAGCCCAGACCCTCTTCATTCCCCATGGGGACAGAGAACGGCTGCCTGCTCCACAGTGGCTTCCAGGTGAAGCGGAGGACGCCGTGCGGCCCATCATGATTTACAAACTCAGCAGCGTATTGTAACACAGCCTGAGTACCACTGCTCCGGGTAGCGTGTCCGGCCTCTTCCTCCGGTCTCCGGCTGCCACGTGTCCCTGAGGAGGGGCAGCCCCTTTTCTTTTGAAAGCTGATTCCATACAACTTGTCAGGGTTCAAATGAGATGATGCCACACGATTCTGTGGCTTCCTGTGCAGCACCTGCCCCTGCACCTGCACCTGCCCTGCCCCTGCCCCTGCACCAGAGTGGGGTGCACCTGCCTGGGGTGCACCTGCGTGGGGTGCAGCAGGCTTTGAGGTCAGCAGGCCCAGGTGCAATCACCCACATTCACTGGTGCCCTCCTGGGCGTCCCTGGCCTCACCTGGGCTGTGGACAAAAGACGCTCACACCTGCCCCGAAGGCATGAGCAAAGGTCTGAGTGAAAGCCCAGCAGCAGGCCTGGGGCACCGGCTGTGTTAACGTCCGCCCACACCCTCCCTGCCCCTGGCGGGGCCTCTTTAAGGCAATGGGGACATCCCAGCATTCACCATGAGGAGAGAGGAACGGAGACCGGTGCTGAGGTCCCTTCACCTGCAGGGAGGTGTCCAGGGAGAGGCGCATGGAAGCGCAAAAGAGAAGAAAACATCTCCGTCCACCGCGAGGATGCCACGCACGCTGTGTCCCCAGGAGCGGGCGGAGGGCAGCGGGCGGGGGCAGGCAGGTGGACTCGTTTTTCTGCGGAGCTGCTCCAGGGGCGCCCCCCCCCCGCCCCCCCGCCCTGCTCCCCGGAGCTCCCATTCCTCAGCCCGCAATCTGCGGCTGCAGCGTTGGCTCCGTGGGGAGGCATAAATCTGCCTCCTGAGCCCAGCGGAGCCCATTCCCAGCACTTTCTCAGACACAAAACAGAAAATCAAGGCTGACTGCGAGATCCTTCTAGTGGCTCTGAGGAAGGGCCCATTAGGTGGACACACGTCCTTCACGTGTGCACAACGGAAGGCCGGTCCCAACAGAGACTTCTTACTCCGTCGGAATCACCCCCAGGTCCAAGGCTGCCAACGCCCGGTGCGGCGCCCCCTTCCGAGGCGGATGTTCCAATCAGTGAGCTGCCACTGGAGGGGTGCCGGGAGCCGGGCCAGCAGCGAGTCCCTGGCAAGTCTGTGGCTTTGCTTACGCGGAACAACATACAAGAACCCCATTGGCTAATGGATAGAAACCAGAGCTGAGTCCACCGCCTCAATGTCCTAATGAAGCAGTGCTACTTGGGGACCTGCTGCAGTTTGGTCAGTGTTCCGTCAGCCGATGGGCCCACGAACCCCTTTTCTACGGAGCGCCCCTCCCGTTCCCTGGGGCTGGTCCAAGAGGCTCTTAAGGCCGCGGGGCGGGTGTCTGGGCCGCGGTGTCTGGCGTGAGGTGAGCTGAGGAGGCGCCGCTCGGGAAGGACACGCGCTCGGTGCAGTGTCCCCGGCCGGAGCACGGTGGCTGATGATTTACAGCCGCTGCGAGGGCCAACCTCATCTCGTGGCCATGGTTGTCTCGGGACAACTTGTCAGCCCCGAGAACATCGCGTAATGGATTGGCAGCGGGTTGTGCAGCCCCTTGCAAGGTGGACGCGGTATTTATTGAATAGACATTAAAAAGAACATTTCTCAATTTCTCAGCACTGAACTCGGGGTCAATGGATCTTCTTGCCTCTGACGTGCTGAGTCAACTCCTCGCTCAGAGCTTTTAAAGGCAAGGGTTAGATGAGAGGATTAGACTCCGTCTGCAATGTTTCCCTGGCAGAACGGCTGGGTCTTAAATCATTTATGTTGCCTTCCAGGGCTCCACTCGGCCTCTCCCTGCTGCTTTAAAAGCAACACACACACACACACACACACACACACACACACACACACCACACACACACACACACACGCTGCACAGACAACACACAAACACTACACAGACAACACACACAGGATACACAGACAACACAGGCATAGGATAGACAGACAACAGACATATGATACACAGACAACACACACAAACAACACATACATAAACTACATACTCAGGCAAGCAACACTCAGATAACACATACACACATATATAACACGCACAGACAACAATATACACCCACGCAGATAACACGCAAGGAGAGCCACAGCCCTGCTTTGCTGACCTGTTTCGGGGAGAAAACTCCTGCCTCTGGGAGAAAATTCCTCTGCACTCAGGGTCTAGGCCAGCTGTCAGGCCACGGGCCACGCGGGGGCTGCTGAGAGGACAGGCCACGCGGGGGACGAGGACAGGCCACCTGGGGACGCTGAGAGGACAGGCCACGCGGGGACGCTGAGAGGACAGGCCACGTGGGGACGCTGAGAGGACAGGCCACGTGGGGACTCTGAGAGGAC
This sequence comes from Pipistrellus kuhlii, assembly GCF_014108245.1. NCBI lineage: Eukaryota > Metazoa > Chordata > Mammalia > Chiroptera > Vespertilionidae > Pipistrellus > Pipistrellus kuhlii. The sequence continues at coordinate 69,535 of NW_023425493.1, forward strand.
AGGCCACGCGGAGGACGCTGAGTTCTCCGTCGCAGGAACCATGAGTGAGGGCTGAGCCCTGCTCCCGCCACGCCGCCCTCCCAGGCGAAGACACCACTGACCAATGGCCTGCTGGAAGGCCACAGGCTGCCTGCACACCTCCCGTGGCACAGCCCCCTTCAGCATCCACTGGAACACCCACCGGGGTCCGTCACCTGCAGCCCGAGGAGGTCTGTGCACACACAGTCCACCGTTCACTGGTGGCTTCTCACAAGAGGCTTCTCTCCGGTCCCCGCCTCACTCCTGCACAATCAGTGTGGCCACGCAAAGCACGCGCCCTGTGGAGCTGTGTATCCCCCAGTGTGTGCCCCGGCCTCTGCTGAAGCACCTACCAACTCAGAGCGTGGCACCTGCGCGGCAGCTGAACCAGAGGTTTGGGGGGCGTGGAGGGAGGTGTCACTGTGTTGGGGAGAATGCAGAATTTGGGAAAGGCCACGTGCTGGGAACTCAGCTCAAACACGCCTTAGCTTGCTAGCTTCACTACAAAGCCAAGCATTCATTTGTGGCGATGACAGTTTAAGAAATCTTTACAATTTCTCCAAGAGTCAAAATACTAGTAGCAGTCTGTTCAGTGCCCAGAACCTTCTAACTCATCATGGAAGTCAAGATGCACAGAACAACCGAGTAGCAGCCACAGGAGATGGACATGCAGAGCTGACGGCCAGGGAGGACTGGTGCCCTCAAACCCGGGCCCACGCCTCCCTTTGGCTTCAGCCTCAGCCCGCCCCCTGAACGGCCCCGCCGCCTGGCCGCTCTGCCCCAATGCCTCCCTCCTGCACTGCCTCCTGCTCCCAGTCCATTCGCACCATATTCCTGGTCTCATGTCCAGTGCTCTCTCTGGAGGCTCCTCTGACCACAGTCCCGGGGAGTGCCTGCTTTTGTTCACTTGTTGCCATGTTTTTACTTATTTCCTCAGTGGGAGTGAGCAAGGAGCAAAAGCTATAGCCTGTCATATCGCACTTCCATAGCAAATATGTGCACACACATGAGCATGCACATGCGTGAACATGTGCACACGCATGCACACCTGCCCACTCACGTGCACACACACGCACGCACACGTTTTGTGCCGCCGGTGCTGTCTTTAGGGCAGGCGCCCATGGCCACTTATTTTCTCTGGTCCCTGTACTCCTTGTTCTGGATGTCGGCTCACTCCTCCTCCCATCGCTGAGTTCTCACCTCAGTCTCATCCACCCTGCCACCCCAGATCTGCTCCTGCAGGAGGTGTAATGCTCATCAGTAGGGTGGTGCCGTGGCCTGAACAGGACACCCTAGTTCCAGCTCCCAGAGGAGTGCCGTGTGTCCCCAGGGTGACGCCCTGTGTCCCCAGGGTGAAGCCCTGTGTCCCCAGGGTGGTGCCGTGTGTCCCCAGGGTGATGCGCCCTGTGTCCCCAGGGTGATGCCGTGTGTTCCCAGGGTGGTGCCGTGTGTCCCCAGGGTGGTGCCGTGTGTCCCCAGGGTGGCGCTGTGGGCCTGGACATGCTGCTTGGCTCTGGCACCCAGGCTACTGTCTTACTTCTGTGAGCAAGTTCCCCCCTCCTTCCCTGGTTTTGGACACCCCCAGGCCCAATGTGCCTGAAGCCCTTCCTCAATCCCGACCCCCCCTCACTCACCATGAGGAGACCAGCTAGTCATTTTCTCCAAAATCCACAGCCCTGGAGTCTGACTTCAGCCCTGGAGCCATCTCAGGGCCAGGGCAGGGCAGCCATGCTGACTCCGCTCGGGGACGTGTTGAGGGGAGAGCCTGTGGCATCCTTTTGGGGGCGTGCACATCCTGCGGGTCTTGGACAAGAGGAGCTGAGGAGTTGCTCAGAGTCAGCGTCAGCGTCAGTGCCATTCCCACGGCACCTGCGGGCCCAGCGGCCACAGGGCGCTCAGAGCCACCTGCGCGGCAGGCCCGGTCCCCACAGAGGGAGGAGGAGCAGCGTCCTGGCAAAGGGGCAGGAGGAGCTGAGATTCACCCGTGACCCGCCCTGACCTCCCCGCAGCCCAGGGTCATTGCCTTCCTGAGGCTCCGTGAGCCCCCGAGGGTGTGGCTCCTAAAGCCGAGCACAGGGACGGGACATCAGCTCTGCGCCACGCCAGGCCACCCCCCGCCCGGAGCGGCACCGGGAGTCCAGGAGCGCGGCCACCGGAGCTCCGTGTCCCCACGCTCCTCAGGGACCAGCAGCCACCGTTAGCTTCTCTCCGCATCAAGCATCCAGGCCCATGCCTGGGCCTCGGCCCATTAGCCTGAGCTCCTCCACCCCGCCCTTGACCTTAAGGCTTCCCTGCCCCTCTGGGTCCGGTCATCCCCCAAGTTCATGGGATCCATCTCGTGAGGGGTCTCCCGCTGCCACCATGGCCTGGAGGAAACCGCTACCAGTGCCTGCCTCCTGCACCCGCTGGGGCAGAGAGGGGCGGGCACAGCTCAGACATGACGAAGCCACCAGCATTCCGGCCTCTCGGAGCCTCACCAGGAAGGTCCAGCTCCCCGGGGAGTCAGATTCGGCCGCCGGAGAGTCAGGACGCAGTGCCTCCCAGAGGCCGGAGACCACTGGCACATCGCAGCTGGCGCCCCCTCACTTTCCAGCGGAGGCTCCAGGCCCCTCCCCGCGTTCAGGCACTAGAGCCCACATCCACTCGTTTCCCAGTGCCAGTTCCCACGGGCACGTCGCGCTGTGCTGGGCTGTGGTCTCCGGGCCTGACCGCGGCTCCTCGGGGCCTGCAGGATGTGAGCCTAGCGAGGGACCTGCAGGAGGTGAGAGGTGGCAGCAGGTCTGCAGGGGCATCGGGCCCCCAGTGAGCAGCCGCCTTCCCTGCAGGGGTGGTGCTCAGACAGGAGGGCTGCTTCCTATGGAAGGAGAGCTTGGTGCATCTGGGCCCGGTGAACTCACATGCACACTAACTTCCCCAACGCCCCACTCCATTCGCAGGCTGGTCTGCCCTGACTGAGGCCTCACTTCCACGGGGACCGAGCCAGCCGAGGGTTCCGTCTGCGTAGGGCTCGCCACCGGTGCTGCCTGGATACTGCCCCTGCACAATCCCAATCCACAGAGACCTTCTGCCTTCAGCCGGGAGCCGGAAGCTTCTGGCTGTTGGTTTTATTCTAGATTCCAGCTGGCCCCCTGATGCAGCCTGCTCTGTCCAGGTGGCTCTGAGACCCTCTCCTGCTGTGCACACGTGACCCTCCCCTGCTGTGCACACGTGACAGAGGCGGCCAAAGGCAGCAGTTTAGTCACTGGGTGCCACCGGCTGTCACTGGCCCCCCTTCTCCCCCTCCAAATCTCTCCGGATCAGAGGATGTATGGAAATCCCCAATTTTATTTTTCCATTCCCCCGGGAACACATCTGGTACAGAAACGTGTGTCTGTCCGAGTCCATCAGACACACAGACAGCTCGCGTATCCGTGGAAATAAAATATTCGACTTGGCGGTCACGGGTCTGTGTCCTCCGGAAAAGCTGGAGGGTGCAGGTCAGGGCGCCCATGGCGGCCTCAGACAGAAGCCCCACGAGGCGGCTCTCCAGCACGTCCTGGGGAAAGCGGGTCCCGCAGCCCCAGGCCTCAGCAGAGCCGGGCTCCCCGGAGCCACTGGGACGCTCCTGAGCCCTCATCTGGGCAGGTGCGTCCAGAGGGTCACTTCTCCTCTCCCACCGGCCAGATCGCATGCCAGTCCTCCCTTTGGGGAAAACATCTAACAGCAGCACAGCCGAGGCCTCAGCCCACGGCACTCAGCCTGTGCGCCTGCAGCCTCACCGGGCCTGGGAGATGCCATGGTGCCGCTGAGCTCAGACCCTCCCGGGCACTTACGCAGAGAAATGACTCACTCCTGGCTGAGCTCCTGGCTGCGGTGTGCGGTCACCAGAGCCTGTTTGGGGCAGATTTCCTCAGAGACCAGCACCTGTCCTGCCTCTGCCTCATGAGAAAAAACAAGTTTTCCACCTCAGTTTCTCCAGATTCTGCCTCCAAGCCGGGTCTCCATTGAGTCCCCATCTTCCCACCTCCACGCTATCACTCTGGACCAGGAACCTCATTTCTTATCTAGAAAATGGTGGCACCTTTTCCTCTTCCCTGCACCCCGTCTGTGCCCACCCTGCGGCCAGAAGGGTCTTTCCAAAGAGAAATAAGATAACACTTTCCTCCTTCAGTGTCTCCCTGTGCCTGGACCCTACCCTGAGTGTCCTCTCTAAACTCTGTCTTTTTAACTATGTCGTCTCTTCCTTCCTCACAGTCAGCCTCTCTGCCAGTACACCCTCTTTTCACCCGCCCCCAACACGCTTCCAAACTTGCTCTGAGCAAACAATATCCCTCCAAGTCTTAATGTAAACACCATTTCCGTGGGAGCTCTGCCCAGTGTCAGCCGTGGATTCCTGGCTGCTTTCTGCCATCCTGTGGGCCTCCCAGCGGCATGGGGGGCTGGCAGAGTGAGGAGTGAGGACCCCCTGCAGACTTTCAGAATGGCAGCAGGAGGGGTGTTTGGGAAGCCTGGGCCTGAAGCAGCAGAGCCCACACACAGGAAACTGGATCACACACCCTCAGACCAGCAGAGCGCACTGGCTGCCGAATGGGCGTGTGGGCTTTAAGCCCTTGTCCCCAGCAAGGAAGCCACACCGTGTTGGCCGCTCCAGGGGACAAGCCAGACCCTGCTGTCCTGGGGGCCTCGGTGGGCTCATGTTCACGCCTCTCTGAGACTCCTGGTCCATGTCAGGCCTGGCCTGTGGTCCCCAAGCCTGACTGTAGGCCCCGCCAGAGCAGATCCACTGCAGCAGAGCTAACCTCCGCCCTTTGCAGAGCTGAGCCTGGCCAAGAAGCAAGCAATGCCATGGGTGCTGAGACCAGGCACCCCCCGAAGGCTCTGGAGAGCAGAGTGGCTGAGCGGGGAGGCCAAGCTTGACATCTGCGACAGTGCCTCTGGCATCAAGAAAATGGCTAAGACCCTGCAGAGGTCAGCAGGCAGCCATCAGCAGGCAGCAAGCAGACCTGCAGAGGAACCTGGCCTGCCAGCACTAGAGTCATGCCTGGGTCTGCCGCCCCATGGTGCCATGAGCCTGCCAGCAGGATGACCCTGGCTGGATGCATACCCCAGGAGCCAGGCGCTGGGCTCACTAAGGAACCGGGCGCTGCGGGCTGCTACCCGGAGCCCACCGCCTTGGGGATCTGACTTGGGGCGGCTACCGTGGCCGTGGTTTAAGCTTCTGACTATGGGGTCTCAGAAGGGGCGTCCCTCCTTTTCTTTCCTGGGGATCCCCTTGCTGTGGCTCTAACCGTCTGTCTTCCTGCAGGCTCTGGCTTTCTGTGGCCAGAAGCTGTCTCCCCTAAAATGTCTTCCTGGCATGCAGCTAGTAGTCCACAAATATTGAATACACACAGCAATATTTGAGCTGGATCATGAAATATGAATAAATATTTATCAAGTGGTCTGGGGATGGGTGACAGGGAGGTGGGACCCACTCACCAGAGAGTGTTGGGAGGAAACCTGAGGGACCCACAGAGCAGTGGACGTGGTGGGAGGAGGGACCCACAGCCGTGGACGTGGTGGGAAGAGGGGCTCACACAGCCGTGGACGTGGTGGGAGGAGGGACCCACAGCCGTGGACGTGGTGGGAAGAGGGGCTCACACAGCCGTGGACGTGGTGGGAGGAGGGACCCACAGCCGTGGACGTGGTGGGAGGAGGGGCTCACACAGCCGTGGACGTGGTGGGAAGAGGGGCTCACACAGCCGTGGACGTGGTGGGAGGAGGGACCCACAGCCGTGGACGTGGTGGGAGGAGGGACCCACAGCCGTGGACGTGGTGGGAGGAGGGACCCACAGCCGTGGACGTGGTGGGAAGAAGGGCTCACACAGCCATGGACGTGGACAACAGTGTGGCAATGGCACATGGGGGGTAGAGGTGGGAAGGAATAAGGGGTGATGGAAAATAACATTTAAAAGATGAAATGAAAAGAAAACAAACAAAACAAAAGGTCTGAAGCTGAGATCAGTGTTTCCATCGTTTTTTTGTCCTTCTGAGTCACCATCAGCCGGGGACTGAAGCAGCAGAGCTCACACACAGGGCTCTTGGCATCTTCCAAAACGTGCCCATTATTCAGCTCCTTCCGAGCTGAGGCCTGTGCAGGCAGTGCACTCTTCACAGCCGGTCAGGCTGCTGCTGGTGTCCGCTGGAGCTGTCCCTGGTGTCAGGGTCACAGGTCACCCCTCGTGCCTGTGATAGGACTCTAAAGCAGTCACGAGAGGTAGTAACACCCTGCTACTGTCGACTTTTAAATAAAATAAAGGGTCTCTTTTCTGGCAACAACAAGAAAATCATAATTTGGCCCACGCCAAAGTGGCCTGGCCTCAGCCAGATGAGCAAGGTGAGGTGCGTGGTGTGAGGTGAGAGGGGTGGGGCCCACGGGTGTGAAATGAAGACAGGCTGGGATGTGGCAAAACAACCCAGACACCCAGGATGGCAACAACAACAACACCATGGTGACAACACAGCAGCAATGACCACAACACAGTGACAAAAACACAGCTACTGCACACACACACAACAGCCACACAGCAACAATAACACACCTACTGCACACACACACAACAGCCACACAGTGACAATAACACAGCTACTACACTCACAACAGCCCCACAGCGACAATAACACAGCCACTACACACACACACAACAGCCACACAGTGACAATAACACAGCTACTACAGACACGACAACAGCCACACAGTGACAATAGCACAGCCACTACACACACGACAACAGCCACACAGCGACAATAACACACCTACTGCACACACAACAGCCACACAATGACAATAACACAGCTACTACACTACAATCACACAATAACACAGCACACACACAATGGCCACACAGTGACAATAACAGAACATGACAATGACAACAGCACAACCACAATGACGACATGACAACATGCCCACAACAAAGATTGGCTGGGGGTGGGGGAGAGTAGTGATGGCAGAGCCACCTGTCAGTGGTTAAGCCGAGGCACAGCAATGACCAATGTCACCTTCGGTCACATTTCCTGGACCAAAGCAGACACATGGCCAGTGCCCCGTGCAGCCAGGAGTCTCCCTGTCCCAGGGCAGCATGGGAGAGGCGGCCGGCTCCCATGGGGATGCGCACCTGGGGTGGGCATTACCCCGCCCCCACCACACCGTCTCTTCTCCAAGGCTACATTTTACATCGGAAGAATCTGTCCTGCGCACACGGGGGCGCTAGCCTCCGCCTCTCCCACACCACTTCTCCTAAGTCCCACCCTCTCTGGTTAAACGGCACCTCCCCACCCACTAGTGCCCACCCTTCTCTCGGGCCGCCAGCAGGTGACTCTCCAGCATCTTCACTCCGGAAGGGCACTTACCACAACCCGCCCAGACACGTTTGCTGGCTCCTGGTTGGTTATAATGAGATGGCCCACCACACCAGCCCTCACAGACACGCAGCTGTCTGGTTCCTCCGCGCGCAGGAGCTGCCTCCAAAGCCGCCACAGAGCACATGCTAGGTAACACGCTGGCCGAGTGAATGCAGGGATTTGCTTCTCGTTAAGTTATCCCCATCTCAGGTTCTCAAACTTAAAACTGAGGCATTCTTTGGCTATCACCAAAAAATCAACAAACAAGTGCTGGCGAGGATGCGGAGAAAAAGGAACCCTCGTGCACTGCGGGTGGGAATGCAGACTGGGGCAGCCACTGTGGAGAACAGTATGGAGCTTCCTCAAAAAACTCAAAATAGAACTCCCATTTGACCCAGTGATCCCACTCCAAGGATTATATCCCGAGAAACCAGAAACACCAATCCGAAAGGATATACGCACCCCTCTGTTCATAGCAGCACACTCCACCATAGCTAAGATCTGGAAACAGCCCAAGTGCCCATCAGCAGATGAGTGGATTAAAAAAGCTGGTACATCTACACGATGGAATACTACGCTGCTGTAAAAAAGAAGAAACTCCTACCATTTGCAACAGCATGGATGGGCCTGGAGAGCATTGTGCTAAGCGAAATAAGCCAGTCAGAGAAAGAGAAATATCACATGATCTCACTCATTTGTGGAATATAATGAACAATATAAACTGATGAACAAATAGATACAGAGACAGAGAAACATCGAACAGACCGTCAAACCTTAGAGGGAAGGGTGCGTGGAGACGGTAAGAGATCAATCAAAGGACTTGTATGCCTGCATATGAGCATAACCAATGGGCACAGTCAGTAGGAGGGTGAGGGCATGTGCTGGGGGCTGCGGTGGGCAGGGAGAGGTCAATGGGGGGAAAGGAGACATGAAATACTTCAAACAATAAAGAATTTAAATTTAAAAATAAAAATGAAAAAATGAAACTGAGGCATTCTTACTTCTCATAATAATGAATCGTCCCTGGTGGGGCCATTAACCCATCAATCTCAGGTTTCTTCCCTGTGTTCCTATGTAACCTGTGACGTACATTTCCCAGGTCATGGCACAAACAGCAAGGACTCCGGTTTAGAGTGGTGGTCTTAATGAATTGAAGACAGAAATTAGGATTGTGCTAGAAAGAGCTGGGCATTGTGAATGGAGCACCTCAGAGAGGAAGCTGGGAGCAGGGAGAGAGAGATCCTGAGATCTGCTTAAGTCCACGAGTCTGCCGCTGCATGGCAGACATTCGCACGGGGTAAAGCACATGAAGCAAGGAAAACTCACGGGGCAGCGATAAGCTGAAAAATGCCCGTAACTCGCACGAGGTTGAGAGATGCTTCCATGGGGCAGACGAGCAGACAGGCCTCCAAACCCCTGGAAACATAGGAAGACCGGACTGAGTTTCAGGTCAGAATTCGCTCTCAGTGAAGCCTACCGCTCAGCAGGGAAGGCCTCCAAGGGAGACACCTGGATGACAGGCTCCTTAACCACCTGGCAACACAAATAACAGACAGCAGCCAGAATCCAATGAAAACACTGTGGCCGTGGCTGGGCAGCTCAGTGGTTAGAGCATCGTCCCGATGCACCAAGGTTGTGGGTTCCATCCCCCATCAGGGCTCCTTGGAGAGTTTGGGGCGAGTCCTCCACACTCTAGAAAAAGAAATACTGCCTGAACCCCTGGCCCCCTCACTCTCCACCTGCTGATCCACGTGACCCTTGCTCAGATGGTCCAGGTAGGAAAGTGTCAGACAGTCCATGAGCAAAAAAGTGAAAATATAAAACGGGCTCTGCCCACCGGCCTTGCTCTTTATGCCTCAAAGCCGCCTGCCTGTGCAGCCAGCTGCCCTCTGCTCTCTGGCCTCTGGCAGCTCTGGCAGTTCCCTGCCTGTGACTGGGTGGGACATTTGTCTCAGAGCAAGACTCGGAGGCCCCGTCTACTCACCCAGCCAGCCGCCCGGGGAAAAGCGAGCACGGCACCTCTAGCTGGCTCCCCGTCCAGTCTTACTTGCTCAGAAGCCACAGCAGAGACTGGTGAGTGATTAACGTGCCCAGACAACAATGCTTCCTGCTCTCCTCTCTTTGCCTGTTGATCTTCACTAATTCTGAGCAGCAGAGTCTGTCCTGGGCCTCTTCGGCTGGAAGGAGCTACTCAAAGCTGCACCCAGACGCAGTGAGGAATTCAAACTGGCCCGCTGACAAGGCTGTGACGCTTGGCTGGGCACGTGCAAGAGAGCACACAGTGGGTCCGCAGGACGCCCGCACAGTCAGCACAGGCAGGTTTTGTTGAAAGAAGGACGTCTGCTGCAATCCTTTCCACCAGCACGGCCAGGGGTGGCACATGCACTTCCCCCCTGACACCATGTTTCCTGGGTTTTTAAATAAATATTAGATATTTTAAAGGATTGGCTATATACAATAGATGTTACTGTTCATTTCTTTAAATCTGTATCTTAACGGTTAGACCAGGGTCTAATTGCTAGTCAGCACATTGTCACAATGAGGCCTGTCCAACTCTCACACGGGAGGGCGTCTCCTGAGCCGTCCACGCTGAAGCTTTATTGACTTTCCAGCTCACACAGGACCCTGGGCTGGGACAGAGCCAGAGGAGCAGGCAGGCCCTGCCCTCAGGAGCTTACACCCAACCACAGAAGTGAGCTCGCACGCACACCCGGTTTTAGTATGAGTGGCCCTCCCATGGCATATAAGACACACTCTGAGAGTAGAACGGTGGATGCTTGGGGCTGGGGAAGCTCATTTAGGGCCAGAGCAATTAGACAAACCTGAGTTAGGAGCTCAGGAGTTTTAGGACCAATATGAAGAGGTGGGTGTTCAAGAAGAGGGGATTCTATGAATAATAACAGAATGGGATGTGAACAGAAGCGTTATTCACAAACACCAAAACCTCCAACCACCCGAATGGGCAAACTGTGGAATATTCTGTAACGTAACCCCATACGGCAATGACAGGCATGGACCACCAGTAAAGGCAACCACGTGGATGACTCTCACTGGATAATTCTGAGCCAAAGAAACAAGACACACAAGTGCGCATGCCACGTACACGATCCCATTCACATCCTCCCAAAGGCAGCCCTGAGGTGGGAGTCGCCACGGTGCTGAGGGTCCCTTTGGGGGGTAAGTGGAGACTCGGGGGGTCTGGCGGGGCTCGGCTCTCAGGCCGCCTCGGGGTCCACACGGGTGCAGTCACACTGTGGCAGCCACACACTCACGAGCTGTGTTTCCGCAGAGGCAGGTGACACTGTGACAAACACGAGGCCAAAAGCACACATAGAGATGAAAAGCTGGAGTCATGTGAGGAGGCTGGCAGGCCAGCTTGCCTGGAAGTTTCAGGTGAACGCAGGAGAAGCCATTGGCAGAGACCACGCTTCCTGGTGGTAAAATGAATGGGGACAGTGCCATTCGGTCCCGATGCACTTCCCACCGCTCCCCCAGCACGGCCTGCCATGCCCTGCCCTCAGCCACCTGTCTGGCTCCTTCTGAGGCTGTTGGTTCAGGAAAAGGCATTTTGGACAAAATATTCGGGAGAGGTGGGCAGTGTCTACGCTGCTTCATTCTTCGCAGCAGAGAGAGCAGCAGGGCCCTGAGTCGGAGTGTCTCGGTCTAGTGCGGCCTCTGCCCCGTGGCAGAGCAGCCGCGCCTGCCTGCTCTGCAGAGGCTGGAAGAGAGAGGTGGGAGATTTTGTTCCATATTTCCGAGTATTGTCAACGCTAAGACAGGGAGGGGAAATGGAAGGAAAAGTAACTTGTCACACCTGGCACTTTAGTGGGCCTGTCAATATCTTCTCCTTGAACACCCACTGCTTGGGACCTACTATGTGCTGGGCCCTGGGCTGTGTGCTGGCCATGACACAAAGCCAGGAGAGGTATTGTGTAAAGCAGTGGCATTCTTCAGAAGCGTGAAACCCACCAGGCTCGCCGAACTGTGGGATCATCAGGAAGACACCCTACAGGTCAGGGCGTGGGGGCCCCGTGGGGCCGCGGAGGCCTCCTGGCAGTTGCAGACGCTGCTGCTTCAGACCGGAGTCGGCTGGGCAGCAGAGTCTTCACAGAACGGTTGTTAATAGGATTTTGCCTGTAATCCTGCAGGAAAGATTTGCCAAGCAGATTCCTGGTGGGAAGGAGGGAAGTGTTGGCCTCATTAAGAATGAGAAGCCTTAGAAAGAACATTTGCATTCAAACAAAGAGTATGCTAATTCCAGCTGGATCTCCCCCTGGTTCAGCAGCTACAAGGCTTCCCACCCAGTATTCCCGCCCCCAGGCCCCTAAGGAGTGCTACCCTAAGTACCTTAAAGCACAGACACAGCTGTCTCCCACCTTTAGCTCTCCTTCTGGCCTCTCCCAAATGTCTGGATTCCAACCGCATGGACATTCTACAGCAGTGTTTTTCAACCTTTTTTGGGCAAAGGCACACTTGTTTCATGAAAAAAATCACGAGGCACACCACCATTAGAAAATGTTAAAAAATTTAACTCTGTGCCTATATTGACTATATATAAAGTAATTCTCTTGAATAGGAATCAAATAAACACAAAGAAAGTATTTTATAATTACTTTATTATGAAATATTAAGTAAACAAAATAGTGAAAAATTATAAAATTCTTGTCTTGTCTGCACCTACGGCACACCAGGCAACATCTCGCGGCACACTAGTGTGCCGCGGAACAGCGGTTGAAAAACGCTGTTCTACAGGACCTTCTGGGATCCCTCTGCAAACCATATTTTACCAAAGAAACTAAACTAGATCCAGTTACAACGGGCCACTGGCTTGGTGCCCAACTGCCCTTCCTGCAGAAGGTCCCCTCCCTCTCCAGCAGGCCCCTGCGGGTGTAGCATCTGAGTGCCCCACCCATTCTCCAGCCACGCAGTCCCCAAATCAGCAGCAGTTTCTAGACACCTCCTCCTGCCTCACCCCAGCCCCCAACACCTGACAGAGCCTGTCCCACCTTCCAGCGAGCTCAGGACTAGCTCCTCTCTGGGCCCCAGGTGTGTTTGTTCCTGGCTCCCGGCCGCGTGACTGTGAATGTGGTTCCTCTCTGCCTGCTGCTTCAGCCCGCTCCGCAAGGCCTCACTGGCAGTCACTCTGAGGTGCAGGCCTAACCACTCCCACGGCCCTTCAAGGACACCCAGACCAAAGCGCTTTCCAAGAAACTGTGGGCAAAGGGCACGGCCGCTGTTTCTCAGCCAGGAAAAGGCACCCATTGCTTACGCATTCAGAACCAGAGAAGAGCATGCAGAAGAAGAGAGCACGTTACAGCTTCCAGAGCCACTGCCAGACCGACAGGAACGCACACTCGGCTTCCTGGAGCTGCGGCCTGGGAGGTGAGAGCCAGCAGCTCGTGCCGGGGAGGGCACGCGGTGAGGAGTCCTCGGAGGGCAAGGGCGTGTGGCAACAGCACCGCATATACACTGGCCTGAGACCCTTTCCTAAAACTGCACCTACAGCTGCACGCTGGAGCGGGAGTAGCTACTCGGGGACGAGGTCATTGGTTCCAGCACTTTCCATCATGGCAAAGGTTGGAGACAGTAGGCTGATTCAATAAACGACCTTGTGGTGAGGCTCTGTAACCGCTGCCAGAGGGGAGAGACAGAAGGAAAACACAAGTGTCCTAAGTGCCCATGTAGCACAAAAGCGGCCTCGTACAAAACCCACTTCTACTGAAGGGAGATAACGCGCACACTGTACGTGCTTGCATGTGACAAAGCCCACGTTGCGAGGTCACCTGGGGAGCGAACATAGAGCTTACCGATAATGTGTACATGCTTTCCCATGTTTCTCCGGACACTTTTTGATTGTTATTGTATCCAATAACTAAATTTTTTTTGCAAATCACACATCGGCTCGACATGAATGCCTCTTCCTCACGCTCGCCCGGCCTACCTCTTTGGCATCAAGTCCACTGACGCAAAGCCTGCTGGTTACGAAACTGAGCCTCTCACCAGTCCCGCTGCGGCCTGGCTGCTACGTCTGCAAGCGGTTTTCCTGCTCAGACTAGAGCGCTCTCCTCCACTCGCTGTGACCCCACCTACGTGGCCTCCTCAGGGCTCTCCGGCAGAGCAGCCAGCACACCGTGCGCCACTGGCCCAGTTCGCTCCAGAAGCGCCTTCTCTTGGGTCATCTCCGTGAGCCCCCGGCACCGAACACACAGCCGGGCCACTCCCGCAATACCCTTCCTGCCCTTCACCCACCTGCCCTTCCTGCAGAAGGTCCCTCCCTCTCTCGCAGGCCCTGTGTGTGCAGCATCTAAGCAATGGCTGTACCTGGATCGGCGAGTTTCTCTGGTAAAATGTGCCATCATAAGGTAAGTCTCCTCTTAGCAGTAAGCATATTTATGTAGCTCCTCCCATGTTCCAAGGCAGAGCCATCCAAACGGAATGTTCTCTGATGGCGGGAATCTTCTGTATCCACATTTGGAGACACTGGCCACGTGTGGCTATTGCAGGACAGTGGAGCAGCTGAAGCTTCAATAGCAACGCAGGCACGCACGCTGAAGCTCCAGCCTGGTGTAATTTACTCTCACCAGGGCCTGCGAGGTGGGTAGTATTACTCATCCTGCTGGCAGGGAAAGACACCGAGTCTGAGGGGCCTCCCTGCAGTAACCAGCTGCCAGGGACTGGGCTGGGGTTTCCGCTCACGTGCTCATGCCAGGGTCTGAGCCACTAAGCTTGGGCGGAGCCGGAGCGCAGGGTGAAGTAGCAGGTCAAACCGCATTCAGAGTATGTGCAAGTATGCAAACCAAATACAGATTCTTTATTTTATTATTTTTTAAAAGTGGGACATAATGACCCAAACTCAAGTGCACAGTTCATAAGTTTATAGCTCAGCGAGCTTTGATCAATGCGCCGACTCCAGTCCTCTGCACCATCCAGGTAAGGCTGTATAAGGGTGACCACCCCCACCCCAGGGGACTTGCTCTTCAGCTTCTCCCCCCAGAGCCTCCTCCTACCTGTGCTAGAATTGCACCCACTCCATGTGGCTGAGTGCGCACCCTTTCTGTCCAACGTCTCTGAGCCGCGGAATGCTGACGGCGCCCATGCTGTGGTCCAGGGGTCCTTCTCCTCCTCCCGAGCAGCCTGCATCTGAGGCTCAAGCCGCAGTCTCTGCCCTCGCCCTCCAGCGGACGCAGTTGCCTCAGATTTGGGACAATTATGAACAAAGCCACAGTGGTCACCCTTATACAGCCTTCCGTGCTTGCACTCTCATTCCTCCTGCTAAGTGTCCAGACGTGAGCACTCCGGGTCACAGGTAAGCACGTGCTCCACTTCATGCAAAACCCCTCCCCCATTCCCCACTCTCCCCACCCCCACCCCTACCCCCATGGCCCAGGCAGCGCACGTCCTGTCTCACACACCAGTGTGCACACGAGCCCCCACCCACCCACCCACGCCCACGGCAGCCTGGGCCGCTCAGGGAGCAGCTGGGCCTCCGGGGGCTGTGACTGTGGCTGTGGCTGTGACCAGCACTGCCGGGCGGCAAAGGCGGCGGAGTCCTCCCTGTGCGTTAGTGGCCATGGGACACCTCCCTGAGGGTCTCTGCCCTCCCCTCTCCGCTGGCTGTGCTGGTGGCGTTCTGTGTGGATCCAGGAGCAGGTCCTTGGCCGCAGGGGCAGTGAGATGTCCGCCCAGCCTCGCTTCCCATCAATCTGTTTGTTTGCGGCGTGTTCTGCCCTGTTGTGCTGTTAGCTCGTTGGTGCAGGGTTTTCTCTTGAGAGTGTAATGAAGACGACTTTTTTTTCTTCTTCTGGCCATGGCTTCCGGCTCCCGTCTAAGAAACATTAGCCAGTTCTGACACCAGGTCTTTCTCCAGAAGGCGGGCCTGGGCTCTGCGTGGGCACGGCCTCCGGTGGCACAGATTGTGTGAGGAGCAGTGTCCTGGGCAGGGCGTGCGGCCGCTCCAGTGCCGCTGCGACGCCGAGGACCAGCATCTCAGTCCCTCCTGTGCTTCCCTCCACGTGCGCCCATCTTGGGGTTTCTATGGTTATTCGGAACTCCTGCACAATCGTTATGGCTCCTGGTCAACGCCACCTCCTCCAGGAGGCCCGGCACCATTCTGCTCACACAGACTCTGCCAAACAAGACCATGCGGCTTGTTTGCCTCCAATTTGACAGTTAAAGACACACCATGTCCTAGAGTGAGACATTGTCACAGTCTTGTGTGGGGGTCTCTCCTCTCCCCAGAGGAGCCTCTGGACCCGGGCTCAGTAGTCACCTCCTGTCTTCCTGCTCTTGGCACAGCCCACACCAGCAGCCACTCACTCAGCACCCATCTGCAGCCATTCCACAGGCACTGCTGAGCAGCCACCACCCGTCAGGCGCTGTGCTGGCACCGGGCGACAGGTCCTGTCCCCACCGCCTGTGGTATAGGTTATGGGGAGAATTATTTTATGGCAGATTTCCAGGGAGAGAAGCAGGGGACCTGTTCAAGCAAAAGGGAGACTGAATGCCAGGAGATCAGCACACCCGGCACTACATGCAGAGGGCATCTGAGCACCATTCGTTAGCTGACATGAAATGAACAGACAAGGAATGAGGGGCGGGGTGGGGAGGAGGGGAAGAGAAAAAATATAAATAAGAGACATTTCAGGTTTTTCCATTTTTAACAGAAAATATTAAGAAGTATGTGCAATGTTCTTTGTGGCTCATCTGTGGGAAAGAACTCCATAAACAACACAGATAAACTAATTACTAAATATTGGATTCGCTTTTAGAAGAGTGAATAAGTCTTATTGGAAAAAAAAAGATGTTTAGCTACCTGCGGCCCTTGCCTTATGGAGGGAGCCAGAACTTCATTTCCAAGGAGGAGCGTCTTTTACTCATTAAGATGAGACTTGATTACACCTTTCCTCTCTCCAGTCCCCGAGGCTGGCTAATTCCATGGTGGCGGTGCTCTGCGTGAGCTAATAACCCTGTGTGTGCTGGGGGGACAGAGATGTCAAGTGCGATAGTGAGACTGTGCTTAATTGAATCATTTCGGTTATTGTATCGGCTCAGCAATTCTCAGCACTAGGATTTCCTAAAATAAACCCACCAAAAAATAGCAAGTGGTATTCCCTTGCCATCACTCAAACCTATGAGGAGGCAATAATGATAAGATCCACCGGTTATTCTGAATTTACTTTGTACCTGAAAATGTGCTCGAGACGCTATCTATTCTTTTACCCTGAAAGTTAGCTATTTTATTTGTTTTAGAAAGTAAGCAGTAAATATTTGTTAAACAAGTGAAGGAAAGCTCTACTGGGCAAATTACTCCAGAAGCAATTCCATTTACTCATCCAGCAATGAAAGAGGGAATGCCATGCATCAGGTCCCCGCAAATCTTGCGTTTCCTGGGAATCTGAACCCAGCTGGCCCTTAAAGGAAAACAAACAGGCATGCACACACAGCCAACCCATGGTACTTGGCACATTTTAATGTTTACTGAATGAGGGCATGGATGAGTGAATGAGGGCATGGATGAATGAATGAAGGCATGGATGAATGAATGAATGAATGAATGAATACAAGAAAAGCAGCAGTGCCCCAAAGCTGGTATATTGAGAAAGCTCTTAAAAAATAAAAAAGAGAGCCTGCATTACTTTATTCTGAAACGCAACCAGAATAAGCCTCCTTCCTTCCCTGTGTGGGGGTAACTCCCACTCCGCCCTCCCCACTGCTGCCGGGGCCTGTGCCAAATGGAACAACACAGCAGAGAGAGAAACTGAGCATCTCAAGAGTTGGGACAATCCTGTGGATTTGATCAATGGATCTAACAAAATAATTTGAGACTTTATGGCTTATTGATCAAGGAAGTATGCCTGAGAGGTGCCCATCCATCACCTTTGAGGCCAGAGAACTCCCAGAGAAAGCGATTCCTGCCGCAAATCACAGTCATCTCTGAATGCAGAGGCAGGCGCACTGCTCCATCCAGAACACCCGCAGCAAAGCCTAACAAGACAATGGCCTCTCTGCGGGAGAAGGGCGATCCCGGAGGCCGGGCGCTGAGAACACACTGGCCGTCATCCTCACCACGGCCTTGTCCAAGAAGGGATGGAACCCTCTTCACCAGATTCGGAAAATGAGGGTCAAAGCCGGGATGTGACACCTGGAGACACATGGCTAGGAAGTGCGTTTGCACCAAAACTTGCCAGAGTTCACCTCTCTTCACCCACCCACCTCACTGCACAGCACACCCACCTCACCGCACACCACAGGGTTGTATTTCCTGAGTGAGTCCTGGGCCACAACAGCTCTGAGCTAAAGAATGATAAGATCCAGATGAAAATAGTTTCCTTCCATCCTTCTAGAACTCATTTTTCAAGGAAAAAAAATATTGAGCAGCTCCAAGGTACCAACGCTGTTCTATACGCACTGGGATATGACAGTGAGCAAAGGCAGACAAAGACCTTGACCTC
Organism: Pipistrellus kuhlii; assembly: GCF_014108245.1. Classification (NCBI taxonomy): domain Eukaryota; kingdom Metazoa; phylum Chordata; class Mammalia; order Chiroptera; family Vespertilionidae; genus Pipistrellus; species Pipistrellus kuhlii. The sequence continues at coordinate 87,366 of NW_023425493.1, forward strand.
ATAGAGTCTCCCTTCTATTATGAGACAGAGGATCCATAATAAGTGTGTGTTTGTGTGTGTGGCAAGTTACCTAGCAACCTAGATTTGGTGGCATGTGAAGCGAAACCTCTCTTTTAGTCTCACAAATGCACTTCAGTGTGCTCTGGGGTGGTGAACCTGGGGCACCCAGCACAGCTTTCTCATAATTTCCAGGTCTCATTTTTAGGATCCTATATAACAATCCTATGTAATAAAAGAGTAATATGCAAGTTGACCATCACTCCAAAATATAAGATGGCTTCCCCCATGTGATCAAAGATGGCTGCCCCTATGTGGATACAAGATGGCCACTACAAGATGGCCAGCAGGGGAGGGCAGTTGTGGGCAATCAGGCCAACAGGGGAGGGCAGTTGGGAGGGACCAGGCCTACAAGGGAGGACAGTTGGGGGGCCATCAAGCCTGCAGGGGAGGGCAGTTAGGGGGAATCATGCCTGTAGGGGAGGGCAGTTGAGGATAACCAGTCCTGCAGGAGAGGGCAGTTGGGAGTGGCCAGGCTGGCAGGGGAGGGCAGTTGGGGTGACTATACCAGCAGGGGAGGGCAATCAGGCCTGCAGGGGAAGAGTTAGGTGTCAATCAGGCTGTCAGGGGAGTGGTTAGGGGTGATCAGGCTGGCAGACAGAAGTGGTTAGGGGCAATCAAGCAGGTAGGCAGGTAGGCAGGTGAGTAGGTGAGAACCAGCAGACTTAGATTGTGAGAGGAATGTCCAGCTGCCCTTGAGGGGTCCCAGATTGGAGAGGGTGCAGGCTTGGCTGAGGGACACAACCACGCCTCCCCCAACCCCCACCCCCCATGCATGAATTTCATGTACCGCACCTCTAGTTTTAAAATAAAATTCAAATTCATATCAAACTACCATTCTCTCATTGACTTGGGTTTTACGTATCTTCTATCCTTGGCACAGAGATCTGGACAGCAGAGTGGGGACATGGGGCACAGCCTCCCATTCTCCTTAGTCCTTGGGTATGGGGTCATAATACTGGGGACAAAAGTGTCACCTGTCTGTATTAGATACCTACACACATACACACACACATTCACACACACACACACACACGATCTCACACACAGTCACACTCACACACACCCAGACACTCGCACGAACACACACACACATACACTCACACACACACACACACTCACACACACTAACACACACACTGACTCACACACACTCCAAAACATACAATCACACACACTCACACACACACACACACACATCCACAGTCCCCATGACCCTCTGACCCAAACAGTGAGTACTCCCATCCTATCAGTCCTTTCTGTCCATGACAGCTGGGTCCGAGCTCCACCTCCCCATGAGCCGTTTGTGTGCAGGGAGCTTCCTGGGGCCGCTGGAGGAGGCTGCTGGATGGGTCTCTCTGCTCAGGGCGGAGATTTTCCTGAAAAGTCTGTCCTCAAGGCATGCGGCCTGGGGAAGTCCAGTCACAAAGTGCCCAGGCTGGCGGGCTCCAGCCTCTCGCGCTCAGCAGCCTCTCACGCTCAGCAGCCTCGTTCTGCCATATGAGGCTCCATATAGAACGGGAGGAGCAGGGAGGACTCCTGAGCCCCAGACACTCCCATCTCCCTTTCCTCATCACCATCTGCTTCACCCTCGGCCTCACAGGGGCATCACAGGTTTGTTACTCCCGTTCCTTTATTCTGCTACCAGCGAACCCACACTCTTCTGTGGGCACTACACTTAGCACCGCTATTGCTACTGATGCTGGGAAAATATTGTGGCCAGGGGCAAGAACATGGGCAGAGCCAGCCACACGGTGCCCACACAGTGAGGCACACCAGCAGCTGACACCAAAGACAACCTGCTGTGTGGGATACCACACTGCAAATAACACAGCCAATAGGGGTGACCATCCGAATGCAGAAGGAGCGCACACAACCTAACACTAAATAGACAAACACGTTATAAAGTGAGCAGAGGGCCCGAACCTGCACAGCTCCCAAAGGAAGAGCAGATGGCCAAGATGAGGGAAGCCGTCAGGGAAATGCAGGCCAAAACAACAAGACAATGCCCGCATACTGTCCCAGCGGCTGTCCCCAAGAAGCCAACAGACACGGTGTGTGAGTGGCTGTGTGACTGTGTGTGTGCTGAGGATGAGGAAGAGGACCCCTGAGCTGCTGGTGGCACTTGGCCTGGTGCAGCCTCGTGGAGAGCATGGAAATGTTAAACAGTTAGAAATGGCGCTGCCCGATAGCCAGCCACCCGCAGCGGGAGGCTACCTGGAGAAACCCCAAACTCTCAGCTGGAAAAGCCGGGATTGTCTGCACTGTGTGTCCTCCAGGTCCCACCCCACCCAGCCTGGGACGCTCCATGCTCCAGGCGGCCACCACCACACGCACACTCAGGCTTCTCCCTCGCCCACTGCACTCTGACCACCTCACCCAGGTGCCTGCACACAGGACCAGGCCACTGTGCTCAGACAATCCCAGCTCAGCTGCTCTGGGACACAGCCCTGCTGATGTCACAGAGACCTGCTATGAGGTCACAGTCATTCTGAGTCACTGCCAGCAAGAAGCCATAGCTGTCTTGACTTTGCAGCATTCCTGCCCTCCTGCCACCCCGCTGTCACCGCCTAGCATCTCTCTGCGCCAGATGGGCGCATGCTCAGTGACTCAGGACTCCACATGGGTTTCACCTGCCAGGGGCCGTTTCCACATGCACAGGAACTCTGGGAGGACATGTTGTGTCCCACCGCCTGCATACATGTTCTCACCCCATGGGTCTGGTCCTGGGCTGGAAGAGGATGCAGCTCGCCCTCCCCCGCCACTCAGCCCTGCGTTGGCACCTTTCCATTGTATTATATATTTACCTACTCTTGCTCACTATGTTCACGTGGTGACATCACAACACAGCAGCCTGCTAAGCAGATTACGGGCCCAGAGTTGTGGTGTTCAGGTCCAGAATGAAGTCCATAGACCGTGCTTCTCACTGGGAGCTCACCAGCAACCTCTTGGGCTAGGTTCTCTTTGGCAGGAAGCAAAGAACTTTCGTCCATAACATTGGATGCAGAGGACTCCCGTCCACAACATTGGATGCAGAGGACTCCTGTCCACAACATTGGGTGCAGTGCAGAGGACTCCTATCACCACATTGGGTGCAGCGGACTCCTGTCTAACACATTGGGTGCAGGGCAGAGGACTCCTGTCCACCACATTGGGTGCAGAGGACTCCTGTCTAACAGATTGGGTGCAGTGCAGAGGACTCCCGTCCACCACATTGGGTGCAGAGGACTCCTGTCCACAACATTGGGTGCAGTGCAGAGGACTCCTATCACCACATTGGGTGCAGCGGACTCCTGTCTAACACATTGGGTGCAGGGCAGAGGACTCCTGTCCAACACATTGGGTGCAGAGGACTCCTGTCTAACAGATTGGGTGCAGTGCAGAGGACTCCCGTCCACCACATTGGGTGCAGAGGACTCCTGTCTAACACATTGGGTGCAGGGCAGAGGACTCCCATCCACCACATTGGGTGCAGTGCAAAGGACTCCCGTCCACCACATTGGGTGCAGAGTACTCCTGTCCACAACATTGAAATCAATGGACTCCAGTCCACCACATTGGGTGCAGAGGACTTCCGTCCACCACATTGGGTGAAGAGGACTCCCGTCCACTACATTGGAATTAATGGATTCATGTCCACCACATTGGAGCAGAGGTCTCCCATCTATTGTACCACATTGGATGCAGAGGACTCCCATCCACCACATAGGGTGCAGAGGATTCCCGTCCACCCCATTGGAATCAAAGGACTTCCGTCCAAAACATTGGAATCAAAGGACTTCAGTCCACCCTATTGTAACAGAGGAATCCTGTTACCACAATGGGTGCAGAGGACTCGCATCCACCACATTGGGTGAAGAGCACTCCCGTCCACCACATTGGATGCAGAGGACTTCCGTCCACTACACTGGAATTAATGGACTCCCGTCCACCACATTGGGTGCAGAGGACTCCTGTCCACAACATTGGAATCAATGGATTCCCGTCCACCACTTTGAATATAGAGGACTCCCGTCCACTACATTGGAATTAATGGACTCCCGTCCACCACATTGGTCCAGAGGACTCCTGTCTAACACATTGGAATCAAAGGACTTCCAGCCACAACATTGGAGTTAAAGGACTTCTGTCCACCACATTGGGAGCAGAGGACTCCCGTCCACCACATTGGGAGCAGAGGACTCCCATCCACCACATTGGGTGCAGAGGACTTCCTTCCCCTACATTGGGTGCAGAGGACTCCCATCCACCACATTGGGTGCAGAGGACCTCTGTCCACCACATTGGGAGCAGAGGACTCCCATCCACCACATTGGGTGCAGAGGACTTCCGTCCCCTACATTGTGTGCAGAGGACTCCCATTCACCACATCGAATGTGGAGGACTCCTGTCCACTACATTGGGTGCAGAGGACTTCCCTCCCCTACATTGGGTGCAGAGGACTCCCGTGCACCACATTGGGAGCAGAGGACCTCTGTCCACCACATTGGGAGCAGAGGACTCCCATCCACCACATTGGGTGCAGAGGACTTCCGTCCCCTACATTGGGTGCAGAGGACTCCCGTGCACCACATTGAGTGCAGCAGACTCTTGTCCACCACATTGGGTGCAGAGGGCGCCCATCCAACATTGGAATCAAAGGACTCCCGCCCACCGCATTGGGTGAGGAGGTCTCCTGTCCACCACATTTGATGCAGAGGACTGATTGACGTGCCCACGTTCACATGGCCCCCATGCTGAACTTTGGTCCAGGACTCTGGCCGGAAACCCCCTGCTTCTGGTCCTTGTAAGTGCCACTTTGGGAAACTTACCCAGAATAAAACGGAAGTGGAGGAGGAACAGCCCCTGAATACCGGTCTCAATCTACCCACAGGCTCCATCTCCCCTCTCCCTTGCCTACTTTGGATCACACTAAACGACATGCTGATGGCCTCCTTGGAAAACCTCATCCTGCCAGGGGTCCTCAAACTTTTTAAAGTGGGGGCCAGATCACGGTCCCTCAGAGAGCTGGAGGGCCGGACTATATGAACTACTAATTCCTACTGTAACACTTCGGCTGCGCTCACTGCCCAAAAAACCTGGCGGGCCGGGTCAGACTCCTCTGCGGGCCGCATGTGGCCCGCGGACCGTAGTTTGAAGACGCCTGTTAGACCCTTGACCAGCAGCCTCCTCTCTGCGGATCCTGGAGGTGTGATGGGGAGCCCTCGTGGGCTGAGAGGGGGCAGCAGCTCCAGCTCTCCCCCAACAGCTGTGACTCTGAGCGAGCAACTGAACCCCTGGGGACGTGCTCTCTGTGTTTTTGCTCAGAAGATGGAGCAATTGGATGAAGTGTGTGCCGGTGCCATGTGGGCTGACACAGAACCGAAAGAGAGCTTCCTTGCATGAGGCACAGTGGACCCAGCCGAGGAGGCAGATGTCACCAAACTGGCACAGCCAAGGCCGGGGCTCTCAGCTGCCGTCTGAGAAACGGGTTTGAGAATTCACTATAGACTATAGACCGTAGAGGATGTCAGCCCGATGTGCTGTGGCCGCGAAGGTCAAAAATGATGAGCTTTCACCGGCGGGATTGGAAAACAGAAAGCAGAACACATCAGTAGCCCCAGAACACAGGCAGCGCGTCCTCCAAAAGGCCTGCCTTTTCGGGATTGTGCCTCCTGACATCGGCAGAGACCTCAGCACAACTGGAATGAGGGCACTTTGGTGGCCAGCATAGAACGTGGAGCTCACGACAGGCCGGCACGGACACACAGATGCCTGCGGTAATGATTCAGCAATTAACCTGCCATTCGTTTCCCAGGCTTTTTAATAATACCTCCCGATTCAGTTATACATACATATTTAACGCCTCCGATTAAAGTAAAATGTTATCTTAGAAATAATGCCTCTTCAACCCACATCTCATGAAACAATTAGACTTAGACTCCTCGTGTGCGACTCAGCACAAGTAATGTCTCATTAATAAGTCACATCAAGTCGTCCAAGCGGGTTACGAAGCTTGTCCTCCTGGAGCCAGGGAGGTCCTGGGGATGCTCAATGTGTGGGTCCATGTCTGAGGCTCCCAGGACGGATCCCCGTCCCCCTGCAAGCCCCATTCCCTCCAGAACTCACCCCGGCGCTGTGCCTCTCTCTAGTGTTCCAATGACACCGAACACTGGCAATTGCGAGATTATAACCCAGAAATCATGGCTAAATTACTAATATCTTTGCCTCCTTTGACTTTAAAACTTTCACCAGATGTTTTCTGTAAGCAATACAAACTAGCATTGTTTGAAATAATTCAAGGGTAATTTGGCAGCTTTTAAAAAATACTTTGTTGTTCAAGAACAAAGTTATTTGAGACAGCCTGCCATAATGTGAGAGTCTAGGCTCAAGGTAAAGCCATTCCTTCTTTCCCAAAAATAATTAAAGACAACTCACCTTAATGCATACAGGCGATGTCAATTAGGAATTTTAAAATTATAACAAAGGTTAAAGTTTGGTTGTTTTTATGTATTACTACCTAGGGCTTTGGTTGTTACAGTTTTGGAAAACCATTTACTGTGTGCTGGGTGCTTACATACATAATTTCCCTGAAGCATTACAATAACATCCAAATGAGCTTTCATAAACTGGGACTCAAAAAGTTTTAAAGGAGCCGGTTCCCCATATTCAGCAAATACACAGTAGAGCTGAGACCTCTCGGAACCTCAACCCCTGCCCTTCCCACCCATCAGAAGGCTCAAAGCACTCCCACAGGCAGCTCTCTCGAGCATCTATCACTTCATGCACACAGGAATTTATGCTTTGAAATGCTTTGCATCTTTTGTGTTTTTGATATTCTTTGATATCTATAAACATTAAATATCGCCCATCCATGCTATAGCCTAAAAATATAGAGACTCAAAGCAGGTTTAACTGATATCCGTGAGCAATAAGTACACACTTTATCAAGCGAGATCCTGTGAGTCAAGCCACAGACATGTTTGTGCTGGGACTAAGAGGTTTCTGAACTAAGAGATTTCTGAACTGGACATCAAGTCGGACAGCCATGTCCTTCGGTGTCAGAGATAAAAGCAATGGGCGGGTGGACCTTTGACGCAACACAGCTGTGTCCACCAAAATGCTTGCTTCTAAAAGGTAAGAGCCAATGTCACCTCAACACATTTAATGAAAAAAAAAGAAAAGAAAAGAAAGAAAAAAAAAAGCCTAAAGGTAGGAGTTGTTTAACATAAACACAATATTATTTTCACACTAATAAAAAAGCTAAGAGTTTACCAAATAGGCAATTCGGTGTAACTTTCCTACATGGCATGAGTTATTTCATCTTTTTTTAAACGCTTTTTTGTTTTTTAATCCTTTTTAATCCTCACCCGAGGATATTTTCCCATTGATTTTTAGGGAGAATGGAAGAGAGGGAAAGACAGAGAGAAACACTGATGTGAGAAAAACACATTGATTGGTTGCCTCCTGCACACGTCCTGACCAGGGCCCGAGCTGAGGATGAGCCTGCAACCCAAGAATGCCCTTGACAGGAATCAAACCTGGACCCCTCTGGTCCACAGGCCGACTGTCTACCCACTGAGCCAAACTGTCCAGGGCATCTTTTAAAAATCCCAGTTACATCTGGTTGACGTGTCTGGAGCCTCTCGTGGTCTATAACTTCCTTATCCTGGCTGCTTTCCCTGCTTTTCATCCGCTGAAGGTCGGTTGCCCTGCCGTCTCCCACATCCTGGATTCCGCTGATTGTGTTTCTGTCATGTGGTTCAACAGGTTTGTCTGCCTGTGTGCTTTATACGAGGGTTCTTAGAAATAAAGGTTTGCTCAGTGTCAGGTTTCTTTTGTTTGTTTATTTAAAGGTGTCTGGTTGCCTCTTCTTGTGATTGAAGACTGAACGGGGCTCTGAACGCGGTTCTTAGGCCTCCGTGTCATGGCCGGAGTGACATTCCACAGCGACTGCCCAACGGGACTTCAGCAGGACTCACCTCCGACCCAGCCTGCTGAGTGGGCTGCCCAGCCAGCCGTCACTCCTGTGGCCGCACACCAGTCCTTCGTGGGGAGGGGGACGCGAGGTCCCTCCCCTTCCCCGCTGGTGGGATGAGGGAGCATGTGTCTAACACCTCCCGTCGGGACGGGAGGTTTTCATTGTGTGGCAGCATAATGAATTGACGTGTTTTGACACGTGTGTGTATCCGCACCACTGGAATGTGTTTTGTCTCGGTGTTTAAATTATCCTGACGTGGCCAGGTTACCACCTGACGCTGCCGTCACAGGTTTGTGGCCCAAGGAGACTTGCCACTGCCTTGCTCCACCAGAAGCAGCCTCCTTGTCCCTCTCCTGCCTCCGGCCTGGAACCCGCCCTTTGTCCGGAGCCCTCGCCCCTTCCGCCTGGCGGGGAAGAGACCACGGTGTGGCCGGCAGAGCGCACGGTCCACAGGCCAGCTCCTCGGCCTTTGCAGCGTGTGGAGCTAGAGCGAGATCTGGGTTTTTCCTTCATTCCTCCAGTTTCCTGTCGGTAGTTTTTTTCTCTCACTATGAAAACCTTGGCCGTGCGCATTACTACTAAGAATCGTTGTTTGGAGCTGAAGCCTGCCCTGAGCTCTGTCTGTCGTGGGAACAGTCCAGCAGAAAGTGCAGGGGAATCACCAAGGCACTCTGTGTGCGCGGCCGAGCTTCTCAGTGGTTCCTCTGAGACGTGACAGGACCTGGAGGCCATTCAGTGGGAGTCGCCGGACATCACTGTCTGACTGTCCTTTTTCCAAAAACAAGTCTGCACTCTGCTGTGAGGATGGGAGGGGAGGAGGGACGGGCAGGCATGTCAGTGCTCACATTCTCACATCTGAGCAGGCGCGGAGTAGACGGACCCGTGCTGGGCTGTAGGGTCTCTGGTCACCCCTGTGCTTTCAGGGACTCTCAGCCCAGCGCCCGGCACTCTCCATGCACCCTCCGCCGTCCAAGGTTTCTCCCTGGTGTGACCCCCTCCCCAGGAAGGCGGAGCCCCACACCCTGCTTCATGGGCAGAGTGGCCCTCCAAGCAGACTTCCCGCCACCCCATGGCCGCCAGTGTCTCATCCTGAACGCAGCCGTGTCCCAAGGTCTAACACCTTCAAACCCCGCCCCCACCTGCCAGTCCCCTCCCCTGAGCCGCTCCCAGCCAGCAGGCTCTCATTGTCACGGCCACTCTGCTCCACAGTCACTCACTTCTCTTCTCCTTTGAGGTAACTGTTTACATCATTTGCCCGTTTTTACTCCATTATTTGTCTTTTTATCATGAGCCTTGTATGTTTTATGGGTACTAATCCTTTGTCAGATAAAAATATCAGTAGTTGAACATTTGATTTTAATTGGATTAGTAAACTTTTAAAAAATAGTATGGCTGCTCATAGAATTCTAAAAATAGAAACTACATCTCAGTAAACATGGACTTTAAAAAACCTCTAAACTTTCAGCTTCAGGGCAAAAAATTCCACATAATTTCCCTTACACTCCCTGTTCTGTTAAACATACATTTGGTTAAATATGACCCTAATGAATTTGACCTTGAATACTACAATAATGAAGCTTTATTTTAAATGTTAGTTTATTCTATAGGAAAATTTACCACAAGGCAGGTTTTTATTTGAATTCCCTGTGGTGCTGACTTGATGAACTTTGTAAAGGGCCTCAGAGTGAAAGCAGAGGCCCTTTAGGTCAAGGGTCTCTTTCCTGACCACTTGCCTCCGCCTTCTGTGACAGGAAATGGCTGTCCCAGACAACACACACATTAGGATCCCTGTGCTTCATGGGAGCCCCTCACAGAAGCAAGTGGGTGTGGCTCCCGACACATGCAGACACACAAACATGTCACAGATAAGGAGAATAAGGCAACATATAGGGCTTTCTGCAGTGACATCCACGCCTCTCTCTGCACCCCTGAAAACAGTCCCAGGCAATGCAGGCAGGTTTTCAGGCTCGACCTCAGTGTCACCCGTGGCACTTACAGAGGTCGCACTGCGGCCTCACGCTGATCAGCATCTCACAAGGAACCTGGACAGAGCCCTTCAGACCCGCCACTGGCCCCGGAAGAGAGGCACCAAGCACCTATGGGGCTGAGAGCAGAAGCAGCCGTGTAGCTGAAGAGCAGTTCAGCTACAAAACCCACATTGAAAGGAGCAGTATACGCCTGGCCGGAATGACTCAGTGGTTGTGTCAACCTATGACCCAGTGAGGTCACGGTTCCATTCCCAATCAGGGCACATGCCTGGGTTTTGGGCTCAAACCCCAATAGGGAGCATGCAGGAGGCATCCGATTGATAATTCTGTCTCTCCTCTCTTCCTCTCTGAAATACATAAAATACATTTAAAGAAAAGGAAGGAGAAGCTTGTATTATTTAAGTAGCCTACACATTAACAAGGAAATTTCTCTGAAATGCTAAGGGTCTAGGACCCAGGAATCTCCCTTTGATCTGTCTGTATGCTGTCACCCCGGGGCATGGGGTGGATACTCAGCACCTGCTGTTTGCACATCTGTTATCTAATAACCTGCATCTAACACTCAGCAAGCACATGGCTCAACAACCATAATACTAACCCCATGTTATCACCACAAAGGATACCTCATCCAGACTCTTCAGTCTATGAATTCCACTGTGATCCTTAAGTCACCCCCTAGCAGCCTGGCCTCGTCCTGGGGTGAGAGTTTATGTGGGGGCAGCCTTGGTGAGTCCTGAGTCTTGAGGCCACAAGCATTGGAAACATTTCATCTTGTGTTGGCTTTAACCTCCCTCCTAACCCAATGCCTATCCTCCATCCTAACCCAATGCCTATCCTCCATCCTAACCCAATGCCTATCCTCCATCCTAACCCAATGCCTATCCTCCATCCTAACCCAATGCCTATCTTCCATCCCAACCCAATGCCTATCCTCCATCCCAACCCAATGCCTATCCTCCATCCTAACCCAATGCCTATCCTCCCTCCTAACCCAATGCCTATCCTCCATCCTAACCCAATGCCTATCCTCCATCCTAACCCAATGCCTATCCTCCATCCTAACCCAATGCCTATCCTCCATCCCAACCCAATGCTATCCTCCATTCTAACCCAATGCCTATCCTCCATCCTAACCCAATGCCTATCCTCCATCCTAACCCAATGCCTATCCTCCATCCTAACCCAATGCCTATCCTCCATCCTAACCCAATGCCTATCCTCCATCCTAACCCAATGCCTATCCTCCATCCTAACCCAGTGCCTATCCTCCATCCTAACCCAATACCTATCCTCCATCCTAACCCAATGCCTATCCTCCATCCCAACCCAATGCTATCCTCCATTCTAACCCAATGCCTATCCTCCATCCTAACCCAATGCCTATCCTCCATTCTAACCCAATGCCTATCCTCCGTCCTAACCCAATGCCTATCCTCCACCCCTACCCAATGCCTATCCTCCATCCTAACCCAATGCCTATCCTCCACCCCTACCCAATGCCTATCCTCCATCCTAACCCAATGCCTATCCTCCATCCTAACCCAATGCCTATCCTCCATCCTAACCCAATGCCTATCCTCCATCCTAACCCAATGCCTATCCTCCATCCTAATCCAATGCCTATCCTCCATCCCAACCCAATGCCTATCCTCCATCCCAACCCAATACCTATCCCCCATCCTAACCCAATGCCTATCCCCCATCCTAACCCAATGCCTATCCCCCATCCTAACCCAATGCCTATCCTCCATCCCTACCCAATGCCTATCTTCCATCCTAACCCAATGCCTATCCTCCATCCCAACCCAATGCTATCCTCCTTCCTAACCCAATGCCTATCCTCCATCCCAACCCAATGCCTATCCTTCTTCCTAACCCAATGCCTATCCCCCATCCTAACCCAATACCTATTTTCCTTGTTAGAATGAATGTATATGACATGCCAGGTGTGGTGTTAGATTTTTTAAGTACAATTTATCTCCTTGGACACCTACAACATAAAAATCTTAACTACTATTACTCCAGCTTCAAATGAGGAAAGCCAGGGTCAAAGAGGTTATGCCACGTACCTGGCCTTACCCAGGTCATTGGAGCCAGGCTTTCACTCCGTAAGGGGTCGACCTGAGGACCTGCAGTCTCATAGAAAGAAAAGGGGCAGCTCACAGAACCCGAGGACACAGTCACCATGGCTGAGAAGGAAGCTCCAGAGAACTGGAGGCTGGGACAATGGGGCCTGCATGGCTGGGCCAGAGGGAAAGTTTGCTCTTCATTGGTCTCTAAAGCAGCATCGCCCAGGGCAGCATGGAGCTCAGCTTTTGCCTGGGGGTGGGGGAGTAGTGCATTGAGCACTCAAGAACCTGAATGGGTAGCAGGAAGGAAACTTTAAAGGAAAGAAGCAAAGATGATGGACAGCTCAGGTCACAGCAGGAGGCGGGACTAAAGCAGGCCTTTTGTGGTCGTGAACCTGGGACTTGGCTGTCTCTCTCTGTGTCTGTATCTGTCTCCCGTGAGCTCTGCTGATGTCCATTGTACAGAAAGAACAAAAGTTAGAACTATGCAGGGCAAGGCCGGCGTGTTCCCCGTGTTTTAGCTTTAGATTTCCACCAGTATTGGTCACAACCCTCCAGAGCATGTGCCCCCGGCCGGGCTGCAAAACCATGGAGCCTCCCAACGGACCCGTCTCTCCCTCCTCTTCCCTCAGAGCCCCGAGAACCTCAAGAAGCCTCTCCACCCGGTGCCACCTCCTGTCAAACCTTCACACGTCTGTCACCAAAATGTTTTGGCAGGAGCATCATCCTCGGGTTTTGACATGATCCCGGGGAGACACTTTTTCAATTATTACTAATGGAACATTACGCTCCTCTTCAGAGCGTCTGCATGAATAAGAGGGTCATTAATGACATCTCCTCGCAGCCCGCAATCATCGGCGTTCGAGCCGCATGTTTCTTTAAGCACCTGGTAGCTCCCGCACCCCGCACCCCGCAGCTCCACAGCAAGCTCCTGAGGCAGATGCCGAGGCCAGGCAGGGACTCCCTGCGGGAAGCTGTGTGCTCTCTAGGGCTCATCTCCCACTCCTGAGGCTGCCCTCGCCCCCAGCGCTCCGCCAGCTCGCCAGCCTCCCTGACACCCCTGGAGCAGCATCAGGGGTGGCTCCCATGTCCACATCCGAGGGCATGAGCGGCGGCTATGAAAACAGTGTCATTGGGGGCCGCCCGGTGCAGGACAGTGGGCAGCGGGATTGATGCCAGTTCAGCTTCCAGGCCCAGTCACAGGGTTGCAGGACTTTTCCACAAGATGGCTCCCACCATTGTCTAGTCCCAACCTATGACTCTGAGTCTAGCAGTGTTATACCAGCTGACATTTGGCTACCAAAGACAATGATGGTTGACAGCATAGACCAGTGCTTCTTACTGTCTTTTCTCTGATTCAGTCAGATAAGCAAGACAGATGAAACAGGAAATACGCTATGGATCCTAGGAATTATAGCGACCCTTTCCTTCCCGACACATGGGAAGGAAACGGGAACACAGATGAGGAGAGCAACAGCAACAGGACAACCCAGAATCGGCTCCAGTTCACATAAAAAGAAGCCAACCGCGTGCTTGGCCCTTGGTCAGCAGCGACAGCTCACATCTGATTCACCTTGAGTCACCCCAGTAACAACACGAGTTATCAACCACACCGGGTCCAGTGAAAAGGGCGGGTGGAGCACTTCTGTCTGCTGGACTTCTTTGCAAATAAACATCAGCAACATGTTTAGCAATCAGGCTTCCAGGTGACTTGGACCGTCCCCTCCATGGCCCTCTCAGGCCGGGTCCTCCTCACCATCTGGGTGCGGACCACCTGCCTGTGCTGTCTCTGTCTTGGGGCCTCCGAGGAGGAGCTGCCGGCAGGAGTTACAGTGAAAGCTCTCATCGGGGACCATCTGTTAGGGATGTTATGTGGAAGGAGAGAGGCCGGAGGCTTGGGTAAAAGCTTGCTGACAGAGAAGCTCTCAGACACCTTAGGCAGGCCACGGGGGAGTCCCAGACCAGGTCTGTCCGGACGAGAGATCTGTGTCCGTGAGGAGTGACCTCGTTCTAGTGGCATGGCTGGCCCCGCCGTTGGCCAGGAAGAGCCACGGGAAATGGAGAGGTCAGTCAGCCATGTTCCCACTAGTTCCTGACAGGGATGCCTGCGCAGGGAGTCCTGAGGGCCCAGAGACCATCCTCTCCTGGTTAGTCCACCACCGCCCATTGCAAAGCCCCGGGCCTGCTGCCACACGCCCCACGGGAACGTGTCATAAAGAGCACCCTGTCCTCAGCCTCCGGGAGCCGAGCCTGTGGTGCCCCGTTTTCAAGGGAGAGAACAGAGTGCAGGGTTCCACCAAGTGCCTCTGGCATTCTGTCCAGGCTCTGGCGCCTCGCCCCAGCTGGACAGAGCCAGTGCCCAGCCAGCTGCCCGGGTGCGAGGGCAGTGAGCCCAGCTCTGTGCTCCAGACGCCGTTGCTCGGGCCAGCCCTAGTCAAGGGCCCTGGCACAGGGGCATTGGGCACACACTTCTCTCTCCAGCCCAGAGCTCGTTAGCAGGATGCCAGGGGTAGGCAGAGCTGTGGCTGCGATCGGCCAGCATCAGCAGTTTCCTCTGCAGGTCCCGCTTCTGAACTGCAAGCGCAGACCAGTAGGTGCCCAGTTCTTTCCCTCTCGGGTGGCGGCATACCTTGTCTCATTTACAGACACCTCTAGGCGGCCAGACCAGGAGCCTGATGCATGTGCCCCGGCCTCGCCACCAGGAATGCACATCCTGCATCCCCAACTCCTGAACGGCGGGAGGAGGAGCCCTCCCTTAGGGAGGATGCGCACAGCCCTGAGCGGCACCCAATGCAAAGCTCCACAGACTGAGCTCTTCTGAAAAGCCTCAGCCTGGCCCGTGCTGGCCTTCTGGGAGCTTGGCTTGGGGACCCCCAAGGAGTAGCAGTGCCGTGTGCCCTGGAACCGTGAGCGGGGTGCAGCCCCACCCCCAGCACCGGTGGGACAGCAGACATGGGGAGGCAAGTTCATCAGGCACAGCTGCCCAGTCTGTGCTCCCACAGACATGGTGCCCTGGGTCGCAGCCCGCCTCCTTGCCCTCCCCTCTCCTGGGAATTAATTTATTTGGATTTGGGGGCCCATTTCCCCCACATGGCTGCAAAAACTTCCCTGGCCCCTGGTGTTCAACATTCTAGAGAAGAACAACCGTCTCCCTCCCAGGAGCCCAGCCAGCTTGGGAGGCACCGGACCAGCTGGACTCCAGCCAGGCGGCACCTGAGCCAGTCAGAGGGCAGGGCAGGGGCACCTGGGAAACCTGCCTGTTCCCATGCCCACCTGCAGGGGAGCAGAAAAGAGGGCATCACCCTGAAGAACCAGGAGGACCAAGTCCGATAGGGCCAGATGCCTAAAGGGTGACCAAAGGGAAGGAGGTGGCTGATGGAGGCATGTGCTCACCCACTCAGTCTGAGAAATAGTCCCTCAGGAGAGGTGGGAAAGTTCTCGTCTCTCAATAAGTGCAATCTGACCATTCTTTCACTGTTAACGCCACCATTGTTCCTTGTTTCCAGAGATACTGAGGAGGAATATAAGACCAACCTGGGCAGGAGGGACCTAGTAGCCTGACTCTATACCTAGTTAACCAGTATCCTGGTGCACATTCCTGTTAGTCTGTCATTAAGTCACTGCCCCTTCCTTAGGCAATCATCTGTTTTCCTAAACACTCCCAGTTTGCCAGGGCCACACACCAAGCATTTAACAGCCAGAGGGGTGGTCACTGGCACTACCCAGGCCAGGCCCTTGGGTGAAATCTCACTTCCCCATTCTAACTGACAGGTAGGTCTGCGAAAACCCCCAGGCCAGGAAGTAGGAAAAGAAGAACTTAGACATATATAAGGAGTAATCTCGTTGTATTAGGTGTTCAGGCTCTGGGTCTTGGAATCCCCTGAGCCAGCAGCGCTGCTTTGAATAAAGGGTTTTTCCTGAATCTTCGGAGTGCCCTTCATGTGTTCTCCCATCCCTGGTAAATTCTGCAACAGTGCTAGCCTGCACATGTGACCCCTGTAAAGGCGATGATGATTGCAGACACACCGCGCAGGACCTAACAGGGGGGGAGGGGGGGGGGGGCACTTCCAAGCAGGGCCTTCACATCAGGTCTCGGTTTAATGGTGGTGTCCAGGGTGGCTCTGGTGTCACACCTGAATCGAGGGAGAGCCAGTCACACTCCTCCCAGGGCTGATTTCCAGCAGGTCCTGGGCCAGGTGGGACACCTCTCTGCCTGGGCTATTCACCACAGAGACACACCACGTGGCAGGGAAGACCACGGCTGCAGTGCACGCCAGGGGTTCTCTCAGTGACTCACTGTCCCGCAGAGAGGAGCGTGACAGCCGAGAGCCGGACCTGTGGCTTCGGGCAACGCACCCCTCCTCTTGTCAGGGAGCCAAGACTGCCGCTGTGCCCAGCCTCAGGCCACATGGTTATCTGCAGGGCGCCACGCCGCTCACACGCAGCCTCACATCCCTCCACTGCCCTGCGCAGAGATGAGAGACACGGCCACCCAGGCCCACGCCAGGAGCGTGTCATTGCTCTCCTCTTGTAGCCCGCTGACTCAGGGCGGAGAGAACGGGGGTTAGAACAAAGTTACCTCGCACCCAGACACACAGTTCTCACGGCTGCAGCATGCACCGGATAAACCACACCCTGAGGAAGTGTGGCGGTGTGTCTCCTCCAGGGAGAAAGGGGTGTCAGCTTCCCCATAGCAACACCACTCATCCACGGCCCTCCGAGGCGCAGTATTGGTGCAGAGAACGGCACCGTGCTCAGGAGAGGCTCGCAGTAAAATGCACATGACTGTGGCCTGTTCCTATCCGGGAAGCTGCTGGCAGGGTGAGCCCACGGGGGGTGCCAGGTGGTCTCACTGGCCACATTTCCCAAAGAAAAGGCGATGAGATGCCCAGATGTGTGGACACGCAATCCAGCTTCCACGGGGACCTCCGAAGGGCACTTGAGCTCAGGTGGAGTCCAACCCAGGGGCCAGCATGATTCCTGGGGAGTCACCCCCACATCCTTTAAATGTATCAGGTTTTCCTGTGATGAGTGTGGCCTCTTCTGGGGACCATAAGGTGGCGCTAAGAGGAGGGGAGGTGGAACCAAGACACAAGATGCTTCAGACTCCCCGTCAAATGCGCGGGTGGCCCCGAGGCGGGCCTGAGCCAGGAAGTCGCTGCCACAGATGTGCGGGAGTCCGGGAGTCCATTTCACCCTTGGGGAATGGAAACGGGTTTGAGAATTCCTCACACCAGGGGTGGGGAGCCTGGTTCTGCCCAGGGCCGTTGGGTATTTGCAGCATCATCTGTGGGCCATGCAAAATTATCATCAACTTAACAACTGGCCTGCTGCGTTTGGTCACACATTTAATTAACTCACCCCTCACGCCGTGGCAGGGCCAGACCCAGTGATTTCATGGGCCTCATAAGGCCCACGGGCCGGACGTTCCCCACCCCTGCCTCACAAGAAAAGTAGGCTAACAGAAATTGGGCATTTCTTTTTTAAGCAAGGACAGAGCTCCCCCCGCCCCCCGTCCCCCAGGGGAAGCTGGAGCAGGAGGGGTCATGTCTGGGACCTGGAATGTTTCCTGGGGAGATGTGGGGGGGGCACTGGACGAGCAGAGACAGCAGGAGGGGTGTCCAGGGGCTGCTGTGAGGATGGAGTTTGGGGAAAAAACAATGCATAGAGGGGCTTCAGGAAACGTCCTGTTGGACGCACTGCATAAGCCCTGAGCTTAGCCCCACTCGCAAACTCTCCACTGGAAATGGATGTCATTCTTCAAGCCTCTGGCCCTGGGGCGGGGCCCCCGGGTCACTGGCCACAGGTCTAGGTCAGGGGCCTGCCCACAGGACACGCCTCGGGATGGAGTCACGCCCTGGCATCCAGGAGGTGGAGAGTGCACTCGTGTGTAAGAAAACTTCAGCTCTGGACACACACTGTCACAGGCTCCGCTCACGAGGCTGCCGAGGAGCAGAGCTGTTTTCTAAGCGAATGCAAACAGGTCTCCAGACTGGCGTGCATGGAGCCACCTCGTACGTCCCACAAGGCGAAGCTGCCCACACCACGCATGTTCTGTTCCCCTTGTCCGTTCCAGCCTCCCGTGAGCCTTTATCTCCATCATGGCACGGGGGCTTAAGTACCCAGGATGCAGGCAGGGTCGGTACTGGGAGGTAGGAAAACTGGCCTCATGGACGTTCTATACACACCAGCTTCATCACAGTGAGGAGCAAAGCTGGGCCAGAACTGGTACTTTTCACTCCAGATGGAGAAAAAAAAGGATGGATCCGCCTGGGACAGAAATGGAACCTGGAGCTGGAGGAGGTAGAGCCGATTGTGGAATTCGTTCAGATTTAGTCCCATCTTTTCTACCACTTCCCATCACCTGTGACCCTCAAAATCCCCCAACATGCATTGGCTGCCCCAGAAGCCATCACCTCAATCACCACAGCCAGGGTAACGCTGCTCAGTCTGCCACGAGGGCGGCAGGAGCCTGAGTCACTCAGCCGCACACCCTCCGGGCCGCGGGCCGGTTCCTGGCCTCCTCTCCCCGCGCCCAGTGAGTGGCGTGACAGTGACTTTCCGTGAGTGAAAAAGGTGGTGGTGGGCTGCGTCCATCTCGCCAAACAGCAAACTATGGAGCTGGTAAGGGCTGCTAGCTTCATGTTAATCATGAATTTACGTCTTAAATGTGTGTGTTTTAAATCACTGGGTGCTCAAGTCTGGAATTGAGCTCAAACAACCTGTTGTTTGGTGGCTACGCACAGCTCACAGGAAGTCAGGCTTCCTTTGTCGGTGGCCATGAGAGTCCGCGTCTCCTCCTCCGTGAGCTGGGAGCCCCGAAGTAACTAGCTTTTCGGTTCCCATTGGCCAACCCCCCACATGCAGAGCACCAAGATTTCTTGTTCTCTTGTTTTTGAGAGATTCCCAAGCTGGAGTGATTGCTAAAGGTACACAGGCTGCCCCGCGAGCTTGCCCATCAGCCCCGTGGAGAGAAACTTTGGGGCGGGGGGGTGGGGGGTTCCCAGCCCTTCGTTCCCTCAATTAAAGACACTGGTGTTGCTTCTGGGCGCGTCCTTAGGCAGCGGGTCCACCTCTGGGACAGACAGCCATCGCCATGGAGTCGCAGCAATCTGTGGGCTCCTGAGAGTTGTTGGGGCCTGAGGGAATCTGTGGCAGAGGAGCCACAGCCAAAGCGAAGGAGACAGAGAGCAGCCTGGCCGGCAGGGGACAGGTCTGAGCCGGGCTGCCGCCCCGGTTTCAGGGAAAACACCTGGCATCCCAAGCTGCCATGTCCCCGGCCTCCCCCCGCCTCTCCCCCGGGAGGACTCAGCAGGGTGGACACTCTGTCCCCCTTCCTGTGGGGGAGACGGTGTGGGCACTGGGACAGCACAGGACACTCCGCACTGACCTGAAGGAAAATGGAGCCACTCTTTCAAAAGAGGGAACTGAGCCAGGGAACAGGAACCACCTCACCGAGGCGTTTGCGGAGTTTCACCTTCCACGGCACTTGTCAAGGCAACAGGATAGAGTAACAACCTGAGGACGAATGCCATCCTCTCACAGGGCTGTCGCCTTTACCTGCTGACACAGGTCCTCACAGGACCCGCTCTCTCCTGGCAGCTCGCAGACCTGCACCCAGCGCCCCCCAGCAGGACGGGGGCGACGTCCAGTTTGCTGCACCCAGACCTCAGGGCAGGGACCCTCTTGGCTGTCTCGGGTGCAGCCTGGCTGAGAACTAGCTGCTGTCTGCCACCTTTCTGGCAATGTGGGGTCATGCCTCCTGGGAGGGCAGCCTCCTGTGGAAGAACAACAGGCCGAG
The DNA here is from genome assembly GCF_014108245.1 of Pipistrellus kuhlii. Lineage (NCBI taxonomy): Eukaryota > Metazoa > Chordata > Mammalia > Chiroptera > Vespertilionidae > Pipistrellus > Pipistrellus kuhlii. Next base: position 107,241 of record NW_023425493.1, read on the forward strand.
GAGCCGCGGAAGATAAGGCAGCTTTGTCTGCCTGTGGCCGGTCTTATTCTCCTCACTCGTGATGTGGGAGCATGAGGCGGACCTGCCAGTTCAATGGGCTCCGGTCTCTGCTCCTGCCTTAGGGAGGCAACCAGCCTCTGGGCATCAGGCTGTGGACGGGAAGCAGTGCATCCCCCTGGTTGGGGAGGTGGGGGGCGGGGGCAGAAAGGGGCACAGTGCAGCCACCTGGGGGGGAGGCGGGCTCCCAGCGGGCCAGGTACAGCTGACGTGGTTTTCCTGGAAGTGGGACCAGAGCAGGAGACCCAGCCAATCCGCAGACTTTCTCCGTGGGGAGAAGGCAAGAAAGACGTGCAACCAATTATGTGCTAAAAGCAGTTGAGCTTCTTTTAATTACCCTGTTTGCTCTGGACCCACAAACTGGAAACATCATTGAAATGGAAAACCATCACGAGCTCTGGATTCAGCGATGGAGCCACCGGAAGTCTCCCGGGTGTGCACGGCCTGGCTTCCTCCCTCGGCCCCCAACTTCTCCCTGGGCACCTTTTTAATAACACCGACCATTTCCTGTCTGATGTCCAGCGGCGTCTTAGGTCCCAGTTCCTCGCCAGGCAGACTGCGAGCACGTGAAGGGCAGAGCAGCATCTGGCCCGTCTTCGTGGCCGCCCTGCACAGGGACCGGGTCTCACATGTGATTCACCTGTCACTCAACAGGCACTGCCCGGCAGCCAGCAGGCAGGCTTGATGGCTGCAGCTCATCTCTGCCTCTCAGCACTGATCTCCTGGAAGGGGACACAGCTCACTAAACACATGACCAGTCACTGTGCTGGGCATCAGCACAGAAATGAGAGAGCCTGTGTGAGGAACAACCGCTGGCCTTCACTGCATGTTCCTGGGCCTCCCAACCTTCTGCCTGAGACCCTAGCCCATGCTGCTTCTGGAACTCTCTACCTGAAGACGCCACATCGGATGTGGGCATTCAGAACATGTTCTTCCGGTCCCAGAGTGGAACCGCAAGGACAGTCGCCGACGGCAGGGCACGAGCTCTGCAGGACAGGGCCCAGGGCCTTCGCAGCGCCCCAGTCTCCACAGGGAGATGCCTCTGCACTTCCACCTGAGAGCCGGAGTCAGCGGGGCCAGTGGCGGCCAGCGCAGGGCAGGTTATGGGTAATGTGATCGGCAGTGCTGAGACCCGCCTTTGGAGCCTGAGGAATAGCCAGTGAATAGCATTCCCCTTCCCCTTCTGGGTGAGAACGGATAAGAAACGGAGCAGGCCTGGCCGTGTGGCTCATTGGGTTGGAGCATCACCCCATGCACCAGAAGGTGGGGGTTCAGTGCCCATTCAGGGCACATATCCGGGCTTCAGGTTCCATCCTTGGTCTGGGTGTGTGTGCTGGAGGCAACTGATTGACGTTTCTCTTACATTGACGTTTCTCTCTCTCTCTCTATTAATAAAAATCTATATTATATAAAATCCAAGCAACTGGAATGACTGGAACAACTGGTCACTATGATGTGCACTGTGGCCAACCAACCTTCACGGTCCCTCCCCCAAGGTGGGCCCCACCCATCACAAATTTGTGCATCAGGCCTCTCGTATATTATATATACTAAAAGAAATAGACCCAAGTGTTAGATGGAAATAAAAATTTCAGCTGATTGAAAGGCTGGGTTGGAGAGCATGTCTTGGTCCACAGCAATGATGGGCTGTGTGATATTTTATTCCAGAATTAACCCTGCCATCAAGTCAGGACAGACGAGCTGCCTTGGGCCCCTCCTCACCTGCTGAAGAGGCAAGGCCTGTCCCGGGAGCATGCCCATGACATAGAGCTCACTGTGGACGTGAGGATGCACCCACTCAGGAGAGAGGGAACCGGCCAGGACTAGTTTGTTCTTGTAGACACCAGTCAGATGGGTCATCTCCTCCCAGAGTCACGTGAGCTTGAGCAAATGGTCTTCTCTCTCCTGCCTCAGTTTCCTCCTGTGTCAAAGAGTTGGTTGAATTGAGTGAACTATAAAGTTTCTCTGGTTATGTAATATTTAAAGCTAGAACTGACAGCAAGAGTTTACTTGCAAAAACTAGAGGAGCCCGTCAGGCATCCACAGAGGGTGGAGGGCTGATGCCCAGCACAGGGAGGTTCCGAGCTCCTCAGCCACGGCCACCCAGCAAGGTGACAGAGCCAGGTTGCGGCGGGAGGTTAAGAAAAGTATTTGAAGGGGGAGGCAGGCAGGAGCGGGGAGTGCACTGCCCTAAACAGGAAAGCTCCAAACCAGGCTCAGCCCCACGGGAGCAAACCAGAAAGATGCCTCAAGATCACTTTGATCAATGACCTGTTGTGGGTTATTGAGACATTATTTATGATTGATAATGGGCCTGCAGGCACCTCACTGTCTCTCTCGTGCTGTGGAGGTGGGTCAGCGAAGGCCAGCAGACAGGCCACCTGTGTCCTGTTGATCCAGGCAGTAATGCAGATGTCGTCAGCTGTCTCCCTGAGCATGTGCCGGGCACTGCAGCCCTGCGGGGGGAGGCTGACCCCAGAAACATGGGGTTGCATAGGGCAGGCAGGCTGCTGGGAGGAAGATGGCCCCCAGGGGGCTCCCTTCCACATCCCCATTCCTGGTTCCTCCCAGCGCCACCCTCCTGGGCTCCCCTTCCTTAAGGAACCACTTAGAATGGAGTGACGGCATTTGCACACTCACTCACATTCCTCAACATGTTTCTTCTAAACAGGTGCAAAGGGAATGCCAATAAAGGGAAATGCTAGTCTAGAAGAGCATTTGACCCATCATCATTCCATACCCAATATTATGCTGCATGATATGGGACATGTAAATTAGAAAGTATAAAATATTAAAATTTATTTGCATAAAATATAAAATATTTTAGGTAGAGAAAGTATAAAATTTGCATCTATAGATATAAAAGCCAAGCAACCGGAACACTGGAATGATGGAACAACCAGAATGACTGGTTGCTTTGATGCAATGGCCCCAATTGGCACTGCCCACCATGGCCCCTCCTCCTGGCCGGCCAGCCAACCTCCTGTGTCCCCTCCCCCAGGCCAGCTGGCCCCAATCAGCCCCAATCAGGGTGGGCCGACCAGACCCCATCCTTGCACGAATGTATATAATGTAAAATAGGCCCTGGCCAGGTGGCTCAGCTGGCTGAGTACCATTGCGAGATGAATTCCCGGTCGGGGCACATGCCTGGGTTACAGGTTCAATCCTCGGCCGGGTGGTTGGGGTGCGTACAGGAGGCAACAATTGGTGTTTCTCTTTCACCTGGATGTTTCGCTCTCTTCCTTCCTCTGTCTCTAAAAACCAATGAAACATCTACAAACACACACATACGGGCTTCCTTGTCCTCCAGCAGCTCCCTCTGTTGGGGGCAGAGAGAGGGGACACTCTTTTCCTAGCAATGTACCCACCAGTCATATCTCCCTTCTCCCATGCACCCCCTTTGCAGGGTTTTGAGCATGCGCCCCGATGACACATCAGGGTCACATACAGTCCCCCTCCCTGAAACAGTCCCTCGTATCCACATGCCCATATGTTCCTCAGCCCTGCCTTTCTTGTACGTCACAGCTGAAAGGCCAGTTTTCCTGAGCGCCAGATGAGGTGGGTTTGTTCCCCGGAGGTGATATCGTGGCACCTGCTCTTCCCTGGCTCAGTGCTCCCACTGGGCTGTGATCACCTGTGATACCTCTTGTCTCAGCAAGATGTGAGTCCTGTGAGGCAGAGACCCTTCCGTTTCGTCCCCTCAGTGCAGCAGACGCGCCGTCCGTGTCCTCGGCACAAGGTCTAACTCCAGACCAGCCCAAGGCACGTCCTGCGACTTTGCTGGTGACTCGTGCCCTGAGGGGCTGGCCCATCCAGAGACCCAGGTCAGCGGGGAGGAGCCAGGAAGAGGGTTTGTGCACTTCCAGCTACAGACAACGGCCCTAGTACTGACCATGGCTCAGTGACATTTATTCAGGATGCATAGAAAGAGGAATAAACCAGCGGCTGGAAGGAGAGCAGAGCCACGTATCAGAGCTGTGCCTGCATGTGCAGCACACTCGCGAATGGCAGTGGGGCCCAGCGGAGGTTGCCGTGGCTTAGCTTAGTCCTGACTATGTTTCGAGACTTGAACATTCTGCCTTCAAAAGCACTCCACTTTTGTTACCCTCTGTTTGCTCAGATGGAGCGGATCCTGCGTGCCCGAGTCCTGAGACCCTCTGAGCCCGTCACAGACGTCCTACCGGCTGCGATGCAAGGCTGAGGCCACGCCAACTAGACGAGGGTCTGCATTTGGTCAATGGCAAAGTTCCATCGGCCTATCTCCAAGGAGCAGGGAAGAGGGAGCCAAAGCCACGCCTGGTCACACCTGTGCGTCCAGAGTTAGGAGTTCTGGAGCTCCAGTGGCTCAATCGGTTAGCGCGCGGTACTTATACAGAGTTAGGAGTTCTTTCAGCGGAGGCCTGTGGCCGCAGTGAGGAGGGGACGGTGGCCGCAGTGGACCATGCCCTCCCACGCCATGCTGTGTGAATGCTTCCGTCTGAGGTGCTAGGACCCTTTCGGCCTCCCTCCCTGGCCACCTGGACCATCCTGGCCACCGTGTGGCCATTCTGTGTGGTTCAGAGCTCCGCTTTGAACTCGTATTCATTCCACAACCATTACTGAGTGTCTGTTGTGGGCTGACACCAGGGATTCCACGGCAGAAAGAACATCATGGCTTTGTCCATATGAAACGTGCGGCCTGGAGAGCGGCACAGACCATGGATAACACCAGGCCGTCAGCGCAGAGCGAGGGGGTGGATGCTGGAGGAAAGGGGTGGGTTGGTGGTGGTGTGACAGGACACGGTAATGAGGCAATGTTTTGTGTGTGTTTTCATTTATTTTTGTTATTGCTGACAGTATTGCAGATGTCCCCCATCCCCCAACCCCCCTCCACCTGCTCCTGCCCCACTGCAGGCCTTCACCACACTATTGTCCATGGCTGTGCATATGTGCGTGTAAAGTCTTTGGTTAATCTCTCCCCACCTGAGATCTGACACTCTGATCCATGCTTCCGTGTCTCTGGTCCTATTTTGCTCATCAGTTTCTTTTGTTCATTAGATTCCACATTTGAGTGAGAATGTATGATACTTGTCTTTCTCTGACTGCCTTATTTCACTCAGCATCATAATCTCCAGGCCCCTCCATGCTGTCTGAAAGGGTATGAGACCCTTCCTTTTCACAGCTGCATGGTATTTCCTGGTGTAGATAGAACAGTGTTTAACACTTTAAGCACCCAGCCTGCTTTGTCTTCCCAGCGTAAGGTACAGTGTCAGTCACCAGTGACTAACGTGTTCATCCGCTTGTCTACTGACGGGCACTCAGCTGACTTCAGATCTCAGCTGTGGTAAACAAAGGGATGATGGGGAGCTTCATCAGGCACAAGGGGCCTCAGGGTGAGTGGGTGTAGGCCCTTAGAGACTGGAGATGCCGACTCTGAGGTGAGGGAAGAGCTGCTGGGAGCCGTGAAAGCCAGCGGAAGGGCTGTCGGACAGAGGGCGCAGGAAAGGCTGGGAGCTCACAGGGGCCTATTGCCTGAGACTTTGCCTGCGGGCAGGAGCTGTGGGTTTGCTCCATCCAGATGTTCGCAATGGATGCAGGGATCTTCAGGTGCTGGAGGGAAGGGAGGCTGCAAGGAGCTCAGTTAGGGGTGCTGTTGACAGTGACTGGACGGAGGGTGCAGGCCCAGAGGCAGGAGGGTTGACAAACTGAAGATGGATTTAAACAGGAAATGGATGGGACCCTTGGTCCATCTTTCTCCTTTGAACTCAAGGAGGGGCTGGTCTGCCTAAGCAGTTCATGCTGATGGCCAGATGGATGTTGCCGATGAATCCCCGAGGCAGCCAGCTCCGCCTCATCGCACAGACACGGCCTAAGGACCAGCTCCCTCCCTGCGGGCTCAGTGTCACATCAGGTTCATGCTGGACCCACTTTTTATTTTTGTTGCTTACACATCTGTAATGTGTCAGAGAAAACCCCAGGAGCAATCACTGGCGATCCTTACCCATCTTTTCATACCACTAGCTCTGGGGGAGCAGTTCTCTCCCCAAAGCAGCTAAGAGAGGAAGCGGCCGTGTGTGTACAGACCTGGGCGGAGGGGCCTGGCCCAGAGAACAGAGGTCAGACCAGGGATTTCCAGGTTTGGACTCTGATTAATGTGCGGCTCGCTCTTTCCCAACAGAGGGAGCTGGCGGAGAGTGCGGCGCCATGTCCATTTCAAAATGTTTCCAACCTTCCCCACGTCATCTATTAATTACCTAATTACCTCTTCTAATTATGGTATTCTTCTTGTATTTACACTGATTATGTAATTGGGCATAATTACGCTAATTGGGTTAATGATACAGGATAACAGACTACAAATTGCTTTAAAGGGACCCTGGGAAGGCTGGTTGGTCAAAAACCCTGTGGCAGTAGGTCGGGATCTGTCTCATGGCAGCTCAGCGTGTCCCTCCCCTTCATCCTCACACTGCCATCTCTGGCACGTGCTGGAGAGCAAACAGGGAATCAGCAAAACTGTTTCCAAGACCAGGACAGATCTAGAAGCAGGCAGCTTATAGGGGATCCCCAGAAGAATGCGCCCCAAAAAGAACTCTGTGCTCTACTACTCAGAACCTGTGGCTCTGTTTGCTACCTTACATGCAAAGGGACTCTGCAGACATGATTGGGTGAAGACCGTGAGGTGTGGAGATTGACCTGAATTATCCAGGCGGGCCCGATCTAGTCACAGGTCCTTCCTGCCTGGCTCAGAGAGATTAACAGTGGGAGGCAGAAGAGCAGATAAAAGATGGCAGCATAAAAAGAATTGAACACTCCTGTTCTGAGAAGTTTGGGGTCATGCATAGGACCAAAAAGAGGCCTCCAGGAGCTCAGGGCAAGCTCAGCTGACAGCCAGCAAGGACACGGTGACCTCAGTCCTACATTCTGTAGAACTGGCTTCTGCCCTGAGTGAGCTGAAAGCGGTTTCTGCCCTGGGCCCCACAGAAAGCGGCCCAGCTGAGCCTTGGTCTTAGCCTGGGGACACTGTGTTAGATTTCCGACCTACAGCCTGTGACATAGTACATTTGTGTTGTTTGAGCCACCACATACTATATAATAAAGAGGTAATATGCAAATTGACCCTCATGCTCCCCCAAAGATGGCTACCAGGCCAGCAGGGGGGTTAGTGAGGGACAACCAAATGACTGAATATGCAGGCTGCATGGGATGATCAGGCCACTAGGAGGAGCCAGTTAGGGGCAACCAGGCTGACAGAGGGGGACATTTAGGGGCAACCAGGTCAGTGGGGGAGGTGCAGTTGGGGGTGACCAGGCCAGCGGGGGGGGGGGGGGGGGCAAGGGGGAGCAGTTGGGGGTGACTGGATGGAGGGGGGGCCATTGGGGGTGACCTTGCAAGCAGCAGGGGCAGTTAGTGGTGACTAGGCTGGCATGGGAGGAAGGGGCAGTAAGGGGCAATCAGACGAGCATGCAGAAACAATGACGGGCTATCAGGCCTGTGGGTGGGGCAGTTAGGGGAGACCAGGCAGGCAGATAGGTGAGCAATTAGGAGCCAATGGTCCAGGATTGTAAGGGGGATGTCCAACTGCCGGTTCAGGCCCAATCCCTGGGATATTTTGTCGGACATCCCTCAAGGGGTCCTGAATTAGAGAAGGTGCAGGGTGGGCAGAGGGGGACCTCTGCACCACCCCACCACCTCCAACCCATGCACAAATTTTGTGCACCGGGCCTCCAGTGTATAATAATTTGTTACCACAGCAACAAAAAATGAGCACACTTCTTCATACCCAGATGCTCCTTCCTGTCAGCCCCAGTCATTTCCTCTTTGTCACTTATATTGTCTCATCCACTCTCTCTCTTATCAAAGCCTTCTTTCAGAGGAAAGGTTTGATAGCAATTCTTATGTCAAACCTGTGATAATAGGAGCCTGTATCCATGTTACCTGTGACATTTGCATTTTCAGTTTTAGTTCTAATTGTGTAGTAAAATATTTTGTCCATGAAATTAGAGTGAGAGTATGAACTTGGAGTCAGACCAGTGTTCCCACTCCCAGCTCAGTTGCCTCCTTGCTCTGTGGCTGTGGTGGTGGGACACCATAACCTGATCGGCAGTCTCCTCACAGAAGAGCAGAGTGGCCCTCCATTGCCTGGGCTGTCATAAACAGATCCTGGGATTGTGTGTGCTAAGTGCCTGGAGCAATGTCTGGCCCACCATCCGGTGCTCAATGGGGAGAGAAAGGAGCTGCCTGTGGCCACTGGAGGCCAGGAGAGGGGGAACTTTCTAATGTCTGAGAAAGCACAGGTTCTTTGAGACAAAATGAGATGCTCAAAGGCTTAGCTCATCTCACCTGGGAACCACCCATCAGTCTAGGACCGTGGTCGGCAAAATGCGGCTCTTTGGCCCCTTGAGTGTGGCTCTTCCACAAAATACCAGGGCCTGTGTGAGTCTATTTTGAAGAAATGGCTTTAGAAGAAGTTTAGGTTTAAAAAATTTGGCTCTCAAAAGAAATTTCCATCGTTGTACTGTTGACATTTGGTTCTGTGGTCTAATGAGTTTGCCGACCACTCCCTAGAGAAGAAAGGTCCTCACCTGAAGGAAATTGGGATGGAGCCACTCTGAAGCGTCTGCTTCTGATGGTGCCAGACAGGGGGTGGATGGAGACGGCCTTTCTGCCATTGACTGTGGCCATAGATTCACCGAGGGTTTCTGTCTGGCTCCTGGCTGTGTGCAAGATGCCAGCAGAGCTCAGGGTGAGAGCTGCACAGAAGGTAACTCCAACAGGAGGAGCTAACCCTTACAGAGCACAGCCAAGGCCGAGTGTGTGGAACACTTAGCTCCCGATGACCTGTGGTGGACGGCGAGGGCACGGTCCCATCTGCCTTTACTGTTGAGGAGCACCAAGAGCTACCAGTAAAGGGATCCCTGCCCCACGGTGGTCCGGCCATCAGGCAGCAGAGCTGGGACTCCCACCAGGTGCGCTGGCTCATCAGGACCACTAAAGGGTTTTCTTTATACGGGGTCGTCAGGCCCAGAGTCTCAGCGCAATCTATTGCCTACAGTTTATCCAATCAGATTTCTAAGTTTGTCCAGATTACGGTGAGGGCATCCTCAGAGGTCTGACCCATCTTGGTTAGACTTTGTCTCAGTGACTCCCCAGCTGTGTGGCCTGGGAGGGATCGCTTTACTTGAGTCCTCATCTGTAAACGTGGGTGATGACATCTTCAGGGCCCAGAGGGATCTTAAGGGCCTCACATGTCCTACAAACATTGCATTTAAACTATTAAATCTTGTCCAGGGCAACTGGACTTCCTAGTGTAATTTGAGGGACATCAAAATATTAGCTTGGGTTTGACGCATTATTTGAAATTCAGATCAGAGTCAGGAGATTGGTCATGTTAAAATGCATAGACTTCCAGATCAACTACACATGTCAGTCATCAACATCATGGTGTTAAAGCGGGAATGGGCAGCATTTTTGATGTGCTGTTACACCAAGTCAGAAAGTGAGCAGTCATAACACCAAGGTCTGTGTGTCTGTGAGGGTTATTGTGAGGCACTTAAGAGGTAAGGCTGTGAAAACAATGAGGCGAGCTGTCCAATTTCAACCTCCCCGCTTATGTGGCACCTCCCATGGGCCAGGACAGGATGAAGGGTTACTGAGCCCAATAGGTACTCTTTGAGCTCTTTTAGGAATGAACCTAAGAAAAACCAGATTAAAATATTAAGACACAGAATGAGAAATAAGCCATGTACACATGTTCATCCCTGGATGGCCCCCATGTTTTATAATTATCAAGTTCAAGTTCATTTTCTCTGACCCCCTGGACAAGTTGCTTTCTGAGGCCAAAGCCCATGGCATGTTTACACCCTAGTACATAATACATTTCTTGACACACAATGCTCAGTAAGTACTCATTGACTAAACAAATCCTAATATATAAAAACTCTGGGTCCTAATATCTGGTAACAACAGAGGCTTGACCAACCGGTAGTCAGTCCTGCAGTCAGCACTGGGATGCCATGGCAACCCAGCACTGACTGCTTCCACTGCAGGCATTGTGCCCCAAAGCTGAATAATGAGGAGGCTGGGAATCAGGGCCAGAGAGAGGCCTATAGAGAGAAGCAGAGACTGATCTATAGCCTCTGTGGCAGCTTTTGATCAGGACTTGCCTCTCTCTTTCTCTCCCAGTCTGGCCAGCAGCCGCACCTCCAGTTCTCTCTAGGTCTCTACTGGGGCTGCTGATCAGCCCTCATTGATAGGCCCAGAGATGCTGACTGGCATAGAAAGTGACCAATTAGAGCCAAATCTGGGTCTACTGTGAGGAGCCAATGGCTGCCCAGAAGATGGAGCTGTTGACACTGACTGTCATAGGAACCAACCAATCAGAACCAAATTGGCTGGCAGAGGAGGTCAGTTGGGGGTGAGATCGGGCTTGCAGGCAAGGGCAGTTAGGGGCAGATCAGGCCAGCAGGGAAGGCAGTTGGGGGAAATTAGGCAGGCAGGCAGAGGGGTTAGAGCACATGTGTCAAACACAAGGTCCGCGGGCCAAATCCGTCCCGCCAGGCCTTGCAATGTGGCCCGCACCGTGCTGTCATCACTGCACTCCACTGCATTTCCATCACAATGACAGTTTATGACTGTTCAGTAAACCATTCGGCCCGAGATTTAGGCTGGATTTTAGATTTTGGCCCCTTCTCTGATTAAGTTCGACACCCCTAGGTTAGAGGCAATCAGGCAGGCAGAGGCAGTTAGGGGTAATCAAGCAGGCAGGCAGGGTGATTAGTAACAATCAGGCAGGCAGGCAGAGGCAATTAGGGCCAATCAGGTAGGCAGGCAGGTGAGCGGTTAGGAGCCAGAGGTGCCATATTGCGAGAGGGATGTTTGACTGATAGATCTCACAGGGCCTAAACTGGCAGTCTGACATCCCCCAGGGGTTCCCGATTGGAGAGGTTGCAGGCTGGACTGAGGGAACACCCCTCCACTGTGCATGAATTTTGTGCACCGGGCCACTAGTTAATAAATAAATGAACAAAAGGCCAAATAGAGTTCCTCACTGAGATTGAGCTGGCATCTGTATACTCAGCCCCAGGTCTCTTCCCTAGACTCCAGCACAGCCCCTTTCCAGGTGGCCCCCTGCCCCACCGGGTCTGCCTCTGGCGCCTGATTCACCACTCCCGCAGTCTGGCCCTCTGGGCAGCATTCCCAGCTCCTTCCTGGCTCGGAGCTCAGGCTGTGAGATCACATTCCCGCAGAGTCATTAGCCTGGCCTCCACAGAGTGTCGCCCACAGGTATTGATCGCCTGGTCCAGGCCGAGCAGAATGATTTCACTTTCATCTGGCTAATTGTGCAGGGAAAGGGCTTTAACACAAGGCGGGGAAATCCATTAAATTCCCTACGGCAGAGCCGAGGTCACCCTGCTCAGCAACACAGCCATGCAGATGTGCGGAGAAGCCAGATGTTGGTGCAGACAGCCTCGACTGTTAACAAGATCCCCATCTCCCCGAGGAGGTCTTGTTTTGCAAATGACTTTCTAGGTCTTAGGGGCTTGGGATACGGGGAGGGAGAGAATCTGGATCCATCTGAGGCAAACACTTCTTATAATGTTTTCCATCACTTGTTTGGCTCTTGTCACAGAGCAGAGCCATGGACACAGCCTTGTCCTCTGCAGAGCTGTGCGCACCACCCCGGTGCACCCTGGGAGCTCCACGGGGAAGCAGTTCTCTGGGTCTCAGCTGCCCAGGCCGCGTTCCTGGGGCCCAGAGGTTGAGCTGCTGCCTGGACGGCCTCTGTGGGGTGCAGGGAGTAGGGCACAGGCTGGTGGCACCTGGCCTCCCACCCACTGCACCACCTCGACTGCTGCGTTCAATATAAATTACAAGATTGCATTTGAAAAAGAAAGACTTTCTCTGCTTTCAGGTAGTTTAAGCTGTGGATGCAGGCGGCATTGCATTGTGGGTACACAGGCCGCGTCCATGAGCAGCTGGGTTACGGCTGCGTAACTGCCAGGCCCTGAGCCAGGACAAGCTCCAGCTCCCGACACGAGGACTCGAGCAGCCTTCACTTCCTCTCCCGTCTCATCAGTGTGTCCTTTGTAACTGAATTGTTTCATCGACATGTGAACCCCTTACAATAGAAGGGACAGGAGGGAAGGAAGAAAGAGAACCTTCTCTGACCCCCTGCAGGGTGGGGCAAACACTGGTTTAAGTGCTTTGTATGGAAAGACAGTAATTAATAAGTCCTAGTACAGACTCAACCTACTGACACTGTAACCCTACGTCTGCCCACCCTGGGTCTACCTTCGGCTCCTCTCCTCTTCTGACAACATCTCACTCCTCCACGCCCGCACCGCTGTGAGCCCTGGAACCCATGCCCCAGCCACCTTGTAAAGGCCACTGGCCCCGAGCTCCATGCCCTGGCCACGCCTCACCTCACCGGGTACCTGTCAGAGCAGTGACTGGGCTTGGCATAGGCCTGGTTGTAAGAAAAGTGCCTTCACGTGGGGTCCAGGATGCCATGCTTCCTCTTCTCCCCTCACTGCCCAGCCTCCTTCCTCGCCCTGGTTCTGCCCCTGAGTCCCACCTTTGCAGACCTCCAAACCTCACTTCCACTTCTCTTCCCTCTTCTCGCCCAGGCCTAAGGGTGCTCCACACTGACTCCTGCTGATTTCTGCTTCTCCTCTGCCACGGGACGTCGCCAAGTGGACGTGGACGTGGCCTCTGCACCTGCCTGCCCAGAAGGGAGCTCCTCCCGCCTCCCTCTTCCCACTCGCTCTGCCCGTTCCCCCTGCCGCCTGGCAGCCAGGCCTCTCTGGCTTCCTCTCGCTCCCTCAGGCCACACTCAGTCCTCAGTAAGTCCCATTGGTTTGACCTTCAGATCTGCCCAAAGACATCGCCTCCCCTTGTACCAAGGGGCCCAAACAGCCCTTTCCCTCCTGTGGCTCTGGCAGCGGCTTCCACCGGGTCTGTTCTCCGCCGTGGGCCTCTGTCTCCGTGGCTCACACCGAGAAAACCCTCCCTGGCTCACAGCACACAGCGAGCAGCCGACACAGCCCTCGGGCCAAGGCTCCGGGCCACCTCCGCACCCTCCGGGAGGGCCTGGGACCACGCCCTGGACCTGGCCACTCGCTCATCCACAGAGAAGGGCGGCTTCCCCAGCAGGCAAGCTCCGCCTCAGATGTCCCAACAAAGCCATCACTATGTCCCCCCGGACCTCCCAGGATGGGAGAACCTGCCACAGCCACGACCCTGAAGGCAGAGCGATGGCTCCCGGTGGCGGTGTGCACAGTCCCCGACGGAGGCCTAGAGGTGGCTCAGCAAGTGGCTCTTCTGGGAAGGAATCATGAATCTTCTCTTCTGCTTTTGTTTTGGTCTCCTCACCGCTGTACCTGCCTCTCACCTCCTCCTCCTCCTCATGGGACCACACGGACACGGCCACTCCCGGCAGGGGCTCAGGGGTCCTGGCCTCACAGGGACCCTCTTACCGTCCGGCTCAGGGTCTGTCTCCCAGCTGGCCTGAGGTCTCTGTGATCTCAGCCCAAGCCCCCTCCGCTGAGCCCGCCTCACAGCGCGGTCTCACCTGTGCCTCTGCCAGCTGCGAGGCTGCACGGGGCTGTGGCAGTCACAGTTTCATCACAGTAAGTGGCTTTAAAATGTAAATGGTTATGTGGACGCATGAAGACACAGACTGCATTAGTGGTGATGCCTGCCCACTCGAGGATGAGCACATCTGTGTTTTTCTTGCCAGTTCCGAGCACGGGGGTGCGTGGGGATGTCTGAGGGTGGAGTCTGTCTTTGGCCATTAGAACAAAGAGAAGGAGCTACACCGATGGAAGGAGCGCTGCCTTGGTCTTAGCCTGGGCAGGTAGGACTTTACCTCTGTGTCATCCCGGATCTCTCAGCGGGGCTCCAGCTCTGCCAATCCATCGAGGTCCCGGCTTCAGTGCTCCCACCAGGATGAGCTAGCAGTCCTCCCAGGAGGACACGGGACAAAGAAGTCAAACACGCTCTGAGCCTGTAGCCAACACACGAGGACTGAGAGCAAGGCTTCCCTCCCCCAGCCCACATTGGCACTGAGGACAAGGAAACTGAGCCACACTGGCTTCCCCGCGCCTCGAGGGAGAAGCACCGGCACCTGCCAGCAGCTGAGAGCCACACCCAGGTCCACCCAGAGGGAGGGAGATGGAGGCGGAACCCACAGCCACATGGAAATCGGGTAACTCAGAGTCCCCGCCTTCCACTCCGAAGTTGTGGACTCAGTCTGCCTGGAAATACAAGATTTATTCAAATGAACGCCTGAGCACGTGGCACTGAGCACTGAGCAGATGCTCAATAAATGTCATGGGATGTGCGGAAGTGAAACTCAAAAGGAAGGAAAGTTCCAGGGTGACCCCCAATCCTTCTGCCCTAAACAGAGGGTGTAGAGCTGCACACACAGGACAGACCTCCCGGGACATGGTCTCTGTCCGCGGGCCCCTCCCACGGCCCCGGGCAGACCCTGTTAGTGCGCTCCGTCCTCCAGCGCTGGCGAGGGAGGTGAGTGCGCGTGCTCCTGCGAGATGAAGGCTGACGACCTCCACCCCGAACCGGGAGAGTGGAGAAGGCACTCTTCCCTCTCAGGCACCCTAACCAGGCTGTGCTGTTTTCCCTTTCAATGGTTAGTTTGGTGATTAACTGCTGCATGAAGCTATATGGCTCCTATTATCGATTATGCCCCAAAACGTCCTACATTTCTTGAAGGACAGACAGATAGTAAGCCAAGTTCTTTGTCTCTCCTGGGGTCTTTGGGGTTGAGACCTGCTGGATATACGTGTGGCCACACCAGTTCCGTGGCCACCCAGTGACTTTCTAGCACAGGTGACATTGGTCCCTTGCAGCTCCCATCACGTAACATGGAAGTGCGGCCATTTCTTCCACGGCGTGGGGCGGCCCACCCCCTCCGTCTCCTGGAGGAGCAGGTGATCGGGACTGAGAGGAGGCGACCACTGCATCCAAAAGAGCAGGAAGCAGAGCCCTCGAGAGCCCAAGAGCAGACGGGGAGGCTGCGGGCGGAAAATGTTCTGTCGTTTTCCTAGACCACAAACCTGGAGATGCACCTGTTGACCCTGTTCTCTGCGGACCATTTCCTAGTGAGGACTTCCCGTTAGGCTCCTGTGGGAGCCACGTGACTTGGTTTAGCTCTTCGCCAAAAGGTCTTGTTTTGCTGGGTGCTTTATTGGGAGATTTATGGGGGCTTTTACATCTGTTTTTATAGTTTCATAACCCAGCTAATTGCTGTTAACTGATTTAGGAGGTTTGGGGGTGATGGGAACATCAGGAAGAAATAAGAACAGGGGGGCAGAGTCAGGCCGTGAGCAAAGCAGCGGGACTTTTGCAGAATTGCCGCCGCGTTTTTCAGTCGCTCGGCTGGTGTGCTCGCCGCACTCTGGCAGTAGGGCTAATTCAGCGGACGGCCAGGAAAGCCATGATCATTCCAGGAGTGTGCTGCCTCTCAGGACTGACCCCTCAGGAGGAAGGCAGACAGCCAGGCTGTGGGTCCCTGCTGAGGGACACAGTGAGCCGGGCATGGAAAGCCCAGGTCCACGGCGAGGGACAGGCCAACATCCACAGTCAGGGTCAGGCACGAGGGCTGATGTTTTTAAAAGAGCAGCAAGTACATCCTAGCATATTTGGCTCAGTGGATAGAGCTTTGAACTGCAGACCAAAGGGTCCCTGGTTCGGTTCCGGTCAAGGGCACGTACCTTGGTTGCAGGCTCCTCTCCAGGCCCAGGCCCTGGTTGGTGCTTGTGCAGGAGGCAACCAATCGATGTGTTTCTCTCACATCAATGTTTCTCTCTGTCTTTCCCTCTCCCTCGCTCCCTAAAAATAAATGGAAAAATATCCTCAGGTGAGGATTAAAAAAAAAAAAAGAGCAGTAAGTCTGGAGGAGGACCCTGCTTCTATGTGTGAAAAGGATCAGCTGCAGAGAGAAACCGTCTGGGACTTCTCTGCCACTCCCGGCGCTGGCTGGCCTGTCCAGCCCGGTGACTCCCTGTATGGGGCCCAGATGTTCTCCCCGTTCCGGGAGGCCCAGAGGGACATAGCGGTGCCTTTGTTGGGTCCTCTGAGGAGGGGCTTCCTGCTGGGGGAGACCGCCTTCTCTGCGGGTGAGCGCGTGGCCGGTGGACCAGGAAAGGCTGGACCCTGACCCACTGGGATACTCCCGGCCACAAGGACGGCACCCCTGCAGGTCCCTGCCGGCCACACCTGGTCCCTCCTGGTGGCTCTGATAGCTCCGCCTGGTGAGAACGAGCTCTCTGGGCCACCAAGCAGAGCCTCACTGGGAACCACAGAGCTAGGCACAGGGAGCCTCTCTCCATGGGAGTCACACCCACCTGTGCCCCTCTGGGCGCCTCTCCTCCTCCGGAAGGGAAGGCCTCAGCGTGTGAGCTCCCGGGCCCTGCAGACAGCGCTGTCCCCGCACAGGGAGCCCTGGAACAGGCCTCGCTCGGTGAGGGGCTGGTGGGGCGGGGTGCAGCCTGGCAGGCTCATAGGCTGTGTTCTAATCTTATGTCTGCGTTTCTCTTAAAGGAAGGAGGGGGCTACTCCCGCCTAAACTCTGAACTCCCCCCTCCACCCCCCGCCCTCAGAGTGTGTGCCACCGTCTCCCCAGCCACAGAGCAGCATCGATCCAGACGTGGAAATTGGTATTGACTGATCCATGCTCCATGCACTCCGGCTTTTAAAGGCACAGCGTACTGTGATTTCACTCTGCACGTGACATAGCCCCGGAGACTCTCGCGGGAGCTCACTAAATAATACAAATTAAAAATCAGGGTTTGGCTCTCGCTCCCCCACTTACACCAAATGGGAGCCCGAAGAGCTGTTGAACAGATGGCGATAAACACGCGTGTGCGACGCCCCCCGAAGCTGAGAGGGGCCGGCAGCCGCTCTGCTGTCCTGCCCAGCGTCATGCCCAGCGGCCAGCGCGGGCATGAGACCTGAGAGCTGGACCTCAGAGACCTGAGAGCTGGACGGCGGGCGGTCGGCCGGGCCGAGCCTGAAGCCCTAACCTCCCCCTCCCTCCCAGGCAGCAGTGTGAGCAGCAGGCTCGGGGTCTGGAGGCTCTCACAGCCGTTCCCTCCCGGGCTCTCGGGGACCCAGACTGGAGAGCTTGGCTCCTGGCGGTGACAGGACTGAGGCCCAGCTCTGAGCAGCCGCTCGTTTCCCTCACCTCCGGGCCTCGTTCTCCACCATCAGAGAGAGGACAGCACCTCCCCCTCCCGCCCTCCCCCCCCGCTCGGGTGCATCCCTCACCCATGTGTAAGGCTCATGGGTGACATTGGGGTGACAGGAATAACCGAGGTAACCTCTCACCATCATCCTTCCGTGGGCAGGCCCGCCCGGCCCCTGTGAGCACCAGTCCCAGGCCCGCGGTGTGAGGACGCGGCCATGGGCGGGGAGCTACTGCTCTGCCTGACCCCGAGGCCGTGGTTCTGTGCTCCCCACTCCCCCACGTCTGTGTCAGAATAAAAGGAAGAAGCCAGCACTGGAGACTCAATTCGGACTGCAGTGCCCCCCGCATGGGCCGTGAGCACCTCCACGGGAGGCGCCCTCACTCGTGCCGGCTCTCAGCCCAGCGATGGAAGAGCAGGCACCGTGTCCGCTTAGAGCTCGCTGCCAGACTCAGCGCCACCGGAGCGGGGCCCAGGCTGGGCTTTCCAGAAACTCGCGGGGAAGGAGAGGCAGGCTGGAGCCTGTGATGCCAGCACAAGGTGGACCTGCGCTGCCATCCTGGTCTGCAGACCGTGGGCCAGGGTGGCATCAGCCGCCTGCGGAAGGCACACTGCCGAGGCAGGCCCGTGCCCTCCTGCTGCGCCGATGGCTGGACGATGATTGGAAATGGACCTCCGCTGCTCACCTCATGGTGGCCCCTGGTGCATGGCTCTGGTGTCAGGAGCCCTGATTCCAGTCCTGCTCACAGCCAGGACACCCCCACAGGACACTGCCCAGAGGACCAGTCGCTTGCCCTCACTTGTTCGGTATTCCTGAAATCCCCCTCCCTGGGCTCCTGAGAACCATGCTGTCATCTTTGCTCCAAGGAGCCCAGCCCAGGGCAAGTCTGTCTCCCTCTCGGGCCACTCATCGTTCCTGCAGCCATGGCGGGATGGGGCCCCGTCAGTCCTGAGCTGGGCTGGTGCAGAGGCCCACGTAAGCAGCCCTCTAGACGGGCCGGAAGGTGGGCATTGTGAATATTTAATCAGATCCAAATAAATATTAATGAAATGAGTGTGTCTTTAAATGGTTCGGCGACTTTCTGTGCTCCAGAACAGCGGTTGCCAACCTTTCAGACCTCACGGGGCCCCAGCGGATCACTGGGTTGGCAACCGCTGCTTCAGAACCACCTGGATGCTCTTTCTGGGAAGTCAACGGGTCTGCCAGTTCACCAGGACCTTGGCGATCCTGGCACCGTGGTTCTGAAGAGGCACGAAGAGAAACACTGCCCACAGGAGGGGGGCGGTCCTGAATGGGAGCCCGCGGAGCTGTCGGAAAGCTCCATCTGTCCCTTTTCCAGGACCCTTCTCTGCGGGAGAGAAGCCAGGAAAGCACCGGGGGCTCCAGGCGCAAAGGCAAGACAAACAAAAGCCTTTCCTCCAGTCAGGGCTGCAACAGGGTCAGCACCGCAGGGGCTTGCCAGGGCCACGCCTCCCAGGGCCACGCCTCCCAGGGCCACGCCTCCCAGGGGCCATGTCCCCCAGGGGCCATGTCCCCCAGGGTGTGCCTCCCCGGGGCCACGCCTCCCCGGGGCCATGTCCCCCATGATGTGCCTTCCTGGGGCCACGCCCCCCAGGGTGTGACTCCTCAGGACCACGCCCCCCAGGGTGTGCCTTCCCAGGGCCATTCCTCCCAAGGGCCACACCACCCCCAGGGTGTGCCTTCCTGGGGCACAGCGTAAGGAGGAGGCAGAACTTCAGCAAAGATGCTGCCTGCATTGCCAGCAACTTCACGCCTGAAAGAGAAGCTGAGATGCCTCCCCACACTTCAGATTTTTTTCATCCCAGTTAATTGTTCTTCCTAAATTGAATGATCTATTTTTAGAACTAAAAGAGATGCAGTGTAGAGAGAAAGGAACTGACAGAGCCCAAGGCCGGGAAGGACTGAGCAAAAGTGCGGGAAGATGGGGTGCCGACTGCACCCACCTCCCTCCTAACAAACACTGGTCAGGGAGGCCTCTGTCCTCTTCGGAGCAGGGGCAGAGGCGTTCGGGTGGAGGTTTTGCTACAGAATGAGGAACACGAGGCATAAAAATGTTACATTCCCATCTCAGAGCCACTGGGCTTGCCCCACAGTGGGGGCCCAGTCCACAGCACCGAACCAGAGGACAAGGAACTGTGACTGTCTGAGACCCTCACTCACGGAGAGCCCCGGCCTCAGGCTGGACGGGCGTGTCTGGGTGCGGCTGCAGGCTGGCGGCAGCTTCACTCCTCGTGGGCCACATGGGCACAGGGCGGGCAGCGCCCACCAGAGCCAGACTCCTGAGCTACAGTCAGCGTCATGTGACAGGCCCACCGAGCGGCTGTGTGGGCACGGCGCCTCCCGGGGACACACTGCGTGAGCCCGGGAGTCCCTCCGAGGCCGTGCTCAGCGCTCCGCAGCCTGCTCTCCCGCCTCCGCCGTTCTCCAGGCGCACCCATTGCTGTGACATCTGAACACAGTCTTCCGATGCTTTTGAATGTTTAGTGAAACTACTGAGCAGATCACAGTGTTTCCTTCAAACACACAGACATCTTGGCCTGTGAGAGGAAGACAGACGCCTCCAGGGACAGCCAGCCAACGCAAGGATGCCCGGGACACAGGCCTTCCAACGCCCTGGACGTGCCACTGAGTGACCGGCTGAGGCAGGGGAGTGGCTGCAGGTGGCCGCCCCAGCCACAGGGCGCCATGGCTGCCAGCACAGCCTGTGCCAGGACCTTACAGACGCCGCCTGGGAGTCGTACCCGCCCAGCCCTGGGGAACCCACGTGCCCTTCGACCTCACAGTGGACAGCAAGCCCCTGGGCAGTGTCTCCTTCGAGCTGGTTTGCAGAGAAAATGCCATAGACAGTAGCATGCTAGCCTCCCAGCACTAAAGAGCGTGGATCTGGTTCCGAGGTTCCTGGCACAGAACATTCCGGATGGATGTGCAGGGGCGATCACACCCCTGAGGACACAGGCGGCAAGCCCGTCTACGGGGAAATCTGATGGAGTCTCCCCCGGGTCCTGGCATGTGTCCCTGGCAAGGCTGGACCAGCAGAGGCTCCCAGCTTTCCCCTCACCCAAGCCAGGGAGGCGGGTGGCCAGTGGTGTCTTCGCCAGCTGAGCGAAGGCGGGAGGTGGTGGCGGCCACGGAGCCGGTCCAGGAAGGGCAAGGCCAGCAGCAGACCACCATCGCTCACTGCGGACGAGGACGCGCTGACTTAGCGTTTGATCTCAGCAGAGCGGCCCGCACCCCACGCGCTTGGAGTGCCCTGTCCCCTCCTGCTCTTGCAGCAGCTCCAGCCCGGGCTGCCCTCGCCCCTGCCCAGTCCAGCTGGATCAGAGCTCAGCGTCTGACTGCAAAGGAAAGCTCAACCCCAGCAGCCCGGCCCCGCCCCTGCGGAGTCCCAGCGTCCAGTGGACACGAGGCCACGGTGCCAGGGCCCCAGCAAGCCTTCCTCCTCTCTCCGCTCTCTGGGGGGCCAGCCGAGGTGGGGAGAATGCCGGCGGGCACACCCCTGTCATCGAACAGAGCGGCCCCTCTGGCCAGGTTCTGCCACAGAAGGTTATGGAAGGTCGTGGCAGATCCTGTTTGACCCTGGACAGTTTCTACCCAACCCCAACTGCGGTGAAGGCAGCTGAGTCCCTCAGCAGAGAGACGGAGAGCCAGGCTCCCAGCCCGCAGGCCTGTGTGCTGCCGGGAAGCATGGTGCCCTGGCTGGTGGCGGGCCCCAGGGGGCACCATGTGCTAGGAGTCTGGAATGGCAGTGTGCCTGTTGGAGGGCCGCTGCGAGGATGACGATGTGGCTGGATGGGACACACAGACAGCACAACAGCACTGGTTACATGTGGTGGCTAGCACTAGTGTTACTTCTTCCACGTCATCAGCATCCCTGGCAATGATGGGGTAGGAGATTGGATTCTAGAAGATTCAGGAGAGAGAGATCGACAGTCAGGGAGGAACTGTACTATCCACAGGTGTTGCGGGAGCTCAAACCCGGTCAGATCCTGCCGGAAGCTCCCTGAGTTTTCCATTTCCAGGACTGTAGGAGCATGGTTCTGAAGAGCATGCATCTGACTCTGAGGAGGAATGTGTTTTCCAGGCTCCCCCTGAGATCGCTGAGTGGATGCGGAGTGGGTGTGGGTGATTGTCTCTCCTGCTGCCACTGGTGGACAGAGTCTAATGGCAGCGTGGCCGTGGGCCAGTTAACTAAGTAACCTAGGGCAGCAGTCGCCAACCTTCCAGACCTCATTTTCTCTCACCCCTCAATCCAATTAGATCCCAATTCTTTTTATTCTCTTATGGTTTGTTTATTTATTTATTTATTTATTTATTTATTTATTTATTTATTTATTTTTAGAAAGAGAGAAGAAAGGAGAGGAAGAAAGATTAAGATAGATGAGAGAAATCTCAATCGACTGCCCCCTGCACACCTCCTACTGGGGAAAGAGCCTGAACTCAGACACTGCCCTGACTGGGAATAGAGCCGTGACCTCTCAGTGCAGGGAGGACGCTCAACCACTGAGCCACACGGGCTGGGCCTAGGCTCCAGCTCTTGCCACTTTGCATCCACACCCTCTCAGCCAGGGCTTCTCTGCACCCCGCGCCACCACCTGCTCACCAGCTCCGGCTGCTCCTGGCAAGCTGTACAGGCGCCTCAGCACGGCAGGAACCCTGACACGGCCCCCTGTTTGGTGTGTTTCACACATCATCAAGTGAGCCACCACATTTGCACTTGATTTTTATTTTGCTACGTCCAACCAGCTCCTCCTCAAATAATAGCTGCTCTTTAATATCAGAATTTCTGCTCTTGTGAAATTCATCATTCATGGGAATAAACACCATCACCTCAGCATTTATCTTAAACGCTATCAAAAACCTGGCCCTTCACCAGGGGAGTTGCTGCCTATGGGAAGAAAAGTGCGTGTAGGTCAGTTTTTCTTATCTTAGAAAGACCATTTTCCACACACACATGCACACACATATATACATACATACACATACATTCACATACACACAAACTCACATACACACACTCACTCACACACGGTGAGCAGAACTGGCGGTGCACTCCTGCACGAAGGCAGCAGTGGAAGCCTGTCCTTGGGGATGAGGTGAGCTGAGAGCTACACAGACAGCTGTCTAGGTCCTGTTGCCTGCTCACCTGCTGGGTTTGGGTGACCTCAAGGGCATACATATCTGGTGCATCAGTCAGACCACAATGGCAATAAATCCATAATCAATAAGTGAAGGAATATCTATCAATGCATCCTCATCAAACTATCTGAGTTTGTGTTAGGATGTCATTTAAACAAAGTCACAGTGCTCGGGCCCACTCGCTCATTTCCTCCAGGAGTCGGGTCTATGGAAAGCAGTTCGGGGGGAAGCCACCACCCATGACCAAGGCAAAGCCATGGGCCTATCGTCACTGAGCAGATGATTTGAGCTGGAGGATGAGAAGACCCAAGCCACTGCTCGCTCCCTTCAGAAGCACAGAGTGGGATGAGAGAAGGAGGGAGGAAGGACGAGGTCTGGGCATTAGACCATGTGCTGGATGAGGCAGCTGGGGACAGACACGTGGCATGGTGTCGGGACTCCTGTGCTGGTTTCTGTCTCTGGAAAGAGAAAAGAAGGTAGACAACACAGCCATGTGTCTCCGGGAATTGCACCGAGACCTCGTTTTTCAACAAGAAGAGGTACTGTTGTCGAATGATTTGATACATTCTTAGGATGAGCTATATTTTTCACTCATTCTACTTCTTGCATAATTGCATTGGCTGCTTCTTGGACCAGTAAGCAGTTTAGATGTTTAGATCACATCTTGAACATGAGTCCAGGTCCTTCTGTGTGTGTGTGTGTGTGTGTGTGTGTGTGAGATACAGGAATAAGTGTGATGTCATTCCCATCTACATTCACAAGTATAGGGGTGGACAAAATAGGTTACTAATCTTATCTAATAAAAGAGTAATATGCAAATTGACCATACCTCTGCTATAGCCACACCCATCAGCCTTGCCCACCAGCCAATCAGAGTGAGTATGCAAATTAACCCCAACCAAGATGGCTGAGGCCACAGAGAGCAGGAGGGAGGCTTGGGTTTCTTTGGCAATGGAAGAAGCCAAGCTTTCCGCCTGCCCTAGCAGGCCTAGGCCTCCACTCAAGGCTACAAAGCTTCAATTATAGAAGATAAATCCCAAGAAAAATGGCAGTAGCCACAGAGCTTGAGAGAGCAGGCTAGGGTTTCCCCTGTGATGGAGGAAGCCAAGCTTTCTACCTGTCCTGGCTGCCTAGGCCTCCACTCCAGACTACAAAGTTTCAATTATAGAAGGTAAACAAATCCGGACAGAAATGGTGGCAGCAACAGAGCAAGCAGAAGGCTTGGCTCTGCTCTGGGCTACAAAGTTTCAATTGTAGAAGGTAAATAAACCCCAGATACCAGGGCCTCTGCTTGGGTCACCAGGAGGCATGGCTGGCCTGCAAACCACCACAGGCTCCTCGCTCAGGCCACCCCACACCCCAAGGGAACCTCCACCCTGATCCAGGACACCCTTCAGGGAAAACCAGCTGGTCCCCACCCATGCACCAGGCCTCTATCCTATCTAATAAAAGAGTAATATGCAGATTGACCATCACTCCAACACACAAGATCAAGATAGCTGCTTCCATGTGGTCAAAGATCCTACCCCCATGTGGACACAAGATGGCCACCGCAAGATGGCCAGTAGAGGAGGGCAGTTGGGAGGGAAAAGGCCTGCAAGGGAGGGCAGTTGATCAACCCTGCAGGGAAGGGCAGTTAGGGGTGACCAGGCTAGCAGAGAAGGGAAGTTGGAGGCAAACAAGCTGGCAGGAGAGCAGCTAGACGTCAATCAGGCTGGCATGGGAGTGGTTAGGGTGTGATCAGGCTGGCAGGCAGAAGAGGTTAGGGGCAATCAGGAAGGCAGGCAGGCAAGCAGTTGGGAGCCAGCAGTCCTGGATTGTGAGAGGGCAGTCAGACATCCCTTGAGGGGTCCCAGATTGGAGAGGGTGTAGGCTGGGCTGAGGGACACCACCACCCCCTCCCCCTCCCTGTGCACAGATTTCATGCACCGGGCCTCTAGTAATAGCAATAAACAGTAAAGTAATTAATAAATAAGTAACAATACGAGAATAAGCTCTGTTTCGAGCACTCACCTCTGTAAGCCCACGGTGGCCGCCCTGGCCATAGGCAGCACTCGCTGGCTAAACGTTCCATGTTCGAGCCGGAACAGCGGTCCTGGACTAACACACTAACGGATACCTCCCTCGGCCTTGTGTCGTCTGTCTCCTTGTTTTTAACTAGAATGCATTCCGGGGGTTGTTTCACTCTTTCAGCACCGACATCTGTACTTTCCCTTCCCTGTGAAAATCAAAATTACTGGAACCTCTTTCTGGTTTGTTACTAGTTTGAATGCAGCAGAATTTTGGCATAATATAGTGATATTTAGATATTTCAAAAGAACAGATTGTAACGTAAGAAAATAATCTTTTAAACGAAGTAAATGTGGTGAACATGTATTTAATTCTGCAGTAACATCCGCAGAGAGGGAGCCATTTCTGGGAACAAGACAGAGGTGTCTCCCACTTACTTTCCAACTTTCCAGAAACCCACTTTGTCGATGAACCTGTTTTCCCGCCACTCTCTCAAACAGGGACCCTGTGAATCACCGAGCTGTCCGCCCTGGGAGCAGACGCCAAGGGAGGGAGAGTGAGAGGCCAGGGACAGGTGGCTGCGAGGAGCCGGGCAGTGGCCTCCACCTCCATGTATGAGCAGCCATTGTAGAAAGAGGTCACCTGTGTCAGAAGGCCAAACACTGAGCAGACGAGAGGGTGCTGGCAGCGCCAGAGTGAGCCTGTGGGTCAGACAGGATGGGCGCCTGGAACAGGCATGTCACATGGCACACTCCTGCGTCGCCTCCTGGGTGGAGCCTGGGACTTGGCGGGTTATTCTCATGTGGAACGACACACAGCGAGTCCTGCATCTCAGGAGCGACAGCACTCTCTGGGGACATGGTGACAGTGGGTCTTATCTGAGCCCCCAGCCCATCTCTAAAAGGCTGAGGATTCGCTGGGCTTAATCGGACATGTGAGAGGCCAACCTCCTCCTTTATCTTGGCATTTGCTTCTCCAGACCATCCTACAGCACAGGCTGCAGTCCCCCTCCGCCACCCAGGCCCACCGCCCTGCCCCTCCTGGGTGCCTGCTCCCTGGCCTACCGCGCAGCCCGGATCCCTGCTGGACCCGCTCCTTACAGAGGCGTGACAGTGCCTGAGTCCGTGGCTCCTTGTCCTTCATGCACGTTGGTCCAGGTGGCCAAGCTCTGACTTCTACATGCCACCAGCTCTGCCGCCAGTACCGAGAAAGGCCCTTTCCCGCGGTCTGGCCCTCGCTCCCACTGCACGGCGTGGCTGCTGGGTCACTGCCAGCGGGGTGGGCAGGGCTTCTGCACAGCTCAGTCTGAGCACAGTCCACGTGAGACACAACAGCCTGTCCCCCAAAATGCAGACACTAACAGCGGGGAGCTCAATTCCAAGAATGAAATGCATTTTAATCAACACCACCTTTATAATTATTCAGCATGTATATGTACACATTTGGGGGGGACACTATATATATCTATATCTATATCTATATCTATCTATATATATATAACATATCAATATAATTTATTATATAGTGTATGATTATATTATATAAATACCTTAAGTAATAAAATTTACATTATACTTTATTATAAGTTTGTATATATATTACATACATTTCTGAAGACATTAAAAGGAAAGTCCACTATTTTTGTGAGGTTTTCTCCACTCCCCTCCCCTCAATTACCATACAAGCTGCTTCTCCCTCTGGGTCTGTACCTCTGATGTGACCAGAGCCTGCGCAGGCACTGGAGCCAGCCTGCTAGCATTTTCTTTGGTCACTTTCTCTCACAGTTCTAATGCATCACTAGAATCTATACATTTTATCTCTGGAATGTCTCATATCAGGATGATTGAAAACACGTATGTGCTTATATAATCCCCTGACTAACAGTCCTTGAGTGCAGACTAGGACACGGTAAGATAGAGCTCCACAGTCTCCCCACACAGTCTCTCCTCACTGTCATGGCCACGTGCTCCAGACCCGGCTGTGGCCAAAACCACGGCTCCTCAGTGGCCATGGCGTGTTCTCTGGAGCCTCTGGGTGTGGGACATGCTGTTGTCCTGGCAGGTGCGTGTTGGTGAAATCCCGGGTCTTCAGGCTCCAGTGTCACACCTGCATGATGGCCCGGTGGTCCGTCCTCCTCTAAACACGCATCCCTGCTCCTCAGTCCTGGGCTTGCTCTCACCACTGTTAGCAGGTTCCCGATGCTTCACAGGATCAGACCGATGGGGTTGGGAGCTCCTTGCGGTCGGGCACTGTTTTGTTGACCTTTGCGATGCCGCACTCAGTCCTGATCGAACACAAGAATAAATGACTAAGTGGATGCCTGGCAGTGACCGGGTCCTGTAGGGGGGACAGCGGGGGAGTGACCAGGTCCTGTAGGGGGGACAGCGGGGGAGTGACCGGGCCCTGTAGGGGGGAGAGAGGGGAGTGACCAGGTCCTGTAGGGGGGACAGCGGGGCAGTGACCGGGTCCTGTAGGGGGGACAGCGAGGAGTGACCGGGTCCTGTAGGGGGGCCAGCGGGGAGTGACCGGGTCCTGTAGGGGGGACAGCGGGGGAGTGACCGGGTCCTGTAGGGGGGACAGCGGGGGAGTGACCGGGTCCTGTAGGGGGGACAGCGGGGAGTGACCGGGCTCTGTAGGGGGGACAGCGGGGGAGTGACCGGGTCCTGTAGGGGGGACAGCGGGGGAGTGACCGGGCTCTGTAGGGGGGACAGCGGGGGAGTGACCGGGTCCTGTAGGGGGGACAGCGGGGGAGTGACCGGGTCCTGTAGGGGGGACTGCGGGGGAGTGACCGGTCCCTGTAGGGGGGACAGCGGGGAGTGACCAGGTCCTGTAGGAAAGGACAGCGGGGAGTGACCGGGTCCTGTAGGGGGGACTGCGGGGGAGTGACCGGGCTCTGTAGGGGGGACAGCGGGGGAGTGACCGGGTCCTGTAGGGGGGACAGCGGGGAGTGACCGGGTCCTGTAGGGGGGACAGCGGGGAGTGACCGGGTCCTGTAGGGGGGACAGCGGGGGAGTGACCGGGTCCTGTAGGGGGGACAGCGGGGAGTGACCGGGTCCTGTAGGGGGGACAGCGGGGGAGTGACCGGGTCCTGTAGGGGGGACAGCGGGGGGGTGACCGGGTCCTGTAGGGGGGACAGCGGGGAGTGACCGGGTCCTGTAGGGGGGACAGCGGGGAGTGACCGGGTCCTGTAGGGGGGACAGCGGGGGAGTGACCGGGTCCTGTAGGGGGGACAGCGGGGGAGTGACCGGGTCCTGTAGGGGGGACAGCGGGGGAGTGACCGGGTCCTGTAGGGGGGACAGCGGGGAGTGACCGGGTCCTGTAGGGGGGAGAGAGGGGGAGTGACCGGGTCCTGTAGGGGGGAGAGAGGGGGATGACCGGGTCCTGTAG
The DNA here is from genome assembly GCF_014108245.1 of Pipistrellus kuhlii. Taxonomy (NCBI): domain Eukaryota; kingdom Metazoa; phylum Chordata; class Mammalia; order Chiroptera; family Vespertilionidae; genus Pipistrellus; species Pipistrellus kuhlii. The sequence continues at coordinate 135,036 of NW_023425493.1, forward strand.
GGGGGACAGCGGGGGAGTGACCGGGTCCTGTAGGGGGGACAGCGGGGAGTGACCGGGTCCTGTAGGGGGGAGAGAGGGGGAGTGACCGGGTCCTGTAGAGGGGAGAGAGGGGAGTGACCGGGTCCTATAGGGGGGACAGCGGGGAGTGACCGGGTCCTGTAGGGGGGACAGCGGGGAGTGACCGGGTCCTGTAGGGGGGACAGCGGGGCAGTGACCGGGTCCTGTAGGGGGGAGAGAGGGGGATGACCGGGTCCTGTAGGGGGGACAGCGGGGAGTGACCGGGTCCTGTAGGGGGGACAGCGGGGAGTGACCGGGTCCTGTAGGGGGGACAGTGGGGAGTGACCGGGTCCTGTAGGGGGGAGAGAGGGGAGTGACCGGGTCCTGTAGGGGGGAGAGAGGGGGAGTGACCGGGTCCTGTAGAGGGGAGAGAGGGGAGTGACCGGGCCCTATAGGGGGGACAGCGGGGAGTGACCGGGTCCTGTAGGGGGGAGAGAGGGGAGTGACCGGGTCCTGTAGGGGGGAGAGAGGGGGAGTGACCGGGTCCTGTAGAGGGGAGAGAGGGGAGTGACCGGGTCCTATAGGGGGGACAGCGGGGAGTGACCGGGTCCTGTAGGGGGGACAGCGGGGAGTGACCGGGTCCTGTAGGGGGGACAGCGGGGCAGTGACCGGGTCCTGTAGGGGGGAGAGAGGGGGATGACCGGGTCCTGTAGGGGGGACAGCGGGGAGTGACCGGGTCCTGTAGGGGGGACAGCGGGGAGTGACCGGGTCCTGTAGGGGGGACAGCGGGGGAGTGACCGGGTCCTGTAGGGGGGACAGCGGGGGAGTGACCGGGTCCTGTAGGGGGGACTGCGGGGGAGTGACCGGGTCCTGTAGGGGGGACAGCGGGGGAGTGACCAGGTCCTGTAGGAAAGGACAGCGGGGAGTGACTGGGTCCTGTAGGGGGGACTGCGGGGGAGTGACCGGGTCCTGTAGGGGGGACAGCGGGGGAGTGACTGGGTCCTGTAGGGGGGACTGCGGGGGAGTGACCGGGTCCTGTAGGGGGGACAGCGGGGAGTGACCAGGTCCTGTAGGAAAGGACAGCGGGGAGTGACCGGGTCCTGTTGGGGGGACTGCGGGGGAGTGACCGGGCTCTGTAGGCGGGACAGCGGGGGAGTGACCGGGTCCTGTAGGGGGGACAGCGGGGAGTGACCGGGTCCTGTAGGGGGGACAGCGGGGAGTGACCGGGTCCTGTAGGGGGGACAGCGGGGAGTGACCGGGTCCTGTAGGGGGGACAGCGGGGGAGTGACCGGGTCCTGTAGGGGAGACAGCGGGGGAGTGACCGGGTCCTGTAGGGGGGACAGCGGGGGAGTGACCGGGTCCTGTAGGGGGGACAGCGGGGAGTGACCGGGTCCTGTAGGGGGGACAGCGGGGGAGTGACCGGGTCCTGTAGGGGGGACAGCGGGGGGTGACCGGGTCCTGTAGGGGGGACAGCGGGGAGTGACCGGGTCCTGTAGGGGGGACAGCGGGGGAGTGACCGGGTCCTGTAGGGGGGAGAGAGGGGAGTGACCGGGTCCTGTAGGGGGGACAGCGGGGAGTGACTGGGTCCTGTAGGGGGGACAGCGGGGGAGTGACCGGGTCCTGTAGGGGGGACAGCGGGGAGTGACCGGGTCCTGTAGGGGGGACAGCGGGGAGTGACCGGGTCCTGTAGGGGGGAGAGAGGGGGGTGACCGGGTCCTGTAGGGGGGACAGCGGGGAGTGACCGGGTCCTGTAGGGGGGACAGCGGGGAGTGACCGGGTCCTGTAGGGGGGACAGCAGGGGAGTGACCAGGCTCTGTAGGGGGGACAGCGGGGGAGTGACCGGGCCCTGTAGGGGGGACAGCGGGGGAGTGACCGGGCCCTGTAGGGGGGACAGCGGGGGAGTGACCGGGTCCTGTAGGGGGGACAGCGGGGATTGACCGGGTCCTGTAGGAAAGGACAGCGGGGGAGTGACCGGGTCCTGTAGGGGGGACAGCGGGGAGTGACCGGGTCCTGTAGGAAAGGACAGCGGGGAGTGACCGGGTCCTGTAGGGGGGACAGCGGGGGAGTGACCGGGTCCTGTAGGGGGGACAGCGGGGAGTGACCGGGTCCTGTAGGGGGGACAGCGGGGGAGTGACCGGGTCCTGTAGGGGGGACAGTGAGTGAGGCACACCCTGCGCTATGCAGAAACACATCCTAATAAATCAGCTCTGGACACCCCTGTGAGGCTCGGACATGGAGGCTCGTCCCCAGGAGCAGGCGGACAGGTCAGGAGGTAACTGGTTCCTGGGCCAGGAGCCAGGTCTTCCCACTTTATGAGAAGGCAGAGCACAGCGTCATTACTCAGCCTCGGGAAGGACTAAGGGCGGCCTAGAAGTAGCCTAAGGGGCTCCCCAAGGGAAACATCGGAGGGGGATCCCTGGCCCAAGGGAAGTGTGCGCACAGGCGTGTGGCCATGATGAAATGGGAATGGCCCGAGCAGCGCCCTCCAAAGGGTGGTCACGGACCGGCATCTGTGAGACCGGAACGGCGGCAACCGCTGCTCCAAAGGGCACTGCTGCGTGGGCGACGCTCCCAGGGCGTCCTCCATGGAGACTGGCCACGTTTGGTTCTCCCGTGTGGCTCTGCCTTCCGGGTCGTCCCCGCTGGAGGAGGTGGTGCCCAGCGTCCTGTCGGTGAGGCGAGGACGGTGTCAGTGTCCCACAATGTCCAGGACGGCCCTCCATGCCACCAGGTACCCAGACCCCATGGTGCTGGCGGCGAGCAGCCCTCCTGCGAGAGGTGGGTCCGTCTGATCCTGATTGGAGTCCCCTGTCATCCCAGGAGATTTTTCATGGTCTAGATGCATGTTTTCCAAACTGGGAATTATAAAATCAGTTTAGTGGTTTGTGACCAGAATTTTAAATGTTTTGTTAAAAATATTTTTCTTTTATCTATTTCAGGGAGAAAGAGCAAGGGAGGGAGAGATAGAAGCATCAATGAGGTGAGAGAATCATTGATCAGCTGCCTCCTGCATGCCCCACACTGGGGATTGAGAAGGCAACCCAGGTATGTGCCCTGACCATGAATCGAACCACCAAGTATGACCTCCTGGTTCATAGGTCAATGCTTAACCACTGAGCCACACCAGCAGGCTGGCCAGCATTTCTTTTAAATGGAATGAGATAAAAAAGAAGAGAATGGAATGCGGGTGGAGGGGGGGGAGGAGAATTTATCAGAGTATTTAGTAAGGATAAGTATCATTTTTAAAAAATATATATTTTATTGATTTTTTTGCAGAGCGGAAGGGAGAAAGATAGAGAGCTAGAAACATTGATGAGAGAGAAACATTGACCAGCTGCCTCTTGCACACCCCCTACCAGGGATGTGCCAGCAACCAATGCACAGGCCCTTGACCAGAATCCAACCTGGGACCTTTCAGTCCGCAGACTGACACTCTACCACTGAGCCAAACCAGCTTCATTTTATGAAATCTTTATTTCATTGTATATATGAACTTCATTATTGTCAGGTTAAAAAAAAAAAGTATCTTTTTGTTGTTACTGTTAGTCCTAACCCACGGATATTTTTCCATTGATTTTTAGAGAGAGTACTCATAGAAGGGAGAGGGAGAGATAGAGAGAAAAATCAAAGTGGGAGAAATACATCGATTAATTGCCTCCCGCACGTGTCTGGATCAGGGCCTGAAGTGGAGCCTGCAACGAAGGCACCTGCCCTTGACTGGATTCAAACCTGGGACTCTTCAGTCCAAGGCCAACACTCTATCCACTGAGTCAAACCGGCTAGGGCAAAACGTATCTTTTTAATCCATCTTTTTCTTTTCAATTACATCTCATATCCATAAACATACACAAACCATAAGTGTGTGACCTCATGAACTATTATCTTCGTAATGTTTTCAGGAGGACATTGTGTCACCATCATCCAGGACAAGACGCAGAACGTGGTGGCCCAGAGCTCCTGTGGACCTTTCACCTCCTGAACCTTTCTCCCCACTGACATAACTACCCTCACCTCTATGGTAATCACATCCTTACAGTGTTTAAGTATGTCTCCCTGACTGGTAGGGTGAGTTCTGCACCGTTTGAACATGATGTCAGTGACATTTTATCATATCTGACCTCTTTGGTTCAACTTCACCTTTGGGGGATTCACCTATGTCGTTGTTATGTTTGCATGTAGCGTTAGTGCGCTCATTTTTATGGCCATACGGTATCCCAGTGCGTGAATATTCCGTTTTATTTATCTCTCTAGTGTTCGGATGTTTGGACTGTTTCCAGGATGGTGCTGTTATAAATGGTGCAGGTGTGAGCATCCCTCCACGCCTGCTGGTGCCCAGATGCAGGTGCTGTGTGGAATAGACACTCGGAGCGAGGCTGACAGACTTTCAGGTGGGAGCTCATTTAGCTTCAGTAAATGACGGTGCGTGTATTCCCCGGGAGAGGGCGAGAGTCCTGGCAGCGCCCAGCCGCTGCCAAGGCATTGCCTGTATTTTCGGCGGTAGATGTTCTGGAAGTTGTATTCTATTGCAGTTTTAATTTCCTGCTCCATGATGATGGATGAGAGGGAATTTATTTTCCTGTGATTCCTAACCAGGAAGACATCCTATGTGATGTCATGCCTGTTTAAGTCTCGAGCATTTTTGTATTGGATTGTCTGTTCTTTGTTTTATTAATTTGTAGGAATTTTTAGAATGACTTTCTCATCCGAGCCCTCGTTGGTTCTGCAAATGTGTGCTGCAAATGTCTGCTCCCGCCGAGCAGCTCTCCTTTGTGAGCTCTTACCGGGTCTGAATGCTCTCATACGCCCTCACACTCTTCCTTGAGGATTACAGCCGAATAACCTGCTCAAAGTATCGTCCTGGCCCTGACCCAGGAAGGTGTCCTCCTGCCTTAACTTCTAGAAACTTCATTTTGCTTTCACATGAGGCACACAGTGGGATGATTGCAATGTGGTTTTCCCCTGGAACTGGCTCTGTGGCACTCAGGCACTGAGGTCTAGCCTCTCACAGGGCCCTGGGCGCCACCTCTGGCCGGAGTGCAGATTGCACCTCTGATTCTGCTTAGTTAGGTTGGCCTCGCGGCAATGCCATGGTGTATAGGTCAGTGACTGTATGTCTTGGTAGGAGGTGGGGCGAATCCTGCTTTCTCTTCTTCAGGACCACCAGGTCTCTGGTGCTCTGTGTTCATCAGATATGCAGGCCGCTTGTGACGTCCCCCAGAAGGTCCTGATGCGTGGTGCTGACTGTGCGGATCAACATAATCCATACAGGAATCACTGACATCTGTAAGTGTTAGGTCTTCCGACCTAACAGCACCGCATCTGTCCCTACTGTGATCTTTCTAAGTAATTATGACTAATGTTTTCTGCATATAGAGCTTATGCACATTTTGTTAGATTTACTCATCAGTGTTTTATATTTTTTCAATAGTATTGAAAATGTTAACTTTAAGAAAATTTTTTAGTTTCTACCTATTGTTGATTATAGGAATGCTTTTTGATTTCTGTTTTTATTGCGCCTATATCCACCAAATTCACCTATCAATACTAACACTTTGTGAATCCTTTGGGAATTTCTAAATATACATTTTATAAACAATGACAGTTTATTTCTTACATTCCAGTATTTATTATTTTATTTATTTTTATTTTTCATTCCCCTCTATAAGAGAATATTAGTCCTCCTGGCCAACATGGATCAATAGTGAGTGTTGACCTATGAACCAGGAGGTCATGGTTCAATTCCTAGTCAGGTCATATGCCCAGGTTGAGGGCTCAATACAACAATGAAGGGTATGCAGGAGGCAGCCAATCAGTGATTCTCTCTCATTATCAATGTTTCTCTCTCTCTCTTTTCTTTCCTCTCTGAAAGCAATAGAAATATATTTTTAAAAAGAGAATTCCAGGTAGTAGTTAGTTCTTAGTCTCAAAGGAAAAGTTTTCAAAACTTAACCGTTGAGTTTTCAACACTTAACCATTTATGTTTACCATATGTTTTTTAAAGTCTTCATCAAATTAAGAATACTTCTTTATGCTCCTAGTTTATAAACAGGTTTTTATTATGAATTAATGTTGATTCTATTTCATGCTTTTACTACCATATCCAATTCATACCATTGTTTTTCTCCTTTATTCTGCTAACATGTCAAATTATATTGATACTAGTGGTCTGGTGCATGAAATTCATGCACATTAAAAGGGAATTAATTAGAGGAAATATTTAGTATTGCTATTTGCCCTTTCTCTATAACAGAAGTGTCAGAGATGAAAGAAAATTAGTTAAATGTATATGAAAATAATATATAAATTTATTAATAAATAACAATCACAACATGCTATAACAATAACAAAGACATTATATAAAAACATGATGTAAAAACAACACTGATACAATGACTGATAAATTAATTAAACTTATTCTAATATCTCCCTGTACACCACATTAAGAGTGAAAACACTTGCAGAGTGCTTGACTAATTTCCCTTGTAATGAAGTATTTACAATTTGAACTTTAACATCAAACACTCTTCGAACTCGAGAGAAAACAACATATGACTGACCATATGCGAAAATGGGTTCAGGTAGGAATATTTCTACTCTGTCTAAAGTTTGTCCTTGTGGTTTATTAACAGTCATCACAAATGCTAGCATTGTGGGAAACTGTCTTCGAATTAATTTAAATAGGAGGCCAGTGTCAGATGGGGACATATCAATTCTTATAATCAGAAGCTCTCCTCCCGCAGATCCTGTTAATACTTCACTTTGATAATGTTAGGTCGCAATCTTGTGATAATAAATCTAGTACCATTACAAAGACCCCATTTACTACTAAGATTTCTCAGTAGCATGATGATTGCACCCACTTTCAATTTTAATTTATGACACGGCACTCCCAAAGGAGTAATACTATTAAGAAATTTGATGGGAAAACTTTCCTTTTCAGCATTATCTGTTGAATCAATGGAACCATCACTCAAATATGTGTGAAAATCTTCATCGAGTATATTCAAAATTTCTTCATTTAATTTTTGAATGTGCCTGTTTTTGGACAAAGAATTACATGTTTAGATATATTTGTAATATTATCTATAGTTATAGTATTTCCAAAGGTAGCTTCAATAATAGAACCATTACAAATCATTTCACAGGGGGTTTCAATAATATCCATTCCTAAATGAAAACTGTTATCCAGTTTTCTAGCTCCAAGTTTTACTAACCATTCACTTTAAGCAGAATCCTCTGATTTCATATGTGTTTTAAGAGACAACTTTCTGAAACATCCCCAAACAGTGCGGTACTTTAAACTCGCCTGTAGTATGGCTTATCACATAGCAGCGGCACAACACAGAGACATTGTAGAAAATCCCCTCCGAGAAGGAGAACTTTCCCACCAAATACAACGTTCAAATTCGTAATTTCTCATAGTAATCTGTCAATGACTTTTATAGCATGACTGGATGCCACGGAGCATTAATCAATAATGAGAAATTGGGCCTTTTTAATGGTTTTAGCAACTTCACTCTTTATATCAAGTCTAGATATTGAAGTTTCATTTAATGGAATTGGTAATTTATATTGGGAATATAAGGTTCTTCCACCAAGAAGTAAATTTGCAGCAATTCCTATAGATGCTGTGGGTAAGACAATACCACCACAACCTCTATTATAATGTATTAAAACTTTATAATAGGGGTGTCGAACTCAATCAGAGAAGGGGCCAAAATATAAAATCCAGCCTAAATCGCGGGCCGAATGGTTTACTGAACAATCATAAACTGTCATTGTGATGGAAACGCAGAGGAGTGCAGTGATGACAGCGCGGTGCAGGCCACATTGCAAGGCCTGGCGGGACGGATTTGGCCCGCGGGCCTTGTGTTTGACACATGTGCTTTATAAAGATATGCTTTTCCACTACTGCCTGGACCATCCAAGGAAAAGCATTTGGGGTATACAGTTTGATCTTCAATGGCTGAAGTTATTCTTTCTACAACGCCAAAGTCCTGTGTCATCTCCAGGACTAATCCCTCCAATGGCTGCCTTACCCAGACCTCAGGCCTCCTGGCCAGGGCTCTGCCCTCTGCTCAGCCTCACCTCTCTGCTCATCCAAGATCAACTCCACCCCCACTAACCCCGCTGGCCCCTCAGCCTATGTCATTCTCACTCACCCTCTCACAGTGTGGGACTTGAAGCAGACCCTGGGGCAGGCTCCTGGAGAGGCCCCACCGCGGCCCCACCCACACTGCAGACCCCTGCTGTTCAGTTGTCCACCTGGTCATTTCGGTCATGACGCCCATAGCTTTATATATATATATATGGATTTCATTAATACCAGCCCTATATTAATGAAATAAACTCACCTCAGTCATAATGCATACCTTTTCTGAATATGGAAGCATTTGGTTTGTTAATAGTATTTTTAAAAGAAGCAGGACTGTGACTTTCCTCTCTCTGTCTTTGTGGGTTATTGACATCACTGTTACAGTGCTACGGAGTGTTGCTTTCCGTGTTATTCCCAATTCTCTGGACGAGTATGGACAAGGCTGGTGCCCTTTGCTCTTAAACGTCACTTGGAAGACAGCAGGAGGCCCTCTGCGGGGGAGAAATTCTTCATTAGAGACATTTCTTCATGCCCACGCTCTCAGCCTTACTCTGGCATGCCGTGGTTATGCCAGAAGTTAGTAAAAGTTTAGTAAAAGATGTGTCGCCTCATGGTTGGCAAAGTCATTCACAGTGTCCTTTTACTGCCTTTCTAGCTGCTATAGAATCTATATGGATGGTGCCTTTACATTCCTAATTGTCTCTTCCCTTTTCTCTTGATCCATTCTGCTAGGAATCTTCCTATTTTATTAGGCTTTTGAAATATCAGACCTATCGTTTGTTAAGAGGAATGTGTTAAAAATGTCTGCCTGAGATTGTGAATTTGTTTATTTCTCCTTTTAGATTATAAAATAGTGTTTTATATATTTTTAGACTATTTCATTATATTCATACAAATTTAGAACAACTAAGTATCTATTTGGAAAATATTAAGGTAGATCCATATCTCAGATATGTATCAGGACAACAAATAAAAAACAGCTTTAAAAAAATACTGAGCCCTGGCCAGTTTGGCTTAGTGGATAGAGCATAAGCCTGTGAACTGAAGGATCCCGGGTCTGATTCTGGTCAAGGGCATGTTCCTGGATTGCAGGCCATTTGGGGCAGGTGTAAGATGCAAACAATCAATGTGTCTCCCTCACATCGATGTTTCTCTCTCGCCCTATCCTTTCCACTCTCTTTAAAAGTCGGTGGGAAAATATCCTTAGGTGAGGATTAACAAAAATATCTACACTAATAAAAGAGAAACATGCAAATAACCATTACTCTGCTATGCTATCAGCCAATCAGAATGAGTATGCAAATTAACCTGAAAACATGGTGGCAGCCTTCCTTCCCCCTGCCACTCTGGGCCTGTGGGGGTCGGAGAAGTCAGGTGGCAGCACCTGAGGCTAGCTGCAGCCCAGGAGACAAAGAAAACACTGTGACATCGATGTGAGGGAGACACATTGAAGTCCTCATGATCCCAGGCCGCAGCCAGCAGCAGAAGTCACTCATACTGCATTCCAGGGAATACAGAGAAGCCGCCCACCCCTCAGTTCTAGGTACTAGTACGTGTGGCTGGCTGTGGCGTGGGAGACAGAGAAGCCACCCACTCTGCAGTCCTGGGCACCAGCACTTATGGCTACAGCCCAGGTGAAGCCACCTGCCCACCATCCCCTGTGGCTGCAGCCGGACTGGGCACCTATGGCTGACCAGAGGGAGGGAAGCCCGGATCCCAGGTGCCTGTGATCAGCTGGAGGAGGGAATCCTGGGTCCCAGATGTGGGACCGAGGCAGAGGTGGATAGGGGCAATCAAGACAGCAGGGGAGCAGTAGGGACAATTAGGCTGGCAGACAGAAGTTAGGAGCAATCAGGCAGGCAGGTGAGCAGTTAGGAGCCAGTAGTTCTGGATTATGAGAGGGATGTCCTGCTGCCCATTATACCCTGTGGGGTCCCAGACTGGAGAAGGTGCAGGCTGGGCTGAGGGACACCCTTCTCCATCCCACCCACTTGTGCACAAATTTGGTGCATTGGGCCACTAGTATATATATTTGAGACCAACGCTCAACACTCTCTTTAAGAAAGCCATTTAGCCCTAGCTGGTTTGGCTCAGAGCATTGGCCTGCGGATCAAAGGGTCCCAAGTCCAATTCTGCTCAAGGGCATGTACCTTGGTTTCAGGCTCTTCCCCAGCCTGGGCCCTGGTCAGGGTTCCTGCAGCAGACAACTAATCAATGTGTTTCTCTCACATTGATGTTTCACTCTGACTTTCCCTCTCTCTTCCACTCTCCCTAAAAATCAATGGGAAAATATCCTCATGCAAGGATTAACGAAAGAAAGAAAGAAGGGAAGGAAGGAAGGAAAGAAGGAAGGAAGGAAGGAAGGAAGGAAGGAAGGAAGGAAGGAAGGAAGGAAGGAAGGAAGGAAGAAAAGTCTTTATACTTTCCCCAAAGCCTGGAAGTCCTCAAATGAAATATTATTAAATTTGACTATATAAAATACATTTTTTGTATGGCAAAAAAAACAAACAAAACACCTTAAGTAAAACTAAAAGACAAATGACAGAGCTGGGAAACAATATTTGCAAATCAGAACACAAAGGATTAATTTCTCTAAAATATAAAAAGCTCCTGTAAATTAATAGCAATCTAAAAGAAAATGAGCAGAGTATTAATAAGCAGTTCAATTGAAAAGAAATACAAATGGTTTAAGTCTTTGATTTAGTACTCAGTCTCTGCACTAACATAAAAATCATGTTTGCACTGAGGTGGTTTTTGGCCCATCAGTTTGGTACAGATTTTAAAGGTTGGTATGCACTGGTTTGATGAGGGGAGAGAAAATAAACTCAAAGGTTGATGGTAAAATTAAAAGTTGACATAACTTCCATGAAGGGCAACAAAATGTGGCAATATCCATCTAAATTGCCTTTGAACCAATAATTCCACACTTAGGAATCATCCACAAATATATGTGCACACGAGCAGAATGGTGAGTGTGAAAACTATTCATTCCAACCACGGTTGCTTATTTAAAAATAATAATAATAATAATACAAACCAAAACACCTAGCAATATGCGGCTAGGTAAACTAGTTGTGGCTTATTGGTTTACCAAGACGATGAATATTATGCAGCCATAAAGATTGAGGCAAGAATGTGTGTGACATTAAAAAAAATCTTAAATGTATAGAGTTAGTAAAACTAACAAAGTGGCAAGCAGTGTATATGTTGTGCTACCATATGTGAAAGAGGTAAAAGATTATATACACTTGTCTACTGTGTTAAAAGTCACATGTATGTTAAAATGTGTACACAAGAATCTCAGAAGACCAGTTTCCCCTCAGAGAAGCCTGGAGGGCAGATGAGGAGGAGGATTTTAGGACCTGCTGTTTTCTACCCCCACAAAAGGTATTTCCTGTCAATAAGAAAGACCAAATCACTGTCTATATGCTCAGCAAGGTTTCTGCTTGTCTCCCACCCTCACCTTCCACGCACCTCCCTCTCCTTCCACACACCTCCCTCCTCCCCTTCCACACACCACCCTCCTCACCTTCCCCACACCACCCTCACCTTCCACACACACCTTCCCCTTCCACACACCTCCCTCCTCACCTTCCACACACCACCCTCACCTTCCACACACCACCCTCACCTTCCACACACCTCCCTCACCTTCCACACACCCCCTCACCTTCCACACACCTCCTCACCTTCCACACACCTCCCTCCCCTTCCACACACCTCCCTCCCCTTCCACACACCTCCCTCCTCACCTTCCACACACCTCCCTCCTCACCTTCCACACCTCCCTCCCTTCCCCACACCTCCCTCCCCTCCACACACCTCCCTCCCCTTCCACACACCTCCTCACCTTCCACACACCACCCTCACCTTCCACACACCCCCTCACCTTCCACACACCTCCCTCCTCACCTTCTACACACCACCCTCACCTTCCACACACCCCCTCACCTTCCACACACCTCCCTCCTCACCTTCCACACACCTCCCTCCTCACCTTCCACACACCTCCCTCCTCACCTTCCACACACCCCCTCCTCACCTTCCACACACCCCCTCACCTTCCACACACCACCCTCCTCATCTTCCACACACCCCCTCACCTTCCACACACCTCCCTCCTCACCTTCCACACACCACCCTCCTTAACTTCCACACACCACCCTCCTCACCTTCCACACACCACCCTCACCTTCCACACACCTCCCTCCTCACCTTCCACACACCCCCTCACCTTCCACACACCTCCCTCCCCTTCCACACACCTCCCTCCTCACCTTCCACACACCCCCTCACCTTCCACACACCTCCCTCCCCTTCCACACACCTCCCTCCTCACCTTCCACACACCTCCCTCCTCACCTTCCACACACCTCCCTCCCCTTCCACACACCTCCCTCCTCACCTTCCACACACCTCCCTCCTCACCTTCCACACACCTCCCTCCCCTTCCACACACCTCCCTCCTCACCTTCCACACACCTCCCTCCTCACCTTCCACACACCCCCTCACCTTCCACACACCTCCCTCCTCACCTTCCACACACCCCCTCACCTTCCACACACCACCCTCACCTTCCACACACTCCCTCACCTTCCACACACCCCCTCACCTTCCACACACCCCCTCACCTTCCACACACCTCCCTCCCCTTCCACACAACACCAGCCTAGGCTTGTGCAGGAAAAGATTTGTGTAGTAACAAGGCAGGATTGACCCAGAAGAATCCTTGAGGATGAATGATTTATCTTTGCATCTGAAGTTTTCCATGTCCTGAAGTCCAATTAGTAAAAAATATGCAGCAGAAACACTGTTGATATGAATAAAAATCCAACTAAACCCGGGACCTGGAACTTTTGAACGTGACCATCAGTAGGAAACATATTCTGCACCTCACCCAGTGTATTTTCAAACACACATACACAAAGATTTGTTTTTAAAAGTTAAACATTTTCTAGTGAGCTGTAAAATTTTTTATTCATAAATATGGTGCTTACTATCCATTTAATTGATTTTGTAATCCACAAATGTATAGCGTCAGAAATTTGAAACATACCAAAATAACAATTATATAATATAATAATTGATATATTAATATATTCACATTAAACAATTTATATAATAAAAGCCTAATATGCAATTGTCCCCTGGGCCAGGAGTTCAACTGCTCGCTATGACGTGTGCTGACCACCAGGGGGAGGTGAGGAACATGGCAGGCGTTGGTGACTTGGAGCTGGCTGTGGGAGGCAGTGGAGTGGCTGCCAGCCCTGATGGGTCCCAAGGACAGCGAGATTGTGGTGGGATGGGGGAGCAGGTGAGCGGGTAGTGCCAGGCCAAGGCAGGTGCAAGTAGGGGCCTGATCACCAGAAAATCATCCCACAGATGGCAGCCAGTGGTGGTGGCAGGGGATGGAGCTGCCTCCCAGCTCCCAGGTGCTGAGGAAGCCAGGCGGGGGGTCCAGCCCAGAGGTGGGAAGGTAGAGCAGGTCACCCCAGAGGTGGGAAGGTAGAGCAGGTGAGGGGTGGCACCAGGCCAAGGCGGCATGCCAGGTGGGTCTGGGGAACTGAGAAGCTGGAGGCTGTGAGTCTGGGGGCACAAGCTAGGGCCCAATCTCCACAGGCCACCCCAAGGAACTCCACCCATGCACAAATTCATGCACTAGGCATCTAGCATAAATATGATATAACACAGCTAATAGTGGGAGTGAGGGGGTGTGGTCTGGGAATGCTCTAACCCACCAAATCTCCATCAGCACGTGTTTCTCCATCACCCAAATAAACACGCGTCTCTGAGAATCTGTAAGGACCAAGGAAGTGTCTTGCCTTTTGGATCACTCCTCGGTTGACCAGAAAGACTTTTGGAGCCCAAGCCTGAGCCTTAATTCCTAATTTGAGAACGAGCTGCCCCCGCCTGACCATCTCAGATTTGTCAGGGATTCTGAGAGTTCACCTGTGCATTCATCCCACGTGCAGCAGGCATGTGTAGTGTAAGGCAGACCTGCGGGTGCCGGAAGTCATAGCGATTACAGTCTCATGCTCCTGCCAGGCCAGCCTTCCAGCGGGTGGCAGCTGCGGTTAGTTTCTTCGGGTGGACAGGCCCCTGAGACATTCCCAAGCTGTGGACAAACCTTTGATTTTGTCATGGAAACTTGGGAAGACTCAAGGTGTCCCCCTTTGGGGCATATTAAAATATAAAGAATCTGCCCAGCCAGTGTGGCTCAACAGTTGAGCATCATCCCAGGTACCAAGAGATTGCTGGTTCAATTCCTGGTCAGGGACATGCTCGATTTGGGGGCTTGATCCCCCATCATGCTGCTGATCGATGTTTCTCTCTCATCAATATTTCACTCTCTCTCTCCCTCACCCTCTCTCTAAAATCAACAAAAATATATTAATAAAATAACATGTGAAGTCTTTAAAATATATAGAGAGTCCATCAGCAGAAGGGACCGTGACTACCTGCCCATACCTCCCCCTCCCCATCTTTGCTAAGAGAACCCTGACTTCATGATCCAAGGCACCGGTGCTGGCAGGTGGGTCATAATTTGCTTGGCCAGGGTGACAATTGTGTTTTGGCCTCTCTTTCAGCTAAAAGTGGTCACATGACCACTTCTGACCAACCATACTAAGCTGAGAGTTGGGGTTTCTGAGAAAGCTTTTGTCTTCCTGATAAAGGAACAGATAAAGGAACAAATTAATGGCTCAGTCTCACAAGACTGACCCCACTTTAATCCCCAGCCTCCTGTACTCTGATGTCCACCTGTAGATTGGGATCCTCTCAAACCCTCCTTGGGCTGGATAATTTGCTACAAGTGTTAGGACCAAAATAGAATGTTGGGGACTAGTTATGGTTATAGGAAATATTACTCATCCTCTGTAACCGTGATTGCCTGGTGCTGGTTAAAGAAAGGACATTCTTAACCTGGCTGGAAATTGTATGCCCCCAGGCCTTGGGAGTCAACCTTGGACCTGGGAGTCAACCTTGCACCTGGGAGTCAACCTTGGACCTGGGAGTCTATCTTGGACCTGGGAGTCTATCTTGGACCTGGCAGTTAACCTTGGACCTGGGACTCTACCTTGAACCTGGGAGTTAACCTTGGACCTGGGAGTTAACCTTTGACCTGGGAGTCTACCTTGGACCTGGGAGTCAACCTTAGACCTGGGAGACAACCTTGGACCTGGGAGTTAACCTTGGACCTGGGAGTCTATCTTGGACCTGAAAGTTAACCTTGGACCTGGGAGTCTACCTTGGAATGCCTTCCATTCTCATTTAAGACCTGCCTGTTGCAATGGAAAGACTGACAACATCTTTGCCCAAACAATGGAGTCCCACAACAGCCTGCATAGCCTACTTTCTCAAGCCTGTAACCCCACTTCCCTATGTAATCTTTGTCCTTGTCCCCATATGAGCAGCTGGTTTATGGTGGGACAGCTGGGGGCGGGGCTCAGAGCCGATCTTTGTGGATAACCTGCTGCTCTCAAGCTGCCGGCAGGACTGGAATAAATGCTCATATAAGATTCAGCCCTGTCTCTGCTGAATTGGCTCAGAGTGACAGGCAGCGCAGACCCATTGACCGTCCAGTTAGAGAACAGCTCACAGGACTCCAGAAGACACGTGACTCGCTATGACTGGTTTATCACAAAGGATACAAGCCAGGAGCAGCCAAAGGAAAGTGATGCCAGGCCGGGCGCCAGGAAAGGGGGTGCTGGGAGCTCGCACGTCCTCTCCAGGCATTCGAACCCTGGACTCTCTCCAGACGCCGTCTGCTAGGGTTTCAGTGAAGGCTCCGTTATGCGGGTGTGATCATGGTGAGGAGCTCAATCTGCAGCCCCTCCCCAGAGTCTGACAGCTCTTGTTTATAAGGGGGTGGGAGTGGGGACAGATCTCAGCTCCTCTGCTCATAAATAAGCCTCCATTACGAGCGTGGGCCTCCTCGTGTTCGCACAGGATGCTGGGGTCAGCTGCCCACGGAGGCAGCGAGGTGCTGTGTGCACGTGCACTTCGCTCTTGATTGTTCAGGCAGCAAGACAGCGGCCAGCAGAATGGGGCCAGGGGGCTCCCACTCTTTTCTTTGTCCCTTTTGATAAGTAACCTCATGCTTTCAGGGGAAGTGCCATCAGAACAATTAGTTAATCCCAACCAATGTAGAAAGTCAATAACGAGTTAAGATAGTTGCTAATAACGTAGATACTTGGTGTTCACTTTATGTCATGTGATGCATTGAAGAGAAACATAAACACTTCCACCACTTTATCACCATTACTTAGTCTATTACACTATTTTGTGCTGCCTTGAAATTTGTTGAAATCCCAAGTGCTAATTCAGGAATGTAAAGTTCATTGATTTCAATTTGCTTGTTATCTGCATCTAAATACAACTAGAGGGAAGAGTTCAGACAATTGGTTGTAGAATTGAATTTTAAAAAAAGAACTGCGTAGAGTTTGGATCTGGAAAGGCCCTTAGAGGTCTTTGAAGTCCAACTTCTGGAAACACGAATCCCTTCCCTGAAAGCAATGCCGGAAGACCTTCTTTTTTTTTTTCTTTTTTTCTTTTTTTTAACTTATACTTCCTTTTTAAAAATATATATTTTATTGATTTTTCACGAAGAGGAAAGGAGAGGGATAGAGAGCTAAAAACGTCGATGAGAGAGAAACATCGACCAGCTGCCTCCTGCACACCCCCAACCGGGGATGTGCCCACAACCAATGTACATGCCCCTGACCAGAATCGAACCTGGGACCTTTCAGTCCGCAGACCGACGCTCTATCCACTGAGCCAAAGCAGTTTCGGCAAGACCTATTTTTTTATGTGACCTATTACTTTGGATCTGAAGACCTAGATTCAGTGCCACGTTAATGAGAGGAAATGAAAGAAAGAGAAGAAAACATTCTGAGACGTGAACTCTCTCGACTGTTCTTTCTGGGGTGCTATCCCCAGCGCCCACCATGGCCAGGCAGCCACGCTCCAGCAGCCGGTCCCGCAGGCACGGGGGTCCCGGCAGGCACGGGCTGAAGCAGGCAGGGCCCTGGAGAAGGACTGTCTGCCCGGAGGCGTTAGGACTTGGAGCGGTTTAACCTGTGGAAAGAGGGTGCCCGCGGGAGCACCCCTGGTTACGGATTCTGAGAGCAGGCACCCGGGAGGGGAGGCTCCCTGCGGAGGCCACAGGGAGCAGAGCTGCGGCACCCTGGGGAGAAGTGAGGTGTCCTGGGGTGCCAGCAAAGGGGCCTGATCACTGTCCAAGCACCAGCATCTAATGTCCTAACGCAAAGGGGCGGCAGGAGGAGCTGATCCTGAGGAATGCCACCTCGCAGGACTGGCTGAGACAGGAACAGGGTCCTGGCGGGTGTCAGGTGGGGACGAAGCTGTCCTGAGCAGTGATGTGCGATGGCCTGTCGACCTCTGTCCTCCTCCCCCCTGTCAGATGGGTGTGAGGTAAGGGGTGCACGCAGGAGCATTCTGGAGTCACGTGGCCCTGGAGGAGAGGGAGCAGTTTGGGGCTAAGGAGAGCGGGCAGATGGTGATGCCCTTAGCTGAGGGCAGAAACAGAGAAGGAGAAAGGTCAAGAGGAGAATGAGGGGTCAGGGAGCTCCGGTGGCCTTCCGGGTGACATCGAGGAAACTTCCATGTGGTGGGCATCTGTAGCATCTGTCAGGGCTCCCTCCCTCTCCAGATGCCCTCCCCGTCCACACAGCTACGGCCAGACTCCTCAGACCTCGCCACCGCGACGTCCAGAAGCACTTGACTCTGATGATGTCTCTGTTCTCAAAAGGAAGCGGCTTCCTTGTTTCTCCTCCGAGTCGCTCACACTGTACGTACAGCATCACCTCCCACTTTGGGTAAGGTGACCAGACATCCCGCTTAGGGCGGGACAGTCCCGATTTTTAACAATTTGACCCACGATGTTTTAAAAAGCAGCGGGACACGGGACAAATTGTTAAAAATTCGAACTGTCCCGCCAAAAGCAGGGCGTCTGGTCACCTTAGCTATGGGGACCAACGGCAGTAGCTGTATGGGTTACGATAGCCATGCATCCGTAATATTGTATCCGGAATCGTGTATCTGTGATAGTGTACAAGCGAGGCGACACCCAACCAGGTCACCATCACCCCGGCAAGTGCAGAATTCCTTGGTCTCAGAGGACAAGCAATCCAGAGGAAGGCAATCAGGGCCTGTGTTGTTTTCAAGGAAATCATTAAGGATCTCGGCCATTTCTGGCTTCTTCTTCCACATTCACAGCACCGCCTCTCAGTCTCAGAGCCTAAAACGGTCACTTTACCTCCAGAGCATGTCTATGTCCCAGCCCATAAATAAGCAAAAAGGGCAAGAGGCACAGGATGCGAAGTCTGTCCATTTTTAGCATAAAAACAGCTTTCCCACCAGTTCCACCCAAGACACTTAAGCTTGAATCTCATCGCCCGGAATGATGGCGATGGCCATGCGGTGCCAGGCAGCCTGGGAGGCTGTCAGCTGGAGGGCCCTGCTGTCAGAAGGGCCCGTGCTTGGAAGAAGGAAGAAAGTGTGCCCGTCACCGTTTCCTCCTCAGCTGGGACTCTGTAGCTCTTTCAGCAACCCAGCACGCTGAGGGCAGAGAAAGCGATGTATTGTACTAAGCGGGGAGGTGAGCTGAGAATGGGAATCTAACCTTTTCCTCCAGCAGCAAATAACTCCAATCCTGTGTGGGCGACTTCTCCCTCCAAATGCTCCCCCTCATAGCAGAAAAGAAGTGCTTGGAATTTAAAGAAAGGACAGACCCAGAGAGGCTAGATGAGAGACGGAGAGAGAGGTGTAACTGGTGTTACTGGGCAAAGTAGGCCCCACGTTACCCCTGCTGGCTGGGAAGGGGGTGGGGACGCAGGCTTAGCAAGAACAACCAGAAGACCAGGTCATGGGTCCGCCCTGGTCCCAGCTCCCTAATGTGCCGATGCTCCCCCTCCCCCTCAGCACTGGGACATCCAGGCCCTGTCATCTGGAGACGGTGAGGTGACACCAGTTTCCCGACCCTGGAATCGACTGGCCGGGCTTGCTGTGTCCACAGGCCAGGGGCCGGTTCTGGGATCGGCCTCAGAAGACTAATGTCTCCTGGGAACCCTGACCACACATCAGCGAAACGAGCTAGACAGATGGACGACAAGACACGCAACCCCAGCACTGCCGCCGCCCAGACCACAGGCAGCTGTCTTCCCGCTGAGCAAGGCTGTCCTGACCGTCCAGGCATCCGGCCGAGCAGCACCCCGGCACCCCGCCCGCTGCCTGAGGAGCTGTGAGCAAGAAAAGGTGGTTTTGCTTTGAAGCTGCTAATGTGGGGTGTTGGATGCATAGCAACAGGAACTGATAGAGTTTGACAACTTTGACAGCAAAGCTTCCTTTCGGGGCTAGGTCAGGGGTCACAGCTCCCTTTACTCAGACTGAGGTGAAGTGCATGCATCAAACCTACGTGGGGTCACTTTCAGGAAAGAAAGTCTGGTTTGGAAACGAGAAGAGAAGGCTTTCCGGAGGGCGTGGCTTTGAGCCTGAGGAACCTGGGAGAGCAGGCGCTGTCCACAGAGGAGGCAGGACTGTTACACTGTCTGCTGTTTCCAGGGTCCGACCTGATACCCACAGCTCAGCCGCTTCTCCTCCTCTCATGTCCGTCCCCATCACGGGAGGGAAGGCTGGAGCGAGTGCTTCTCACCACCCCCACTCCCCCCCCCACACACACACACACACTACACACACTATGTTTCTTGATTTTGCCATAGGTTCTTTTTCTAAATGGTTAATCAAATGGGTAACCCCACTCTTGGCAAATGTGCCTGGTGGGTGAGCATATGCCTGGGCTCACGTATGCTGCGCCTTTGTTTTCCCATCTGCGAAATGGGAGTGGTGCCATTTCCCGGGCAGGGCGGCCTCTCCATCGCAGTGAGGACGCTACCACGAGTTTCCTCGGACAAACCCAAATCCGGTAGTGACTGCAGTTCCTCCCCAGCCACACCAGCCCTACACGGCCCTGTTGACTTTACCTCCAACAAGTCCCGGAATCAGCCTGGGGCCTGTCCAGAGCGGGGCACGCAGCCACAGCGCGCCCAGCACACAGGTCTGTGGTACATCCTAACCGTCCTCCTGCGTCCACGTTCCCCACCGACTCCGGCAAAGGATGCTCCAGAACAAAAGTGGGGGATGCTGCTCTCCGTGCTCCAGACCAAGAGGCTGTGTCCTTCCCAGGCCCTGTGCCCAACGAGAAGATACTGGCGATGGGGCCTCTGGGAGATACTTCGGTTGTGAGGGTGGAACCTTCATAAAGGAGACTCTTATCAGAGACCACACAGAGACCCCTGCCTCCCCACCATGAGAGGTACCGCTGACACAGACCGGCCCCTGACTTTGGGCTTCCAGCTCCAGAACCGCGAGAAATGATGGCGGTTATTCACCAGCCACCCGGTCCACGGCATGGGTTACAGCCTCTGGGCCGGCGAAGGCCCCTCTGAAACGCTCCCTGCCTCCCTGGCCCATCTAAAATCACTGCTGCTGATGTCAACGTGAGACCACGCCCCCTCCTGCCAGCTTGGCTTTAGCTCTGGTCTCTCGAACAGCGTGGTCACATGCGTTCCTTCCTCAGAGCTACTTCTCTCCCCCGCCCCGTGGCTTCTCCTGATCGTTCCCGTCAGATCAGAGTTAGACACCCCTCCTCCGACGTCCTCCACGGCCCTCTGTCCCCGCAGTGGGCCCCCTCCCCCGCCGCTCTCCACCGTGCCTGCCACGCCCTCTCGCTGTGGAGCTCCGCAGTGCCCGTCCAGGGCCCGTCATTGACTTGTCCCAGGAGAGCTGCGAGCTCCGGAGAGCAGGCCGCGCCCAGCCTCCCCGCTGGCTGCAGGGCAGGTGAGAAGCTGTCGGTGAGCCCGTGTGCAGCGTCTGCCCAGCGGGTTTCAATGCAGTCAGTGTGCGATCCAAACTCCCTCCCTGGCCCGAAAGGCCACACATTGCTGTCTCTGACTCCTCGCTGACCCCATCTTTGTCCACTCCCTCGCCTGCCTCTTAGGCTCCAGTCTCTCAGGTCTTGTATCCTTCAAGTTCAAATCCAAGCTCAAGCCTTTGCATATGTCTCTTCCTCCTGCCCACCCGACTTCTCCGAGTGCTGCTTCCCAGGACCCACACACACCCGTGTTCTCACCGGAGACCAGCGGGATGCCAGGTTCGGAGAAAGCCTGTGCTGGCCCTCCTTCCAATGCCACTCCCCGGCTCTCTCACCTTGCTCCGAGTCCTGCTTTGTTTTCTGCGAGCGTTTCTGAGGCCCTGAGCTCCCAGATCTCTCTGTCCACTTATTGTCCATCTCCTCCTTTGGCTGCAAGCTCCAAGGGACCAGGGCGCCCGCTCTGTCTCGTTGCCACAGCTGTGCGGTGCTCAGCAGTGCGGCCAGTCAGGTTCCAGCACAGGCCCGCCCCTTCCTCTGGATCTGCTTCCAAGAGCTGGCCCCTGCGGCTCTGTAGGCCTGAGGCTGCGATGGGCTGACTGTCCTTCCAGGGCCAGTCCTATGGGCTGCCCAGCGCGTGGCAGCTGGCTCCAGAGGGAGGAGAGGTTCGTGTGCACTCGGACAGCTCGTGGCGAGAGCCAGCGGCTTCGGCACTGCTGCAGGGCCACGGGGAACGTCTCCTTCACTCGGCAATCCACGCTGGTGGACGGTACCTCCTCTGGGTCCTGAAACCCCTTGCGACTCAGATAAACGTAATGGGCACTGCTCTGAGCAGGAGGCAAAGTCGCACACACACCAGCCTGTGGGTGCCATTCCCAAGGCTCACAGAGCCCCCTCGCTCGCTGTTGGGCCGGGAAGGGTCCCTGTGCTGACAGAATGCGGGGCTCCTGCAGGGCATCCTTGAACTGCCCAGGAGGAGGGCACAAAGGAGGCTGGGCAGAGGAAAGGAAGAGCAAGAGCACTGCGGAGGCGTTGGGGTGGAGAGGGAGGGGGAAGGAAGTAGTCAAGGAGAAGGTCAGAGAAGAGCTGAAAGGGAAAGGGGCCAGGCTAGAGGCCCACAACTGCCTGGTGCTCTCCGTCCCAAACTCGGACCCTGACCTCTGGGCAGAGGAGAACGTTCTTCCTGAGAGTAGAAGACTTCTAGAAACCGAGAGGCTGATTCAGGAATAACCGGAAGCACACAGGGGTGAGTGTCTGCTCAGAGCATCTGGGCGCGGCAGAGAGTTTATTCCCCGGGCCCTGCACACCTCACCGCCCCCTCACCGTCCCTTCACGAAGAGGAGAGGGCGTGCTCCTGTGGTTGCGGTGACGTCAGAAAGGGGTCCTAGAGGCAGGCATGGGAGAGGGCCTTGTAGGCATAGACTAAGGTCAGTAGAGAACCACTCTGCTAGTTAGACAAAGTTTTTTAAATAAATCTTTATTGTTCAGATTATTACAGGTGTTCCTCTTTCTTCCCTTCCCTTCTCCACAGCGCCCCCGTCCCCCCATAGCTCCCCTCCACTGGGTTCCCACCCCACCCCATGCTCTTACCTCTCTCCCACTTCCTCATCCACAGGTGTATGATTTTTATCCAATCTCTTCCCATACCCCCACATTCCTTCCCCCTAGAATTGTCAGTCTACTCCCTTTCTGTGTCCCTGGTTCTATTGTATAATATCCACCAGTTTATTCTGTTCATCAGATTTTTTATTCACTTGATATTTAGATTCACTTGTTGATAGATATGTATTTGTTGTCACTTTGTTGTTCATAATTTTTATCTTTACCTTTTTCTTCTTCTTCTTCCTCTTCTTAAAGAATACTCTTCAGCATTTTATATAATACTAGTTTGGTGGTGATGAACTCCTTCAGCTTTTTCTTGTCTTTGAAGCTTTTTATCTGCCCTTCAATTCTGAATGATAGCTTTGCTGGGTAGAGTAATCTTGGTTGTAGGTTCTTGCTATTCATCACTTTGAATATTTCTTGCCACTCCTGTCTGGCCTGCATAGTTTCTGTTTTTCTCTTGCTGCTTATAAGATTCTCTCTTTGTCTTTTGCTCTTGGCATTTTAATTATGATGTGTCTTGGTATGGTTCTCTTTGGATTCCTTTTGTTTGGGGTTCTCTGTGCTTCCTGGACTTGTAAGTCTATTTCTTTCACCAGGCAGGGGAAGTTTTCAGTCATTATTTCTTCAAATAGGTTTTTGAAATCTTGTTCTCTCTCTTCTTCTGGCACACCTATAATTTGGATCTTGGTACATTTGAAGTTATCCCTGAGGCTCCTTACACTATTTTTATATTTTTGTATTCTTTCTTCTTTTTGCTCTTCCAATTGGGTGGGTTTTTTTTTCTTTTTGATTCTCATATTTCAGATCTTTGACTTGATTCTTGGGATTCTCTAGTCTACTGTTGAATTTCTGTATATTATTCTTTTTATTATTTTATTTTTTTAATTTAATAAATCTTTATTGTTCAGATTATTACAATTGTTTATCCTTTTCCCCCTGAAACTCTCCACCCAGTTCCCACCCCAACCTCTGCCCTTACTCCCCACCCCCCCCGCCATTGTCCTCAACCATAGGTGTATGATTTTAGTCCAGTCTCTTCCTGAACCCCCACATCTCTTTCCCCCTGATAATTATCAATCCACTCCCTTTCTTTGCCTCTGATTCTATTATATTCACCAGTTTATTCTGTTCATCAGATTTTTTTAAATGTATTTTATTGATTTTTTACAGAGAGGAAGGGAGAGGGATAGAGAGCTAGAAACATTGATGAGAGAGAAACATCAACCATCTGCCTCTTGCACACCCCCACTGGGGATGTGCCTGCAATCAACATACATGCCCTTGACCAGAATCAAACCTGGGACCTTCCAGTCCGCAGACTGGTGCTCTATCCACTGAGCCAAACCGGTTTTGGCAATGTTCATCAGATTTTTAATTCACTTGATTTTTAGGTTCACTTGTTGGCAGAAATGTATTTGTTGTTCATAATTTTTATCTTTACTTTCTTCTTCTTCTTCTTCTTAAAGAATATCTTTCAGCATTTCATATAATACTGGTTTGGTAGTGATGAACTCCTTTAGATTTTTCTTATCTTTGAAGCTCTTTATCTGCCCTTCCATTCTGAATGATAACTTTGCTGGGTAGAGTGATCTTGGTTGTAGGTTCTTGCTAGTTTCTGTTGAGAAATCAGCTGACAATCATATGGGTGCTCCGTTGTAGGTAATTAACTGTTTTCCTCTTGCTGCTTTTAACATTCTTTCTTTGTCTTCTGCCCTTGGCATTTTAATTATGATATGTCTTGGCATGGTCCTCTTTGGATTCCTCTTGTTTGGGGTTCTCTGTGCTTCCTGGACTTGTAAGTCTATTTCTTTCACCAGGTAGGGGAAGTTTTCAGTCATTATTTCTTCAAATGGGTTTTCAGTATCTTGCTCTCTCTCTTCTTCTGGCACCCCCATAATTCTGATGTTGGTGCACTTGAAGTTGTCCCAGAGGCTTCTTACACTATCTTGAACTTTTTGGATTCTTTTTGCTTTTTGCTTTTCCAGTTGAGTGCTTTTTGCTTCTTTGTATTTCAAATCTTTGACTTGATTCTTGCATTCCTCTAGTCTGCCATTGGGTCTCTGTATAATATTTTTTATTTCAGTCAGTGTATGTTTAATTTCTATTTGGTCCTTTTTCATATCCTCAAGAGTCTCGCTAAATTTAGCCTTTTCTAGGAAATTCTTGAAAAACCTTATAACAGTGGTTTTGAATTCTATATCCATTTGTTCTCCTCCATTTCTTTCATTTCTGGTCTGTTTCTTTGACTCCACATTTTTGCTGCTTCCCTGAGTTGGTAGGGTAGCTTTGTATGTTAGATTTTCTATATGGCCCCATGGGTGAGCCTCCCCAGTTACGTGAAGTGGACACTCTTGGTGCTCCCCTTTGTGGACTGTGTGTACAGCCTTGTTGTAGTTAAGTCTTGATTGTTATTGGTATCACTGGGAGGAATTGACCTCCAGGCCAATTGGCTGTATCAGCTGTGTCTACGCCAGGATACTTTCTATATTGGAGACAGCCTTATAGTACCAGACTTGCTAAATTGCAAAAGCTTCTGAGCTCAGCTTGGATGGGGTGGAGTCTCAGGGCTGTGCAGATAGTCTTGGCTTCCCGCCAGCTCTGCCCTTGCACATGTACCAACAGACCTCTGCTTCCCACTGCTCCTTTGATTTTCCGCCTGACAGTCCAAATTCCCCCTGTAAGAGCGTGGGTCCCCCAGGGGCTTGCCTGGAACTGGGTTTCAGTGCAGTTGGAACTGGGATTCAGTGTAGTCAGGAGCTTCCGACTCCTTCTGCTATGGAAAGTCTCCAGCAACCTCCATAGTCAGATGTCTGTGTGTACTCACACGCACGTGCTCATGTGCACGCCTCCAGACCCCTGCCCACTGTTACTCTCCCGAGTCTCCAAGTCTCCACTTCTCCATGTGCCTTTCTCTACAGTCTAGACTCCACCAGTATGAGCTTGGGTCCACAGGATTTCAGCCAGAGCTGGGGTTCAGTGAAGTCAGGGGCTTCCTTTCCTCTCCCACCAGCCAGGCACTTGGCCTCCTTTCCTCTCTGCTTGCACACCTTCGTACCTCAACACTTTGCAGCTCCTCTGATCCATGAGCTTTTCTTGTTCCTTCTAGTTGTAGAATTTCCACTCAACCAGCTTTCCTGTGGTTTTGGATAATGTCCGTTCTGTCTTTTAGTTGTAATAGTTTTGAAATTGTTGTGTGAGGCAGCAGTTTAGGTGCTTACCTAGGCCGCCATCTTGGTTTCTTTTTGGTATATTATTCTTTATTTCAGTCAGTGTATGCTGAATTTCTGACTTGTCCTTTGCCATCCCCTCCCCCCCCCCCTTTTTTTTTTTTGGCATTTTCACTAAGATCCTTGAAGGTCTCACTAAGTTCCTTGGAGGTTTCTAGAAGATTCTTGAGTAACCTTATAACTATGGTTTTGCACTCTATATCCAGTCATTTGCTTTCCTCCATTTCTTTCATTTGTGACATGTTTCTTTGTTTTCTCATTTTGGCTGCTCGCCTGTGTTGATAGAGTGGCCTTGTGTGCTAAGTGTCCTATAGGTCCCAGTGTCTCAGCGTCCCCAATCACCTGAGGTGGACAATCTTGGTGGACCCCTTTGTTGGCTGGGTGTACAATCTTGTTGTAGTTAACCCTTGATTGCTGTTGGTATCACTGGGAGGAATTGACTTCCAGGACAATTGGCTGTGAGGACCAGCTGTGTCTATGATGGGAGAACTTCTATGCTGGAGACACCTTTATGAGACAAAACTTGCTGCAGTGGGGCTTTGGTGCTCACTGAGTCTGCTCCTTGAGTGTGTCACTTATAGATTTGAGGAGTTGTAATCCTGTATGATCTTACACTGACCACTGGGTACATTGGCACTTGGATCTCCAGGGAGGTGCAAAGTCAGTCACTGCCTGAGGCCACCCAGCTGGAGCTACAGACAGATCTGAAGATTCCTCCTCTTTGTTTGGGATTTGCCCAGATGAGACCCAGCTGTGAAGCAAGGCAGGCTGCTGCTGCCAGGCCTTGGACCTTTTTTTGGAAGCTTTGGAGCTCTCTGACTCAGCTGCAGTTTGTTAGGATTTAATCTGCAAAAGAACAGGCCATTTATATGCAAACGCTGCTGCACCCACCTTGGGTGGGGTTATAAATTGGGTGGGGCAGGCTCTCAGAGAATCACCAGGGCAGAGCAAACAGCAATGGCTGCCAGTTAGCCCTGCACTGGGGAGGTCCCCATTTCTCCATGTTCCACGCCCCCATCCAGGAACAATAATCTCTGCGAGTGCCTCTGAGAGAAAGCCGCCCTCCCATTCCCGCCTGATGTGAGACAGTCCAGTTTCTCCCTATATGAGTCTGGGTCTCCAGGGTCTTGCCTGGAACTAGAGTTTAGAGCAATCAGGCACTTGTACCTCCCTCCTGATTGAACAAAACAACAGCACACCCAGTTGCCAGCCCATTTCGTGTGTGCCTCCTCACCTCCGCACCTTCATATCTCCTCTGAGTCTCAATGTGCTTCTTTCTTCCCTTCTAATTGTAGAACTTCCACTCAGCCAGCTGTCGCATGTTCTGGATGGTATTTGTTTTATCTTTTAGTTGTAGTTTTGATGTAGCTGTGAGAGGCAGCAAGTACAGATGTTTACCTATCCCGCCATCTTGGTTCTCCTGGACAAATTTGGATAGCAACTGTGTCCTTAAACATAGTTCTGCAGACTTCATTCATTATTCTGAAGAAACACAGTGTGACTCCTAGCGTCATTCATTCTGTCAGCACGTATTCGTTAGAATCAGAGCCCCTGGGAGACAGGGGAGATGTAAAGGGGAGATTCACCCCTGGCCACAGCCCACAGGGATGGAAACCACGTGTAAGCTTCTCCTCGGAGGCCACCTCTAGCCATTCCTCAATGCAAATAGGAGATTCTAATTTTAATTCTGTTTCACCTGTGTAGTTTCTTCCTTAGCTTCCTCCATTCTCTGTAATGTATTAAAAACAGGAGCGTTTTAAATTCAGACTTTGTCAAGGAGCCCAACTTCTAGGAACTTTGGTTTCCCCATCTGCAAAGTGGAGATTATAACCTCACGAGGAAGTTGTTAGAAGAAAGTGTCAAACTGTGAAACGTTGGTGGTGAGATGCACACAGTTTGAACCATAATCAACACTCGGCCAGTTGTGTCCGCAGCGCCACTGGTGTTCCGCCATTGCTGCTCCCACAGCAGCTTCATCCCTCTGCTCTCCTTCCATTTCCTCTGCCATCTTCCTACCCCATCTTCCTCATTCCATCTTTGCCAGAGCTTCTGTGTTGGGCAACCAGATTCTTCTTCCTAAATCACACTTTTCTTCTCTCCTGCTTCAAATAAGCCAGCCACTCCCTCGGTGGCTCCCGGCTGCTCACCAAACAAAAAGCCCGGATTCTGCTGTTCCATGTCCTCCCCATCTCACCTTCTCGTCGTTTCCATGGTGCTTGGAGAGATACTCTGTCGTCCTGTCAGATTCATTACCGCCGGCTTTCGGATCTGGTTCATCCTTTAGACCTCCCTCAGAGTCTGTGTCTTGTCCCTTTAACTGGGTCACCCCTTCCCATCCAGTGAGGGACGCTGAAGGCATAGTGTTCCTTCCGTAGCATTTATGAGACATTGAAACCTACTTTGGTAACATTATAGGGTGATAATTAAAGGCATAGGCATTGAGGCCAGACAACTGCGGTGATTAATTAATAAAGTGCCTTAAAAATAACACAGAATCATTGTAAAGCACCCGATAAAAACCAGCTCTCGTCGACATCATTGTGTGTGTTTCTCATTTCTCTACTAAAATGTTCCTCCACGACAATGACCTTCGGGTGTGGATCCTGCCCTTCGCCTGAGAACTGTTGTTAGGTTTTCAGGGAGAATTACTTGCTCACAAACTGATTTCTCACAGGCTCTGCTTTACTTGTTTTCATGGTTTAAGAGGTGAGCTTTTCTTCTTTGTAAGAAATACGCTAATCACCATGATTGATGTGTGATTTCAGGATACAGTTTTGTACTCAACTTTTTATTAGTGTTGATTAAAAAACTCACCCATGTACAAGTCAGAGTATGGATGTGAATGAACAGTTGTTATGAATATCACAGCAGAATTATAATGAATACCCCCATTGCTTGCCTTCATGCCAATAAGCTCCAAGTCACTTGTTAAGAACTGTTTTAAAATCCTTTCATATGCACCCCTTTTCTTGCCAAACCTGTTTTTCATAATGATTGAAAGGAGGTTGGGTTGCTAAAAAGAGAATACATTTTATCTGAGGATCTCAAAGCACCTGGCAGGTTGCTTGAATTTTGTGGACTGGGGAGTGCAAAGTTCACAGAGCAGTTCCCTGCATGTCCCCAGGCAGCCCTGCCATCCAGGAAGAGAGCTGGCAGGATATATTGCCTTTCAGAATATTCCAGGCTTTCCTCAGTAATTCCTCTTATGGCTGTTGTGACTGCACAGCAGTCAGAACCCCCGCTCACCTTGCCTGATGAAAAGATGGGGGCAAATTCATGGCCTACCTGGAGCAATGGTATTGGGCTTGACTATGGATTTCTTATTAGCTTTATTTTGCTGATCCCATTTTTTTTCATTTTTTAAATTTTTTTTTACCCATTTTTCAATTGAAGACATCTTGTTTGCATAGACTTAAACACCTTAAATCTTTTCAAACAAGATGGGCTATGTATACAAAACCAATTTTTACACGGTTTCCATATTTTTGGGAGATGGAGGCAGGCTGTATAGCTGAAACTCAGGGCTTTGGGAAAGAGTCACACTTAGGTTTGAATTCCAGCTTTGACACTTTGGACCAGTTATTTAACCTTTCTGAGTTCCCAATCAGTAAAATGGAAATAATACTCCATAACTCACAGAGATGTCTTGAGGATTAAATAAAATAACTTGTGTAAATTACTTGGTGCATAGTAGGCATTCAATAAATGTCAGTTCCCTTCTTATCCCCGTTAATAATGCTTATTAGACTATATTAAAAACTAGAACCAGACTGTGATAATGCATTTCTTTATTACGTATTTAAGCCAAATAACTAATTTCCCTCAGGGGGAAGGGAGAGATATGCTGAATTAGTTTCATTTTGTGAACTTACTTATTAGCCTTTTTTTTCTTCAGCATTATTTAGTTTCATACTCTGTAATTTAGTTTTCATGCAGCAAAAACGTCACAGTTCTGTATTCCTTAACTCTGCTGCGATTAAAAATAATCTATTATTACACTGGCCGCTTATTCGAAATCATTATTAATGATATTAACAGCTCGACTGTGTTTCATAAGGACTCGGTGCTGACAAACTTTTGTTCTCAATGGTTTCCCTGAGGTCTGAGGATTTAAGAGGATCAAGTTTTAAATGGCTCCATTACAGCAGGAGGGAAACGGGGATGGGGGAGACCCGCACGGCCTGTGTTCTTTCCTGCTAATTTTATACGCTTGCATTTAAGTGCAGCCACGTTTTCTCAAGGACAGGATCTCTGAGAGGCAGGCCAGCACAGCGGGAGCTAAGGAGCTGGGACCACGGCACCTTTAAGAACCCAGGCTTAGCTCGGCCTCCTTCCCGGCCCACCTCTGAACCCTGATTGACAGGGCGCCGGGGGGAGGGGCCCAAGGAGGCCCCGGAGGAGGCACAGGCAGGGAAGTAGGGGAGGAGGGACCGTCTTCCCTCCAGTGGCCAATCGCAGAAGGGGGCGTGGCCCACCGGCTCTCAGAGGGCCAATCAGCACAGGGGGCGTGGCCCCTGCATCTCCTCCCTCTCCCTGTCCTCCGCCCCTCCCCCTTCTCGGCCCCCCTTCCTTCCCTCCTCCTCCTCCTCCTCCTTCTCCTCCATCGCCTCCTCCTCCCCCTCTTCCCCCTCCTCCTCCTCCTCCTCGCAGGCTGTGGTTCTGTGTTTCTGGAGTCCGGAGCCCGAGCTAAACAAAAGCAGGAGCTGGCGGGGCCGCCGGAGTTTGCGGAGCCGGAGGAGGAGCGAGCGGCGCGGTGCCCGCCGCGGCGGGGGGCTGTGGCTCGGCTCGCCCACCCCTCCGCGATCGCCGGCCGGTGGGGCGGGGGCCGCGGGCGGGGGAAAGTTTGCTCGCAAACCCCCTGCCTGGTTCTGCCTCCTCCCGATCCCTGCCTGTTTGCAAAGGGATTAAGCCGGCGATCCGAGCGCGGAGCCTTCCCTGCCTCGGCGGAGCCGGACGGAGCGCCCTGAGCCGGCTCTGATTGCCCCCGTCCAGCGGGAAGGTGGTTTATTTTCCTTGCTCTTCGGAGTCGACACCCTCCCCGGCAGCCCTCCCTCCCCCTCCCCCCGCAGCCCCTCCGCGCCCCCGCCCCCTCCGCTCGCCGTCCTCCCGCCGCCCTGCCCGGGGCGGCAGAGGGATTTTTCTTTTGGTCTCTTCCCCTGCCCTGCTTATCCTGAAAGGGCTTCGGAGGCCGCCGGCCGGACCGCAGCCGGAGCTTCCCGGGAGCGCGCGCAGGAGCCGGGCCGGCCGGGCGGCGCGGCGCGGAGATGGACGAGCAGCCCAGGCTGATGCACGCCCACGCGGGGGTCGGCATGGCCGGGCACCCCGGCCTGTCCCAGCACTTGCAGGACGGGGCCGCGGGCGCCGAGGGGGAGGGCGGCAGGAAGCAGGACATCGGGGACATCCTCCAGCAGATCATGACCATCACCGACCAGAGTTTGGACGAGGCGCAGGCCAGGTGAGAGCAGCCCATTCTTCCCCTTCGTGCGTGTGTGTGTGTGTGTGTGTGTGTGTGTGTGTGTGTGTGCTCTCGCCGGGGAAACAATGGGAAGCTAAGCAGCACAGCGCTTTCTTCTAAAATGTTGTTTCTTTCCCCATTTTGAGCAGCAACTCCGCGCGGAAAGCGGCCGCCGCGGGGGGAGCCTGGCTGCGTGCCGCGGGCACGGGCTCCAGCCCGGCCACGCTCACCGGGCACGGAGGACGCTGCCCGCGGGCCCAGGGCGGCTGCACTTTTTACCGCTTTAACGAAGTGCCTCGGAGAGAGCGGGAGGCTCAAGTTTTCAGCAGATTTCGTGTCTTGTGGGTGAGGGATCCCGTGACATGACAGCATAAAATGTCCCAGGATCAAGCTGCTTGCAAATGGAGTTGACTCCTTACCTAAATGAGAGACGTTTGATTTTTTTTTTTCTTCTGGATGGACTCCTACAAAATTGATTTTTGTTTCTTCCCCTTTCTCACCTCTTAAAAAAAAATGCAGGACAATTCTTTGTCACTAGTTGTCAACTCTCCAGAAAATACTGTGTATCCTTTTAATTATTGTAAAAAAAAAAAAAGCTGATGGGAAGATAAGAGGTACTTTTACTTTTAGACGTATTTGTTGGTTTTAAGGAACTAGGGCATTTAGTGTAACTTTATTGTCTCCATTGGAGTCTGACCTCCATGGCAGGAACGTCTGGTCCTTTAAGAGGGGTGAGGGGCACAGCCAGGCAGCTTCCCCTGCCTCCTCAGACCACTCAGTGCAGCTGGAGGGATGGACGCCCTGGGCTTTGGTCTGCTCCGTCCTCTGCACGGAGGGCTTGCCTATCTGTAATCAGGAAACATAACAAATAAGCCCGGATTCTCCTCGCCCGCGGCCGGCAGTGTGGTCTCCACGCCTGGGCTTTCCAGCAAACTCCCTTCAGAAGAAAACAGACTCGGTGGCAGCCCACTCCAGCTTGCTAAGGCCCAACTCGAAAGGAAGAATTTAAAAAATCTAATGACCACAGATGTGTTTACAGTTACATATCTCAGTCGTTTTTTTTTTTTATTTAAAAAAAAAAACATGTATACACAAATCCTGTACTCCAAAAGACGTAGTCACATGGAAAAAACATCATTATATGTATTTTTGTCTTAGGAAAATAGGAATTAGAGTTGAGAAATGAGAAGAAACAGTTAAAAGTGTGACTGTTAGGAATCCCACTCTTATTTCAGCTGCTAGACACGCCACATGCAAACTCCCAGCACCGGGCTTATGGGGTTTGAAAACTGGGAAATGTCCAAAGGCCGAAGCTGTTCTAAATTTTTTTAAATTGGCGAAAGTTTTCCCACATTAATGGCTGTTCTGTTAGAATTTTATTTTCTGAAGAAAAGCTAGGAGGTACGGCAAGTGGGAGCACTCCCACTGGCATGCTCTTTTTGAACTGGAACAGATTTCTCCATTGCATTGTTCCAGAAAAATAAACTCGGCCATTAGCTGCTTTAGTAACAAGTTTGTGAAGTGGAAGGGCCGGTGAGACGGGCGACTCCCCACTTTCCTGATGTTCAGGCCCACTCCTTTTTGTAAAACTGAGGATGACCGCGGCTTGGCCTAGATGCCAAGAGGGTCAGGCACAGTGTGGGGTTAGGGAAATTTCTGTCCTCTAACCTCATTGGTGGGGGGAGATGCAGCGTTTCTGTTCAGCCCGCTAGGCTTTCTTGTTTTGTATTTTCTTTGCATTTGGGCCTATGTGTACATGAAAACTATTTTAAAAGCCTCCTTGCCCCCAAGAGATCTTTGCTACATTGAAGTCTTCCCACCCTCAGAGCCAGACCACCACTAGGCTTCCCTCTGCTTTAACAATGTTCCTCCTCGGCAGATTCTGGATCTGATGTTTCTCTCTCTAGTTGCACCTTCATCACATACATGTGTTATCTACAAAGTAACCCCTTAGCATTTGGACACAATCATGTGTTTGTTTTGATACTCCCAGCCTTCTCCTCCTCGGCTGTGGACACAGACCTCTGGTTTTTGTTTTCCATGAGCACAGCATCTATTTTTAATTTAATTTTTTTTTTTTTTTTTTTTTTTTTTTTTTTTTTTTACGTTCAAAGGGATTAAAAAAGAATTGCATGCATCTCAAGTGCCAGGGGTTTTCATTTATCTTTACAAATTAATTTTAGTTAGTACCTAGAATTCCTTTAACGAACAGCTGATATGATCAGAATTTTGTTTCCAAAATAATATTCTTCTGCTAAGTGCTTCCATAGTAAAATGAGGGGAAAGGTATTGTTTTGTTCTTCGAGTGCATTGTGAATGCAGACAGGCTGGAGAACCAGCTAAATCACCAATCTAAGAGGCAGAATTGTATTTATTTTCCCCCCAATGGGTGCTAGGTCCTAATTGTAAATAATTTAATTTCCAACACCTGCAAATACGCGCGGTGTGCACGGGAGACATGATGTGAACACAGAGAAATGAATTTACTCCCCATATGGGCACGCCTGCCCCCTGGCAATGCATTTCCATACTCTTTAACTCGGGGACTGAAATTTTATAAATTGACAGTTTTGCTCAGAAGACCTTTCAAGCATCTTGTGTTTATGAGAATACGGGGGAATCTGCCGAATGAATTCGAGCACATGGATGAATTAAATTTGAAAACACACACACAGACCGAGAGGCAGGCAGCTCCCGGCTGTGGTGGTGAGCACAGATTTTATAAACTGTTAACCCGCGCACCGGGCTCTGCATACCCACGGCCCAGGATGGCGTTATCGGTTTAAGCATTCCACTTTGATTAAGCCACTTGAAAACCAAAGCAGCGTTGCCTCCACGGGCCTGAGCTAGGTTCGCTCTGGTCTGCAGCTAGAGCCCGCTCGCCCTGTGAGTAACGCGATTCTCTCTCTGTGCGGGGCTCTCTGTGTTAAGCCAGAAGCCGTTGAAGCTGCCGCAGAGTTCTGCTTGGGATCTAATTGGCTTCCATGTCCACGCAGCCCCCTTGCCTCCGCGGCAGCCTGGTCCTGAGCAGTCCGCCTGAGCTGTGCTGTTGTTTCTTTTTTGTAGAAAACACGCGTTAAACTGCCACCGAATGAAGCCGGCCCTGTTTAACGTGCTGTGTGAGATCAAGGAGAAGACAGGTAGGACCCGCGGCGTGTCCTCTGGCCCGGGGGCCCATTTCCCCCGCACCCGGGGCCTGACACTTAAACATTACAATTGCAGAGTGGGAGTTCTCCCCACACGGCGTCCTGGTTCCTGTAGGAGAAGCACAAGTTTCAGACAGGGATTAGCCAGCACCGCTGGTTCCTCAGCTCCACTCGGTGCACGGCCCCTGGGAGAACAGGCTGGGCTTGGAGGCTCTGAAGGAAGTTTACAGAATCAGTGCCTTTCGGGGAAATGTGAAAGTAAAGGCTGTTTCCGGAAGGAATGTGTTTTGGCCCGTATTTAACACACTCTTTGGGGGAGTTGTTTAAAGTTCCTTCTCATTGTCTCCGGCCATCACGCGGAGCAGGCCTCGGTTCTCCCGGTGCTGGCTGCTACCTGTGCCGCCCGCCGGGCCCGGGAGCCCATGATGTCACAGCGGGGGGCGATGTCACCGCGGGGGGGTGATGTCACAGCGGGGGGCGATGTCACCGTGGGGGGACGATGTCACCGTGGGGGACGATGTCACCGTGGGGGGCCATGTCACCTCCGGGCAACAGCTGGGCTTGGGCGCAGGGAATGCCAGGAGGTCGAGCTTTCTGTTGTGTTTTTACTCTCCGGGCCTCACTGCGAGGACTGACACACTTATGACACGTCCCAGGAGGGCCTTTAAATTTTAAAGCCACAATTATAACACAGCAGCCGGCCGCCCCGGGGAGGGCGCCTCGGGGACAGCTGCCCGGACAGGACATTCAGCCGCGTCCTCTCTCGTTTGTTTATTTTAATCCTTAGTTTCTCGGAGCGGGTGACTGTGTCTCTGGAAAAGAAAGCGTTGAGCAGGCGGCCTGATAGCGGGGCGAGAAGCCGGGGCCGGGGGTGACGGGAGGTGAGCGCCGGGCCTGGCGGGCTGGCTGGCGGCTGCGGGAAGTACCTGACAGCCTCGTTATTTATTTATTTCTCACAACAAGGAGTGTAACAGTCAATAATTCATATCTAAACCATATAAGCAAGGGCATGACATGGATGAAAGTGACAATAAATATGATTGCATGCCGGGTGATGCGCCTTGATGGGCGCACATAAAGAGGGCGGCGCGCGGCTCTCTCTCCGGGGCGCGCTGTGTTTCTCTTTTAAAAAATAAATAGTTTCAAGATGTGGCCGTGCGAGGGGCGAGGTAATTACTCGGGGCCCGAATTGTATGAAAAATTAGTGAGCGGCTCCTTTGTTGAGCGCTGTTTGTGCCGCGAGAGCATCCCAGACAAAGCTCCGGGCAGAGCCGCCAGGTTGCCGCGCTGACCTTATTGCCAGCCGCTAATTGCATTGTTTTAGCTGCGAGACACCTTGGGAGAGATTTATGGGCTGTGCACGCAGATAGCAAGGAACTGGTTCAGGTTGTCAGACTTTTTAGTTTTTCTTTTTCCGTGAGCTGAGAGCAGGAAACCTAAGTACATGTACACATTTTTGTTGTCTCTTTTTATTATTATTTTTTCTTTCTTTTTTATTTTTTATCTTGATGCTTATTTATTGTTAGTATTTATTTGGTTTGGTGACATTGGCTTCTAATCTAATATGTGTCCCACGGATCTTGATTTATAAAATGTGGAATCAAGACATAAAGACATTTGGTTTCTGAGGACACTTTATGGGTTTTTGTTGAAAGGAAGCCCATCAGGGCACTTACCTGCATGTTGTGGCCTAAGTGTTTAATTCCAGCCTCTAATGAAAGCCTCGGGGCGTCGGGGAGTCCGTGGGAGTGGTGGGGAGTGGGCGGGCCTGCGCAGACCCGGCCGGTGGGCTCGGGAGCTGGTCCTCGCTCCGAGGCTGAGCTGGTGGGAGAGCAGCCACGCTGGCCACGCCGTTCTCCCAAGGTGTAATGTCTTGTCAGAATGTGCATTTTGTTTTTTAATTTTTTTGTCGTTCAATGACATTCATATTTGGAGATTTTAAAAAAATCTAAATTAAGGGTTCACGTGTTGCCTCTGAAATAATATATTTTAAAAATGCTTTGTCAAGGGCTGTAAATTGAAGACGGTCGGCTCACTGCTTCGTGGTAAGGGAAACACACACAGAGTTTGGGAGTGAGAGGGTGGCCACGGGTGAAAGTGAAAAGTAAAAAATGGAAAAGAAAAGCCCCCCCATCCTCTGCGTGCTGGGGGAGGGGAGGAGAAGCTGCCTGGGATGCAGGGCGCTGGGGGTCCCAGAGCAGCCGCTTACCTCCCAGCTCGGCTCTGCCACCGGCCCCCGCAGGCCTGCCTCCTGCCTCCCACTCCCACCTCCCGCCTCCCGCCTCCTGTGTGGGTGCGAGGCAGGCACGCAGCGTGGAAACTTGCAGGAGTGTCTTTATCTCTTGGTCCAGAGCTAGTGGAAGGTCACTGGGTGGTCCTGCACGTACATTCCTCCAGGGTGTCACTCCTTCCAGCCTCTTTGCTTCTGCCAAGGATTTCCCTGCTGCCCACCTCCGGCCCACAGAGGCCGGGCGCAGGGTGCAGGGTGTAGGGTGCAGGGTGCAGGGTGCAGGGTGCAGGGTGCAGGGTGCAGAGGCTGGGTGCAGGGTGCAGGGTGCAGAGGCTAGGTGCAGGGTGCAGGGTGCAGGGTGTAGGGTGCAGGGTACAGAGGCCGGGTGCAGGTTACAGGGTGCAGGGCGCAGGGCGCAGGGTGAAGGGTGCAGGTTGCAGGGTGCAGGGTGCAGGGTGGGCTTTGTGGGTGTTGTGTCCTCCCTGGAGGGTCACAAGGTCACACTTTGGCTCAGCCGGGCAGATGGGGCTCAGAGGAGCCGGGCATGGCATGCCTTTGCTGCTTTGGCTTTTGTTAAAGATTTTACTTGGGAAACTCGGAGCCAAGTAGGAAAACTTGCTGATTGTCTCACCAACCTCTGGGAAGTTTAAGGAAACGCAGGCACAGGCCCCCGGAGCAGGCGGCGGCGACACACGGTTGATGGATAGGTATTTGAGTCAGGAATTACCGTGGGGATATTCAAGAAAAAAAGAAAGAGCCCCTGTGTTTTCTCGCCTTTGAGTGCGGGTGAGGTTTTATTTTCATACCTTTGTGCTTTTTAAATAAACGCGGCGGGAAAGAGCGCCCGGAGGAGCCGCAGCGGCCCAGCCCGAGGAGCCGCTCCGTCTCCGGCTCCCGTCTCCGGCTCCCGTCTCCGGCGCGTCCCAGGGGCTCTGTCTGCTCCTGGGACAGGATTGGTGGGGGGCTGGGACCATGTGGCATCGCGTGTTCTTTGTTTTCGGAGCCGCCGTGTCTGGGGCAGCAGGCTGTGTACCTGTGCTTGTGTGTGTGTGCGTGTGCGTGTGCGTGTGTGTTCGTGTATGTGTGTGTGTGTGTGTGTGTGCTGGGAGTGGGCCGGCGCAGGAGCAGGAGAAAGTCAGAGGTCACACTGTGCAGGAAGCCCGAGGGGACTTTGGTAAACTCCCTCCGTCTCTTTCATTTCTGAGTCAGAAAGCACTGAGGGTTAAAAATCAGGAAAACAAAAACTCCCGCGGCCGTTCCGCGGGGAAGAGTCCCTGCGAGCAGGGCGCCGGGCAGCTTCAATGTTCGAACAGGCTGCTGGCACCGCCGCGTTCTCTGCCCAGTGAAGCTGTGAGGCCTGGAGGGCATCAGAAATGCTCTCTGCTTTCCTCCCCCTTTGTCTCTCGGTCTTTCTCCCGGCGTTTGGTTAGCACGGCCGCTCAGTTACACCGCAGCCCCTTCCATACCTCCGCTCGCCTGCTGCTCCTGTCAGTGGAGCGATTGCTTAAGGGAGAATAGTTCGCGTGTGTGCACACACGTGCACGCATGTACATGTGTGCTCTGTGTGGTCGGGGCTGTGGGCGGAAGCTGTGCGCCACAGGGCACGGGTGCCAACAGCGAGACCGGGAGACAGGACGAGAGGAAGGAACGCAGACAATTCCCAGCTGCCTCTGGGCAGACGCCTTGTGGAGCAGAGATGGCCGGGGTGGCTTTCACAGAAGTTTGTCTGTAGCAGAACTCGTGTGCACGTGTGTGTGCGCGCATGTCCACAGTCTGAGAGAGGCGGGGGAGCCGCCCAGCACGGGAGCTCACCTCGGCTTTACGCAGGACGGCTGGGAGGCACATGTTCCGAGGGCGCTGGGGTCAGACCCCGTGCTGCTCCCTGAGATCGGAGCAGAGACCATGACGTTGTGATGAGCAGTGTCCCTGCTCTCCAGTTGGTGTTGGATGGTCCATTTTGGGCAAATTCTGGCACCTGAGAAGCGGGAGCTGGGTGCTCAGAACACCAGGGTCAGACCTACCTGAACAGGATTTGGGGAACTGGGTGTCATGTCTCTAACAGAGGGGGGCTGTGAGGATTGGAAATGAGACTGAGGACGCTGGGAGAGGATGGAGAGGGAGAGGCTTGTGACCTGGGAGGGGGGTGGGGTGGAGAGGTGGGGGAGGGTCCCAGTGGGTGGGCTGCTGGGGGGGGGGGCGCTGTGCTGTGAGTTCAGCTCCCTGCTGGTACCAGGCCTGTCGCACTGTTCCTCCACCTCTACTGTCAATATGGACTTCTGGTTGTTGCTGGCAAATTACAAAAAATACCCCGAACAAGGAAATGACCAAACTTGGATGTCGGACGTATTTATTTAAGGTGGGAAGGTTTGTCATTGTCGCGGGGAGCCTCGCCTGGCTCGGTCTGAGCCTCGGTTTGCACGCGGCCGGAGCATTCCGCCTTAGCACGGGCCTCACGCTTCTCTCCTTGGAGGCGGCTGTGTTTTCAGGTTGGGGAAGTGAATCTAAATATAGTTCTATTCCCTTTTACACTTTCCTTTTACCCTGGACGCCACCCGAGAGAGGGTGTCCGGGCCCAGCTCCCAGAGCAGCTGTCACTCATCCCCACGTGACCCTGTGCCCCCACCCCCGGTGTAGCCGGGGTGGCGGGAGTGGCGTCATTGGCTCCCCCCACGATGTGCAGGGTAAGGAGCACCCTGATTAATAAAATAAGCAGCGAATTAATGAGCTGTTTGCGGAGTGCCGGGCACTCTCCCTGCTGCGTAAATAAAAGATGCCCAGTTCTGTGACGGGTTGTCCAACTCCTGTCCGACTCCATCTCACAGCGGCACTGTGTGAACGTCTGGGCCAGAGGCACGGCCTGGCCAGGACGGCCGGGTGGCAGTGCGGGGTGAGGGCCCGGGCGCAGGCTTCTGCCTTCTGCCTTCTGCCTTCGAGGCGTCGCTTCCCAGGGCTCTGCAGCGTGGCTCCCGGGAAGAACACAGTGCGGACTGTCAGCCTGTGAGCCTCCTCCCTTCCTGGCGGAGCCGGGTCAGCCAGCAGCGGCTTCCGGCCGCCGCTCCGCTCGGAGGCTCTGCTCTGCTCTGCACGCCGGCTGGCGGGGGGGGGGTGGGGGGGGTGTGGGGTGTCACCATGGCTGCGCGTGGAGACTCGCCCATCTTGGTTCAGGTCACAGCTTCCACTCCCATCCTCCACGGACGTGTTTGTCGTTACGTGAGGTGGGCGTCGCACACCGGCTCCAGCTTTAGACCTTCCGCCAAATAATCACAAGATGCTGGAATGAGGTAGGAGTCCCTGTCCTCGCTGCGGTGCAGGACTGGGACTCCGAAGCTAGGCCACTGGGCCATGCCACCGATCTGCTTTTTAGCTGTGTGACCTTGTTCAAGTTCCTAAACCCCTCTGTGCCTCGCGCTCCTCCTCCACAGGATGGGATGGACAGTCGTACTGTCTCAGGGCTGTGAGGACTCGGTGAGATAATCCATGTAAATTGCAGGGCCGGGCCAGAGCAGACAGTTGGTAACTGTTAGCTTTTATTCTTCCTGGCCCTGCTTCCTCCCACGGAGAAAGCGGCCCGCACCAGATGGTCCCCACAGACCAAGCCAACTCTGCGGCGCCGAGGCCCGCTGAAAGGAGACCAAAATGCTGAATTTAAGATTCGCCCCTTTTGTTGCTCTCGCCATCCTCTCAGAGCGAGGAATGGCTGTCCTGGCAAAGCAGGGCTGGGCTGGGGGCGAAGAAGAGGGAGAAAACGGGGAAGAGCGAAGACAAAGGCTTTAATCGTCCACAGACGGGACAGCCGCTGCCGAGAAGCTCTAAGCTCCCTGTGTCCGCGACCGTGTTTTCTTAGCTTCGGCCGCGGGAGGGGTTACGCAATCCCAGTGAAACGTATCCATGCGGCTCACACGTTTCACAGCAGGAGGAGTGAGGTTAGGGCGACCTGACCTCCTCTCGTCTTCTTACTGTGCTCCTCGCTTAGGAAGAACGTTCGTCACGATGGCAGCCTCCGCACAGAGTGGATTTATTGTTTTCTCACGGCTTTTTTGAGATGGTTCATACACCCTGGAGTTCACTCACTCACACTGTGTGTTCAGTGATTTCAGTATATTTGCAAAGTTGTGCAGCCATCACCACAATCTAAATTTAGAATGTGTTCATCGCCCCAGGACCGTCGCTCGTCAGTTTGTGTCTCCCTGTGCCTCGCCCTCTGTGTCTAGATTTTCCTGTTCTGGACATCCTATAACACATGTGTCAAACACAAGGCCCGCGGGCCAAATCCGTCCCGCCAGGCCTTGCAATGTGGCCCGCACCGCACTGTCATCACTGCACTCGGCTGCGTTTCCATCACAATGACAGTTTATGACTGTTCAGTAAACCATTCGGCCCGAGATTTAGGCTGGATTTTAGATTTTGGCCCCTTCTCTGATTGAGTTCGACACCCCTACTATAGAATAAGAAGCTGATATGAAAATTGACTCAACCGCAGAACGACTGGTCACTATGATGTGTGCTGACCACCAGGGGGCAGATGCTCGATGCAAAAACTGCCCCTGGAGGTCAGTGCGCTCCCACAGTGGGAGCACCGCTCAGCCAGAAGCCGGGCTCATGGCTGGTGAGCCAGTGGCCGTGGTAGGAGCCTCTCCCGCCTCTTCGGCAGGCGAGTGGTAAGGAGCGAGGGGTTCCAGACTTCGAGAGGGATGTCTGACTGCTGGCTTAGGCCTGATCCCTGGGGGATCCCTGGGAGGATCGGGCCTAAGCCAGCAGGCGGACATCCCCTGAGGGGTCTTGGACTGTGAGAGAGCTCAGGCTGGGCTGAGGGACATCCCCCCTCACCCCCACCCCACGCAGTGCATGAATCTCGTGCACCAGGCCTCTAGTTTTCATATAAAGGGAAGCAGACACCATGCTTTGTTTTACATAATGTTTCCAAGGGTCGCCGTTACTATAGTGATGCTATGCGCCATTCCTTTTTCAGGACTGAGCAACATTCCCCAGTGCGCCAGCCTCAGCGTGCTCATCTGTTTGTCCGTCGATGCCTTTTCAGGCCATGGACGCTGCACACTCGCTCTGCGTGGGCCATCGCTGTTTCCTGGGGTCTGTGCGGGGAGAGGGGTACTGTCTGAGGCTGGCATTTGGAGGGGCTGCCCACTATGTGCGGGTGGCTGAGGCAGGTGCGGTCTTCGGGCACATTGTGAAGGCTGCTGGGCTCCGCCCCATGGGGGCGCTCCTGTCCTCCGCACAGGGCCCAGGCCTGTCTCCCCTGGGCCTGCCCCTCGGAGGCCAGGCTCTGGTAAGTCCAGGAGGCCTGCGTGCGCATGCTCGGATCAGGTGAGACTGTGCTCAGAGCCGTTTGCGTTCTGAAGAGGAAGAACGATGAGTCGAAGGGGTGACTCTGCTGTGGAATCCCAGGTGTCCGGGCCCCAGAGGAAGCTGTGGGCCCGGAGGACGGAGCAGAGGGGGACTCCGGGGCAGCGGGCCCATCCTGGCTGCGTGACTGGCGGGCACAGAGCTCCGTGTCCTCGCGCGGGCGGGAAGGACGACACGAGCAGGACAAGAATGACTATAAAGCACATAGTTGGCACAGGAAAGGGCCACGGCGATTGTTTTTCTGAAGCCGCGTGGCAGAGTGCGGCCCCTCCTGCCTTCACGAGGCTCTGTCTGCTCGGGGGTCTCTATTGCCACCTGTCCTGTGTCCTGTGTCCTGTGTCCGTGTGTCCGTGTGTCCTGTGTCCGGTGTCTGTGCCCGTGTGTCCTGTGTCTGTGTGTCCGTGTGTCCTGTGTCTGTGTGTCCGTCTGTCCTGTGTCCTTGTGTCCGTGTGTCCTATGTCTGTGTGTCCATGTGTCCTGTGTCCATGTGTCCTGTGTCCGTGTGTCCTGTGTCCTGTGTCCTGTATCCTGTGTCCTGTGTCTGTGTGTCCTGTGTCTGTGTGTCCTGTGTCCTGTGTCCGCGTGTCCGTGTGTCCGTGTGTCCTGTGTCCGTGTGTCTGTGTGTCCTGTGTCCTGTGTCCTGTGTCTGCGTGTCCGTGTGTCCGTGTGTCCTGTGTCCGTGTGTCCTGTGTCCGTGTGTCTGTGTGTCCTGTGTCTGTGTGTCCTGTGTCCTGTGTCCGCATGTCCGTGTGTCCGTGTGTCCTGTGTCCGCGTGTCCGTGTGTCCTGTGTCCGTGTGTCTGTGTGTCCTGTGTCTGTGTGTCCTGTGTCCTGTGTCCGTGTGTCCTGTGTCCGTGTGTCCGTGTGTCCTGTGTCTGTGTGTCCTGTGTCCTGTGTCCGCGTGTCCGTGTGTCCTGTGTCCTGTGTCTGCGTGTCCGTGTGTCCGTGTCCTGTGTCTGTGTGTCCTGTGTCCTGTGTCCTGTGTCCTGTGTCTGTGTGTCCTGTGTCCTGTGTCCTGTGTCCTGTGTCCGTGTGTCCTGTGTCCTGTGTCCTGTCCTGTGTCCTGTGTCTGTGTGTCCTGTGTCCTGTGTCTGTGTCCGTGTGTGTCCTGTGTCCTGTGTCCTGTGTCCGTGTGTCCTGTGTCCTGTGTCCTGTGTCCTGTGTCCTGTGTCCTGTGTCCTGTGTCCTGTGTCCTGTGTCCTGTGTCCTGTGTCCGTGTGTCCTGTGTCCTGTGTCCTGTGTCCGTGTGTCCTGTGTCCGTGTGTCCTGTGTCCTGTGTCCTGTGTCCTGTGTCCGTGTGTCCTGTGTCCTGTGTCCGCGTGTCCGTGTGTCCTGTGTCCTGTGTCCTGTGTCCTGTGTCCTGTGTCTGTGTGTCCTGTGTCCTGTGTCCGCGTGTCCGTGTGTCCGTGTGTCCTGTGTCCTGTGTCCTGTGTCCGTGTGTCCTGTGTCCTGTGTCCTGTGTCCGTGTGTCCTGTGTCCGTGTGTCCTGTGTCCGTGTGCGTGGGAGGACACCGTGGGGCAGTGCTGCCCTGGGAGCCCGCGAGCGGCTGTAGCTCCGGTGTCTGCAGTGTCCGGAGCCTCTTCACAGAGGAAGAGGAAACCGGACGTTGATTCTCACAGTACCTTTCATTTAAATCCGAATGTGTCAGATATTCCAGCGAGCTCAGCATAAGCACTGTGAGGCATTTCACTCTGTTTTCACTGGGGCCTGAGGTCCGCATGGTTTCGCACTCCCCTCGGCCTCACTGAGGACGAGCCCCTTAGCCCGCGCCTGGACGAGCCGGCCGCGCTGACGGCCAGCCGGGAGCGGCCCTGGCAGAGCGTCTGATTCGTGTTTGGCAGTTCCGCAGCCTGAGGAGGACACGTGCTTGTTCCTACTCAGGCGTGTCTGCTAGGTCTGTGGCGATTGCAGTCAGTTCCTGCTGGATAGAATGTTCCAGAAAGCACATCTGAGGCCTCCCTTCGGAGGGGATGCTTTGCTGCTGGCAACTGCTGCCTGATGCCTCTCTGCCCCTCTCTTCCCTTCTCCCCCCTCCGTCCCCCACGCCGTGCTCTGTGCTTCTCCCCTTGTGCTGCAGAAAGTCTGGAATGTTCCCTGACAGCACAGTGGGTGGGTGAGCCCTTGTTCCTCCGTCAAACCCTGGGGCCAGGGGTCCCGGCACGGGGTCCGGGCACGGCAGGAGCGCCGAGGCGGATGCCGCCGATCAGGCCCACGTGTCATTTTGAGAATGACCGCTCATCACGTGGTCTCAGGCGTCCAGAGGGGTGACTCCAAAGAGCCCCCGCTGTGCCCCTGCCGTGCCCCGCTCCATGGCTCCTGGGCCTGCCGTCCCTGCACGGCTGGCTTCTGTCCGAGAACACGCCCCTTCCTGTGCGGCAGCTCTGATGTGGCCGTGACCCCGTCGTCAGGTCCAGAGAGCCAGGCATGTTGTGGGTGCTGCTATAGCCACTTCCATCAGCCACGTCGCACTGAGAAGATGAACTAGAGGTAAAAAAATCAGCGGTCTTTTTTTCAATCCTCACCCAAGGAATGATTTTTTTCCATTGATTAAAAAATTGCTGAAACCGGTTTGGCTCAGTGGATAGAGCGTTGGCCTGCGGACTGAAGGGTCCCAGATTCGATTCTGGTCAAGGGCATGTACATTGGTTGCGGGCACATCCCCCGGTGGGGGGTGTGCAGGAGGCAGCTGGTCTATGTTTCTAGCTCTCTATCCCTCTCCCTTTCTCTCTGTAAGAAATCAATAAAATATATTTTTTTAAAAAAAATATATATATATACACACACACACACACACACACACACACGTATACTTTTATTGATTTCAGAGAGGAAAGGAAAGAAAGAGAGATAAAAACATCAACGATGAGAGACTCATTGATCG
Source organism: Pipistrellus kuhlii (assembly GCF_014108245.1). NCBI lineage: Eukaryota > Metazoa > Chordata > Mammalia > Chiroptera > Vespertilionidae > Pipistrellus > Pipistrellus kuhlii. Next base: position 179,920 of record NW_023425493.1, read on the forward strand.
GCTGCCTCCTGCATGTCCCTTACTGGGGATCAAGTCTGTAACCTGGGCATATGCCCTGACCAGGAATCAGACTGTGACCTCTGGTTCATAGGTCGATGCTCAATCACTGAGCCATGCTGTCCGAGCTCCATTGATTTTTTTAGAGAGACTAGAAGGGAGGGGGAGAGAGAGAGGAACATTGATGTGAGAGAGAGGCATACATTGATTGCCTCCCACATGCACCATGACTGGGGGTGGGGAATGGACCCAAAACCCAGGCTTGTGCCCTTGACTCGGAATCAAACCCGCGACCCTCTAGTGCACAAGCGGATGCTCTAACCCAGCGTTTTTCAACCGCTGTTCCGCGGCACACTAGTGTGCTGCGAGATGTTGCCTGGTGTGCCGTAGGTGCAGACAAGACAAGAATTTTATAATTTTTCACTATTTTGTTTACTTAATATTTCATAATAAAGTAATTATAAAATACTTTTTTTGTGTTTATTTGATTCCTATTCAAGAGAATTACTTTATATATAGTCAATATAGGCACAGAGTTAAATTTTTTAACATTTTCTAATGGTGGTGTGCCTCGTGATTTTTTTCATGAAACAAGTGTGCCTTTGCCCAAAAAAGGTTGAAAAACACTGCTCTAACCACTGGGCGCGGCCAGTGGGACGTATTTTAATGGAAGCAGTCCGCGTTGCCCGGCGAGGCTGGTTGGAGCCGTGACAGACAGGCTGCAGCTTACGGGGCCCAGGCCTCCCCAGCCCAGGAGGCCAGGAGCTGGGCGTGGTCTCCACCTCGGAACTGAGTGAACGTGGTCACCACTCGCCTCTGATAAAATCCAAAATACCGGCCCCCGCCCGCCCGCCCGCCCGCCCGCAGCTCCTGGAGACTCCGTCCCACAGAGAAGCTGCTGGCGGGGCCGCGCCTGGGCCTGGAGGCGGTCAGTCGTGTCCTGAGGCCGCAGGTGCTGGCAGAGTGGGGGTTCTGCCCTGTGATCACATCCTTCTGAATGGGAAGGTTCCCTAAACGTCTGTCCCCCCAGAGCAAGGCTCTCAGGCCGCTGCGCCGCCTCCGAGGCCGTCGTGGACAGCAGGCGGAGAGGCAGCTGTCCTCCAGGGCCCCTTCCACATGCCTGTCACCCCGCCCGCTGGGCTGCTGGGTGCAGGAGGGCGTGTGCATGGCACCCAGGGAGCAGGCGGGGCACCTGCGCCATGGGGGTGGGCCTGAAGCAGCTTCGTCCTGAGGCCAGGAACGGGAGGCAGGACCACAGACAGGACCTGGCCGAGCCTCGGCCTGGCGGAAGGAGCCCCCGGAGAGGGAGGGCTCTGGGACGCCCAAAGCTGGGGAACAGGAGCCGGTGAGACAACTCGGGCTGGCGCTGCCCGCAGGGCCTGGGGCTTGGCAGGAGTCCCCGTAGAGGGCCGGCCGGTGACAGTGGGATCAGGGTGCCCGGTGTCCAGTGTCCTCCACCTTCCCAGTGGCTCCTGCCAGCCCCTCTCATCCAGGGTGACCTGTGGGTGCTGGGAGGGGACCCTGCCCCAGGGAGATGCCGCAGGGACTCACCTAAGCTCAGGCCTCAGTCCCACCTCAGCCGCAGTCTGAGCCGCATGTGGTGCGAGTTTGGGTGGGGGTGGGGCTCATGGTGCGTCCCTCTCCACCCAAACTGCCGCGCACGAGGGTCCCTCCCCCACAGCTGGCTGGAGGCGGGCAGGAAGCGGCTGCCATCGGCTGGGCCGGCATCGCTTTACTCTCCTCTTGGAGGCTGCCCAGGACAGATGTGCTGATGTGAGATGCCGCTCCTCAGGGAGTCTGCTCCCCTCTGCCCAGGCCGGACAGAGGCCCGTGCGGCCGGAGCGGACTGGGCTGGCGCCTCCCTCTTTCCCGGGGTGTCCCAGCCGCCCAGCCTCTGCTCCGCCGCACAGGATGGGCCCCCGTGGGGGCGAAGGGCAGGGCCCGCGAGGGCGAGGTCAGGCGCTCTGGCTGTGAGGGTGGCACAGGGACACAGGCGCCGGGCAGCCAGCAGGGGGATGGGAGGAGGAAGATGGCGCTGGGGGCACCTTCTCTCCTCTAAGCCACCTCCATTCGCCCTTCCTGAGGGCTGCCGGAGGGTGTGGTGGAGCCTCTGACTGTGTGCTGGGCCCCACCTGTCCTGGGGAGGCGGTGCAAGCAACCTCTCAGGTCCGCAGGCTGAGCACGTGGCGCCGTGAGACCTACACCTGCCTGGAGGCTGCATTTTCCTCACTCGCTGACTCCTCTTTTTAGAGCCGGGGGTGTGGGCATCGCCGTGTATTCCGTCTGGCCCGTTCCTCCTGTGGCCGGCTCCGCGGGAGGCACGGTGGGCGAGGGGGCAGGACCCAGTGTGCCAGTCGCGGGCTGATCCATAAGGAGCTGGTGCCCAGGAAGGGACTGTGAAACGTCTGCTGACTCCCCCAACTCCCGGGCCCCGGACAGCACCCCTCAGAGCCAGGAGCGTGACTGTGAAGGGCCTGGCTCTGGGCGGCTCGGGCTCTGGGCGGCCACCTCCTTCACGGCCTGGGCAGGGCTGTGTCCAGGTTCTCGCTCAGCTGGGCTCCTTGCCCTTCCCTGAACCTGTGCCCAGGCCCCCCTTGCCGTTCTGCTTTCATCCTCTGTTCCCTTCCTCTCTTCACGGGGGGGGGGGGGGGGGTGGGGTGGGGGGGGGGGGGGGTCCCACAACTCAGCAGTTTGCTATTTGCCCAACTTGCGGTCCAAGAGCGCTTGGCATTTCCCGGCGGCTGGCATTTACCCCCGGCCGAGCAGGTGCGTGGTGACATTTGCTCACCTGGCAGTGTGCGCTCGGTGCCCTGGCCGGGGGCGGCTGGGAGGAAGTGTGACCTTTGCCTCCGCACGGTGCTTCCTGGGAGCGGAGGGCCTGCTGTGGCAGGTGCGGAGCTGGTGTCCACGCACTCGTGTGCGGCCAGCCTGGCGCATGGCCAGGGTACGGGCGCACCCCAGCGTTACTTTACCAAGTGCCGTTTCACACTCAGCTCGGCAGTCACCGTGCGCCTCCTGTTTCCAGAGCCTTCTTACCTCTCCCGCTCCCTCCCACGGCCAGGGGGTGCTGGGCTGACCTAATGCCTCGAGCTATGGGATCTCCTGTCCCTTCTGTTTCCGAGACCTGCGACGGCGTCCGTGGGGCCAGCCGGGCCTGGCCGGGTGCTGGTAGGGAGTAGCTGCTTGTCTCCTCGGACCGAACTGGCCAAGGGGCTTGTTCGACCCAGTTTCCAGGTCAGGTCAGGCCGGCCTGGGGCGTCCCAGCTCCTGGACCCACGGACACACAGACCGTGTGCCCGGGCGGTCAGCCGAGGAGGGGGCCGCTGCGGGCCAAGCTGTCACCTTATCCTCCTGTTTACCGAGCCCAGGCGCGGAGGGCGAGGGCCCCGGGCCAGGGTGGCGCTCACCGCGGCGGGGCTGGGACCGTGTCAGCGCGGCGCTGCCCTCCCGCTGGGTCCTGGGCGCAGGCCACACGCTGCGGCACGGAGCCTGACCACGCACGGTTTCAGACAAGGACCCGGAGAAGCAGGGAGGGTAACGATCGTCCCCGAAGCCCCACCGCTCATGAGAGGCGGAGCTAGGACGGATTTTACTCGGGAAATTTCCATGTAGGTTTTCCACGAAAATGCTCCTTCCCACAGGGTGACGGCCCTCACGTTGTGATTCTTCCAAGAAAATCCTGTGGAATGTACTCAGCTGTGCCAGAACGAGTACATTCTGTACATACGTGTGTTTACATGTGTATTCGTGTGTCACCTTTTCCAGTCTCTCTGGGAAGCCTGGGCCTCGCAGGAACGGACAGCAGGGTGCGGTGTCGGCCTGGACGCCCACCCTGGCCTGCAGTGTTTCTGTCGCCTCCGTGTGCGGCCACACGTCTCCATTACAGGCCGCTCTGGAGAACGGCCGGCTGAGCAGCTCCTTTCTGATGGGGAGGATCTGTGTGAGGAGGGACACCTGCTCCCAGGGGCGCTGGCCCGGGTGGAGATGACACCAGGTGAGGGCGCGCTGCGGGCCTGTTCCCAGTCCCCCAGGTGCTGGGAGGGAAGCGGTCTCCTGTGTTTGGATTCCTGGTTCAGACACGGTGTCACCAGGAAGCCTTAGTGAAGACAGTGTTACCGTGGGAACAGGACCGTGGAACCGCACTGCCGGCTCAGGACCGTCCCCGCCGCCTGTGCTCCTTTCCCTGCTGTCCTCTGCCGGGACGACTCCCCCTCTGGGGGCAGGATGACATCAGCGGTAACATTCTCTGCCATCAGCAGTCCCTGTGACCTATCTGATTCATTTATTTGCCGCTCACTCATTCCGAAGTGGAATTCAAGCAGCTTACCAGGAGATAGGCGTGATACAGAGATTGACTAAAAGCTGGTGCTCAGGGGAGATGCTCAGGTGGGAACCAAAGGCAGGGGATGCGGATGCCCTTACTGCTAATGGGAGGAGGAAGCTGCCTGGAGGCGCAAGGAAACGGGCACTGAGAACTGGAAGCAAACCGGCTGCTCGGAGAGGAAGATGTGTTCTGTCGGCTCTGCTGATGCCGCCGTCGGTCATTCTGAATGAGGGGATGCTACAGGGACCACCCACGTCGTCCACTTCGTATTTCCTAGTGCCCTCCCCCTCTCCCACTGTGCTCACCAGGCTTCAATGCCACGTGGGCCGATGACCTCTGGAAAACAAAATGCCCAGAGCACAGTAGATGCTCAGTTAATACTTTACAGGTGGAAACACTGTTTCACCTTTTATCCAAGGAGAAAACTCCATCCATTAACCTTTCCTGAGCACCTCCTACTAAAACGCAAAAGGATCATAAATGTCCCCCCATGCGGAACGGGCGCTCCTGGGGACAGTGCATCTCAGCAGAGACGCTGGGCTCGAACGTGGGTGCTGTCTGCGGGAGGCGGGCACGGCATCTTTGGTGACACGAGGTCTCTGAGTGCTGGCGGTGCTCGCACTGCGGCCGCTCCTCCGGGGCTCGGGATTGGATGCTGGAGCCGGCAGGAAGCGGTGACAGGCATGCTGGGCACCTGGAGGGGTGGCTTTTTGGTGCCATTTCTCATCGGAAACCCAGGTCCCTGGGATCGGGGTGGGGCCTCTTTTGGTGTTTCCCGACTCTGGCAGCTCCAGGAGCTGGCTGCCCCATGTCCGTTGTCTGGAGTGTGGCCACCTCGAGCTCCTGTGATGTCACAGAGCGAACCCGGTCCCAAGGTCAGAAGACCGCCCGTCCCTGGGACAGCCCAGTGACAGGAGAAGAGCCAGTGGCTGCCACACTGGCTGATACCCATCTTGTTCACTTGGAGGGGGTCCTCTGATCTACCGAGAAGGTGTGCCTTCTTTCCTTTTCTCTCTCTTTTCTTCCTTCCGTCCATTAACGTGCATTCACCAGGCGCTTGCTTCTAAGCGAGGCATGATGAGAAATGCAAGGTAGGCCCTGAGACTCCTGAGGCTGCAAGAAACAGAGAGGCTTCAGGGCAGTGGACGTGAGCGTGGCACAGCACGAACCCACAGCTCGCACTCAGCAGAAGATTCCAGAAAGACGGCTCCATTTCCTGCAGGACCCTCAGCTTCCCCTCCGGTGTGGACTCCCCTCCGGTGTGGACTCCCGGAGGGCCTGGCTTGCCCATCTTTGTGTGCCTGGCTTAGTGCTGGGTATCTGATGACACTCAATAAGTGTGAGTTAGAGGCCAGAAGGGAGTCTCAGGTGACTCATCCCAATCTAATCAGACTTGTTTATCTTTTCAGACAGAACGTCCTAAGGAATTCTACAGTTTCTACCCTCTGCTGGAGGACATGAGGGTGGGCACCTTGGGGTGTGCTTCCGTGATGAGTTGGAGACGGGAGGGCAGGGCAGAATCATTCTTGGGACTGCACCATGCCAGCCACATGCCACGGCCGGTGCTCAGAGCTCAGAGACAGGTTTCTGGTGGGAATGAGCCTGTTGGGGGTGGGGAGAGCCTTCGGGTGGCTGCTCTGAGTCTGAATCTCCTAGTGACGATGCCGGACTGGGGTATGAAGGGTGAGTAGGGTGTGAGCCCCCATGTAAGCCCCCAGTGTGAACCCCCAGTGTGAACTTCGCAGCATGAACTCAGCGTGAGCCTCCAATGTGAACCCCCAGTGTGAGCCCCTCGGTGTGAACTCCCTAGTATGAACCCCCATTTTGAGCCCCACAGAGTGAGCCCCACAGAGTGAGCCCCCAGTGTTAGCCCCCCAGTGAGCCTCCAGTGTGAACCCCCAGTGTGAGCCCCCCAGTGTGAGCCCCCAGTGTGAGCCCCCAGTGTGAGCCCCCAGTGTGAGCCCCCAATGTGAGCCCCCAGTGTGAGCCCCCCAGTGTGAGCCCCCAGTGTGAGCCCCCAGTGTGAGCCCCCCAGTGTGAGCCTCCAGTGTGAGCCCCCCAGTGTGAGCCCCCCAGTGTGAGCCCCCAGTGTGAGCCCCCAGTGTGAGCCCTCAGTGTGAGCCCCCAGTGTGAGCCCCCCAGTGTGAGCCCCCAGTGTGAGCCCCCAGTGTGAGCCCCCCAGTGTGAGCCCCCCAGTGTGAGCCCCCCAGTATGAGCCTCCAGTGTGAGCCCCCAGTGTGAGCCCTCAGTGTGAGCCCCCAGTGTGAGCCCCCAGTGTGAGCCCCCAGTGTGAGCCTCCAGTGTGAGCCTCCAGTGTGAGCCCCCCAGTGTGAGCCCCCCAGTGTGAGCCTCCAGTGTGAACCTCCAGTGTGAGCCTCCAGTGTGAGCCTCCAGTGTGAACCCTCAGTGTGAGTCCCCCAGTGTGAGTCCCCCAGTGTGAGCTCTGTTGCAGCTCTCTGCCTTGGAGGAGGAGAAAGAACGCTTGACCGTCTCCCCAGCAGGCCCCTCCCTCAGGGAAGACTCGGTGGAGGCTGGGAGTGCCCCGGGTTTCAGCCCTCCTGTGTCCTTCCCCAGGTCTCCGGGAGGAGGCCCAGCCCTGCTTGCTCTGTGCTTTGTGGTGGAGCCTCCTCGGGCGGAGCTGGAGGCTCTCAGATGGGAGCCCTGGGCTCTGAGGGAGGGGCCTGAGGGCCAGCAATGTACATGGACGTCCCGAGGCTCCTGGGCTGAGTAGAGGTGCAGGAGCGCCCCTTTGTGTGATGCTCCTTTGTGCCGCTGGCCAAGCGGGCGGAGGAGAGCAGAGCCCTCAGACGTGCAGGGTGCTGCAGCAGGCTTGTGGGCCTGAGACACTGGTGTTCCCAGTGACTCCTGTGGGTGAATGGTGGGCACTAAACACTGCACCAGGGCAGGCAGATCACACCACAGAGCTACCAGCAGGGTGACACACACACACACACCACAACACCATGCACATGTGTGCACGCGCGCACACACACCATACACATGCACTACACATATACCACAGACACACCACCACTACCACCATGCACATGCACACACACACACACACACCATACACATGCACCATACACTCACCACACACACACACACCACCACCACCATGCACATGCACACCCACACACCACCATCACCACCACTACCACCATGCACATGCACACACACATACACCATACACATGCACCATACACTCACCACACACACACACACTACCACCACCATGCACATGCACACACACACACCACCATCACCACCACAACCACCACCACCACCATGCACATGCACACACACATACCACCACCACCACCACGCACACACACCATACACATGCAGTACACATACACTACACACACACACACCCCCACCACCGCCATGCACACGCACACACTATGCACACCATACACACGCACTATACACACACACACACGTGCACCATGTATGCATACACACAGGCACCACACATATACCACATGCATACTCACACACCACGCACACCCATGCACGCATGCACACACACCAATCATATGCACCATACATATACCACAGCCACATGCACCACACACATAACACACATAATACACACACCACCACCCACACCCCACAAATATGCACACACACAGCACAGCACATGCACACACAACACACATCACACACCATGCACACACACCACACACATCACACACAATACATACCACAATGCATACACACACCACATGCACCACCCATGCATATATGTACACGCACCACATGCACATGCACCACATGCACCACACATGCCACATGCACCACATACACACCAGATGCACCACAAAGATACCACATACACCACACACCACACACACATGTACACCCCACAGACACACACACACACACACACACACACACGAGAGAAGAGGCTCCTGGGCATTGTGGTGGTGTGTGGTATGTGCGGTGAGTGTGTGTGGTGTGTGTAGTGTGTGTATGGTATGTGCGGTGTGCGTGGTGTCCGCGGTGTGTGTGTGTGGTGTGTGATGTGCGTGGTGTGTGCTGTGTGTGTGGTGTGTGCGGTGTGTGTGATGTGTGTGGTGTGTGCGATGTGTGTGGTGTGCAATGTGTGTGGTATGTGTGGTGTGTGCAATGTGTGCGATGTGCGTGGTGTGTTCGGTGTGTGTGTTGTGTGCAATGTGCGTGGTGTGTGTGTTGTGTGCGATGTGCGTGGTGTGTGTGTTGTGTGCGATGTGCGTGGTGTGTGCTGTGTGTGTGCTGTGTGTTGTGTGTGTTGTGTGCAATGTGTGTGGTGTGTGCGATGTGTGTGGTGTGCGTGTTGTGTGAGATGTGCGTGGTGTGTGCTGTGTGTGTGGTCTGTGTGGTGTGCGTGGTGTGTACAGTGTGTGCGGTGTGCGTTGTGTGCGTGGTGTGTGTTGTGTGCGATGTGCGTGGTGTGTGCTGTGTGTGTGGTGTGTGTGGTGAGTGGTGTGTGCGATGTGTGTGGTGTGCGATGTGCGTGGTGTGTGCTGTGTGTGCGGTGTGCGTGGTGTGTGTGTTGTGTGCGATGTGCGTGGTGTGTGCTGTGTGTGTGGTGTGTGTGGTGAGTGGTGTGTGCGATGTGTGCGGTGTGTGCTGTGTGTGCGGTGTGTGTGTTGTGTGTGGTGTGTGTGGTGTGTGCGGTGTGTGCTGTGTGTGCGGTGTGTGTGTTGTGTGTGTGGTGTGTGCGGTGTGTGCTGTGTGTGCGGTGTGTGTTGTGTGTGTGGTGTGCGTGGTGTGTGTTGTGTGCGTGGTGTGCGTGGTGTGTGTGTTGTGTGCGATGTGCGTGGTGTGTGCTGTGTGTGTGGTGTGTGTGGTGAGTGGTGTGTGCGATGTGTGTGGTGTGCGATGTGCGTGGTGTGTGCTGTGTGTGCGGTGTGCGTGGTGTGCGTGGTGTGTGTGTTGTGTGCGATGTGCGTGGTGTGTGCTGTGTGTGCGGTGTGCGCGGTGTGTGTGTTGTGTGTGTGGTGTGTGCGGTGTGTGCTGTGTGTGTGCTGTGTGCGGTGTGTGCGGTGAGGTCTGTGCACACACCTTCGCTTTCTGTGGACTCGCAGAACGCCGCCGCCGAGTGCGCTGTCTGTGCGGCCCTGCCCGGCGCCACCCCGCCCCCTCCTCCTCCAGCCCTCGGTGGCTTTATTAGGAATTCCCTCTGCTTTAGGGAAAAGGAGAAAGAGGCCAGCTGGAGGGACAAAACGGGATCCTGGCGGGCGGCCGCAGCCTGGCCCAGGGCCCCTGGGAGCGGCTTGTTTTCTTAAGACACCCTGCCCCCACCCGGCCTCCCTTTCTGAGGGGCTGTTCTAACCCCCCTTTCCTTCTCTTGTTTAAAGAGACCCCCCCCACCCCCCAGGCCTGAGTGGAGAGCAGTGATTTCTCCGCTGGCCGCTCCTCTCCGCCCAGCCCCCTCCCTGGCGAAGAGTTCATCCAAAGTTCGCATCCAGACTCCGAACAAAGTGGTGCAGACCTTTTCCTGACTCCTCACCCTTTGTCCCCATCACTCAGTGACAGACAGGGATCAAATGCTGAGGGCCAGCCAGGAGGCTGTGGGGGAGGGAGGATGCAGGGGAGCTCCATTAGCTGGCTGGCCTGGGAGCCCAGGGAGGGCAGGAGGGGCGAGGGGAGGCTGGGAGGAGGGGGAGAGGAGAGGGGGAGGAGGAGGGGGAGGAGGACTGGAGGGTGCTGGCCCAGAAAGGAGGCTAAGCTGCCCAGTTGCAGACTCGGCCTCCCCAGGTCTGCGGAGGCTCGGTGGTTTCTGTGGGCTCAGACAGGGCCCGCTGATCCGAAGCGGGCGGGGTGGGGGCGGGCTTGGGCTCTGGCTGGCTGCGGGCTGGTGGGCAGAGAGGCCGGGAAGTGCTGAAGCGGGAACCGAGAGGCATCCTGTCCTACTGTGCGAGTGAGCACACGTTCTCCGGACTGAGGGCTCACCTTCGGAGGAGGATCGGCCTTCCCGGGCACGGAGGCGTGTGGAGCCGATTGCTTCCTGCCGGTGCTAAGTGATCCCTGGCGCCCGGGAAGAGCCATTCACCTCCGGAAGGTGAGTTGTTTATTGCCGGCCAGTGGCACGTGGCCGTAATGCGGCTCATCCATCCTGCCACGTCCCCGCCAGCCTGCGGTGGAGGTGTGGTGTCCGCCGGCCACCGCGGGAGGGCGGCTGGGGGTGCTGGGCCCCGGCCGGACTGCGTGCTGGGGCGGGAGAGTGACTCTTCCAGGGTCTGTGGGCAGAGCCGCAGCCAGGCCGCCAGGCCGCCAGGTCAGGAGGTTCCCAGGCCACGTGCCTCAGAGCACAGCCCGAAGCGCTGCAGCCTCCCTCCGCTGCGGTCTGAGCTCTCACCGGCTCTCAGCTGCTCTCACCGGCTCTCACCGGCTCTGACCACAGGCAGAGGCCGGGGGGACACCCAGGACCGTCCGCCTCCCTGGGCTGCCCATCGAGGAGTCCTTGGGCTCTGGCTGCTCACATGCCCCCTGCCCCTACCGCTCTAGCGCCACCCGCCCCTGCATCGAGGGGTTCAGGCAGCTGCTGGGGAGATGGGGGCCGCAGTGGTGGAGGAGGAGGTTAAAGGGCCAGGTGCCGCTGTTTGGTGGGAGTGGGAGGTCCCTGGGAAATCTTGGTGTGGTCGTGGCCAGACCTACCCTCTCCTCCCTACCTCAGCACGGCCCTGGGGGGCTGGCTCCGGAACAGGCCTCCGCCCAGCCCCTGACGCGCGGGGAGCCCCACGAGTCTGCTGCTGGGGGAGCTGGGTGTGGTCTGAGGAGTCAGGGCTCCTTTCCTCCTTCCTGGCATGTCTTACGGGCCCTGTAAACGGAGCGGAGAACACAGTGCGCTCTTTGCTGGGAAGCTGAGGTGGTGACACAGGGGGGACACATGGTGTGTCGTGTCGTTCATGCAGGTCTGTCCTCTCGCCGGGCAGCGCACGCATGTGCATGGTGCCACCTCGTCCTCTCACAGCATGCCATGCGGGGGCACGGTGCCAGGCCCAGGTGAGGAGGTGGAAGCTCAGGAAGCAGCGACTCGGATTTGGGGGGATTTGGGGAATTTGGGGGAATTTGGGGGGACTTGGGAGGATTCAGTGTGCACCCAGTGACTGCCCAGTGGCTCTGCAGGAGGAGCCCTGGGACCACAGGACCAGGCTGTGCTCCTCAGGGTCTGGTAACGTGGGTCCTGCGTCACTGCCGGCGCCTTCAGGGGCTGGGCATCTGTGCCCGGTCACAGGGCTTTCTGAGGACTCCAGAGCACACTTAGGGTTCCTGGAGCATGTATCCTGCTCCGGAGAGCAAACTGCCCCGGACTGAGCAGCTTCGTTTGCATACAATAAATGTATGAATTAAGAGTGATTCTCACCAAATGATTAAAAAGTCTGTCTGTCACCACGCTGCTTTCCTGACACCATGTTTATTGACGATGAGTCTGTGTGAGCCTTTGAGTAGCGATGACGTTTTCGTTTCAGCATTCCCTAGCCCAGGCGACCTGGGGTGCCTGTCAGCAGACATGGGCGGGATTTGCTTGTCCATAGGTAGAGACGGGCAGACCTGTACCATCGGGCCTGGGAGGAGCAGGCCCCGTGTCCGTCCCTCAGGCCCCATGTCCGTCCGCAGGCCCCGTGTCCGTCCCGCAGGCCCCGTGTCCGTCCCTCGGGCCCCGTGTCCGCCCCAGGCCCCGTGTCCGTCCCGCAGGCCCCATGTCCGTCCCGCAGGCCCCATGTCCGTCCCGCAGGCCCCGTGTCCGTCCCTCGGGCCCCGTGTCCGTCCCTCGGGCCCCGTGTCCGCCCCAGGCCCCGTGTCCGTCCCGCAGGCCCCATGTCCGTCCCGCAGGCCCCGTGTCCGTCCTCGGGCCCCGTGTCCGTCCCTCGGGCCCCGTGTCCGCCCCAGCCCGTGTCCGTCCCGCAGGCCCCGTGTCCGTCCCGCAGGCCCCGTGTCCGTCCCTCGGGCCCCGTGTCCGCCCCAGGCCCCGTGTCCGTCCCGCAGGCCCCGTGTCCGTCCCTCGGGCCCCGTGTCCGTCCCTCAGGCCCTGTGTCCGCCCCAGGCCCCGTGTCCATCCCTCGGGCCCCGTGTCCGTCCCGCAGGCCCCGTGTCCGTCCTCGGGCCCCGTGTCCCGCCCGCAGGCCCCGTGTCCGTCCCTCGGGCCCCGTGTCCGTCCCTCGGGCCCCATGTCCGCCCGCAGGCCCCTTGTCCGTCCCGCAGGCCCCGTGTCCGTCCCGCAGGCCCCGTGTCCGTCCCGCAGGCCCCGTGTCCGTCCCTCGGGCCCCGTGTCCGTCCCGCAGGCCCCGTGTCCGTCCCGCAGGCCCCGTGTCCGTCCCTCAGGCCCCGTGTCCGTCCCTCGTGCCCCGTGTCCGTCCCTCGGGCCCCGTGTCCGTCCCTCAGGCCCTGTGTCCGCCCCAGGCCCCGTGTCCGTCCCTCGTGCCCCGTGTCCGTCCCTCGGACCCCGTGTCCGTCCCTCAGGCCCTGTGTCCGCCCCAGGCCCCGTGTCCGTCCCTCGTGCCCCGTGTCAGTCCCTCGGGCCCCGTGTCCGTCCCTCGTGCCCCGTGTCAGTCCCGCAGGCCCTCCTGCCACCCTCCAGGCTGTGTCTGGGAGCTCCTCGCGGCGTCTGCGGCGTCGGGGCCTCTGCGAGCGAGTGGGGTGCGTTCCGTTGGAGGCCGTCTAGACTCTCCACTCCCCCGTGGCACTGGGGCAAGTTGACGGGTGTAATTGATGAGTTATTCTGAGAATGTGGCTCCTGAGTAACAGGGTGGGGTGACGGGGTTTCTGGTGGCTGCGAGGCGGGGGAAGGGCAGGAGGGCCGGGCTGGGAGCCAGCGGGAAGGGGCCGGGAGGCTCTTTGTTCCAGCCTCGTGCTCTGGGTCTGGTTCTGGTAGGGCCGCAGTGGAAGTGTCCGGGGCCTCCACAGTTCCCAGCATGCCCTGAGAAGGGACAGACACACTCCCCTCGATGTGAACATCCGTGGCTCCCTCCTCAGTTGAGGTCAGAGCCATCCACCCAGCAGCTTCACTGTGTCCAGCCAGCCTCGCTGCCAGCTGTCCAAGGTCATGGCCATCTAGGATGGCTGTGGGACTCTCACGGGCCAGCCAGTTGAAGGTCTGCTGAGCCAGGCAGGCGGCGTGGAGGCCGAGGTTGGGACTGCCTTTCCTGTGGTCACTGGAGATGAGCAGGGCCTGGTGCGGGGGGCAGGCAGGGGCCTGAGGCGGTGACCTGACATCCCCACCCGGTAAGCGCAGGATCTGCGGTCGGGGCCAGCTTGTGTTGGAGCTTCTTCCTCCAGGGCTTTGAATTCTGCCCCTCAGGCTACAGCGCCCTCCCCTTGCCTCGCTGACGGGAAGCAGCTCCCGGGTTTTCTTGGGGCCACTCAGTTATGACGGGCCCCCTCGCCCTGGGAACCAGGGCTCCCGCACTGCCCCATGCACAGACCCTTCCTGGATCCTCACGGAGGCGGGCTGGGAGCACTTCTGTTTCCAAGAGTTGGGTGGGCCCCACACATGGGGCTGCTTCTGAAGAAGTGAGCCATGCTCGGAAGGTGGGGAAACTAGGTTTGCTCACATTCTCTCCCCTTTTCCCTGACAGAAAGGGAGCCTGGGGGGGCTCTGGCTTCAGGGGTTACCAGCAGATTGCCAGCCATGACCCGGGACAGGCCTCCACTTCTCTGTTTTCGTCCGTAAAAGTCCAGGTGTTTGGGCTACATCTAAAGCTCTTTGGGAGAGCTAAAACTTAAGGAATACTAGCCGTCCCTTCATAGCAATGGTGCCAGCTCTCCTCTTTCCCGTTAGCTTGGCCAGGCCAGGCACCGCTGTGTCCCGTGGTGGAGAGCGTGCCTGCGCTTTGCTTTCCACGCCCGGAGCAGGGACGCCGCGCCCACCGCGGCTTCTGGACCGGCTCCCGCAGGGTCAGCCCGACCCTGCCGGGCACTTCCTGTCGGGCACTTGGCGACTTCCAGGTTTTCTTCCTTTGGGAGGAGCCCCTGCTCCCAGGCCCCCTCCCTCCCTCCACACCGGTCAGCAGGTGGCTACATGGGGAGGCCCTCCTTCCAGGGAGTGGCCTCCTTGGTTCTTACAGTGACGTAATTTGCATGACATTGTATTAACTTCAAATCACTTGCCCATTCCATTTCACATCAGGGGTGGATTATCCCCTTTCCCAGATAAGGACAGTGGGTCTCTCAGAAGCAGTTTAGACCCTGCTCTGCTGCGGTCCAGGGGGGAAGGGCCAGAAGCCCGGCAGGAGGCTGTGCCTGAGGCGTGGAGACCCCCTGTCTAGCCGGGCACCACAAAAAAGGTGCCCTTCAAAGAGCAGCCGAAAAATTTAAATTTGCAATGAGAGCATTAAAAAAGGTGAAGAGCGTAGGTGAACTTAATTTAACAAATATTCCCATCTACCTAAAACTCTGTTTCCACGTGTAATCCACCATAGCTTGTGACGGAGATGCTTGGCTTTCTTTTTGGTGCCAAGTCTCGGAACTCGGAGTGCCGCTCACTCTCACACCGGCAGAGTGCAGGAGAGCCATGTGGCAGCAGCAGTGTGGCAGAGCAGTCTGCCCCTCACTGGGCAGAGCAGGACGCCCCCGGCCAAGTCCCTGGTTTGTAAGAAGAGGCGTCAATGAAGCATGCCCCCTTCAGACCTTTTGCCGCGGCACCTGGCTCACTGGCCTTGCGTGTGAGGTGAGGGCCCTTCCCTCTTGGGCTCCAGGGATTGGGCTCGGCGGGCCTCCACTGGTCCCCAGATTCTTCAGAAGTAGCCCCACGGCAGAGGGCTTTCTGGTTGCTCCGCAGTCTGCCCTGGGGGAATGCATGAGTCCCCGCCGGGCAGGGTGCAGACCTTGCAGAGGGAGGGCTCACGGCTGCTCAGAATCTCCCTCGCACAGCCTTGGACTTGGGCATGACTCTCCCTAAACATCCTGGGGACCCTGAGCATCACCCACGTGGGGGGTGAGCCAAGTGGGCGGTGTGGACGAGGGTGGCACGAGGGAGCCCCAGGCTGGGCAGTCTCGATGGGAAAGAAGGTCAGCTACCTGGTGGGTGGCTCTGGCGGCTTCTCCGAGAGGGAGGGGAGGCGCCACTTCTCAGTGCCTGCTGTGGCGCTGCCTGCTCATTGCTCATCGTCACCCCAGCTCAGCTTCCTTGCAGCAGGTGGTCTCCAAACCCACGTGATCGCCGCCGGCGGGAGTTCTTATTTATGGTGGGGACGGATGGCGATGGGGATGGTGATGGTTATGATTATTGACAGCCGTTATTATCAGCATTGTTGCTATTGAGTGAGTCAGCAACCGTGCGGAAGGGGCTCTGAACTCAGGCCTGGACGCGGCCCTGGCAATGGGCTCGCAGGGGGATGACAGGCAGAGGCCGGCCTGGGCTGAGCTAGGGAAGTCCGTCCTGCAGACACGCTGCCAGCAGAGAGCCCCATGGCTCTGATTCAGGGCTTTGGTGGCGCCCACAATGGGGCTGGGTTGCTGACTAGATAAAGAGAAGAATTTCCCAGTGAAAGCAGCCGGCTGCTTACGCCCAGTTTTCCCATTAGGCTGAGTTATGAACGGCAAACCTGGGGGAAGGCGGATGTCTGTGGCCTCACTGGTGAGCAGGCTGGCGGTGGCGGTCTGTTGTCACTGTTACAACGGCTTTGATTTCAGTGTTTAGCTTTCCGTGCCTAGCGTCCTTCTGTGTGAAGCCAGGATAACTGCAGGGTAGACTGTGTCTTGAGAAGTAAGATATTACTATTTCCATGACAATTATTCCACCCTCATTTTGTTTCCGCATTAACCTCCGAGCTCTTTCTCTCGTCGTGTGTGTGTATCCCCACTTCTCTAACATCCACTTACCCAGGAGGAACCGGGCCCAGAGAAGCTGAGGGCTTGGCCGAGGCCACACAGCGGAGGGACAGGGATGAAGAAGGTCTGTGGGGCTCTCGGGTCCCAGGAGGCTGGCCCCGGACCTGCTTTGAGACAGGAGTTCTCTCGGGTCTCTGTTTGCTTTGGTTTATAATTTGCCTGGTGGTGTGAGTGTTCTTTTGGGAAACGGTTATTGCAGTTAAAACTCTGCCTTAAACCACATTCTCTCCTGGGATGGTCCGTGGCCCGGAAGCCGGCAGGCGCCCCCCTCCCTGTCTGCCGTGGAGGAGCAGGCTGTTGGCGGGTGCCACACCCTTAGAGGGCAGATGCTGACCTCGGTTCTCCGAAGAGGTGGGCCAGCCCGCCCTGTTGGAATGATGGGGACACACGGTTACTTGTCTGCCACACTTTCCACTTCCTTCTGTGGCCGGAAGAGGACGCCACAGCCATGTGGACTCCCAACTGAGATTGGGGGTCCTGGCCTTGGAGCCAGGAGCTGGTGCCCGGGCTGTGTCGGCCTGATGTGAGCATCATTATGGGGAATTTGGTAGAACATTGAGTCAGACTGTCCTCGAAAACCCGAGGTTCATTGTCACTGTGGGGTTAGACTGAAGGAGGAGCCCGTGAAGGACCGAAGTCTCCACTGCCTTTCGGCCTCCTCACGGTTCCCGCTGACCGACCGGGACACGCGGGCTGTGGCGAAGCTGCCGGCTCCTGCCACCGCGAGGGCCTTCCCTGCTGTCCTTGGCCACAGCCTCCGGGCCCTGCGCCCATCCGGTGCTGACCCGTGTAGTTAAGCTGTTAGTAAGCGGAACCTGGTCAGCCGCCAGTCCCCCTTCTCCTCTCAGCGGGAGCCAGGCCCCTGCTGTGGCTGGTGGACAGGCCGCTTGTCCAGGCCAGAGGGGGGGGGGGCTAGCCGGCTCCAGGCCCTGTTAGTGAACTGCCCCTCACACGCAGGGGCAAAGCCCAGGAATATCCAGAAGGGGCTTGCAAGGGGGTGCTAGGCCTCTCCCTCTGCTGTGGCCCTTCTCTTAATCCTTAAAAACCCGGGTGGCCAGGGGACTGTCCCTGTTTGTGCCTGGGAGATGAGGATAAGGATCTTGGGAAAGACCTACGCAAACACGCCTGCATTCCTGACCTCTGGTTTGATGCGATCCGTGTGCGCGCTGCAGCCTGTGAGTTGGGCAAGGCAGCGGGCTCTTTGGGTTAACAACTTCTCAGGTTGTCTAAGCGGTGATTGACTTGACCCCAAAATCCACCTCTTCTCAGCTGGCACTTAGGACACTGGCTGTGGGGGCAAAGGGGCCCCTCCATCGCCCTGTCCTCGGTCTGAGCACTGCCCGGGGCAGCTCCTCCACCGCAGTCTCCACCGGAGCCTGTGTGCTTGGCTGAGGAACTGGGACTGCGCCTGGCAAACCACAGCGTCAGGGACACACACACTTTCCCGCGGACGTGTGCACAGCGCTGTGTACGCCATGTCACTTAGTATCACTACCCTCAATGTGCAGGCGATGAGGAAGCTGAGGGCCACGGCGAGTATGTAGCCTCCGGAGCCTGCCGTGTGCTGCCTGCTCCAGGGTCCTCCCTCCTCATCCCGCCATTCCACTGCTCTGGGGATTGCAGTTTAACCTCTGAGGCCCCTTCAACCCTGGTATTCCTTCCTCCATTTCTTCCCTCCATCCCTCTCATTCTTCCCGCCCTCCCTCTCTCCCACCCCCTCTGTACTGTCTCCATCCCCTGTACCAGGATGCCCGGGCGCTCAGCCCCGCCCGTGGAGATAACTGCTCGGTGATAACAGGACCCAGTGATGCAGCCCTAACACCCAGAGCGGACATGGCTTCTCGGCCCTGTGCCTGGCCTCTGTGTCTGCTTCACGGAGGCACCAGAGGCCACACATGACCTATCACAGCAGCCGTGAAGGGCTGGCAGACACGACGAGCTGCTGGAGGGGCGTGGCATCGTGACCGCGGGAATTCTCCGTGATAAGCTGAGCTTGCCTCTTGGTGTAGAGCTGGGCCACTCTTTTGAGGCTTTCCCTAAGACCCCTCATGTCGAGGAAATATTTTCTTCACGATGAATTGCATTTAAAAAGTCTTACTGTTTCCAAAATACATGAATTAACCAAAGTAAAGACAGGAGAGGACAGGACCAGCATGTTCCCTTCTTCCACTGAGGCCAGTACATCTGCTCATTGCTGGGGAGTCCTCAATCCACCCCAGACCCTGGTCTCCCAGGGACGAGGCCCTGCCCTCCTGGAGGGACAAGAGGGACGAGGCCCCGCCCTCCTGGAGGGACAAGAAGGACGAGGCCCCGCCCTCCTGGAGGGAGGAGTCCCGCCCTTCTTGAGGGTGTGGTGCTGGGATGGGGCTGGGGAGGGCGATGGGAGCTGAGGCTTAGGAGGCCACCTCACTGTGGGGTGGTGAGGCCCACAGAAGTCTCCCTGAGAGCTGACAGGTGAACAGGGATCTGAGACGAAGGGGAATTGCTGGGTGGTGTATGTAGGGTGCAGAGGGGCAGAAGAACAGTTTGTTAAAATGTGTTCATTATGGAGGAAGATCATGTTGTCCAATGAAATTCTGCAGCAGAGCTGGCCAGGTGCGTGGCCCTGAGGCAGGTGGACGGACGCCAGGCAGGGCTCCTGCCTGTGGGTGAGGACAGGCCCTCACAGCCAGCAGCCGCTCATGGCTTCTCTTCCTGCGATGACGCACAGTCAGACCCCGTGCTGGAAGGCATGGGGACTCGGGAAGGCTTCTCCATCAGAGGCAGTTGGCCAAGCATGTAAGTGATGTAACTTATAAATACATACTGAGCTTTGAAATGTGCAGGGAGCTGGGATTACGGACTCCAGCTTGCTCAGGGCCCAGATAGCCAGTTCAGAGAAGCCAGCTGTTGGGAGACGTTATAACTGGACGGAAGCCGCCGGTGCCCAGCTCACCTCGGCTGCTCCCAGGAGTGGGTCTGATGGGGCCTCTGTGGAAACGCCTAGAAGCGGGACCCTCTGTGAAAACAGCACACAGGCCTGAGAAGGGCTGAGCCCCTTAATGATTCCGATGTGGGTTCAGGAGGGCCTGGTGGCCGCTCACCCTGGCGTTTTCATCTCTGCTCTGGGGCCTTCTTCGATCATCATCCACCACATTCACTGAGCACCAGCTTCCTGCCACACTCTGTGCCACAGGTGCCAGCAGGTGCCTTCTGCGCGGAGTGGGTGATGGTGATGGCCGGCGGCAGCTTCCCTGCGGCCGGAAGGGGACCGACGGGCTGGAGGTGTGGGGAGCCCAGCAGCTGCCTCTGCCCCGCCACCAGCCAGGGGCGGCTCCTCCGCCCAGGTCCTGTGGACCGGATGCCACTGCCCCTGACCTGAGCAAACCCCCTTCACCGCCATCAGTGCCAATGCCGAACCCGGTCTTTGTGTGACTCAGCGTGGGTTGCGAGCTGCTGTCTCTCCTGGGCAGACGAGGAGAGCCGCAGGTGCACCTCCGGGTGGTGAGCAGAGCCAGCTGAGCGGCCAGACTTCCGGGATCACAGAAGGCTCTGCCCGGGCCCCCGCTCTGCCCGGGCCCCCGCTCTGCCCGGGCCCCCGCTCTGCCCGGGCCCCAGCTCTGCCCGGGCCCCAGCTCTGCCCGGGCCCCCGTTCTGCCCGGGCCCCAGCTCTGCCCGGGCCCCAGCTCTGCCCGGGCCCCCGCTCTGCCCGGGCCCCAGCTCTGCCCCGGGCCCCCGTTCTGCCCCGGACCCCGGGCCTCATTTCTCAGGGTTCTGTGAGGCCACAGGGGGACAGGCAGACTCGGGCGGCGGGAGGTGGGCAGGAGGAGGGACAGGCCTGGCTCCCGGAGGCTTCGGCAGGCTCCGCTCTCGTGATTCATGGCTCTTTCTCTGGAGCTAATTTCTGCTAATGCAGGAATTCCAGGCATCTTTCGGGAATTGGGGGAGACTGCCTCTCCTGAAATATGAACCATCTGCACTCGGTCTCCGCGGAGCTCCAGTGTCTGGGGGGAAACGGGAAAGAGTTGATATGAAACAGACATTGTTCCAAACAATAAATTCCCCTTTTCTCATTAATGAGAAAATAAATTTAGGGGCAGAGGTGTCAGACGTTTCAGAGGTGTCCCCGCCCCCTCCTCCTCCATGAACCCCCTTCCCCAAAAGTGAGAAGGTCGGAGCAGGGAGCAGGAAGCGGGCTCCCCTGCCGCCTGCAGTCCCTCTGGGATCTCTCCTTCCCGAGGCGAGACCTGAGCGCCCGTGGGCACAGCAGGGCGGGACCGTGGAGCCCTCTCAGCGGTGCAGGGAGTTCTTCACCTCAGAGCACCAGGTCCTGCTCCCAGTCCGCCCCATTCCCTGCCCCGGGCCCTCTTTCCTCTGGGCTCCTGGAGGCCTCCCGGGCGCTGAGCTTCTGGCCTCACCCGGAGCCAGCATAGCGCCTGCGCATATCACTGAACCCCTGGGTGCAGGGAAGAGCTGTGCTTTAGGTTGGGGAGGGAGGGGGAGAGGAAAGCTAGCCACTAGCAAAGCTCCCCCCTTTCACCTCTGCACCCCCAGCTCCCGAGGCAGCCCCTCTCACTGCGGGTGCCAAGTCTGCCCAGTGAAAGGTGGTGATGACTTAAGTGGGGGCCGTGGTGAAAAGAGGGGGGCTGCATGGCTGCCTCCCACAGAGAAGGGAACCCGGGCAGGGGGCCCGAGAGGGGGTCCCAAGTGCTTCCTGGCTGAGAGACACAGCAATCCCAAGACCCAAACCCGTCCCACCCAGGCCTTGTGCGATCCCAGATGCGCCTGCTGTCACAGTGGGTACTGAGGCCAGCACGGCTCCTGCATCCCCGCCTACCATCCGCACGCAGGCCTGCAACCCTCTCTGGCGCCAATAACAGTCCCCCGCGGACAGAGGGATGGGGGCAGGACGGGAAGTCCGCTCTGAGCTTGGAGGGTGGTCCAGGCCCCTCCTGTCTCCTCTTTGAACCGGCCGGCGCTGGCTCCGGCTGGAGGAGCCCTGGGCCCCTTCCCTGTGGTCGAGGCCTGTGGTTTCCAAAGACAATGAGTGGGTCCACATGAAAGCGGGGGAGCAGCCAGAAGCCAGCGTCCGGGGGCTGGGAGGGGCCGCTTCCTAGAGGTGACGCTCCTGTAGAAACCAGCGGGAACCGGTGGGAACAAGGGGAATGCGTGATCACTCCCCTTCCCGTGATCAGCCTCACAGTGGCCGGTGACCCGAGTCAGGCCGCAGTCCTGGGGCTTCAGAGCTGGCACCACGCTGGCTGGGGCGGCCGGGCCCTCCTTAGAGTCTGGGCCGGGAGATGGGGAGAAAGAAAGAAAGAAAGGCGAAAATTGAATTAAATGTCTGCCCAGCAGAATGAATTCTGTCTCCAGCCAGGCTGGCTCACATCTGTCCGCCTTTTAGTTTCTGAACTTTCCCTCACCATAAATCCTGTTTCTTCTCCTTTTATCCTGGGATGCTTTCCGTCTCTGCCAGCCCTCAGCTGGCCCACGCCTGCCCAGCCCGGCCCTCGGCCTTCCTGTCCCTGCTCCCGCCCCGGACCCAGCCTTCTCCCCTCTCAGGGTCTCAGGCTTTATGGCTGCTGTTCCCCTGACCCTTCCGGGTCGTTTACTTCTCTGGTTCGGGCCGCATTCCAATTCCTGTCTTTCCAGTGACATTGTTCCTCCCGCAGCCGCCCTGGGGCTCCTGTTCGGTGTCTGCTTGTGAGTCCGCAGAACAAAATAGCATGGGCCCCGGCTTGGCCACGCCCCACCCACTGCCGCCCGCTCTGAGGCGCGGCTCACGCACCCTGCCAAGCACAGGAAGGAGAGGGACCCCCAGGAGTTGGGACACTGTCGTGGAGGGCAGCTGCCTGGTTCTGGGGTGTCGTAGCTGGGCCTGCAGAGCTGGCCCCCCATCCCTCCTCCCATCGCCCTTCACCTCCAGCCCAGGAGAGGGCCGCCCCCAACAAAGGCCCCTTTCTCCCAGCCTCTGTTTTGATAGTCTCGGGTTACCCGGCCTCGTCCTCACTGCCATTTATAACCCTGCCAAGGCAGCATGATGTCATGTTGTTTTTCAGGATCGCCAGGAGGGTTTTTTTTGCCCCAGGTCAGAAGAATGCCCGTGGATTTTTGCTGAAATGAGCCATGGCAGCCACCACGTGGGCGAAGGCGAGGACGCGGGCACCCTGCGCTGCCCGGTGGACCTCCCGCTCCGCACCCAGGCCGGCCCTCCGCAGCTGGCCACCCTCGGCACGGGCCAGGCCGCGCCCTGCAGTGTCCTGCCGGAGCCTCATCCTGGTCTTGGCTTCCAGAGCCTGGTCATTGAGCTGAGACTGAGCTAGGAGTGACAGGACGGAGCAGGGGACATGGGGCTCCCCTCTCCTCCTGGAGCCTGGGGGTGACCCCGGGGCGCTCACAGCCCGGCAGTAACGCTGACTCCCAGAGATCACCGTGTGGGATAGTCCTGTGGGGAAACAGGACAGAAGCCGCTCAGAGCAGAACCGGCCCCCTGCAGAGTCACTCTCGGGGCAGGCGGAATTCTTCAGGCCTCCGGCGACGGGGCCTGAGTGGGAGCACAGGGCCCAGCGGGAGGCACACTCAGAGGGAGTTGCTTGCACACCTCTGACCGACCCTCCCTTACGAGAGGCTGAGGCAGAGCGGGTTAGAGACGGGCCGGGGAGACCTGTGCTGTGACAAAGGCTGTGTCTGCGAGTGGGGACAGTGGTTCTGTCCCAGCGGCCAGGCTGCCTGCTGGTCCCAGTGTGGCACATCAGGCGCCCAGCAGCCACTGGCGCCTCCTCTCTTCTTGGCAGGCCCGCTCCCTGGCTCCGCCCCCCTGTTCTCTCTCTGAGGACATGTGACTCTGGCACCCGTGGCACCACCTGGTCACCGACCTTTGCCAAGGGGCTGGCGAAGCATGGGCCTCCATGTTCACCTCTGAGATGCAGAAGTGGCTCGTCACCCTGCAGGTTAAGGCCAGGCTTAGGGCAGTGCTTAGGGCAGTGCCCGGGCCGTGCCAAGCTGGGAGCACGCCATGGAGGCCTGGCTGGCCTGGCCACGCCCCTGAACTCCAAGCACGGCAGCTCTTTCCTGCAGTTTCTCTTCAAATCTGCATTTCTCAGGCCAGAGGCCACTGCCGACAGATTCTGCAGGGTCCCCGGTGCGCGGCCTGCGGAGCTGAGTGGGATCTCATTTGTTTTCTCTCATTAACGATCCGGTCTCCTGACCACTGTCCCCACTGCTCCCGTGGCTGCGTGAGCCTTCAGAGAGCCACGGGGGATCTGTGAGAAGCGATTCACTATTTCCCCCGTATCTCCTTTCCTCTGCTCTGAGGGATACAGAAATAACACCAGGACCGCACTGTTTTTCTGAGGTGGTCTCTCCTCTCAGGCCAGCCGCTCTATAAAGGTGAGATGTTCCTGATGGCGTTGGGCGGTTCCCCCCCCAGGACAAGCTGCAGACGGCTCACCTTCTAAATGTTAGGCGCCAAAGTGACCTTTTTGCGATCAATTTGTTTTAATCCAGCGCCATTACCAGCAACCGCGTCCCGTTGTGGGGGCGAAGTGGTGATGTGCAGCAGTTAGTCCTGCCCACGTCGCCCAGAGGGCTACTGGGTGGCTTTGTTTCCTGCACACGCAGGTCAATACACCAGGAGACGGCTCCAGAGACCGGGGAGGGGAGAGGAGGCGCCTGGCAGCCCACAGCCCAGTGAGGACCAGGGCACCCATGGGCTTGGGGCTTGGGGGTGGTTCCCCTGGTTAAGTAAGAGCCAGGAGCCCCGGGAGGTGAAGGGTTATTGGATTTGGTGATGAGGTGCTGTCCAGGTGGTCACCATGGAAACCCTTTGCACGGGGGTCTCCTGAGATGACAAACCAGCCGTGTCCGTGTGGAATACAGTCACGTGTATGTGGGACAGATCGATGGCCTGGTCCAGTCTTTGTCTATAATTGGCCTCTGGAGCCTCGGCTCTGTGACTCCAGGCAAACTTCCCCGTGGCCGTTCTCCAGACCTGGGCTGACTCGACGGGGGACGGGTCGGGGCCAGCCCTGAAGCAGCCTCCAGTGCTGCTCCCAGAGTTTGACGCTGCTGCTGCCCTGGGCCCTGGGGTCCCGTGTGCACCAGCTGGCCCTGCACACTCTGTCCCTAGGCCTCCGGCGCCTTCTCATGCTGCTGGGCGGTGCAGCAGGGAGTGCCGGTCTGGTCCACGTTCCAGTGATGGTGGGACCCAGCAGGCCAGGCCCAATGGTAACTCAGTGTCTGTTGGGTGGGTCCCCGTGAGAAGTACCTCCCGGGAAGTGCACAGTGAGGTGAGTCTCAGGCAGCCGAATCGCATTCTATGGCTCCTGCGTGATTCATCTAGGAATCTGTTCTCAAGGACAAAACCCTAGCCAAGGTCATCGCAAGCACACTGAAATCTCTAGTGCAGGCTTAGGAGGCACAGTTAGGATAAATCACAAGGTAAAAGCACTTTGTGTAACGGGGTGGGGGACATCCAGAGTGGTGTACTCTTGGTGCTAAGTGGAGAGGGAGCTGCATTTCCTGAGCTTACGGTCCTTTGAAATGTGCTAATAATGGCTCATATTTACGACCTTTATCGTGCGAGATCCATGGATGTAGATCATTTCCCATAATCCTCATGATCATCCTTTGAAGAAGGGGGTATATTTATCCCAATTTACAGATTTTGAGCCCGCGGTCCAACTAAGTAATTTGCCCGAGGTCACCAGCTGTCAGATGCAGGCCTGGGATCTGAACCCACCTGGGGTCCTTTCCCGAGGCCGCATCAGATTTCCTCCAGGCGGTTTCTTTACTGTTGGGGCCAAACAGCACACTCTCCCCTCAGATATTATTCTGGAAGATCCTTAAGTTCATGTGCCCAGACCATGGCCCTGTGCCCGTGCCTTTACGTTCTATCTCCCACGGAGGCTGTAACTCCGGCCAAGGTCTGGGGCTCGTCGGCTCAGCTGGCGGGAGCTAATGGGGCTGAGGTGACGAGGTTCAGCCTCCAGATGAGCCTGTCGCTGGGCTCAGTTTCACGGCCACAGAATTAACCTCTCACCCGGGCAGCTGCCTCGCAGTGCAGGAGCTGATCTGAGCGGTGCAAAGGGGATTGTGGAGAAAACTGCTCGACTGGCCGCCCAGGACTGGATGGGCCTCAGTCATGTTCTCTCTGGAGTCGAGTAGGTGGCCGTTTGGAGGGCTGAGCACACACCGAGCCCCAGCTCTCTGGCTCAGTGGTGGCAGGAAGGCTGCCTCATGGCGGGTTGGAGTGGTGGCTTAGCGGGCATCTGGCCTTCCTGTGCTGACCGTGCGGTGAATCCAGAGGGCCTGGTGCGCCCGTGGCATCGGCAGAGCCTTCTCCCTGGACGAGCATCCTTTGTGCCCCACAGAAAATGTGGTTCTATTGATGGCCAGTCCCCACAGCGGAGTCCTCCCTCCGCAGGGGCAGTCCACCCAGCACGTGTGGTTCTTTGCTCAGCACAGGGTACCTTTATCTCTGAAGTCCTCCCCATCGAGGTCCACTTTCTCTCTTTTTGGCCTTCATTGTGTACGTGGGATTCTGTGGCTGCCCACAGCACGTGCCCACGGCACATGTCCACGGCTGGGCCACGGCAGAGACTAGAACCCAGGCCTCTGGGCTCTGGCCCTCCATCTCCCGTAAGGCCTGTGCTGCCTCCTGGTGGACAGAGCACTGCAGGGAGCAGAGGAGGCGTGGCTGGTGACTGTCAGCATTCTTTCCCGTTTCCCACCTCCGGGCCAGCCTCGAGCAACCCTTCAGCACCCCATGTTAGCCGCACTATTCATAACACACAGAAGCATCACTTAAAATAGGGGTGTCGAACTCAATCAGAGAAGGGGCCAAAATCTAAAATCCAGCCTAAATCGCAGGCCGAATGGTTTACTGAACAGTCATAAACTGTCATTGTGATGGAAACGCAGCGGAGTGCAGTGATGACAGCGCGGTGAGGGCCACATTGCAAGGCCTGGCGGGACGGATTTGGCCCGCGGGCCTTGTGTTTGACACATGTGAAGAGGGTCTAAGGAGATTCCAAGTCAACTTCCTGCTGAGAGAATGATCACACTGGAGGGACGGGGCCGATCACACTGAGTCTGGGGGACCCTCTCCTCGTTTGCTCTGTTCCCCTTGCACAGCCCCACTGGCAGCCCGGCGCTCTGGCCATTTGGAAAATGCTGAAAGGGGGAAAGTAGGTTTACTTCTTTAAAATGTCAAACTTGAGCAAACCAGCGCTGGAATGGGGAACACGCTCAAACGGCACAGCAGAGCCTCAGGCTCCCCACGAGCTGCCCTCAGGATCCGGCCCCAACACTCTCAGGCCGCGGCAGACACGTTAGGGAGCCTGGTCTCCACATCTCGGATGTTTATGAAGAACGGGGCTCCCAGCCAGCCGCGCAGGTGAAGTCCCCGGCAGTCAGCTCAATGGCCGTTGGGGGAATGGACGGCAAAATGCAGGTGCCCTGACCGGCCCCCATATGGCCCTGCATGGTTTTCCCTCCATCACTACCCCTGAGTGTGACCATCGAGGTGGACGCTGCGCCTTTAACATCATCACTCACCTCTCCCTGGCCTTGGTGCTCACTCTGCTGTCTCTCCCCTGGGACTTGGTGCACAGGGTGACCAGGCAGTGAGCAGGGAAAAGCCGGACTGTGGCTAGGCACTGACTCTGACCCTGCGGGCGAGGCCCAGGCACTGACTCTGACCCCGTGGGCGAGGCCCAGGCACTGACTCTGACCCTCCGGGCGAGGCTGGGAGGTGACCCGCAGGCACTGGCTCTGACCCTGCGGGCGGGGCCCAGGCACTGACTCTGACCCCGAGGGTGAGGCCGGGAGGTGACCCGCAGGCGCTGACTGACCCCACGGGCGAGGTCCAGGCACTGACTCTGACCCCGCGGGCGGGGCCGGGAGGTGACCCGCAGGCACTGACTCTGACCCCGTGGGCGGGGCCGGGAGGTGACCCGCAGGCGCTGACTCTGACCCCGCGGGCGGGGCCCAGGCACTGCTCTGACCCCGAGGGTGAGGCCGGGAGGTGACCCGCAGGCGCTGACTGACCCCACGGGCGAGGTCCAGGCACTGACTGACCCCGCGGGCGGGGCCGGGAGGTGACCCGCAGGCACTGACTGACCCCGTGGGTGGGCGAGGCAGACCGGGAAGTCAGCGCCGCACGGTCTCGGCAGGTTTTACAGAGAAGCAGGTGTGCTGGGCTCTTCACAAACACCGTTTGTCTCTAAAGCCCGAGGAGCAGCCGGGTCTGTGCTACTCCACTTTGTAAAAGCGGGCCTGCGGCATCCTCCTGGAGGCTCGGTTTCGTTGGTGCGATCCTTCATGACCCTAATAGCACGCAGGCACATGCAACATTGTTGTGGCTTCAGTGGTCTTTCTCAGTGTCAGCTCTCTTACCATGCGTGTGCTTTGGCGTGTGTGCCCGTGTGTGCCCATGTGTGGGGGTGCTTTCTCCTGCCCTCACGGCCCCTCCCCGTGAGTCCCCCCAGCCCAGACCCTGCCTGGAGCAGGGAATGCTGAGCACCGAAAGGCTTCGTAACCATGGACTTGCGGTTTGGGGAGGGAAGCCAGCGACATTTGTGTGCTTGGCCAGGCCGTGAGCCGCCGGGACCCGTGGAGGAAATAACCATGGCTTTTGGAGTCGGAAAGGGCTCGTGGTTCTGGGGAAGCAATCGTTCAGCCCCCCCAAACCCCGCCTCCAGGATGCGACTGCGCCTGCCAGCAGGTGTGCGCACTCGGGTGGAAGCTGCTGCCTTTGCTTCCATCTCCCCCTCTTTCCGAATGAGACAGCCGGATGTTTCGTTCCCAATCTGCTAACTGACTTTTGCTTCCCGCAGTCCTGGCTGTGTAGACGCCTCAGGTCACGGGACTGTGGATACTCCTTCAGGCCCTCGGCCCACGCAGGGTCACTTGGGTGGACACTTCCATGTGGATGTCCAGTTTGCCCCCCTGTCTGCCCCGTGGCTCCGCTGGAGTCCCTGCAGTTCCCGGCAGCTGGGCTGGGAGTGGGCGGAGGGGCAGGTAGAGGGTGGTGGGTAGCTGCCGTCCTGCATCTCTGCTGGAGCCATTTCCGAGCCGCCGTGACACTGTGTGCCGGTGGCATATGCCTCGGCTGCTCCGGGTCACTTGCAGGAACACCAGACCCACGCAGATTAGCCCATGGCGTCTTCACGGCCGAAAGGCTGTGAGCCTTTGCCCACGTCCTAGAATGATCTCTGTATGTGGCAGAGGAGGGAGGGTCTCTTGGTTGCTTCTAAGGCTGCCTGCCTCCGTGACCAAGGCCTAGCTCCCGTGGACGGAGCTCAGGTGTGCACATGCTCAGCCCCCAGACCCCAGTCCCCAGATCCCTGCGTCTTCTCTGCCACCAGCTGCCACTTCCCGAACCAAAGGCTTCACACTGCCCTCGTCCTGTGAGTCCCCACGGGCTCCCTAAGAAACGTGTCCGTGAAGTCGGAAGGCAGGCCACGGAGCACTGCTGGTGTGCACTCACACACGCCGACACACCACATGCCAACATGCCACATCCAGTGACACCACCTTCTCTACATAGAGCACGCCTGTCACCTCTGGAGGTGAGGCCTGCCCCATCACACATGACCGTCGCTGGCGTAGAGGTGACAGGGACAGGACTTGAGCAGTGTGTTAATAACGGGCCCGAGGGGCGGGGGTGGGGTGGGGGAACAGCGGGGGGCGCCTGTGCACCAGTGTGGGGGTGGGGAGGTTCCCTGCTGAGTCCCCTTCTTGTCTGAAAGTTCGGAGCCTCTTCGGCTCAGGCAGAGAGAGCCTTGCCCGTTTTCCTCCAAGCGGGAAGGGTGCCTGAGGTCTCACCTTCGTGTCTTAACGGCCCCCAAGCCAAAGGCACTGACCTGTTGCCCCGCGGCAGGGTGTCTCTCTGGCCCCTCCTTGCCTTCGTCTGTCTGTGCCCCTGTCCCTACCTGTTGGCCACCACCGGCCCGGACGCCGCCACCTCTCCTTGTCCCCCGTTCCCACTGCCTGCCCGCGCCTCCCATCACCACATTAACAAACTCGAGTCGTGCCTGACGAGGACGCCTCATACGTTATGCTAATGATCAAGAGACATGTTAATGATATTTTAGAAGCCTAATTAGTGGGATATATAACTATATGCAATTTGGTAATGGACTGTGACAACAAGTTGTTAAAAGGGGGCTTGACAAATCCAGTTGCATGTGGCCTCAGACAAACAGGAGCTGAGAATGGATGAGGGAAGTCAGGCCGGGAGGGGGAGGCGTGTGCGGGTGTGCACGCAGGGCGGGTGTTGAGGTGGGGTCGTCTTTCTGGTGGGTGCTGTGGCTTCCCTGCCCTCCTTCCACTGTCCTAAACCACCTGAGGAGCCGACGGGGAGAATTATTTACTAATGTTTCCTAAGCGATTGCTGCATCGCCATCGATCACGCACACATCTTTGTTAGAAATGTTACTTTG
Organism: Pipistrellus kuhlii; assembly: GCF_014108245.1. Classification (NCBI taxonomy): domain Eukaryota; kingdom Metazoa; phylum Chordata; class Mammalia; order Chiroptera; family Vespertilionidae; genus Pipistrellus; species Pipistrellus kuhlii. The sequence goes on from NW_023425493.1 coordinate 209,485, forward strand.
ATTGTGTTATTCTCCACGATCCCCTGTCTTGCCGTTTGTAACAGAAGATGTATACACGGAAGATGGAAGAAGATAGACGCTCTTGCCAAAGAGAAATGTTATTGTGTGATAAACCAACAGCCTGCAAACTGGGCCATTGTTTGTGTTGTGCCTGTCCACATTTTGTTAGTGTTTGTAGGAGCAAAGGAGTGGGGCGTGCAAGCCAGCCGGTGGCTTCGATGTCCTTTTCTCGCGATGCGTGACGTGGTGAGAGGCCTGGATTTCTTCCGTTGGAACCTTCCTTTGTCCAAGCCGGAGAGTCCCCGTTTGTGGGCAGTGGACCTGGGGGAGCCATGAACTTGGGAAGGTTTGGTGAACCCATGTGCACTGTCTGTAACCAGGACGATGTCACGCACACTCGCAGACGCACTGGCAGGGACACCTGCTCGAGTTCTTTGGACGTAGGAGGTGCTGTTGTAGTTATAAAAGGCGCATTCGCTTAGAGAAGTGTTTCCCGTTTCCACTGGCTGAGGTCCAGGTGAGTCTTCCCGTCATTGCAGAAGCTAAAATGGGATGACATTCCTGTACCTTTTCCCTAAAATGGAGACTGTACACGATGAAGGTAGGCGACCTCCACCTGGCCTTGTCAGCAAGGCTGCTTACACACATTTAAGCAAGTAACTGTCCCCCGGACCACTATTTTAATTCTAGGAAACGCATTTGTGAAAATGTCCTTTCAGTGTTTCCTTCCACTGTAAATTACTGTGAATTTGGAAATATATTTCCATAGGGCGGGAACTCCCCCTGGTCAGGATTGAACGGATTTCGAATGGAGGCACGCGTGCCGAGGCCTCCCCTCCCAGAGGGCTTGCATCCTGAATGGAAAATACATTGATGCACCCCCTACCGAGCACCATAGCGTAGCTACGCCCCCTTACATGTACTCAGAACACGAGTGTGGTTGGCCATAAGCACCTGTCACTGCCTCCTCTCCTCACCAGGAGCAGGAGGCACAGGTGTGCATTGTGTAATGAACTTGGTGAGAGGTGAGGACAAACACCAGCTCCAAGGATGCCGGCAGCAGTGCCCTGTGGAGGGTGCGGTGCCTCCTTTGTGTCGTGATCGCTGCTGACAGAGCCTCAGATCACCACCAGCGGTGAGCAGAGCGCATCCCGGGAAAGAGCCACTTCACGTCTGAGGTACAGCTCCTCCCGCGTGCGTTACAGCTCCTCCTGCGTGCGTGAGGCTCACACCACCGTCAGGTCCAAAACCGGACCACGTGAGTCGGGACCATCTGGGTTCGGAGTGATCATGTGTCCAGTTTGCCGTGTCTTGGTGGCTGAAGACAGTTACCAACTGCGTGACCAGGCCACTGGCCACGAGGGTGGCTCCATTGCTCACTGAGTGCCTCTCCACTTGGGTCCGAGGCCTTTCCTCTGAGCGACTCAGTCCTCAGCAGGTGGCCACTGCGCAGTGCGGGGACCTGGCGTGGCCGAGGGCTCCCTCCGGGAACGCAGCGAGCTCCGCTGGCTCCCTGAGCCACGCTCTGTTACTGACAAGGAAAATGGGTGTCACTCTGCTTATTAAACTGTGCCCTCCAGATACGCAAGACATCGGTCTTCTGCATGTGGACACTGCCATGGTCGGGCCGGGCCCCTCACTGGAGAGGGACCTGGTCTTACGAGGGTGGCAGTGGTTGTACCAAGAAAATACCCCTGCCTCCCAGAAGCCTTTTTAAACATATGCATATACTAGTAGCCCTGCGCACACGAATCCGTGCGTCCGAGGTCACTGCTGCCCTCCTGTAACTCCCCCTTCCCCTTCCTCTTCCTCTTACCCCCTCCCCCCTCATAGCTGCTGCCTTGCCCCCTCCTGTAGCTCTTAGCCGCCCACTTGTAGGTTGCTGCCCCTCCCTCCTGCATTTATGTGATCTGGTAACATCAATGAGAGAGAATCATTGATTGGCTGCCTCCTGCACGCCCCCTACTGGGAATCGAGCCCACAACCCGGGCATGTGCCCTTGACAGGAATTGAACCTGGTTCTCTTCAGTTCCCAGGCCTGTGCTCTATCCATTGAGCCACGCCAGCCAGTGCCGGAGCCCTTTTTCAGGGTCACAAGTCACAGGCATGTGGCTCTGGTGCTCGGAGGGACTTGCATGTTTCTCTCTTGTGTTCTTGCACCTCCTGGGCTCCTCCCCCCCAATCTCTCCCGAAGCTAGCGCCTGGGACTCTGACTTGAGGACCTGATCCTGTGACTGGGGTTCTGCTCGTGGAGCCACTCGCACCCCACCGCCTCATTGTCCCTCTTCCTCCCCGGCCCCACATCTTCACTCTGCAACGTCCTGAAGGCAGACCACCTAAGCCCAGGGCCACGTGAGCCCCCAATCGATCCTTTGTCCAGCGAGAAGGCCAGCGAGTCCGGGGCAGCAGCGGGGACGGTGTTCCTGCTGTGGGCGCTTTGGGGAAGGCCTCCATGGTCTCACACCGGCCGGCTGGCCGCTCTTCATCTTTGTGTGCAAGTGTGCGTGCGCCAGTGTGTGTGCAAGTGTGCGTGTGACTATTGAGCTGAGATGCCTTTTCTCACCATGTTTTTGTTTTTCCTGCTAATAATGGAATTAGAGTGAGATTTTTTTTTTTTTTTTTTTTTTTTGAGGGAGAAACGCCTTCCCTGAATTATCTGTGACCCCTGCCCTGTGCCTCTGTACAGTCTGCCCCGCATCCTGGCTCATTGTCTCTGGGCCTGAGGCAGAATGAAGGAGCGGAGGCAGAAATGTTCCTGTGCTTTGGGGAGATAGGACACCAAGCGTCCGGCAGGAAATTCCCTCCCTGCACCCCAGTCCTGTTCCTGCCCTGCCACCCGTCCTGGACCCCAGCTCTGGGGAGAGACAAGGGCAGGGCTTGGCGTTTCTGCAGCTTAAACATCCTGTGTGTTTGGGGGGGACATGCTCATCCCTTTAATCTGCGGTGGAGGATGCACCCCTGTCTGGGCACAGAGGCTGCGTGTTTGGACCTGAGCCCTGCTCAGGGTGGGCTCCCTCCCCACCCCACCCCCACCCCATGTGTCCGTCCCTGCACCTCGGTTGGCGGGATCCATGCAGACATCGCTGACTCGGCTGCAGTGCAGGCTGGGGCTTCTGTGTGTGGGCCGAGCAGAGGGGTCCTTGGTACAATGGATCCTGTATAGAATATTCCAGAAAGACACATTTCCCTAATTCCAGAGTTTCTCTCTGCAGCAAAAGCAGTGTGGTGATCTCTCCCACTGAGCACTTCAAGCCTCAGCATCAGATACTCCATCATCCCACCTAAACCTTTTCTGCCTCCAAAGCCAGAGATCGCTTGTAGTCCTAATACTCTGAAGATTGGGGATGGGGTGTGGGACACGGCAGAGGCTGCTTTCAACCACTGGTGTTTAGGTGTTTCTGATCCATGGCCTGGCTCCCACTCGTGTCTGCAGTCCCCTCTCCTCCTCACCGTTAACCAGGTGCCATGGAGCCAAGCCTCTACCGGTTGGTGATCTCGCGCTGTGTGTCGGAGGTCAAAGCAGAGGCATATACAGCAACTGTAAAATTAACTGCTTTCTAATTTTACAACATCTTCCACGACTGAGAGTCTTATAAATTTAATACTAATTAAACACTTAGCTTTCAGCCTCCTCCGGCATCCACTTCCGGCTGGGGGCAGGAACATTAATGGGCCCTTGACCCACGCTGGTTTTAGCTCCAGCGTGTGGATGCCTGGGCTCAGAAGCACTCTGACGTCAGCAGATGCACGTGGGTGTTTGTCCTCCCCTCGCCTACTTGGGAGTGCCCTCTCCTCGCTCCGGGAGAAGGAACCGCTGGCTGAGGCTATTCAAGGCAGTCTGTCCTGCGGTCCCTGCTCCTAGCCTGAGCCAATTTCGTCCCCCTAAGTCCCGCACAGTTCAGAGCTGTCTGAGGACGTGGCTTTGATGGCCCAAACTTATGTGACTTGTTGGAGTGAGCAGCTCCATAGAAGGTGGCATTTCAGACCGTGTGGCAGCGTTGGCTTGTGCTGGTGCGTGCACCTGCCGACCTTCATCTGCCCTGGAATCTGTGACTTGTGGGTGCCTGAGTTTGGGCTGACCGCCTATGACTCAGCAGTGGCCCTCGGGCCTCCTTAACGTGCGGCAGTAAAGGCCACACCATGCCCTGAACACCGCACGCTTTCATCCAGGCCACATATTGTCTTTCTGTTTGTAAGTCTCCCTTTGCTCTGGTCCCTCTCGAGTATCCTTGTTGCCATGGCAACGGTTCCATTCTGGCTTCGGGTGGAGGGAATGACATCATCCTGCCAGATTATTTAAGTCGACCACACACCCTGGCTGGGCTGGGGCCCTCACCCTGGTCATTGGTGCACTTTCCCTTTTTCTGCCTGAAACACTGCTCCTTAGATGGCATGGTCGCCCCTGCAGCCATCATTCTCTGAGTCTCTGTGCACCTGCCCTCTGTGCAAAGGGAGGAAGTTGACACTTATGATCCAAACATTGAAAACAAAAAGTGCTAAGCATTTTGAGTTGAACTTGGAGACCTGTGCGTGGTGGCCACTTAGCAGTGTGGGCAGACAGTTGCAGAAGGAGGCCCCAGCAGGCCCTCAGAAGCAGTCCCCTTGGGGCTCTGCCTCTGCAGGTCACCTTGCTCTGTTAGGTTCTGGGTGTCTCCAGGTGTCCCCCTGGCAGACTCTGCCTCTCCTCTGCCCATACACGGATTCCCCCTCGGGGGTTGGTCAGGACCCTGAGTTCTGACCATGGGGTTTGCTGGGCTCCTGGGCTGTGGGGTTCGCTGGGCTCCTGGGCTGTGGGGTTCGCTGGACTCATGGGGCCGAGGGGTTTGCGGCTCCCAGGCCATCAGTGGAGCAGGTGATGGAAAGCCCTGTCTCCCAGCCCAGCTGGATGTCAGTGTTGCCACTATTAGTTGATTCTTTAAACAGAAATTATTTAAAAGGTGTGACTGTTGGGTCAATTTTCCATCAAGCCACCCACCTGAGCATTTTTGCAAAACGTGAGGCAGCCCCAGAGGAGAGATTGCTGGCACAAGTAGACAGGCGTCGAGGCAGTGCACCCCGATCTCTCCCTTCCTCCGACAAGCAGGTGGGTTTGCCAGCTGCTTGATAAAAGGTAGGAGTTCCCATAATCTGTTATCTCAGCCACATTGGGGATGCTGGCATATATGACTATATATATTTATATATTTTATAAGGGCAATATTTTGACTGTTTCTTTTTTGAAAGACAGTGTGAATGGGTTTGCCAAAAATCGCAGATGATATGAGAAATGCTATCAAAAAAGCCACTTTTTCAGGAAGGTGAATAAAACAATGTAAAAATTTTCCCTGTCATTTTGCAAAATCATTAGACAAGCTGATGCTCATGATCCATGGGGGATGGGCATGGGATTCTGCGTGGCTGACATCGGGGACTTTGATTAGGGAAAGGAACACAGACCTTGGATGGGCATGAGAGAACGGTTATCAAAGCCACTCTGGGAGGCAGGAGACAGAATCCTGAACCCGTTTTTCTTTCCTGAGTTAGGTAGTATTTTACTTACTCAGTCAACGCCGGATCGCGTGGCGTTTCAGGGGAAAGGTGGGTGCTAGAGTTTCTCCTGGGACTTCCGCTGGGAGCCGGCGGTCTCCCCCAGGGTCCAGGTGCCTTTGCCCTCCCCAGTGGTTAAGGAGGTGTGGCCTCACCCTCAGTGGCTGCGGGGGGGGACACATGGAGTTGGGGGTGAGCTTGAGAGGAGGTGCCTGGTCTCTGCTTGCACACACACAGGGCTGCGTATTCCTTGTCTTGCAGGAAAGTGGACTAGCTGTTGTCTCACTTGATTGTAAAGACCCACTTTAAAAGCTTCTGCCTGGCCGAAACCGGTTTGGCTCAGTGGATAGAGCGTCAGCCTACTGACTGAAGGGTCCCAGGTTCGATTCCGGTCAAGGGCATATACCTTGGTTGCGGGCACATCCCCAGTTGAGGGTGTGCAGGAGGCAGCTTATTGATGATTCTCTCTCATCGGTGTTTCTAACTCTATCCTTCTCTCTTCCTCTCTGTAAAAAATCAATAAAGTATATTTAAAAATAAATAGATAAATAAAATAAAAGCCTCCGCTTGGCTTAGTGCCAGGTACAAGCTCTGGTGAGACGGGACACATGATTTCATAGGCCGGGAGCCACCAGCCCCTGTGCTGCTCAAAGTGCCTTTGGACAAACTGGCATGTCTTTGGATGCCGACAACATAGAGGAGCCCCAAAGCCCTCTCAGATTCAAGCAATAAAATCGGGAGATGGGGAAGTAGGCGTGGTGGTGGGGACAAAAGTTAAGTAAAAGAGAAAGGTAGAAGGTGAAAATGGAAGTGACAAGGGCTCCTGGTTGATTCAGTATTTACTCACTGGAGAGGCGTGTGCCCAGGCACAGTGCGGGGAAGAGACGGCCGCCCTCGCATGTCCAGTCACGATGACATGGAAGCGGCAGATCGTGTGTGTGTATGTGCGTGCGTGCGTGCGTGTGTGTGTGTGTGTGTGTGTGTGTGCGTGCGTGCGTGTGTGTGTAGCTGGGCACTTGGTCAGACTCGCTTTATACAAAGGAGGAACCCGAGAGTGAATCGGCCTTGGCAGCAAAGGCAGGAGGCTCCCGTGGAGGAGCCGGCCGCCTGGCTCGCATGGACCGGTGTCTGGCTTGAAGACACCCTGTGGAGGCCGCCCTGCAGCAGTCAGAGCTGGAGAGCCGTGACCTTGATCCACAAGCCCAGCCTGCACACTCCTTCCCGGACATCAGCCGGACACTCAGAGCCACGCGGATCTGTGTGGGTGGGCCCTTCGGGGCTGTGGGGACCTGGGAGGCCCCAACACTGGGGGCTGGGCCTGCGCTCGGCCTTGGGAGCACAGTGTCCCCTCCACCTTGGGAACAGGATTCCACGCGGTCTGCCCACCGGCTGCAGCCCTGCCAGCTCCAGTGGCAGAGGCCATGCTGTCTGCCCACTGAGCACCAACCGTGTGGCAGGAGCGAGTCCCTGCTGCTGAAGGCCGGCTCCTTTCCTGCTCCTGATAGGAGACCAGGCCTGCCATTCAGGGGAGGCTGAGTGTGTGTGGGGAGGGTGCTGTGTGTGGGGGAGGGGGAACAACTGCAAAAAATGTTAATTTATTAATCACTGAATATATAGCAGTTCATCTGAAATGCTGTTGCCATGCCAACACCCTGGGAGTTTATTTTCTTAATCCAAGAGAGGCTGCTCAGCCCCGCTCCCCTGCTGTGCCATTTGAAATTGCTGCTGCCACCATGGTATCTGTTTTAAAAAGTGGGGGTCGCGGGTGGGGGTGGGGGCTGGGCGGAACCACCAAAGCAGTCATATGCAAAGCAGTCCCAGGCCTTTCTCCCCGCGACTTAGTAAAAATGACACAAATTAATATACTCTACTTAAACCAGACCAAGATTAATGGTTCTCTTTCAGTGCGGCTTAGCCCGACTGTCACTCGACAGGCGTTTGTCGGACAAAATCAACACTAATCAACATTTATTCGTCTCTTGCCCTTGGGTCTGAGGACCGCGGGCGGCTGCACCGGTCCTGGCTCCGCTCGCCACGCTTTTCGCCCTCCATCCAGCCTCGCCATACATCACCCTCCTCGGCTCCCCGGACGGGCTGCACGCTGGCGAGCAGGGAACATTAGGGGCATGATAGATTTTCTGTTTTAATTTACATCTATTATGTGACAGCGGGCGGCTGTGATTGGGGGAGCGGCCTCCCGGAGCAGCCTCCTCCGGGGTCCTCAGCAGCTGATTAGGGCTCTCCAGGACGCAGTGAGGGGCTCCCCTCTCCCGGCTCCTTCTCTCTCCCTCGCGGGCCCCTGGCCACTCAGCGAGGCCTGCTGGGCCCTATTCACGGAGCAGCTCCCTCCGGGCCTGGGCTCCCCGCGCTGGGCCGCAGGAGACCACACCCTCCCTCCGGATTGGACTCTGATCAGCCCACCGTGGGAGCTGAGGGCCCCCCTCTCTGTCCCAGGCTTGGAGATGGGCCCCCACAAATCTGATGGCCTCCAGACCCTGGGCGCCCTCCCAGGCTCTAGTCCTAGCTCCCCGGATCTTGTTTTTCTCTTGTCCCCCTTTTTTCCTTTTGATCTCAGTTACAGTTAGACTTCATTTTTGCTGAAACACAGGCCTACAGACTCAGAGGGAAAAGAGAGAAGACAGAGCTGGTGGGTGAGCCAAGGAGAAGGGGAATGAAGGGGGCATGATAGATTTTCTGTTTTAATTTACATCTAATTTGCGGAGGCCTGAGCCTGGGCAAGGTGTGTCCTTCACGTGGCCAGCCCGAGGCGCCTCAGTCCGGCATGTAGCCAGGGCCAGGGCCAGCTGGGAGCATGGCGGCCCCGCTTGTTTGCAGCCTGTGGTCATGTGTATTTGTCGCTCCCGTGTAGACTCCCTGGTGAAGTTAGTGTTTAGTTTCTGTCCATTTCCCCTCCTTCCTTTCACCAGAGATGGTGCTAGGTTTCTTTGGGGCAGTATTTCCGTGGTTTGGGTGGCACCGTTGATCTGTGGCTGCCGAGGCCACATCAGGCTTGGGCATCTGGTCGCTGCTAGCTGGCTGCAGAGAAGACCGAGAGGGGACGAGACCTCCTGTCTGCTCAGGCCCTGTGCCCTTGGCTGCTTCCCCCGTGGGCACCGTGGCTGTGCCAAATGCCAGGGGCACAGTCCTCCAATGGGCTGTAAGCTGCACCCTGGTCACTTAGGCCTGGCCACAGTGCGGGCAGCAGGCCGCGGTGGGCGTGGTCTGTGGCTGCTGAGGCACAGCCTGTGTCAGGAGGACGCCTTAAGGCTCCGGTCCGGGTTCTGATCACAGCAGTGAAGGGGCCTCACGTTCCTCACCGAGCAGTTCAGTCTGGGGCCCACGCTCCACAGCAGGAGGCCCCTTCCTGCTCGGGAAACAGCCGTGTTACCTTTGAGGGGAAGACGCCCCCACAGGGCTGAGGTGGAAGCGGAGGGCCAGCCGGTCGATCACAGCGATGCTGGAGCTGAGTTCATGGTGGAGTCAGGCACGGCTTGGGGGTTTCTAGGCGTTGAGAGAGCATGCGCAGCCCCCAGTGCCCCAGGAGGCCTCCCCCTGGAGGCAGAGCGGACTCCAACCCCCTGCAGGCCCCTGGGACAGTGCACGTGCAGAGAAGTTGAGCCTCAATAAACTGAAGAAAAAAAATAATAATAGAATGAACACGATTGTTAAGTGGGTTCAGCCTGCAAACAAGGAAGCTGGGCCCACGGACGTGGGGGTAGGTGGGGGGACCTGGGACAGGCGACGAGCAGCCATGGCTGAGCGGGCCGCTGGGACGCCACCGTCCCCCAGACTCAGGGCAGGAGTTGGCCGAGGGGGTGCGCTGTGGGCCAGCAGTGAGGAGCGGACAGATGTGACCAGACAGGAGGGGTCCAGGGTCAGTTATCCCTCGGGGAGGAGGAGCAGCGCCATCCTAGGTGTGTGACCCCTCCTGTGACCCCTCCACTTCACAGCTGAGCCAGGAGCAGGCACCACCCGGACCTCCTCGGAGCTGTGAGCCCAGCACAGCTTCTCCTCCCCAGGCCCCAGCCTGCCGCCCCGGCTCTTCCCAGCCACGGCACCCACTGCGCGCAGGGAAGCTGCCCCATCAGGCCCTAACGCCAGTGTCACCAAAGGGGGGCTTTCAGGAGAAATGGCCGCGGTGCCGGGCCTCTGCATAGCCCTGGATGCCAGGGGCGGGGGCACCCATCCGTCCTCACACGCTCGCCTCCAGGCCACCCTCTCTCTGAGGGCTGTGAGGGCACAGCCCAGGGCACTGCTGCTGCCACTGTGGCTGTGAGTGTGTGACAGGAAATGCTGGTTGCCAAGCAGCAGGAAGGGACCTAATCCTGCTGCCTAGCAACAGAGCAGCGTGGCCACTGTGCCCATGTCTGCACCTCTTCCTGCTGGGCCTGCTGGGAACACAGAAGCTTCCAGGGCAGCACCTACACGCACACATGTGGATCTAGTTGCTCTCCGTCCACATACCCAGGCCTCGTGGTGGCATCCCTGTTTCCCCGGTGAGGTCTCGGTGCCCGACGGGCCGCAGTGACCCGCTGAGCCAAAGAGGCATCGACAGGTGCCCGGCTACCCAGGGCTGCCGGACTGAGTTGGGCACCTGTTGTGAGCGTGCGAGCACACTGGCGGCCGATTTTCTGATGAATCTGGGAAGGCCAGAGGAGCAGCCAGAGCCCCAGGCAGACTCCCTGCTGGCTCACCCTCCTGCCCTCAGGCCGCCTCTGCCCTCTGCACAGGCTGTGACCTGCGGTGAGGGCACTACTCACCTGGACGCCGGGGCTGACCATGGCCGGGGCGCCTGCAGTGGGCGGAATGGAGGGCCTTGGGGCAAGGCTGGTGCTTAAGGACGACCACCCGGCAGGGAGCACGGAGAGTGGGTGCTCTCATCTCACCCCACGAGGCGAGGTGCCTGTCCCTTCCTGTCTGTAGGAGCCCCATGGGGCCATGCTGGCGTCCAGAGTTCCCTGTGGACAGCAGTGAGCTCTGTCATTGATTCCGGCGGCAGCAGCGGCCTCGAGGTTCCGGAGCACAGGGTGCGGGTGCTGGTGACCCACGTGCACGGGGACTTGCTGTGAGTCTCGCCCCAGGCCAGAGGGCAGGGCCGGGCGGAGGAGCCGAGCCTGGCACCCAGCCTGTAGCCTGTCGGTGCCGACGTAGCCATGGCTTCCTCCACAGTCTGAGCCTTCCACACGAGCCTGCCCCCTGAGGTGGGGAGACCAGGCGCCTGCTCGCTGCTCGCCTGTGCACTGTCAGCAGCTGCAGGGCAATCCTTTTGGTATCGGGCAGGGTGGTTTGTGCACTTTGCATGGACGATGGGACAGTTCCAAGGAGCAGTGAGATTGTTGGGCACCTGGGGACCGTGGAGTCGCAGGCCTCGGGGCCCTGGAGCTGCTGGCAGAACCCACGGGGAGGAGTGTGGGGCTGGGAGGCTCTGGGGCCGGGAGGCTGGAAGCTCGGGGGTCAGCATTGCGAGGCCAGCAGTGCCCTCCAGACGGGGCAGCTGCCCCAGAGCCCCACAGCGAGGTGGGGGTGGTGAGCATGTCACTCCTCAGACCATTGGAAACGCTAGAGACAGCGAAGGAGGCCGACAACACCGCCGCCCAGGGAGCTCGCCGTCCAGCGGGAGGCCGGACACCCCCCTCTGTGCTCTGCTGTGACCAGCGTCACCGGGACCTTCTCAGGCGGCAGCGCCGCTCTCGTTCGCCCAGCCAGCTGCTCCAGATGTCGGGAGGCGGGGCTTCGTGTCAGATGGAGGGTGGCAGCGGCCGGCGTTCCATGGGAGAGCTCCGTCCTGGGCGGCGTGTATGGCATGAGGAGTCTCCTGGGCTTGAGTGCCGCCATTAACATTGTTAGAAGCTCAGCCACACAGGGCAGTGGCGGCTCTGCAGGCTGGCTAACCTTAACGAGGCAGTGATTCCACTGGGCGATGGCCAGTCCATCTGTACCCAGCGAGGCCGCTGGGGCACGCAGTGCAGCCGGATGGGACCGGGGGCAGGATGGGGGGATGCCACTCCCACCCAGAGTGAAGCCGGACGCAGAGCGGGGCTGCCAGGGCAGTGAGGGGGGACCCGCCTGGTGAGTGGCAGGCCCTTTAGCGTTGTGCCTCCCGGTTGGGCCGCAGAAGCTCGGCTTTGGGCACAGGGCGTGGCTCCTGAGCTCCCTGTGACTCACCTGGAGGAAGCAGGCGGCCGCTTGGTGGAGCGCCCTGTCTGCACGTCCCAGCCAGCGGCTCCTGCATTCTGTCACCTCGGCTTACCTGTCACCGTGTCCGCCTGCACCTCTGTGTGTGTGTGTTTCCAGCGGGTAAATGAACCTTCTTATAAAGCAGTAATTTATTGGGATGCATTGCACATGTGACATCCATACATCCTGGGGCGCACTCCCGAGGTTTTTATATGCCTGAGCCTAGTTAAATTCTTTCGAACACCCACAAAGAAGTGAAATTACAGCTTTCACTTTACAGATGAGGCTTGAGAGGTTGAATTCATGTCCGGAATCACGTCGCCGGTAAGGGGTGGGTGTGGTTGGGGTTCGCACTTGTCCAGCCAAGCCCACAGCCCGGTGTGACTCAGCGCGGCTCTCCTGTGGGCGTGTGGGAATGCTGCTGACGCTGCGGGCAGGCTGACTCCTGTAATCCTGCACGTCAGTATTCCCCTCAGAGTCCCGTCCTTCCCAAATAGAGTGCGAATCTGAGGCCCAGCCTGCCCCCCATCCGCCCAGGCCCCGGCCCCCTGACGCCCCGAGCTGCTCTGTGGAGCTCCTTGGGCCGGGGCTCCGGCAGTGGGTGGAGGATGAAGCTGGCCCGCCGCCCGATGGTCTTCATACATTCGATGAAGCCATGGAGGGTTTTATTTGTCTTTGCAAGTTAACCCTGCGGGAATCACAGTAAAATCACAGTTTGTTGGTTGGACCTGCTTCTGGTTCCTGCCTGCTCACTGGCTCCTCCTCCCAGCTGTCAGAGACGGCACGGAGCATGACTGCTCCTCACACAGCAGCTTTGGCTGGTCCACTCGGGGAGCCGTGTACAAAACGGTGCTGACCCCAGACGTGCAGGGAGCTGGCCCACCTCTTTGCCCAAGAGCCCACCTGAGCTACCTGATGGTTCAGAAACTCAGCACAGAAACCCCAAATCTAAAATGCCCAGAGTTATACCAGATAGGAGCAGGGCTGCAGGCAAGACTCTGATGGGCCCCTCACTCTGCCAGGCGGGACCCGCACCTCACAGCCCTCATCCGCCCCCCCCCCCCAACCCCTTTTATTTTTTTAAGTGGAGATGGGGGAAAGCAGAAGCTAAAAGGAAAAAATGAAAGATGTATTTTAAAAGCCAATGTGCGGTGCCAGGAAAAGGAACTCCTGAGACAGACGGAGCTGGAGTACAGCCCTCCGCCTCCTGTCCGTCCTGGAGTTCGGGAGCCCGTTCTGAGCTGGGGCCTGACTCTTGTTCCAGAGCAGCTCCCAGGGCGCCAGGCTCGGAGTGTGCCGGAAGGTGGCCTCTGCCGGGGCGGCGGTGGCTGCTGGCTGGCAGGTCCCACTCGGCCGCTCCTCCTCACCCGCTTGCCTTGGGTTCAGGTTCAGTAAGCCTGATGAGAAAGCTGCGTTTCAGATCTGACTTTGGGCCAGGGACTGTGTTTCCCCAACGCAGCAGCTGTTACACACGGTGCAGTGGGCGCGCTGCTCTTTGCTGGTGCTGGTTTTCAATGAAAGCAGAGACGTAGAGGGTGGGGGGCGCAGGGGTTCTTTCCGCCGTGGGTCAGCCTCAGTGTTTGGAAGAACGGCCTCCAGCCTCCACAGGCCCCGGCTCCACAGGCCACTCGCCCTCCAGGATGGAGCCCGTTGTCCCCTAGTAACCAGCACAGGGCCCCTCCTTTTGGTGAAGAGAACGTGGAGCTCAGGTGCCAGCCTGGCCTCTGGTTCTGTCTGTGCTGGCACAGGGCAGAGGTGTCGCCCCTGCCCTCTCGTCCCCTGTCCGGGCCTCCGTCCCCAGTGCCCGGGGCATTAAGTCCCCACCGGGGAAGGTCCACAAAAGAAATGAATTATGCATAGGGAGCTGAGCACACTCCCTGGCTGTTGGGTTTAGGGCGTAGGGATGGGGTGGGAGGACTGGTGGTATGGGGAGGAGCGAAGGGTGATCAAAAGGAATCAAGAGGTGGGATCAAGAGGTGGGACCAGAACCAGAACCAGGGCCAGACTTGGGCTGCAAGTATTAAGAGCAGAATTCATGACCATGATTCCTTTTCCTTTTCTTTAAAAGATGTTTTCATTGATTTCAGAGAGGAAGGGACAGGGAGAGAGAGACAGGCACATCGGTTTTGAAGGAGAATCATGGATGGGCCACCTCCTGCCCACCTCCCACCAGGGATAAAGCCTGCAACCTAGGCATGTGTCCTGACCGGAAACCGAACCACAATGTCCTTATTCACAGGTTGATGCTCAACCACTGAGCCACACCAGCAGGGCCACAGCCATTATTTTGGCCAACACACCCACACTCACTCCCGTGGGTGTACACACTTGTCAGCAGAGGGTGGGTGGTGGTTAAGAGGATCCTGGGGAGAAAGGGGGCCCCATAGTGACAGGAGCCTGTGGGTTAGCAGCTCTAGGCCTTAAACCCGGGCCCATCCTGTGACCCCCAGATCTGCTTTGCTCGGGGATGTGCGCCAACAGGCAGTTCTCTGATTCCTGGGTTAATTATGTGCCCTGCTTGAGAAACTCATGGCCAAAGAAAACAATATTTGGCTTTACAGTATGGGCTTTGCTCACATTCTCCCCAAAGAAGGCTGGACCCAGTAGAAGGTTCTGGGAGGGGGCGTGGAAGAAGCTCCCAACTTCAGCCAGACCAGCCCGGGGGTCCACTGGAGACTATCCTGGGCTCACCTGGGGACCAGCCCGGCTCACCTGGGGACCAGCCCAGGTTTCCCTGGGGACCAGCCTGGGTTTCCCTGGGGACCAGCCCGGGTTTCCCTGGGGACCAGCCCGGGATCATCCGGGGTCCAGCCTGGTTTCCCTGGGTGAGGACCAGCCCCGGTTCACGTAGGGACCAGCCTGGACTCACCTGGGGACCAGCCCCGGGCTCACCTGGGGACCAGCCCGGTTTCCCTGGGTGGGGACCAGCCCAGTTTCCCTGGGTGGGGACCAGCTCGGTTTCCCTGGGTGGGGACCAGCCCGGTTCACGTGGGGACCAGCTCGGTTTCCCTGGGTGGGGACCAGCCCAGTTCATGTGGGGACCAGCCCGGCTCACCTGGGGACCAGCCCGGCTCACCTGGGGACCAGCCCCGTTCACCTGGGGACCGCTCCCATATGTGGCAGGTTACAGTGGTGTCCCCTGTGCTCCTGGGGAGATAGGATTATTTCCATCCAGAGGAAAGCCCGCCGGTTGGATTGATTACCCACAGTGCACTTCTTTGCGCTGTCTGCGCAGGAGACAGTGTCCTGGTCCCTGAGACCGTCCTGGGCGGTGAGCCCTCTGACAGTGGTGACTGGGTGCAGGGACCGGCAGGGCTTAGCTGTGGGGTGCGGGCAGCCCAGTCTGATCTGTCAGCCTCCCTGCCCCACACCTGGGAGCAGGAAGCGTGCAGGCACCACCTCGGCTGCTTCCTCCACCCTATCCTCCTCCAGCTCCTCCTCTCCCAGTGCTCCCTGTGGTGTCAGGGACACGGACTGGACGTGGGGCAGTGGTGCTGCTGGAAAATCAACCAGGGTGCTCAGGGCGGGGGAGGCAGGGACCCGGCCACCCTGCCCCTCTCCCTCTCTGCGCCTCTCCTCCGAAGGAGGGTGATGATCGGCTTCGCCGGCACCAATCTGATAAATGAAATCTCTGTGTTAAAACCGATCATTTCATTGTGTTCCTTCCTTCGTTCCCATGCACACTTCCTCCTCACCCTCACCTCTCACTCTGCACGGGGGTGGGGGTGCAGCAGGGGCATCTGGGGGGGGGAGGGAGGGGGCCCTGCAAGCTGTCGGTTTGCATTGTGGGGACGAGCAAGGTCTCTACCTGGCTCATTTTGTCCCCTTTGCCGAGGCTGTCACCGCTGACAGTGCTCATGTTTATTTCATCTCGCGTGGCGGCTGTCTCGTTTCCCTACCCCGATGTCATTAGCGCACAGAGAGCGGCCTGCAGTGTGGCGCCCTAATGAATTCCCTGTGGCTGCGCTGCTCCCGCCTCGTTACCAAAGCTCGACGTGTCAAATTAAACCCAGCCCCGAGAAAGTGCAGAGAGAAGCAAGAATGGGGGGGGGGGGGGCGGTGCGGTTCACTTAAACAGCCGTCAGAGAGCAGGAGGGCATGGGGGATGGAGGGGCCCCCACAAAAGGGCGCCTCCCTGCAGCCTGGCCACCTGCCCCAGTGACCTCTGGGGCCCTGCGCGTCTGCCCTGGGGAAGCGTCTTGCTCGCTCTTATTCTGGTTGATCTGCCCACATGCTCTGTGCAGGTTGGACACCTCGCAGAGCAGCCAGAGCAGCCTTCAAGGGCAGACAGTGCTGAGGAAGGCGTGTGTGTATGTGGTGTGTGTGCTCGTGTATGCGTGCATGGTCTGTGCATGGACTGTTCATATGTGTGGTGTGCATGTTTATGGTGTGTGTGTGGTGTTACATGATGTGTGGCGTGTGTGCAGTGTGCGTGTGGTGTGTGTGACATGTGCATGGCATGTGTGAGTGTGTGTGTGTGTGTGTGTGTGTGTGTGTGAAGGAAAAATGGGGGCCAGTGTGAATCCAGGTCCAGCTCTGATCGCTGCAGACATCATGCTCCCATTGGTGGAAAGAGAAAGTCACCGCATATGTTAAGCCACCCGGCAGGGCTCCTGTTACCCCACCCCCACCCCCCACCGTGGGACAATGACTTCCTGGATCTCTGAACACATAACATTACACCATTTACAGTCTTTTCCTGTCATTGGCGTTTCATCTTTGGAGTGTTTTGTTCCGAGCACCTGTGGACAGGCTTCCCCCCTTAAAAGGGGGGAGGAGGTGTGGAGTGTGAACCTTAACTCCCGGGTTCAAGGTCACGGCTGGGAGTGGGGAGGACAGGGTTACATTTCAGCTCCTCCTTTTCCAGGGCTGAATGTTCTCCTTAACCACTGAGCTTCCCACATCCACCCGCAGGCAGGAGGAGGCTGGCGAGGGCTGAGCCTGTGAACTGTGAGAAGTGAAGTAAACCGGCACCCCGTCAGCGGGCAGCGGGTGGGCTTCAGCCCGCCCTGTGCAGCCACCCCGGGGAGGACGGCATTTTCCCGCCACCAGGACGGTCCCTCTGCCCTCCCCCTGCAGAGCCCTCCCCACAGACAACGCTTGGGAGCTGCTGTGGCAGATGCGTCCTGGCAGCTCCCACATTCACGGGCACAGACTTCAGTGTGCATGCACCGGTGCCTACCTACTGCCCTGCACAGAGTCTGAGGCTCACATGGTGCTGGCACCGATTGCTCCTTCCTGTGGCCTGGTGGGCTGCCCTTTGTAGGATTGTGCTGCAGTGTATCACTCACTCGAGGTCTTTCTTTAAGAAAAACAATCTCCTGAAAATAATTTGATGTTTACGACACAACTGTTCCAATAATCTTGGAGCATGTGGTCCACGCATCCGGCGCCCTGGCCTTGCGGCCTTTTCCACAGCGTGGCTCCGTGTCCCCAGCATGGCGTCCTTGCCCCGGCGCGCCTCACTCACAATTGGTTATGCGAATTTAAAACCGTGCCCCCTTCTCTCAACATTAAGGGGAAGCTTTATATTAGAGAAATTGTCTCCATTTTCTTCCAAGCAGTAGAGCCAAGTCAAGGACATCACAGAACTGGAGCTCTGGGGCAGACTTTCTTAGCTGCAGTTGGTGGGAGTGTCCGGCTGCCAGAGCCCCGTTTCCTAGATGGACAATTCGGGCACCTTGTCGAGTTGTGTGGAGAATGTAGAAAAGCACGAAAATCCAGGTCTCCGACCGGGAGCCCCGGGCATTCACCTGGAACCAGGCAGGAAGGTGTGTGTGTGCCTTTAATGTGTATTTGTATGTATATCCATGTGTTCATGGTGTGTATTTATGTGTGTGCACATGGGCATGTGTGGGTTGTCCGGTATCTATCTGCCTAACATGTTAGTGACGTTGTAACGCCGCCCCCCACGGCGACGATGTCCCCTGAGCGGCGGGGCTTGCTGACCAGGGGAGGGCCAGGATCTGTTCCAAGCCGCGGTCAGGACACACAGGTCGAGCTGGTGTCTTTTTTTTTCAAAATATATTTTATTGATTTTTTATAGAGAGGAATAGAGAGGTCTAAAATAGAAACATCGATGAGAGAGAAACATCGATCAGCTGCCTCTTGCACACCCTCTACTGGGGATGTGCCCGCAACCAATGTACATGCCCTTGACCGGAATCGAACCTGAGACCTTTCAGTCCGCAGGCCGACGCTCTATCCACTGAGCCAAACCGGTTTTGGCCGAGCTGGTGTCTTGGAGACTTTTGTCCATTGACGACTCTGTATTCTAAAGAATCTAACCTGTATTTTGCAGAGTCAGAAAATTTAAACATAGGGTTCATCTCATCTGAGCTACTCCAGGTCAACACACTGGTGATGCGGAGCCTTTTCCCTTCCCTGGAACTAAATTATGAAAAATGCTTCCTTGTAGCACCTCAAGACTAAGTAGGCTCCCACGTCCGTATCGGGGCGCCCGCCATCCATTCCCTTCGCCTCAGATGAAGTATGAGCAGAGGACGGGGACTTGGCTGGGCCATGGCACGCCGTGGCTGCCACGGGAAGATTCACGGTGTCAATTTAAGACTGAGTGATGGACAACGAGGAAATGAAGACAAACCCTGCTCGGTGGGAAGTGGGAAGCGTAGAGGACAAATAAAATGCTGAGAGCACAGAAATCCCTGCGCTGTGACTAATGGGGGCAAGGCTTGCGGATATGGTTCTGCCGCTGGCATCCTAATGCCGCATGAATGGAACACGGCGGTATTATCTGTTACGGTATCTGTTACATGTTGCATGTGACATATTTCCTCTTGTACTGTCCCAACCATAGGTGATGGGCTTTTACCCATGGTGACCCAGTGTGGGTTTGTGGGTGGGTTGACTGTGGGTTGTATGTATGACATCAAACCTGTGTTAAGAATGAAAGAAGAAAGCCCTAGGAGGGTGTTTGACCGTGGCAGTGATATTAGACAGCGGTTTCTGGTCTCGGTGAGCGGATCTCCTGTGTCTGACCAGCGGACTGAAACGAAGGCGCGAGCTGGTGTTCTCCCGGCGGCGGGTGCAGAGAGATGGGGGCGGTCTGACTCGGGCAGACTTCTGAGGTGTGGCCACTGAGGGACCTCAGCGTGGACTGCGCCTCAGCGGCCGGAGTCCTACATTTTAGGATGTAACAGGAGTGACTCAGCTGGTGTCTGCTCCGAAGGTGGGACGTCTGTCTGTCACAGGATGGGGAGATGTCCGTGTCATCCTACGCAGTGACAACACGGGAAATCACACCGTGGATGGTCATGACGTATTAAATCTGGATTAAGTGAAGCAGTGAAATAAAAATAACAGTAAATGCTTACACGTTGTTAAGTAGCATTTGCTTCAGGAGTAGAAATGAAACGGCAGCTTCTCACTTGTGGCCAATTTCCTGAGACCTTTTGTGAGGGCAGGAGCCCAACCCAGAAGCCACGTGAGGCTGCCCACTGCCTGACCCCTGACCCGTGCTGTGGGGCGCGGCTGCATCACCCCCTTCACGCCAGCTCTGAGCACCGATGGCTGCGGGGTGGCTGCGTCGCCTTGGTGGGTGGCCCCTGAGAGAAACACCTCCTTTCCCAGTGAGATCTTCTCTCTCTGCTTCGTCCCCTCACGCTGATCGCCTTGCTGACCAACGGGAGGTGAAAGCCCCCACCCACGTGCGATGTGGGAGGGGGGTGATGGTCAGACCGTCCAGGAATCAGACAGCCCTGGGCCCCTGGCCCTCTGTGACCTGCACCCTGCAGGGGCAGCTCCAAGGGCCTGGTGATCCAGTAACAATGTTTATGGGGCCTCTCGGTGACCTGTGCGGGGCGTGGTGGGACAGGGGGCTGGGGCACAGCCCTCAGCTGCCTGACTCAGGTTCTGACATGAAGGTCCTTACCAACACGCTGGTTTTCTAAAGGTAACGTGCTATCCAAGATGCTGACACCTAATGAGATGATGGCGCCCACCAGGCATTGTAGTTAGAGCACATGAGCTGGCACCACGTTCCGAGGGCTCCGGGGTGATGGTGCAGCCCCCCACAGCCCATCGCAGTCCTGGCAAAAGCCACCTTAGTGTTCGCTGGTATGTTGGCATCCTGAGTCAAATGGCCACTGCCAGGGGAGTGTGGGTGACCCTGGCACCCTGCAGTGCAGCCCTGACTGCACAGGTGATGCTGGGATCCGAGGCTCCCCAGGAGCCAGTGCTGGGGAGCTGGGCGGGCCCTGGGATGGGTCTGGGACGGGCCCAGGGTGAGCCTGTGTGCCCACGTGACCACGGAGGGCTGCGTGTCGGGGACCGTGCACAGAGGGCCCTGAGTGATGGCGGGTCCTGGGGTTTGGGAAGTGGATTCCCTCCGCTCATTGGGTCCCGGTGGGCTGGCTGGGGACCTAGGGTCCTGAGCCCCGAGGCTCCCTGCTCCCTGTGGGACGGGAGCTTCGTGAGGGCGCTTCCCGTCACTCACAGATGCCGCAGGCAGCGAGGTCAGCCGGCACGTGCTGGGCTCCAGCTGACCCCCAGGTCAGGGTCCTGGTGCCACCCGTCGTGGTGCCCGTGTGGCACAGACATGGACTGTGGTAACAGTTGGGCGGGGCTTTCGGGCTGGTCCTGCAGGGGAGCCTGAGCAGGGTGGTGACAGCAACTCGGCCGCGCGGGCAGGATTGGGTGGTCATTTCAGATGGCATCATGGCTGCATTGCCAGAGCCTTAGCTGCGTTCCAGATGATGCACAGTGGCGCCTTCATGCAGGATTTTAAAATTATGACAAGATTTTCGGTTTGAAGAAGCAAAAATTAAGCATTACCTGGGAGCCCAAGCAGTTCCGGGCGGCCTGCAGGCCCGGGCTGTGTGCCCGCCGTGGCAGGAGGCTCGTCCCTGCAAACCCTTCCCAGGCTGCTGGTGGCCAGGCACATGGACCGAGCCGGGGACTCGGCCCTCCTGTCCCTGCAGGGCTCATGCCCGTCACTGCTGCCTGGATCATGCTGCTCCTCCGATGCCACTACTGAGGCTCCAGGAGGTGGATGGGGCCCGTTTTCCCACCCGCCCCTTGTTGCCCCTTATTGCCCCTCGTTGGGGTTACCGTGTGGCCCTGGGACTGGGGACCCCAGGGTGGGACATGGTCAGAACCGTCGTGTTGAAGACATGAGGCTGCTGTGAAACTGAGGGGTGGGATTCTCAGTTGAGGCAACTCCAGGTCAGTTGCTGCCCTGCCCACGACCAGATGGAGCTGAGGCTTTGGAGGGGACCCCTGGCACAGCCCCTGCTCCCATGAGGCCTCAGGTTCCAGGATGCCCTGTCTGCCACCCTTGGGGGCACGTCTCCGTGGCTCTCTGCTGGGCCTCCTCAGCCCCTTCCCACGGGTTCCAGCTGATGGAGGGAGGAGGAGGAGGCTGTGCCCGCGCCTGCGCAGTGGACACGCTGTGAGTGCAGAAGCCGGGCAGGGCGGTTATCATTATTCTTACGTGGTGCTTTTGTGTTTAAATATGCGCAGGGTTTCAGCGATTCCGTGATGTATTTAGCGAATACTGTTGTTGCCATGATGTACTCATGTGTCCGTTTCTCAGATTAGCCTGAGAAAGAAAAATGAGGTTGGGGGAGCTGCTGGGAGGAGCCGGTAAGTTCTGGCTGATGGAGCAGGTGCTCGGGGGCCTGATACCCTTGGAGGGCTGATCTCTGTCGGCGCCAGGAGAGGCTGACCATGCAGACGAGGGTGGGAACCAATAGCGGAGCCTTCCAGACACAAAGCCCTGACTGGCCCTCACCCTGAAGCGCAGGGTGAACAGCGGCTGCCTGAGGACCATGTGCACTGGGTCCTGCTGTGAGCTGAGCCCTGGTTGTGTCGCCTCATTTGAACTTGGCAGAGCCCTGTGAGGGAGACTGGCTCCCCAGTTCTGGATGAGCAGACTGAAAATTGGGGGTTCCATGGAACCAGCGACAGCTGGGCGTGGGCAGAGCTCCCCATGACCCTGGATCTGCTTTTGGCACCAAGCTGGGCCTTTCTCAGAACCTCAGGTCAGGTCCGCGTGCGATGGTCCTGCCCACTCCAGCTCACGTTCTGGAAACTCCCGTGGGTTCCCCACCCAGATGAGGCTGCTTTGGAGGCCGTCTCAGCACCAGGGCTCCATCGGCCTGACCCCTGACCCTGCAACCTTCCCTGGCTCCCACTGGTCTCACTAGGTCGTCCAGCCTGTGTGCTAGTTCCCATGTTTACATGGCAATGAGCTAAGTGAAGAGCAAGCGTGTGAGCGAAGGTCCTGCCTCGTAGAAGTTTGCGCTCTGAACAGATAAATACTAACAGAGCAACAGCTCCGGCTCTGACGGGAGGACGGGCAGAGAGAAGTGGAGGACATTTGGGCCAAGACGGAGCCTGGGCCATGGCCCGGAGGAGTCTCAGGCCTTCGGGCGGCTGCGCTGTGGGCAGCGTGTGGACGGGACCTCCGGGGGAACCGGGTGGCTCTGCGGTGACTCGGGAGGCCTGCCTGCTTTAAGGAGCTCGTCGTTTGGTGTCGCCTCTTAAAGAAATGACACTAATGTCTGCAGCCCAGAACCTTCGTCCTGCCGAGGCGCCCCTTAGAGTGGGGTGAGAGCCCGGTTCCAGGGCTGGGCTTCTCCACGTGGGCTCCTGAGTCCCAGGACACAAGCCCGTGCTGGTGCAGTTCATGCTCCCCCTGCTTTGCTTCCTGGCCTGTCCGAGCCCCCGTGCTGGCCTTGCGGGGAAGGAGACTCCACCTTCAGCCCCTCCCCCCCCCACATGGTGGGACTCGTCTGTGGAAATGCACTGGTGTCCACTTGCCTGCGCTGTGACTCGGTCAGGAACTGTGTCCTCACTGCCGCCCTCCCATCCTCGGTTCCCACGTCGGCCCTTTGCTCCAGGGTCCTGAGCTTGCCTTTCCCGGACTGTGCGTTCCTAAGAAAGGCGCAGCTTTGTGCCGACAGCAAGACCAGGTTCACATCCCCCGAGAGGCTGGTGTTTCCTGGGCGTCCGGTGGGTGGCCTCCACCATGGCGTTGGGAGGGATGGTGTGCTGTGTCCACTTTTATTTCCCACCCAACCTGACTGCGTCTCCACTGCGGACATGGTCCACCCTGAGCTCAGACACGGCCCCAGCCCCTCCCACCCCACGTCTCCTCGCCACCCCCACCCGCATGGTCTCCCAGCCAGGGCCCAGCCAGACAGGTCCCAGGTGGCCTGCCAGTGGGCATAGCCAGCAGGGGGTCCAGGCCCTGCCAGGATCACTGGCCACAGCCCCCGGGTCATGCGTGAAGGCCGGTGGGAGCGAGTCAGAGCGTGGTGCCCTGGTCCTCGCTCCCGTGGCCCAGCGCGGCAGGCAGCCTGAAGGTCTTTATCAGACGAGCCTGGCACCACCCCGACAGGCTCCCCGTGCCAACGTGGAGGCAGCCACAGCCCCTCAGCTTGTTAGACTGAAAGAATGTGCCGTTTTAATTAATGATATGTAAATATCCTTGAATGGGCCGCATTTGCATATTAAGAGAGATTTGCGGAATCTGCGGAGTAATATATTTTAATTAAGGATTAATTAAAAATAATGGGAATTTCATTTCGCCTGGCAGAATCCGTTTAGATTTTAGCACACGTCTGCTGGGGAGTCTGCTCGGAAAGCTCGGGTGTGAGTCCCGGGATGGTGGAGGCACCGCCTGTGTTTATGGTCCCGGAACCCTGTTTGGGGCTGGGGACCAGAGAGGGGGAAGTCTCCGGCCGCAGCCCCTCCCCCACCCTTCCCTCTGTGTTTTAGGGCTGTTTTGGTATTCTTTATGGTGAAGTAAGTAAATGGCTCTGAGACACGGAACACTAGTCGTGTTGGCAATTATGTTAATGGGATGCTATTAGGCTATGATTCTCTATGAGCAATTGGGGAGAAGAAGCGCCTTACGGAGGACGCCACCGCAGACGTCTGTCGCCGTGACAGCGCTCGGAGCTGCTTTCTGCATAATTGCACTCGGCCACTTTCCTGGGGGGAGGGGGGAGTTGAGTCGGGAGCCCGGGACCCGCAGGGTTGGGGTGCCCCCGGGTGCGCAGAGGACTCTGGGTCACGTAGGCTTCTGCGGCTCCTGGCCGTGTCTGAGGAGGGGCTGGGCCTTCCCTAATGGATTTCCCTGGAGTGTATGCGGTGCAGTCTCTCTGACCGTCTGTCTGTCTGTGCGCGGCCCGATGGCCCTCTCCTGAGTCCACAGCAGTCTATCCTCTCTGCAAGCCCCTCCCTCCCTTCGCCCGGCCCCGCACTCCCTGCGCCCAGCTCTGGAGGGCTGCGCGGCCAGGCCTGCCTCCCACCCGAGGCCCTGCCTGCATGGAGGTTGACCTCCTGCTTGCCTTCCTCCGGGGCTGCCTGCTTCACAGACGCGAGGGCGCAGGAGGGGCGGCCGGCCACCAGGGCCCCTGCAGGACCTCTGGGCGCTGCCTCCACGGGAAAGGCTTGCTGGGCTCTGGGAGATGGGGCAGTGGCCTGGGACCCTGTGGAGCCGACGGCCAGGGGCGTGTGTCTTCAGCAAATTTCCGGTTGTTCTGCAGAAATGCTGGGGGGCCCGGGCCAGCATGAGGCCTCGCCCAGCCCCTTCCCAGGGAGGCCCGGAGGTGTCACTCTGGAATGTGGAGGGTCCACTGTGAGCTCTGCCTGATGGGCTCTCCCCCGGGGCCTCCAACATCTCAGGAGCGGATGCCAACTGAAGGCGGGGGTCCGGGCTGGCAGGAGGGGTCGAGTGAGCAGGCAACACCTGGAGGCCGGGGCCCTCAGAGCCACCAGGGAGGTTGGGCAGGGAGTGGCACCAGGGAGGTCTGGGCGGGGAGTGGCACCAGGGAGGCCTGGGCGGGGAGTGGCACCAGGGGCCAGGGCCGGACGGGCTAAGGGGCCCGGAAGCCGGGCCTGTGGGGGCATCGCAGAGCCCGGAGGCCCCCGCAGAGCGCCCTCTGCCCATGTCCGCCCCCGAGCACCGGCCACCGCAGCCTCGTGAGCCTAATGCAAATGGGGAAATGCCGTTTCTGGTAAGTGTCCCCTAATAAATAACATCCAGTCTTCCTCCCTATCAGCGGGGACATCCGCATCCCCCTCCGCTCTGCGCCAGCCGCGACGTGTAATGATGTTCTGCTCCTGCGGGATGTGAGGTCCATGCTAATCTCCGCCACGGGCAGGCCTCACACGCACAGATAACCCAGACACGCGCTGTCCGCTCCGGAGTCAGGGCGGCCTTGTCTCTGTCGCAGCGTGGGAGCCCGTGCAGGGCTGGTGCGTGATTGCTGGGGGATTTCATGAACGGAGAGAAGTGAAAATGACCCACTTCAGACACGCCCAGTGTGTGTGGTGGTGGCCTCTCCAGCCAGTGCAATGGGCTTTTTCTGTAAATGACGACACGTTGATATTGAACATGGGCAAACGTCAGGTGTGCGTGTGCGTATTCCCCGCGGTGCCTGGTGGACGGTGGGGCCTGCTTCTTGCTGCTACTCCCGCCCCACCCCCCAGGATCCCTGCCGCAGCCGTGCCCCGTCCCTGAGCTGCTCCCTCCTCACAGTCTGGCTGTTGCTGGGACCACGTCTGAACGCCCGGTGTCTGTGAGTGGTGGGACGGGAGGAGCCCTCCAGCTCACTGGGATCCATAGGCATCCGCTGGCCTGGTGCAGGCATCTGAGTGGGTGCCTGTGGCTGGTGTGCACCCGGGACCCCCGCCCCTCCGGGGTCTCTCCCCACAGGAGCCTCCCTCCTGTCC
Source organism: Pipistrellus kuhlii (assembly GCF_014108245.1). Taxonomy (NCBI): domain Eukaryota; kingdom Metazoa; phylum Chordata; class Mammalia; order Chiroptera; family Vespertilionidae; genus Pipistrellus; species Pipistrellus kuhlii. The sequence goes on from NW_023425493.1 coordinate 234,892, forward strand.
GCCCAGACCCCCGGCACGTTCAGAGAAGGAATACATTACAGGCAGGGAGTCCGCAGCGGGTTTTCCATTATTAATATGCTTCTTTTTATTTATTTTTCATGCGTTTTTCTTGCTCTGGCTATTTTCCGTTCTTTCTTTGTTTTTGTTTTGTTGGGTTTTTTTGCTCCCACTCCCTGGTTAACACACCAGGCTTCCAGCCCTGCCCCCTCCACTCTGCACACCCACCGCACAGATGGGCGCACACCAGCGGGTGTGAATTGGGCACTTTCTCCATTTGATGAGCTGTCATCTGTGGGCACTGCTGGGGATTTGACCCCGGTGACCCCCGGCCGTGGAGGACATTGAGCACCACGGACCCTCCCCTCTGCCTGTGTCTGCGGACCATTCACTCCCCTTAATGAGAATTCCTCCTAATTATTTCAGCGGCTGCGGCAGGGACCGCAGTGTACTTAGATCTCGGGCCTGGGACGTGACCGTGGTGCTGATAAGGCGGGAGATCAATAATTTAGGCCCAGCTCTAATGGCAGCGCTGGGAGCTCGGTGTCTGCATTCAGGTGGCGTCTCCGCGGTTCCCGGGGCCTTGATGGCTTCCAGAGGCTCTCTCCCCCTCGGCTGTGTGCGTGCGTGCCCTGCTGGACCGTCTTTGTGAGAAGACATTTCCTCACCGCCGTGAGCACGTGTGTGCACTCGGTTCTCTGGAGATGTGTGCGTGCCCGGGCACACGGGGTCATGTGTTTCTTCTCATCAGGGGCGTCCTCACTCCTGTGACCTTCGCCTTCGGGCTACCCGTGGCCTGTCCTTCCTAAATTGGCATCTGCAGACACTTCAAAGCAGGGAAACGCCTGCCCTTTCTTTCCTTTTTCCTTTTTCTTCTCTGTCCACTTCCCCCTCTGTCTTGAAGCTGCAATTGTACTGGATGGCAGGGGACACAGAAGCCCTATCAGGAGACCTGCCTCTGTAACACAGGCCCCACTGTGACCGGCGTCACTTTAAGGAATTCCAGCAAACCTACTTGGGCCTCCACACGTCCAGGCAGGGCATATGTTCTCACCATCCAGGTCAAAGCGGAGAACGATCGCAGTGCAGGACAGTCTATGCTCAGGTTGAAAAGGCAAGAGCAAAAGCACAGCCATGTTAAGGAAATTTCTGGAAGACAAGTCGGTGCACTGCTCATCACAGACAATAAGCTACGTCTGCAGGAAAGTCGTCTGTGATGCTCTGACGGGTCCGAGTGGAGTGGGAGCTCAGGAGAGGGGGAGGAGGCTACCCTCCAGGAGGCCAAGTCCAGGGTCACCACGCTCCACTGCCACCTGCCACTAGGGGGCAGAGCGGCAGACAAGGGTGCAGGGTGGGCGGAGTCTCCTTGCCTGTCTGTGGAAGTACTGCTATGGGAACTTCTACTTTGGGGCGGGACCTGGGCACAGAGGGAAAGTGACCCTGAGCTGAAGCCGCGTCATTTCCAACAATGAGCTTGTGAGACCTGGGCCATGCAGCTGGCCTTTGGTCACGTGCAGGTTCTGCGAATCCTCCTGCGCCAGCCACGGTCTGCCTGCCCCCCAGCTTCCCGTGTGCATTCAGGTGGGGCCTCCTGGCTTCACAGGACGTGTTGTTGTTCTTGTGTCCCTAACATGCTCACTTCTAGAAGCAGATGGCCTCCGTCTGCTTACCCCAGGCCTGGCTTAGCCCCGCAGCAAGGAGGAGTGAGGCGCGGAACCCTGCATGCCTGGCCTCGGCGTCCTTGTGTTTGGGGCTGGAGTAGGCAAACCTCCGGTGTCCTTCCACTCTAGACACTGCTCTGCCAGGCCAGCACCACTCTGCCGTTTGGGTGCCTGAGCTGCAGCCACAACCCCTTTTCCAGTTCAGAGGGAGCCCGGGACTTGGTGTGAGCGCCAGGAGTCGGGCCTGAGAAGACCTAAAGGCATGGGGCGTTCTGGATAAGTCTGCGGCGGAGGAATTAATTCCGAATCACTAAGTGCCATTAGGACCCGACGCCAGCTCCCTGGGCAGGAATTGGTACACCTGCTGCCAGAACGTGGAAACCCCCTCAGGGAGTGGAGCTGCTAACAAACCCGCGGGAGAATGGAGAAACACCTGGGAGTCTGCACCAGAGGGTCAGCAGGCCACGGGCCCTGGGCTGACGCAGACCGAAGGCGGGAGGAGGTGCTCAGAAAGGGCCTTACCCTGCGTGGAGGACTGTGACTTCCGGGACCCCTGACCTTAAACCCTCTTTATCGTTTATTCCTGTTCTTTCCTGGAAACAGCCCTCGGAAGTTGGCAAGGGAGCCCCCCATGCCTCCTTTCAGGCGAAGAAGCTGAGTGCCACGCGGCTGGCAGGGCGGAGCAGGCGTAACTGCTGGTCCTGGCTGCCAGGTGGTGCCCAGGCCCTGCCCCGAGGAGGTTTGGTGACAGTATTGTGAGACGTCCCCAGCTTTCCTCCTGGCGCCCACCCCTTGGCACAGAGGAGAAGAGGGCAGCTCTCCTTCCCCTCGCTGAGGGGTTAATAATCGTCACCCCTCCCCCCCAGCTCCTCCCGGGGGAACCGCGTCTCCGCCTGTCCTACACCGCCTGGTGCCAGGTGTTCACACTGAGCCCTGGAGCAGACCTGGCGAGCGGTAGGGCCCTTCCTGTCAGTAGGGTGTTCGTTGGGTGCCATGGGCCAGGCTGCCCATCGTTAGGAGGGCACTGCCTTCTCCACATTCATCATCAGGAAGAAACTGGGTCCCAGCCCGGGCCTGACACCAAGGACCGCCGTAGATCCCCGGACACCTGCCGACAGAGAGGAAGCAGAGTCCGTGGGGACGGGTGGCCAGTCCTGCGTTTCACCGCCCGCCTCCCTCAGCCGGGAGCCCGCACCACAGGGCAGCGGTCGGAGCACAGGCGGTCCTCCCGGGCAATCCTCCCCGGCGGTCCTCCAGCCCGGTGCTGGGAAGGCTGGGGTCGCGTGCTGTGCGGAGGTTCAGGCCGCGGCCAGAGCGCCCCTCTGGCTCGCAGCCCTTCTCGTGTCCTCACGGGGTGGTCAAGCTCCGGGGTGTCTTCCTCGTCCCTCAGGGGCCCGCGTTCATGAGCTCATCGAAAGCTTCGCCTCCTGCAGGCCGCTCCTCAGCGTGTGTGGCGAGGCACACACAGTGGTCCACGCGCGAGGGCGGGCGTGTGTGCGCTGTGTTCCATGTGCTCCGCCCACATCTGCACTTGGAATCTTTCCCTCCAGAGGCCTGTCCAGGATGCCTGGCTGGAGCCATGGACAGACACGTTTGCCGGAGGCAGGCTCGGTCGTCTCCCCGGTTCCTGAGCCTGCCTGGGTCTGAGCAGCTCCCCACATGGAGGGCGCAGGAGGAGGGGGGCATTCCCCGTGCTGCCCTGGCTGGTCTTGCATTGGGGCAACCAGGCCCCTGGGCCCAGCACTGGTTTCTAGGTGGGCTGTGTGACCCCCCCAATGCCCAGGCTTCCTTGCTCCTTCCATCCTGTGCCCTCAACAAGCTGACCCTGGGTACTGGGTTTGGGCAGTAGAGTAGGCCTGACTAGAGACCCACAGAGAGTGGAACTCAGGGCAAACGGAGGTGTGGCAATCAAATCCAATCTGGGAGAGTGACTCCTGCTCCTTCAGGTGGCGTCTAAGCCTCTGAGTCACCCGGTGTGTGTCTGGGAGTGGATGGTGACCTGCGTGGCCACACGCAGCAGCACCAGCATCGGTGTGGTGGTTGTGGCTCCCCAGGTACCTGGCAGCTGGCACCTCCTTCGTTCCCCTCCGGGTGCCTGAGGCAGGGGAGCACCTGGTTCTAATGAAGAGGAAGCCGGGGCTCCAAGCCGGGGTCCTGCAGCGAGTGCCCAAGTTAGACCTCCACCCTGGCCCTGGGAGGCCAGCGCCTCTTCCCCCGGGGCCACACTGGGCACCTGACTCCGCAGCCAGTGAGAGAAGAGAGTCCGGTCATTGTTCTCTTCGTGGCAAGTGAGAAAATGGGACTGAGAGACCTGCCTCCTGGGGCCCCAGTGGCGGAGCCGGACCTGGAGCCAGACCCTCCGCGCAGCTCGCTGATGGCTGATGGGAAGTTGTGTGCTCAGGTGTTCCTTTATCCTTTTCCCATTGATGGGGCGTCACTTCAGGATTTACCGTTATTTGTAAGAGTCCCTTCCTGTGCATGTACAGAACATCTAATAGGCAGACTGGTGTTCAAACCAGCTCGTAAATACCCCCAACTTCCAGGCTCAGCGTCCCAGCTGCTGTTTGCAGGTGAACCCACAGATCTCTCCCCTGCATCCGGCAGGTAGCTCTGCCATGGGGCCCATTTCTTTGTTTGTGGAAGTTTTACAGAAATGAAAGGACTGTCTTTGTTCTTTGATCTCTCTTCTGCGTCACGAATTCTGAAAAATTGAGGGAGAACAAAGGAGATGTGTGTGTTAGTGCTTTCCCTATGTTTTGAGAAGTAGGTTTTAAAAATGCTTTAAACATGTTAGAAGCCCAAATGGAGATACACAGAGAGGGGCCTGCGTGGCCCCGGCAGCAGGCCAGGCCACTCCCGGGAGGCCAGCCTGGGTGCAGACTGGAGCTGGCCCTTTCTGGCAGCAGGGTGCAAGGACATTACACCCGAAGACGGTGAAGCAGGAAAGACGCCCATCCCCTCCCACATCCGGTCACTGCAGACGCAGGAGCTGCTCTTTGGGGGCTCCCTGGACCCCGTTCTCACCACAGGCACTGGCAGGAGGGGTGGCTCCAGCCCTGTGGGTACTCCTGGCCTGTACTTAGTCCTCTTGCTTTACACAACCCACCCACACGTGCCCCGTGACGTGTGACCCTGATGCTTGGCAGCACGGGCACGCTGCACGTGCATTTCTGACACACCCTGGGGTGGCGTCAGGCGTCCCTCCGCTGCACCTCCTCTCACGCACCAGGTCTAGGGCCTTCAGCAGGGACAGCTGGCTGTCCCCACCCGCTCTTCTCCCCGTGCTTCCTGCTCTCCACACATGGTTCAGGCAAGAACAAGCTAGGATTTGGTTTCCTTTCCAAAGTCTGATTTGCACACAGCGGCCCTCAGGTCGCCCTGACGCCCCTCCATCCGCTGTCCCCTCCTGGAGGGCTGCGTGGCTGGAGGGCGGAGCCCGCATCACTGGCTCCTGGGATCGTGCCGGGAATGAGTAATTAGGACTCGCCAAAGTGTTTAAACACCAGGATTGAAATTAATGTCCCCTCATGGCTGGCTCCGCTGACAATACATTACAGCAAGCACCTTCCCAAAGTGAAACGAATGTTTGTTTATCCTCATGAAATATACATCGGAACACACTGGCGGGAGCCGCATTAATGAGGGACGGGCCAGTTTCCGGTTAACCCGGCAAGAGTCAGCCTAGGAGGAGGAGGAGGAGGAGGAGGAGGAGGAAGAGGCTGCCTTCCTCCCTCCCTCCCTCCCTCCTTCTTTCCTTCCCCCCCCCTTCCTCTTTCCACTCCCTCCCCCCTTCCTTCCTTCCTCCTTCCTCCCTCCCTCCTTCCGAGTGACCGGTCCACAGCTGTGTGTCTGGGACAGGGCTGTGGCTGTAATGAAAACTCCAGTTGATCTGTCCAGAGATATTGATGAGCGTGGCCCGGGGTATTAATCATCTCCAGAGGGAGGAAGTGTGGCCGTGGCAGCCGCCCCCGTCACGTGCCACGTGCCGGCCAGATGAAGAGGTGTGGAGAGAGCGCTTCCAAGCCTCCGTAGCTGCATCCGTTTCCTGGGACGCGGTCGGGCCAGTGGGGACTGGGAGGGACCCCAGGGCACAGGAAGTTCTGGGGCTCATTTGGTTATTAAGCTTGTGCCAATAAGCCCATTACTGTTAATTATACCGAGATGGCCAGCAACCCACCGACAATATTCCCCCATCGATTTTCATTCGCCGGGAATCGATGCCCAGCTTTAATCTCTTCGTGTTTTCATCCTTTTATTTCTTACCCCCTCCTGTTCTCCCACCCCTCCTGCCAACCCCGCCAACCCCGCCCTTCCCCGGAGCCTCTGCAGCAGGCAGCGTCTCTCTGGGATGCAGCTCGCTCCCTGAGTGCCAAATGTTTCCTGATAGGAACAAGCTACATTTCTTTACAGCTTATGGCAAGCTGCCTTGATTACTTCTACTGCTGTACCCATTATGTGAATTAAATATGTATTCGGTGGCATGCTGCTCGCGGTGTTATTGCCGGGTGACATATGGTACCGACGCAATTAGAATGAAACTAGCATTAGATAACCCTTCTGATTACAAGCATCCTGACCGCCCCGCCCGCCGCCCCCCTGCGCCCGCACGCTCTGCACAGAGCCGCGGGTCTCCATTCCGGGTGCTCGTCTCGTCTCCGGGGCCCTGGAAGCCGGCAGGTGGGAGGGAGGGGCGGGGGGTCTCTGCAGAGGAAGACAGACTGCCAGACAGACACTCAGGCTGGGGAAGGAGGCTGGGGACCCTCGCCTGCCTTCGGAGGGAACCTTGGAGGCTGCAGTGTTGGGTGGGTTGCCCTCCTGCTCGAAGAGGCCCAGCGGGCTCTGGGAGGTCGGGAGGTCAGAAAGGGAGGGAACGTGGTGAAACGAGGCTGTGTGCGTGGCGAGTTGGGCCTCATCTTGAAATGCGGCCTCTAAAGGTCACCTCCCTCTCCCGCGGTGAGAGCTAAGCCGTGCTCCCCCGGAGTGTCTTGTTCTCGGGGCACCCGCAGCCGGTGGAAGCTCACCTGCCCACCGGCCTCGGAGGCCCCTGGGAGCAGCAGTCCCCTCCCCGTCACACACACGAAGCTTGGGGACACGAGGAGGCGGTGACCTGATGATTCAAGGTCCGAGAATGGCCGTCGAGACGTGAGGAGCAATCCTGAAATAGTCAGAGGGTCTGAAGGGCACTGAGGTCGTTGGGAAGGGACCGGGTTGTCAAATCTTAAATGAGCGAGCACATCCCCGAAGGTGCTGCCGGGCGGGCATAGGCGGGAGCACGGCTCCACCTGGAGCCACACAGCTCGCGCCGGAGCCAGTGGCCTGGCCCCTCGGTCTGCTTTGCTGAGGTGGCCTGAGCTTCCTTCCTCCGGCTCCGCCACATCCACTCCGCAGGAGCGACCTAGAGGCTTAGTCACATGTGCTCCCATCTTTACTTCCTCAGGACTGAGGCGGCTGCTGGGCCCGGGGCCCCTTGTCCACGCCCAGCTCGGGCTGCAGGGAGTTCGAGCAGGTGGTGTGTGTGTGTGTGTGTGTGTGTGTGTGTGTGTTCCACACCGTGTGCTGTGGGAACATCAAACGTTCACAGTCTGTGGTCACCGGGCAGAGGCGGCTCATCCCTGGGCCTTCACAGTACGTCCACCGGTGTCCTCCTGGTGTCCCTGCCCTGATGCCTCCGCCATCCGTCCCCCGCGAGGCCCACAGCTCAGCTGCAGACCCACTCACCACCTGCCGGCAGCCCCAACGTGCAGGCCCCTGCCTCCAAACCACGTGCTGCCATCAGCCCATTGGACCCTCAAATAGTGCACGGCCTGAGGTTGACAGTCTAGAATTGTAAGTGCCCACGCGCTTCCTGAGTGGAGGAGCCGGGCAGAGGCGGTTGTGGGGCTGGAGCTTTCCCTTCTCGACCTCCGGAGGGGCCTCGATCTGATGTCGGCGAGCACGTGTGTCAGCACAGAGGCTGAGGCAGGGTGGACCTAAAGCCTGGGCCGACCATGAACCCGGGTCCAGCTGTGCCTGCCTCCTCGGAGCCTTTCCTACCATCTTCTCCCTCGCTCCCCATGGACACGCTGAGTGGCCCGCAGCTGGAAGCCCGCCCCCTGCACCTGTGAGGGCTCCCTGCGCCCACTGTGCCCGCCTCAGGCTCCTGCACTCAGGTCCACACTCTGCAGCTTGGCGTGCACTTTGCTGTCTCCCTCCCTTCCAACTTCTGTCCCTCGTCTTCGTCATTTTACTTTTACCCATTCATTCTTCCATTGGATTGTTCACCCTCTGAGGTTTATGCTTTTCTATATCCTCCAGGGTTTTAGGAGGGCCTGGGTATACAGTTGGTGTCCCATAATCACTCCTCGTATACACTGGGGAGTCCGCAGAGAATGTCTTACCCACTGTGCCAACGTTCTCCAGATGCAGGGCACGTTAGTACGAGTCACACGTGATGGACCAGAGAGCCGGCGACAGGGCACCAGGGCCAGGCCAGCTCATGTTGTAGGCCCGTGAGGCGGCTGCTTGGCCCAGGGGGCGCTGTGTGCTGGAAGTATGGGAGCTGGTGCGTAGTAGGTCCCGGGAGCTCCGGGGGCTGGCATTGAAGGTGGCCCTGAGTGTTGGCAGAGGGTAGACTGTGTAAGAGACCCACTGGTCCCGGAGCGGCGGGCACTTCCCTGGAGCCTGCGTAGAGGTGCCAGGCGGAGACCGGGGGCCTGGCACCGGGCAGATGAGGGTGTTTGGGATGAAAGGCTGTTCTGAAGGGAAGATTGACAGAGCCGGGCACCTGCAGGGGGCGGGGAAGGACAGGTGAGTCATGGATGACAGCATCCAATTCATTTCTGAATCCGAGTCCCCGGAGCCTGAGTGACGGTGACTCAGGGCAGTGAAGCCCCGTTTGGCGGTCACAGCTGCTCAGACGGCCCGGTGGCCACGAAGCCTGCCGCTGTGACTGTCGGGGGCAAGGCTGGGCCGGCGGCCGGAGAGGCAGGCCCGCGTCCTGTGCCAGCCTGAACCAGACCCGTGTCTCCCGCCCTCCTCTGTCTGTTGGCAGGTGTGTGGATCTGGGCCTCACGGCCAGTTGCGACCACGTCTGTGTAACTGGATTTCCTCTGACCATGTCTCTGACGTGCACCTGGCTTGTCTTGGCGACAGAGCATGGTGGGCTAGACCCGCCTCGATTTTAGGGTTCCGAGGCTGAGCCTCTGGTTCCAGACATCCCTTCTGGGAGGGGCCAGACCTTGTTGGGGACCAGAATGGACACCCTGGGCCTCTGTCCCCTGTCCTCCCCCACTGTGTGACCTGCGGCAGGTCCCTACCTTCTCTCAGGCCTGCTTCCTCACTGCCAGGAGTGGACACCACTCAACCTGCTTCCGAGGGCTGGGGGAGGGTTGCAGTGACCGTGGCTGGCATTAATCATGGCCGTGTCGGGCACTGCTAGCACACGCAGTGTTTCTTATGTCCTGCCGCACCACGGCCTCTGTTAACCGGCAAGTAGACTGAGCTGAGGGGAAGCAACTGGCTCTGAGTTCCCTTCGTGGGGAAGAACCACAGGAAGAACCACAGGGCAGAACCACAGACAGAACCACAGACAGAACCACAGACAGAACCACAGGACAGAACCACAGGAAGAACCACAGGGCAGAACCACAGACAGAACCACAGGAAGAACCACAGGGCAGAACCACAGACAGAACCACAGGAAGAACCACAGGGCAGAACCACAGGAAGAACCACAGGAAGAACCACAGGGCAGAACCACAGACAGAACCACAGGAAGAACCACAGGAAGAACCACAGGAAGAACCACAGGGCAGAACCACAGACAGAACCACAGGAAGAACCACAGGGCAGAACCACAGACAGAACCACAGGAAGAACCACAGGGCAGAACTACGGGACAGAACCACGAAACAGAACCACAGGAAGAACCACAGGGCAGAACCACAGGGCAGAACTGGGTTGAATGACCAGCTGAGCCCTTTGTGGCCTGAGCGTGGCCCTCTCCAGAATGCCACTCTGTGTGTGGTGTGTGGAAGCCGCTAAGCCGTTCCACGTGCTCACACCTCTCCACGTTCCATAACAACGCACCTGCAGCTTTAATTGGCGTGTATTTCATTGTTTTCTACCCTTTACTCAACCATCCACTTTAGCCATTTGTTCCTGCAGTCCTCTCTTCACTAAATTACAAACTTTGGAGCAGGAACTGTGCTGACCGACCTCCGTATTCCCTGCGATGCCTCCTGTATACACATCGGTCGTCGAGCCGACCCACAGGAGGGAGCGATGTGAAGGCTCCTCCGTCCCAGGGCACCTTTGAGGCCAGGAGCCGGCTCGCCTGTCTGTCCCCAATCAGAAAAACGAGTGTCCGGGCACGGTGGGCAGCACAGGAGGTGTCATCACGTGAAGTAGTGAAACCCGTCACAGAGCCGGACATGGGCCTCTCCTGACGTCCACCCAGAAACTGCCACCAAGGCAGATGACCTTCCCCGGAGAGGGTTGCTGGTGGTTTGGGGTGGACAGGAAGGGCCAGTCCCCGCGGCCTCGGCGCCAGGCCCGCTGCAGCCCTTCGTCCTTGCTGCTCCCCAGGACACTGGCCGCACATGTCCTTCTGAAGCTGCGCCGTGAGCGCCTTTGACGTGCTGCGAGGCGACAGGAAACGAAGGGGATGGGAGCCGGCTGGGGAGGATGCGAGTCCCAGCGTTCCCATTGGCAAGAGGGCGGGGCCCACACCTGCCCCTTTCTCCGTCCAGGCACCTGAGCAACAGCGGGGGTGAGGGGGTGAGGGGGTGAGGGGGTGAGGTGGGGGGAGGACCCTCCCCTCCGGTAGCTGCCTGGGCACAGAGTCCCGGGTGAGGGAGGTGCCAGGAGTTCCCATGTACCCAGGCCCCCGTGCCCAGCGCCCTCCCGTCTGTGGGCAGCCCGGGCGCCCAGCCAAAGGCCGGAGTTCTGTGCCAAGTTCATGTGTCACTGCCTCCTCATTGTGTCCCGCCCCCATCGCTTCCTTTCCCAAGTGGGTCTGTGCCTACATCTCCTCGTCAGAACAGGGCGCCGGACACCAGCCCGAAGGCTCACCTGCCGGCCTGTGCCGATGGCCCCTTCCCTCTTGTTCACACGGATTCTCACTGCTCCGTCCTGGGGTCCCCAGCTCCGGCCTCCGCACCTGCGTGCTCACCGCAGCACCATCCTCCACCGAGCTGAGGGGAAGCAGTACCTTGTCCAGGCGCCATCCTCCACCGAGGCGCCGGCTCAGCGACCCTTACCGCCCCCGGAGCCCGGCGACACGCTGGCCTTTGTGTCTCGGTGGCCCCAGCAGGCTCAGGAACAAGGACCCACAGCCGTGAGTGAGAGCCTGGCCAGTGGGCTCCCAGGCCCTGGAGCCCGGCAGCCGGGCTGCGGCGAGGGGAGGCTTGGCAGAGAGGAAGCCTCCGCACGCCTGGCCCCTCACCCGCTCCCTCCGGGCAGCTCTTAACGAAGCTCCGTGGGTCTGTGTCCGAAGCGATGAACATAAACACCGGCCTCTGCAGGGACAGGGAGCCCCGTGTGAGGGAAGAGCTAGGGCTGCCCCTTGGGCTGTGCAGTGTCCCAGGCCAGGAGGACGCTCGCCGTGGCTCCCCCTCCTCCTCCATTCCCTCCCGCGGCCCCTGGAACGCACGCTGGCGCCGGCTGCGCGGCCCGTCCTGCCTTGATGTTATTTATTTTCCTCAGTTGCTGCTCTGGAGGCTGGAGTTGACAGAGCGGTTTTGTAGAATAGAAACATTATAGACTGTTACTGTCAGGGTGTTAAATGTGATGGATAGAGAAGCGGGGAAGGAGGGGACCGCATCCTGAGACAGGGTGCTCATGGGAAGGGAAGCAGCCGCGCAGAGAAAGGGATGAGGTAATGGGTCTCCGCCGGCCGCCGGCAGGGACGCTCGCCGAGGGCCTCCCCGGGCTCTCAGCTGCCCTCTGCACCCCGGGGACCCCTGGTCCTCACGAGGCTCTGAGCCCCCGGGCTGTGGGACACGTGTCCGGGGAGACGGGGAGACGGGGCTGTCGGCTGAGGCCCTGCAGCCTCGGGAGGAGGCTCTGGTCACTTGCGGGAGAAGCACCTTCAGGTGACTGGTCCCCCTTGGTGGCACCGAAGGCTGCCTGGCTCTTGGTTTCCGAGTCCAGCACGGGGGGCGGGAGGGGGCGGGTGCTGAGAGGTGGGTGGGGCAGAGGAGCAGACATCACCCTTGTCAGGGCGGTGCGTCCAGGTGAGGAAGGCGAGCGAGGGCCGGCCGGAGACCCTGCCTCACGCCGGATGATGGCAGGGCCCAGGCAGCCCAGGGAGGGGCGCGGGCGGCCTCAGGCTCACGGGAGCAGCTGCTGTTCCTTGGTCTTGGGTTCCGGTGACCTGTGCCCTGCCTGTCCTGTCACCACCTGTCCTGAGGTGGCCGGCCCCGGCCTCGTGTACGACAAGCAGGTACTCAATTCTAAGACCCGTTGGCATGGGCCCCAGCAGGTCACTTGCTGTCTCTGGGCGCTATTTCCTCATCTGTGATAACACGTCACCCACGATGGAGCACCAGTCCTTACGGAAGTGTTGGCAGCTTAGAGATCGCACACAGACCACGGGGCTGCCATTGTTTCTGCTGAGAAACCAACAGCGAGTGTGTGTGCACGAAATGCTGCTTCCCGGCCCCTGCCCTTCCAGGCTCTCTGGGGACGCCGGCCACTGTGTGCACTGTTAGCATCGGGGCCATGGGGCCAGGAGGCCGAGGGCCAAGGCCAGGTTCCGCAGGACCCATAGGGAACGTCCGTCAGGCCTGCTGTGGTTCGGAAAGCTCTCCCTGCGGAGGCCCAGCTCCGCCTCCACAGCCCTGGGTCTTTCCTCCTCAGCCTTCTAGGGTCGAGCCCCTGAGCCCTTCCTCCTGAGACAGCGGGCCGGCCACACCCTGGGGGTTGCTGGCCATTTGCTGGCCCGGCTCCTCGTCCACCAGGAGCAGAGCCCAGCCGGCTGTGCAGGGAGCCGAGGTCAGCACTCTGCTCTGGCCTCTGTGAGTACGTGGCCGGCGGCCAGGGCCAGTCTTGGTCCTCGCTTCCTTTTCCCGTTTCCTGCCTCTGGTCCCCAGCTCCTCCCACGTCCAGTGGATGGCCTCCTGCTCCTTCAGCTCATTGGCGGTTCCAGCAGGAGCATCCTCTCCCTGCCCGCCCCCTCTCCCAGTTCAGTCGGGAAAGGGCCGTGTGAGTCAAAGGTTGTGCCAACCTGGGCCCGGGTCTCATCTCGCCCTAAACTCTATCGCTGGCACCTTTGAGAAGGAGCTCTGTGGCAAGCATCTCGGACACTCTGCCTCGTGCAGAGTGGAGCCTGACCTTGGCCATCAGATGAGTCCGTCAGCATGGTCGTTATGGCGACGCTGGGGGTGCAATGGCTCCAATTGTATTGGGCAGCATTCCATCCACATGGCCCACGTAGCAATGGACCCTGATGCTGGGGAACAGGGACCCCAGCCCCCTTTCCCCCCGCGCCCCCCCACCCACCCAGACACACACACACACTCTTCCTGGTGTCTTCTTGCTTGTCCAGGAGCCAGGGGCCCATCTGGGTGCCTGGGGCATCGCGGTGGCCCGTGCGGCAGCAGCCGGGGGGTGCTCTGACATGTCCCCGTGCGGTTCCTGAGGGAGGCCTGTTTTAGGGTGCAGTGAGGTACGGGTTCCGGTTGGTCTGAAATTTAGGACAGTAATAAAGGAAGAGGAGAGAGCTAAGCCCTGGCCTTTTCAGGAAACTCCTTGCCTTTCTGGAATTTCTAAAAACCTCCGGAGGTGCAGAGCAGCAGGCGGGGGTGGGGGGGTGGGGTAGGAGAACTCGGTCCTCCAGGCCAGTCCTGCCCCTTGCTGACCAGTTATTTCTTTTCTGTGTGGAAACGGTCTCAGAGTTTGGAAGTCACTGGCTGTCACCTCGGAGCTGCGCGTGCTGAGGCCCGGCATTGTTTAAAGGGGTGAATGGGGATCCCAGCCACCGCCCTCAGCAGTGACCTGGCTGTTTGTGAAGCTTCTGCCCCCCGGCTGCTGTGGGGAGAGCTCGCGCCTCTGACACGTGGGCACAGGAGGAGGGAGGTTGGCGGGCCTGGCATGGGGAGGCTGGGGCCATGTGCGGGGAGGTGCCCGTTGGTGGGCCTTGACCATCCCCTCCGCGCTGGCAGCTGTGGTGCGTACCGCTCTGTCTGCGTGTCTGCAGTTTAAGAAAATCGCACCCATTGCACGTGACTGTCCTTTCACTAGAGTCACCGCCCATGCCCAGCCCAGGAGCCTCTGCCCCACATGACAACCGCAGCGAGGAGTGAAGGACCGGCTCACGGCCTGGGTCCTCTGCAGGCAGCTCTGAGAGTCCTGTACCTGTTGTTGAGCTGGGGGGTGCGGGGGAGTGCCAGGGGAGGAAAAGTGGAGCCTGTGTGTGCATGCACGCATGTACACACACACACACACACACACACACACACACACACATATGCACGTGTGCACAGGCTCATTGCTGGTTATCCTCATTGCTGGTTGTCCTGAGCCAGACTCATTTCAGCAGAGGGACCTGCTCCCAGGAACCCACGCTGGGTGCACAGCTCGGGGTCTGTCCCTGCTGGTCCTGCCCACCTCCTCCTCCCCACCCCTCCGCCCCCCGGCTGGTCATCAGAGGCTGGGAAATGGCCTCTCTGCCTGCTGGACTCGGCCTCCCCTCTGAGCCAAGAGCACAGCTACCCTCACACTGAGACGGGCGGGAAGGAGATGGCCACCCCCTCCCTGCCGCTGAGCCTCGCCCCCACGCACAGCCAACAGCACCCGCGAGGACCCAGCCGCTGCGCCCCAGGGGGCTCCGGCACTCAGAGCAACTTCCCTACAAATCTGTTTTTATTGGCGTCCCCGGTGCATGCAGCCTGGACCGCATCCGAATCAGCCGAGAGGGACCGCGGGGAGCGGAGGGAAGAGCCCCCTCGCTCCTGGGAAGGCAGCTCGCAACCAGCTTGATTTGGTAAAACGCTGCAATAGATGGTTGTCAGAAATAATTTATTCCTGTTAGCCGTAATCTGAAGGAAAACAGATACAAGTCCTATAGTTAAAAAAAGGAAATAGTCTTGCTTTTGCTGACAGTACAAAGGTGTCACATACAGAAAGGATTGACACAGACCAAGGGGTCTTGTGGGAAATATGATAATAACTATAAAGAAGACAGATTATTCCCCAGTTGCCAACATTCAAACCTTTTTACAGTCAGTTCAAACATATAAAACTTTATTGCTCTAGCAGAAAGGGGAACAATTTCTGGCTACACAGCTTTCCCAGGGCTGGGTTATACTGTCTGTGTTATTGCTCTGTGGTGGCATTTTAAAGTTTATTGAACAAGACTTTTACAATTGAAGGAAGTATATAAAACTGTAAATTTATTAGATTTTTCAGGATAAGTGCCCTTTCTAGTTGTGCTCGAGAATTCGGAGCGGTGAGAAACGGCTAGTTACAGGACTTATTAATATGAAAGGCTGGGGGTGTGCACACTTTATACCTTTACCGGGCTCCAACATAACAGCATTACTGACGGCAGGCCCTGGGGCTGTCGCGGTGGCTGGGGGCTCACGTGGAGGACTGTCAGCACAGAGGGTTCACTTTCTACGGGCCGAAAAGTTAGCTTTCGCCGCATCTAACTGGGCTTGACTGTGCCCCAGCCAGGCACCTCTGCCCCGGAGGGTGTCACAGGGAAGGACGCCCTCCTCTCAGGGGCTCGGGGGCTCGGGGGCTGTGGGGCTCGGAGGCAGGTGCAGGTGGCCGGACGGGTGATTTGGGAAGTCCTGTGCTGCAGCAGCAAAGAAGCAGCTATAGGTTTGCTCATCAAAATGTGGCTAAAAGGTCTCCTTCACGTTTTCCAACTCCTTGTCTTTTATTTCTTCCTAGTCTGTCAGGGACCTCATTTGGGGGATCTTGTATTGCTTGGGAGAATCTGTGCCAGGGTTTTGACCTTTGCACCGTTGAGGTTCGGGGCCAGAGAATTTCTTGTTGTTGGGTGCCCTGCTCACCATGGGGTGCTCAGCAGCACCCCTTCTTCACCTCCAACGCTGGCACCCCCACCCCTCCGCTGGGACCTTGCAGATCTCCCGGGGCAGCCCGTCCCCTTGAAGTAGGGGTGTCGAACTCAATCAGAGAAGGGGCCAAAATCTAAAATCCAGCCTAAATCGCGGGCCGAATGGTTTACTGAACAGTCATAAACTGTCATTGTGATGGAAACGCAGCGGAGTGCAGTGATGACAGCGCGGTGTGGGCCACATTGCAAGGCCTGGCGGGACGGATTTGGCCCGCGGGCCTTGTGTTTGACACATGTGCCTTAGAGAAACTCCCATTCGGGCAGAAGCATGATGTGTCCTGGACATAACGCACTTTATCACATGATGTGTCCTGGACATAACGCACTTTATCACATGATGTGTCCTGGACATAACACACTTTATCACAAAGGGGGGATACAGGCCGTGCCTGGCAATCAGAATGCTATAGTTACCAAAACGGTGAAACGTAGGGTTATTCTGATTCAGAAACAGGACTGACCACGGGCTTATAAGTAGCATGCTCCTGAAGGAATGTCGCTCGGCTCGCAGCCTGTGGCCTGTGGGGACCACCGGGCTGCCGGGGCCTGGTGCTGCCGCAGTCCCAGGGCCTGTGCTGTGGGAACAGCCACGTACCGCCTGACTGCACTGCTTTCTTTTCTTAATTTTAAAAAAATATATTTTATTGATTTTTTACAGAGAGGAAGGGAGAGAGATAGAGAGCTAGAAATGTCGATGAGAGAGAAACATCGACCAGCTGCCTCTTGCATACCCCCTACCAGGGATGTGCCCGCAACCAACATACATGCCCCTGTCTGGAATCGAACCTGGGACCTTTCAGTCCGCAGACCGATGCTGTATCCACTGAGCCAAACCAGTTTCGGCTGCACTGCTTTCTGTACATCTTCCCCAGGGGCCCTCCAGGCTCTGCCTCTGACTGTCCGGGTGCATGTGGACTTAGGGACACAGACGTGTGCATGTTCCCATCCGGGCCACACCGAAGGGCTGGAGAAGCAGAGACCACGCGGGCTGGCGTGCTCTCCCCGCGCTCCGTCAGCGCCCTCTCGTCCTCAGGCTGTGCTCTGCGGTGCCTGACCTCGCGGGGGTGTGATGGGCGGGCCCACGAGCAGCACCAGGGCTGTTCCTGCGCCTTCGGGCCGCCTCCTGTCGCGGACACATCGGGCTTCGATCCCGGATGCTGTGGTCGCTGCCCAGTGGCCGCCACATTTACAGAAATAACTGAGATAATGCTGTTCCAGGGAGATCAGTGCATGACCGGCCTCCACGTCTCACAGTCCGAGTTCTGGAAGCCTGAGTTTCTGTTTGCTTCTTCCCCTTGTTCTTAGAAATTCTAGGCTTTTGAAGGGGTTTGTGACAGGGCTGCGATTCTGTGACTTTGTGGTTCCTCACCCGTGCCTGTTCCGAGGTGCCTGGCTGGGGAGGGCGGAGACACGGCCTTTCCGCCTGCTGGTGCCCGCCACGCACCACCCGGAGCCCCCGGAGCCGCCGGGCTTTGGGGTAAACTGCGGGCGAGTAGGCCTCACTCACTTGGTCACTGGCTGCCATTCTGATTCTCAGCGAGCGCTGTGACTGGGCGGCCACTGTGACTGGGCGGGCACTGTGACTGGGTGGCCAATGGCATTAGCAACGTGGGGGTCTGGCCAGGGATCCTTCCCACAGCCCGGGCCCACCCCATCGCCTGACTCACGCTGGCTCTGAAGTCCGGGTGCACGGGCTCCATTTCTAACCAGGAAACATGCCGGTGCATCCATGGTGCATGGCAGCTGTGGCGTCTCACCCATGGACACACGTATGTGGGTAACGTCCTGCCTTTGAGTGTGGCTGCGGGAACGTGTGTGGCCTGTGTGGTCTGCAGGAAACTCGCACAGCCTGTGGCTTCCCTGGTCTCATGGCCTGGGGGCGACCCCAGGCATGGTGAGGAGGCGCTTTGTCTGCCCCTCAGCCTCCAGACTGAGCCCCTTTCCTGGGACCCGAGCCCCTTTCTGGGGCCTCAGCCCCTTTCTGGGACTGGGGCCTGGGGATGCAGCAGCAGGAGGTCATTCTAGAAGCATCCGCCCACGCCGAGAAGCCAGGCTCAGGTTGGCTGCGGCCGAGGCTTCTCCCCGGAGGGGGTGCTGTATCGGGGTGTCGCCGTGGCTCGGTCTCCCCTGGAAGGGGCTGCGAAAGCGGCTGCAGTGCTCTGTGGTCCTGCGGGGCCTCCCTGGGCCCCGGGAGGGGGTGGCGGCCCCACACAGACCACAGAGGCCCTGACAGCACTTCCTGGTGTGAGCCACCCGAGGGGACCCTGGGATCGCGTAGCTGAGCCAGGAGGTCGCTTAGGTGGGATCGTGGCATAGCTTGTGTTGAGGACTAATCAGCAGGTTTATGGAGCATGCCAGGGTGGTTGCTGGCACATGCCCGGCGCTCGGGGAATATGCCCCACTGCCCTGTCCTCCCGGGCCAGCAGCTGCGCCCCCATCTCTGCCCTGGCTTTGGGAAAAGGTGTCAGGACATGGGGTTCTGCTGGAGTGGGCAGGGGTCCCCTCCCCTCCGCCGCCTCTGCTCCTCTGGGTCAGGAAGCCGCTGGTGGGACTGACAGGGCGGCGCCTGCACAGACTGCATGGGCTGACGTGGCTCTCCGTGGGGCAGGGGGGAGCCGGGACTACAGAGAGGCGGCAGAGAGAAGGGCAGGACAGAGGCCGTGCTGAGGGTGTCATTGTGGAAATATTGAGAGCACGGGGTGAGCGGAAGGGGGTCAGTGATGGCTGAGTCGGGGTTCTGAGGACGTGGCCCTGGGGGACAAGGTGCGGCGGCGACAGGCCCGGCTCTGACCTGGGCGTGGAGGCGGAAAGGAGGAAGTCCCCCAGCCCCTGTGCTGGCGCGTGGTTTTTTTCTGTAAGAGAATCAGGAAGCCGCCCCCCACCTTCTGTCAGGGAGGGCCAGGGTGGTGAAGGCACACCAGGCAGGGCGTCCTCATGCCAGGAGCAGGCGGCCGGGGCCTGGAACCGGGAGGACGGGATGAAGCCGGGCCGCTGCCAGGCGGCCGCGCTGCCTGCCTGCCAGCGGCGACCCGCTCGTTACAATTAAAATGAAGTGTCCGTCAGCGGCTATCTTCTCTGTGTGGCCCATATGTTTCTGAGCTGATACTGTCCGGATTATTCTGTTCGGGAGGACGATAACGGCTGTTTATAACCTTGGCAGAGACTGCGGCCTAATCAGCCCGGCGCACATTTCCAGCGACTGGCTGATAACGGGCTGTTCGCAGCCTTATCGCGCAGAGATAGGCCCGCGGCGCTGCCAGCCGAGCCCGCGGGCACGCTCTCTGCGCTTTATTTTTAGCTCCTTTCCAGGCCGCTCGGAGGAAGAGGGGGCGGGTGGGCATGTGCCCCCGGGGGTCAGAACGAGGCCAGGGGATGTTTAATCCGCGGGGAGGGAGGCGGAGGGTCGCCCTCCAAATGAGGACAGCGCGTGTGGGGCCAGGAGACAAAGGCAGGGAGGCTGCGTGTGGGCCCGGCTCCCGCAGAGCCGCAGCCTGGGTGCCGGCTCCCCACACTGCTGCAGGCCTGTCTGCTTCCCACCAGGACCCGCCCTGCACCCCCCCCCCCCCCCCCCACACACACACACACTCCCCCTCCTGGCTGGGGCTTGGAGACCAGGCCTCCGGCAGGGCAACAAGTCGGGGGGGGGTGGGGGGACCCGGAAAGGCCTGTGTGGATAAAGGAAACTGACCCTGCCAGGAGCCGAGTCGCCACAGAGGCCCAGGTTTCTCCCTCTGGGGGAGCCTCAAGGCCCTTTGAACTTGTCCCGGACCCTGGCCTGGGGAGACCCGCTTTGGCTTCCGGACCTGCTTCTCCCAACGACAGTCCCATCTGGGCCGTGACCGTGTGGCTCTAGAGCAGTGAGGACGTGCTGGGAAGGCACCAGCTGAGGTCCAGCATGTGACCAGCACAAAGGAGGAGGGAATTTGGGGAGTTGTTTGCATTAAATGGCAAGACTAGTATTTCCTGTTCATTTCCAAACTCCTTCTGACCTGCTTTTCTGTCTGCCTGTCTGTCTGTCTATGTCCGTCACTGTCCCCTCTGCCTTCTGTGCTGCCGCCTGACCCCCGACTCCCTGTTGTGGGCCCCAAGAAAGGGAGCACCTTCAGGGGCGCCCAGGCTGCGGCTGGCCCGGAAGGCAAAGAGCAGCAGGAAGCCTCCAGCCATTAGTTTGCTGACCTGTTTACGAGGCCCCATCAGTCATTAATCTTGAACTAGAACCCCTCACGGCCTGAAATGACCACCTGTGCCTCCAGGACCATAGCCCTGAGTGTGGAGGGAAGGACTTGGTATCACAGGACCCACCCCCAGCTCTGTCCTGACCTCTCCCCCGGGTGACCTCACAGCTCACGTGCTGCAAAGCAGCCAGCTGATTGGTGGCTCAGGAGACACCCCCACATTGAGAGAAAATCTCAGGGAGCGCCCACAGTGAAATGAAATTTTTAGTTTGTCTTTAAAAAACCCAAACAGAAGTTTTTCTTTATTGAAATTGAATTTATTGAGATGACAGTTAATAAAATTATACAGGTTCTAGTGGTGTGATTCTATAAAACATTATCTGTATCCCATGCTGTGTGCCCACCACCCCAAGCCAAGTCTCCTTTCTTTACCACTTATCTCCCTTTACCTTCTTCCTCCCCACCCACCCCTTTCCTCTGGCGATCACCATACGTTTGTCTGGGTCCTGAGTTGTGTATAATACCTGAGACCCTTCTGTGTGCAGGCCGACACTCTATCCACTGAGCCAAAACAGCCTAATCCTGGAGCTTTTTCATTCAGCCCCCAAACCTGTCAGTCTTTTCTCTGTCTTATTAGTCTGTTTCCATTTTGTTTATTCGTTAGTTCATTTGTTCATTAGATTCTATATACAAGTGAAATCATATTTGTCTTTCTCTGACTGGCTTAGTTCACTTAGCATAATACCCTCTAGGTCCACCCATGCAGCCACAAAAAAATAATAATTTTTTTTTACAGCCCAGTAGGCTTCCACTGTGTAAATGTACCACAACTTTTTTATCCGCTTATCTGCTGATGGGCACTTGGGCTGCTTCCATAGCTTAGCTATTGTAAACAATGCTGCTGTGAACATAGGGGTGCATATATGCCTTCGAATTAGTGTTTCAGGATTCTTCCGATATATTCCCAGGAGTGGAATCACTGGGCCACAAGGCAGTTCCATTTTCAGTTCTTTTAGGAAACCATACTGTTTTCTACAGTGGCCTCACCAGTCCCTGGTCCTTACCCTCAATGCACTAGGGTTCCCTTTTCTCCACATGCTCACCAGTGCTTGTCTTTGGTTGATTTGTTGATGATACCCATTCTGACAGGTGTGAGGTGATATCTCACTGGGGTTTTGATCTTCATCTATTTCTCCGATGATTAGTGACATTGAGCATCATTTCATGTGTCCATTGCCATCTCTCTGTATGTCCTCTTTGGAGAAGTGTCCATTCAGGTCTTCTGTCCATTTTTTAATTGGATTGTTCTTTTTTTGGTGTTGAGTTTTATAAGTTCTTTGTAAATTTTGGATATTAACCCTTTATCTGATGTATCATTGGCAAATATGTTCTCATATTGAGTGGGTTCCCTTTTTGTTTCATTGATGGTTTCCTTTGTGGTACAGAACCTTTTTAGTTTGATGTGGTCCCATATGTTGATTGTTTCCCTTGCTGAGGAGATATATCAGAAAAAAATATTGCTTTGAGAAATGTCCATGATTTTAATGCTTATGTTTTCTTCTAGAATTTTGATGGTTTGAATCTAACATTTAAATTTTTAATCCACTTTGAGTTTATTCCTGTGTATGGTGTAAGAACATGGTCTAGTTTTCTTTTTTGCATGTATCTGTCTAATTTTGCCAATTTATTGAATAGATTGTCTTTATTCCATTATATGTTCTTGCCTTCTTTGTTAAGAGGAGGCAGGAATAAATATTAACTGACCATATAGATGTGGCTTTATTTCTGGGCTCTCTGTTCTGTTGATCGATATGTCTGTTTTTAAGTCCATGCTGTTTTGATTACTGTGGTCTTGTAGTATAGTTTTGAAATCTGATATTGTTCTTCTTTCTCAACATTGCTGTGGCTAGTTGAGGTGTTTTGTGGTTCTATATAAAATTTTGGAATGTTTGTTATAGATCTGTGAAATACATCATTGGTGTCTTAATAGGAATTGCATTGAATCTACAGATTGCTTTGTAGTATGGGCATTTTAATGATGTTAATTCTTCCTATCCATGAATATGGCATATGCTTTATATACTTTCACTTATTTGTATCTTCTTCAGTTTATTTCTTTAGTATGCTATAATTTTCTGAGTACAAGTCTTTATATCCTTGGTTAAATTTATTAATAGGTTGTTGTTTTTTAGGTGATTGTGAATGAGATTTTTTTTTTAGTTTCCTCTTCTGATATAGTTCATTCTTGGTGTATATCATTGCAACTGATTTCTGGATATTTACATTGCATTCTGCTACTTAAAACTGAATGCATGTATCAGTTCTAGTAGTTTCTGGTGGATTGTTTAGGGTTCTCTATACACAGTACCACACCTTCTGCATTTAATGACAGTGATACTTCCTTTCCAACTTGGATGCCTTTTATTTCTTCTTCTTGTCTGATTGCTATGGCCAAGACTTCCAGTGCTATGTTGAATAAGAGTGGTAAAAGGAGCTGTCCAGGTTTTATTCCTGATCTTAAGGTAAACACTTCTTTTTCATTTTTGCCCATTGAGTATGATGTTGGTGGTGGGTTTGTCATATATGGCCTTCATTATGATGAGGTATATTATTTCTATTCCCATTTTGCTGAGAGTTTTTATCATCAATGGTTGCTGGATTTCATTTAAATGCTTTTTCTACATCTTTTGATATGATCATGTGATTTTTATTCTTCATTTTGTTTATGTGATGTATCACGTTTATTGACTTGCACATATTATACCAGCCTTGCATCCCTGGAATAAACCCCACTTGGTCATGGTGTATGATGTTTTTAATATATTGCTGGATCCAGTTTGCTAATATTTTGTTGAGGATTTTAGCATCTGTGTTCATCAGGGATGTAGGCCTGTAATTCTTTTTCCTTGTAGTGGCTTTGCCAATAGGATAATATTGGTCTTGGAAAATGAGCTTGGGAGTCTTCCCTCCTCTTGAATGTTTTGGAATAGTCTGAGAAGGGTATGTGTTATTTCTTCTTTAAATGTTTGGTGAAACTCCCCTATGAAGCCATCTGACCCAGGACAGACAAAGGTTTTTCTATACTAATTTCCATTCCACCTTTGGAAGTCAGTACCCATACATAGGAGACAGTGATTCGAGTTGATGCTTTTGACTCTCTGGTTGAGTCCATAAAGGAGCCTTCCCATTGTCTTCACTAAATGCGCGAATATAATGTAGAAGGCGAAAGCTGGAAGGGCCCCTCCAGATGTCGCTCAGTCCTCTCGTTGGCTGTGACACCATTAGTGAAGAGTCTGGTACCTCAGCCCAAACCCCGTGGAAACAGTAGCAACGTGAGGGAGGGTCACCACGTCCCCTGCTAGGACCTGATGAGTTAGCGCAACCACAGTTCGCATTCTCGCGGTTCCTTTGTCCAGTTTAGTTCTGACCTTCAGGCCTCTCTGGGAGCAGCGTTTGAGCCAGAGGCCCCCGGAGCTGGAGGGCCCCTCCAAAGACATGGGGGGGGGGGCGGACATCCAAGCCCTGGAGAGGGGCTGGGCCTGCCCAACACGCCGGCCAGGACTGGAACTGGAGTGCCCACCTTCTAGCTCGTGTTTTTCCATCTTCGACGACTGTATATGATGGCTCATTACAGGATGAATGTAAAGTAAATCCCTCACTGCCCATGCCCCTGTCTGCTCATCTGTAAAATGAGGATGTAAGTTCACAGCTGATTCTCAAGTTCCCCTCAGGCCGCGTCTGTGATGTCCGTCCCTGCGTGTCACAAGGCGCCAGCGCGCACACTGCTTTGCACACGGAGCAGCGCGATGCGTGTTGAAGGAATGAATGGCTAGGACTCTTCTATCGGACTTCTCAGGTGCCGGCTCTTCCATGCAGTGACTTTCTGAGCTGTGTGCGTGCTGTCAGCCATTCCCTTCCCAAGTGTCTCTGGAGCAGCCGTAACAGGACGATGCCTTGTGGATGCGATGGGACGGCTCTCTGCGGCCCTTTGGGTCCCGCATTGTCACTGTGGGTTTTCTGTGCCGATGGGTTTGGGAACCTCAGAACCTGCTGGTCTTCAGGTCCTTGACTTGGAGGGTCTCGGTAGCAGGGGTCACTCTCCAGGGCAGTGCCTCGGGTCGTCTCATTCTTTGGTCTGAGGACAGGAGAAGCCACAGGTGGTGGGGGGGACCTCGTAGCCCGTGTTCCCTGCAGTGAGTGCCTGCCTGCCCCGGGGTCACCGCAGGGAGCGATCCTGTGCACGCTCTGCTTTGTGCGGGAAGCCGAGGCCGCCAGCGTGGGGACTGGGCGAGGCCTCAGGTTCCTTTCCCGTGTGTGAGGTATGGGGTCTGAGCCTCTGATCAGGGATCCTGCCAGCACAAACGCTACCCTCAGTGCGCGACTCCATCAGTCCATGGAAAGCCGCATCTTTGGAGCAGCATTCGCTGTGGTGCCCGGAGCCTGTCTCAGCACCAGGGTGAGGTGGCCGCCCACAAAGCCGCTGCCGCTTCCGGAAGCCGCCGTCCACTGCCGTCCAATCCGAGGCGGGCGGCGTGGGCAGGGGCCAGGGGTGCCTGGGTTATACCCAAATCCCAGTGTCATTGGCTCTGACTTGCTTCTTGGAGACTCAGGACATGGTCACTGACCATGAAGACATTCTGCTTGTGGATGAGCCGGCACGTGGCGCGGGGACGCGCGGTGGGACCCCCACGTCCGCTGGGCGCTGTGCAGGCCGTGCTCGCGCCCTGCTAAGCTTTTGTCAGGGAGGGTGGGAGGCGGGCTCGGTGGAAAAAGGGGGATAGGACTTGGTAGGAGTTAATGGCATGGACAGGACATTTGAGAAGGACCAAGCAGCCCCGCACAGCCCTGCACAGCCCCACACACAGCCCCGCACACAGCCCCTCATAGCCCCACACACACAGCCCCACACACAGCCCCACACACAGCCCCACACACAGCCCCGCACAGCTCCACACACAGCCCCACAAAGCCCCACACACAGGCCCACACACAGGCCCACACAGCCCCACACACAGCCCCACACACAGGCCCACACACAGGCCCACACAGCCCCACACACAGCCCCACACAAAGCCCCACACAGCCCCACACACAGCCCCACACACAGCCTCACACACAGCCCCACACACAGCCCCACACACAGGCACACACAGCCCCACACACAGCCCCACACACAGCCCCACACACAGGCCCACACACAGGCCCACACAGCCCCAACACACAGCCCCAACACACAGCCCCACACAGCCCCGCACACAGCCCCACACAGCCCCACACACAGCCCCGCACAGCTCCACACACAGCCTCACACAGCCCCACACACAGCCCCACACACAGCCCCACACACAGCCCCGCACTGCTCCACATACAGCCCCACACACAGCCCCGCACAGCCCCACACACAGCTACAGTGGGGGAGGGTGCAGGAGGCAGCTGGTTGATGTTTCTCTCTCATCGATGTTTCTATCTCTCTATCCCTCTCCCTTCCTCTCTGTGAAAAATCAATGAAATATATTAAAAAAACAAAAAAACTCGACATTGGCGGGGCTTCTTCCACCCACTGCTGTACGATGCTGAGCCAGACCCAGGGCCACAGAGGCCCCTGGCCACCGAGAATACAGACCAGCAAACCGGGGGGGGCATGGAGCTCCCGTGGCCCGCCCTCCCGGAGCTGGGCTCTGTCTAGGACTGTCAGGCGGCGTTGAATGAATAATGCGGCTAAAAATACCTGCCGGGCACCTGGGGCTGTCAGTAGCTCTGGGATGGAGGGAGCACGGCACCCCAGCCATCGGGGCAGGTGTCGCTCCAGAAGAGGAGAGTGAACACCTTCAGACACATCTCTGCAGGACCAGAGCC
This sequence comes from Pipistrellus kuhlii, assembly GCF_014108245.1. Classification (NCBI taxonomy): domain Eukaryota; kingdom Metazoa; phylum Chordata; class Mammalia; order Chiroptera; family Vespertilionidae; genus Pipistrellus; species Pipistrellus kuhlii. The sequence continues at coordinate 260,646 of NW_023425493.1, forward strand.
TGTTTCCGAGAGAAACAATCTTCCATGCAAACGGACCTGCCTGGGATAGGCGGGCCTTGGCTGGGCCCCACACAGGCAAGGTCAAAACCAAACGAATCCAGAGGCGTCCACTAGGCGGCACTGTGGTCTCAGAGCGCTGGCCAGAATCCCATTTTTTGCTCCCTGCCCTGTTCTCCTCCACCACTAACAGGCCTGCCCAGCCTCAGGGAGGTGCCCCTCTAGTAGCAATCGTAACAATAACTGAACAGATAGCAGCCTTTTACTCAGCACTCACCACATGTCAGACACGTCTCTGTTCATCCTCAGATGAATACCAAGGTGGGCAATATTCCCAATTGCAGAGATTCAGACCCGGCCGGGGAGTTTGGTCCAGTCTGATTGTGACTTGGCGTTCCAAGTGAGTTCGTCAGTGACAGCGTGCCTCACTTTTGTTGACTCTGACCTGACACACATAAACTCGTGTAATAATGTGCCGTGGGACTGATTTTGGGGAACTCAGATTATCTTTTAAAAAGGCTCTGTCATCTCAGCGTGTCTGAGGGAAACCGGGTGCTGCCTGGGGCTGCTCTGGGCGGGGGGGGAGGGGGGGGGTCCTCCAGGATCCTGTGGCTTGACCCTGTGAGACCACCATTGGGTGACAGTCCTCGTCTAGGTCGCTCGCTGCTCCATGGGGCTCCCTCAGTGCGTGCGGGTCTAAGAGGAGTGTTTGACACCAGGAGAGTTTAGGATTTGGGTGACAGATGTCATCGTGAAAGTGCTCCCCACAGGTTCCCTGTGCTCACGCTGCTGGTGCGGGTCCGCGGGGTGTGGACTGAATGCCAGGCTCTGGGCAGGAGCGAGGCCCCAGTGACAGTGAAATCAGAGCTGATGACCGGTGGCCCGGCTGAAGTCACCTGAGACTCCCACTTCTGCCTCTCACCCTCCAGAGTTGGTATAAAGAAGCTGGAGATGTAGGCAGCCTTCCCCCTTCACGGCAGGGACTGGATGAGAGAGAGCAATCTGTTCAGAACATCAGATTTAAAATGAAAAAAAAAAAAAAAAAAAAAAAGGGGATGGCATGGTTTAGCGCTTGAATCTGGGACTGGAGTCCTGTTTTCCTCTCCGCGGAGGCCCCTCCCCCGCTTAAATCGCACTGGCATTTATGGAAAGAGGAGGGCTGGCCCTAGGGAGCGGCCACATGACCGCTTCTGGCTGATGAGAAAGCCTCTCAGACTCTGCTCAGCTTTGCCCGGGCCAGTGACCCTGTCAGATCTGATGCCCGATGCCCAGGGCAGGCGGGGCCGGAGCCACAGGAGGCTGGGCAGGGTGTGGTCCTCTGGACCACGTGGGCCACGTCCCGGGAGAGGGTGTCTCCAGCCGCTCTCAGTGGGTGTGACTCAGGTGGGTGAGGAGGATGCTGCCAGGGCTCCGTCCTGCGAGGGGCGGCGGGCAGCAGCGGCCTCACGTCTCAGGTGAAAGGCGATGTGGACGGGACCAAGGTGCTGCTCGCCGGACACTGCGCCCCCGCCTGGGCCTGGCGTGTGGACACTGGGGCTGGAATTGGATGGCAGGTGCAGTGTTCACCGGCCCCGGTGCTCTCGCTGGCGTCGGGGTCATACGCTCTGGTCGTGGGGAGGCCTGGGCGCCTGCCCCTCCCCGCTGACTGAGACCCGTTCTGTGGGTCCTTCTACCCCCGGTTCGGTATGTCCTGCTCGCCAGACACACCAGTGCTGGCCCCGTCTTCCTGTCTTTGACTCCGGAGACATGGGGCACGTGTGCCGAATGGCCCCAGGCGGGATCCGTGTCCAGCTGCCCCTTCAGGGAGCATTACAGTCAAACCGCGATTCCCAGCTTCTAGCCGCCTTCCCGCGTTTGTGACAATTGGTTCTGATTCTCAGGCCCCAATTGGTATCGAATGCAAAACGTCCGGCTTCGCAGGAAACCACACAGGCCCTTGTCCTGGCAGGTCCAGCACCGCATCTTCATTGGAGCGACAGGCGGACGACTGTGTTTTCTGCTTCGGAACGCCCCGCGGTCACTGCTGCATCTCCTCCGTCCCCGGGGCCCAGTATACAGCCGGCGTTTCTGCAGCCTCGGGCTCCGGAGAGGCCCGGTGGAGGCTCAGTGCCCGGGCGGAACCCCCGGGCGGGGACTGTGTGTGAAGCGCGTGTGCCAGGGACCTGTTCATCGCATTTGCGTCTTGGAATAGCCGAGTGGAGCTGGGGGTTCCTGGGTGGGCGCTGTGGGGAAAGGTCAGCTGTGCCCGGGAGGCGGAAGGAAGGGCTGAGGTTTACTGGTCTGAGGAGCGTTGGAATGGCAGTGCTCGCATTCTGAGCAGATGCGGGAGGAATGGGCGTCTGGCCCTGCCCTCTCCTCCCTTCTCCTCCCCCTCCTCCCCCATCAGGAGTCTCATCCTAGTTCTCTCCTCCCTCATTCATGTCCCTAATGCTGGTCGAGCTGGGCCCTGTCTCGGCAGCCAGGGGTTTCCTGAGTTCTGTGAAGAAGAGTGTGGGCACCCTCCCACCCCCCACCCCAGACTTCTTTTCCGAGGGAGCTGCCAGGCTGTCTCCGGGAACACACAGCTGATGCCGGCCGCGATCTGGCCCAGTCACAGATGGCTGCTCTTACCCACTGGAGGAGGGAGCGTGGGGCCCGGGCCCAGGTCCTCCATCCTGCTGGGCATCGCGAGGTTGGGGAGCATGGCCTCCCAGGATGTACCAGGTCAGCCCCGAGGGGCCTCGGAGATGGCCAGTCTCCTCACTGAGGAAATGCAGCCTGGGGCCAGCCCTGGGCAGCGCTGGGACTGTGGGTCTGTGAGGAGCACGGGCATGCCACCAGCTGCAGCCGAGCCCAGTCCCTTCCCATCTCCGCACCATCTCCTCCTCAACCAACCCCAGACTGACGGAGAGGCTCTGTGTGAGGCTCTGTCCTCAGGGCTGTGCTCTGCCACCCAGTTAGCGGCAACTGTGCCCGTCCTCAGGGTCTGGCCGCCAAAGCCCGTGCTGGCCGGTGCGTCATGCCCGGAGCATTGCGGTCCCCAGGCGTTACTGCTGGTGAGTGTGGCTGGTGGGAAGGGGGCCTGGAGGGAGAGACAGGAGCCCCTGGTGCCCCTGCCCTTGGGAGTTTGGGCATGGAGGGGGGGGGGGCGGCTGCTGCTCCGCGGATCGCTCTCCCCACCAGAGCCCGTCTCCCAGGCAGCTGGGGATTTTTAATGAAGCTGGAATTGTCGAGTCTGGCGCTGGAGAATCATAAGCTGCCGAGTCAGAATCAAATTAATAATTCATGAAATTAAAGTGTATAATTAATTTGAACTGCGCAGATGAGAGGAAGGGCTGGAGCCCACAGCCAGGAGGGCAGAGGGGGGGCCGTTTGTGAACGTGGCTCCGTGCAGCTAGGTGAAGCAGGGCCTGGGCCCACCGACCAGCACCAGGTACCTGCGCTGAGCTGGCCCGCCAGTCGGAGCCAGGTACCTGCACTGAGACCGACCCGCCACCAGGTCTCCGAAACCTGGCTGGTCGTCCCCCCTACGCGGCCCTTGATGCAGAGCGAAGGGAGGTGCAGGTGTGTGCAGGGTGGGGGCCGCAGACAGCTGTCCGACCTTCATGCTTCCAGGGTGCAGGGACGGAAGTCAGATCCCAGAAGTCAGAGGTTTTCTGATCTCGGGGCCCCTGGGTTTCCGGGTCGCACACAGACACGCAGCTCGCTGGGACTTGACTGGCTCCGCCGCCGGCGGCAGCAATGGTGTCACCTCGAGTGCCGTGGGGCCCCCCCGGTGCCCTGGCAGAGGCCTGTGGTGTCCTTCTCAGCCCCCAGGGGAGGGGAGCCCGCGATGCGGACCCGCCTGCCTCCACGGGACCCGGGTCCGGGCCCCTCCGCCTTCATCTCGCCCGGTGGCCTCTCCAGGGCAGAGCAGGGCTCCTGATGGTCATGGTGATGCTGGTTACCTGCCGGGCGCGTGGCAGGGAGGCACCTGCGCTGCCCGTGGTGCCCTCGGTTTGCATGAGGAAGCTGGCGCCCTGAGGAGCGGCGGGACCTTTGGGTGGCGCTCCTCACTGGAAAATCCTGGTGCTGCAGCCTCCCGGCCTGAGCCCTCGTCCCGTGGGGACTCAGCTGGGGAAGGGCCCCTCTCCTCTCTGGCCCGGGGCGTCCGCACCCGCAGTGCTGGAGGACTCGCGGTGATCTGGAACAGGAGGCAGCAGTCTCCTCCCCCTCAGAGGTGACGCGTGGCCGCCGTCCTTGGGCCACACACGCCATGAGCGCTGCCCGTGGCACTGCCCGTGGTGCTGCCCATGGCGCTGTCCGTGTCGCTGCCCGTGGCGCTGCCCGTGGCGCTGCCCGTGGCGCTGCCCGTGGTGCTGCCCGTGGCGCTGCCCGCTGCCCATGGCGCTGTTCGTGGCGCTGCCCGTGACGCTGCCCGTGGCGCTGTCCGTGTCGCTGCCCGTGACGCTGGCTGTGGCGCTGCCCGTGGCGCTGCCCGTGGCGCTGTCCGTGGCGCTGCCCGTGGCGCTGTCCGTGGCGCTGCCCGTGACGCTGGCTGTGGCGCTGCCCGTGGCGCTGTCCGTGTCGCTGCCCGTGGCGCTGCCCGTGGCGCTGCCAGGCCGGAGGTGCAGGCGCCCGGGCACGGGCTTTTCCTCTGTGGGGAGCAGTGGGCACTCCTCCCCCAGCCTGGCAGGGGCGGATGCCAACTAGTCTGCCCCTGGTCTGAGGGGCGCCTGCCCCTTTGCTGGCCGGACCCCACAGTGTTCCTGTGGGCAGGGCCCCTCCTCTGCTGCAGGTTCAGGACAGCGTGGCATCCCTTGTGCTGGCCCTTCTGGCTCAGACGGGCGAGCCCAGGAAGGAGATAGCCTGCATGAATGCGGGTCTGTTCCTTCTAAAACCCATCGTTTACTTGTTCTCCACAAAGACGCCAGAGGCAGAGCTGTGATGGGCAATTTTCAGGAACTACTGACTGTCCTGAGAGTACGTCCCCAGGCAGCACCGCCCTCTTCGGACGATGCCCTCCCTGGAGTCAGATGCGGCCGGAGCAGTGAGGTCAGAGGAACGAGCAGGACGTGGGTGTTCGTGTCACTGAGCACGCCTCACTCAGGGGAAGACCTGTCTCTCCCCAAAAGCACATGTGTGGCTCCGGCCTCTGCATGTTCACTGCTCACCGCCAAGCGGAGGCGCTGAGCTGCGCTCTCGGCGGGCGGCACTGTGTCTCCCCCCGATGTCTCCCTCCCATGGCTGTCCTGCGTGGAGCCGGCTCTGCCCGGCTGAGAGGTACAAAAGCCACCGGGAGAAATCCCACCGACACGCCGCGTGAGTCAGTGTGCAAACCTCCAGGAAACCACAGTAACGGTGGCATCGCTGGTGGGAGGCACCTCGGCTCTTTTGTGGTCATGTTCCTGCGCGACTACCAGTGGCTGCTCCTCCGGGCGTCCCGCAGGCACCGGTGAGGGCGGCGTGCCTCTGCCGGCGGGGCTGGCAGTGACCGCAGAGGGAAGAAGCGGGAAGAGAGTGGGTGTCTGAGGGCCGGCAGCGAGGAGGAATGGATCGTGGATAAATCTAGGGCAGCCTCCTTCCCACCCTCGCAGAGCCCCGCTGATACAAAGTGAATGCTCCTAAGTGATGTCCTATTGATAGCGTCGGCTCGTGGTGAGGTGGGGAAGTGGGGAGGTTTGACCTGCTGAAGTTTCCTCTGCCCTTTATGCACGTGCCTCTACGTCCGCATTCATTTCCCCTCCTTTTCCTCGTCTTTATCATCAGAAGGAATTCATTAAGAATCCATCTATGAAGGTAGGTAGGTCGGGCTTGCTTTCTAGGGACTGGAACGGTAATACAGATGCTTTTTACATGGATATAAAGATTTCAAAGGTATTGCCAAAAGATAATGTAATGTACCTTTATGTATAAAACATATTACTTTTAATACATAGTAGGGCGGCATTTATATAGCGCTTACCTATGCCTGGCATTACACTCAGCATTTTTTAGGCAATTTATTTTAAAGAAGCGGGTAAAGTAGGTACAAGTATTACCCCTCTTTTGCAGTTAAGGAACATGAGGCCCAGAGAGGTTAACTAGTTTATCCAAGGTCACACAGCTCATAGTGGCGTATTTAGTTAATGTAGGCAGGCAGTCTGGCTCTCCAGCCCATGCTTTAACCAGCACATGTGCTGTTTGTCAGTTACGTGCATAAGCAAAGGACAGATAATAAAAATAATAATCTGCACTAATAAAGAGAAAGGTGCAAATTGACCGTACCTTCTCAATGCCTACCAGCCAATCAGAAGTGAGTATGCAAATTAACCCAAGAAAGGTGGCAGGTTAATTTTCATACACAGGCCTGAGCAGCCTCTGGGCAGCATGGGAAGATGGAAAGGTGGCTCTGACCTGAAGCAAAGGCAGAAAGGCTGCTCCGGGCCAGAGCAAAGGCCAGAAGGCGGCAGCCAGGGGAAGAAAGGCCCTGTCTTGCACAAATCTTTGTGCATTGGCCTCTAGTAGTAATAATAATTAATAAACTGAATATTTCTGGTGCATCAGCATCGTGATCTCATTTAATCCTCCCAGTAAGTTGATGATATAGGTGCATTAGTGTACCCCACTGAGCACATTCAGAAACTGCTTAGCTCCTCCCCTGGCCTCATCTCCTTCTGGTGAGCTGCAGAGCCGCCGGTTTTCCTGGGATACTGGGAGGCCTTTGGGACATCTTCAGGCCTCCATAAACAGCGAGGGTGCCGGAGGCAGCGTGGCTGCTGGAGGAGCTGGTCAGCCGGCAAGAGTGTGGGTCCATGGCACTGCTGCTCAGGACGTGGCCCTGGCCAGCCGGCCGGTGCTGATGGCGTTGTGAGGAAAGTGGTGCGGGTGGAACGGCACAGACCATCCCCCAGCCAGATCGGTGACCAGAAGCTGGTGCTCTCAGTGGCTGTGACCTGCGAGGCCAGCTGTGCCTCCCGCACCAGGCGTGTGGATCCTGACCTCCGAGCACTGCTGCATGGAGTGGAAGCGTGGGTCTAGGTTGCTCCACGTATGGTGGTGATGAAATGCTGTCACCGTCTCAGCCTCAGTCTTAGGGCATGTTAGGTGTCAGAATGGGGGAGACGATTCTGTGCTCTCATCTTCTCTCCAAGCCTTCTCCTGCCCCCAAGTATTTTGCTGAAACAAAGGCTTGTATGCCTCCCTTGCTTTAGCCCCCGCAGCTCGGTTGTGGTCTGACCAGCCTGGCAGTCAGCTCCAGGTTTGCCACGCAGGCCTGCTGCTCCCATGGTGGGGTGAGCCAGAGCTGCAGTGGAAGCACAAACCAGGGAACTCCACCAGTGCTGGCTCTGGCCCTGCTGTGGACACAGCAGCTAGGAGAACCATTTATTGCCACATTTTGCCATATTTCCTCTCCTGTGAAGGATTTTAAGTGTTTGCCTTTGTTTCAGTGAGCAGAACCGTGATGCTGGGTGGGTAGCACTCACCTAGGTGAGGTCAGAAAGGTGTCCGGCTGCAATGTTATTCTGCCAATGCATTTATTCTGTGCGTGTGTGCATGCACGTACATGTGCACGTGTGTGTGTGCGCGTGTGTGTGCGCCTGTGCATGCGCGCCTGTGCCCGAGTCTTTGACCCCGGGCCATGCTCCTGGAGGCTCCGCAGGGACTCCCACCCCCTGACCTGTGCTGTCAAGTGTTTGCCTTTTCCACCCCCCCTGCCCCCCCCTCAGACATGGTAATGGCTCCTATCATCTTTCCTTTTCATCAGCCAAAAACACCGGTGCGGCGTCTCTGATTTCAGCCTGTCACTTGATGAGGCCTGCTATTTATGGATTTATATTTTGTTGGTGAGGAGGGAGGGGGCATGTCAATACAGCCGGGCGGCATGGCTGCGCTGGCGGCGTGGCTCGCACCGGCTGCTGTGTGGCCACGTGGGAAGGTCCCGGGAAGGCAAACAAAAGCCGTGGCCGCGCACCGCTCTCCGTGGCCGCGTGGAAAGGGCTATGGGAAGGCAAACAAAAGCCACATGCAGATGAGGCCAACAGGTAGGCTTAATCAGGGCTGTCGGCGGATTAAGCATCTCTGATTGTCGCCTCTCTGTGCCTCCCGTTCGGAAGCCCTCATCTGCTCCAGATGTGGTTTAATTTACTGCGACTTGGCTAATTACTGTAATTAAGGATTAATTACTGTTAATTACTTTCACATAAACTCAACGCCAGTCAAAGAGCGGAGCCTTATGAAGTCTGCCACAGAAGCGAGCGGCTCGGTGGCCTGCGTGCGCCCTGGGTCTGCGTGTGGCAGGCCCCCGGCCACAGGCCTTCCCAGGCCCCGAGACCCCAGCATCGCCTGCGGGACAGGAGGGCCGAAGGCGAGGAGGGGTCAGCGCGCGGGCCCTCCCCGGCCTCCACGGGCAGGCCCGGGACCGTGCCGGGGACAGGGCCTGCACAGCCTGCCGGGCCTGCGGGAGCCGGCACGGCGCTGCCTTGCCTGTGATTACACGGTCGGTGTTGTGAGCGAGTGAGAGACCAGCATCCCGTCTTGGCGCCGAGCGGGGAGATGTCCATCACTGGTAATTGGAGCAGAGATGAAGCCGGAGGCGGGGGCCAGGGCAGCCTGCCGCTCCATGCAGGGCCTGCTTCCCTGACAACGCCGTCTCGTCCTTGGAGTCAGGATCGGGCAAGGGCTGGCTAAGCGCTGCGTATCCCGAATCCCACAGATCCAAGGGGTGGGGCCCCATACTGTGCCCCCCTCCCAGGCCCTCGGCCCAGCCAGTTCATACTTTAACTTATTAGAGTGAAGCTGGGCTCCCCTTGTGACTTAAAAAGTGTCCTCTCCACACGCTGGGCGGCCCGCCGCAGTAAGCTGCCTTCGCCTGGGTACTGAGGTCCCTCTGAGACCCACATGGCCCCGCCTGTGTCCGTCCTGGCGTCCTATCCCGCTTTCTCAGCGAGATGCCCCGGAAGTCTCTCCACATTAAAAAATAAATATTAACCTGTTAACCGGGGAGTTCCCTTTTTAATTATGCAACCTGTAATGGGCGCATACTCTTTCACTAGGACATGCCAGTACGTCACACCCAGAGGACGTAATTTCATATTATTATTATTATTATTTTTTATTTATACTTAATTAAAATAAATGATATATATATATTTTTTCATTTATTTATATATAAAGCACAAAGGAAAATACAAAATTACAAAAAGATAGAAAAGAATACCAACAAAAAAATGGAAACATCGAATTAAAAAATTATAAATTTTACAAACAATTATAAAGATTACAAAAAATATATTCCGTCCCTCTCAGGGCACAACATACATTTCCAGGACGTATTCATACATCATACCCATTCCCAATATTGTTTACGTTTGACGTATTTATAGATCCCGCTCAGTTAACAGGTTAAACAGCTTAATAGCTGAGCCAATTATAAGTGAGACTTTTGTTAAATGTTTTTAAATCTTATACTACACTTAGCAATTACTTAAACCAAATTTAAAAAAAAACAACAACCACACTTTAGTGTGGCTGTGTCCACAGAAACCCTATTAATTTTTCTCCAGTCACTTTGAAATGGGCTGTTGGCCTTCAGCGTGTTGCGTACTGAGTACAGCTGCTCTCACGCGTGGCTTCACGGAGTGCTGGTGTTTTTCTCTGCGTTGTGCAGACGGGGTTTCGCAGACATTCAGATGCGTGTGGTCTCAGTGGGGGTGCACTTTACGTACAAGGCAGACACGTCAGGCCTCCCGCACACAGGCATGCCTGCCGTAGGCCCAGCGGACAGCATTGTATCACGTGAATTCTCTGTGGTGATGAGCTGGGGTAGCAAAGGGTCACTGGCCGTTTCCTGGAGTGACAGGTACAGCTGGACACGGGAACATTTTCCCCTCGTGGGTGGCATTTGCTTCAGTGCCTGGAGAACACTACAGGCAAGGGAGGGAGAGATGGCCTCGGGGTGTGGGTGCCATGACCCTCGGGAGAGTCTCCATGGACCACCTTCCTGCCAGCGCAGCCAGCCACTCCAGGACGCTCTGCAGGAGGTGCAGTGAGCAGGTGACACCAGGACATTGTTTCCAGGTGGCGAGGCCGGTGCTGCAGGTTTTGGGTGAACAGGAGACCTAGGCCCTTCCACATGCTTCTACACCCATCTACGCCAAGAGATCGGCACTCGCATCTTGTTTCAGTGGGATGCAGATGCTCAGTGTGGTTGTATGCATCCTGCAGTCATTTACACTGTGTCGCATTAGCTATATATACACCATAGCTTGAGCTCATCTGTTACAACAACATACATGGATTCTGTGTTTGCAACACCAGTCACTTAAAAAAACATGTATCATTTTATAACGTGAAATGTTTCGATATAAGCCTCCATTTGACATTCGGCAGCATAAGAACTTAACACATGCATAAAGAGGACAAAAATAAACAAGCACAGACATGCATGACCTGGATACAGTGAGAGTAAATGGTTCGTGCTATAATATGGAGAATGTGCGTATTGTTGCACCTCAGGAATTGGTGTGAGTGTGGAAGATGTCTGTGCTACACGCGTGCTGCATGCGTGCTTCGGCAGAGCCGGGGGCATGCGGGCCTCCGTGGCTGTGGGCAGAGCCGGGGGCATGCGGGCCTCCGTGGCTGTGGGCAGAGCCGGGGGCGTGCGGGCCTCCGTGCCTGTGGGCAGAGCCGGGGGCGTGCGGGCCTCCGTGCCTGTGGGCAGAGCCGGGGGCATGCGGGCCTCCGTGGCTGTGGGCAGAGCCGGGGGCGTGCGGGCCTCCGTGGCTGTGGGCAGAGCCGGGGGCGTGCGGGCCTCCGTGCCTGTGGGCAGAGCCGGGGGCATGCGGGCCTCCGTGGCTGTGGGCAGAGCCGGGGGCGTGCGGGCCTCCGTGGCTGTGGGCCGAGCTGCAGAGGAAGGGAGGGCTCGCAGCATGGGAGCCTGCATTGTTCAGCCGTCCCCGCCGCCTGCTGCTGGCTCCAGGCTTGGAGATGAAACGTTCATTGAGCGTTCAGGACGGATGGCTTTAATAAGGCAGAGCGAAGGTGGGGTGACGCCGGTCACTGGAGAGACCATCAGGCCCCCCTCAGGCCATTCCATCTGCGCCGGGACCACAGGCCGCGCCCTCTGTGGTGAGGACAGGCTCACCGTGCTCCGGGCCTCCTTCCCGCCGCAGAGGAGGCGTCCGGAGTCGGGAGGTGCAGATCCGTCCTAATTGGATCTGGCCTCGCCTCTGAGGCGTGTCCGGTGCTGCAATGGGAAGGGCCTCAGAGCAGAGGCTGGTCCATGCCCCGCCAGGAGGGAGAGCAGGCACCAGGGCCGCAGGCTGTGCCATGGGCCTGGAGTCCGGTGGCCTTTCTGTGGAGGAGGGACCTCCTCCCCCAGCAGAAGCTGGTTTCAGGACAAACGTGGGGCTGGCTAAGGTCTGGAAGCGCCCATGCAGCCCCTTCCCGCTGCCCCCCCCCCCTTCCAATTCTTCATTCGTCAGCTTCAGGCGCCCTGGCCTGCCGAGCCTCAGATCGTTGTAATCTCCAGCATTAGAATGGCTGTGGGGCCGCGGGACACCAAGCCGAGTGTGGGCATGAGGCCGCCGGTCCGGAGCCACGGCTCCGAGCTCAGGGGACCCGGGCACGGGCTGCGGCTGTCAGCTCCACTCGCCCCGCCTGTCAGGAGGGCGACGCGGCCCGGCTCATTCTTTTAATTGACACCTTCCTCTCGCATTGCACGCTCTGCCGTCTCACCCGCTCCCCTTTCATCTGCCTTCTTTGAGGCAAATCCGTCCCCTGCTCCGGGGGAGAGGAAAGGGGAAAAGCCACACGAGGAACAATGACAGACGCACCGTCCTCCGGAACATACACAGATTTTAACAAAGGCGCAGGCCGGGGACTGCGCTCAAGTCAGAAAAGATTGTCAACCAAATGGAGGCAGAGGCGATGGACAGATGGAGGAGGGAGACAGAAAACGCATCGCCAAAGCAAGCTGGGAAGAAAGAGGAGAGAAAAAAGACTGCCTGAACACCGCGCAGGAGGAGCTGGAGAGCCGAACAGGAAGGACACTGCGTCCGGTCAGGAGGGTCCTCGCCCGGTGCCTGTCCGGCGCTCCGTGGCGGAGGTGAGGGGAGTGCGCAGCAGCACGCAGGGTCTCGGCGGAGGCCTGGGCTCCTTCACAAGCCCTCCCTGGGGGTTTCGGGCTGCGAGCTGAAAGGGGAGGTGGTGCTTCACAGCCTCGGGGAGATGGGAGGAGAGGGGTGTCCAGGTGGCTCCCCCAGAGAGCCTGACGGCTGCCGCCTGGGCTCCCGCAGCCTGGGACCCGCCGTCACCTGGCGCAGCTCCAGGACGGTCCGTGCGGTGTTAGTGCTGTTGAGAGGTGACTGTCCGCCCCTGTCAAGAAACAAATTGGGATGGAGTTAGGGAAAGAGACCAGAGTTGCTGACATCCCTTGTTTCCTTTTTAGTTATTTTTAATGCAGGCAAGGTATAATTTACAGATAAACACACCTGCTTTTGCATTCTGTTCCATGAGCGGTGACAAATATGTGTGTCTCCCCAAACCACCATCAAGACAAGGGCATTGCTGTCACCCCAGACGTTCCCAGTGCCCCTCGCAGCCACGCCCAGCACGGTGCTGTCCTGGGGACCCGTCTGCCTGCTGCCGTGGCAGATCAGTTCGCTCCCACAGAACCCCTGAGGGTGCAGTGACGGGAGCACTGTCTTCAGTGGCCAGCTTCTCGCTTCTGAGGGCCCAGGACAGCATTTAACACCACCTGCCTCGGTACTCTAGGATTGCTTCTTTCCATTGCCAAGTAGGATTCCATTGTGGGCTTAGCCACGGTTGCACTTATGATCACCCTCTGGGGACACGGGTCATTTCTAGCTTGAGGGTCTTGTGAATAATGAGTAGGTGGACATTTGAGTCTAAATCTTCATGTGGCATAATATTTTCACCTCTGTTATATGAGCACCTAGGACTTATATTCCCAAGACCTGGGGTAATTATATATTTAATTCATTTAAAAAAAAAATCAAATTGTTTTTACAAGGTGGTTATACCTCCAGCTCTTCTTGAGTGAGATCAAACCATCCTTTCCACAAAGATCGGATATTACATATGGTGACAGAAATAGGTGTGGCCAGCTGATGTAGGCGCCTTCTGCTTTACGAAGTTGTCTTTACACCCAGATGCGGACTAGTAGGTCAAGTTCCTCCTTGTTTATGACTGAGCAAATCCTGCCTAGTTAGCTGGTTAGCTGCTGAGCTGAATTGTGCAATCGCTTAAAGAGAGAGTACACGGTTCTCTACCTGATGCATTAGGCTCAGTTTCTCCAGCTCTCCAGTAACCCCCCCTGAATAATTCCACCCTGAACTCCCCAAATTCTCATTCTCCCCACTATTACTTATGCAGATGAGATAGTGGTGCCCTCCGGAAGGAGTGTGTCCTTGTAAGTGTGCAGCTGTTTCAAGTGGGTGTGACGCTGGTCTGTTAGTGATACCCACGTGGGTGCACGCTCTCTTGACGGTCACCACACAGTGTACTCTGTCGCACATACCGGCAGCGCCCAATAGATACTCGCATGGTGAGCGTGGTCCCCAGAAGCTGTAGTTCAGGAAACTCCCCACCACTCTGTGGTCTAAGGTAGAATGTCCGAAAGCACACGTAGTACCCTCTGGAGGAATCCATCCTGGATGCTCACACGCGTGCTCCATCTCTGACACGCGTGCTCCAACTCTGACACGTGTGCTCCATCTCTGCGTGTGTTAGGAACCACCTCACCTGCTCCTGTGCCTAGCCTGGGCTCCGTAGCCACCCCCTGCCTCTGAGTGAGTGCCTGTGCAGCAAAGCTCAGAAGTGTGGGCTGACGGTTTTATTCGTCACCTCGGCTGCTGGCATGTTGCCTCGCAGGCCAGTCTGCACAAATGGGGCTCACTCCCCCATGTGTGGGAGCACATTTATTCCAAGACTCGGTGAGCTCTGCTGCTGAGCAGCTCCCCGCCCTGCCCCGCCCGCGGTCTTTGTTAGGGTTATTGAGAGGATTGTCACAGCACTGACCTTCTGGATTTTACTTCGGAAGAAATGAGCCTTTTCTTCCTGTTCCTTTCTAAAAGCAGAGATGGCAATTTGCTTAAATTGCTGTCTTTAAAGTTTAGATGATTATACTCCCCCCTCTTGCCCTTTTCCTTCTTTTCATTTAAGCAGCACAGCGGCATCTCTTTTTCCGGGATTAGACGCAGTTTCTGCTGCAGCATTTATGAAGAGGCTGTGCATGTCTGTGTGTGCACATGCGTGTGTCTCTGTGTGTGTCTGTGAGTGTCCATGTGTGTGAGTGTGCCTGTGTGTGCATATGTACATGCATGTCTTTGCGTGCATTTGTGTGAGTCTCTGTGCGCATGCATGCCTACATACATGTGTGCCTGTCTGTAGTTGTGCATATGCATATGCATGTTTATATGTGTGTGCTAATATGTGTCTCTCTGTGTGTGCATGTGTGTCTGCACACATGTATGATTGTGTCTATATATGCATGTGTATATGTGTATTTCTCTGTGTGCATGTCTCTGTGTGTTTGTGTTTGAGAGTGTGCATGCATGCATGTGTCTGTGCATGCATTTATGTGCATGTGTGTATATGAGTGTCTCTTTGTGTGCATTTTTGTGTGTGGCATGTGTGTCCTCAGACATTAGCATTCTTTTATCTAAGTTCTCACAGATGAAATTAAATTATATTGAAATACTTGGTTAACATTTTATATTTTAATTCTAAGGTCCATGTTTTTGGAGAGACAAATACTAAAGGCAAATAGAAAAAAAAATGAAAAAAACAACCACACAAAACAAAAATAAAAAATAGTCCACCGGCATGGCTTAGTGGTTGAGCGTTCAACCTATAATTCAGGAGGTCGCGGTTAGGCTCCTGGTTTCTGCATATGCCTGGGTTGCAGCTCAATCCCTAGTGTAGGGCATGCAGGAGGCAGCTGATCAATGATTCTCTTTCATCATTGAGGTTTCTCTCCCTCCCTTTCCCTTCCTCTTTGAAATCCATAAAAATATTTAATTAAAAAATAAAAAGCTACAGAAATCTCCGCCTCCTTGAGAAAGAAGACCTGGAGGCTCGGAGCAGGCATGCTCCGTGCTGTTCTGAGGATTTTGCACCCGGAGAGCAGAGTGTCCGGTGTGCGGGTGGGGCCAGGACCCGAGTTGCAAGGGCAGAATGGGACGGGGACACGATGGCAGCGTGGTGGTGATGGAATGCTGTGGCCAGTTGGCACAAGCCTGAGCATCTTAGTCGCGGCCGTTTCTGTGGTTCACAGTTTTCTTTACTGTGATCTGTGACCATGGCAACGGAACATCTCGGGCCATTCCTTCCTGCCACGTGCTTTCTGTGTGCTGAATCATGTGATGAGGAGAATTCCTTTTAAATCATAGATGGGAAGATTGAAAAATGTGAACAGACTCCATTCTGTTTTCAGGAAATTCACAGTCTCGTGGCCATGAACTTCACCCCCGAAGGAGCCAGCTTAGTGCATTTTGAGGGCGCTTGGGTGGGAGATGAACCCGGGGCCCATCCTGCTTGGCAACATGGGGTTAGTGTGTGTGCTGAGCGCCCCATGTGCGCAGGCGCCTGTGGGCGGTGTTTGGGATACAAAGATGGATTCGTGAATGAATTCATGAAATATTGAGTGTGTGTGTGTACGTGCCAGGCATGCATGCAGCACCACTGCTCTCACGGAACTTGGTTAGTGCAGAGACAGACCCGTAACCAACTCTTCTCGGCACGTTATTAATAACGGTGCTTTGTGATGCGGGTTCAGGTGTCTGTGAGGAGGAGGAAAGGCAGGGAGGCTGCCTGCGTGTTTGACTCACGCGGCGGTGACCGGTGCAGGATAAAGACTGGGCACCGTCAGACCTGAGCATCGTTAGCTCTGGCAGCCAAAGCACATATGCACATGCAAATCCACGCCCCTAACGTACATGAGCGAGTGTGGGCATCTGCGTGAGCAGCGGCTGCTTCTCCGCTCTCCCTCGCTGGGCAGGACCAGCAGCTGGCCCGTCCTCGCTGAGGTCTAGACTGAGCGGCACAGCTTCTGAATAAGCAGAGAGGGTGGCCACGTGGACTCTGTGGCTCTTGGCGCTCATGGCGAGAAGCCGGGTCCCACGGGCCATGGTGGAGATAGCACTGCACCTGCGGGGCCAGCAGGACCTCCGGATGATTCTCAGTGACTCAGGTGCTGGGCCCAGCGCAGCCCTGCTGTGCTGACCTGCTGGGGTCTCACGTTACACACCGCTGTTGCTGTGATCAAGCAGCCGGAAGGGTCCTGGCAGAGAGAGGAAGGATGCCCACGGGCCACCCTCTCTGGCTCCTATGCTTTGAAAGATGTGGCTGCACAGGCATCACTGCAGGCGTGGCTGGCTCACCTCTGGCTGCACGGGTGGGTGGAAGCCAAGCTCCCTTTTCCTCCCTTTGCACCGCACTGCTCTGCGGATGGGGGTCTCAGCACTCCCCCGCCTTCGGCATTGTCATGATCTCTGGATGAAGACAGAGGGCTGAGGCTGGAGTCTCTCTATCTCTCTCTTTCCCCCTTTCTCCTCTCTCTCCCCCTTCTCTTTCTCCTCTTCTCTCCCTCTGTCTCTCCCCCTCCTCTCTTTCTCTTTCTCTCTCTCCTTCCCCCCCACTAAGGCATCCTAGGACCCGCCACCCCAACACCTGTCCTTTGCCATCCACTGTGTTGGTTTGGACTGAGCTCCTTTCTCCCGGCTCCTGTTGGGATGACGTAGGTCCAGTCGCACTTCAGCAAACACACACATGCTGGACCCTCCACCTGCATTAGGTGCTGTCCCCGAGACCACCTCCCCTGCATGTGTGTTCCCCGAACGCATCCATAGCAATCGGGGTTCTGTCAGACACATGAACCCTGGATCGCCCAGCACTCAGGGTGTGGTGTCAAACTACACCCTTACAGGAGCGCCCCGGGGACCAGGCCTCCAAGGCCTGCCTCTCACTTCTGGCCTCGAGGCCCCTCCGTCCCACGTCCCTGCTAGGTGTGCAGGCATCGCCACACCTCGCCAGTCCAGCAGGAAGGAGGGGAGGAGACGGTGAAGGGTGTGCGTCTCATCCCTGTTACTTTCCTTCACGGAGTCTTCATGAAATTCCATGTCGCCCGTCTGCCCACCCGTTCATCCATCCATCCATGCGTCCCTCTGTACGCATGCATCTTCTCCTAGTGGAGATCCAACCTCCACCCCGGGCATGCTCTCTGAATGGACAGGATTCCGTTCCTAGGGAAGTAGAGGCAGAGGGAGAATGGGCATTGGCTGGGGACTGGGCATCTGGGCGTCTGCTGGGAACAGCACACTTGGACATCTCAGTCACTTCACTTCAACTCACAGCATCAGAACACACCCAGGGGAGGGGCCCGTGTCGTGTTTGCACCAAGCTCTTCAGTTTGCTCTGTTTGCATCAGGATGCCCTGCACTTCCTGCTGGAGAACATCCAACCGTAACATCTGAGTCTGTCCAGTGAGCGAGCTGCCGCCCAGCAGCCTCTCGTGTGTGTGGCCTCACGGGCCCAGTGCGTGGCGTCTCCGGCTCCTGTGTGGCCAGGTCCGCTGGCCAGCGTTTGCAGGCGTGGCCTCTGCTCTCCGTTAGCTGTTGACCAGGAGGTGGGAGATACATAGGGAACCTTGGGAGACTGTACTTGGCAGCAGGAGCAGAAATGCGGCCCAGGTCCCAGGTCTGAGCTGAGGATTGGTCCGCTCTCCCAGCGGTGGGGGCGGGCGGAGCGCAGGGCCTGCTCCGCACTGAGTGCCGGTCACCTGCCGGGCTGAGTCCAGGAACATCCAGACTTTCTCCACCCGGTTTCGTCCTCCACGTCCTACTGCATTCTCACTTTAAATCCGGAATTAAACTCCGAGAGGTCAAGGAAGTTGCTCAAGGTCACATGTCCGCATGTGGCAGAGCTGATATTGAAACCCATATTTCTTCCTCGGCCGCACTGCCTCTCCGAGGAGAGATGTCAGAACAGGAGGCTGAGCTTCTCAGAGAGAGGCAGGCGTTCGGCCTCGGTGAGCGGCATTGGGAATGGTGGCTGGGTCCCGTCTAGGGTGCTGCCCGGCTGTCACCCCCGCGGAGGTCAGAGGCCAGCCCTCTGCAAACGCCCTTTCACCTCTGGAACAGCAGTGCGTCTTCACCCACGTCCTGCCCTGGTGAAGCCGGGCTGGGAGCACCGCTTCTGCGCCGAGTGCTATGGAGTGAGCGCTCAGAACTACAGAGGAGACAGCCTTTTAAGCCCCAGCGGAGCATGTGGAAAGTGGGTTTGGACCTCCCGGCTGAGCTGCATCATTTAATGTACGGCACCGAGAAGGAAGCAGCAGCGGTAGCAATGTCGATTCGGTAGTGACTGGTGACACCGCGCGGGGGCCAGCCCTGGGTGAGGCCCGAGCTCGGTGGTTTTGTGCGGGAGAGTTTGCTCCCGCTGTGATGTGTCTCCCTGTGTCAGCCGCCTGGGAGCCCGTCCCGCTCAGACCCTCCTGGGGTCTCAGAGAAGACACACTCTCCTATGTCCCTGTGTGACCCAGAGGCACTGACGGCACCTGCCTGAGTCCTGTTCTCGTACATGGAAAATGATATTATTATTAACTGTTAATATTACCAATAGATGAACAGGATTTGAGATGCAAAGTGTTTGAAGCTAGGAGCATCAACTCCAAATCTTTTATTCAAAATACAAGATACAGAGAGATCATAACACATCATAAATAGTTATTGTACAACACAAAGGGTGTGTACATGTGTATCTGCATGCATGTGCATGTGTACAGACATGTGTCTGTATATATGTGCATTGTGCCCCTGTGTATGCCTGTGTGTCTATGTGTAGATTTAGTATATACCTGTGTCTGTGTGCATAAATGTGTTCTCCGTGCATGTGTATGCATATGTGTACATGAGTGCGAGTGTGCCTCGCTGTGTGTGCTCCCATGTGTCTCCAGGGACTGCAGGGAGAGTCATTCCTGGGGTTCCACTGACTCCTGCTGCTGTCCCCTGCTGGCTCTGAGGAGCACTCATGTGCTTTCGAGGACGGGCCGAGAGAGAACTAAGTGGAAATAAGGACTCTCCATTGGCTGTTCAGATGGACGGAGCAGGCTCCTCGTCAGTTCCGACTCCTGGCTTGTTGCCTAAGGTCCGCCCGGCAGCCATTAGCAGAGGCGGCCGCTCTGTGCTCCCCATCATCTGAGGTTAAGTAATACGCCAGGATCAGCAGTTTCTTCCCTGGACGCACAGATTCTGCAGGAGCCTCTGGCTTCCTGGAATTCCTGTCGAGCTTCCAGAGCTCCCTGCAGAGATGTCTGCACCTGCCATCCGGCACGACTGGAGGAGGTGCTCCTGACTGAGAGAATGGGGACTGCGGTCACAGGTGCCAACGTCCGTGACCCTCCCTTCACTCTGGATTAGGAGCGGGTCAGCCGGGGCATCAGTGTCCAACGGGGTCGTGAAAGCCACACCGCACCCTGTGGATGGAGAGAATGGGGAGAGCTTCTCAGCCATCAAACGTGGAGAAATGGAGCACAACCAGAGCCTTTTAAGATGCCCTTTCTTCTCTTCATGTGTGTCCAAGCAACGTTAAAGCAGCACAGAAGTGTAGGAAACAAAGGGAGAGAGAGACACTGATAATCTGTTCTACATTTTTAGTACCCCCTCCCATTTTTATTCATTTTCGGACTGGTAGGAAGGTGGGTAGGTAAAGATTGAGACAGAAAGATAGATATAGATATAGACATAGATGATATAGATATAGATACAATGGCCATGTTAGATAGATAGATATACAGATTAGATAGCTAAACAAGAAATATCTTGCTAATCAAACTCACAATTTAAAACAGTAATGGAGGTTTTCATGTTGCTCTATCACTTTTCAAAATATTATTTTTAACAACTGCTTAATACTCTGTTCCTTAGAGAGGTTGAAGGGCCATTATCCAAGAAAGAGGATGAAGTAGGGTGAATAGCACTTATTACTGCTGTCAGTCCTGGGCAGGCACAGGAGATAATGATCTATTTGTGGTTTTTCCTTCTTCAGATTCTACCAGACACTGCTTGTCAGTGGAGCAAAAGTGAAACGAGGTAGAGTCAGGTTGGTAGTTCGAGCTGCTGGATGTTTTAGGTAGATTTTATTCTTCACATGAACTTATTGTGATTAGCAAGGTTTTGACCCTTCGATTATCCCACCACTTCATAGAAGAACAGCAGCTAGAGGATGATTGGATGGGTCTGGAGATGGGTAGGTGGGTAGATGGGTGGATGGATAGGTTGGGTAAGTGGATGGATGGGTGGATGGGTGGATGGATGGGTAGATGGATGGGTTGGTGGGTTGGTGAATGGATGGATGGACAGATGGATGGATTGGTGGGTAGGTAGGTGAATGGATGTATAGGTGATGGGTTGTTTGGTAGCTGGATGGATGGATAGATGGGTGGATGGATAGGTAGATGGGTTGGTGGGTGGGGAGGTAGATGGGTGGATGGGTTGGTGGGTGGGTAAGGGGGTGGATGGATGGATGGGTTGGTGGGTTGGTAAGGGGGTGGATGGATGGATGGATGGATGGATGGATGGGTTGGTGGATGGATGGGTGGGTGGATGGATGGATGGATGGATGGGTTGGTGGGTAGGTGGGTGAATGGATGGATAGGTGGGTGGGTTGTTTGGTAGCTGGATGGATGGATAGATGGGTGGATGGATAGGTAGATGGGTTGGTGCAGGGGTCCTCAAACTTTTTAAAGTGGGGGCCAGATCACGGTCCCTCAAAGAGCTGGAGGGCCGGACTATATGAACTACTAATTCCTACTGTAACACCTCGGCTGCGCTCACTGCCCAAAAAACCTGGCGGGCCGGATCAGACTCCTCTGCGGGCCGCATGTGGCCCGCAGGCCGTAGTTTGAAGACGCCTGGGTTGGTGGGTGGGGAGGTGGATGGATGGATGGATGGATGGATGGGGGAGGGCAGGAAGATTGGGAGGATTTGAGTGTCATTGATCAAAGCACCAGAGTCCAGATTAGGAGAACCATGGACCAAACAGGCCAGTGAAAGGTCTCCCCTGTCTGATGGTGGTTAGGAACGTTGGTTTGAATGAATACAGATATGCCCAAGCCATTTTTGCTTTACTTAAAAAGTTAGGACAGAAATGAAAACATTACTGTATAGAAGAAACCACATATTATCTTTTTAGAAAAGGTATTTAACCTCTTCCATAGAAATACTTCAAGTGTAGTAAACAGGCCATGAAAGCCAGTACATTGGAGTTTTGTTTAAAAAGAGCTTTCATATTGGGGCTCAGTGGTGTGTGTGTGTGTGTGTGTGTGGTCCCTGGATGCTCATTGCTAAGTGTATATTGCCCTTTCTTACTAAAATGCATGTGTGTGTGTCTTTGTGTACGTGTGAAATATCTGAGAATACAGTACTGAGATCCCATTAGTGAGGGTAAAAATGTACAGATAAACTGTATCAATTATGCTTATGATATGGCTACTGTCAAAATAACATGCTATTTTGACAGTTGCTTTATCTTTACTCTTACTGCATCTGCAATAAGAAACTTGTTTCTTAGCAACTAAAATACATCCAAACAAGAGCATTAAAAAAAAAACAAAAAACCTCCCACAAAAGAAGCCATGTGCGCAATTGGAATCTGGGCGGGTGGGAACGCAGGCGCTTGCCGGCGGCTCCTGGGCCGCACCACCACCCGCACGTCTCAGAGTGGATGCGGGGGTGGGGGGAGGGCTCATTGTTCCTTTCTGTCTTCTCCGGGACAGCGTTCATTGTAAGCCGCGCCGTTTCTTACATGCGAGGTAAGAAAGTTCAGAAAGAGGCAGCGTCAGCTCGGGGATGGCAGCCTGTGTTCCCATCGTCTTCGCTGTGCCAGGTGCCAGAGGCCCCCAGCCCTGCCGGGGCCGGGGGACGGAGGAGGTCCCCTACTCCAGGCTGCGGCACGATGTCCGGGAAGCAGGGAGAGCACTGAGTGCCCGTTCTTGGGCAGACGGGGTCCCCGGCCCTGCCCGGGACCACAGAGCGTTTCCATGATAACGTGGGCACCGTTTGCTTTCTCGTGCCCAGTCTTTCCTGTGTGCACCCTGGTTTTCTAGGCTGTGAGCTGTGGCATTGCCACCTAACCCTGTGGTCAGACTTTGAAAAGATTTGCAAAAAGTAAAACAAACCCACTCATTCTTTTTGTATTCAAAATAGTATCCAAAACAATGAATGTACTAATTAGACCGGGTGTCCTTCCTTCGAACAAAGCCACAGCAAGTGGGGCCGGGCCGAGGCCCTTGCACAGAGTTCGAGCATCGGGCCTCTAGTGCTTCCTAAAAACGTGTTGTTTACAGTAATGTGTAACGGGCTTGTTGTAGAGAGAGTTAATAGACTGGAACCCTCTCTTAGTTTCAGATTTCTGACAGTGAGAAGTAAGTCAACAGAAGCAGCAGCTCCTTGGGGCCCCAGAACGTGGAGTGTGAGAGGCTCGCACGCCCCGACACTTGAGAACCACCCTCCGTCCCGGCTGTCTGTGCGCGGGGACCCGTGAGCTCGGGCGTCCCCAGGGCCAGAGCAGCATTCAAAATGGCTCCCCCAGATGAGCAAGTTCCTGTGTCCACATACTCCCTTCAAGCCTTTTTTCCGGACTTTCCGGTAGACAATCAGCTCTTTTAAGACTTACCTCTGCCTGTGACTTTCTTCCTCTGATGCCAGACCCCATGGTTTCGGAGGACGGTGGCCTCCAGGGCACAGGCGCCCCTGCCACACATCGCGAGCCCGGGACCTGGGCAGACCATCTGAGCCTCGCCGCCGAGGGGGCGCTGAGTGTGGAGAGGAGAGGGGAGTTGTGAATTAAGCTCTGTAAACATTAATTAAAATATAAATCCAAAACCTCACCAAGACCTGGCAGTGGTAGGATCTAATGTGTTGTGGGGCCTGATGCCCACGGTTGTGGGGGTGAGTGTTTATCTCCTCGTCCTGGGGCTTTGGGTGGGTGTGAAGAGCAGAAGCAGAGACTCTGATCTGGGGGGCACGGGGAGGGGAGCTGTCCTTGGGGGGAGGGAGGTGAGACTCTGTGCACCCACTCACATTTACATAAGTGTCTTCCGCACCCAGGAAAGCCGGTCAGATCCTTGGGACTACTTTCAATTCAATAAACTCCCCTGGGGAGGAAGTGTGTGTGTGTGTGTGTGTGTGTGTGTGTGTGTGTGTGTGTTTGTGTGTGTTGACATCAGAGGGTCAACAGGACATCATGGGAGGTCCGGAGACTAGTTTGATTTCCTAACAGCACACCTGACTGTGTGTTCTGCAGCCTTTGGGGGCCAGAACAGCGTGGGCCTGCGACTAGCCCGCCTGCCCTCCGCACCGGAACCTGCCTCTCCTCCTCCAGCCGGGCAGCCAGGCGGCCTGGGCAGGCAGTGCACACTGCTGTCTGCACGGCTCTTGCTTCCACTTATGTTTGAAGTCAGGGGCGTGCACAGGGGGGTGGAGATTTTAGGTGATAGAACTCAGTTTTGAAAATAATGACTGCAAGTTAAACGCAGCTCTTAGTCCCTGTTCTTAAAACCTCCGGACCAGTCTGTGCACCGGGGGCACCTGACTGCCCCGCTTCCCGTGGTCTGCGCTGTCCTCTCCTTTTCCTTTCCAAAGGCATTTAGAGAGTGGAGCCCCGAGTGGACAGTGGCCACCCCGCAGGCCTCCTGCTTTTCCCACGAGGGTGCGAGGGCGCTGGGGGGGCTCTCGCACTTCCTGGTGTCACACCGTTCCCGGGCATCAGGCCCCAGGCTGGGAGGCGGCACTTTAGTTTTAGGGCAGGGCCTCCTCGGGATGTACCCGTGCTTTCTGCCCGGCTCTGCCAGTCCCCCCGCCCCTGTCCCGAGTGCCCCAGCGGTGCTTGGCCGGAACCCGCTGGTCTTGGCAGCGCCGTGGCCATCCCGGGGGGCGCTGGCGGGATCTGGCCCGGGTGGTGGGGGGGTGGACTAGCATTGCCACTCCGTATGTTAACAATTTCACTGTGGCTCTTATTTCCTGTTCAGTTTGGGTCTGAGCACCTTCCCGAAGGAATGTGGGTGCAGGCTGTCTGGGTTGGAGCGGGAAGAAAGGCGGGAGCAGTCGCTCTGTGATGGGGCTCCAGGGGGTTCCGCCTGGGGTGTGTGGAACAGGAGGCACGTCCCGGCATGGGGTGGGCTCGGGGGACCCTGGCAGGCAGCACCGGGCGGTGAGGGGTTCGGCCCGGCCCCCGCCTGCCTGCCTCTCTGTGACAGTGAGCGGGGTCCCACCTGATTCGTGCCCAGCCCGCGGGGAGGGCCCCCAGGCAGCGGGCTGTCCTGGCCGGCACTGCCCGCGCTCAGACACGTGGGCGGACGGCGGGAGCCAAGGATCTGCCAGGCTTGTCGGGAGCACCTTTATCATTCCTGTCAGTTACATCACAACTCGCTTGTCTCGCCATACATCTTCCTAAACGTGACAGAACGCTCAGCTGTTATTAATTGAATCCTCTAATTTAGCTGCTAGCTGAGAGGCTGGGCTGTTTCCGCAGGCAGGGCGGCGGCGACCTGTGTGCGTTCCATCGCCGCTGGTTTCGGGGCCGGGAAGGCCGTGCGTGAGGAGGAATGGCTCCCCATCTTCCAGGGGAGTGAGCTCAGGGCGGCAGGTGGACACATGGGGGACACATGGGGGTCCAGGAGCCTGGCACCCCTTCATGGCGCGATGGCTGGGAGCCTGAGCCGGGGCCCAGCCCAGCGCTTCTCCTTCGCTGGAAGCTGGAAGAATGGCCTTGTTATTCCCTCGTTCTCTCTGGGATCCATGAAATGGCGCCGTGAGCCATGCGTTTCTATCTGCTATTTTACGCAATGGCAAGGCCACCCCGCGGGAGAAATTGAGAGAAAAATGCGAGGAGCTGAGGGTGGGTTTGAAAGCGAGAAGCATGGCTCCCCTCCCCTGGGGCCCTTGGAGGAGGAGCAGAGACCCGTCAGCAGAGGGTCCATCGTGGCTGTGGGAGAGGCTGGTGTGAGCGCCTGGCGTGGGGGGCTGACGTGCATTTGTGAGGTCTCCACTCTGGACGTTTAAAGAAGATACAGAAATGCCCTCTATGCCAGCATGCCTCCAGTCCACGTACAATATATTCTTCCCTCGAATAAAAGAATCCCGAGTGTGACGGTGTGTACAAGGCAGACTTGGCTCACAGGGGACACCGTGGCAGAGAGGCCCAGGGAACAGAGGACGGTGTCCCCGCCGCCGCCAGGAAGGGGCACCTTGCCGAGATGGATGAGGGCTCCGGACTAGGGTGCCTGTAATCCCTGCGCTCGCCCATCGTGGGACTATTAGCTGGAGCGTTCTAGAAAACGTTATTACCCCCAGGGCGCCGTGTAACTCCCGGCCTGACAGCTCTCCTGGCAGCCGGCCAGGGTCTTAAGAAGGCTCTGGGGCCCCGGTAGCCCCCTGGTGCCAGTCAGCATGCATTGTAAAGCGGGCTCAGAGCTGCCCCTCCCCTCCCCCGCTTTCCCTCTGCACAGCTGGCTGGCACACGGCCTGGTGGGACTAGCTTTGCCTTGGGATGGCGTGGAGAAGGGGCTGTGTGCATGTGGCTTTGATGTGACCCTCACCGTCTGTGAACAGCGTTGCAGAGGGCTGGCCACGGACAGTCTGGGCCCCGTCCGTCCTCACACTGCCCGGGTAGCCCAAGTTCATGTCCCAGGACGGCTTACGGATTTCCTTGACCTCAGAGGTAGTCTTATGGAAAATACAGCCTCTGTTGCAAACTTCCATTTTAAAAAAGGCCCCTTTAATTTGGGCATTTGCAAAACCTTAAAATTTTGAATTTGTTTTTTTGTTTTGTTTTGTTTTGTTTTTCAGAGAGATAACTTACAGATTTTACATTGAAATGCTGTACACATATGCTGACAGTCATATTTATAAGTACTTTTTCTTTGCTGCAATGTAAACATGTATTTGGCTACAAGGTCTTAAGGTCCCCTAATATTGGGTACAGAGTCCAGAAAATAAAAGCATCTCATAAATGTTGATAATTCAGAATTGTGAGAATCCCTGGTCTGTGTCTCTGCTCCCAGACTCAGTGTTTGTGAGACAAACGGAGAACAGCGATGGGTTTAGCACCGGCTCCAGGTGTCTGGGTGCCTATGTAGGAACATGGGCGGGTAGACGTATCATGACATGAATGTATGTGCACAGGGGTGGATGTAGATGGAAACCCAGACAGTTCCTTCTGTGATAATGTAAAAAACCCTCACACAAATGTTGTGGAGGATAAAGTCTAGATGAAGGGAAACAGCGTATATTTATTCTGGACGTGTGGTGAGTGGTGAGGGGAGTCTGCAGTTGGAGGAGCAGAGGGGATACTTAGCGATTTTTCTGAAACTATTTGACCTAAGGTTGTTTGTTTTGTTTTTTGTTTTGTTTTGGGTTTTTTTTGTTTGTTTTTTTGTTGTTTTTTTAGTGGGGGTTGGTCAGAAGAAAGAACAAGATGTAGTGACGAATAAGACAGAGGATGTCCCACCCTTGGGGACCCAGGTGCCTGTAGAGGAGCCTGTATAAACTATGCTGGGCCAAGGGCAGCTCCTGATGGGCACAGGGATGTGTTTGATGGCTGGACCATGACTTTGAGGGTTCAGCTTAAAAGAGTACAAATGGAAAAAGTCTTGAAATCTTTTTTTGTTTTGTTTTTTATTAACATGACCCCTGCAAAGGTCGACAGGAATTGCCATTATAATCTAACTTAGGGGTGTTGAACTCAATCAGAGAAGGGGCCAAAATCTAAAATCCAGCCTAAATCGCGGGCCGAATGGTTTACTGAACAGTCATAAACTGTCATTGTGATGGAAACGCAGCGGAGTACAGTGATGACAGCGCGGTGCAGGCCACATTGCAAGGCCTGGCGGGACGGATTTGGCCCGCGGGCCTTGTGTTTGACACATGTGATCTAACTAGATGCCCAGCGCACAGATTCATGCACCAGTGGGGTCCTTCAGCCTGCCCTGTGGACATCCCCTGAGGGGTCCCGGATGTAAGAAGGCACTCATCAGGCCAAGGGACCCCACCGGTGCACATTCCAGGTGGGGGAGTGGCCACAGGAGGGCTCCAGGGCATGTTTGGTCCATCTTGTCCAATCCCATTTGGCTAGACTTCAGTAGCAAACTAACCTACCAGTTGGAGCATCTGCCCCCTCGTGGTCAATGTACGTCATAGTTACCAGCCAAATAGTTGAATGGTTGCTTAGGCTTTTATATACTATCTAATAAAAGAGTAATATGCAAATTGACTGTCATACCAAGACACAAGATGGCCACCCCCATGTGGTCAAAGTTGGCTGCTCCCATAAGGACACAAGATGGCCACCACAAGATGACCTGCACAGGAATGCAGTTATGGGCAGTTAGGGGTGACTGGGCCAGCAGAGGAGGGCAGTTAGGGGTGACCGGGCCAGCAGAGGAGGGCAGTTAGGGGTGACTGGGCCAGCAGAGGAGGGCAGTTGGGAGGGGGGAAACCCAGGCCTGCAGGGAAGGGCAGTTGGGGGAGACCAGGCCTGCAGGGGAGGCAGTTTGGGGGACCAGGCAAGTAGGGAGGAGGCCGTGAGGGGTGCCTAGGCTGGTGGGGGGAGGGGCAGTTGGGGGCAACCAGGCTGGTGGGGGGGGGGTTAATAAGGGCCAACCAGGCTGGTTGGGGGGGCAGTTAGGGGTGACCAGACCAGCATGGGGGACAACTGGGGGCAACCAGGCTGGAAGGGGGTTTGGGGGTATCTAGGCCAGCAGGGGAAGGGGACAGTTAGGGTGATCAGGCAGGCAAGCAGGTGAGCAGTTAGGACCCAGTGGTCCCAGATTGTGAGAGGTGGGGATCGGGCCTAAACAGTTGGACATCCTGAGGGGTCCTGGATTGGAGAGGGTGCAGGCTGGTCTGAGGGGACCCCTACCCCCATGCACGAATTTTGTGCACTGGGCCTCTAGTATATAGATAATTATTGGTCCTAACTTTAGATTCTTAACTCTTCAGATTCCTGTTTTTTTGTTACTGTTTAAAGTTTGAGGAAATAGGAATGACAGAGGAGTTGAACCCCACAGTAGCACTTTAACTTTCTAACCACTGAAAGGTTTAGGGCCTGGAGTGATATCATCGGTTTTAGCCAATATATCCCAGAGGCACTGAGTCAGGGCCCCGAGTGCCTGGGCTGGCAGAGAGCGAAGGAGAGTTCTCAGGACGTTTCCCAGCCTTTTCTGTGACCTCTGTGTCACCTCACTCCTTGGTGCCCACGTGCTCCCGTCTGTGGTCACCAGGCCTTGTGACCCAGGAGCGACTGCTGGCTTTGCTCACTGCAGCCCTGGTCGCCTTTGCTGGGGGTCTCAGTGCTCCTGTGCCGCGTGTTGTATCTGACATGTGTGCTGTGAGAGGCACCGCTCTCGGCTCTGGAGGCGATCGGGCTTCGGGGGCAAGCTGGACTCTGTGATGTCATTGCCGGGTCAGCTCACAGCCAACATGTCCACCCTCATGTGTTGACGTGGCACCTCTGTCACAGCAGGATGCGGCCTCTGATTGCGTGTCCTGCGTGACTGTCACCGTGTGTGGAATCACAGGGCTGCGTGGGCTGCGTGCCGCCGCACTGCTGGTTGCCTTGGCCATTTCAGGGGCTGTCGGAGACAGCCTCTACCGCCCATTTGGTTATGGCTTCGGTACATCATCCAGGTGAGTCAGGCTCACGCTCACGGCTCCACTCACATGGCTGCGGCCCGGCCAGTGGGGAGTGGCCTCGCGGGTGGCAGGCAGGCTGGCGCAGGGCAGGTTTTAGGTGATGGTAGGGGTGAGCTCGGCAGCACAGCCAGGAGGACGAAGGAGGGCCGGTGACAGACACCTGCTGGGTGGGACAGCCCCTTCTTTCTTCTCTGTCCCGTCAGAACCCGCCCGCAGCCTGTCTGTTCCTCCCACCCGCAGGGCAGGACCAGCGAGGCTCCGATGGAAACGCCCCCTCAGAGCCCGCTCGCCTGCGCCTGTCCTCCCCCACGCCTGCGGCCACGCTGGACCGAGCGTGGCCGCTTTCCTCCCAGTGTATCCCCACCCCCGTGTTCCTGCTTCTGGTGCCCCAGGCCTGGGCGGCGTGCAGTGCTTCACATGCGTGTGGAGGCCCCATGGGCGTGAGGAGGGAGATGAAGGGAAATTCAGTTCAGATGCAGCACAAAGAGCCTGTGCTCCAGAGGCTGGTGTGCCGCTCGCCTGGACAGCCCCGCTGGCTGCAGGCAGGCGGCTAGGCCTGGTGCTGCCGAGAGGTCCGCCCCCGACCCAGCGCTGGGCCTCGTGTGCCGTGGAAATCCACACCCAGAGGCTGTGGTCTGTGTGCTTCTGCTTAATGCGTCCGGCCTGCGAGGAAATTAAATGTAGAGGGCAGTGTCTGTGGTCACACCACTCAAGGGAGGGGGAGGCAGCAGCCGAGTGCAGGCCACGGATTATCAGATTACCCGCCGGGCCCGAGACTAGCCCACACCTCAGTGGTGGGCACCGCGGGCCATCCAGCCCTGCCACACGGGTGGCGTTCCAATGGGTTTGGGGGCTGGGCCCCTCCTGCAGCCCCCACCCATGCTCGAGGCGCCCACATCTGTGGCTCCGATGGCTGGGGAGCCGGGCTGCCTCAGAGGCGTCTGCTGGCTTCCATTTGAGCATTTTCTTTGTGGAGAGAGACACATAAGGAAAACATTTGCTCTGACATTGAGTGCACCCCCACATGGAGCAGTAATTGCAGGGCCTTCAGGGAAAAAGCACCGTTCCAATTTGGGGCCAAGCAGCCCTGACAACTTCGTTAAACCTTCCTCGGTGACGCCGGGCTGCCTGGCACAGGTGGGCGGGCAGGCGGGCGAGACTGGAGCAGGGGCGCTCCCGGAGCCAGAGACGAAGGCAGCCCAGCTGCCCTTCTGGCCATCCTCAGGGCCAGGGCCTCAGCCTGGCTGGCGAGGAGGCCGTGGCTGACCGCTCGGGCTTTCACCGGAGCTGGTCGGTGGCCAGTGGCTGAGACCCGGCCGCTTGGAGCCTGACCAGACGCCCTGACAGCACCAGCCTGGAGTCCCAGCGCCAGAGCTTCCTGCCCAGCTCCAGGTCTGTGGGGCTCAAATGCCCAGTGAGGTTCCTGCTCCCCCCCTCTATTTAAGTGTAGTTTCACACTCTGTTCTGTGCAGTGACATCTTAAATAGAGCCTGTCACCCTGAGAGCCTCTGCGAGGGGCTCCCACGACTCCCATTCACACATCAGGCAGCCTGATTGGGGGCCAGAACAGCAGCTCCAGCTCCACCCCCTACGGAGGGCCCCGTTTTCATGCAGGAGGTTATGGAACAATGGAGCCTGCATCTGAAGTGGGAGGACTCTGAGTGCATGGAGTGAGGAAGCCTCTCTCTTTCTTTCTCTCTCCCACTCCCTCTCTCTTTCTCTCTCCCTCTCTCCTTCTCCCTCTCCTTCTCCCTCTCCCTCTCTCCTTCCCTCTCTCCCCCCCCCCTTTTTTTTAGCTGTTCTAGGAAAAAAAAAAAAAAAAGTAAAGGTCCCTCTTTATTTCCCAGAGCTTGTTCTGTATACATTCTCTTCGCGAATCACATTTTGTCAGGTTAATTGAAGACCCAAAACAACAACGAAAACACAAGAAAACCAAACGCCGCTTCCCTGTCCCCTCGGCCGCCGGGAGCAGCCTGCGCCATGGGAATATTTCATCCCGCTGCGCTGCGCTGCCCTGCCCTGCAGCGGCCCTGGCGTCTCCTGGACCCGCTTCAGTTGCAGACGAAAGTAGGAGCTGAGATGCGCCGTTCCGTCTCCTTGCTGAACAGCACAGCAAAGGGTTAGGAACTTCTCCCGCTGCCGCCTCGGCCTCCGCCTCAGTGGGGCCCGATCGGTCCCTCCTGCCTTGTGCTGTGCTCCGAGGGCGCCGGGCGTGGGGCTGGGGGCTTGGGAGTGTCCCGTCCTCTCAGGGGACCGCATTCTGAAAACCGAAGTGCCCGCCCCCCACCGAGCCTTTCCTTTGGGTTTCTGTTTGTTGTCGATTCCTGACTGGCGTCATGATTTGTGCTAGAACCTAGAGGGAAACCACTCACCTTTGTCCGTCAGCCCACTGCTCG
Organism: Pipistrellus kuhlii; assembly: GCF_014108245.1. Taxonomy (NCBI): domain Eukaryota; kingdom Metazoa; phylum Chordata; class Mammalia; order Chiroptera; family Vespertilionidae; genus Pipistrellus; species Pipistrellus kuhlii. The sequence goes on from NW_023425493.1 coordinate 291,691, forward strand.
GGGACATGCTGGTGGCCGGCCCAGGCTGTTCTTCACAAGGAGACACGCAGACCTGCTGGGCTGAGCGTCTGCACATGGAAATAGAGGCCATGTGGACATGGACTATGGGAACTTGGGAATGAATCACATAATCCATACATTTATTACACACAAGTGGTGTTTGTGAGTGTGTGCACATGCATGTGTGTGCATGTGTGTGAGTGCTTGGGTGCCTATGTAGTTGTTGTTCCATAGGGACTTCCTGATGTGGCCACACTCCCTTATGAGAGAGCCTGGGGTGAAATGGTCTCTGAGCGACAGGGTGGGCCCTGGGAGGCGCTGGTCTGGGGCTAGAATGGAAGTGAGAGCCTCGGCCCCCTGTCCCAGGCCTGGTGAGACAGCCAGGTGACGTTTCCCTGTTCAGCTCCGACTGGGAACGGGGTCAGATCTCTGACACTGCCTGCAGGAGGCAGAGGCCGGTCTGGGCTTGTGCAGGAACGCCTGCTAGGTTGGCCCGAACTCGTCTGCAGTGAGGGGTGCTTCCCAGAGTGCCGAGACACTGCGACTGGCGCTGATCCTGCCCCCAGGACGACCTGAGACAGGGGACCCTCACGCTCCCGTGTCAATCATCCTGGCGCCGTGACGGCTCCGGCAGAGTGTTCTGTAATGTGGAGCCACAAGGTCCCCCGGCCTGGGAGGGGTGCCCAGGCCGCCTTCACTCCCGGAAAACATCCCGGTTTCACGTTCGAGGGGCGGGTACACTCTGCTGAGGAGCCCAGGCCCCACTCCAGTGGTCGGTGCAGCTGGCGGGCGGCTTCCCTCGTTGCCCAGGCCATGTTGAGGGCACTGACCTCGTTGCCCAGGCCTCTTGTGTGTTCCTTGTGTCTGTGACGGGAGGCATGTGGCGTGTGTTTGTGTGTATCTCTGAGCCATTGCCCATGGTGTGTGTCACGTTTGCCTCCTGCTGTGAGTTTCCTGAGATCACATGTCCATGTGGAACGTTTGACGGCTGCTCTGTTGTCGCTGTGACACGGGCTGACCACACCTCAGGAGGAGTGTCTGAGGCCACCTGCCCAGCGCAGGTTTCACGTAGGCCCTTGGTGTTCCCAGCCATAATCCAGCGTCTTATTCTGTTACATTTCCGGCTGTGTCTTCTTTCTCTCCGCTCACCCTGTCATCCTATCGGAATTTGTCTAAAGAGCGCTAGGCCACCACCTGGGAAAAGACGTCATTGTGGCACCTTGGTCTCAGGCTCCGTGCGGGGCCCGCGGGAGGGCAGGGCGAGATGGGGTCTGTGGGAGCTCCCTCGCTTCCAATGGGCAGCAGGCACCAAAGCAGCTCTCCGCCGTTCTGCCTAAGGGCACTGCGCGTCCACACTAAGGCTGCGGCGTCCTTTGTGACAGCCGCCCTGCCTGCATCCTGGCTCTGTGAGCTGCTCCGCACTTGGAAATGGCTCTGCATCAGGAGGCGGATGTCCTTCGGGGGGTGATGAGGATGCTTCCCTCCATGCTCGCCTCCTGCGGAGGGGCCAGCAGTGTGTGGGGTAGACATAGCCCCCGCTCAGGCAGATGGAGAAGGTACCTGGGCCAGACATGGCCCGAGTTGGGAGACACAGTGCCCACAGCCCCCTCCTAATGCCCCCGAGGGAGATTCTGCCTGGAAGATTAGATGTTAGCTTTAAAACTCATCTTGGGTGGTTATGTGTGCCTATGTGCGTGTTTGTGTGTACATGTGCATGTGCCTGCGTGTACATGTGCATATAGAAAGGTGTGTGGGGGGAGGGGTGGAGTGGGCATTAAAGCATCTGTTCTGACGGGAGAAATCAGGACCTGTTTTGCTCTGATTTGTTTGGGAATGTGGATCAGGAACAGAGGACGCTCGCCTGTGAAGACTGGCCCTGGTCACAGCTGCCTTCGGGGCCAGAGGGGCCTGGCTGTGTCCTGTGCTGGTGGCGGGAAGGCGGCATGCTCTGGCCTCCTCTGTGCCACATGGCTGGCTTGTGCTCGCATGCATGTGGCCCTGCTGGCCACCTTGTGGGACGACAGCTTCTGCCCAGTTTGCTCCTGGGCCTGCCCTGAGGATGCTGTGCTGGTTCTAGTCAGGCACATCTAGTCAGATAATTTAGTAAGAAAATGAACTGGGAGGCGGGACGGACTCTGTAACGTGTGGGCTCAGGGCAAAATGAAAGCGCAGACCCCTTGTTCAAAAATTCTAAATTCAACCTGTGGCGTCAGCACATTAAAACAAAGGCAGGTTCAGTGGATGGGGCCGGTGGGAAGGTCCCAGCCCCTCGTCCCCGGAGTGGGAGGTTTGGCTCAGAATTCAGGGCGACCTTTAGTCCTGGACGCTTCCTCGGGGAGGACTGGGGGGACCTGGACGGTGTGGGGAGGAGGCATTCCCTTGGGGGCTGCACAGGGGCAGGGCATGGGTGCAGGTGGCCTCTCCATCTGCCCAGCTGGGGGTGACGCAAGAGCAAGCTAACTCCCCACCACACGAGGAGAGAGCTCTGTAGCACTCATTCTCGAAGGATTCTGACCTGGAGTTGTGGCGAATGGACACGTGGGAGGCAGCACAGACACAGAAACAGGGCCTCTGTCCTCGCTGCCACCCCGCGTCCCACTCCTTGTCCAGTTGGTGAGTTCATTCTTGTAAGTGTGGGTAAGCATCTCACAGATGTGTCCCAGCACCTTCCACGCTTATTTGTAGCACAAAGCAGGGAGGATGGAGGCCCACTCAGACGTCGGGCTGCAGCTCTGGGCACCCCGAGAGCTGAGAGCATCCCGCCGCCAACACAGGCATCCGCACAGAGCGGTCCCAGGAAGGACCCACGGCGGGACCAGAGCACGTGGTTAGCTCTGGTCCTCTGTGCAGGGCGGCCACGGGCCTTTCTCCATGCATGCAGGCCTTTCTCCATGCATGCAGGCCTTCCTTCATGCATGCAGGCCTTTCTCCATGCATGCAGGCCTTCCTTCATGCATGCAGGCCTTCCTTCATGCATGCAGGCCTTTCTCCATGCATGCAGGCCTTCCTTCATGCATCCAGGCCTTTCTCCATGCATGCAGGCCTTTCTCCATGCATCCAGGCCTTTCTCCATGCATGCAGGCCTTTCTCCATGCATCCAGGCCTTTCTCCATGCATGCAGGCCTTTCTCCATGCATCCAGGCCTTTCTCCATGCATGCAGACCTTTCTCCATGTATGCAGGCCTTTCTCCATGTATGCAGGCCTTTCTCCATGTATATGTACACATCCACACTCCCCAGGACATATTTCTCCTCTGAACCATCTGTCAGGCAGGACATGAGGAGAGAAAAGCGAACAGGTACCTCCCACCAGGCGCCTGTGAGGCCGGAGAACAGTGAAGGGACAGCTCTGGAATGTCATCCGGGCCTCCCGCCCTTGGGGGTGGCAAAGGTGGAGCTGCGATGCCCAGCCCCTGCTCCCCACAGCAGGCCCGTCTGGTTCCGGCTCCCAGGGCAGAGCTGGTGGGGGGAGAGGACCTGCCCCGGGGCTGTCGTTAGCGTTCGCTGGGTCCTGGAGGCTGCGTGCTTTACCGCTTCGCTAGTGGAATAATCAAAAAATAAGAAATGCCTTCACTGGGCCCCTCGAGGGTTTTGGAAATGTGACTCGGGTTTGTAGCTTCCATCCCCTCTCCTGGGGGGTTCCCTGTGGTCCCCGATCAACTCCTCTGATGGAGTCTCCTTGTCGTAAACTTTATGGTCCCTGTCCTCCTGCAAACCGGCCCTTGTGGGGTCAGGAGCACGTCTGTGCTGCGCAGGCACTGCAACGGCATCGGAAGTGAGTGTGTGGCCTGGCTCCCAGAAGAGACCTGCCGAGTGGCGGCCTTGAGCCGGTGGTTAGTGCCGTGCCCCAATGGCGTAGTTGATGAATATGTGGGTGATGAGGTGCTGTGTTACTGCTCTGCCATCAGCCCGTTCCCTCCGTCCATGCCTGTCCCCTGCCCCTCCCTCGAGGCGGCCCCTTCCACCCCTTCCACTGCCTCCCCAGCTCACAGCAGGTGACTGGCTTGGGACGAGGGGTCATACAGACAACAGGCAGTGGATGTGTCTCTGGGGACCAGCCCAGCAGCCCAGCAGCCCAGGCTGGTGCAAAGAACATGACCTGGATGGACCAGACTGGAGTCATCTGTGGACCCCTAGGCTGCATTCAATCCTGTGAGCCAATGTGTAAAAAATAAAAAAATAAAAAATACAAGCTCTCCTTCCGAGGCGCCGATGGGGACGAGCTCACAGGAAAGGCGCAGTGGGGCACAGAGAGTCCTGGAAGTGCAGTCCAGTCTGCTGCGGGCTGTCTGCCCACTCTTCCGGTCAGAAATGGCCCAGGACCCTGAGCCTCCTTCGCTCTGCCCAGGGCCCAAGGCCAAGCAGCAGACCAGGGCATCGACCTTCCTGGGAACCCGGGCTTTTCCCCCGGGTGGCACAGGGGGCGCCGCTGCCCGCCACCCGCAATCCCTCGCCCGCCTCCCCCAGCCTCCGCGGCTGCTCCGAGTGCCAGCCCTCTCCTCGGGCGTGGCCAGGCCGTTGTCCGCTTTCTGTCGTGACCTTGGAGGCCATCACCTTGGCTGCCTGTTACGCTTGTGGCTCACACACTGTCCGTGAGCAAGTGCGGTCTGAGCCGAGTCCCAGCACCCCGAGTCTGAGGCCCCCAAATCCTTTTACTGAGATAGTGTTCATTCCAGGGGTGTGGGCGGTGTGCAGGGCAGGGATGAGGAGAGCTGTGCCTCCGAGAGAGAGGCATGAGCACCCACGCAACACTCATCGCAAAGGTCTGCCCGGAAGGCTGGCCAGGAGGTAGGTATGACCTGGAGACCAGCTATCAGGAGTGCCCAGCTCCAGCGTGGAGGCCGCTAGCCCCTCCGCCGTCCTCCTTCACCTGAAAACCTTGAGAAATTGGGGACTTCCTGCCCGTGTCTTCGGCCGAGGGCCTGGGGGCTCAGCATTTATTGCTTTCTGGCCCAGGATGGACAGCTACTATTTGAAAAACATATTTTTTGCTTATTATCCAAAGGAGAAGGGAATTCTCTTGTAGCTAAATGAGAAATTGATACCTTTATTGCCCTGATGGGTGTGTATGTATGTGTGTGTATGTATGTGTATGTGCTTGTGTGTGTGAGCCTTTGTTCATGTATATGTGTGTGCCTGTATGCATGCATGTGCATCTGTGTGTGCTTGTGTTTGCACATGAGTGCAAGTTTATGTGAGTGTTGGTGTATATGTGTATGTGTACGTGTGTGCCTGTGCCTGAGTATGTGTCTGTGCATGCTTGCATGTATGTGAGTGCAAGTGTGTGTATATCTGTGTGCACATGTCTGTATATGTGTGCATTAGTTTGCGCATGTGTGTGCATGAGTGATCGTGTGTGTGTGTGTGTGTGTGTGTGTGTGTGTGTATGAGTCTCTGTGGGTGCTTGTGTGTGTGTGTGTGAGCGCAAGTGTGTGTGCGCACTGGCAGGAGTGGTGAGCCCAGCCCTCGCTGCCTCCGTCTGTCTCCCTCAGCCGCCGCTGAGCCACAGCAGGAGGGCCGGTGGCTTTTCCCCACGGACAGGCAGCTCTCCCGCCCCGGGCCTGTCCCTGCACCCAGGGCTCTCCCCCTGCGTTGTCTGCACAGGCACTTGTTTGTCCGGAACACACAGCCCTCTGCACTTGACAACTGCACAGTCTCTGCCTTTCCTCTGAAACAGCTTGTTTGAAGCCCCAGGGGACCCTTAAAAAAGAATGCAAATGGAAATGGCCCTGGAGCTGGAGGAGCACTGCTGTGAGTCATGGGATCCTGGCCACATGGGGACAAACTATTTTTTATTGGGGGCAATATTTCCTCCTCGGCATTTATTACACCGCTGTTAAACACAGCTCGTGTGACTCAGAGGCAATCAGAGGAGAGCTGGACACAGAGCCATCCGTGGGCAGGGCGAGGCCTTGGTAATAGCGGCCATTACCACTGAACGGCAGCTCGCCCACCTGCCCGGCCTCCACTGCGAGGCTCTGGCCTGGGCTGGGTGGACAGGAAGGCGGTGGTTTGCAGAAACTCGGGCTCAGAGCAAGGGAACAGGGAGCTGAATTCAAGTTTGGGCTCCATCCCAGGTAGAAAACCCACTGGTGCCCAGAACTCAGGCAGCATCTGTGTCTTCCTCCTTCCCATGACCGCTTTCACCCAAGGCCGGCCGCAGGTTCGCTCAGGGACAGGATGCTCAGCAGGGAGGTGGGGTGGGTGTGGGGAGCTGCCGAGCTCCTGTGGGATCGAAGAGCCACAGGTTTGCCACACAGGCCAGGCCTCTGCCATGCAGGCCTTGGCCCTCGGCAATGCAATATTTTTATTTGTAAAAAGTGTATGATTTTAAATCCTTTCATATGTTTTAAGTCATAGTCTGACAGCTGCTCTCAAAGTGTGCGCGTTCATGGGCATCGTTGGTGGCGGGGAACGTGTCTGCGGCATCCGGGGAGTGCTGCGCAGTGCAGAGTGGGTGTGAAGAAGCAGGCCCTTTGCAGGGGGCACTGCTGCACGTGCGTGCGGGGAGGGCTGCGCAGGATCCCGTGTGGAATGGCCGTTGGCTGGGAGCGTGGCCCTGCACAGCGCCACCCAGCCCCCACCTGCCTCCCTGCAGTCAGCCTGCACACCTCTTGGGTGTGGCGTTAGGATGCAGTGAGATGCTGGGTGGCATTGGAAAGGCGAGGTGGTGGCCCCGTGGTGACCTGGGGCTGTCTGTCTGTCTGAGCAGATCTAGCAGAACTTCTGAACCAGACAGCTCCTGAGTGGCCTGGGCACCTGAGGGCAGAGCTGCGGGCAGACCCCTGAGGGGCGCTGTGCTCAGTGTGGGCTCTCAGAGGTGGCCACGCCCGTTCTGGGCCCGGCCTTCTCTGGCTTCCAAATTGAGGGCCATTCCAGCAGTGGCACTCACCACTGAGCAGGGGAGAGTGGCCGCCGGCATTGGCTGGCTTTCCCCTGAGAGCAGCCTGTGTGTTTGGGCGCAGCTGTGAACCCCAGCACCATTCTGGTTGCACACTGGAGTGAATGTAAGCTCCCTTGGAGCGTCTTCAGCTCATGTCACTCACGAATGGAACCACTTCCTCCCCGACCAGCCCTTCCCATGTGACCCCGTTGTCTTGCCTTTGACTCTGGGCAAATGGATTGGACCCTGATAGACAGAACTGGGTAGCTCCCAGTTGCCTAGGCCATAGCGACACCCCGTGTCATATGCGTGTCAGTGACACGGGGCTGTACGGGGCTGTTGGCTGTCAGTTTTCCCAGTCCGGCCGGCGGGATCTCCTGCTGAGAGAAAAGTCTCCGTGGAGGTTTCCACAGGCTGCGGTTTGGTGGGGGAGGGCATTGTAAGGACTAAGATGGTGAGGGTCACGGGGACAGGGGTCAGGTGGTCTAGGCCCAGCGTCTCAGAGCCCGTCTACCCCCACTCCCTCGAGCATGGCTCCTTCTCACCTTGGCCTCCCTCAGAGGGCTCCTGATGCAGCTGGGCACCTGCTAATGTGGGGCAGGCAGGTCCGGGGCAGATCCAGGTCCGGGGCAGGCAGGTCCGGGGAGAAATGCCTTCCTGTGTTCGGACATTCCTAGCTTTATGTCCAACTTCCATTGACTAGAATGTTGTCACCAGAGACGTGACCACTAATGGGGGGAAAGAAAGTTCCTCTCCGCTCAGTGGCCATGAGCTCCCCTAAAATCAGGCTGTTAGTCCACGGAGGGGGGTGTTGGAAGAAACCAACAGATCAGCCTTCCCCTTCATCTCCGTGCAGGTCCCAGGCAGGAGAGACACATTCTGCAGCTCATATCCCAACATAAATATGAGAGGTCAGGTGCACATTTACAAGAAGTAGCATGTTATTGTGTGTGGTGGCGGCAGTGGCAGGGTCAGTGTGGAGGTCAGCGCGTCCTTCTTGCCTGTTCGCTGGAAAAGCCTCCTTTCACTCCCACATTCGATTCCCATCCGCTTCCTCAAACCTGGGTCTGAGTGGAGGCTCTCGGCTCTGCTGGTTATAATTTATTTATTTTTTAATGGGAACTTGAAAGCAGCCATTAGAGATGGCTGGCAGGCCAGCTCGTCTGACACAAGGTGAGATTGCCTCCAGCTAAGTGGTTCCCAGAAGGGTCTCAGCTTCCAGGACGCGTCTTCGGAGGACGGCCAGGCGGCCACCTGGACGCCCCCTGGCCCAGGAAGACAGCTGGGCTCTGCTCAGCGCAGCGGGGGGAGGAGGGCACAGAGGACAGAGGGCAGAGGGCGGGGCAGGGGGGCGGAGGGCGCACACTCTGAGAGCAGGAGTGGGAAAGGCCCAAAGGAGGAGAAAGAGGTGAGCCTGGAGAGGACATTGCGTCCCGCTGGCCCCACGTCCCTTCCTGTGTGGTGGGAAGAGACGCACAGACCCCCGCACACTGACAAAACCTCAGCCCTCATCGCTTATGTTCTGTGCTCCTTGGGCCTTCGTCAGTGGCTGATTGAGGTCCAACCAACAACAGAAAAACCCCGTGACCAGCACTGACATGCGCTTTTATAGAACATCCCGATGGCATCCTGATGAGAGCTTCAGTGTGTTTGGTTTATGGACAGTACAGTGTGTCGGTGTGTGGACAGTACAGTGTGTCGATGTGTGGACAGTACAGTGTGTTGGTGTGTGGACGTTACAGTGTGTTGGTGTTATGGACAGTACAGTGTGCTGGTGTGTGGACAGTACAGTGTGTCAGTGTGTGGACAGTACAGTGTGTTGGTGTGTGGACAGTACAGTGTGTCAGTGTGTGGACAGTACAGTGTGCTGGTGTGTGGACAGTACAGTGTGTCAGTGTGTGGACAGTACAGTGTGCTGGTGTGTGGACAGTACAGTGTGCCGGTGTGTGGACAGTACAGTGTGTCGGTGTGTGGACAGTACAGTGTGTCGGTGTGTGGACAGTACAGTGTGTTGGTGTGTGGACGTTACAGTGTGTTGGTGTGTGGACAGTACAGTGTGTCGGTGTGTGGACAGTACAGTGTGTCGGTGTGTGGACAGTACAGTGTGTCGGTGTGTGGACAGTACAGTGTGCTGGTGTGTGGACAGTACAGTGTCTCGGTGTGTGGACAGTACAGTGTGTCGGTGTGTGGACAATACAGTGTGCTGGTGTGTGGATAGTACAGTGTGTCCATGTGTGGACAGTACAGTGTGTCAGCGTGTGGACAGTACAGTGTGCTGGTGTTGTGGACAGTACAGTGTGTCGGTGTGTGGACAGTACAGTGTGTCGGTGTGTGGACAGTACAGTGTGTTGGTGTGTGGACGTTACAGTGTGTTGGTGTGTGGACAGTACAGTGTGTCGGTGTGTGGACAGTACAGTGTGTTGGTGTGTGGACGTTACAGTGTGTTAGTGTGTGGACAGTACAGTGTGTCGGTGTGTGGACAGTACAGTGTGTCAGTGTGTGGACAGTACAGTGTGTTGGTGTGTGGACGTTACAGTGTGTTGGTGTTATGGACAGTACAGTGTGCTGGTGTGTGGACAGTACCGTGTGCTGGTGTGTGGACACTGAATGGAAGGGAACCATGAGGAGGGGCACGGGCACGTGGCGGCATCTGGGACCAGCTCTGTCCTCCGCTCCTGTGTCCACTGTGCCGTGCCCCGGGGCTGGCAGGAGAGCTGCCCCTCTTTCCGTCCCGGGCCCGGAGGAAAGCTGCCGTGAATGTGCTCCGTGGGGAAGCGGGCAGTGTGACCTCAGCCACAGGATAGGCTCATCTCGAGGCAAACGAACATGGAGACTTCTGCTTCCTCCCGGCACGTCCTGCAGACACTCCACCTGAGGCGTTTCCGTCCGGGGACACGCACACTCAGAGGGACGCACTTCTCACGCTCCGTACCTACAACCTGGCAGGAAACTGTGTCCACACGTGGCTCCCACGGGGGTGGTCGAGGCTGCCCTGCCCTTGCTCGGCCCTGCCTTCCGTCCTCTGTCTGTGACTTTGGAGTTCACTTCATCTTTCAGGAGGTGGTTCAACTGGGCGGTGTGAGCTCGTGAACAAATAAAAGGCGTAACTGTAAGGGGCACGCACTCTGCTCTTTCTGTGAGAACGCCAGGGCATCCGATTTCCATCGACTCCTGTCCGAGTGCTGACCGACGGGGCGGCAGAGCAGCCTGGGCGAGGCAGAGAGCCCTGCCTCCTGCACTCCTCCCGCGGGGGCCGTGAAGCCGGGCTGGTGGGACTCCCTGCGTGGAGGGGAAGCCCTGAGCCTTCACATCAGGCAGAGACTGGCCAGAGGGCGAGAGGCACCCCATCACCTCACACCTGCTCCCGAACACCTGACTGCTGTGGGCCTGCCTCTTAGCCCAGGCTGGTCCCTGCACTGCTGCGCACACCCCAGGACAATGTGCTCTGGCTCCGGCCTCCTCCCACCTGTGGGTGTGAATCCAGCTGGGCAAGCACCACCTGTCCTCGGTGAGGAGGCAGTGCCCTCTAGTGGGCCCTGCGGGGAGCTGCTCCGGCCTGGTCGTGGCTCAGGCCAGACAACCCACTCCTGCCCTGAGCCTTGCACTGGTGTTTTCTCCTGGAGAGGAAAAGTGGGCAGTAAGAACAGGGGGTCCTCTAATCTTGGGGGTTTCGGTAAAGGATTGGCCCAGGGCCAGTGGTGAAAGGGTGGCTGTGACCTCAGATGCATTGCTCAGGGGTGTGACAGTTTCTGTAGAAATCACCTAGGGCAGCCGCGGGGATTGGCCCTTTAAGGTGGCTGCAGGGAGGCCGCTGGGCTGGGAGGGCGGGCGGCGCCGTCAGGGACCGAACCTGATCGCATGTGATGGCTGCGGATTAGGTAACAGCTCCGCCGTGGAATTGGATCTGGAGGGCTCATTTGAGTGCGGCAGGTGCCCGGGGATAAAGGGACCTTTTAAATAATCACTTTGTCTCCCATCGCCAGAGCAGGAGGCGTCGGTTCTGCTTAGGCCGGCGCCCTTCTCGTTTATTCCACATGGTGGGTTTGTTTAACGGCCGTTTTCCTCTCAGTCCCACAACCGTGAGCCGTGGCCCATGTGTGTGTGCGGGGTGTGAGCGGGCGTTGTGCCTCCCTCACGCCCGCATGGCAGTCCGGCCGTTGGAGGCAGAATCGGCCACAGAACAGAGTGGCGGCGAAGGCTGTCTCTCATCCCTGCTGTTCCCATCGGGACCATTTTTTTCTCTGAATTTTTCTACCGGAGCCCCAGCATGCATGGTGCCTCACATGTCTGTCACGCCAATTTCTTATTGTCCACAGTTAGAAACCAATTATATTACATTTCAGTGGGTCCTGATTTCTTTTTGAAAAATATTTTCATAGGACTCAGGAAAGGATAGAATCCAAGTGAAACACACGTCTACTGTGATTTTTAAATTCTCCCTCAACTACACGGATCCTTCATGCTCTCGGGCATCACACCCTTGCCCATCTGACCCTCCTCAGCAGCATGGCTTCCTCCCAGGGTCCCTCCCCCGCCATAGACGTTCCTTCCTGGTTTTTCTGAGAACCAGGCCGTTGTCCAGACCAAGAAGAACAGTGGTTAGGCCGGTGTGCCTCAGGGTGTGATGCAGGAGTGCACTTCCTATGAACCACTTTTCCGGCTGGTTCTCCTTGCGTTAGATACAGCCTTCCCCGGCACACCCCTGGGCTCACCAGGTGCACCCCTCCCTGAACCAGCTCTAGCCTGTCCCCAATGTGTGGACACACTCGGGACTGACTGCTGCCCCGCGGGCCCCAGTCACCCCCCTCCTTTCCGGCCTCATCCAAGGCCTTCCCAAGTTTTTGCACTGGACATTCTTCCCAGGTTTCTGCTCACCGAAGACCTGGCTGCTGGCACCCTCGCTGGGTGCACTGAGCTGTGTGTCCGGTGCAGGGTGTGCCAGGGCTGAAGGAACCACCTGCTGACCAACTAGATCACTCCCTCCCTTAGTCCACCCTCTCCCCGCCCTTTGCCGCCCGGGCTCTGTGGGTGCTTTCAGCTCTGGTTTTCCCGTTTGGTGCCCACTGACGCCCTCTCTATCTCCCGCAGTTCTGAGCATCCGGGGCGCCCAGGAGGAGGAGCCCACAGACCCCCAGCTGATGCGCCTGGACAACATGCTGCTGGCGGAGGGCGTGGCGGGCCCCGAGAAGGGGGGTGGCTCGGCGGCAGCGGCCGCGGCCGCGGCGGCCTCCGGAGGGGCCGGCTCCGACAACTCGGTGGAGCACTCGGACTACAGAGCCAAGCTGTCCCAGATCAGACAGATCTACCACACGGAGCTGGAGAAGTACGAGCAGGTAATGCCACCGGCCTCCTCGCTCAGCCTCCGTCACTGCAACCAGCCGCCTTCCTTCCCACCACGCAGGGCATCACGGTGCCCTCAGCCCCTGAGCAGAGCAGGGCCTCTGGACCCTGGAGTCAGACAGACGTGGGTTCCCATCCTGCCCCCTGCAGTGGTGTGGGGCCTGTGTGACCGTGTGTGTGTGTGTGTGTGTGTGTGTGTGTGTGTGCGTGTGTTCCCCTGCAATGGTGTGGGGCCTGTGTGACCGTGTGTGTGTGTGTGTGTGTGTGTGTGTGTCCTGCAGTGGTGTGGGGCTTGTATGACCATGTCTGTGCCTGTGTGTGGGAGTGACTGTGCCCCCTGCAGTGGTCTGCAGGACCAAGCGTTCCACAGCTGCCCTGGCGGTGTTCGTGCAGAGCTGAGCACTTGGAGTCAGGCTGTTACAGGAAAGGGTGGGAGCAGCTGGGAAGGGCAGAGGCATCATGAGGGTAAGGATTCTCATCCAGAGGGCTCCTCCAGCTGAGACCCCCCTCTGCACACCGCAAGCTCACACACACACACACTCTTACACTCACACCCAGTCACACACAATCACATTCTCACACACATGCATTCACTATCACACACTCACACTCAGTCACACACAAAATGTCATAGTCTCAGACACATACTCATACACTCAATCACACACACAATCACAACCTCACACACATGCACCACTCACACACAGTCTCTCACAGACACAGTCACACATGCTCACACACACATGCACTCACACACACGCATTCGCACACACTCACAGACACAGTTACCCATACACGCTCACACTGGCTGACGCAGTGACACACTCTCCCATCACGCTGTCTCCATGGCGGCCGGAGCAGTGCCCGTCCAGCAGTCCCCACACCAGCCGTCCCTCAGTGACGGGCAGATGTCCTGACAGCACAGCGCGCATCCTCCCTCACTGTCGGGTCCTGGCTTCCGCTCCTTCCTCGGCTCCCCCAGGAAGAGGGAGCAGGAGCCACAAGGGAAAGCCCTGCCCTCCAGGCCACTGTGACTGTCAGGGGCAGGCAGATGCAAACTTAACAGACACTTTACATTTTAAAGGAGAAATAGGCACTTAAAACGTTAAAGTGAAGAAGTTTCATTGTGGTACTCAGACCTGCCGACCTTTGAAGTGGATGTCTGCTAAGACCTTCGCTAATGAGATAAACTGGCGCTGGGCCAGGCCTGGGGAAGCAGACGGGTGGGAGGCTCGGCCGGGAAGCCAGCGGTCACCCTGCCCTCTGGGACAGAACCACGCCCTCCACGGGGTGGCTTGTGTGGACACTCCGGGCCCAGGATGTGGTGGAGAGCTGGCTGAGCAGGAGCCAGTGGCAGTGGCCCTGAGCGATGGGCACCTGGGGAAGACACAGGCATTTCTATGAAGGCTCCCGGCTCTGTGCTTCCTCCTTCCTTTCACGAGTCAGCCTGCCTCTGGCATAACTGCTGGCCTGGCGTCCAGGGAACTCACGCCCAGAACCCAGGCCCAGGAGAGCCTGGAGTGCATCCCCCACTCCTCCCCGCTCCCCTGCGCCATCCCCGCAGTGGATGTTAGATGGGAAGGTATTGGGAACTGGCTTTGTTCTCAGCACAGAACTGACTTCCTGATTTAACCCCATCACCCCTCTGTCACCTCAAATGAGAAAGCCACTGTATTTCCTCTGGGGAATTCTGTTTGGTACAGTGAGGAAACGGAGGTCAAAGGTCAGGTGATATGCCTGGAGCTCAGCCCGCATGGGCAGGTTGCCCGGGGCTGGGCTATGACCACGAGGGGCCACCTGCCCCCCGGGGCTCTGTGGACTGCTGGCTGGCCCCAGGCCTCAGCACTCCTCAGGCAGGTACCTGCGCCCCTGACAGAGGTGCTGGGCCCTGGGCGCCCCGGAGCCCAAGCTCACATGCGGTGGAATGGTCCCCGGTCATCACTCTCAAGAAGGACTAAGAAATCACCACCTGGCACGCAGGCTTTTCCGGTGAGAGCCAACACCGCTCAGCGCACTCTGGGTGCCTGATCTCACATTCGATTGTTGTGTTGTTTATTATAGCGAATAGCAGCTTGCGGGGGAATATGCCAATGCCGTTGGCCTTCTCTGAGACAATCTTACTCATTTTTCTGTGACCATTCCTCCTGGCAGCTTTTTGAAAAATAGGACAGCTCAGCAGAAGAAATTGTGTTGGTACCTGGATGCAATGATCAAGTTGACTCTTTAATAGCTGCTTTTGTTGTGCGCGTTGTTTTGATTTCAGTTTGTTGCTGGTAGAAAACCAGGTGTAAGGAGCCCTGGGGGCTTCCCATAACAACCCCCCTCCTCACCCCACCCTCCTTGCCCCGCCCCTGCAGCCACCACAGCGGCTGCACCGCTCTGCCCAGGACGACTGGTCCGGCTGCTGCTGGAGATGCGCCTCAGAGAGGAGGGGCGAATTGTTCTGTTCATTGCACGGGGTTGGTGCACGGTTTCAGCAGCCTCTCTGAGGCGGAGCTGGGAGCTGGCTGTTCTCACAAAGCTGCCATGGCAGTAACCTTGGGGTTAGCCCCCCTGCTTTCTTCAGAAAACGGGGCTCCCCTGGCTTTGCAGGCTTCCAGCTTCTGTAAGCAATGCTGCCGGGATGGGGATGGCCCGCCCGTCTCCACGGCTGACCTGGGCTGGTCACTCGCACCCTGATGAGACTGGCCTCCCCTCCGGAGGGGAGAGGTGGATGTAAGGGGAGAAAAGGAGAAGGTGGATGTAAGATGGATCCAGGGCCCGAGGCCAGACTGTCTCAAAGGCCTGTGCTCTCCCAGGAACAGCCTTTCAGAGACGGCCAGCCTGGGGGCCGCTGCAGCTCCTGCTCCCGGAAGGGGCCGTCCTTGACCTCCAGCAGTGCCCTCTGCCCCAGAAACTGCCACCTGTGTGGGTGGCACTGCTTGGCCTTTGTAACCCGGCTCTGGTTCTGAGGGGCAGCCCAGCACCAGGGCCGAGCCTGGGGGATGGGAACGGGTGCAGGCAGTTGAAGTCTGGAGAGATCTGGGCCGGGATGTTCTGTCCGTCTTCCCGGACTGGGAACGCAGCACGCTGCTGGCTGCACGTCCCAGCAGCTGGCCGGCAGCTGTGCAGCTGCCCCTGGGCAGTGGGTGGGGGCCCCCTGTCTGCCTGTGGCTGGGCGGGAGGCCCGGGAAAGGCAGTGGGAGTACTTTTATTCTCAGCAGCGAAGGCATGCATTGTGGCCGCGCCCTGTAGCTTCCCGATGGGAGCCAGTGCCCTTGGCAATGCCTCCTCACTGGCCCCCGAGTGGGGCCGTGGAAAGCCTTGGCTGCTCCCCCGAACCCGCACCCCACCCCAAGCATCCTGGAGTCCCACAGCTCACGATAGGGTTACCCCCTTTTCTGTACACGGAGTGGGGTGGTTTAGGGCAGAAGAAACTTATCAGAGCCTGTTTCTTCGGCAGCATTGTAGTGGCGAGCAGAGGCCACCTGGACCCCATTGTCCATGGGTTTGTCCTCAGCAGGTGTCTGCAGAGTGGAGGAAGGCACCCAGGAGCCCTTTGGTTTTACCAGGAGGGAGTGTGAGGCCTGGAGCTCCCCAGCTGTGATAATACACCGGTCCCTAAGGTCTCGGTCTTTGAAAAGACCGTGATACACGCTGAGATGGCCCCACAGGAATACAGTAGCTCAGTTCATGCTCCCTGCCTCCGAGGGGGGTGTTGTCAGCCGCGTCCCTCCTCAGGAAGACAAGGTAGAGACGTGAAGTTAATGACTTCCAAAGGCCCTCAGCCAAGGGAGCCAGAGGGACTCCTCCTCGGCCTCAGCTGTGTCCCAGCAACGGGCCCCATCCACAGGGCACGGCTCAGGAGTGTGGGCACTGCCTGGCTCCCTAGAGGGTCAGGAATGATCGCGCCCACCCAAAGAACAGAGGAGCTCTGGGTGGCGACAGGGCTCACCCAAATCTGCAAGGAGCAGGTCAAGGCCAGCCCCCCAGACCCAGAGGATGCATCTCTGCGTAGCTGTTGGCAGCCACACTCAGAGGACCGCTCGGGGAGGGGCAGCGGCCGGGACTGTCGCTGCGTCACTGACCAACAGGAGGGCTTCGTGCTGCCGAAATGTGGCGACGCCTGTTGCCGATCACAATTGCATTTCGTGGTTAAGTCTGGGCTGGACCTCTGGGCCTTGGGGTCCCAAAGCAGCCTGTTCCTTTTTCTTTCCACATCGCATCCGCATTGACGACAGTGCGTGAGCTCACTGGGAGCAGGTGACGAGGAGGGCTTTACTGAGTGCCGTGCTGGGAACCTGACTGCAGGTGATGAGGACAGAAACTAGAAGAAAGGGCAGCCAGTCAGAGGGGCGGCCAGGATGCCTGGGCCCGAGGACACGGCAGTCACCCTGCCTGGCCCTTGTCTGCAGGGCGAGCCCCCTAACCCTCCAAGCCCCATGGGGAGGCTGTGCCTGTGGCCCCCGCGTTGTGGACATGGGGCCCCCCAGAGGCTGGCGAGGAGGGACTCCCCGTAATGAAAGTGGGAGTGGAAATGGGTTGATGGAAAAGCTTAGAATCCCAGGACCCTACTCTTCTGTGGACGAGGCAGGATGTGCTTTTGTGACCCCAAACCCTCTGTGGCTGTGAACGTTGCGTGAAGGGTTGTGACCTGCATTTTACACCGAAATTATCTTCTTGTTTTTTTTTTCAGTAGTAAAATCATGAGTAAAAAAAGATCAAAACATGATTAAGAATTTTCTTTTCTCTCAAAGTCTATATGTGGCCCAAGGTTAGCCTCAGGGCTGATGGGTTTCCAGCCGCCACTTAGTCTGTGCCTCCGATTTGACAAAATGCCATCAATGTTCCGTGCATCCCTGCACACACACCCCGGGGTGCCGCACAGCCCTCCCCCGCCCCCCTCCCAGCCCCTCACCTGCGTGTCCTGTCCCCCAGGCCTGCAACGAGTTCACCACCCACGTGATGAACCTGCTGCGCGAGCAGAGCCGGACCAGACCCATCTCCCCGAAGGAGATCGAGCGGATGGTGAGCATCATCCACCGCAAGTTCAGCTCCATCCAGATGCAGCTCAAGCAGAGCACGTGCGAGGCCGTCATGATCCTGCGCTCCCGCTTCCTGGACGCGCGGTGAGTGGCCCTCGGCCTGGCCTCTGGGAGCGTCCAAGGGGCTGGGGTGGGGTCAGGGAGGCCCTGTGGCCAGAGCTGCAGGAAGCATGGGGCTGGCAGGGAGTCGGGGGAGAGGGCCATCCCTGAGCAAGGACAACATGGCTAGGGTGACAGCAAAGGCAGGACTTTTTCCTACCACTGGGGACCTCCTCTTTCTAATTTATTGATTTGAGAGAGAGAGGCATTGATTTGTTGTTCTACCCATTTTTGCATATTCGTACTTCATCCATTAGTTGATTCTGTATGTGCCCTGACCGGGGATGGAACCCACAGCCTTGGTGTGTGGGGGAGGACACTCTCTCCCCCTGAGCACCCGGCGGGCAGGGACCTGCTCTCTGGGCCCGTAGGCAGTTCCGTTTGAGAGCTGGCGTCCCCTCGGGCCCTGTGCAGGCCGAGCCGCGTGCCACGCTCCGGGCTGGGGCTAGGAGAACAGATGGTGACCCGGTGCCGGGGGCACAGGGAGTGCAAGCTGGTCCAAGGCCCAGACCTGGGCTAAGGCTCCATGCTTCCTTTGGGATTGCTGCTCAGGACCTCATGTGAGTTCAGATCATTCAGTTGAAACCATGGGTGCAAAGGCCCTTTAAGACCAAACCCGAGAACAGGTGACAAGCCATGGGCTCTCAGCCCCTCCTCCCCAGAGCAGAGGGTTCGGGCAGCGCTGGACTTCTCCGGTGCCCGTTCCCCGCCAAAGGTATGGGGATCGGGCCTGCTGGGGGGAGAAGGGGGCACCGTGTGACCTCGCAGGCGCCCCTCGAGAGGCTGCCTTGCTGGCTGCACCTGGTCCCCAGGAAGGCAGTCACCTTCCTTGTGTCATGTTCTGAAGATGAGCCCAGTCTCCGATTTTATTATTAATCAGATTGGGGGCGGGGGGGCCCGCAGTGAGGGTTTTTTCAGACTGGCTGCTCTCTGCATTTGTCTCCCCTGGAATCGTGTGTTTCCGCTCCATCGTGGCCTTTGCCGCCACAGGCCGGGCATCCCCTCGCTCCGTGTTGTTCTGTGTGTTGTGGGCCCTGGAGCGTAGGGTGAGGGCGCCAGCCAGCAGCCTGCCTCTGGGCCGGCGGAACAGCCACAAGAGAGTAAAACGGAAGATGGCTTTTCTCGGCTGGGCGTGCCAATGAGTGAGGAGGGGGAACCCCGAGGCAGGACCTGCGCCCCCTCCTCCTAGGCCGCCAGCTCGGCTTCTCTCACGCAGGCTGTTCCTCCCTGAGTGCAGCCGCCACTCTGCCATCCCCATGGCAACGCCCCTTGTTAAAATGCTGGAGTTGGCGTTTATGTTGGCAGATACTGAAAAAAGAAAAGTTGGACCCAGGCTGAGTTCTTTTCAAGAAAGGAGGCGGGGAGAAGGGAGCAGGCCGGTGCCCAGACTGTTCTTGCCACAATCCTGCTGCATCTGGCCGCGGTCGGACGCAAAGCCGGGGCCTCTGCTCCCATGGCTTCAGTCGACCGTTCCCTTCGGCCCGGGACCATCCTTCCAGGGGCTGCTTCCTGTGGGGTTGCAACCTCTGCGTCGTGGCGCCTGAGCCCCCGGTCCCAGCCAGCACAGCTGAGCAGCTGTCCTGGGTGTTTATTCTGGGGGGACACGTGGTGTCAGTGGAAGAATGTGGCCCCCAACGCCGTCCTGGGCCAAGCCAGTGGCTGTCTGAGCGCACACCCAGCGTGGGCGGCCTGCGGGCAGGCGTGGCCTCTTCCCGCGGCGGCGGCCCGGCTGCAGGCCCAGTGGAGAGGTCCCCAGAGGACGGTGCCTCACTGTCCCTGCTCATGGGGTCGCCAGCTGTGACCCAGGTGCCGGCCGAGGCCGGACTCACCTGAGGCTCGGGGTCTCTTCCAAATAGCTCCACGGAGCAGAGTTCGGTTCCCACGACTCCGGGGCAGGTCCAGGCTCTGGGAGCCGCGCCCCCACAGGCAGTCGCACAGCCGTCGCAGGAGGGTCCTACCATGGCAGCGACAGCCCAGGGCCCCCTGCACGGACTCCCCTCCGAGGACCAGAGCCTGCGCTGCTCTCAGCACCCGCACCCCCTCTCCCCTCCCCCGCTCCCAGGAGCTGTGGGCCCGGGTCTCACAGGCTCCGTAGAATCCACCTTCCCCCTCTTCCCTGAGCTCCGCCCAGGTTTTGTCCACGTAGTCATTGCCTTTTTCTCTGCCTTATGTTGGCTTAACTGAGCCAGAAAACAGTGGCTTAAGAATTCCACTCACCTGTTAATGCGCTCATCCATTCAGTGTTCGTCATTTCATGCCACGTCCCAAGCCTCGTGCTGGGAAAGGGGAGCTGAAAGCGGTGTGGACAGGGAGCCAAGCGGTCGCCTACCCCTAACACTACCCCTGAGGGGTAGGCGACCGCTGATAAGAGGGCTTGTAAGTCCTCTTATTATTATTGAGGTTGGCAACCGCTGCCCTCAATGATTGTCTGGCAGCAATTTGACGTTTCCAATACCATTCTGCTGGCGAGAGCAGTCAGAACGTCACCGGTGCGGAGTGTCGTGTGCGCCTCACCGGTAGAGGGCTGCAGGAAGGGAGCGGGCCGGGCCTGGAGGAGAAGGACAGGGAGGCCGCCAGAAGGGCTGGTGGAGATGGGTTTGTTCGTGAGCGGAGTGCTTGCTCACAGCCGGAAGCTGAGCTAGCACTGGGACGGCAAAGACGAGCACAACCACGTGAGTCCAGCCTTCGGGAGCTCATCTCACGGCACAGAGGCTCTTAGACACCATGCAGAACCACCCATGAATCCTGGGACACAACTGCCAACCCCGTGTGGCTGGATGGGGTGGGGGTGGGGGGGCACCGTCCTGAGTCTCAGGGAAGCGTGAGGTCAGCGTGGCAGGAGCCGTGGACGGCAGTGCCCTGCGGTGGCCACGCAGCGCTGCCTGCGTGCTCACTGGGCTGGCCCTCGGTCTCAGATGAGCATGGAACAGCCCCTCCCCGTGGGGCTGCCGGCAGTTGGGAGGCACACGCCTGTGCACAGGCTGGTGAGAAAGGCACGGCGGGTGGGAAGGCAGAGTGTGAAAGCCAGGCGTGTCTTTGGGGAGCGGGGCACATGTGGTGTAGCTGGGAGAAGTTGTGTAAGCAGGGCTAGGATTGGGGGGAATGGCACCAGGGACAGGATGGACCCCTGGAAAGCCAGAGCTGTGCCCTGTATCCAGGACCAGCAGGGCTCAGGCTTGGGTCAAGGTCAGGGTCAGAGTGAGGGGTAGTGTTAGGAGTAGGGGTAAGGTAGGGTTGGGTTAGGGTTGGGGTTGGGGTAGGGGTAGAGTCAGGGGTTAGTGTTAGGGGTAGGGCTAGGGTTAGGGTTTAGTTAGGGTTAGGGTTGGTTAGAGTTGGGATAGGGTTAGGGTTAGCATTATGGTTGGTGTAGGAGTAGAGTCAGGGTCAGTGTTAGTGTTAAGGTAGGGGTAGTGTTAGGGGTAGGGCTAGGGCTAGGGTTAGGGTTGGGATAGGGGTAGAGTCAGGGGTAGTGTTAGGGGTAGGGCTAGAGTTAGGGTTGGGTTAGGGTTAGGGTTGTGTTAGGGTTTGGTAGGGGTAGAGTCTGGGTAGGGCTAGGGGTAGTGTTAGGGCTAGTGTTAGGGTTAGGTTTGGGTAGGGGTAGGACAGGAGCAGTGTTAGGTATAGGGATGGTTAGGGTTAGGTTTGGGTAGGGGTAGGACAGGAGTAGTGTTAGGTGTAGGGATGGTTAGGAGACAGCATGTATGGTGCTTAGCAAATAAGTCTACAATGCCTACATGTCCCACTCTAAAATCCCTCAGATTCAAGGAGTTTTTTCTCCAATATGTCGCATTTATCCCGGAATAATTCACCCATGTCCATATTTTTAAAAAATATATATTTTATTGATTTTTTGCAGAGAGTTAGAAGAGGGATAGAGAGTTAGAAACATCGATGAGAGAGAAACATCGATCAGCTGCCTCCTGCACACCCCCTACAGGGGATGTGCCCACAACCAAGGTACATACCCTTGACCAGTATCGAACCTAGGACCCTTCAGTCCACAGGACGATGCTCTATCCACTGAGCTGAACCGGTTTCTGTGATATTTCTTAAATTCAAAACCTAAAGACCAACTCTCTGAGGTTTGATTGGCCTGGTTTGCGAGCTGATAACACTTCAAGCCAAAGTGAGTAGCCGGTGTCTGCGGCCGAGCACCCGTCCTGGGAAGTGTGTCATTTCACTCGGTTTCTTAGATCCTGACCAATCCTGGCCCCAGGGTCACTGGCCTGGGCTGACACCGCCGGGAAGGAGCGGAGCAGGCCATCAGGGGTGTGGCCCCTGGGAGGTCACCCCTCACTCACACGGCGAGGGGCTCCCCATCAGGGCAGCCCTAGGGGCGCAGGGCCCCCACCCCAGACAGCTGTCTTCTCCAGCCAAGAGGAAGCCAGAGGTGAGGCCAGGACAAGCTTGGGAACGAGGTGCCCGGCCCTCCCCCCAGATCCCGTCATGCGGGAGCTGCAGACGCTGCCTGCTTTGCAGTTGGGTTTCTAATTCAGTCTGCCCAGTTCTGAGGCGGGTGACCCAGAAACCCAGCGTGATTGGGAGAGTGGCTCGGTCTTGCCGGTGTCTGGGCAGATGTGGCTCATACCTGTGGACAGATGGTGCTCACCCGGTAAAATCAGGCACTTCATTGTGTTAATTAATCCACGCGGGACCCTGAAAACACAATATTAGCTGAATTTCCTGTCTAGCAAGGTGGTCCGCGCTTTCTGTTGGCTAAATTGGGAAATCCTATCCTGGCACAACCAGGGATGTTCTGGGCATCTTGTCCATGAGGGAAAGCTTTTGATAGAAGCAAGAAAGGCAGATGAGCTCATTTACCGTAAAGGAGGGACGGCCGGGCCTGCAGTGAGCCGTGTCCCACCCAAGGCCTTCTGGGAGGAGGCAGTGAAGGAATTCTCACTTTGAATTAGTTCAGTTAGCACTTTTTTTAAGCGCAGAAAAACGCTTTTATTCAAAAAATGGTCGGAAAGAAGTCGGTATGTCCTCTGCCACTTAGGGCTGTTCTTTCCTGGAGGTCCGCCTCGCTCCAGGGCCAGCAGGACAAGCCCAGGGCCCTTCTGCGCGCCAGGCCCTCTCTGGGCCCAGTGGGTGTCTCACAGCGGTGGGTGTGTGATGGAGTGGCAGCCAGCCCCTGGGCACAGCCGCCGGAAACCCTGTCTTCTCTCAGCGGGCCCTGCTCTCCCTGTGCATGTGCATTTGGTGTGAACGCCTTTTTGTGTCTCCTCTGCTCCCTATCTCCCCTGCAGGCGGAAGAGACGGAATTTCAACAAGCAGGCGACGGAAATCCTGAATGAGTATTTCTATTCCCATCTCAGCAACCCTTACCCCAGCGAGGAAGCCAAAGAGGAGCTGGCCAAGAAGTGCGGCATCACCGTGTCCCAGGTGAGGCCTCAGCCTCGGCCCGCGGGCTCTGGCGGCGGAACCTAGGACAGCGGGGTCAGCCCGCTCTGTGTGAACAGGGGGCTTCGGCCGGGATCCGGGGGCCTGGCCAGGGACCAGCTGGAAGCAAAGACCCGGTGGAGGGCTGTGGCACGGGGCTCGGTTCCTCCCACCGACAGCTCGCTGCCTCCACACGGAGGTGCTTACTTGACTTTGGAAAGCTCTCCTGTAGTTTCTCAGCCACAGGCCTTTCCTCAGCCCATTTCCTGCCCCACCCAGGACCTCCATGAGCCAGGGGATGAACTTCCACGTGAAAGGGACAGGCGGGCCTTCTCTCTGTGCTCAGGGATGAAGGTGTGGGGAATTAACGCCCCGTGTGCACTGGAGTGGTCGCACACGCCTCCGAGTGCCCCTCCGCGGGAGCAATGCCGTGACCGGTGTCCGTTGTCAGGGCAAGATGCAGGGTTTGGGATGTCCCCAGACCCGAGTCTTCATTCCTGTGAGAAGGAGAGGAGGCAATATTCACATGTAAGAGGGTCCATGCGAACTTTCGCTCAATCGGAACCTCAGAATCCACCCCCGGTCTCTCGCTGAAATCTACCGCAGAAAGACTTCCTCTGCGTTATGTCCCGTGAAGAGACCACCTGGCTCTCCGTAGTGGGTGGGCAGGGAACTGACGTAGTGGGAGTTCGCTGGGCGGCTGCCAGGCACCTGGAACAAGCGCTGCCGCTGCATTGCCTGAGCTGGTCCTACTCCGGCGCTCCCTGCGGGCGCACTCCCATCGGCCTGAGATTAGCCCGGCGGAATGAGGCCTGGCCAGAGCACAGGCTCCCCGGGGTCCCGATGGCGAGCTCGCCAGGGCTTCCCCCCTCCCCCCCACGCTGAGTGATCCTGCAGCAGCGTTAGCAGCCCCCCTCCAACTCTTTTCCTGCTCCCCTTCCTTAGGCACTGACCCAGGAAAGTCATCTCCAGTCCTGAACCCAGGAAGCACCTTCCAGGGGCCAGGGCGGGGGTCCTTTGTCTGCATCTCCAGCCCTTCTCCTCTGCACCTAGACCCTCGGTCCAAGGGGACGGAGAAGTGACTTTTCGGTGTTGGCTGGGTGTTTGGCAGGCGCCAGCTGTGGACCAGGTCCCTAAATCCCAGCCAGGGCCCGCCCTCTCTCCTTCCCTCCCTCCCTCCCTCCCTCCCTCCCTCCCTCCCTTCCTCCTTTCTTCATTAAAATTGCCCCTCCCAATCCTGAATCAAAATCTCAGGGGCAGCGGGGAGGCTGGGAGTCTGTTCCAGCAGCTCTCCCTGCACTTGCCTTGGCGAGCACTGTTCTGTGTGCCAAGTGACCTCGTCCACCTTCACGGCCGCAGACATACCGGCTCCCCCGGAGTGCCAGCCTCACGGGGACGCTCCCTGCGGTGCACACAGGCTCTGGAGGCGTCACAGGGTCACATGCCCTCGGAGTCTCTCCAGAGGAGCGAGGGCTCCTCCTTCCTGGGACGGGGCCTATCAGCCCCTCAGCCATGATGCTGAGCAGTGAGGTCGTTAGTGCGACACGGGTTCTGTATGTCGCCCAGGGCATGCGACAGCCCCTGGTGGACGACCAGGCATTCCGGACGGACCTGGCACCTTCCCTCCCCTCAGCTATTCCCACCTGGAAGGGAACTGTCCCTGACACGTCCCCCTGCACCTCTTCCTTCTCCTCTTTCTCGCTTGGAGCTGATTTCATCATCCCTCAGGCGTGTCCTTTCTTCCTCAGAAGCCCCCCAGGCACCATCCTCCCCCCGTTTCTCAGCTCACCCAGGCCCTCCCAAGTCTGTGTGTTTATTGCCCTGTCCCCCCAGCAGTCAGAGGCAGCCAGGGTACATTGGTGCACATGGACAGTGGGGCGCTGCCAGGGAGAACAGGTCAGGGGTGGACTGCACAGCACTGGTGAATGGCCGCTGTGCCCCCTTCTGGCTGACCTCTGTTTTCCTGTTGCACAAGCACTTACACCACACAGGGCGCCTTCTCATTGGCTGTCTCTCAGGGCAAGATGCAGGATATGGGATGTTCACAGACCCAAGTCTTCAGCATTCGTGTGAGGAGAGGAGGCAATCTTCACATGTAAGAGGGCCCCTGCAATGGCACGGTTTGATTTTCGCAGCAAAGCCTTGCCGTGTTTGCTGCGTCACATGCTGCGTAGAGCTATGAGGGTCAGCGTGTGAGACTGTGAATCTTGTTCACGGATCCCAAAGTCGGTGTCACCTGCAAGAATTCCCTTTGTCTGCCTTCCACATAGACGCTGTGTGTGCGGAGGCGCAGGAGCCGCCGCCGCCCTCGCCAGGCTCAGAGTCTGCTTTGCAGTTATGTAAGCCCGCATTTTGGTGCTAAGTCACACCTGGAATCTGGGGCATGCACCTCCCTAGGCCGGGACTGGGGGGAGGCTCACGGGCGCTGCCCCACTTGTGCCTGGCAGAGGCCGGGACAGCTGCTGTGAGCCTCGCCAAGGGACTGACTTCACAGCAAACGGAAACCAGGTTTATTCTGAGTGTTGGCTTGCACGTGGGAGCCTGGAGCCCCAGTTTCTCCCCAGTCAGGAGGGCGCCCTTGCGCACATGGGCCTGACCCATGGATGCTGATGCGGTCTTAGCACCACAGCTGAGTATCTAGTCCACCTGAAAGGTACCTAACCCCGAAAAGTCTGCTTTTAACCCATCATGGTTGACCTAGGTTTACATGGATATTGAAGGTCAGTGTATGTTTATTGCCCAAAGTCAGTGTTAGCATTGCTATGACAAAGAAAATTCTTGCAAACACTGTACTCATTGGTTTTTATTTTATTTTTATTTTTTAAACATATATTTTTCTTTGATTTGAGAGGGAGAGAGAGAGAAACATTGATGAGAGAATCATTGATCAGTTGCTGGGGATGGAGCCCAAAACCCAGGCATGTGCCCTAAACAGGAATCCAATGTCTCAGGGCCCAGAACAACGTTCAACCAACTGGGCCACACCAGCCAGGGCCAAAACTAACTTACTTTTTAACAAGCGTTTTTGTTTTAGTGTCATACTTAACAGGTCAGCAAGTTCCCCACGCTTGCTGGCCTGAGAGGGTCCTGGCTTAAAGAGTGGCTCCTCCTGGTTGTGCGAATTGTGTTGTGTGAATTGTGTTGTGTGAATTGTGTTGGATTCAGCGAGAGAGTATCGTGTCTTATCGTTGCTGCTCTCAAGCTCTTACTTCAGACCTTTTCCTCAAGGTTGTGAAATCGTAGCTGGAGGACCCCTCTCCCCATATCCACATTCTCGGCTTCCCCTTCCCCCACAATGGCCCTGGTGTGGAGGAGGAAATGCTAACCTTCTCTCTTCTCTCACACGCTCTAGGTATCAAACTGGTTTGGAAATAAGCGAATCCGGTACAAGAAGAACATAGGTAAATTTCAAGAGGAAGCCAATATTTATGCTGCCAAAACGGCTGTCACTGCCACCAATGTGTCAGCCCACGGAAGCCAGGCTAACTCACCCTCAACTCCCAACTCGGCCGGTTAGTTTCCTCTTTGCTCTGGGGGGACTGGGCTCGTGTTGTGCGCGCTCTTTCTGCACCGGGTTTTCTCCAAGCCTCCCGGCTTCTCCGTCTGTGAATCTGCGTGTCCCTTTGGCTGTACGTGCCCTGAGGGTTCCCTTTTATTTCCAAAGCAGGACGTGTCCCCTGCTCACCCGAAGGGCCTGCCTGGCGGTGAGCACGGGTGTCTGTTTAAGGTAAATCGGTTGGTTTTGAGGAGGTGGTGCCACATTCCCCCTTCAGAGATGCCCGAGGAAGCTCAATGGCTGGTGGGTACGTGGACATGGTCCCGGGTCCTAGCACGTGGTCTGTTTCATGGAACCCGATGCTTGTCCGACTGCTGCATCACATACAAGCAGGGTCACCTATGAGCTGGGTTCCACACGTGCATATTCACTTTTCCGGCAACATCTCGTGGATATTCAGTTCTGCAAAGTCAGACTATGATATCTATACTTCTGAAAGTTGTTATTCTTTACCATTTTATTTTGTTCCGTTTTTATGTGTAAAGTACACAAGGAAATTGCCAGTCATTAATTTAGATGATTCCAATTTCGGTCTTCACATTATACTCAGTCCTGTGCTGTGTTCCTGGTTTTATGCACCGAAACTCTGGTTCCAGAGTTTGGGCTCACACCTTACGTGTTGGTATGTGCTTTATCCGAGCCTGAGCTTCCTGCCCTGTGGACAAACATAGCATAAACTGTAACCTCAGTGTGTGTGTGTGTGCTGTGGAGGATATGTTGGTGCTTTTTTCTAAGGGAAAAACCAGAAATATTTCCTAATGAAATGAGTTTGACCTCAGATTATGGCAGTTTACCCCGTGGCTGGGGGTGCACGTGTGAGAAAATCGATGCCTCCGTCGTAAAAAGTCGCCCATTTAAATATGTGAGCTCTTACTGCTGAAAACCTAACGCCCAGCCTTTCTGGGGCCCGTAGGACCTCTGACCCAAAGCTTGTTTGTCCACGAAGGCCCTCCCCCCTGGACGGTTGTTCTTGGAGACACGAGGCCCTGGACCCACAGATCTGTTGCCAGCAGGTTCTCCACGTCTCGGGTGGCGCCATCACGGCCTCACTTTCTTTAAACGAAACCGCGTGGAGGGCTGGGCTCTGCGGACTGGCGTGGTGAGGCGCAGCATCTGGCCAGCTGTTCCTCCCGCACCCAGGAGGGCAGCGGAGCGGAGGTGCGTGCTGTGGAGGTTCCGTGTGTCTCCTTCTCATTGTGGTGTGACTGATCGAGGACTGAAGCCAGCAGGTTAAGAACAAAGCTTCCTCCTGCCCCGTTGGCCGTGATGGAGTGTGTCAGATCCAGCGCCTGGTGGGCATGCCCCGCCAGCAGGCGACTCCTCGGCCTCTTTGGGAGAAGGACAGTTTGTCAGCAAAGCGCACTCCACTCCACACTCCACAAAGGTTGCTGTAACGCAAAGCAGAGGGGAAACGGCTCTCCTCTCCCGTATAGACCTGCCCCGCAGATGGCGGTGTGATTTATGGCGCATCCTCGGACGGCCCTGTGGACTCCGCTCCTCAGGACTCGGTGACTGTCCTCCTTCCTGACGGAGTGGAGAGCAGGCAGCACTCACCCTGCCTGGCGGGGTCCTCGGCCTCTGGGAATGTCACTGTGATGACAGTTTCCTGACGTTTTCTGGTGGCTTCAATGTCATGTGACTATTCGGACACAAAGTAAGTGATTCCGGGAGATCTGAGCCGCGCCCTCCAGGTGTCTGACGTCATTGGAAAGAACTCTGGAGGAGCCCTGCGTGGCTTTCTCTGAAGCAGAAGGAGGGAGTGTGCCCTGTGGGCAGCAGCGGGCCCTCTAATGGCACATGTGTCAACACGAGTCTCAGGCGGCTTGTCTGTGCTCCCGGCTCCTGCTCAGCCCACGTCGCTGCCAAGAGCCAGGGAGAAGCTGAAGAGGCCAAGCGGTCACAGCAGGAGTTCCTGATGCTGCCGTTAGCTCTTTGTTCGATAAGCCTAACGCAGACACGATGGTGAACGCAGACGGCAGGTTTAGACCAAAGGGAATCTGGACATGTGTGGGGCTGGTTGGAAACCTCTTGCTCAGGAGCCTTGGAGCCTCTGGTCCCTGTCGAGGTGGGAATGGTGTCGGAGGTTTGCTCGCTGTAATTGCATTCCTCCTGCAAGGAGGACGCCGGGCCGGTGGCTCCCCGAGGCCTCCCTCCAGAGCTGTTCTGCCTCCCGCTATTCAGCCACTTGTGAGGGCCCCTGCTGCTGAGAGATGCAGGCCTGCTTCCTCAAGCTTATTTCACAAAGCCACCTAACACGGGTCCCTGTGGTGATAGTGAGCATCAGAGATAGTGAGCGTGCCTGGCAAATGCCACATTTTACACCAGCAGAGCTGGCAAGTGGATGCAGAGGAAGAATAGAAGGAAAAAAGAAAAAAAAATTTTTTTTAAAGAAAAAGAATGCAAAAATGGGGTCCAATGAAGTAATAATTACCACCCTTTGTCCCGAAAGTTCCTCTGGGAAGACCTGAGGGAAAGTCCCCAGGACTCTGGATGCTGAGATTACAGGAAGAGCTGACCTCAGACAGAGGCCCTTTGACGAGGTGGGTTATCTCTTGGGAAGTTGGAGGAGTCTCCGCCTCCAGGAAAGAAGACAGTGTCTGCTTTGCCGGGGCCACGTGGCAGCACCGACATCAGCCTGGGATCCGGGTCTGTGACCAGGAAGCTCGCCCAGGAGTCAGCTTTCCACTCAGCTGCTCAGAGGTGCGCGGGCAGCGGAGGCCCCGCCGTGGCAGGTCTCCCCCCGGCCCCGTTTAGTCAGTGGGAGCCCTGGTTCATGTTTGCATTCCACCGGAAATAGGAGGCCTGGGGCTTTGGGAGGGGGAGGGGGAAGATTGTCATGTGAAAGCCCGGACCCCGGCTTCCTGCGAGGAGATCAGTGCAGTCCCACGGCCAGAGGGAAGGCCATGGCAGGGAGGGTGACTGGCCGGCCAGGCAGCCCTGGAACCTGTCCTTGGTGTCCAAAGCCCAGTGGAAGGCTCCCCCGGCTGAGTCTCTCTTCCTGTGTGCCTCCCCTTCCATCTCAGTGCAGAACGACAGCACCGCCTCTCGGGATTGGGGCTCAGAACTTTGACCCACACCTGCCTCGGGCTCCCAACACCTGCTGGGAGCTCCCCGCAGCCAGACGACGTTTCCCTTGCTGCTTTGCCCTGAGCGGGAAGTAGCAGGGCTTTCGAATTGGGCGGAGGAGGGGTCCTGGAGAAGAGAGAGGCCGGCCTGGACACAGCCTTCCTGAGCCCCCCCGGCAAGGCCTGGCAGGCGGCCCTCCTCTGTCTGCCTTGCACAGCCCAGTGCAGAGGACGCCAGGGCTCCTCCCCAGCGGAGCTCCTCCAGGAGGACCGCACACCATCCTGTCGCCGTGCTCAGCAGGAGCTTGCGTCCGGGACACGGGGACTGTCTGCAGACACTTGGCGCTGTGGCCTTCTGGGAGGGCGGCCGTTCCGCAGTGCCAGGCCGGGTGCATGCCACAGGAAGGATGGGGCGAGAGGCCAGCGGTGCCGGTTCTGCAGCCCTGCGCAGCATTGCAGTTTCGTCATCGGCATCCTCTTCTTGGGGTGATGAAGACGGCTGGTTTTCTTCTTCCTGTACAACCTTATGTGTCCTAGAGACTAGACGTTCAGTGCCTGGGACCCCACACTCACACACCTGCCTGTGCCAACGTGTGGCGCCCAGGGGACCCGGTTCCCTCTCGGTCTCCTTCAGGCAGTGTAGCTCCACCCCAGCCCGGAATGTCGGGGTGTTAGCTGGAACCCCACCCCTTCCCCGCTGCAGGCTGAGCCTGTGGGCTGGCCAGCACATAGTGCAGCGTGTTTGACTAATAGGCGGTGATGTGACCACCGCTCACAGGGAAGACCCCCGTGACTGAGCAAGCAATGCTCCTGTGGGAATGAGGCCACCGCACCGCAGAGCCGCCCCCACAGGCCGTGTCCCCCCACTGCCTCCCTGGCTCCAGCGCAGGAGGGAGAACCTGTCTTCTGTTACTTAGATGTCGGTGTGACCTGCCATGAGGGCAGTGGCTCCTCCAGAGCCTCATGAGTCAGGAGCCCTGGTTGTGTGACACGCGTGCAGAGGGCAGCCCCACACACGGGAGCCCCAGTCACTGCTCTGTGTGCTGCCCTGCGCGTGTCCTCGCTGTGTCCGTGCGGCCCAGACACATTCCCGTGACTCTGTGCTCGTGTGTTTCTGAAACGGTGTGCTAATGGCAGCATCTGCCTTGTACCTGGCACATCCCAGGCCTTCGTGGTCATGGATGCCACATTCCCTGGCACTGGGTACCCCTTGGGTTCTCTTGGTTCTCGGTGTGTGTGCCACCAGCCAACATCTGGAGGGTGGTGTTCCTGCTATTGGGCTGGGAAGGGTCGCGCTCCCGCACTCAGACTGTGCGCTCCCGGGAGAGCCGAGCCACTCCAGCTGGTTCTCAGAGCAGCCGGTCCTGGGTGCTGATGGCCTTGGCGTGGGAGTGTGTGTTGTCATACTTACGGCAAAGTGGCTTTTACTATTTAGCTTCTATTTCTGGGATTAAATGAAGATTTAAAAGGGAAATAACTAGGGCATGGAGGCCTGGGATTGACAGGTCACTGAGAGGCTGACTGGGGTTGGAGTGGGAGGGGGGGGGGGCGGGCGGGCTCTGGGCATCACCCCAGCTGGGAGGCCAGAGCTGGGACTACGCAGACCCTGGGCCTGTGTTGCCTATTTTGCCGAAGACCCATCTTTTCTAATTTCTTTGGGATGAGTCACACGAAGAAACGTGCCAGACAACAGGATGTGTGCAGGGCTGTGGCAAGGCCAGTCTCTGGGCAGTGGGGGGCACCCTCCCCAAAGAAGGAACGCCCTGTTTTCCACCTGAAGGGAGCGAGCATGAGCTCAGTTCATGCAGCAAAATAGCTGGGTCCTTGCATGTCAAGGGACGTCCCAGAGAACCCAGAAAGACGCGGTTTTCTGGCTCAAGGTCGTGCCCAGGCGAGCGTGCTCAGCTCAGTCCTCGGTTCCTCTCGGGGCTATTGAAGCGTGAGGATAGGACGGCCAGTTAGCATAGGATCCTTCCGTGGAGAAAACCGGAGCCCGTCCCGGTGGCCGAGCCCTCGGGTAGGAGGCAGGCCGCTCCTGCAGAGCCAGGAAGGCGCCCGGGCTCAGGCAGGAATCCTTGTTGGGCGACTCCGCACGGAGAGCACGCGGCGAGCAGCCAGAGCCTCTGGCTGGAAAGCAGAGTGGAAGGACCTGGTCCCTGCGTCTCCTCTTCCAGGCTAACGTCATGACTTAACCAAACCTTGCACGTCGGGCTTCCTTTCCTAATGCGCTGAGCTGCACGCTGACCCAGAATAATCATGAGCTTCCCACACCCCGTGTTCAGGTTGTGGGGGTGGCTTTTCCCAGGGGAGCCGGGTGGGCCAAGATGGACCTCAGGGCAAGCTCCGGGGAACGGCTCCATCTCGGGCAGCTGCTCTCCTGCCCCGCTGTGGGCCCTGGGCTGTTATCACTGTTGTTATCAGCACTCCATACTCACGCATGCTCACGTTCCTGCTTCCTCTTCCTCCGTAGCGGCAGGTAGCAGGGAGGGTAGCTCATTCTCACACGTTTCCCCACCCCAGAGGCTTTCTGGGCTGTTTGCCACCCAACAAGGAACTTCACCTGCTTTCTAGAAATCAGGAATGCCAGCGGAATCAGACCTGGGTCCTGCCTGCGAGGGCACTGCTTCATGCACCCCTCCCCATGGGCCCAGCGCGGGCGGGCCCACAGCAGCGTATTCGGATGCAGCTGCCCAGCTCGTGCACTCCAGGCAGGGGCGGACGTGGCAAGGACCAGCCCACGTTCTCCCGCCTGCGGTCCCCTGGCCAACCCTAGACCCCAGAGGCGGGAAGGGAGGCCTTGGGCCTGGACACTGCCCACCCCCCCCCCCAGATGAGCAGACAGGATTGCTCGGCCCCTCCCCCAGCGGGGAGCTGCTGCGAGGCTCCCTGCACCGAGGACCCCTGCACCTCTGTCTGCTCTGTCCTCCATGCTACTAACCGGGGGGAGGGGTGTGGGTGCAGTTTCGTTTGGGGGTTGCTTTGCATGTCGCTCTTCCTCTTGCTGTCAGTTGCGGGCGGAGCCTTTTCCTCTCTGTGATTCAGGTGCCTCATCCTTTCCTTTCCAGGTTCTTCCAGCTCTTTTAACATGTCAAACTCTGGAGATTTGTTCATGAGCGTGCAGTCACTCAATGGGGATTCTTACCAAGGGGCCCAGGTTGGAGCCAACGTGCAGTCACAGGTAGGGACCAGCCACTGTGCCGCAGGGGCACCTGGAGCCCAGTGCCCTCGGCCGTGCGGGCTCTTCCTGGTCGTGTCGGCACTTACCGCTTCAGAGGGACACGTAGACACAAACCTTAGCAGCAACCAACCAACCAGACCGAAACCGAGACAGCCCTGGTCGTGGGAATCTCGTCCACACTTGGTGAACGCATTTGGCTCTGGCTTGTCAATCACACTGGGAAGGCGGGGCAGGAGCGAGGGGACCAGTGCTCTGTGCTCACCGCCCAGGACCCAGGGGCTGCTCGGGCACCGGCTCCCTCTCCGGGTCTCCTCTCACTCCGGGTTTCCACCCACTACCTGCCCGACGTGGAGGTGATTCCTGGGGGGCAGGCCTGAGCATCCTGCTTCCAGGTGGACCTCGGGGAGACCCCGGCTGACCAAGCCCAGCTCCCAGCCTTCCCGAGGGCCCAGGGACCCGTTCTGGTGCCGAGTCCACGTCCATGCTGGGAAGGGAAAGTGAAGCACGTGGGGTAGCCCAGGGTCCCGGGCAGCTCACCCTCCCACCCCTGATGGGCAAGGGGTGGCGGGGGCCTCTGGGTCAGAACTGCCCAGGCTTTACCAGTCGTGCCAGCCTGTGTCATGGGCACGTGGCCAGGAAGCACGACATGCCCAGACAGACCGCAGGCGGCGCTCCAGCCCTGGCTCAGGAAGTGCCTGGGTCACATGTGAGGAGATAAGGCCACACTCAGCCAGGTAGCAGCGCTGGCCATTTTGTCCCCAGACAGATGCGTGCCGGCCACACCTGCTCTCGGGCAGTGGCTGGCCGGGTGCCCTCTATGGGACACCAGCCAGGGAGAAGCTGCACGGAGATGTGGGGGGTCATTCCTCCCTCTCCCAAGGTGCCCACCCACCTCCACCTCCCGGAAGCTCAGTGGGTGCCCCCTTTCTGTTACCGTGTTCCTGTCGCCTCTCGGAGCTCGAGGGGAGCCTGGGTTGGCTTAGAGAGGAGTCAGCCTCCTTGTCCACCCCCAGAGGAGCGTCTCTGAGGGATGGTGTGACCTAGCATGCGGAGCCCTGACTAACCTCCCCTCTCTTCCTCCCGCAGGTGGATACCCTTCGCCATGTTATCAGCCAGACAGGAGGATACAGTGACGGACTGGCGGCCAGTCAGATGTACAGTCCCCAGGGCATCAGTGTAAGCACTCAAGTCCCCTCCATCCTCTCCCAGCCAATTAGTCCACAGTCACCTGCTCCCAGGGACACTTAGTGGGGCCCATCTGAGCTGAGTTCCTCGCGTCTAGCGGTGACGCCGTCGGCAGCGTTCTGCCCACAAAGCCGAGGTGCGGGGCCGGGCATCGTGGCGGGCATCGGGGGCTGCCAGACACAATCAGCGTTGGCAGGCACCTGCAGCCACACGCCTCTGCTGCGGGAGCAGCCACACAGGTGACCGGCGTGGGGTGGGACGGGAGCAAAGCTGGGAACCGGTGTCCATGGCATCGGGTGTGGTCTGAAGAGGAATCCTTTCTCCGATGGCCCATTGGAGAGGCGGGGTTGCAGAGGGACGGGCGGGTGCTGAGCATCGTGCATGGGTCCTAGGGTCCCTGCGGCTCCCGACCAGCATGAAAATCCGTAGCGACAAGCTGTGTCGCACAGAGTGAAATCGATCAGACAGACACGGGAGAGCCGAGTGTGGATTTGGGACAGCAATCCAACTCGATTTCTCAGATCAGCCGTCCGCTCCCTCACGGCGGTGACAGCGGCTGGGACAGGATGGCTGCCCCTCGGCTGAGGTCCTGGGCCTGGAGCCCGAGGCGGGGCACTGATGGCCGGGCCTGTGCTGGCGGTGGGGACGGCTTTGTGGCTTCGTTGGGATGATCAGACTAAACTGGGGAAGGAAGGAAGGGAAAGTAGGCATGACCCATCACCCCCGCTGTGCTGGCTGAGGTGTTTCATCTGCCATGGAGGTGACGGTCCCTCCATTCCGTGATGGCCAGTGGCAAGAACTGCGGGCCAGGGAACCCCGGCTTCTCTGTCAGAGGCGGCCTGGGAGAGAGGGCAGGGAGTCAGCCCCGACACGAGGAGAGCGGGGTGTGTGCTGGCTGGGACGTCCTGGCCCCCGAGAGTCTGGCTCACCGCAAATGACCCACTAGAGGGGCCAGGCCACTGGGGCAGGCCCAGAGGCAGCACCCATGCCAAGAGGGGAAGGGCCATCTCGGCCGGAGTTCAGAGCGGCAGGTCAGAGCTGGCCTGGTGTGCTCAGGCAGCCGAAGACCCTGGTCCTCTGTGCTCACGCAAGTTGCTGTTCCCATGGGAACGGGTGAGTCGCCGGTGCCCCCTAGAAACCACCGATCCTGTGGAGTGTGTGCTCAGAAATGGCTTCCAGATGAGCTGAGTGGCTGCGGGGGGCTCCAGCCCATATGCATTCACCCACTTCCTGGCAGACTTTTCCAGAAGGAGCTTTGCTCTGTGTGAGTTTGGGGCGAGAGCATGGCATGCTCACAGAGGAGCTGAGGAGTCTGAGTGGCGGCAGGAAGCGGGGGACGGGGGGGCAGCCCGCATTGGCATCTCTCCAAGCGGGGAGCAGGGCCTCGGACCGGAAGCAGCACCCCTTCCGACGCCACCCTGTGGGCTGGGCTCCGGTTCTGGAGTGTCGTAACCACACATGTGCAGACAGTCACGTCTTCAAAGCACAGCGTGAAAGAGCCTCTTGCTGGCTCCCGTGAACTTGGTTATTGCTTCTGGGTCTTCAGTGTACAGGTGGGTAAGCAAAGGCCGGCCAGACAGGTGTGTTCTTTCTGTGTCAGCTTTAAATTGCGCCCCTGCGAGACCAAGCGTGTTCGGGCGAGGTGACTGTTAGTGGTGGATTGAGCTGGGATGTGTACATGTCCATGTGCCTGTATCCTTTTCGTGCACACGTGTGTGTTCACGTAGTGTGTGTGTGTCCTGTGTGTGTTGTATGTGTAAGTGTGCATGTGTTGTGTGTGTGTCCTTGTGTGCATGTTGTGTGTGTCCTTGTGTGTATGTGTCATTGTGTGCATGCATGTGTTGTGTATGTATCCTTGTGTGTGTTTGTGTGTGCGTGCACGCATTGTGTGTGAATGTGTCCTTATGTGTCTGTTATGTGTATGTTGTATGAGCGTCTGCATTGAGTGCATGCATATGTTTTGTGTGTCCTTGTGTGTGTGTGTGTGTGTGTGTGTGTGGTGTTATCCTTTGTATGTGTCCTTGCGTATGCATGTGTTGTGTGTGTTCTTGTGTGTGTTGAGTGTCCTTGTGTGTGTGCATGTGTGTTGTGTGTGGGTATATGTGTTGTGTGTGTGCATGTGTTGTGTGAGAGTGTGGGTACTGTGTGGGTGGGTGGGTGCATGTGTGTACAGCAGCGTGGGCTGAGGTGCCAGGAGAAGGGAGGGAGACAGAGGGAGGGGATCAGAAGAGACAGGACAGGAATGGAAGGTTCCAGCCAGAACTGAATGAACGCCCACAGCCGGCAGCCCAGCTGGGCCTGGCGTGTTTCCTCTGAGCTGGACATTTTCTGGGCAGCTCCTCGCTCCCCCGGCCATCCCGCAGCCCCCGTGTGTCACCGCCAGCGTCCATGAAATCTGTGGAGCCACACACCTGCCGCTAGTGAGGCTGAGGAGCAAGGGGGCCGAGGGGCGGCCCACAGTGTGTCCAGGGAGGCGAGGAGTGTCCCCAGAAGATGGTTCCACTGTGATGCTCCCGAGCTGCCCGCGGCCAGAGACTGTGGTGGGCGTCCCGGCCCCTGGGTGCCGTCGGCAGCATCACAGGGATAGCGTGCTCATCGGCCTCTTCTTGGGGGCACGGGTGGGTGTTCCCCGGGGGTGCTGAGGGGGTCGCTGACTGTTCTGAGGGAGGTGTGCTTCCGGGGATGGAGCTTCCTCCGCCCCTCCTCAGCACGTGATGGGACATGACTGCTGTGTCCCAGGACAAGAGCGACTGTGCTGAGTGGGGAGTCAGGGGCGAGAGTCCAGGCGCCTGCCGCTCACACGCCCTCTCCGGTCCCGTCACCCCGAGGTCAGAGCAGTGTAGCTGGACTGTTGTGCGTCTCCTGTCCTGTCCCTGCCTCTCGCTGCTGTCTACGACGGCCCTGACCTCTGGCCTTCCCCGCCCGAGTCCTGCACCGCTCCGCAGCCGCCTCCGCGCATCCAGCCTGAGACCCCCGCGTCCCCCGCCTGGCCATTGCCTCCGGCCCAGCGACCGGGGTGCTGGCCAGTGTGGCCAGCTCCGCCCTCGGGATGTAATGGCCGGCGGCTCCTCCATTCAGTGTGCAGTGTGCGGTGCTGCTGTTTATCTTGTGTTTACTAATCCACCGTGTTCTCTTCACAATTGTAAAAGGCTCTTCCGTCCTGTTTCTGTAGGAGGTTTCTCAGCTTTCTGGCCAGTGTGTGTTCCATGGGAGGGGAGTGACCGTGTGCCCAGAGGGCCCTCCCTGGAGCCTCGGCTCCTCCTGCCCCAGGCCTGTGGGCTCCACCAGGTAGCCACGAGGCGGCATTTCCCACAGGCGGTCGCCGTCCCCTCCGCCAGGCCGGGCCTGGAACTGCCCCAGGGACAGCGTCGCGTCAGTTGTGCTGAGCACGTTGGTCCTGCCTTCTGCTCCACAAAGAGGAAACTCAACCCCTACAGAGGGCAGCTCGGGCTTGGGGTGGCCCACGCGTGGCCTGGCCCTCCACACTCAGGAAACATGAGCGAATGGGCCCCCTGGCGTTTGTGGGGCCGTCAGCGCTGGTTCCCGAAGAGACCTCCCACCTCCTTGGAAGGAGGACCTCCTCCCGCAAGCTTGGCTTTGGATACGAAAATGGAGCTCTCTCTTAGGAAAAGTCAGGCATTGTTTTCAAATTCGGTGCATTTCTGAAACTCTGCTCATCTCTGGTGTCATTTGAATTGGGGACAATTCTTTTCCACGTTCCTGTACACACTGTCCATCTGATAGAGAAGAAGCAGAAGGCAGGACCAACCTGCATCTGGGACAAGTACCAGAGGAGGAAGGAAGTGAAGAGATGCCTGTTCATCCCAGTGCTCCCTGAGGGCCTGGCTGTGGCACCCGGAGCAGGTGTTCCCTGAGGGCCTGGCTATGGGACCCGGAGCGGGTGCTCCCTGAGGGCCTGGCTATGGGACCCGGAGCGGGTGCTCCCTGAGGGCCTGGCTATGGGACCCGGAGCGGGTGCTCCCTGAGGGCCTGGCTGTGGCACCCGGAGCGGGTGCTCCCTGAGGGCCTGGCTATGGGACCCGGAGCGGGTGCTCCCTGAGGGCCTGGCTATGGGACCCGGAGCGAGTGCTCCCTGAGGGCTTGGCTGTGGGACCCGGAGCGGGTGCTCCCTGAGGGCCTGGCTGTGGCACCCGGAGCGGGTGCTCCCTGAGGGCCTGGCTGTGGCACCCGGAGCGGGTGCTCCCTGAGGGCTTGGCTGTGGCACCCGGAGCGGGTGCTCCCTGAGGGCCTGGCTATGTGACCCGGAGCGGGTGCTCCCTGAGGGCCTGGCTGCAGATTCAGTTCATGGTCAAGGGTGCATACCTCGGTTGCAGCCTCCATCCTGGCCCCACTTGGGGTGTGTGCAGGAGGCAACCAATCAATGTGTCTCTCTCACATGATGTTTTCCTCTCTCTCTTTCTCTCTTCCCCCTTCCCTCTTTCCCCCTCCCTCCCTTCTTCCACTGTCTCTAAAAAATCAATGGATTCGGGTGAGGATTAACCAAATACGACAACAACAGAAATTCGGGGGATAGCCAAATGGGGGAAGAGGCCAGTTTTGCCTGTTTACTAGCCCAGACGGAGTTGAAGAGGCTCTGGAGGCAGCAGGCACCGTCACAGCCGGGCCAGGACTGCCATCCTGCGCCCATTGTCAGCTCTCACAGAGCTGCTTCACCGAGTGAGCTGCGACGGGCTGCACAGGTCACACATGTGAACCAGCTTAGGCAGAGAAATAGGAAATAGAAAAGCCATGGCAAAAAGTAATTGTAAAAGAGCCAGGAAATAAGAGACATAGAGAAGTAGGAAGAAATAATGTACTGTTAAAGGACAAGCCGGTGGAAGGATGGGAGATGGCAGGGGAACGATAGAGTGCCAGAGACGTGCGAGAGGAAGTATACACATACTGGGAGAACAACACAAACAGAAGACAGTGAGGGCGAGTGGCTAGAATCACAGCCTCGAAGAACGTGCTTACAGAGATTATAAAATTGATCAAGTAGTCATAAACTGAGCAAGTGCCGTAAAGCAGGAAATTAACGAACAATTAAAAACAATATGGGCAGAAAATTAACAGGCTAAAACGACATTTAATAATTGCATTAATAACTAACACTTATTGGCTTGGTCCCCTGTGCTAGGCAGTTTATATGTGTTAACTTATGTAATTCAAGTTTATTAACACAATTAGGTTGGTTTTAAAATGTAAACAAGGAAGTTAAGAGGCATCAGAACAATCACAAGACTGAAGGTGAGTGAGACAGACCTGCCAACAGGGCTTCTGCCTCCGCCATGGGCCAGCCCGAGGACCCGCCAGCCTTCCTGTGGGGCAGTTTGCAGAGGCGCCAGGCGGTTCTCCCCGCCTGTCCTGTCGTGTGTGGAGGTTCCTGGTGCCATGCCCAGCGGTCAGTGTTCCGGCCAGAGGTCAAAGGCAGTTTTGCCACAGCCCTGCTCACTGAGCACCTGAGGTGTTGCAGTCCATGCCTGCGAGGGCTTCTCGGATTCTTGCTTTACTTCTCCCCACACCCTGCTTCTGATGACAAGCGTCCTGGTTTTGTCACCAGACCTGATACATAGTAGGTGCTTAATGCCCATCTTTTGAAAGGAGCCTATCCAACTTTTGTCAAGAGGTCTTTCTTCTTCTCCCTCCTCTCCCTCCCTCCCTCCCTGCTCCCTCCCTTCCTCCCTCCCTAGCCAGCAGGCAGGCTGTGGGTGACTTGTCTGTCTGCACCCAAAGACTTTTGTTACTCAGAGAGTCTTTCACACAAAAGAATGACTTTTTTCCCCATTTTTCACAGCCTGATGCTCATATTTGAACCCCACCTTACCTAAGCCTGTGCCCTCTGACCTAGCAGCTTCCACCAGAAGCCTCTGTGGGTGTGAGTTCAGAGGCCAGAGCAGTGGGTCTTCTTCCTTCCCTTCCTCACTGGTCTTTTCTGGGACAGGTGCTGTCTCTGGCCTTGAGCTCGGTCCACAGTCATTCCTTCATTCATTCATTTGCTCAGCAGGAATTTGCTTGGACTTGATAGTGGCCACTGGACCTGAGGGCAGGGAAATAAAAGACCTGCCTATCCCCAAGCGATGCCCATCTCATCCAAGCTGAGGGCTATGCTGAGCGGTGTCTTTTACCCTTTAAAGCACATGTGTCAAACACAAGGCCCGCGGGCCAAATCCGTCCCGCCAGGCCTTGCAATGTGGCCCGCACCGCGCTGTCATCACTGCACTCGGCTGCATTTCCATCACAATGACAGTTTATGACTGTTCAGTAAACCATTCGGCCCGCGATTTAGGCTGGATTTTAGATTTTGGCCCCTTCTCTGATTGAGTTCGACACCCCTACTTTAAAGGGACAGCATCCATTGAACTCTTCAAGGCCCTGAATCCTAGACAGAGCTGGGAATCCCTTGTTGACCCCCGTGCTGGGTGGGTCTGGCGGCTGCTCTACTGGGACCTGTGGCACCAGGGACTGGTCCTCGCCTGCAGCTCTGGGATTGGCCATGGTGCCTTCACACACCAGGACCTACATTAGCTGTGGGCTTTAGAGCCAGGTGGAAACACTTTACACTGTAACCAAATGTCTGTGAAGTGTTCTCCTGCGCCTCATCTCATTTGATACTCACAGAAATCCTGGAGTAGTTGGATAGGAGACTCGATGGAATCCTATTTTCTTTTCATTAACCAGAAAATGGAGATTTGGAAAGGTTAGAAACTTGAAGCGGCTGAAAAGAAATAAGAAATGGTGGACCTTGAAAATGATTCAGGTTTTTCTCATTGCGAAGAATATAGTCAAACACTGTTGCAGTTAAATATTTTACCCTTTGTTCTCCCTGTGTGACCTACAATAATAATCTGCTTCATGTTGCTGTTTACTGCTGTGTTGCTGACAATTACCTGAAAGAGAAGTTAGGGTGCTTCACTGGGCTGGAAAAGTTTAGCTACATCAGAAAGCAGGTCTAATTAAGCAAGTTTACTCTGTATCTATAAAAGGCTAAGTTGACTCACACATGCATGATGCATATAAAGCTCTAGCCAGTCACACATGCATGTTTCGATCTTTCATTGTTGATCATGAATTTGGTTGACACTCTTTT
Source organism: Pipistrellus kuhlii (assembly GCF_014108245.1). NCBI lineage: Eukaryota > Metazoa > Chordata > Mammalia > Chiroptera > Vespertilionidae > Pipistrellus > Pipistrellus kuhlii. The sequence continues at coordinate 332,490 of NW_023425493.1, forward strand.
TAGAGAAAGGGCAAAAAACAATATTAAATTATTTATTCTAATTAATTTTCTTTCTATGTGCATGAATTTGTGCACTGGGCCACTACTTAAATCATAAAAGGGTATCTCGCTTTTACTTGACTTTAATTTGTTTCTCTTTGATTACTAATGAATTTCTTCTTGTAAATGTGTTCTTGAAATGTCCACCTTTTTCTCAGTGACCTCCAGGCACTCTTATCTTCCACTAGATGATGCCCTGCCCTTGCCCTGGGGAGTCTGGAAATGGAGGAAACTCTGCTTCTAGATGGCGGGGCCCCATGAAGGAGGCCTCCCCACACCACTTCTCATCCTGTTTATCTCAGTGGAATGTTCTTCAGCAGGAAAGCCATTGCTGTCCTCGGAGACCTAAAGGCAGATCTGTTAGTGGTACTATTTTACAGAGAAAAGAACCGAGCTACAGTGGGAATATAGAATACCTTCTCTCTCTGTCTAGTCATTGCCCTGGCTTCGCTGGACCCCCTAGCCCGCCACATGGCTGGGGTCTTTCCACCGCACACATTTCTGGGACAATGTAAAAGGGGAAAAAATAAAATTTAAAAAGTCAACCCATGTTCCATGTGGACAATAATCCAGCCTCAGGAGTGTGTGCCCGCATCAAGGATGTGCCGTGGGTGGGCGGGTGCGTTTGCAGTCTGCGTGCTGGCGGTCTTCAAGCCTTTCTCTCGCGTCACCTGTAAGCAGTTCTGAGCGAGATGCTTCCAGGATGAACAAGGCAGCAGGAAGGCTGTGCCCTGCACCCCACCCCCCACCCCGCACGCTCTGTGTGCTGCAGCCCTGCAAGCTCTCAGCGCCATTTGAGCGCATTAAGCAGCCAGCTCTCTGGTGACATAGCAATTAGGGCTCGGAAATAGATTTGGTGCGTCACGGAGGATAAGGGTTTTGAAAGTTTCTGTTGTGATTATAGCTTGTACCTCCCACAAATAATAGGCTTCAAAATAAGAGGCTGCCAGCGCGGCCTTTGTGGCTTTGTCTCGGTGGTGGCATGTAAGTTGCTATTACTGTCCTCGGTGTACTTGAATGTGCCAGTCTCTGGGTGTGGAGTTGGCTCCGTCTCTCTGCGGCATGTCACTGCGGGTCTGGTTATCTGGGTGATGGCCGTGTGGACGGCAGACGAGGGAGAGGGGCTTCAGCTTCTGCGTGATGGTCAGTGGCTTTGAGGTGTCCGTCCCCCCCACCCCCCCGTGGTGTGCATGCTCCGTGGAGTGTGTGCGTTAGCCTCTCTGTGCACCGTGAGGAAAAGCTATCTTTCAACAAAGAAAAGCAAAATCAGAGGTTATACCAACAAAACGAGGAACTGGCGCGGTATAGAGTCAGCCCATCAGATCATTTATACGGAGAGACAAAACACCCTCTGCTTGAATTATCCAGATTTGGCTATATGAGTAAACATAATAGTCTCTTACAGCCTTTTTCCTGCAGCGCGCGTGTGTGTGTGTGTGTATGTGTGTGTGTGTGTGTGTGTGTTCTGAATGTGTGCTCAGTCTATGAGAATACATGCATTGTGTGTTCTGCACACTGTGCTGATGTGTGTAAAGAGACGTGTCTGGGGTTTTGCAGATCTGAGTAGGAGGGTTTCTATTCAGATAGAAATAATTTTCTGCCCCAATACACCTCTATTTAGCTCAGGCAAACTGAGTTTTGTTTTTCTCTGAAAAGTTAAATCGTAAGTTTTAGCTTCCTGTGTATACATCAAACCTGCGGAGTCCCCAGGTCTGCAGGATGTGGAAACGTTATGTCTAACAGTCACATTTGCACTTTTAATACAAATAGGAAAGCACCTGGCTCTAAAGCTGGGAACTGCACTGCGTGAGGGGACAGCCTCAACCAGCCCTCCTATGTCCAAGTGCCTCACACGGTGGCATGAATGCTGGGTGTTCGAAACAAGTGAAACAGAAAAGAATGCCGAAGAGAAGGTGCCAGGGTAGATCTTGATCCCAGAGCCCACTGACAGGTGCCCCTCAGTTCCCTGGCACTGGGTGCTGGCAGGATGGTGCGGGGTGGGCACAGGGCAGGAAGGGTTGTGTCTGGATTGTGACAGGGCACCCTAGATGGCAGTGAGAGTGCATGGCACAGAAGTGACTTGTAACAAGAGAGGTCACGTGTCACCAATGGACATAGGGCAGGTTGACCGCCTTACTGTACAGTCTCAGCCAGGACCCCGTGGTGCAGTGTAACATAGGCCGAGCTGACCAGCAGGGTGGTCCTGCACAGGGTGGCATATCAGGAGGTAAGCCTGGGTGTATGTGTTTTAGTGCAGGCTATCAAGGCTCTGTCTCGGCGTTTCCTGGGTGTACATGGCCAAGTACAGGTGGCCAGGCTCTGTCTCGGCGTTTCCTGGGTGTACATGGCCAAGTACAGGCGGCCAGGCTCTGTCTCGGCGTTTCCTGGGTGTACATGGCCAAGTACAGGCGGCCAGGCTGCCTCGGCTGTTTCCTAGGTGTGCAGGGCTTGGTGTAAATGGTCATGGAGGTCACTGACCTGAGACCACATCTCTCTCCACAACCAGGGCCACAACATGTCCCCTCACGGACATTGTCTGACACCTGTGAGGTGAGGCACTGGTAGGCAGCTTGGAATTGGCCAGAGCCCCACAGTGGTGCTCATGGTTGGTCTGGTGGGTGACGTGGAAGTGGGTGAGGACAGGGCTGCCCCCAGGTGACTAAACTAGGGGCACATGGGACACGTGCGCCCCTCAAGGTTGGAGACGGCAGGTGTGGGTGGGGGGGACTGGGGGAATGGCTCGCCTCTGTGGGAACCCCTGAGCAGAGGAGTAGCGGGAGGGGGTGTGGGAGCATCAGCCACGAGCATTGAGCCGGCAGGAAGCCCAGGCCTGAGGAGGACACGGACCCTCCGCTCAAGCCACTGAAGGTGGGGGAGGGGAGGGTTGGAGGTCAGACTACATTTTTAAAGGTCACAGCTCGAGATGGGACTGCAGTGGCCAGGCTGAAATTTCCCAGGGAGCATCCTGGCAACCAGAGCAGCTCTTGGAAAGCACTCCCTGTGAAACGCTGGAAAACTGCCTGCCGGGGAACCTGGTGGGAAATGGCGGCTCTGGCTGTGACCGCCCTGGTGAGCGTGTGGGTGTCGTGCGTATCACGGGGCGGGTGCCTCTGTGTTTCCCTCCCTGGCCGGAGCTCTCCGCCAGCCAGGCCCGGGCTGGGCTGCGGGCATCTGGCTGTGTGCAGGCCGAGCTCCTAGCGTGCTGACGTCAGCCTCTTTGTGGCGCCTCAGCGGAGTTCTGGGTTGCAAATGAGAGTTTCTTAGTGCCCAGCTCACTTACATTGTCACATTCGGTGATGAATTCTCTGCATCAACCCTGTGCCACAAAGGTGAGTCAGAGGAAGGAGGGAAGGGTGGGCCGGGCCTCAGCCTAGCCAGCACTGCTCTGGGCTCAAAGCCAGCTGCATGTATAGCTCGGGACCCAGGCAGGCAGCCCCGGGGCCAGCTCCAAGCAGGTGGCAGAAGGGGGATCCGTGCTGAAACCTTTGGTTCCCAAAACCGTGGCTGTTGTGAAAGCCTAGTTTTCTGGTCTAGGAAACGTGTCCAGATTGGCTCTTCTGTGATGGCGGGGACCTCCCCTCACGCTGCGGGGAGGAGGTGTCCCCCTCCCCCGCTCAAATGCCGTAGTCACCCCTGCCCCGTGGGCCCAGGTGTTCCAGGAGCGCCAGGCCTGTCTGGGCCTTAGTCACGTGTTGGGAGCAGAGGGCTGTTACCGGGGAGGGAATGCAATCACTGCCTTTCGCACTCACACTGTCGCTGCACCATCTGTGGGCAAAGGAGGGCGGGGTCGTGATGTCACGGCCGCAGCACCTCCGGCCTGGGCTGTCGGGTCCTGTGGGAACAGTGCTGCTGTTGGGATGCTCTGGACTGAGTGTTGGAAAAGGATGTGCAAGTGGAGACCAGGCGTCGGCTCCCGGCTCAGCCCCTCGAGGCACTTCCCCCAGGCCAGGCCAGGCTCTGCGGCAGCGCCCCTTCTCCTGGGTCACCCTGGGCACCCTCCATGGAGCTCCTGATGCTCCCACCAGACGGGGTTCGCCTTCGTGGAACCTCGCTCGCAGCCGGGCTGTGCTTGCGGAGGTCCCGCCTTGAGCCACAGTTCACCTGGGTGTGCCCAGTGCCCCGCTGAGGACAGGAGCGCCCCGCCATTGGCATGTGCCGAGGCGCCTGGGACCCGGATTTAGGGAGCTCCGAGCTGGAAGGGCCCTTCGGAGGCAGTTGGGCACCTTTTTGTGTTTCTCAGGGGAACTCCAGGCCAAGGGGTAGGAGTGCCCACCAGAGCCAGCCCGGGACTCGGGCCCCTGGACCTTCAGGGCAGGCGGCCTCACCTGACGGGGTGGGGGGGGGGGGTGACACACACACACACACACACACACACACACACGACTCTGTGTCACTGGCACAGGGGGGGCCCAGTCACTGAGGGAGAGGGGGAGCAGCCACAAGAACAGCCTGCCGTCGAGTGCCCCCTGCAGGCCCTCAGCTGCCTCCTCACAGCTCCTCCTGTCATCGTCACCGTCAGTCATCCTGTGCTCCCACCGCCCTCGCAGGCCTGACTTCTCTCCTTCTTCCCTTCCAGGCTAATGGAGGTTGGCAGGATGCGACTACCCCCTCATCAGTGACGTCCCCTACAGAAGGCCCTGGCAGCGTCCACTCCGACACCTCCAACTGACCTCCCCACACGCCATCCCCGCTGCCCTGCGCCCGGAGGGCGGGGCCGGAGGGAGTCTCCCACGCTGAAGCGGTCAGACCGGAGGCGCAGCGATCAGCAGCCACCACGAGCTCCTCTCTCTCCTCCCGGGATGCCCCTCCGGCCAATCCGGACACTTCTTTATACTCTGTCCCCTTTTCTGGGTAGAAGCCAGCCTTCCAGCCAGCAGCGTCAGCCTGTGCCCTCACCACCCCCCCTGCCCTCCACTCCCTGGGCCCTGCCCTCTACATGTCACTGAAGGGTACTTTCAACCATTAGAGGGATTTCAAGAGAAAAAATGCAAAGAAAACAATAAAAGCATTTGTATGTTTTCACTCTGGTGGTATGAGGAGCCACGTTACCTCATGGAGCCCATGCCCAGCACCCTGTCTCCCTCACTCACTACCTCTGGCAGGAACCACCCGCTGCCTCCCTCCCGGCTCCCCTGGGTCCTGCCACAGCCAGCTCTGAGGGTGCTCTGTCCTGGGTTCAGCTCCGCCAGGTCGATGCCAGGCAGGCAGTCAGTGCAGGAGGGGTACAGCCTGAGAGGCAGCATCCCGGCTGCTCGTTGTCCTCGGACAGCTCCTGGTTCAGAGTCAGATGTGGGGGCAGGACGCTGGAAGCCAGGTGTGGGTCAGCACAGTGCCAAATCATCACAGAGGAAGGCAGTTCTCTCCTGAGCCCTCCCCACACATGCATGTGTGCACATACCTGTAGGCACATGCACCACCCCATGATCAGCCACATGTCTCATACAGATGCCTACATTAGCAACCATGTCATCCTCCTTGTGAGCCCAGGAGAGGAACTCTGTGAAGGACACAGGCCAGCAGCCCACATGGTCTAGGACCGGGGGCCCCAGCATGCACCCACATGCACACACACACATGCACCCAGGCACGCATGCATGCATGCCAGAACCACCCCCACAGGGCAGGCCGGCTCCCAGGGTCCTGCTCTGCTGGCTCCACCTGAGCCAGAGGTGCGGGCACTTGTGCAATGGAGTGCTCTGTCCTGTTTTGTCCGGGCGCCGGAGACATGTCGTGACCTGTCCAGTTCTGTGTGCTGCATCTGGGTCTGGAGGACGCGGTGGCGTGAGCGCTTGGCTTGTTACCTGTGTGCTGGCTTGTCCAGGACCTGTGAGTGACAGAGACGGAGGTCACGGTCTCCCATGGGCATGCCCAGAGAGACGCGCAGGGAAGCTGTTCCATGTGGCTTGTCGAGGGCGCGGTGCGCGGTGCTCGGCTCTCGGGGCCTCGCTCCCGGATCTGTGATGGGCAGACGGTTTGGCCGGGCTTGTGGGACAGGACGTGGGGTCCTTGTCCCTGAGATGCAGGCGAGGTCGGGAGCAGCGTCTGAGAGAAATGCTCAGGTCAGGCGGGCACGGCTTTCCGGTCTAAGATCTGTCACATGGGACCTGCCGTCACCGCCACCGTGATGGCAAAGGGAGGGGTCGTGGCTGTTGCTTGTTTGGTTGTTCTGGTCTGTTCGGTTTCTTAGAATAGCGATAACCTCCCAAACCAGAAACACCGGGCCTGGCTCTCAGCTGGTGCTTGAATCTAAGGTGGGCCTTGGCGCGGCCCAGGCCCCACTGACCACCAGCTGGAGGTGTGGCCCTGCGGGCAGCTCTGCGTGACGCGGCCCAGTGGGCAGAAACGCTCCCGCATGGCCACTGGGCATGTGTGTTGGAGGGGAGAACACATGGTGCTGGGATTGTGTGATGAGGAGCATGAGAAAGCCACGTTGGGCCCGGGCCCCTAAGCCGTCACCAGGTCGGGCTCCACGCAGGGTGCCGAGGCAGGGACGCGGACGCAGGCCGGGAATACCAGGAGCACCTCGCAGACGCCTGGCCTGGGGTGCAGGTTCTCCTGGAGCCGCAGGAAGGCGGGTTTGGGTGGCAGGGTTTCCATTTTGGGTCAGCAGAAAGGGGAGCAGAGCGTGGCACCCGCCCCGTGGCAGCGCACTCACTGTACCGTCCCCTCCCTCCCCGGCCACGCTCACATCCAGTGTGGCTCCATGTAGGCTCTCATGTTCAGTGAAATGTGAGGAGAGTGGTGGGCACTGGGCCTGTGGCAGCAGTGCCCTGGGGGCTCCTCCTTCAATCCCATCTCCCTCCCCCCCATGTGCTGGGGACATGGGAGCCAGTGTCCTGGCCGCGGCGTCCCCTGGGATTTGCCCCCTGTAACGGCTCATCGCCCCCTTGCCGACCCTCCTCCCTGGGTGGGGTGGACCCCGCACACGCTTCTCCCTGGTGGCACCTTCGTGACATGGTTTTATTTGGCTGCTGGTTGCCTTTTCTCTCCCTTCCCCACCCCCCTTTCCTTCGGAGTTTTATTTTTCTGCCCAGAAAAACCTGACTTCGATACCAAAAAAAAAGATAAAACTACAGAAACTCAAATTTAAAGAAAACTTTTTAAAAAGATACTCAACAATCCTCTCAGCTTTATTAACATTTTCCATTGTTTCTTGCGACTCGTGTCTTGTTCTTTGTAGTACTGATGACGAACATTTGATAATGAATGTTCTTGTATATTCAGATAAAGGGAAAAAAAAAACCAAAAACGCGGTCTGGATTTAAAAGTGTTTATAATAAAGGTTTTAAAAATGACCCTCGCAGCACGAAAAGCAGGACGGGGTCGCCTCCGCGCCCACGCCCTCATCGCCACGTTTGTTTCCACACGGAACGACCCCCATTGGCCACGCCCCCATTGCTTTTCTTTTCCTGCATTTGTGGATTAGTTCAAGAATGCTAGACAAGTGTCGAGTTGTGCACACCCATTTCCTGTTCCACGATGTTTAAAGTGACCGTAATTCATTTTGTAAACTAAAAAAAAGGAAAAAAAGGAAAAAAAAAAAGTTGGGATAGTGAGCATCATAGAGGTACAACCTAACACATTATTATGTTTCTTAACTTTGAGACCCAGAAATGAATTCTTTTCCCCCCTTTATTCTTGAAAATATAACAACAACAAAAAAGGATGATGCTTTGTTTTGTGTTATTTTTGGTTTGTTAATGGGGTGCTTTTTTTAATCGTCAGGACTGTGGTCTTGCTGTGTTTATTCCTCACACATGTACCAAGGCGATGTGAAAGGCGGCAGCCGCGCTGAGGCTGTTTCTCGCTGCTTCGGTTTTGTCTGAGAATCGAGCTGGCGTCACGGATCAGGCCCCGGTGGGCGCCTGGTGGCTCCCTGCGCCCCCCTGCGCCCGGAGTGTGTGCACCGGCCAGCTCTGAGGAAGGTCAGGGCTCCGTTCTCCTCCCTTGCCTTGAAAGGAGCAGTTCTTGCCTTATTGTGTGAGTGCCAAGGAGCGGCTCTCTTTCCTTCACCCTGAGGAGGGAGCTGGGGTGGCCAGGATGCCTCCTCCCGCAGAAGCTTCCCGGCTGCTGGGATGGCACTGGCTGGGCACCGGGATGGGCTGGGGGCCCTAATTTGGGTCAGGGTCCCGGGTGTTATTCTCACACAGCCTTCTGGGTGCTGTTATTGGTCCGGAGAAAAGAGGCGGTGACACCAGGAAGGAGCTCTCTTTTCACCTCTGTCATTTAACAAAGGCCCGAGGGTCCGAGAGCAGCCAGCACCCAGGCCTCTCGGCTCTCCTCGAGGACTGGAGAAGCAGCCGGCAGCGGCGCTTTCTTATGGTTCCACCCAAACCGCCCGCTTCTTTGAAGTCACAGCCGAACAGCAGCACGCTTTTCACATCGCCTTGATGGTTTCGATCCCTCGCGCAAAGCTTTCTGGAATCTTATTTTTTGTAACCTCTTTGTTTTGTTTTGTTTTGTTTTGCCTTTTGTTAAAATAAGTGAAACATTCAACGTTTTCCCCTTTTCTCGCTTACTCCTCCCCTTCCCCTGGGCGCTTCCAGTTATTTTGAAGTGTTCCCCTCGGCCGCTGGTTTATCTCTGCTCCCTCCCTGCTCTTATACTCAGAGTGTAACCCTGAAGCTCTGCCCTGTTTGGTTTGAAAGTTAAGCTTTTCTGCTTCTGCGAGCACCGGCTTCGTTCCTTTGATCGACGGAAGCTCTGTGTTCTCAATGATGATACTAACACGGTGTAGATTTTACAGTCTCCTAATTTGTACTGGTAATGCATATTCCAAATAAATAGTTTCTTTTGTTGCAAAAAATACGCCTGTGTGTGGTGTAACTGTTCTCTTCCACGCGGCCCTGGTCTTCCCCCTAGGAGGGCGGGTTCTTTGGACTGTGGCCGTCACCCTGATCATCCTACAGCCCCGTGGGTGGCCGTGGGGTGGAGGACTCGGCCATGGACGTCACCCAGGAAGGGACGGATTTTTTACCCTCACCTGAGGATGCTGTTTGTTGATTTGAGAGAGAGAAAGAGAAACATCATGAAACATCCATCAGCTGCCTCCTGCACGCCCCCAACTGGGCATTGAGCCTGAAACCTAGGCATGTGCCCTGACCGGGAATTGAACCGGCGACCTTTCAGTGCATGGGAAGGTGCCCAACCCACTGAGCCACCCCGGCCAGGGGGAAGGGAGGACCTCGTATGGGAAAAGAAGCCCTGTTGCAGGTGGCAGAGCGCCCCATCTTGCCTGCTTGTCTGGGGCTGGTGCGCCCCTTCCCCCAACACCAGCTACAGGTCTAGGCGGGTGTTTGAGCAAAGTTTAAGCCTGTGAGTCAGCTCTCTGCAGGCAACTCCGATTCCCTTCTCTTTGTGATTTGGCCCCAGGAAAATCGTGGGATCCAAGAGATGTCCCCAGAGAACGGACCGAGGTTGGAGGGCTCAGCCCTCAGAAGCAGGGGAGCCGTGCCCCATCCGCACAGCTCCCTGCGTTGTGTCTGCTCCCACGCAGTGCCTCTCCCCTCTCCCCCCCCCCCCCCCGCCGCAGCCCTGAGCCCCAACTTTTGGGGTCAGGGTCTGTTAGCAGTGGTGTCCGGTGTCCCGGCTGGGACAGCACTCAGCCCGCAGCACCCAGGGGTGGTGGGATTGATGCTCTGGCGGCCACCTGTGCCCCTGGCACCCCCTGCATTGTGTCCAGGCTCCGCCCAGGGCCAGGGAGGCCTGTGTGTACTGAGTGTCCCCAGCACCCTCTTCCCTCATCACCGTTTGACTAGAATCAACAGAAAACAGGGAGGAAGGGAGAATCAGAGTGGATGGGATCACATTCCCGTTTTTGTGAAGGCCAGTCTGAGGGCTCTGTGGCCTCAGAGTGTGAGTCCGCCCGCGAATGCTGGTGATGAGGACATGGCCGGCGTGAGGACAGAGGCCTCGGCCACCTTTTCCGACCCAAACATTGGGGCACGGGGTCCGGTGTGCAGGGCAGCTTCCGGCCATCTCCCACCTCAGCTGCCCTGCTTCGTGGCCCTACTCACCCAGCTCACCAATAGAGTGACCCCTGACCTGTCACAGCAAGAGGCAGAGGCACAGTGTGTCCAGAGCAGGACTCCAGTGTGTCACTGGGAGCCGGAGCCACGCTCGGTGCTGGTCTCCTGTCCAGGCGGTGCCTCAGGGATCCGCTCCTCCTGCTGTGCCCGCCCACAGGCGTGTGCCCTCCTCCCCCCGGGGCCCAGAGGGGACAGGAGTGATGGCTCACCTCTCCTTCTTCTCACCTCCTAAATGCCCTGGCGGGCGGTCTGGCTGGGCAGCCCCTCCCTGGCACTCCCCACACGTGGACATTCTGAACAGCGGCCACCTGTCATGCTTCGTGGCCAAAGAGAAGAAGCAAGAGCAGAAGACAAGCCCAATTGGCCCCCGCACGGACCCACAGGAAAGTGTGGTCCCTTCCCGGCGGCTCCCTGGCTCTCAGCGGGGAAGGTCCGGAAAGGGGGTGGCCCAGGCCCAGCCTGTCCGCCCAACACTCTCCCTCCCCCCAACATGCACTAATGGGGGTGCTGTCCAAACTCGGGGCTCAGCACCCGCCTGTGGTCCATGGTGGTACTGTCCACCTCGGGCGGTCACTCCACGGGTTAATCGCTGCCTGGAGAGCTGAGCTCCAAGGCTTAAACGCACAAAATCTGAGGTGCTCCCCACCGTGACGCCTGCCCGCCGTCCTCGGGGTGCTCCTCGCCTCCCCACTGCAGGGGGGACAGAGAGCCAGACGGTCAGAAAAGTTACGGGGGGAGAAAGAAGGTGGATGGCGCAGACCAGTAGCCTCTTGTGCAGCTTGGTCAGGACCTGGCTGTCCCCGAGTGAGCCTGGCGGCCTGGAGGACCCAAGGCCGAAGAGTGACATCACGCCATTTAAGTTTCTCACGTGACACTGGCAACAGAAGCCCGCCTGGAAGCAGGGAGTCTGTTAGAAGGTGACCTTGGTGCTTGGAGCCGATGGCGGCGTGGAGCAGAGAGGCCGTGCAGCTCCTCCTCAGGCTGCCTCTGCCCCCCACCCCGGTCCTGCGATGCCTCTCCCGGCCGAACGCCTCCCGTGCCAGGGCCCCCTGCCCACGTCGCCCATTCTGTTTACGCGCCAGGTGCGTCCCAACTCCTCGCTTCCTTCTGCTTCTGGTCTAACATGTGGGTTCAGTGGGGTCACTTGATGGGACTGGAAGGGGTACAAGTGTCACTCACTGTGAATCAAACACAATCAAGTCCGGAGAAGCCTGGCAACGACTCCCTCACTCCTCACGCCATGTGGCTCCGCTGCCACGTGGTAAGTGGACAAAGACATCCACCAGGAGCCACGCCACTGCAGCCAGAGGGGGTCCCGCCTGCAGGTGTCTCAGGAGCCCCGCCCGGTGCCCATCCGGCTGGTTCTGGTGCTGGTGCTCTGAGCCGGCAGGTTCCGGAGCGGGCGGGGCGGATAATTGCCGCCTTGTGGACGCGTCTACCGCTTCGAGTCCTGCTTGCGGATGCAGACCTGTCTCCCCGGGGTCTCCTGTGGCATTTGTTACTTGGCATTTCGGTCCTTAAGCAGAAATTCTCTGCTTTCCACGGAATTGCTCTCCTTTGCTAATGTCTGTCTCCCCGGTCCCAGGCAGAGCGTTTGACATTTGTTATTGGTACAAGAGCATCATTTGCTGAGTGGGAGAAAAGGTTTCCCGAGGAGGGGGTGGGGGGTGACTGATGATCTCAGATCGTCTCCCGCTTCCCTCTTCCTCCAGCCACGACAGCAGCCGCAGCCCCCTGGGCCGCGCAGCAAGCACCGTGCTTTCTGCTGTGGAATGTGGCTGTGACCTCCCTGCTCTGGCTGTGGAGGGCCAACGGGTACGGGTTGTGGGGTGATAGCATGTGGTGAGGTCATGACCTTGCCTTACTGGGTGACGAGAGCCCTGCCAGGCTCTGGTCCTCCAGGAGCTCCGGTGCAGGGCTCTGCTCTCGGGGCGGAGTCACCAGCCAAAGGGAGCGTCCAGTCCCCGCTCTCAGGGGCTTCCTGTCCTCGGGGGAGCCTGGCTCACTCACACAGACCTGCGTCTGCAGCACAACTAAAGACGGGGCACTGGGAGAGCCCCGGGAAGAGAAGGGGCGTCAGGCTGAGGGCTGCCTCCCAAGGAGCTGCCTCTCCGCCAACTGCAGGATTCGCTCGGAGCAGGAGGGAGGCAGCTCCAGGCCGGGGCATCAGTACAAAGGATGCGCTGCAGGAGGAGGGACCCGGGGGGCGGGGGGGACCAGCCCTTGAACACAGGCCAGAGAGCACCCTCGGTCCCAAGGAGATGGGGTGGGGGAGCATGCGGGGGCCGGTGCCACAGCCACCACCGCCTCACCCCTGTTCCAGAGAGGCCCCTCGGAAGGGAAGCTGATGGGTGTGGAGTGGGGCTGGGACAGAGGAATGGCTCGGCCATCCATCCCCAGCCTGTACCTGTGAGCAGCGGCTCTGTGCCTGGGAGTGGGGGTGACACAGTGAGAAATTCCCACTGGCCCCCGTGAAATCACAGGCGGGAGGTGCAGAGTAGGGCTGGCCCATGCAGTAGCATGCCCACGCTGTGGCTGCCGCCGTGCGGTCAAGTTGACTCGAGACTGGTGAGTAGAGGGGCTGGGGGAGGGAAATTGGTCGCTGCATTGGCGTGGGCTGGGCGGCCTCCCTCCGCCTGCGCGCTCCCTCCGGGCCTGGCCCTCCAGCCTGCGAGCGGCTCCGGGTGTAAATCTTTCTGGAGAACTGCTTCTCCTGCGGGCACAGGAGCGGCCGCCCAGCCTGCCTGTGGTGAGATACGAGCTGGTCCCCGGAGCCCCAGCCGGTGCCCACGGCATGAATTGTGGGGCTCCCGGCTGCCGGCACCTTACTTATTTATTTGTTTGCTTTCGCATATTTTAATCTGATCGTTAAATCGCAATCTGCCACCCCTCTCCAGCCCCAGCCGTCTTCCCGTGGAGCAGATTTTTCATAGGTAACGACACCTATAAACTTCAGGGTGGCAGCTGCTGCGGCAAGCTGGGGGGGTAGGGGGGCGGGGTGCAGACACACAGGGCACCTGGGTGGGGCGGGTGCAGACACACAGGGCACCTGGGTGGGGCGGGTGCAGACACACAGGGCACCTGGGTGGGGCGGGTGCAGACACACAGGGCACCTGCAGGGCCTTGGCTCTGTCACCGTTGACCTCAGCAGCTCGAGTGGCCGGTTCTCCTGGCAGCATCTGTGGCCCCAGTAGCCTGAGGAGCAGGTGCTGGGAAGGCAGGGCAGCCCCCCACACTCCCTGGTTCTGGAAGTGTGCCTGCGGTAAAGGCTCCCAGCCCGGAGCTCACCTCGAACAGCATGGCTGGAACTGCCGGTTGAACTTGGGTCAGTTGAAAAAATATCCGCATATAAGTGAACCTGCACGGTTCAAACCTGTGCTGTTCAAGTGTCAACTGAAATCCAATTTAAAAAGAAATCAACCGCATGGCACCTGAGATCCGAAAGGGATCAGAAAGCCCCTGGCCCGCCCTCCTCCGCGGAGCTGGACACAGCTTGCCGGTCAGTGTGTGGGCTCCGCCCACTGACAGTGGTGACTGGTGGTTTCCAGCGAGAGAAAGGCTTTTCCTGAAAACCTGGTTTCTGAGCCCCCGGGGTGACCGGACCAAAGGGAAGCAGGACAGCACCGGGAAGTCCACCGTGGTATCAGGAGCTCCCTGCACCCTGCAGCGCAGACAGAGGGCCTGCACGCGGCTCCGGAGGGCTCTGGGCCGGGAAGCCTGTTCCCCAGCTCGGGCTGGACCCTCTGGAGGAAGTGACCAGCCTCTGAGCCGCAGGGCCTGCTCCGGGTCTGGGAGGGGGCCGCCAGGATGAGGAGGCTCTGCCCTCCGAGGGCAGACACCGCCCTGGGGCCGGCACCCGATGCCTGAGCATTCCCGACCTTCCACGCTGCGTGTTCCACTCAAGACAGATGGTGAGGGGGCTCTGAGTCATATCTCAGCAGCCACGCAGACCAGTGCCCGAGGGGACGAAGGTGCAGGTGCCAAGGAGAAAGCCACCATTTGCAACTGGAAAATTCCTGTGCAGGAGGCGGCCGGGCAGGCGGCCAGGAGCTGGTGGGTGGGTCAGACCACCAACCATCAGCCGCCTGAACGCCGCCTGGTCCTGCCCACACACCCTCCCCACCAGCCCTGAGGGTTTGGGGTACATTTTGCAGAATGAACAGAGGCAGCCAGATGCCCGGGCGGGAAGGGCAGGGGAGCAGGCCGAGTTTCAGTCACTGCTCGCCAACCACCTCATCTCCCCACGGGTCTGCCATTGATTATTCAATCTCAGGCCTGACCTTTCCATTCTAAATAACACAGCAATATCAGCGCGGCCCAGCCCACGGCTTCTGCAGGAAATTAACTGTATCTCGCTCTCACAGGGACCCCAGAAATCCCCGCAGTAACGAAGCCCAGGCTGGTTAGAGAAAAGCCGCATTATCTCACACGCCGCCTAATCCCGTCTAAATATCACAGAGCTCCCAGCTGTTCCCGTCTAATAAATACTCATCTATTCGCAAAACAGACAAATGTTAGGTCTCGGTGGGCCAGCGCTTGGGCGGGCGGAGGAGCAGTGGGAGGACACAGGCCGCTGGACGCTGGCTCCGGGTGCCCCCAGGCACGGCAGCTCCGGGCGGCCAAGGTGCAAGGTCAGCCTTCGAAGAGTAGCGGATATCACGGTGTGCGTCCACACCGAACTGTCCTTCCTCCTGTCCATGCGGTCTCGGGTCCCAGAGGGGCCCCGCGCAGGGAATGCTCTGAGGCCGGTGGCCCCCGGGCCCAGGGCAGCGTGGCGCTGTGACGAAGGGTTCAGGCTGCCGCTGGGAAAGCTTCCCTCTCTGAGGCGGTGTTGACCTGAGTCCTGGGAGCCACCACAGAGGCTGCGGGTGTAAGAATGGAGGGGGCTCCTGAGCCCTGACACCCAGTGGATTTGCAAACAACATGGTCCAAGGGGGGTGGGCAAAGGGAGAGTCACATGATATTCCCACTTGGGAAATGCCCGGTGATGGGACAGGGGCACGGACACTCGGTCCTGGTTTTCCTGAAGAGCCCCGGGTGCTGGGAGATGAGCGGGGGCTCTGAGGGGAGGGCTGGCTCACACACAGGGCCCCGCAGTCTGGGGCCTGGCACCCTGGGATGCGCAACTGGGAGCCCTGTGTGGACATGACCCGATTTCCTGAGTCCTCCAAGGGGCCACCTGCAGCTGCCGAGTCACCGTCCCCACTCTGCCTCACCATGTCAGCAGCGCTCTCAGAGGAACCCTGGCGGGGGGCCTTGAGGGAACCCTGGCAGGGATATCCTGGTGGGAGAGTTGGCTGGGGGGACTCTGGTGGGGGGGGGGGGGTTGGCTAGGGGAACCCTGGCTGGCAGATGAGTGGGTGCTCCTCTGGCAGTGTGAATTTTGGTTCTTATCTCTGGCATGAATTAATAATGAGCTTTCAATTTGGTAAAACCTGAACATCCCCTCAAACAGCCCGGGATGGTCTGCAGGTTTGCTGGCCTGGTGAGAGCTCTGTGGCAGCTGACAGGCCGTCCACGGGCCTCCAGTGCGCTGCGAATGCGACCCCCTCACCCCCAGATCCTTCTAAGACTGCACCCTCCTGCCTCCTCACTCCTCTGGCCGGGAGCCTGGAGAACTATGAGAGGTGGGAACTCCCAGATCTGACTGCATGTGGCTCAGGACGGTTCTGGAAAAACTCAAGGACTGGGGTGCGGCTGCTGGTCTGGCCCTGGGGTCCGTGCTCCTGAGTGTCCCCATGGCGCCCTGGACTCTGGCTTCTGTCCCGTCATCGCCCCACCACTCTCTGAGCAAGACTTACAGGCAGTGCTGTGCACCAGCCTGTTTCAGCACCGGGACTCTGAGCACAGCTCGCCACTCTGCAGACACATGCAGTGAGTGACTGGTCAGGATGCCAGTCCTCAGAGCTGAGAGCACAGCCCACCATGCCGGGCACACACATGCAGTAAGTGACTGGTTAGGTGTCAGAACTGAGGAGAACGTTAGCACCGGGAGAGCGATGTCTGCCTGGCCGGCGGGGGTCACATGTCAGATTGGTGGGTTGGCCAGGGGAGGTGTCTCTGAGCAGGTGACACTTGAACAAGATGTAAGAGGCCCCTGGGCACTGGGTAAAGCAGTCCCGGCAGATACGGCCTGTTGCAAGGCCCCTGGGCACCCGAGTGCCGGGCATTGAAGGAGCAGCTGGAGGACCCGCCGTGTCCCCGGAATAACAGGACATGCTCACGGCTGCTGCGAAGAGCCGTGACTGGTAATGTAGTGTGGGCCCTGGAGCCCCCACCAATTAGAGATGCCGAGAGCATGGTGTGGCTGGTTTTGGTAAATTCACACTGGCCTGAGTTCCAGGCCCCTTCCCACATGCTCTGCAGAGATGGGTTAAAACAATGAGTTCTGACTCCTGCCCAAGAATTTTGCGGTCAAATAGAGAGGCAGACCTGGAGAAGCCTCCCAACCCGGGGGTCGCCCTTCCAACAGCCCCAGGGGGGCAGAGGACCCTCGAGCCCGCTGTGCTCAGCCACGGTCTGAGGGAGACCCTGAGCAGTGACAGCAGGGACGGATATTTCCACCACCGTCACGCAGCTGGAATGGACTCTCAGAAGTTCTGCATCGGTTCTAGAAAGACAGGATTTCAGTGACTTACAGCACAGTAACGCTTGTTCACTCATTAAGAAGTAAGAATTTTATTGCAATAGATACACTGCAAATGCAAAAAAAGAATACGTCCACATGCAGGCCAAATGGTTTTCATTAAAGCCTCTTATAGCAGGCACGTGGCCAGCAGTTGGAAGTGGCCTAAGGTGTCTCCAGAGGGGAGGTCAGTGAACTCGCCGAGCCCTGGAATTTTCCATTAGCGAGCAGAGATGAAGTAATAAATAAGTTATGATTAAGCACTTTGCAAATAGTGTGTGTAAATGCTAAATAATCATAATAATACGGTAGCTTGCTGATCTTGGTAAACGGGGCGGCTTCCATGTCATTTAAAATGGCTGGCGCAGCCGTCGGGAGGATGAATGAGGTCCGAGTCCCGCTCAGTAGCGCAGGGCTGTGCTGCCAATGGCCGGCTCCTGGGGCCGCTTCCTCCGGTCTGTGCTGGACGATTAGCGCAGAAGAGGGATTCTGCCTCACTGCGAGGGGCCATCAGGCTCCGTGCAGGGATGTCTGACCTGGGCTCAGGAGAGAGCGCGCATTTGCATTTCTGAGAAGCCAGGTCTGGTCCCCCATATGAGGGGTGGGCAGGGAACGGACATTTGCCCGAGTCTCTGTGACCTGGATGGGGACAAAGTGCATGCATTGCAGTCTCTTTAGGAAAGCAGAAGGACTGACCTGGGGTGATGGTGCTTCGCTTTTCGTGTTCTGGGCAGGAGTGGAACCGGAGCGATGGGGAGAGGCCCCAGGGAGCCAGGGAGCTCCCAGTGACTGATCGCAGCCCCCAGTGAGTGCTGGAACCCCGCCAGGCACACACTCTGTAACGACCGAGTGACTTCCTGCTTCAGGGTAACAACCAGAGTAGCCTCCTCCTCCGCCCCTGCTGCGCTCCTGGCTCCAGGCAGCAGAGCCTGGTGCGGCCTCATTCGGACCGTGCACCTGTGCCTCTGGGAAATCCTGTTCAGAGTGGGGAACAGAGGATGGGAGACACGTAAATTAATCTTGGTGTAAGAAGGCCTCGATGCGGAACTATTGGGGGGATATTCATAAGCCTAGTGTGCACCCAGAGGTGGGCACGAAGGAAAGGCTGGGTCTGGCTTTGGAAACTGGGAACCACCCCAAAAGATACTCAGATTTTGTAAACGAGGCAGTTTCGGTATCCTTTCTGGGAAGGGGTGGGCTCTTCCTGGCTTCCCACCCGGCCCCCGCCTTTGCAATTTCCTGGTTGTCTATTTTATCTTTCCGCTGACAGCCGACAGCCCTGGGGAAGCCTGGCTGGACAACACGCTTTGGTCAAGTGCTACCTCCCTCAGGTGCAGGACACACTCCGGAGGGCCCGCTCCTCCCACAGCCCCCTCCACCCCCGCTGGTCCGGGGGGAAGCCCGCTTATCAGTTCTGTGCAGACCAGGGAACAGCTGCAAAAGCAAATGAGCACCCCTGGCTGGCGCTCAGGTCAGCTAATTAAATGGCTATTGTTGCATTACTGATAAGGGCCATTTGGAAGGGAAGACAGCCCCTCATCCCCAGCCAGGAGGCCAGCGCCAAGAAAGCGTGCTAATGGAGCGTGGAAGGAGAGCCGCTCACGGCAGCGCACCCCGGGTCCTCACGGACTGTTTCCGGGCCACCTGCTCCAGCTCAGTGCGCCTCCCTGGCACTGCTTCTGCTGGTGTGGGTGCTGCCGCTCTGCGGCTCCTGGGCACCCACTGAGCCAGGGCAGCCCTGCCCTGCCCCTCCCACCAGTTGTCCATCCTGCAGGAGTCAGGAGAGAAGCGGGGCTTTTCTGGGAGAGGACAGCTCACTCTTGTGGGCTTTCCACCACATAAAAGCCAGTGGGTATTGATTTGCAAGAGCTCCCTAGAGATAACAGGGAGGCCTCGGTTGCATTTCAGCTCCAGGCCCAGAAAAGCAGCAAAACCGGACCAGTTTTGTCTCGGGATCAGCTGCATTAGATATGACCTTACCCTGGCGCTAGCCAGTCCGCCCTGGAGACCACACACACCCAGAAAGGACTCACCTGGAAGCTGCTGGATCTTCCCAGGAGCTCCTTCCGGGGTCTCCCCTAACCCCTCAGGGCCGCCATCTTTACCTCCTCACTTCTAAGCGCCCAGGGCCTTCCTTCGCCTCTGTAACTTGTTCCCTAAGCCCTTTGCTTCTATGAACCGCTCCTTCCACCTCTGTGGTTTTCTACATACATGTTCTCCAGTGTTTGAGTCCTGGCTCTGAATTCTTTCCCGGCCAGAACCCAAGTACCGAGGCCACTGAACCCAGGTCCGCTCTGAGAGGCTGACGGAGGCCCTGCGGCCTGGACTCTGCCAGCCATTCTGATGGGAGCTTCCTGGCTAAGGGTGCTAATGTTGGGGTAAACTGGAGTGTTGCCTCCTTACCAGGAAGTTGCAAGAACCTGCTAAACTATCAATGGTGGGTGCTTTGGTGGTGGCGGCTGCTCACCTCTGAACAGAAGGAGCCGTCTTATCGTACAGAACAACAAGGAGGAAGAGACCAGCCCTATTGACAGGACAGCTCTGTGGAGAGGGCTGGCAGGTGCTATAAGAGGTGACTTCGGCATCACAGAGGCCAGGCCCATCTTCTTCTCTTCTCCAAGGTTGCAGTGATCAGACAATTGCCCGTGAGCGTTCACAGGCACCACCTGTACCATCTCGTGAGCCCGTGCCTGGAGACCATCTCACAGCCCCCAGAGTGATAAAATGTCAGAAAGCAAGAGCTGGGCAAGTACCCCAAATCCAACTAGGCTCTTTCCACCAGAACCAGGGCCCCTGAATGGCAGTCTGAGTCTCCTGCCGGTGGCCTGTGTACTGTCATTCATCTGTGACCACCTATGCCAGCTGATGCTTGCCAACTTCCTGTCCGGACAAGCCTGTTTTCAGGATGAGATGATGTTGTTCCTACATTTGGTATTTTGTGTTTTCTCCTGAATGAAAGTGATAGCAAGTGGGTCCACATATTTGCTTGACAAAATAAAATATTGGCAATTATATAACAGTCCGTGTTTTTAGAAGTTAAAAATCCCAGAGGCTGAGCAGGAGTGCCCTCTGATCCCACTTACATTGCTGCCAGCAAGGTGGGCAGGTGGCCAGGGGGCCACTGCAAGCCTGGGAGTCATTGTCTCACCACGGCCCGGCATTGCCCTCCTTACTCCTGCTGAGGCCTGGGGAGGGGCTCTGGGCTGTCTGTGGCCCCAGAGCACTGGCTGAGGCCGCTGACAGTACTGGTCTGGCTGAGGCCCAGCCGACATGCCCACTCCCTGGCAGGTGAGGGGACCCTTCACCACAGGAGCAGGGGGGCTGGGGAAGTAGATGGGCTGATGTGACGGTGGCTTTCACCAGCCCTACCCATCTCTGGTGCCAGGCCAGCAGAGGTGCAGCACGGAAGGAAGGGTGTGGAGGATGCCAGGCTGGGTCGGGCCCTTACCTCACGGCGTGTGGTCATGGGCAGGTCCCTTGTGGAGCTCTGCAGTGCTGCTGCAATGAGGGAGTCAGAGAACTTAGACCAAGTCCCTGACTCAGGCTGGAGCCTGCCCGGGGCTTCCCTTCACTCACCGTCTCTCCCTGCTTTGCCTCCAGGGTAGATGCAAGCGAAACTGGGAATTGCCTTGTCTGTGGAGCCCTCATATCTGCACCCCCAGCTGCTTCCATGTCCAAGGCCTCACGGACCGACTCAGCGTCTGTGAGGAGCGGTCAGCGCATCAGCAAAGGGCACGTTCCGGTGGGGCATCCGGACCGCACAGCCTCGGCCAGGGCTCTGCAGCCCAGCCCCCGCCCAGGCAGGGGCCGGTCCAGGTGCGGGGCCTGAGCTGTCACTGCCCATCTTTCTCCTGCTTCGTGCGTCTGGTGTCTCAGCTGATGCTGGGATGTCACAGTCTGACACGCGAGGCCATGGGGTCAAGTGGGTCAGGGGGCAGGCGAGCACTTGCTTTCACTGCCAGGCACATGTCAAATCAAATTCCTCTCGCGATTGGCTGTCAGGCTCCATCAGAGCCCTTGCTGAGGCCGCTGACAGTGCTGGTCTGGCTGAGGCCCAGCCGACAGGCCCACTCCGTGGCAGGTCCCAGGCCAGCGGGAGGCTGCGGGGACAGGGTGGGTGGGAGGCAGGTAGCCAGGCCTTGTCCTCCTGGGCTTGGCTTCCGATGTGTCGCTAGCTTGTGTTTGCTGACATTTCAGCAGACCGTGCTATGCAAATGGGCTGTTTTTGCTTTATTTCAAGTCTCCTTCACGCACGAAAACTACTGACTATCACCGAGGTTTCTTTCCACGGTGGCGATGAAGAGCAGCGAGGACACTTAGCCCGCAGTGACGAAAGACCTGGCGGGCAGGAAGTTTTTCAGACGGATGTGATCCTGAATTCTCGAGGGTTTGTGAGACGGTTAGATGGTTCCACAGCACAGGCTTGGGGCCCAGACAGGCCTGTGGTAGGCCATGTGCTAACTGGCTGCCTCCCGGTCCTCAGTTTCCACATCTGCCAAATGGGATGGAACGGCCCACGGGCCGCGGAGTGAGCTGCAGGTCCCATAGAAGTGCATGCAGAAGGCCGGGCAAACAGACACCTCAGAGTGAAGTATGGATGGTCTCGGTCTACTGCCATCTGTGTTTTACTGCTTTATTTTGCATCTTTGTTTTTGTCTGTAAAACTGGGATAATGAGTGTTTTCTCACACAGTTAAACAATGCGGGCTCGGCCTGCGGGCTTGGGCGGCCTGGTCTCACTCCGGTTGAGATAAAGCCGGGCTGGGCTTTGCTGTGTGCGCCAGGGCAGCGGGAAAGGGAGGCACGGGCACAGCCGAGTTCACACCCAGCTCGTCCCGCTGGCGTGTGGGCACCAGGAACGCTGCCACCTTCGCTCCCCGCGCTGCTCCTCGGAAGAAGTTTCATAACTGACCAACTCAAAAGGTCCCTCCCTCTGGAAAACGTCTGGATGAGAAGGACAAAGCGGGGACAGTGGTCACCGGGGTAACTGGCGTGTGACATCCAGGTCCAGCTGAGTGCCACCAGGGGGTTCCATAGCCGAATGCTCTGGTGTGTGTGCCTGTCGGCAGATCCTACACATGAGGCTTTCATGCCAAGGACTTTGGAGAAACAGAGCATCACGCCCCGAGCTGGGTGCGGGCAGCGCCCGGTCACGAGGGCGCACAGGACCCCCCAGCACCAGGCCTGGGTGCAGGCGGGTTTTTGCAGTTTATCTGTTGCCTCTCAGGGAATGTGCTGGCGGAGCTCGTGTGCACTGGTCCTCATCCGGTCTCAGAAGGTGACCTTGCTTCTCAGGTACTAGTAGCCGTGGGCACCCACCCTTGGCGTCTGTGATCTGGTTTCGAGGCGTCTACGCAGCACTGGGATGTGCCTGCGATGTAAATGCCTGAGGAGAGCCGGTGAGCTGCCGGGCGAGCAGTCTGTCAAGCATGAGTCTGATTGATTGCAACTCAACTCATCCTCAGTGGAGCGTCCGCTGCTGTGACGGACAGACACCGGCCAGGGAGGGCGTGGCGGGAGGGTGGCTGTCGGGTCGCCACCTGGGGAATTGCTCTGCGCTGGAGCTTGGGAGCAACAGGCCACAGAGCCAGCTCCACGTGCCCCTGGGCCCTGCAGCCCGTGTCCCCGGGACCCACGCCACAAGCTGGGCGTCCTCCTCTCCGTCCCCCCCCCAGCCTCGTTCCACACCCACGTGACGGCCGAATGCCTAGGCTGCAGGTGCTGAGTGCACAGTGGTTGTGCCACGTGCTCAGAGAATGACGGCAAGAGGAAAAGTGTGCATGTTCCGTGAGGACGTCACCATTGCAGGCATGACTGCGCAGCACACAGTTCACGGTAACGTGGCCCTCCCACCCCTCCCACAGATGTGAAACACACGCATACAGGTGTTTGCACATAATTATGATAAGCACATGTCGGTAGGCCCCCAGGCTGCCGGGCCCCTGGGCGGAGCGGGGTTATAAGGTGACCACACCCAGTAAAGACCCCAGTGGGTGCCCTGCCCACAGTCCCAAGGAAGACCAAGATGGCCAAGGCGCCCTTAAACTAGAACTGGCGATCAGCAGGACTAAGGGAGACAGGCGGAGTGTGTGCCCACGTTGGCCCGGGGGGAGGTGAGTGGATTCCGTGGACGCCACCAGGGATCCTCCTGAAGGCAGGCGAGCGTCAGCCTGGCGCCTGAGCAGACAGGCCCTCCCAGGTGGGCGGAGGCCGGGTGCGTGGACATGCCTGGAGGCCAAGGCCAGGAAAAGGGGCAAAGCTGGGGCTGCAGCATGCGTTTGCCCTGCGAGGCTGGTGGGTGCTTGCTGGCAGGGAGTGGTTAGCAGAGCCTGCCTCCTCCCTACCCCCCGCTCGCTCACCTGCCCCCTCGCTCACCTGGCCCCTCGCTCACCTGGCCCCTCACTCACCTGCCCCCTCGCTCACCTGGCCCCTCGCTCACCTGGCCACCTGCCTGGGGTCCCTCTTATCTCAGTGCCTTGCAGTGGAGGGAAGTGTCCTCTGTGATCTCAGAAGGAGCTTCACCCAGGAGCAGTGGGAGGGACAGTCTGATGGGGAAACTCATTCCCACTGCTCTTGGGTGCAGCTCCTCTCTGGGACCACAGACAGCACCTCCCTCCACTGCAAGGCACTGAGATAAGAGGGACCCCAGGGAGGTGGCCAGGTGAGCGAGGGGCCAGGTGAGAGAGGGGGCAGGTGAGCGAGTGGGGGGGGGGGGAGGGAGGAAGAGGAGAAGAGGGAGGCTGGGAGGGAGGAGGCCACCTGTCCACAGAGGGCTCCTGAGGACAGTCTGCGCTCTGGCTAAGATTCTCATCAGGCATCTCTTCTCTTAGGGCTGTGACAACGTTTCATGTGATAAAGTCTAAGGTGTAGGCGCCCTGGCTCCCCCCGCCCTCTGACCTCCGAGGGCTCAGGGTCTCATTTCTGCCTGGGAAAGGCGAGCTGGCATGCGAGCGAGCAAAAGAGGGCCCGCAGCCTGCAATCGGCTCAGCATCTTGCCCTTGTTACTAATAATCCCCCCCAAATCGCCAAATGGTTTGCAGGCATTAAAGTTATGGCGCACCATAAAGCCTGTCTGCTTTCTGGAGAGCCTGATAAACGGCAGGAAGTCTCGCCCATAAAAGGTGCCGGCTGCGCTCCTTCGAGGGGCCGGGCAGCTGTAACTTACGACCTTCATAAATGGGAGTGGGTCTCTGAGCGAGTCCATCCGTCTTTGGAGTAATCTGCCTCGTAGTAAAATCTTTATTGTGCCGCCAGCTTGTGCCTGGGCGGGCGGCCTCCCACCCCTGCTGCTCCGGCTCCAGCTCCCCCTCTCGCCTCCGGACTCCAGGCTGGCACCCTGAGCACTTCCCAGGCTGCAGCCCAGCTCAGCCGTCGATGCCTGGACGTGGGGAGCGTCAGGATCGAGGTGCCCATTTATCACAGAGATGTTCCAGGGCCTTTTCCTTACACAACTGGAAGGAACCTGCCCGGACAGCCTTCGGCTTACCTGGGGGCAGTTCTTCAAGATCAACGGGACCGTGTGCCTGAGGATGCTCTACAGCTGTAGAGTCTTCTGGGAGCAGGAGACGCCTTGTCACCAGGCGTAGCACAGCCATTAAGGTTCTGCACATCTTCCCAGATTCGCAGCTGGAGGAACGGAGGGGCCAGTATCAGAAGGAGCTGCTCTCGGGGGAGGAGGAGATGTCCAAGGAGCAGGTTCTGTAGCCCATCGCTAGCGAGTTCCCAAGCAGAGCAATTCCTCAGGTGGCAACCTCGACATGCACACCCCGAGCACAGATCTCCCATCACCACTTGCTCCTGTGTGACATAGGCAGCTTGCTCACCTTCTCTGCAGCTCAGTTTCCAAAGCTGTGAGAGTCCTCGGGCATCTACATCACAATGTTGTTGCAAAGAGCAACCCAAATATTTTATGAACAGCGAAAACACCCAGAGGCGATGAGGTTTTGTGGTGGGGGCCAATGGAGGAGGAAGGCTTACAGGCAACAGACAGAGTGCCTGCCCACATGTCGTTGCCAAAGCAGCACACATGGCCAGCGCCTGGGTCCAGAGGTGGGGCCCAGCATTCAGTCTCCCAGAGAACGTGACAAAAATGGTACTGAATTAGCTTATCCCGTCTGCAATGCTCTCACCCACGTATAACAAGGCTCGGAGGTAGGACAGTCCCCTCTGAACAGGTGAAGGGAAGAAGGATCCCAGATGTTGAAGGCTCACTAAGACCCAGGTCTCCCTCTCCCAGGGGGAGCCACTTCCTTGCGCAAACCTCCAGCCCCGGGTTCAGAGGAGCAGGCCCACCCCCCGTCTCCGCCGGTCACAGACTCCCCGTGCACCGCGCGGTAAATGCTCGGCGGTCCAATGAGCAGGAGTAACAGAAACATGGGAAACGCTACCACCAGCAAGCAACTCACACCGCATGGCCACCCTCCTCCTCAGGGCTCCGAGTTCCAGCCTGTCCAGCCGTCCCTGAGCCTGCCTTCTGGGTCCAGAGCCCTCACACCTCCAGGCCAGGACAGTCACAAACCTGACAAAGCGGGTCCCCCACTGTGTCCAGTTCCCACCTGGCACCATACAGTTATTACAATATCAAGTACCATATGCTGGATACCAGAAACCAGTGCAAAACAACCCGGAAGGGAAACTGAAACTGAAAAATAAAATTTGTTATTTTTCAAAAAAAAAAAAAGAAAGAAAACAAGGCCATCCCACAGCTTCCTTTCCCCACAGAACACACACACTAATAAGAGTGGACACGTGTAGTTTGACAGATTCCCATTTCCGTGGACACGAGGGAAGTTATATTGGAACATACACACAGAGAATTTCAGGGGGGAGACTTCTACTGGAGACTCCCGACAATGTCCAGGTGAAGGCCATTTTGTTGGAGCACCAGAAGCTGGGTGAGAGGGATGGACAAGGTGGAAGGAAGCAAACAAGGGTGGAGCTTCCATGGCTGTGGAATGGGCTGCGGAGGCGGGGCCTGAGGGGCGGGGCCTGGGGAGGCGGGGACTGGGGAAAGGACAGGAAATAGAAGAAAAATCTGAAAGCCAGAAGGAGCCAAGCCTGCGGGCCTGCAGCTTCCTGTCTTCTCGGTGCCTGGCTGTGGAGCGTGTAGCCTCTCAGATACTTTTTCAGCCAAAGTCAAAGGGAAAGTTTAGCGATGCCTCTGGTGACCTAAAATCTCAAATTAAAAATGCTTCCAATCACACAAATTTTCATTAAAACATTTCAACAGGTCAAATCTAAAAGAAAATGTTTTTAGAAACTAGTATGAGGATATTAACTCATAAGAAAAGGTTCATTATTCTGCTTTTATGCAAGCATCTCCTTCCCTCTCTCCTTTCCTGCTGGCCCCCGCTCCCCCTCCCTGGCTTCCTGATAATTTAGGACACCTGAGGTGCAGCAGGAGAAAAATATGACCCTGGCTCCGTGAGCTGTGTGGGAGCTGTGGCTGCACACCTTAATTATTGCTAAGCAGGTAACGTTTTAATAGCTCAGGGGGGATTGATGCGCCTCCTGCTCACTGAAGCCGCGCTCAGACGTGACAGGACATCTTGCCGGGGAGAGGGGCAGCGTGGTGGCAGAGCGCTGGCTCTATGAGGACGGGCCGTGAGTTTTAAAAAGGCCGTTGTCCGTGTTCAGCAACTTTTCCATTAGAGCCCAGATGTCCCTCTGACGCCGTCCCTTCTCCCCATGAACGGAATGCAAATGGCATTCTCTCCTTCCACAGCAGAGCAGGCAGAGTAAGGCGTGGAGGAGGGCCAGCCCCAGTCCCCACCGAGGGGAAGCAGCTCCGTGAGAGTCTAACTCCGGGAGACGGGGGCCTCGCCACCTGTTTCCACAAAGGGGTCCGTTCTAAGTGGTGGGGATGACATCCTAGGTGGGGCAGGGGGTGCCCGGGAGCGAAAAACAGGGGTTGTGGCCATGACAGGTTTGGCTCAGTGGATAGAGCATCGGCCTGCGGAGTGTAAGGTCCCGGGTTCGATTCCGGTCAAGGGCATGTACCTTGGTTGCGGGCACATCCCCAGTGGGGGGTGTGCAAGAGGCAGCTGCTCGATGTTTTTCTCTCATCGACGTTTCTAACTCTCTGTCCCTCTCAATTCCTCTCTGTGTAAAATCAATAAAATATATCTATATCTATATCTATATCTATATCTATATCTATATCTATATCTATATCTATTGTATATCTATATCTATATATCTATATATCGATATCTATATCTATATCTATATCTATATCTATATCTATATATCTATATCTATATCTATTGTATATCTATATCTATATATCTATATCTATATATCTATATATCTATATATCTATATCTATATCTATATCTATATCTATATCTATATCTATTGTATATCTATATCTATATAAAGAACAGGGGACGTGGCCTCCAACTTCCAAAGCAGAGCTGCTGAGGTCTCAGGCTGCAGGGAGAAGGACTCTCTCAGGGCTTGGTAGCAGTTAGATCTTTCTCCATATGAAAGAAAATGGCAGTATGTTTCTTCAAGTCAATTTCTATGACACTAGAGGCCTGGTGCATGAAATCTGGGTACTGGACAGGGGCAGTCCCTCAGCCTGGCCTGTGCCCTCTCACAGTCCGGGAGCCCTCTGGGGAGGTCCGCCTGTGGAGCGTGGGCCTAAGCCAGCAGGCGGACATCCCTCTCACAGTCCAGGACGCCTTGCTTCTTACTGCACACCTGCTTCCCGCTCCTTACCACCGGGCTCGCACTGCTGCAAGGTGGGAGAGGCTCCCGCCACCGCTGCTGTGCTTGCCAGCCGTGAGCCCGGCTTCTGACTGAGTGCCGCTCGCCCTGTGGGAGTGCACTGACCACCAGAGGACAGCTCCTGCGTTCACTGTTTGCCCCCTGGTGGTCAGTGCACACCATAGCGACCAGTCATTCTGTTCATTCCGCCTTACCAGTGGCATAGGCTTTTATTACATAGATGGTTTGTATGCCCTCTAACTTAAGGGACTTCATTTTCATCACTCAGAAACTCAGAACATCGTACCTGCTTCCCCTTCCCCCAGAATGATGAGTTCTTAAGGTGCATCTTAGTCTGGCCAGGCTGCTATAACAAATACCTCTCACTGAGCAGCTGATAACTAAGAGAAATTCATTCCTTACAGTCTGCAAGTTTGGTGCTGGCAAGGGCTGCTTCCTGGCTCCCAGATGGCCTTTTCACTGAGTCCTGGCGGGGGAGGGGGGGGGCAGGAAGCTGGCTGGTGCCTCCCACTGTGAGGGCTCTGCCCTCAGGACCTAAGCACCCCACAGGCTTTGTTCCTAAACACAACCCCCCCAGGATGAGGATTTAAGACATGGACTCTGGACCTGGCCAGTGTGGCTCCATCAGTTGAGTGTCGTCCTGGGCACTGAAAGGTTGCCGGTTCTATTCCCGGTTAGGATGCAGGCCTGGGCGGTGGGTTGTGTCCTGGTTGGGGTATGGAAGGCAACCAATCCATGTTTCCCTCTCTCTCTCCCTTCCTCTATCTAAGCATGTCCTCGGTCCAGGGCTAAGAAAAGAGAGGCGTTTGGGACACACATGCATTCAGTCCATACCACTGCTACACTCGTTTGATGTTTAGTTCCATGTCTCACAAAGGAGAAGGGATTCTAGTGGCACGGACACTCATTGAACACAGGAAGCTTTACCCGGGGGGTTGTAGCAGTGGGAAGGGAGTGAGGTGTTCAGTGTGGGTGTCTGCCCACGGAGCCGGTCAGAGGTCTCCTTACCAGCCAGGGAGCTTCCTGGGCCAGAGCACACTGAGGAGGATCCCGCTGAGCGCAGACGCTGCCTCATGAGTGACAGGGAGGGAGCAGGGGCAAAGGGCGGGCACTGTTGGAAGAGTTTTGTTTTGAGTCCTTCCATTCATCTGACTCTTGGCCACTGAGACGCTGGGCCGGTGTCCCGTCTGCAGGCGGCAGCAGTCAGCCTGGCACTAGGATTCCTACCTGCGCGTGCTGACGGAGCCTGGCTTAGAAACAGCGCAGTGAGTTTTGGCTTTTTACTAGCAGGTAAAATGGCATGACTTCTCTTTCCCAAAAGTCATGTCTGTGTCTGAGTCCTGGGGTTTTCTGAAATGTGATGAAGATGGGGCAATCTCACACGCCATGGTGGCCTTTGGAAAACAGCGCAGCTGTGAGGCTGTGGTGAAGGGAGCCACACCCATGCCATAGAACAACCACCTGTCCCCCGGGGTGGCAGCCCCCCAAGCCATCCTGGTGACTGCAGTGCGTCTGCTCGGGGTTAGAAACAGTCCTCTTCGTCAGGAGGCTGTGGCTGGTGCTGTGCAGAGAAGGGGGAGCAGGTGGACTTGTTGGGGCCAGCTCTCCCAGGCTGACCCGAGGCTGACCCCAGCAGAGACCCTGCTGTGAACCAGGGAAGGTCCCAGTCCCATCCCGGCAGCCCCCCAAGCGCCCGCCTGCCTGCCTTAATGGCTCTTCCTGCTCCAGCTGTCCTTCCTCACGTGTCAGAAGTGTCTGCACGCCCCAAGGTGAGCTGGCATCCGCTTTATTGCCGGCAGTTTGGAGGCAAGGATCTGACATTGAAAAGATACGGCACAGGCTTTTGTGTGGCCTGTTTCCTTCCCTCTCCCTCTCCCAGGTCCCTCGTTCTTTCCCCTGGGCCCCGGCGGGCGGGCGCTGGAGACCCTCCGGGGCGAGTGAGTTAGTACCGGGAAGAGGGGACTGTCTTGGTGCTGAGAATGGCCTGGTGTGGGCTCATGCTCTCCTCAGCTTATAAAAGTCCATCTTCTGTGCATGATTCTGTGTGTCATCCTTCATGCCAGATCTGAAAGGTGATAACATAAAAGCTGAACAACAGATGCCTTCAGTGTGGTAACTAAACTTTCTCCGCAACTGACGGTCATAAATGCTCCGTCAGGCCATACTATTCTAACTTTTCATGGTCCAAGCCTCCACTTTTCAAGCACACACATGAGCAGATCAATGCGTAAGAACATAGTTATTAATTGCAAAAAGTATTTGCAACTGACCTTCTGTTTAGTGAATTTCTTTGGACCCACTGAAACACAGGTGTGAGGGATGGGCGGTCTATGCTCAGGCGAATTGGGAAACTGGTGATTGGTCTCCAGGGGCCCTCTCTGCTCCCTCCTGCCCGCACAGTCTGGCCCTGAGACAGTGGCCAGTGTCTTTGCCCCGCCCCCCGGGACCCACCCCAGCCAAGCAGCATGCATTTTCCTGCACCCGTTCTCTCCAAGACCTGCTCTTGGCTGCACCAACTGAACAACTAACTTGAGCCCAAGATCTTAGAACTGACCATAACTAGATGTTTCTGTTGTCCCAGAAGGCAGTTTTATATAATTGTCAACTTTTCCATCCTAAACCAGAGAAATGAAAAATGGGAGCATGACAGGCCCTGGCTGGTGCTGGGAGTGTGTTTTCAGGAGGACTGTGGTGTGAGGGGCATGCTTCAAGATCTGACAACATTGCCCTGATTAGTGTGGCTCGGTGGATAGAGCGTCAGCCTGCATACTGAAGGGTCCCAGGTTTGATTCCTGATCAGGGCACATGCCCGGGTTGTGGGCTCCATCCCCAGTAGGAGAGGGGGGTGTGTAGGAGGCAGCCGATCAATGATCCTCTCTCATCATTGATGTTTCTGTCTATCTCTCCCTCTCCCTTCCTCTCTGAAATCAATAAAGATACATAAAAAATTAAAAAATAAATAAAAAAGACCTGGGAAACAAAGCTTGAGCTGTCCTGACCACTGGGTTCTGCAGATTAAGCAATGTCATTGGCCCCCTCTGTCTTAAAGACAGTTACAACGTCTACGTCACACCCTGTTCCTTCCTTCCAGGCTCCGTGTGAAAGCGCCCTGATTTAATAAACCGGGGCGGCTATTGGCTCAGGCACTGACCCCGCGGCTCAGACACGGAGGGAAGGACTGGCTTCCATCAACCCTTTCAGACAGTCCGAGTGGTGGCGTGACCTGCGGTGACCCGTTCCCCTCCGACGTTTCCCAGTGAATCACAAGGGAGGGTTGCGTCAGCGCTGGTCCCAGGAGCACTCATGACTAACTGCCTTTTTCCCTTTGGGAAAGATTGTGCTGGTAACCATAGCAATAACAACTCCTTCTCCAAGGGAAAATTATCATTGTTATCGCCGTGGGCAGCCGGCTTCTTTCTGTCACAAGCAGACAGAAGACAGACACAGTCTCGAGTCTATAAAAGGCTCACCTAGGCAGCGGGGAGCAGCTGTCTGCTCTCCAGCTGAGGGCGAGCCCAGAGCCCTGGCTCAGCGTAGGGGGGTGGGGGGGCCTGTGGGTGTCCTGGCCACGTGCTGGGCAGCTCGAGTCCTCAGCGTCAGAAGCCTTCAAAAATGGCTCGGTGCCCTGCCCATGTCCACACAGTACATGCCAGGTGGTCCAGCTGTCCTTCCCCAGACTGTGTGCACCAACAGTGGCCAGCCTCTCCCCACCGTCACCGGCCCAGGCCCTGCGCGCTGGGAGTGGAGTGAGTGAACGGAGGGAAGGAGTGGAGCTGGACACGGGGTAAATGACGTGTCCACGGTGTGTGGCGAGGTCACTGCAGTTCTCTTTCTCCGGCATTCCAAAGCACGGTCAGGCCCGGCGCAGGCCTTTGGCCAGAGGCTCTAAGGAGTGACCCATCCGCCCTCCTCCCGGCGGCCTGCTCTGTCCTCGGTGACCTCCCCAGGCCCCTTTGCAGGAGGAACTGTCTCTGAAGTGGGAGTTCATGCGTTCAGATGTGCACAAAGACACGGCTTCCAGGAGGAACCTGAACCAGAGACAAACCCAAACCTCGCTGCCCCCAGCCCCGTCCCCTTGCGGGAGGAATGTGCTCGCCTCTGAAAGCGCTTTCACTTCTAAAGGAATGGTCAGGCCTCCCTGCTCAGTCCTGCAGCTGCAGTGTGTTACCCTGAGCTGACATTTATATGCCAGCAACTCATTTGTTACAAATTCTAATTGCGGAGCAAAAACCCAAAAAAGGCAATGCTAAAGGCAGAGAGAAGAAAGGCTGGAAGCCCTTGGAGATCCCATCTAATTAAAAATGCAAATTAAGGAAGAAGCCTCAACAGGAAGGCCTGCTTAGTCTCTGCAGAGGCGCCTTCCCCGCCCCCCTTCACCGGCTCCTCAGAGAGGGGCTGCCCTCCATGGAAGCTGCCTCTCTCAGCACCACCCACCAGCAGGAAGTTACAGTGACAGCCAGCTTAAGTGCCCAATAACACTGGGACCTTTGTCATCCAGGTCACCACTGTCCTCCCGTTTCCTGGGCCAGCACGATGCGCACCGTTCTCAGTGGCCTTTTCCTGAGGCCCAACAGCATCCTGTTGGCAGTGACAAGCCATCTCGTCTCTGAGGTAGCCACCGCCTCCCATGAAGCTGCATTGAGGGGCATCTCCTTCGGTGAAAGTTATCTGTGTTGCTGAAAGTAATACAGACGTCCTTCTGCCTCCCACCCCTCCTGCTGGA
Organism: Pipistrellus kuhlii; assembly: GCF_014108245.1. NCBI lineage: Eukaryota > Metazoa > Chordata > Mammalia > Chiroptera > Vespertilionidae > Pipistrellus > Pipistrellus kuhlii. The sequence goes on from NW_023425493.1 coordinate 364,635, forward strand.
GAGAGCTTGCAGGGGGCGGGGGGAGGATTGGGGGGGGAGGGGAGAGTGGGTCCCTGAGTGCCTTGCCTGCCCAGGTCTGGCCACGTGTTCATATGCCATGGACCCTGTGCTGGCCCTGGTCTGTGCTCACGTAGGATTCATACTTTCATCACCATGGAAAGTGGAATAGGAATTTCCTCAAGTCCAAGGCCCAGAAGGGAGCCCAGACCTCCACCAGCGAGTGCCCGCCTGATGGGAATGGAGCCCCGGGTCCCGAGCCGCCGCACAGGAGCTGAATGGGAGGAGGTGGCAGGAGGAGCTAGGACCGCTCAGGGGGTCAAAGTGCCAGGGGCCGGTGAGCCTGGAGCCAAGGGCTCTGGGACCGAAGTGGTGGGCGCCCACAACTCCCCGAGGGTGAGACGAGGAACCGAACCTCCTGTGGCCGTGGCCGTGGCCGTGGCAGTGGCCAAGGTGGTGGCCCTGGATGTGAGGGGATTGGGAGCAGCAGCGAAAGCTCCTCCTTCGCTGACAGGTGGGCCCCAAAGACTCTGCCTGCTCGGGTGAACCTGGGGAGCGGCCGTGCGCCTGCTGGAGGGAAGGGTCTGGCCACCCCACCGGAGGGGAGGCAGCGGTTCCTGTTGGGGGTCCCCATGCTCAGTGTGGTGTAAACTACACCATCCTTTCCGCCCCGGGGATAAGCAAGCAGGTTCCGCTCCGTCCTCAGACACCCTCCCAGCCCTGAAGCTGGTGCCTCTGATTAGAGCCAGCGTTCCATGTCACCCTGGGCGATCTCTCTGCGTCACCCCACGCTATTTAAAGTCGTTCCTTTATCTTTGTGAAAGGAAACGAAACTCACTTTTCCAACGAGGTAAGTTGTTTTTTAACAAATGGCTCTGAAAATGCCCAGTGCTGGGCACGGATGGCAGAGTGCACGCCACCGTGGGACGGCGCTCAGCCGCGGCCCAGCCCTGCGGCCCGGGTTCTGCTCCAGCCACGCGCCTTCTGCCAGAGGAGGAGGCTCTGGGACCAGCGCACGCTCATGGTGGCTCCAGTCTGCATCCCCTTCGCCCAGTCCCCTCCTGCAGTCACAGGCGCTCAAAGCATCCCGCTGCGGCTCCTGCATCGAGCACCCAGTGAGCTCAGCTCCCGTCGGGGCACGCGGGCACTGGGACCTGAGCCCCCATCTCTCAGAGGCATCCGGTGGTACAGAGCACAGAGTGGGGGGCTGGTAGCTTCAGGCCCATGGGAAGCAGGAAGACCGGGGCCCTGGCTCCGGGATGAGGCCTGAGGGGCTGAGAGCCTTGGCTTCCTCTCCTTCGCTCCCCGGGCAGCGGGGCCAGCCCGGTCCTTCCTAAAGCGAACTTAGCAGGACCCCCCGGGGGGAGCCAGAGAACAAAGAGCTCCAAACCCAGCAGAGCCACTGCAGTTTGCAAGCACCTGGCCTCGAAGGTTTGATGCAGAATCACAGAAAAGACACGAAGGCTCGATAACAAAGCAAGGCCTGGGGAGCCCAATGGCATCACGTGCTCCTCACAAACACAGGGAATGCTGTGTGGGCAGCCCCGTGGCAGGGCCAACCTTGGCCTGGCAGCCGAGCGCGATCCTGGCTCAGTTTCCACTAAGCATCCCCTCGCCAAGCTCCACGCACATCATGGGGCCGTGGCCACATCTCTGGTTTCAGGAGGTGATGTGCTGAGTTTCTCTGCTGTCTCTGCTTCTTTCTGCCGGTGTGGCTTCAGGAGACTTCCATGTGCCTCAGTTTCCTCATCTGCAAACTGAGGACAGTCATGGCATGGACCTCACAGGACCATGGCGAGGTTTAAATGAGGTTCTGTAAGCACACCTCACTTACAACCGGCTGCCTTGCTAAACACCAGGTACGTGTGGCTTTAATGAAAACTAACATCCAAAATGCTGGTCCTCCTGCTGTCAAATAGGCAACGCGTGTGAAAAGATCTTCCTGTGCCCTCCACGCCTGGCGCAGACAAAGGCGGGCCCCGGAAAGACGGGTCACCCTGTACCCAGGCCTCCCCGCCGAGGAGCCGGGCCTCCGAGGAAGATGGGGTGTTATCTGCTGCCCAGGAGGCTGACGGGAGCACCTGTTCCTGGTGCGGAACCCCCACGGAACCCCAGGGCCTGTGGTGGAGAGGCCAACGCCACGGCGTTTTCGGAGAGCGCCATTAATAAGCTTTTCTAGAAGCTGCCAAGGTCCAGTCCGGTAATTATCCAGTTAGTTTGCTGAATCAGCTCCTGTAACCTTCCCGGCCCCGCTGCTAATTAGGCTGCAGCCTCTCGTCTCATTAATGAGCTTCCAGTTCATTTGCATGAGTGGAAAAATCGTGGGTATCGGGAGTTTAATAGGAACCCAATCACCGTCAGCCATGTGTCTTTTTGTTAAAATGTTTAACCTTTTATTATGACTCAGAAACATCTGTCGGCGTTCCTCTCCGGAAAGACGTGATGAATCCAGCAATCTGCAGGCGGCTCCCTGGCCCCGCCTCCCACACCTGGCACGTTCCCCTCAGGTCACAGGGCGGGAAGACAAGGCACCTGATGAGCTCGGGGTTCGAGAGCTGCAGCGGGAAGAAAGCACTCAGCTGAATATCTTCCTTTTGCACACCAGGAACGCAGCCCTGAGAGGTGGGCTGACTCCCTCGGAGACACGGAGCCGAGGCCGGAGCCCTGGCCGCCCCTCCGCTGACCAGGTGTCGTTCCTCACCATTCAGCACCCGCCCTGCGAGGCCTCTGAGGGTGCGAGTACCTGATCCTGGGATGCTCCCCACTCGCACCTGTCTCCCAGAATAGAGTGATTGTCCCTCCCACCCACTGCCTAGACCTTAGATTTATCTTCTGAACGGAGCTGGTGCGGTCAGCAGAATCGGGACCTGGCGGCCTCTGCCCTCGGTGCTGTGCCCACGGGTATGTTATATTAGGTGGCAAAAAGGGACATTGCAGATCTAATTAAGGTTATTCATCAATGGGCCCTATGCTAGAGAGATTACCCCCATCCCTCAGCGCCCCATGTGATCACATGAGCCCATAGGAGCGGAAAGGAAGCAAAAGGGGAAACTGTGCGGGTCGGAGGACGGGGTTGGAGACACACAGCGTGGGAACAGGGTCAGGACAGGGTTGGAGACACCCAGCGTGAGAACAGAGGGATGCCCTTGGCGGGTGTGAAGATAAAGGAAATAGAGACCCAGTCCTGCCACTGACCCCTGTTCCCAAGCTGGAATGAGTCTGGGCACAGGGCCCTGGAGAGGAGCCTGGCCAGCCCACACCCCCTCAGCCTCGGAGGCCCTAAGCGGAGGACCCAGTGGGCAAACCTCCTGGACTTCCAACCCTGCGTGAGGTGAGAACCGGTGTTCTTTTAAGCCACCAAGCTTGTGTTGTTTGTTACAGCAGCAATAGAAAATGAATGGGCCTAATCCATCTATCTTGTTCCACCTCCACGGCCACTGCCCTAGTCTAAGCCACCGCCACGACCCGCCTGGACCCCAGGAGCAGCCCCTCACCGCTCCCTCCGCACCGCTCTGGCTCACCTCCAGTGAGATCTGTCTTAATATGGCAGCCTAAACAATGTTTTCAAACAGATGCCTGGTTGTGTGACACCTGCCCAAACTTCACACACTCTGAGACATCGCAGACCATCAGGCATCTTCCCAGTGGCCTCTAGACAAACAACACGGGCCCTTTACGTGGCCCACGGACCATCAGCCACTGCTTCCTGACCACTTCTTCCCTGGGCCTGTCTCTTGGCACACACCCCCCACCACAGGCCCCGGATGCTCAGCCCCCTGCGGGCTCCTCCCTCCCTCTCCCCCTGACCTGGCTAACGTCCGCTCAGCCAGTCACTCCCGATAGAAACGTGCTGCCTTGCGGTGGACTGCGTCTGCCACCTGCTTCGACACCGTCTCGGCCCTGTGTCTTTTCCTTCGTGGCTTTTTTCAGACAGTGTGACCACACCTTGATGTACTTCACACCAGCATAAGGCTTTTCTGCGGGAAAGCATATTGAAAAGGTATCATGAGCCTGGAAAGTAATAAGCCCTCATTGAATAGGAAACACTATTGTATCTACGTGACACAGAATCTGAGTCGTGTGATTTTAGGGCACATACCCAGGACCCCGGAGAAACCCTCACCCCCCTGCTGGGGGTCTGGGGAGAAAGCTCTGGGCAGGTTCTGCGGGGTGAGCTACCTCTGCAGGTGAGAGAGCGTGACAGGAATGAGACCCAGCGCAATGCACGTGGGCAGCTCTGCCACTGGCACTACCACTCACCCGCATCCCACATCCCACAATAGACGTGTTTGCCCCAATGCCCGCCTAGTGTATAGTGGGGCATGTGTCCATGCCCAGCCAGTGAGCTGACTATGGCCACACAGAATTCCTGCTGCCCTGTTCCTACTTGGCCACCTCTGCAAGGGCCCGGAGGGACCCTCAGGCTGGCACTCAAGGAGGAAGCCTGCGAGGGACCGGGACTTGGGTTCTGACTTCAGGTATTTTTTCCCTCCAATCCATCAACAAATACTCATTGAGCTCATCTCTGGACAAGGCTCTTTGGAGAATGCAGAGAACTTAAGGCTTGATTCCTGCCATTGGCGTGATAATAAATATAATCAAAGGGGAAATACAAACACAGAGAAATACAGCCTAATCCAGGTTAGCATATGTGGCAGATGCTAGTTGCCCACTCATCAGTCATCCCTCCTTCCTTCTTGCCAACAGAATCACCAGTGTGCTCAGGTGTGACACCGCTGACATTCTGGGAATGTGGGTTTCCAGCCAGCTCCCAGGAAGGGCCGCGATGGGCCACAGCTAATCACCACCTTTCGGTTCTAGCACCAGTGATTGGTCCGGGCAGGCATGTGAGCCTCCTCCAGACACCGAGACAGGATGGATACCCTCTTGGGAGCAGGAACTTTCTTTCTGTGTGAGATGCTATTATGTGTGACTGTTGTGCCTGGAGCCATTTTGGAACCATCAGGCGATAACCCTAACGACCAAGAGCCAGCACCTGGAGGGTGGCAGGGAGAAGAGAGCGTGTGAGACAGGCTCTGGGTGGCTCAGAGTCTGTGACTCAGCCTCTGTGAGCCTGTAGAGCTGGTGTTAAGGAAGGGCACATGCATTGGGGGGTGGATGGAAATGAGGAAGCTACTCCTAAGTCTGTTACAACCCAATGGAAAGAGACGGACAGTCATAGTTTTTAAAACACTGCAAGGCTCAGTAGAATTGGAAAAGCAGAGCTGGTGTCTAGTAAGTATGTACCAAATTGGCCAAACTGGATGTTTATGGCCAATGTCAGTCCCAACAGGTAAATGCCCACGATGTGCCAGTGTTTCAGGATCCTGATGGTCACAGGAGTGGTGGACAGGGGAGCCCAGAAGCACAGAGGAAGGGAGCAGAGCCGTTGAGCAGCATCTTGGATGACAGGCAGGACTCACAGACAACAGGAGAGTCTGTTTCAGCCAAGGAACCAGTAAAAACAAAGGCACTGAGCTGCAACCGGGATAGTGTGTTCAATCTGGTAGCTACTCATTAACCTACAGAATGTGATATGTGAAAATTAAATTTATGAAGCATGCACACTGGAGGTAACTCAAGTTTGCAAAAGATGTCATTTATTTGAAAAATGTCAATGCAAGGTTTTTGGAAACATATTGTAGTAGCAAAATTATGTGTTTATTTACAGATAATGACAATTGTCAGCGTGTTAGCAGAGCTGGAGACATGCATAACTAACATGTTACAGTCAGTACCTTACAGAGACTCAGAATCAAATAACAGGTTTCTGGAATTCTACTGGCAATCGGTGGTAAAATAAATCCAACTCACATGTGCTATTTTTCCAGTTATTAGTTGTTGAATTTTAAGTAATACTTTAGATTTATAGCAGAATTGCAAAATAGTATAGATAGTTCTCCTATACCCTTCACTCAGCTTCCTCTCAGGTAATAGCTTAGATAAAAGTTTATTAAACCCAGAAAATTAACCTTAGCATAATACTGTTAATTCATTGTAGAATTTATTTAGATTTCAGCAGTTTAATCACTAATGTCTTTGGTTCCATTCTGTTACCCCACACTGTACTGCATCGTCATGTCTCATGGTCAAGTCCAACTGTGACTATTACCCATGTCTTCCATGGCTTGGGCACTGTTGGCGGTCACTGGTGAGTTATTTTACAGAATGTCCCTCAATTGGGTTTGTCTGGTATTTTCTCACAATTAAATTGAAGTCAGATCAGAAGGTACTCGATGGTAACAGAGTACACATTACTGGTGATGGTAGCCTTCATCCTGTTACTATGGTGCCATCTGCAAGAGGCAGAGGGCAAAGGTCATTATGAGGATCGGGTACTTTCTTCTGCCAAAGAGCATAAAGTGAAGATGATGATGGTGGTGATGATGGTAAAGATGGTGATGACAGTGATGATGATGATGATGAAGATGGTGATGATGATGATAAAGATGATGATGGTAATGGTGATAATGATGATGGTGGTGGTGATGGTGATGATGGTGATGAGGAGAAAGATTGTGATGATCATGGTGATGATGATGATAATGAGTGACATCCAGCACTATGGGTCCTTGATGTGGGACTGCACTCAGTGTGGGCCTAAAATGTGACTACACTCCTGCCATACTCAGGCCTCACAGTCACCCAGGCAAGTGGACATTACTCGTCCACACTTCGCAGTTAAGAGAACTGAGGGCCAAGGACACCATGTGCAAGGACTCATAGCTGAATAGATTCCTTTCTCTCTAATGTCCTTGCTCTTGAGCCCCTCACTCTCCTCCTACCCCAGGTGTGGTACAGCAGAAGCCTCAGGTGTGAGCCCAGTAGGCATTTGGCATCTTCAACAAGCCCATGTGTGGCAGCTCTGCCAGCTAGACCTACACCTGAAGTAACAGGAGGGGATGCAGGAGTGGACAGGTGCTCATCGCCAAGTGACAGTGGGAGTCATGGCCACAGAGCTGTGTGGCAGGAGGCAGAGCCGCATGGCAAAGGGTGCCAGGGTGGGGCCTCCAGACCTCCCTGCAATGGGGACAGCATCATGGCTTCCTGGACACAAACCATGTCATGGCTGGGACCCGGACTTTCTGGCTTTCCAAGCAGAGTGGCTGGCTGTGTTGGGAAAAGGAATCTGGGCTCAGTTGATGGTCAGGAGCCAGAGCGTGCTTCCTGTTCAGACCTGGCTGTGTGCACTCTGCCCTGGGTATGGGGAGAAGGCCAAGTCCAATTGGCTTGACACAAGAGCCAGCCTGACTGACCATTTATCTAGTTTTCATGGAGCCCGTGTGTGTGTGTGTGTGTGTGTGTGTGTGTGCGCGCGCGCGCAATGCATGTGTGTTTGTGTGTACGAACATACATGTGTGGGTGCACACGTATGTCCATACGCACCAGCCATATGTATTCCTGTGCTCACTGCCATGCACAGGCCATGGAGCACCTGCCACTTCACGGGGTGAGTTAAGTGAACAGACGCTGTGAGCTGCCAGCCCTCTTTCTGTGCTGGTGGGTTGAGACCTTGTTTGGCGAATTAACTGGGGACTCAGAGACGTGCACATGAACCCGACAGGGCACTAGACATGCGTGTGGGCGGGCTGCCTTTCAAAGCCTCCATGGCAAAGGGCTGCCAGCTTTTCTGATCCCTGTGCTCGGAGGACACAGTGGAGTGGAAGCATCAGCCTGGAAAATGCCCAGTAATCTATTACAAACATATTGTCCCCCAGTCCCTGCAGCGACGGGCCGGAGCCGGCTCCTTTGGCTCTTTGGCAGCCACGTCAGGTCTGATTCGGGCGCTGTGGAAACACCCTGCCTGGGGGTGGAGGCATCCAGAGGACGGAGCACCTTGCCTGAGAGTGAAGGGCAGCGAGGGCGGGTGAGAAGGGGAAGTGCATGTGTCCTGGGTGTCAGAGGGGGCACCGTCTGTGCCTCCGTCCCATAGTCATCCCAAAGCCCTGTGTCTCTGAGGCCCACCTCCACCTGCTCATATTCCCAAGCAGGTGTGCGGGGTCCCAGGCCTGATTGCATGCTCACCACCAGCCGGTCTTCAAACAAAGTAGCCACAAACCTGGCGTTCAGAGGCTGGGCGCAGCGGGCACCTGGCTTCCGACAGCCCAGGAGGGTCTCCCGGCTCAAATTCTCTGCCTCCTCTACTCTGACACGCAGCTCCTTGCTTCTCCATCAACTAGTTTTCACCTTAAGAAGACTCCTGCATTTTTCATCGAGAGCTTACTTCTATCCATGTGCTCACAGGGTCACATATGAGAACTAACAACTTAGCAACAAGGTATTTCATTGATGAATCCAGCCGCAGCCACCCTTGGCCTCTGGAAGGAGACTTGAAAGAATGGGGTGACTGGGGATGGGTCAATTTTGGTGAGAGGATAACTCAGAGCATCGCCGTAGAGCATGTGTGTGTGTGTGTGTGTGTGTGTGTGTGTGTGTATGATGTGTGTTCACATGTGGGTGGGTGTGCATGTGTATATTGCACATCATGAATAACTGACATGGAAGACACTGAGCCTACCTCTGCCTGGAAGAGCTTGCCAGGTGAAACAGGGCTGTGCCCAAGTCAGGACACACTGAGGAGCAATGGGACCCGCCTCCAGGGGCTGCTGAGGGTGCATGTAGGCACGAGGGAACCTGTCGGGGTGGCTTCGCTCGGCGGTGAAGGGCTGGCTTCAGTAATCAGGGAGCAACACCCTCTGAAAGTCCCTGTCAGACATTCGGGGTGGTAGTTGGTGACAAGACGCTGTGAGCAGAGGAAGGAGTGCAGGAAAGTGACGGGCATAGAGGAAAATGGTCATTGGAATGGACACAAATCAATTAGATGGAGACCAATAAAAATTCTAATCGCCAGGGTGAGGTGTTATTGAAGCTGACTCGCCTGAGCCGATGCCTCTCCATTTCCATTTAAATGTGATCAGTGGAGGTGGGCGGCGAGGTGGGGACTACAGCACCCACAGAGGAAGTGGCCAGCGTCCTGACGGGATCCTTGGGTGTGTGGGAGACGTCTGCAGGCTCCCGGGTCGCTGATGGGAAGAGGCTGACTGACACTCCTGCCCTGGAAGTGGGGAACCGCCAGGGGTCGCAGGTCGGGGCCAGCTTCTGGTGCATTCACCCCCATCTCCCACCCGGCTCTCACATCGGACAGCGGGCCGGGAACCAGATGTGATGCTCCGTCCAGCTTTCTTATCATTATCCCTTCTGCCTTTGTGCCCGCCGCCCTGAAACCCCCTCACTGCAGCTGCTGCTTCTTTCCCACCAAAAGCAGGGAAAGCCGCAGCTTTGGACACAGAAACAGGCTAGTCTGCCTCAGAACCCCAGAGCATTGTAGGCGAATGCATGAAAGTGAGAGGAACAGAAGACACATTGCGACGTGACTGTTCAGGCCAAGACCGTTCTCGTTATCAACCAGCGTTTGCACGGATGTCACTGGGGCTGCTGAGTGCTGTTCAACCGATGTGCAAAATACCCCATGGCGACGTGCTCAGGCCTCGGCTCCTGTCTCGCAGGAGGAGCGTTAATTAGGCTCCATGGCATATCAGTGAGGAGAGGCATGGCAGACACATCTGCAGCTAATGGCGTGTCCACGCTCTGCTATCAAACTGCACTCCATCACTGACTCACAGGTCAGCCATCCCTCACGGTCCCTGGCCATTCACCATGGCACTGCCCTGCACACCAGGCTGGGATCGGAGCCTCCCGGGACCCTGCTGCGAGCTGCCCGTGGTAGGGCACTCTGCTCAGCCACCCTCCCACCCGTCCTGGCCACAGGGACTCCCATGCGCCGCCGTCACCCTCCAGGTGGGACTAAGACAGTGATGGACTTCAGAGCTGTCACTAGTTTGCAGTGCAAATGTCAGGGACCGAGAGGGTGGGGACAGGCGGGGGCCAGAGCTGAGAGGCCTAGTATCCAGGGCCACACGCCCCCAACATGTCCTCATCACCCACCTGCACCAGCCCGGCCCCCAGGCTCCTGTCTGCTGGTCCCTCTTTCCTGCAGGAGGAAACCTGGCTCCTTGATGTGGCCCCGCAAGTTCTCCAGATTCTGATCCCGACCTCCTCCCCACCTGCCCCCCAGCCCCTCCTCCACGGGGAGCACTGCTGCCAGCGTGCCTCTGTCCTTGCTCACAAAGCAACAGTGACATCAGCGATGACCGGAAACCCTCCAGACACAAAATCCTCCGGAACAGAAATACACCCGGACCTCAGTCTACACCCCCGGAGCTCTTAGCCCGAGACGTGGGAACTTTTTCTCTCCAAACCAGGCCTCTTCCTCACTCCGCCTGCCTGTGTCCAGGGCCTATTTAGCGCCTCCTCTTGGGCATCTAAGAGGCATCTCAACGTAACACGTCTGAACCCACTCTTGACTCCCCTCTCCTTGGGCGCCCACATGCAGTTCCCCAGGAAACCCGTCGTCTTTCCCTCCTCACACCCACGCATTCACATGCACATTCCACCTGACCCCTCACCCACCCCCCGGTGGCCTCCCAGCTCCCCCCGCCAACCCGCCCCAGACCCCGCAGAGTGAGTAGCACTCCACGGCACAGCTCCGATGGCTCCTCTCACCAGATAAAAGCCCTCGTTCCCAGACCCCCTTGCAGGTCTTTGCACACGTTGGGCGCTCCTGCTACAGCCCGCTCTCAGACATCTGTGTGGCTGAGCACCCCACATTTCCAAGCATTTGCTCACTTGTTTGCATTTAAAATGAGCCTCTCTTGAGCACCCCGCTTGCCATCGTGACTTACCACGCTCCTCTTGCCGTCCTGACCTCCCCTCTGCCTGACTTTTCCCTTTAATATTGACCCCTCTCTACACCCCACAGCGCACCGGGCATTGCATGTATGCCTCTCTGCTCTGAGAGAATGGAGCCCACAGGGCAGGGCTTCCTTCCTGTCCTGTTGTGTTTGGGGCTGCAGCCCAGCACCTGGGACGTCACTGGGCACGTGGAAGACATTCGAGGTGAATGAATGAATGAAGTCACTTGGCACGGAGCATTAGCCGTGAAAGTAACTCTGGGGCTGATCCGGCCACACCTCCTTTGTTAAAGGAGGGCATTTTTAATTGTGTCCCAGAAAGATTAAGATATTTCTCTAAGAAAGTGCCACGTCAGAGCGTTCTGGTCTGCTGTGTCTGTATTTGCTTAGTTTACATAACCAGCATCACCGTATAGAACCTGCTGCCTCCCTCCGGTGTCCACTGCCTGGCGGAGGCCTGGCTGTGTCCGAGGCCTCCTAGCCCGTTGTGCCAGGGCCCACGGACTCTCGGGGAGAAGGCTCCACACTCACCCGTCCGCTCCTCACAGAGCGCACTTCAGAGCATGGGCCTGCCGTCCTCCTCTCTCCCGAGATCTGAATGCTCTCCGGGAGGGACACACCCTGCCCAGGGCTTTAAGGCCAATCATGTGGGCAAAACAAACTTCTGTCTGTGCCACTGGGCACTTTTTAGTCTGTTTGTTGCAGCAGCACGTCTGTGCTCTAACAAAAAACAAAAAGCATCCTTTTTCTCAGGTGGTCTTCCTCCTGGCCCTCAAAACCACCAAGATAGATTCCAGTCCTGCTTGAAACCTTTGGCCTAAGCTCGGTCATATGATCATGTTTTGTTGCAAGGGTGCTTGGGAGTTGTAGTGTCTACCTCAATGCTATGTTCCCAGCTAACTCATTGGAGACAGGGAGTGGGGCTCTGGTACCAAAGGAAAAAGGAGGTGGGGAGTTCTGGAACTCTCAGCAATGTCTGCCACCCCCGGCACCAGGCAATGGTGGCTGGAGGGGCAAGGCCAGTCTAATCACCCCTGGCCCTTCATGTGCTCAAGTTGAGGGCTGTGTTAGAGAGCGGGTGTGAGGAAAATATCACACGTGCTTAGCTAACTCCTGGGTGACCTTGGGGGCACGAGCTAACCTGCCACAGGGCCCTCTAATGTCCTGGCTCACCAAACATGGAGAGGCAGTGTTCCATTCAACCAAAACCACAGTGAAGACGCACCTGGCAACTCAAGGCCGGTTCCTGGCAGGCTGCAGGCTGTGGTTGCAGAAGGGGGAAGCCCCAGCGTTGGCAGATGGAAAGCAGTGTCTGGGAGGACACTGGGCATCTCACAGGAAGTGGTGGGACCAGCTTCAGGGGATGTGGCATCGGCAGGCGTGCTCACAGCAGCAGCAGCTTGCTGAATGGGATAGATTCTAGAAAGTCAGCTTCGCCTTTGGATGTGGGACATGCCCTGGAGACACCACAGTGTCCTGACTGGATTCAATCCTGGTACACGGGAGCTATCTCCAGGAAGCTATGGAAATACATGAGTGTGTGTGCATGCATGTGTGCATGATTCTGTGCATGCACAAAGTGAATGTGAAAATGCATGTGTGTTCATGTGTGTGCACCCATGCCAATATGTGTATGAGTGGTGTGTGCGCACATGTGTGCATAAGTAAGTGTGCATGAGTGTAGTGTGTGTGGATGTGTGTTCACGTGTGCATGCATAAGTACGTGCTCATGCCATATATGTGCATGGGTGTGTGTGTATGTGTGTGTGTGTGCGCATAAGTGTCGATACTCAGTACTATCAACCCAAGTGAGTGGGCACCCATGAAACCTGTTATTAAAGGTCATAGGCCCGTGTTTTTCTCCACCAGGAGGCAGTCCTGGGCAAAGAGGTCAGAAAAGCCCAGTTCATCATCCCAGTACCGACAGGTTCTGAGGAGCCCACCACTTCCCAGGCCAAGCAGAGCAGCCTTCACCCATGCACAGCGGCTGCCGACCCTCATTGTGAGTAAAGAAAATGGAGTTTGTGGTGTTAGGAGGTACCTGGTGTTTGCCTATCAGAGCGCTGCAGACCAAGCCTGGACCTGTCTCAGAGCCCTAGCCCCATCCTGAATAACACGGAATGTCCTCAAATGGATGTGGTCTCCACTGTAGGAACCCCGGTCTCCGGCCAGGGCAAGGAACAGGGTGCTGCGGCCGTTTCCTACTCGAGGCAGCGCTGAGGTCCCTGTGCCACAGGGAAGACAGGTCACAGCCGTTCATTTCCATAAGATATGCTAATGGGCTTCCTATTTCTTCCTTTCTCATTATGCTGTGTCCCTTTCTGTTCTCTGACACTTAGCTGTGCCAGTGTGACACCAAGCCTGCCAGGGCCTGCAGGCTCCCTGACTATGAAAGGTCATGTGCATGAAAGTACGTAGGACGCAGTAAACCTTCAGCAACTGTAAGGTCTTTCTTCTCCTCTTCTGAAGTTAAATTCTCCGGGGGTGGTGAGAGGACGAAGGGGAGAGGTACAAAGTTTGTCACTCGGGCATCAGAGAAAAATGTCTGACTTCCCAAGGTGCATCGAACAAAGCAAGTCCCAGAAAATGCCCCATCAGCCGGCAGAGATTGGAGCTAGCAGATGTGAGCTGCCTCACCCGCCGCTGCCGGCACGGCATTCCTAGCAGTGTCTGCCCAGTCACCACGTCAGTGTCCTGGGCAGGACTCTGGAGCTCCACATGCAACAAAAGCGATTTCCCATCCCTGCCCACAGGCAGCAGCCCAGCCCCCAGGCCGGTCCTACTGGACCATGAACCTGCACAGGCTGACTGAGCAGATGAAGACAGTCCCGGGTCAACCCTGAAGTCGGAAAAGGGTGCTGGGGCCGGGCCACCGCCAGCTCCCCGTGGGGCAGAGCCCTGGGGAGAGGGCTGAAGCTGAGCGGAGGCAGCACAGCAGGTGGGGAGGGAGGCGCTCCACGCACCACCGTGAGGCAGGAGAACGGAAGCGCGAGCAAGACGGCCATCAGCGCCACAGGGCGCCCTGGGAGCCGCGGCTCTGGTCTGCGTGTCCCCGCGGCAGCGCTCACGCTGCTGCTACCTCAGCAGTCAGAGTTCGCCACCCACATAGCTCCCTGCTCACTTCCTCACGCATCTGTGCCTACGTTTCTTCAAAGACCTCCATTTAAGCGCCACCTTTTCCACTTACCTAAGGCCAAGGTGACCGTGGAGAGCCTCCCACTGCTGAGCCAGGCAGCCTGTCTGTGAGGGAGAGCACAGACACTGTGGTCTCTGAGGGCACTTCTCCTTGAACTTCTGTGACTCTGAGGTGGGATCGGACCCGGGCAGGACCGGGGCTCTGAGGCCAGAAAGCAGAGAGGAACGCTTTTTGATAAAGGATGATTAGTAATGACTTTGCTGCTTAGTAGTACTGTGATTATCACACATGGTCTTACATTGCTCATCTGGGATTCCAAATGATATTTTATCACCATTAGCAACTTTTTTTCTCCTTTTATTTATCATTCCACAAAACCATTATAGAGTCAACCTCATTTGATGGTTAATAGGGGTTCAATTCTCTTCGTTGACTAAGTCAAGCTGCGTGCATTAAATTCTGTAATAACAGACAAAAATTATGAAGCTGTTCCTATGCTAAGTGTTATATTTATTACCTTCTCTGATTCTTTTAACAAGCTATTAGGAATCAGAAGTTTAGGGGAATTAAGTGATTTGCCCAAGGTTACACAGCTGATAAATATTGGAGCTGAATTTTGAACATAAGCATCTGACTCTGGAGTTCTAACCCCGGGGTGGGAGTGGGGGGCGGGGGTGGAGAGGGTCAGTAGCAGAATGTGCTTCCAAAGAAAAACAACCATCAGATGGTCTTGTAATAAACAATGTACAGTTCACACATAGCGTATTCATAGGCAGCATTTTCCTAAGAATATCCCGCAACAAAAACAACGGCTCAAGGGCTGCTGGAAAGAAAGGCCATCATGGGCAGGCAGCCGGTGGCTGTGCAGTGCCCTCAGCAGTGTGCACAGCCACGGCGGCCACGGCGGCCTGAGGCCACACGCTCTGCCTCTCCAGGGCCAAAAGCTCGGCACAGGGCTGCGCAGGGAGTTCTGACCTTCCCCCCAGAATCACCTCCTGGGACTATAACCAGGAGGATGAATGTGTGCAGGCATGCGTAGATGCAGATCAGAAAGAGAGAGACAGAGAGAGGGAGAGAGAGAGACCTTCTGAGTCTTTGACAATTGTCCATATGCTGTCCCCACTTCCTAACTCCCATTCTCTCCCCCACCCACTCCAGTATGACGTTCACCCCTACCACTCTGCTGGAACTTGCCTCCCATCATCAAGGTCACCGATGACCTAGACTCTTGATACTCAAGAAGTGTGGCCCAAGGACCAGTGCAGCGACATTGCCTGCAGCTTTCTGGAAATGCAGAGTCCTTGGCCCACCCCCATAATCTGACTTTTTTAAGTATGTTTTTCTTTATTTCAGAGAGAAAGGGAGATGAAGAGAGAGACTGAAACAACAATGATGAGAGAGAATCATTGATTGGCTGCTTCCTGCATGACCTCCACAGAGGATTGAGCCTGAAACCTGGGCATGTGCCCTGACCAGGAATTAAACTATCTGTGGTCTCTGGTTCATAGGTCGATGCTCAACTACTGAGCCACACCAGCCAGGCCAAAATCTGATTTTAATAAGATCCCTCTGCTCATGAACGATTGAGAAACTTCAGATCTTCCCAAAGCAAATCTGCCCTCCGTGCTCTTAGCTACACGTGCAGAGCTGACCACCAACCCCTCTTGAAACAGTGTGCTTGGGCTCTGGTGATCTGACTGACCACCCCCCTCACTGGCCATTCCTGGCCAGTGCCCTTGGCTTGCTTTCTTCTTCTCTCTCCCCGTTTCTCTATCATCACGTGACCTGGCTTTGTTTCCTGTGTGCCCCACTTCTCTACTTATACTTCTCCCAGGTGACCTATCCAAGCCCTCCTACCCAACGATGGCACAGACTCTCTCTCTCCAACACAAACTTCACCCCTGGGATCTCACCTATAATACGTTTGTCCACTGGACAATGCCTTCATGTGCACTTGGGTATTTAATAAACACCAAAAATAACGTGACCACATGGAACCATAAACACCATATCTCGTCTCTCTGAGGCTTCTCCGTCCCAACAAATAGTGCGACCCCCACCGTGTGCTTGGGACAGACATGCAGAAAGCAACTTCTCCTCATATTCCACATCCAACCAGCACATCAGCAGCACTGTCTCCACAGTTAGTCCCACATCCAAGCATCTTCCGCTCCCTTTCACAGCCCTATCTAGTCCCTATCACTGCAATTGCATCCTAATTGCTGTCCCTGTTTCCATGCTGGTCTATTCAACAAATGGCAGCCAGTATTTTTTTAAGCCATAAGTCAAAGAATAGTACTACTCTGCTCAAAACCCTCCAATCCACTGTAATGATAATAATGTCCAATTTTCTTTGCATATAGTGAGGATAGTTTTAGCTGCAAGTCACCGAGACCCAACAAAAGTTATTTTACATATTACTGCTAAATAATGTGAAAGTCCCGTGGCCCCCAGGTTGACCTGAGAGCTCCATAACAGCAGTGAAGACCATCTCTGCCACCTGTTCTCTCCAGCGCATCAGCGATGCTTTACCTCATGGATACAAGAGAGCAGCTGCGTCTCCAAGTGTCACACTGTCACGTGCAATCAGAGTAGGAAGCAAGGGGAGGGAGGGGCATCTTTCTCAAATGCTCTAAACAGACTCCTTCTCAGATCCCAAAACAGTGTCCCATGACCAGCCCTTTTCGGGAGGAAAGCAGATGAAGGTCCAGAAGAACAAGGATTTGCTGTGGCCCTGCCTCTCGGCCTCCTAAGATGGGGCTATTCCTTTTCTCAGTGGCGTGTGCCTTTACTCTTAGTGTAAACCTAATACATAAGTGACCTCAGGGCCACACTGCCCCTCGGAGGAGTCACTGCTTTGGGCCCATTAATACCAGAACAAGCAGCAGCACCTCGTGTGGAGAACTTTGTTCATGGGGAAGCTTTTCCTCCAAGGAGTGCCAGGGACTCCCGATAAAACAGCTCACACCACCTTAGCAGGTGCAGCTGAACCCATGTGGCTCAGAGTGGGACGAGCAGATTCCTTTGCGCCTCAGGAACGCTCGCCAGCGGGGTCAGCAGCTGGGTGCAGGCGGGCCTCTGCGGGACTGGGGCCTTCAGCGCATGATCAAAGCCCAGGTGTCAGGTCCGAGGACTCAGGGCGGCCAGCGCTGGGTTAGTCCCTTACCAACTCACCTAAGCTCTCGTGCCTCATTCTGGGAGGTGATTGACAGCACGTCCTTAAGAGAAGTCAGCAAAAGCAAGATGTTTTTAAAGGCTTCACACAGAAGCAGTAGAAACTGAGTTATTAGCGGGTAGCTTAGCCGGTCCCGTTGACCAAGCTCTGGAAGGTGGTGTGTGACTAGGACTTCTGCAATGTGTCACGTGAGCCACAATGATGAGTCACCCACTGGGTTAGGTGTTCCCAATCATATCAATGGTATATGCAAACCTTTCATAAACCCCGTGATGCCAATACTGTCAGCCCCATTCAACAGCTGAAGACCAGGCAACTGTGACATGGTCATTGCTGATCAACACCAGGGCACAGTCATGTCTGGCAGCAACACTGACTGTCCATCCATCATGCTCCCCTCAGGAACGCTGGGCCACAGGCCACTTCTATGTCAAAGGACAGGAAGTGCCAGTCCAGACTGAATGGAGTGAGTGGCCTCAGGTCAGCTCTCCCAAGTCATCCCTAAGCATCGGAGGGTGCAGAGCAGCAGAGGACACTGAGAAACAAGGCTGGAAGTGCCACCCACTGGGGCTGGGGGGCTGCTGATGCTGGTGGGAACCCCGCAGATCTGGGTAGAAAAAACCTCGCCAGACCTCACCGTGTGGCAGGCTGAAGCTGCGGACCCCGGGCAATGCATGCGAGCAGGCACTGCAGCCCTTTCTCCGTGTATCTCCACACTCAGGCTGAGCGCTGGACACTGGACAGCCGTTTCCCCTCTGGCTGGCTCTGTGAGGTGGGAAGACTGCTTTCTCTAACACCATTCCTGCCCCTAAACTTACCAACCCAACTTGTGCGTCCTCCTTCGGGCAGGAGCCACATCCTAAAACATGTCTGAGTTAGAAATGCGGGCGGGCTTGCTGGTGGCAGTAAATCAAAGTATAGTACCCCACAGAAAGCCACTTTATAACGGCAGCCACACTGACCACGAAGAGCCCTTTGTAAGTTCACAGCGGCGCGCAGAGCATTCAGGCGGACATCAGCCGGAAGCCAGGAGAGCCAGGGCCCGGCTGAGGGGCCCGAGGACCTGAGAAATGGATCAGGTGATGCCCATCGGCTGACCCTTAGGAGCTGGATTTGATAAGAGCCTGAAACCACCAATAGGTAAACCAGGATGTGAACCCAAACATTGCCTGCTCTGTGGCCACGGTGAGGAAGACAAGGACGCGGCCTTCTTCAGAGATGACTAAGGAACTGAAATGGGGGCTGGGAACCACACTGCCAACAAGGGGACACCCCGAAAGGCACCGAGGAAGATCACTTCTCCAAAGCTAACCTCCGTGCGTCCACACACGGACTGTCGCCCTCAGTCAGGTCTGGAAGACATTGCCTCCGAAGTCACAGCAGAAAATCCCACAGCGAACAGGCTGAGGGACAGACAACAGCATCATCAGGGAGGAGCAGCCAGAGGAGACAAGGAGGCGCATGACATCAGAAACAATACCCGCAGCTGAAGAAGCACGCAGAGCCGAGACCTTCCGGAAGGACATCCGTGGCAGGAGCGATGGAGGAATGGCGCCACAGGAACTGCAACGTCATCTTCTGAACCCAAACCCAAGACCTTCAGAGGCAGACAATAAAAGTCCGGAAGTGGCAATGGGGAGCAGGCAGGACATCTGTCCCCACCCTGGTCCCGAGGGTGACGGCAGGGAAACCCTGTGCTCAGGGCAAGGCAGCAAGGTCCAGCTCCCTGAGGAGGGGACGGCAACGCAACACGCGCCGAGAGTTGGAGGAGAAATGGAAAGTAGAGGGTGTCTGATTGAGCATCTGTAGACCTTCACGCTGTCTCATCCAGCCTCCCACAGGACAGCACAGCCTCCTGATCCATGTGGAAAGCAGAAATGGAGCGCGGGTGTGCCCGGGCAGCCACCCTCCCCCCTTTGCTCCCAGGGAAGAGAGAACCGTCCACACCTGCCCCTTCTCAAGGACTCCACTCGGCGCTCTGCTCTCCTTCAATGCCCGTCTCTCCCCTTCTGGTGGGTCATTCCAATCACCATGGAAACATGCTCTAAGGCAACACCTCCCCTTGAACTGTACCTCACACCGGCTAATAACCATGGATTTCTCCTCCGCACACACGTCACCTTCCCAAGCCAGCTGTCAGCACCTGCCAGTCCCCTCGATCACTTTGGGTTCATGCTCTGGCACCTGAGTCAGGGTCGCCTGTCACCGCGCCAGCCCGCCTCTCCTCCCGCCTCTCCTCCTGCCTCTCTAGGTGCGGACAGGGTCCTTTCTGAGCCCGAGCTCACCCCTTCCCCACCAGCCCCTCTGCTGCCCACGTTCTTGCCTCCTTCGTGCGACTGCGCCGGGTGCTATGCAGTGATGGACAGCCAGAGCTGAGAGACGTAGTGACCATCAAACCAGGCCCCTCGTTTTCCTGTTACCCCCAAAGGGCGGCCAATTTCCCAAGATCTATGGGGACGCCATGCTGAACTTCAGGACGGTTCGCTGCCCGGCTTCACGTGGGGGGCTGTAGCCAGTGCCAAGGTTGTTCTTCCTGTTTCTCTGTGGGGCACATCCAGCCTTGGCAGCTCATCCCACTGGAACTCGTGTGGCATGTGCCCTCCTGACACCCCACACTTCGGGTCCTGAGAGAGAAGAGAGAATGCCTCCCACTGCCGCGGGCGCAGACCAGGTGGGGTTCCAGCCGCAGGAACGGAGCCTGAGGAGGCATCTGCTCCGTGCCCACCCGCCCCGTTCAGGCTGTTTGTTGTGCTGTATCCGGGGCAACTGAGCCCAAGACAGTGGCTGTGCCAGAGCCGTGAATGCACAGGGAACGGAGACTGAGCACCCAGATGTTCCTTGGCAATGACAAACACCGGACATGTGGAGACATCTGGAGGATGCCCGCCTCCCAGCACTCACCTGGAGGCTGGGGACTGCAGACACAGCGTGCTGTGAGCGGATGGAACAAACAGGCCTCTGACAGCTCCACAGGATGCAGCATCTGGGCCGGCCCCGAAAGAGCAGCCAGCGTCCGTACGCCTGGCATCTCCTAACAAAACGCCGACGGCAGGGGGTGGGCGGGAGATCCAACATGAAGGCAGGCAGCCCTGAAGCGAGCCTTGCTCTGTGAGGGCCGCCTAGGCCTCACTTCAGGGGAACCTGCCTGACGCTGGCAAAGGCGCTGAGAGCCCACACTCTAGGTCTCCTCTACCCTGGGGCTTCCAAGCCCACTGAAGGGGCAGACTCCGAACTGTGCCCTCGGGGCCCACCTGTCTAGATGAGAGAGGAATGCGCAGGCGTCATGGCAGAGCACCTGAGTCCGAGTTTGAGTGGCGTCTCAGCTCCTAAAAGACAGACATACAACACAACAAACCCCTGGGAATTAAGGGCCTGTGACAGGGCAGGGGAGGGGACGCTCAGAGCAGGGGGCGGGGAAGAGGAGGGTGCCTTGAACCTGAGATTCAGGAAGATCACGGAGCCAGTTCAGGTGCCGGAGCATGAACCCAAAGTGACCGAGGTGCTGACAGCTGGCTTGGGAAGGCGACGTGTGTGCGGAGGAGAAAGTCCATGGTTACTAGCTGGTGTGAGATACGGTTCAAGGGGAGGTGTTGCCTTAGAGCATGTTTCCATGGTGATTGGAATGACCCACCAGAAGGGGAGAGATGGGCGTTGGAGAGAGTGGAGCGCCAAGTGGAGTCCTTGAGAAGGGGCAGGTGTGGACAGTTCTCGCTTCCCTGGAAGCAAAGGGAGGAGGGCAGGGGCCCTGGCGAGAAGTGCCAGGCTAACAGTGCCAGCTGCTGTTCTGAGAAGGAAGCTGCCTTTCCTTTTGTGGCAGAAACGGCAGTGACAGTGAGTCCCCAGCAGCAGGGACCTGGGGGGTCATCCTCAGTGAGTCCCCCCCCATAGCAGGGGCCCCGGGGGGACAGCCTTAGTGAGCGTCCTCCTCCCCCATAGTAGGGGCCCCAAGGGGACAGCCTCAGTGAGCGCCCCCCCTCCCGTAGTAGGGGCCCGAGGGGGATATCCTCAGTGAGCCCCCAGCAGCAGGGGTCCAGGGGGACAGCCTCAATGAGCCCCTAGCAGCAGGGGCCCTGGGGGGACAGATCAGCGATGCCTTGTGGCAGTGAATGCAGAAGCCGAGGCACCAGCAGGGTGTTGACTCTGAGTGTGGGCTTGATCCTTTCCCTCTGGCCGCTATGTTCTCAGGAGATAAGTATTTTGAGCCAAAGGTAACTGAGGCATCGCGATGTTTTTCAGCTAGGCCACGGTGGGAAGGCGTGACAAACCTTGGGCCTCAAAGCTATGATGCGTGGTGGCGACCTTCAGGCCATTCCTTGACTGGACCTGGGGTCGGCTGCTCTTCGAGACGAGGAGGCCCACACTCACATGCAGACAGAAAGCAGAAATAACGTGTGTGAAACGGGAAGAGGAAGGGCACGGACAATGGCAAGTCACAGACAACCCAAGCTGGCTTCGCTTGCCAGAGAGCGGGCGTCCCTCGCAAATTCGAAAACCACTGGTCAAAGGCACGATGCCTTCTTGGGCGTCTCAGAGCCCAAGGCAGACGTTGCTGTGCACTCACCCGGGCTCTGCCCGCTGGGCTCCAGGACCTTCTCCAAGCTCTGTAATGAAAGGAGCTAAAACCCTGCAAAAATGCTCTGTGTTTAACACTTTTATTACAGACACCCCTGAGGTTTCGGAGAAATGCCTAGATTACTAAAGAGCACACCAAAAACCTGTATCTTCTCAGGAAGACTCACTCCTGTGCGAGCCCAGGCAGCTGCTTCTTCCTCTGGGCCTCGCTGTCCTCATTGGGGAGCGAGGGCTCAGAGCCCCATGACCCACCGCCCTGCCCACCGGCTCCTTGAGGCTGAGCAACTGTTTTCTGATGGAGTGGGAGGGGCATGGGGGGCTCTCAGGACTTTCTGCTCCATTTGTGTGTGAATCTGAACCTGCTCAAAGCAATAAAGTTGGTATTTTCTATTGACTTCAGAGAGGGGATCTGGGGATGGGGAGTGGGGGGGGGGGGAGAGATTTTATTCCACTTATTGATGCATTCATTGGTTGCTTCTTGTAAGCACCCTGACTGGGGATCAAACCTGCAACCTTGGCACATTGGAACGATGCTCTAACCAGCTGAGCTACCAAGCCAGGGCAAAACAATAAAGACTTTTAAAATAGCCCTATCTGGTTTGGCTCAGTGGATGGAGCGTTGGCCTGCAAACTGAAGGGTCCCAGGTTCGATTCCAGTCAAGGGCACATGCCTTGGTTGCAGGCTCTTCTCGGGACTGTGCAGGAGGCAACCAACCAATCGATGTGTTTCTCTTACGTCAATATTTCTCTCTGTCTTTCTCTCTCTCTCTTCCATGCGCTCTAAAAATTAATAGAAAAACATCCTCAAGTGAGGATTAAAAAAGAAAAAAAAAAAAGAGCAGTATTGGAAAATGGTTTAAATCTGAGTAAAGCCTGTTGTTCAAAAGCAGTAATAACTGACTGAACACTGTATTAACCCAGTAGAATAATAAGACATGTTACTTTGAAATATACAAAATCATGTGACTAGCCCTGAGTATAATTATTCATCTATAACTACTTCTAATACTTTAATGATTTCTCCCCCAAATATATATATTTCACATAGTTAGGATCATATTAAGAATGAAATGTTAAGCCTTTTGTGATTCACATATATCTTAAAGGTTTTATCCTTCACCTAAACTCATCAAAATGCCATTGTAACCACTCCGGACTAGTCATACGTGAGGACGTTAATACCATCCTCCTTGGTCCTTATACATCCCCGTTTTGTCCATCCCAGATGTCACTCCCCCATGCTCCATTGCCATTCCTCATTCAGTTCCGGAAGAAGTCGGCTCAGAAGAAGAGGCATGGACACAGTCTTGGTGGTCTTGCTTTCAGAGAATCTAAGCCAACAAAACCTTCTTAAATGATGCTGTTTCCTCATTTGAAAGTATTCACCATAAGATCCCTTAAACCACTCACTCCCCTCAGATTCCGAACTCATGTTCTATTTATTAAAACAAAGTGACCGCTCCTGGGAACATGTGGTCTCTGGCCCCGTGGGTCTGAGGAAGGGCCTGAAACCTTATTTTCTTGATTGATTCTGATGGGATCCCATGTTGATTTATTGCTTAGAAGACTGAGCTGTGGCCTTGAGGAGTTGGAGTTCAACAGGAAGGAGAGTGCTGTTGTGTGAGGGGCAGAGCCCCGCCCGGGCTCCACTCTCCAGCCTGCACCAGGCACAGGACTGAGTCACCCACAGGGCAGGCACCTGTTCCAAATGGGCTCCAGGCTCTGATGGGCCAGTGCAGCCCTGTGGCCACCCATCCATACCTCTGCAGCCCCAGGTCACACATCGCCAGGCCGGCTCCACTGCGGCCTAAACATTTTTCATACCTATTTTTTAATCTCAATTATTTTGCATAAAGAATTCCACTCTAGGTTAGAATGTCCCAAAATATATTCTTGGGAACTCTATCCTGTGTGATAAACATCAGACACACACACACACACACACACACACACACACACACACGAGCCGTGGTCACATCAATCTGAGGAGAGCATAGTCTATTGCCCTCTTGGAAAGCAACAGAACATTAGCATGTCAAAGTCTCTGCTGAGTCCTAAAGGACAAAAAGCTGGCTAATGGAAGAACAATCAGAGAAATTAACTCATCTTACCCAAATAAAAAGAGTACCAGTGCCACCCCGTTGACCCTTTTGTGCTGGGATGTCCCTGACACCCATTCCTTCCATCTGCTGAGCTTCTGTCACTGATGACGTAAGTGAAAGATATGTCTCCCCAGTTCATTTCACAAATAGGGCCTGTGATGGGAAGACATCAATATTTATGGAATGAATGGGTGAATGAGTGAATAGATGAATAAATAGTTCAATATTTCCTTCCAAGAGGACTCTTTTTAAACATTGAGATCAACAAGTTTTTGGTGTGTAATATTCGTGTGTGTGTGTGTGTGGGTGTGGGTGTGGGTGTACACACCTGGGTGTCTCGGTGACTAGCTGTCCAGGCAGTGAGGCCCCTTGTCCTGGAGGCTCTCAGCCCATGGCCCCCGTGGTCCTCATTAGCCCCAGAGGCAGGAGCCAACCCGGTCCTCTCACCTCAGCTGGTGCGCTGTCAGCACAGATCAAGCTCTTCCTGCTCAGCTCACAGCAATCACGACTTCGGAACCTGGGATAGGAAGGCGGTAGATTTTATGTGATTAGCCGCTGAGATAAATGTTAATTAGTTTTCAATTTCCACGGAGGACCCCACTGACAGAGGGTTTGCTAAGTCAGTTAATGGCTACGGATGATGGTTCCACAGTTGGGCTGAGGGATAAAGAGCTATGGAGACGAGGGCTGGCAGGTGTGAGCGCGAGGCCGGTGGCACATGACGTTACGAAACCCACTGGAAACGGTCGTAGTCATCGGGAGAAGCGGAACCAGGAGTGGGAAAGGGTAAGGGACACGGCTGGGTGCAAGGCCAAGCATTTTTATTGTTTCACTTTAGGAAAAAATATATCATTGAGCCCAAAATTTCAGAATTAGGACAGGAGTGATGGGTAAATAATAATCTAGACCCAATGCCAGGTTTTGTTCAGTGCTGCCCGGGAACAGCCATTCTCACACCGTGAGAGGTGGGAGCCAGACTCGGGTCCGAAAGGACAAAGAGAGGGAGGGGGCTGGGTGGGTGTTTTGAATAGCAGATAGCATAGAAATAGACTTCATGTGTTTGGGCATGAGAAAGTTTTCATTCCATATCCAAGCCACAGGTGCTGACTTGGGCAAGTCTCAGAAGCTTCTTGAGCCTCAGTTTTATCTTTTGGCAAAAGGGGGTGTTACGTCCCCTCCCTTGTGAAGGTATATCGAAGACTAACAGGAATAACATGCCCATTGCCCTGTGCTGGCCTGCACACCAGAGTGTCTACAAACTGTGGGTAAGTTTACAAGGTCAGGCACCTTGACCTCCTTGGCGAGTAAGTTCCAAAGTTGGCTAATGGCCTACACCATTGGGGTTGCTGTTGCCAGAGGAGCTGAGAGTGAGGCTCGGCAGCCGGGATGCAGGGCAGACGCAAAGCTGGGCTCCAGGTGCGCAGACTCATAGCCCAGGCAATGGCTGTTCCGCTCACGCCCGCCTCCCCCAGCTCACCCAGGCGATGCTGCCAGAGCCACCAACGACCATCCTCTCCACCTCTGGGTCTAGGGTCAAAATACGGTCCTGTAATCCCTTCTCCCATCTAATGTACTGAAATAAGTCAAAGTTTGTGAGAAAAGGCCCCAGCTGATCATTTCTTTGTTTCCAACTTGACGTTCTCTCCCACCACAAGTTGGCCAAACCTACCCACTAGCGATGGTGCCTGGGCACCAGCTCAACAGATCGCACCATGTGCTCACACTTCCACGTGGTGGACGGCTCTCAGCCCAGAGTGTGTGCCTGAGGGAGCTAGGAACTCAAGGGAGCCAATCAGGGTGGCTGCTCTCACACAAAGCCACCAGGAACATAGCGCATCTTTTGAACTAAGGATCCAGTTAAACAAACACCGACATGTCCTGTCTCAGCTAAGCATGTGCTGACACCTGAACCCAGAGAAATTTTCATCAAGAAATCACTTGGTAAAAGTGCTCCAGGCCTTCTGCTCTGGGCCCACAGCCAGGAGTGGGGGCCCAGATCCACCTCCATGGTTTCTTAAGAACACATGCTTTCCAAGTCAGGTTCAACAGGCGCATGTCAGGGAGCTGAGTGAGGAAGTGCGGGCCCAGGTGAAAAGTAAATCAGAATGAGATGCTTCTCTCCTTTCAAAGAAGACAACAGAGAAATGGAGAAAGGGAAGAGGAAGGGAAGAAGGCAAGAAGGAAGGAAGGGAAGGAGGGAGAGAAAACATTTCACTAAATCATTAGGAAACTTAGAGGATCTGACTGGAAATAGCAATATATTAATACAAGGGACAATCCTTCATGGTGATTTTTGTTACATACATACATTTAGATGTTTGCATTTTTGTGGTGAAATTTATAAATAAGCAAAAAATAAGAATAAAGGTGGATGTTAGAACATGGCTTGCTTCTACAGGATTAGGATGGGAGGCATCTGGAAATAATCTTTTTCCATTTCCGTATTTTTAACACAAAGAATAAAAGGCGCACAATACAGTTAGAGACGGGCTGACAGTGACAGGTCATTAATGGTTTGAATAAAGTGGGTCCTTCCCGCTCACAGGCCCCGACAGGCCATCTCAGCAGCCAGGTCGCCTCCCTCTCATCTGTCGCAGAAACATCCATTAAGATAAATACCCGCACGTAATTGTATATGTTTAATTTGGGAGACATTTCTTGAAGACAAGCAACTTGGTACTATTGTATTTTCAAACTCAACCTCTTCGTCCATTTTCCCTGTTCTGTGTTTGAAAATTGAAAGGCAAACGTGATTGCATAATGACCTAGCACGTCAATCCCCCTTGGGGATGTATATCAGACCGCCCAACGCGATCTCATTAGATGGTCCTGGCACTAAATGGTGCTCTACACGCAGGATTTAAATTCAGAAGTCCTCTCCAACCTTAGAGGCTGGTCCGCCAGCAAAAGGATCTGGAGAACTCACGCTGACTCCCTTCATTATCTGAATTACCTGCGTTTCAGACAAGCTGGCCTAGTTGTAGAAGTAAATAAAGACTGCCCCAAAGAGAACAGCAGCGCCGATTTGCTCAGAGCTGGCCACAGCGAGGGAGTCCACCACCCGGCACGGGCCTTGGCAGGCACACAGGCAGAATGGGGACGCTCCCATGTGGGAACAAAAAATAGGCTGCAGGTGTGCCTTCCTGAAGATGCACAGGCCAACTGACCAGCAGGGGACATCGGTGTGACTGGCTGGATGTGGCCATTTGCTGTTCTCTAGTTGGTGCTACTTTGGAAGTGGAGGTGAAAATTGGAAAGTCATCTGTTATTCCTGCACTGGCTGTTTGGGCCTATGGCTAGGAGTTATTGTTTGGCTTTCTAGATGGGCTACATACAGTGTAGGTTGACCTCCTGGACGAGTTGTACACACAATAGATTGACTTCCTGGATGACTTACATTCACAGTAGGTTGACCTCCTGGATGAGTTGTACACACAATAGGTTGACTTCCTGGATGAGTGTCATCAACAGTAACTTCACTTCCTGGATGACTTACATTCACAGTAGGTTAACTGTGTTTCATTGTCTCTTCCTCAGCTCACACCTTGGCCTCATGTGATGTTCCCTATGGCCAATTTACAGAAGACAAAGCCTTGGTGTGCGGTGTGCACAGGTCTACACAGCAAGCAGTAACTAGTCTGCAGGTGCTGCCTTCTATCCCCATCCTGGGTGGCCCTCAGAGACGGTGGTGAGGGGAAGTCTCCGGTGGGCAGCTGGGCATGCACTGTGGTCTAGTCCATGCTCCGGGAGGAAGAAGATCGGTGCCTGAGGCACACGCCTCTGCTGACTCAGGGAGAGCAGCTAAGGGGCCGGCCAGCTGGTCCGGAATCTAGAAAGGTCCAAATTGGAAAAGTGATGACAAGGAGAACTTAAATGGAGCTCAGAATGAACAGAAAATAAATGTCCTGATAAATGCCCAGTAGAGGGCGCCCGTGGCTAAGGAGATTCCCAGTAATAAATGCACAAGATGACCCATCAGAAGAGCCAATCAGCCTCTTTCCTCAGCCACGCAGCGCTTACTCAGCCCACCCAGGGAAAGGTCATCAGGCACATGGGCGCAAGGACCTCTTCCTCCATCAAAGCAAGCCTGGCCACCATCGTGGCAGCCTGACATCGGCCAACAGCAGAGGCCCATGCTGCGTCCTCGGTGACATCGTTCTCCAGAGGGACCGGTCAGCTGGCTGTACGGGAAGCAGCATCTTGTCCTCCCAGGAACAGACTCCTGTTTGCTCTTCCTGTCTCCAGTGTTTTGGTCAACAGTGTTATCTGTGGACTTAAAAATGACTTACCTCACACAGCATTGCCCTCCAACAGGAAATGTTGGATTTTATAAGAGGCCAACATATTTTCCAGGCATAGAATTTGTGGTTTTATCAAATGCCTTCAAGAGGCAGCTGGCCTGCGGAAGCAGTGGCCTGGTCCCTGCACTCAGCTGTGAGCCAGCTGAGAGGCGGCCTGTGCACAGTTGGGGACCATCTGCTTCTCACTGGGACCTCGTCTAAAATAGCTGGTGGCCAACAACTGAGAAGAAGGAGAAGCTGACGGCAGTGACTTTAGCCCATGTGCCATGCGTGGTGTCTTCAAACAGGCCCGGAGCTCTCTGACCTCTCCCTTCAGGAGAACAGCATCACACTCCCTCCCGCAGTGCAGGCCGGCCTGCAGGTCTGGCTTTCGAGGGTGGAACAGAGCGAAAATGGCAGTGGGCCGCTGCTGAGACTCAGTCAGAAAGGCACCAGGACCTCCTCCTTGACCTCTGCCACTTGTGCTGGGGGAAGCCAGCTGCTGTGCCACCAAGCTGCTCAAGAAGCCTCTGAGAGGCCCTTGTGACGGGGACCGTGGACTCCAGCCAGCAGCCTTGTCAGCTCGTCCTAAAGGAAGCTCAGTCCAGCTTGGAGGTGACAGCCACCCTGCTGGCCCTGCTGGCCCCTGACCGCAACCACAGAGCCCGAAGCACCAGCTCAGCCACCAAATGCCAACGCACGGACACTGTGAGGCATAAGCGCTAAGTTTGGGGGAGTTGGTCAGGCAGCAGTGGGTACTGGTACACTCAGACACAACTAAGAGGACGTAGGAACGGCAGCAGGGGGTAATATTCTGGTGTTCATTGCGCACCTCTTCCTGTGCTGCATGTCCCGTGGGGTTCTCAGGGTGCCCCTGAGGCACGCGCCGTGAACTTGGCTCATAGGGTAGGAGCCAGAGTCACAAGGTCAGCACCCCACCAGGACCCGCCTGCCCTGCATCCCAGGGATCATACATCACAGCACTGACACCAAGCCCCTCTTCCGGCCGCTGGCGTCTGCTGGTGGCAGTGTGATCCTTATGCATGTGGCCTCGGTCATAGCTGCTCACAGCGTCACTGCTGCTTCACCGAGTCCCTGGCGTCGAGCTTTAAAACACCGTCAAAGTGTCTCCTGGGACTTGGAATAAAGTGAGAAGTGAGTGTGTGCTGGAGAGACACGCAGAGAGCGCCACTCTCACACGGGGTCTTTGCAAGCAGCTCTTCTCGCTGACAGAACGGCAGTGACTCCGTGCTTTCTACACAACAGCTGGCCCATTTTTTCGGGGACCTGCTGGGCAGCACTCGAAAACAGCTGAAGCAGCGCCCCTTCCTCCCCAAGGCACGTGCGGCCTGTCCCCGGAGCACGATGCAGGCCATCGCGCCCAGCAAGGCCCCGGGGAAATGGCCGGACCCCTAAAGAGAAGGAAGAACCGTCAGGGCGACGAGCGGCTGCGGCTGACACACGTGTCAGGCAGAGCCCCACGGTGCAGCCTCCTGCCCCGGTGAGGGACATGCTTTCCTTCCAGCGGCCAGAAGGATCGGGTGCATCCTATGACCGGCTCGGATGTGAACCGGGAAGGTAATTCCAGAGTCCACGCTCTTCCCCACTCACGCCTCCGGGAACTGAGCGGCACCTATCACTCTGGTGACATGAGCAGGGGACGCAGAGTGACTCCGTCTCTGAGAAAGCTCGGGTTGGTTGCACACCATGGAAATGCACTCCCCACTGTGGAAGTGGGCCCTTAAATGGTTCCGATGGTAAGTGCTGTGTGCGTGTTTTACCACAACTCAGATAGACAAACAAATGGGTGTTTTCCATCTCGAGCATCTGCCCGCCTTGCTGTACCGGGCGGACAGGATGGCAGGGGCGCCGTGGGGACAGGGTGGCAGGGGTGCCGTGGGGACGGGGTGGCAGGAGCATGGATGCAGCAACCCCGGACTGGCATCGCTGAGAAGTGAGAGTGGAGCACAGGCCTGACACAGCGCAGGGACAGACACGTGCAGGGCAGAACCGACATGATAGTTGCTAATTTTAGGACAAAGCGGGGCTTCAGGGTGGGAGTCGGGGTGGGAACCCCAAAGCCAGACGAGAGGGGCAGCAGCTCATTCACTCTCCGGTGTGTCACCGGGAGACCCGAGGCCAGCGCTCTCCGGCTCCGCACCCCGTCCTCCTGCATCAAATGGCATCCGTGCTGATCCCTTTCCTTCTCACGTTCTCTGTCCCCCTTCACCCGCTCCCCTTTCCCTCCTTAACCCCGCGTCTGCGGGAGACTGACCAGGCCTGGACGCGCTGGGCAAGCAGCCCTGCCCCCCGGAGCCCCAGGCCGTGGGAAGTGGGTGTTTATTTCAGCCAATGCCTCTGCCAAGCGCCATGAAGGCAGAGGGCACATGCCTGCCTCCTGGTGAGGGGCCAGTCCTCTGCTGGGGAAGCTTGAGGAGAAGTAACAATAACGGTGATGCTGAGGTCTTCCGGAGAGAATGAGCAGAGCCTGGAGCGTGGACAGCTCAGGGGATGAGTAGAGAGTGAATGGCAAGACACGTGGCCGTGACGTGACAGCCAGAAAGAAGAGGCCTAACCGCCTCCATTGGCCCTCAGCTCCTCCCCTTCCTCCGTGAGGGGTCTGACCAGTGGGCTCCACAGTCCCGCACCAGGTGCCACACCACAGCGGCTCTTCCCTCCGTGGCCTCATGCCCTTTCCTCCTCCGGGGGCAGCAGGTGCCTGGGCAGTGGAGGAATGTGCTTGCCGGGCTCTGGGGTCCAGGCCCGAGGCAGGCAGAGGACACAGGGAAGGCTCGGATTCCACCTCGCTCTGCCAGGCAAACGCCCGCTTCTGCTAACGACTTTGACGTTACTCGGCGAGACAGAGGGATGTCGCTGCGAATCATTTTCAAGGTTATTCCATATTCATAATGGGCTAAATATAGTCCGAGGCCGGGACCAGCGGGCACAGGCTGCGGACGGTCAGAGGGGACGATCCCTGTGATGAAATGAAATACCACTCAGCCCCTTTGTTCCCTCCCCCCTCCCCCCGGGACAGGGGGATCCACAGCCCCACCCTCCAGCCGGAAGCTGAGACCAAGACCCAGTTGTTGGTCATTTCCCATCCCTCCCAGGAGCCCAGTTCAGAGCGCGGGGAGCCAGTGCTGCTCCGATCCGATCCGCGGGGACTCAGAGCGCACAGGCCCAGCGGCAGCACCAGCTGCTCTTCCTACGGCGCCCGGCCTGGTCCCGGGCACAGCCCCGGGCCCCGATTTCATTAAACGAGAAGGTTGATGCTTCCACTTACGTAAGGGGGTGCAGAGAGGAGGGGCTGCACTGGGCGGAGAAGTGGCCAGGCCTCTGCTTTGTGAAGGGGCGGGGGAGGGGGGAGGAAGCCCAGGGAAAGGGCCATGGGCCACTCGGAGCTCAAAGCCAGCGATGCGGGTGCTCACGCCGGTGCTGGAAGTTCCGGCTCCGGGTGTGGATGGATTGGATGTGATGCTGACTGTGCACACATAGCCCTGTAGCATTTTGTCCCAACTAAAGGCCAAGATTTGTTGTTATTTGTGAAATGTCTGATTATAAAGTGATACATATTCAATATAAAAACTTAACCAGGAAGAAATAAAATTGCATGGAATCCACCCTCCCACACACACACATGTATGTGTGAACATCGATCCGATTGGCACAGACGTGCACAGTACGCTGTCTGGAAGTTATTAACTTTAAAATTCTCCATAGACAGCGTGATGTGTGTATATCACTCACCTTTCCTGTTCGCCTCAGAGGGACCTAGGAGCTTTCCCTCCACACATAAAGTCCATGAGCAAGATCTGCATCATGGGCTTGGAAACCCCTACTGGTTTTAGAGATAATTCAGGTGAGGAGAGACACCTGAATTGGTCGAACCAGGAACTCTGTTTCCCAGAGTGCCTTTCTGTGTGGCTCTGGCTGGAATCACTATGATTTTAAAAATGCTTAGAACAGACCCAGCCAGTGTGGCTCAGTGGTTGTCACAATTTGACTCTCTGTCAGGGCATATGCGCAGGTGTGGGCTCAATCCCAAGTGTGGGGTGTGCAGGAAGCAGCCGAGCAATGATTCTCTCTCATTGATATTTCTATCTCCCTCTCCTTTTCTCTCTCCAAAAAATCAATAAAAACATATTTTTTTAAAAATATGTCAGTTTTTTTCAAAATGACCTATAGATTAAATGCAATCCTTATCATAATACCTACAGTTCTTTAATCATAGACATTGATAAGTGAGTCTAAAATACATGCGGAAATACAAAGCCCAAGTGTAACCAAAACAGTCTAAAAACAGAGACCGAAGTTGGATTCCTAACTCTGATTCTCAGACTTCCTATGAAGCCGCAGGACCAGCCGCTGGCGCTGGCTGGGGCGAGGTCAGGGGAACAGAGGGGCCCGAACAGACCCCACACCCAGGTAACTGACTTCCACAAAGCTGCCAGGACGACGACAGGGGAAGGGGAGAAACTGTACACACACTGCCAAGTGGCTATGGTGTGGGGTGTGGTTGGAGCCCCGGGGCAGCTGTACATAGGGGTCCCCTGGCTGCTGGTCTGGGCCCCAGAGGAGCAGGGGGCACCTGGCCAGGGCACACCTCCACGCCCCTCTGGACAGGGAGGCAGCGAGCAGCCGCCTGGCTGTGCCCCCAGGCTTCCCTGGCTCCGGCTCATGAATCTACTTTCCCGACGATTCGGGGGGTGATACGGGGCTGCTGGTCCCAGAGCACAGTCTGCTCAGGCCGCTGGCTCAGGCCCTGCCATTCTGACTACCCCCAGCCCTGCTCCTCCTTCTCAATTCCTCTCTCTCTCTCTCTGGGATTTACTTGCAATGTCCACCTGTGGCACTCTCCCCATTGCTGTGCTGTGTACCTTTGGACATTTTGTTTACCTCCATTTTAGTGGGTTCTCAAGAGGCAGAAAAGCTAAATGGGCCCATCAATCAGCCGCATTTCTGCGATGGTTTGATAAAACGTTTTTAAAAATTGATATTTAACAGGGTAATTTCTATTTAACTGAAAATTAACTGCAATGACCTGCCTCTTCAGTAAAGATGGACAAGTGCACATTATGTATTATTATAAAATGACGGTGCTGAGCCCGGGACCGGACTGCCCTCCACTGGGCCTGGTGCACGTGGGGATCACGTTCCCCAGTAGCTTCATCTACAAAATGTCAATCTTACAATTAGCCCCGATTCCTGTTAACCGGAGTGCTCAGAGGTTAAGTGGGAGGTTATTTACTAGACAGCTCAGGGCCTGCGTGTTTCCGGAGGTCAGGCCTGGCTGCCTCTCCCCACCTGGCCGGAGGAAGGACAGGGACTGAGGGTCAGCTCTGCGGCCAGCCCGGCCTCTGCTCTGATCTGGTCTGAGTCACCCCCCACGCTGTCGCACCCGCAGACACACACCACAGGCCTAACAGCCCTACGTAAAGTGCAGCTTCCCGCTGAGAACACACACCCTCCTGAGGACCACCTGCGACCAGCAATGCACCAGAGCCCACGGGCTGCTCACACATCACACAGGAAGTGTGTTCGATCTTGCCATCCATTTTTGTGAAGATGCAAAATTAAAACAAGGTGTCGTTTTCACCCATCAGTTAGAGCACATTTCTTTACGTCACAGCACGCACTGCTGTCTCCTCCCCACAGCAGGCACTGTGTCAGGGTGAGACCTCCTGTCAAGGACTTTCAAAGCAGGACTTGAGAGCCTCAGAAACGCTCACTCCTAGGCAGTCAGCAGGTCTTCTTTTGTACATGAACTGTGTGTACACACACATGCACACATATACACAAACATGTGTGTACACATATGTGCATGTACACATGTGTGTGCATGCACACACATTGCAGATAGAAAGAGGGAGTTACTGATCCTGGCACCAAGAAAACAGGACTAAGATGGTACTATGCTGGGAAACCAGGAAGCATGGCCTGCCCAGGACCAGGGACCCCGGACTTCCACGTGCGGCCTCACTGACAGGAAGAGAGTGATTGTGGGCACGATGCCCCTGAACCTCCCAGACACAGGGCCTGGGCTGCTCCCCACAGTGGCATCCGTGAGCCCCAGGCCCTGGCTGCTCTGTGCACACCCAGCTCGGCTCTGTGGTTCCCTTTCTCTGGCCACGGCCACGGCCACGGGACAAGCCACGCTCCAAATCCAGAGTCCAGCTGAAGGCGCCACCCCCTGAGGAGACGTGCTGTTCAGCTGGGGACAGCGCCAGCCTGCAGGAGGCACTGGAATGGCAGGCACCTCAGGAGACAAGTCCCCATTCCACCCGCTCTGTCTCTGTGGCCCACCCTTTCTCGCCCAAGAACAGAGTGAGCTCAGATGAGAACTTAGGATCCGGGTGTGAAGCCAGACGCCCCTGCCTAGTTGTTGACCACCTGGGCCACTCAGCTACGCTCTCGGAGCCTCACTGTTCTCTGTGCAGAAAGCGGTGATGGCCGCTGATGACACCCCTCCTCCTTCCCGTCTCACAGGTCTCGCCCTCACAGCGTGATGTTGGCCAAAGAGCACCACACACTGAGGGTCCTCAACAAGGTCCGTGTGGCAGGGACTGTCAGGCGTGTCTCCTCATTTAAAGGAGAAATCCAACCCCTGTGGGGTGGCTCGTCCTCCCACTGTGCACGGCCAGATCCCGGGAGGGGAGGTGCCCCTCACTGCCCTGCCCTCCACACACTGTGCCTGGTGCTCCTTACACACTGAGGTCCGTGGGGGTGCGGGTGGGGGCCCCGGGTGGGCCGCAGGGTGCGCGTGGTGGCCACGGGAAGACCCAGGCGCGAGCAGCAGCAGCAGCTCTGGAGTGGCCACGTCCAAGGTCCGCCCTGAGCGCTGAGCGGGAGGTGCGCCACGGAGGGCCTCCAGGCTGTGAGCCAGCAGGCGGCTTTGCGAGGAAGAGTCTGAGCCTGCCGGGTGGCCCCCGTGGGACTGCCCGCCCGGGAGCCGTGTCCGGGGCAGGCAAACTCCTCACCCGATGGCAGGGTCCCAGGGGCTCCCGCCACCCAGCCTCCCTCCAGGTCTGCCCGTGACAGGCCGGAACGGGGTGGGTGTGCGAGGCGGCACCTTGAACGCGGCTTCCCAAGGACGGTCCGGGGCGACTGTCACAGCCAGAGAGCCGCTCGGAGAGACGCCGGCGCCTGCCGGTTTACACTCGATCCAAAACCATCGCAGAGCCTGGCCGGGGCTCCGCTGCTGGAGTGTCCCCTGTCCACCCAGGGGCCGTTCATTCCTGGCCGGGGCACACACCGAGGTTTTGGGCTCAATCTCCGGCCCCAGCTCAATGTTTCTCTCACCCTCCCTTTCTCTAAAATTTAATTTTTTAAAAATTCAAAATGATACAAGACAGGAAGCAGTTTGATGGGGACTTGGTATTTCTAAAAAGGAGGGAAATCAAAGGAAATATCACATGTAAGTCAGGTGCTTTGCTTAATGCTCAATTATTGCTTCAGTCTCACGTTTCCTTCCAGGGTCCCAGGAAGAGTGACTAACTCACGGCAGGCTGCTGTCTGTTCCCAGTGTCAGCGGCTCCCACGCTGCTTGTGGTGTGTGGCCTTCACAATATGTTAGCTGAACCCACGTTTTTAACTTTCGTATAGACGTAGTAGCTTTTAATTGCTATTATAAACCGCCATTTCTCTCTGAAACCTACATGCTTCAGCGCAAGGATTGCAAAATCTAAATGGCCCAGGGTCAGGCAGAGCTCAGCTGTGTGGAGGACCGAGCCTGGGGCGATGGGTGCTCTGGGCTCAGCCAGGTCCAAGCTCGCTCACAGGAAGCCATTCCAATTAAAATAAGAAAAGCACTCACCACGGTGCTGACAACAAAACTCGCCTTCTATCAGGCCCACCCACGTGGTTTCTCCTGAAACTACTTTCCCTGAGACCCCAAGCCCACATTTCTCCTGACCAGTTAAATCAGCTGCGGAAATAAGCCCCAACCAGCAATTGCCAACCTGAACCCAGAAGCACCCTGGCCGAGTGAGGGCTGCCTGCCCCTGCTGCTGCCTCTCCTGTGGGCACGCACTGCACTCTCTCACCTGGGGTGACTGCCTGACTGTGCATTTGAGCTTGATGTTCCACCAACAGGATATTCCTAAAGAGGCAACATGTCCTACCTTCCTCTCAAGCTCTTTAAACACCTAAATAGGATAAAATGCTTTCAAAAGGAGTGGTTTCTTCATTCTTGTATTTGAATAATCCTTATGCTTTCCCAATGCCTGCACGCATTGTATTAGTCAGGCCAGGCCAGGTTTTGCTTCCGTAACAAACAACTCTCAAAAGCCTAACCTAACAAACAGTCTCACTTATGCTGCTTGTCCAGCAAGAGGGCCCTGCTCATTGTCACGTAGGGACCCAGCCCTGCGGCCAGATGTCATCTCCGTGGGAGCTTCCCTAGTCCCTGCCGCGGCAAGCAGAGTGTGGCTGGACGTGACACCTGACCCTCAACGTGAGTGTGAGAGAGGGAGGGCTCTGCGATGGCCCTCACAGGCTTCAGGGGCCACACGGCAGGCTGACAAGCTCAGGGACCAAATGTAACCACACAGGCTGTCCTGATCACAAATCCCCGACCCGGCGGGTCATGGCGAGCAGGCCGTCCCAGGCCTGCAGCTGCCTTAGCAAAGGCCAGGCTTTGACTCGAGTGAGCCCTGGCCATGGCTGTGTCTGGGATGACACGCCTTTGAGTTGTCAGTCCCTCTCTCTTCCAAACCCTGGAAGGCTCAGCTGCCAGCTCTGGAGCAGGAGACCACAGAGCCCTCCCGCGACCTTGTCGCCCGCATACATCTCCATGTGCTGTAGATGTCCACTGTCCTGCACCCACGCGTGTAAAAGACTTGTGTGTCTCTCTGTTTTACTTCTCATCTAAACCTAGAGATTTTCCCACTTGGCTTCCGCCTGCCCCCTCAGACACCCTGCCATGAACTTCACACACCTTCCTCACGTCCTCTCCTGTGACTCTGAGAGCGGAATGGAACTGTGTTTTTCCAGCACTTCCTGGTCCCTGGAAGTCTGCTTCCGGGCGCTGAGCACATGAGCGCTGCGCAACCTGTGCTCTGGGTTTAGACCTCCTTTTGTGCAGAGGAGGCAGCGCGGACAGCACCCGGAGGCGCAGAGCTGCCTGTGGGACGACGCCTCCGGAGGGACCAGACTCAGAGAGTCAGTGCCTCCTGGGGAAAATCGAGCTGCTTACTGGGAGTCAGAAGCAAAAACCTTGCTTTCTTCAGTCTGAGTTCAAGGCCGTTCCCTCACAGCACACCCTCACCCCTCGGCTGTGTTAGCTGGGTGTTTTCCTTTCCCACTGAGCTAGTTCGTTCACTTCTGCCCTCCTGGACTCAGAGGCTATTTGAGTGACAGGATGTCACAGCGGTGGCATGGCCTTGCTTTATTACATACACACGGAGCTTCAAGCTGTAATTATGTTGCAGAAAACCCAGGTTTTATCATTTGAAATTTTTCATTTATTTTAACAACCTATTACAATAATAATGTGGGGGGGGGGAGGTCTGGAATAGCTGTAGCAGTCTTGAGAAAGAAGAACAAAGTTAGAGGAATCACAACACCAGATCTCAAGCTATACTACAAAATCACTGTAATCAAAACAGCCTGGGGCTGAGACAAATGGAACAGAACAGAGACTGAGAAATTGACCCAAGCCATTACACTCAATTAATATTGGACAAAGGAGGCAAGAGCATACAATGGAGTCAAGACAGTCTCTTCAATAAATGGTGTTGAGGAAATTGGGCAAATACATGCAAAAAAAATGAAACTAGACCACCAACTTACTAGTAAATCATACCCAGGAATAAACTCAAAGTGGATAAAAGACTTAAATGTAAGTCGGGAAACCATAAAAACCCTAGAAGAACCCATAGGCAGCAAAATCTCAGACATCTCTCATAGCAATGTTTACAGATACATCTCCTAGGGCAGTGGTTGCCAACTCATTGGTCAACAGAGCAAAATATCAACAGTACAACAATAGAAATTTCTGTTGAGAGCCAATTTACACTTCTTCTAATGCTACTTCTTCAAAACAGACTCCCTCAGGCCGTGGTATTTTGTGGAAGAGCCACAATCAAGGGGCCAAAGAGCCGCATGTGGCTTTCAAGCTGCAGTTTGCCTACCACGGTCTTAGGGCAAAGGAAACTAAGGAGGAAATAAGCAAATGGGACTACATCAAAATAAAAAGCTTCTGTGCAGCAAAA
Source organism: Pipistrellus kuhlii (assembly GCF_014108245.1). Taxonomy (NCBI): domain Eukaryota; kingdom Metazoa; phylum Chordata; class Mammalia; order Chiroptera; family Vespertilionidae; genus Pipistrellus; species Pipistrellus kuhlii. The sequence continues at coordinate 402,862 of NW_023425493.1, forward strand.
GAAACCACCAATAAAATTAAAAGGGAGCCCCCTTTATGGGAGAACATATTTAGCAACAATACATCTGATAAAGGGTTAATATCCAAAATATATAAGGAACTCATACAACTTAACAAAAGGAAGACAAACAATCCAATTAAAAATGGGCAATGGACCTGAATAGACACTTCTCCAAAAAGGACGTATAGATGGCCAAAAGACATATGAAAAAGTCCTCAAAGTCCCTGACCATCAGAGAATTACAAATGAAAACAATAATGAGGTATCACCTCACACCTGTCAGAATGGCTCCCATCAACAAATCTACAAATGCCAAGTGCTGGAGAGGATGTGGAGAAAAAGGAGCCCTAGTGCGCTGCTGGTGGGAATGCAGACTGGTGTAGTCATTATGGAAACAGTATGGAGTTTCCTCAAAAATTTAAATATGGAACTGCCATGTGACCCAGTTATTCCACTTCTAGGAATATATCCTAAGAAATCCGAAACACCAATCAGAAAGAATGGATGCACCCCTATGTTCAAAGCAGCACAGTTTACAATATCTAAGATCTGAAAACAACCCAAGTGCCCATCAGCGGACGAGTGGATAAAAAGCTGTGGTACATTTACATCAGGGAATACTGTGCAGCAGTAAAAAGAAGGATCTCTTACCCTTTGAGACAGCACAAAGGGACCTGGAGTGTATCATGCTAAGTGAAATAAGCCAGTCAGAGAAAGGCAAATACCACATGGTCTCACTTATATATGGAATTTAATGAACAAAATAAACTGATGAACAAAATAGATCCAGAGATATAGAAGCATGGAACAGACTGTCAAATCTCAGAGGAAAGTTGGGAGTAGGGAGGGGAGTGGGAAGAGATAAACCAAATAATTTGTATTCATATATGCATAAAACATACATCAGACAATAGGGTGGTGGAAGCGTGGGTGGGGGTCAAGGGTGAGCTAGAAGGGGTCAATGGGAGGTGGAGGACAGAAGGAATACATGTAATCCTATATAATAAAAGCATAATATGCAAATCAACTGAACAGCAGAAAGACCAGTTGGTGGTGGGGGAGGGCCTGGTGAGCAGGCAGTACCAGGCCAGCCAAGGCGAGTGCCAGTTGGCAGAGGGAGGGGATAGCAACCAGCAGCAGAAGAGGTGGCAGCAACCAGCAGCAGTGGAGGGGTGACGAGGGCAGGGTGGGGAGTGGGAGGGGACAGGGCCTCACTGGCTGGCGCCATTCCCTGTTCGGCTGCCCAGTCACCTCCTGCAGAGGGAGGCCATACTGTGGCTTAGGCCTGCTCCCAGCTGTCAGTAGGACATCCCCTGAGGGCTCCCTCTCTCTCCCCGCTCCCATCCCCGAGTGCATGAATTTTCATGCACCGGGCCTATAGTACTTCAAATAATAAATATTAAAAAAAGAAAAGAAAAGAAATTTAGGCATTTGCCCTGGCCAGTGTGGCTCAGCTGGTTGAGCGTTTGTCGAAGGCACGGAAAGGTTGCCGATTCAAGTTGCCTGAGTTGAAGGTTTGATCCCCACTAGGCAGACAATCTATATTTCACTCTCACATCAATGTTTCTCTCTCTACCACCCTCTCTCTCTGAAAATCAATTTAAACAGCTTTTTCAAAAAATAAATTTAGGCTGTTTTCTCTCATTCTTATTTTGAATTTTTTTCAGAGTTCAGAATTAATAAATTCCTTAGACAATTGGCATCCCAGTCTGTAGTTAACAAGCAGATTTGCATAACATCGATAAGCCCGTTCCTGTGTGTACGTGATGGGGCGTGTTAGCTAGTAGGCCTGCCTGTGTCTGCATTTCTAGGGCCCCTGGGATGAAATTACTGTGAAAAATGGGAGGCAGTCTATTTTCCTCAACTTTCCTGAAACCCGCTTCAAACCTCCTTATTAAATATGCGTAAGTGAAGGATGCTGACTCCTAAGGAAGCTGGGTGAGAGGAGTGATTCCTCGCCGATGCCTGTGAACAGCTATGGGCTAGTATTTCCAAAGGTCAGAAAGTGACTTGCCTGATATTTTCGGAATTACATTTTAAGTCTAGACCTGGAAGATCCATGTGCAAGGGCTTCCAAACCTGAGGGACATTTCAGGGTGGTGTCTTAACACTGCCAAGAACATGCTTTACTCAAAAGTAATTCAGGAGGCAAAATGCACACATAGACTTCTAATTTTCTCACCAGTAGAGAACGAATTATAATACCTAACTCATTGTTGTGTCTGCCACATCACAGTGGGCCGACGGTTTCCATCCTCATCAGTATACTAATACTACAGGCTGGTGCGTGCATGCGTCTGTGCACCGGGGTGCGCCTCGGCTTGGCCTGCGGGGATCAGTGGATCTCCGTGCAGCTGCAGCCTGGCCTTACCCGTCAGCTCATCGGGCTCCAGTCCGTTGTCCCCATTGATCCAGCACAGCACGAAGTAGTGTGCAAAGTGGCAGGCCGCCAGGGAGGAGCCTAAGCCCAGCCTGGGTGCTGCGCCACCCACTCATCCTGGCCACACTGAGTTGTGCCTGCTGCCACCCCACTAAGGGGCACAGGGGGAGTGTCCATGGGAGAGGCTTGTGCCAACACAGCTGCACTCGCCAGCCATGAGACCTGCGTCTGGCACCAGTCTGTCCGTGAGCAGTGCTCCCACTGTGGGAGTGCCCAACCACCAGAGGGCAGCTCCTGCATTGAGTGTCTGCCCCCTGCTGGTCAGTGCATGTCATAGCAACTGCCTGTCATCTGGTTGACCGGTTGTCGAGTTGCTTAGGCTTTTATATATAAGATACTAATTAAATTTTTAAAAATTAAAAAAAATAGATGAATGGTTTTCAACTTTTCTTTTTAGCCACAAATTCATTTAGTCAAATATCTTAAATGCAAATCATGCATGTGTGAAGTGCACATGTAAAACAAAATTGCTCTGATTGAAAAGAATAGAGACCCTGAGCTCCCCAACCCCCCAATTCCAACCTCTCCTCTGCACTGGGGCTACATAGAAAATATTGAGGAAATCACACTTCATATAGTTTTCCTCTCTTCCGGAAAGCAGAGGTTCCTGTGAAACCTTCTGTAAGCCAAAATGGCACAAAACAAGGGAGCAATTACCACTGATTTTTATGGAAAAATTCTAAGCATTCCCAGACACAAAAAAACAACCGACCAAATCACACCTGACACAGGCAACCTGCAGGAGCACTCACCAGCTGCGAAGGTGGGAGCACTGGGTGCCATCCACAGCAGCATGCAGACACAGTGAAGGCGGGAGCAGTCGGTAAATGCTCAGCTACAGAAAGCAGAAGGAACATACACGCAGTGTAGTTTACTTGCTAGCATGATGCCACATCAACGCTGAGCACAGTGCTTGCTTTTCCTGTTGTTTTGTAAAAGTGAAAACCCTCTCTGGGTTCCCTCCCATTAGCAAAAACTGGTGCCAACATAATACTTTGCTAAAAACCAAAAGGAAGAGTGCGAACTTTCAAAAGTGTGAACTTTTCAAAAGGGATCCCTGTAATATCTTTCATTTGTATCTGATGCAGGTAAAACTTCTAACAATGCAACCTTCCTACTCACACACACACACACACACACACACACACACACACACATACACACTCACATGTACACACTCACACATACACTCATACATATACTCATGACTGCAGAACAGGTTTCTTGGCAAATGCATTAAGCACAGTTCATCTCTAACAATAAGAGCAACTCTCTTGTACTGAAGACTTGCCCTTTGTTCTTCACCTGATGCATTTTATCTCTAATTCTCATGAACAAAAAAAGGCCACATGCTAATGGTAAGCTCAGGGGAGGAAGGCCTGGGTGGTGGCCTTGCAAACTCAGAGACCTAAAGTAATCACCAAGGATGGTCTGAAATTAGACATTTTTAAACGAGTTATGGTGGGTAGTCATGTCCTAGGCAGTATCTTCCCTGACAAAGATCAATCTTTACTTCCAGTCTCCCTAAAATATTTTTGCAACTATGATAACATGTCGTTGAAAAGTCAAAGTAATTCTCCTTTTCCCAGACCCCTCAAAACACAGGCACCACTCTGCAGAGACCACAAATCCCCTCACTTTACTGAAGTAATTGTTGACGGTCCTGCATCCACCTAAGTAAAGAAATATGTGTCTATCACTTTACTTTTTGTCCAATCCCAGAGGTTTCCCTGCTTTGCTTTCTTCCATCTCCCTAATCCATCACCAATGGATTTCAAGTGACCCACTTACATCTTCTCCCTTGACTGTAATGTGTAAGGTGCAAAACTGCCATTCTCCAGAGCATTATCTCAATCCAGGGGTCCTCAAACTTTTTAAAGTGGGGGCCAGATCACGGTCCCTCAGAGAGCTGGAGGGCCGGACTATATGAACTACTAATTCCTACTGTAACACCTCGGCTGCACTCACTGCCCAAAAAACCTGGCGGGCCGGATCAGACTCCTCTGCGGGCCGCATGTGGCCCGTGGGCTGTAGTTTGAAGACGCCTGTCTCAATCCATTAAGATCTGCTTTCTGGCATTTTACTTGGGACTGAGAGAGATGGGTCAGACACACCCTGAATGAATCGGTGCACCTGGCCAGTTTCAGCCCAATCCCTGCAGGCCAGGATGAGGGACCCCACTGGTGCACAAATCTGTGCACCGGACCTCTAGAATGTATATAAGATATTTGATTAATCTCTTCCTGCCCTCCCCTTTCCCTTTCTCTCTGAGATTCATCAGTTGATTCCATGTTTTCATGCCTCTGGTTCTATTTTATTCATCAGTTTACTTTGTTCATTAGATTTCTTGTTCATTTATTTTTATTTTTAGATTTAATTATCAATAGATATGTAATTATTGCCCATTTTTTTGGGCAATAATTTTATTGTCCATATTTTAGCCCTTCTTTCTCCTCCTTTTCCTCTTTCTCTTCCTCCTCCCCTCCTTCTTCTTCTTCTTCTTCTTCTTCTTCTTCTTCTTCTTCTTCTTCTTCATTTTCTTCTTCCAGTCTCAATGCACTTTCTTCTTTACTTCTCTCTTGAAGGACTCCTATTCAGCTATATTTTAGGTGGTTCTGAATGATGGTTGTTCTGTATTTTAGTTGTAATTTTGATGTGGTTGTGAGGGGTGGTAAGGACCAAGTTTATCTACACTGCCTTCTTGGTTCTCGTGAGCTTTGGGATTCTTATCCTTGTTATACAGATGGGGAAAGGAGACACAGAGAGTCTGCCACAGTGGGTAAGGGCATAAGTGGAAAAGCTGGGATCTGAACCAGAATTTGACTTCCTTCAAAGCTTCAGCTCTTTCCACTTTATTATGTGTTTCTCAAACTAGCTCTCCAGACAATTTATGGGTTTTCTGTAATGAATTTTAAAATTCCATTTTCAGTTTTTTGGTAATCCTCAAATGGTAATGTTTGGCTATTCTGGTTCATCTCAATAGGCACCTTAAAAGCAAGCTCTGCCCCAGATTTCAGTGTCCTCCTTTGTTTCCACTTGCAGTGACCTCATCACCAACGGGCAGTCCTTGAACAACTCCCTGCAATGAGGGAAGAGGGGAAGTGAGCAGAGTACAAACAGTGCCTGTGCCTGAGACAACGCCGCAGGCCGAAGAGCAGGCTCCCAGCAGCAGCGGTGCAGTCAGCACACAGGTGATGTGGATGAGGCGGGTGATGTGGGTGACGCTGGTGATGACGGCTGTCAGATGCCAGGCACTTGGGCTGTGCAGCCAGTACCAGGGTTGGTAGCTAACTGGCTGGGCTGCAGACCCGCACGTCATGCATTCCATCATTGTTACATTTGCATCTGGATTTGTTTTTAGTTGGTGCGATTGTTTGGGTGTATTAAGCTCTTACGTGAACTGCTTCTATCTAGTTCTCTGACCCCATGAACATAATTTAACACGGGATCCTTGAGCATTGTTCCCTTTTAAAGGGATCTGGAGGCATTGCCATTTGAAAAACGGCCCAGAATGAATGGCCCCGCCTCTAGTTTGTCTCAGGAAACTTTGGGGATAAGAATCTGAAGACGGGCCGATTCATGTGGAAGTGTCTTCAATTCCATCAAATGGCCGGTCGGCTATTTTTCTTTATTCCAAGTTGACTAAGTACTATAAAATATAATTCTATATCTTTTTGGTTGTAGTATCTACTACTCACTTTATTCAAATTAGTAACTCTAACGCTTAATCCTAATTTTCAGCTTTTGGGGTCAATTTTCAAATCTTATTATTTTACTTTTAAGTCTAGCAAATCTTAACAGTCATATTTGGGGTGAAGGAGACATTATGAATGTTTGGTCCCATTTACAAACTTGATTAAGCTACTTTACAGACTGTAAATTGCACTTATAAATCTAATGTATTTAATTTTTTCTCCAAACACTTCTATTATCTGGCTGAAAAAGTTTGCCTATACTTAAGTAATTCTTATAAATCTAATAAATTAGATTTAAATACAATGGACCTTACCTTCTCTTAATTATCTTAACACCGTATGTAAAATTAGTAAGATTTCAACCTAAATTTACAGGACTAAATCAATTTCTCAATTGTTTATTTTAAATTGAAGTTACAAAGCTAAATTGTTTTCTAAGAGGTCATTCTAAGTATCTAAACATTACCAGTGACTAAAATTACAAATCTTTCCAGATTCCTGAGACAGACATTAATACTATGGTCTGGTCTTTTAAATGTTTCAATACTTAATTCTAAATCTTGTGAGTTTTTAAAGATGCTTACACAGTAAAGAAACAATTTTGTTACCCACAGATCTTGGGGTTAACATCTGAACCAGTTAAGGTTACCTGAGGACCAGGGTTCTGTAGGTGCTTACAGCCTGGTTCCATTTACCAAGGTTCTACCAAAACCCGCCAGCAGGTGGCCTCACAGACCCTCTAGTAGTCCACATATTACATGATTTTCTCCATTTACCCCAGAAAACTGCATTCCCATTAAAAAACGACAGCACCCGAGTGCATTTTCCAGTTAATTCTAATTACATTTAAATACAATGGAGCTGACAGAATCTTGCATTCTTTTCCTTTCTGTCTTTTCTCTTAGCATTGAATTGTGGATCTTTCGTGACTGGCTGCCTTGCCAATCACAACTTTTAAGTGGCACAACTTGTATCTAAGGCTCATGGCAATGGCTTAGGGAATCCAGCCCAGTTATTTTCACTTTTGTATGTCTGTTTGGAACTCTCTGTTCAGTCATAATGTTGTAAGAACTATGAACAAGAAAGCAGACAAAAGCTTCAGCTTCTGTTCTTTTTAATATGATGTGGACCTCCAGACTTGAGACTCAGGGGAAGCTTCTCCAACTCTTATTTCTGTGGCCGTGGCCACCAACCGTGAACTGCCACAAGGCCCTGGCTCGCAGAAGGAAGACTAGAGCAGGTGGCCTCATGGTCTGCAGGCAATGTCACAGTAAACCAGGATCCAGGTGTCCAGGGTGACTATTGGGCCAGAAACAAACCCAGGTAGGTCTCATGATAAGAGGTGGCATGGGGTGGGTGGGGGTTGCAAAAGATGCCACTTGTGATCTCCAGTCCACATTTCCCTCTTCTTTGGGGCACATGGCTAGGCTACGTTTCCTAGACTCCCTTGTGGTTAGATGTGGCCATGTGACTGGGTTCTAGCCAATAAAACGTGAATAGATACGACAGGCTCCCCTTCCGGCTCTGTCCCCTAAAACATCTCCCTCCCCCTATCCTGAGCATTCTTTTCCCCTACGACTGGCAGAAATGGAGACAACCCCAAGGTAATCGTGGCAGCCACAGTTAGAAGATGGCACACCCTCCATCAGCCCCTTCTTCTATCAGCCCTGATACACATCAAAAAACAAGCCTGCCCTGTGTTTGATCCATTATGCATGACCGACTTGAATGGCGGCCAGTTCACGTCATCAGTAGTAGGATGGACCTCTGCCTTACGTTCTCTACGCCGAAGCCCCCAAAGGATCCACTCATTAGTAATCTCTCCAGCAGAAGGTGCCCCTCACAGGCCCACTCAGAAGGGAGCCGGTCGACAGTGGGATCTGGCACATCGACACACAACGGACTCAGCGTGTGTCCCCCATCACCAGTGTCTGTAAGTGGTTCCAGCATCCCACTCGGCGTCAGACTGGAAGAAGGTGGATGGGGCGGCTGTGCATGTGCCTTCCTCACCGGGCAGGTGGCATTGCTGCCAGTAAGTCGACAAAGTACATCCCCCGTGGCACAGGTCAGGATGCCGCTGCCCAGGCTGACCTACTGGGAATGAGCCCACGTGGCCTGCAGGCTGCTCAGCACAGGGTCAGCAGACAGAGCGGGCTGGTCTTCCCCACGGGAGCAGTCACATGGAAGGGGCTGTCAGGACTGTCCTGGGACTGCGCACACAGCCAGCTCCCCATGGGCACAGTATTTCCTCTCGGGGGTGGCCCACCTGGGCACCACGTAGACTCTTCAGCATTCAGCTCGGGTGCCACCTGCTCCCACAAGCCCAGGTCCCTCAGCCTGGCTCGTGTCTCCCTGCTTGCTTTCCCACAGTCCCCAGCATTCTGTATAGGAACCACTTTTGCATTTGCTTACTGTTCGCAGTCCGCCCTCTCCCCCACCCTGCCTTCCTCGCCATGTATGTGTCATTCAAGAAGGACTTGTAACTGGATTGTGAGCATGTATTTGGCCTCATATAGACCATCCAACAGATTAAGTAGCTGGAATGTCAATCTCCAACTACCTCTTCACCATATTTTATGAGCCACAATGCCTGGATGTCTGATTTCTCCTCAGCAACACAATGAGAACTCTCTAAATCCTGCTTTTTGTCACAGGATAACAACCGAACACAAATGGGTTAATGGTGCAGTGATCTGTTTGACATGAGAGGGGGGAAAAAAGATACGGAGAAATGTTATTAAAAATACAGCCCTAGCAGGACTGGGGCTCATTACCTCTGCAGCACAAGCAAGACACCAGGCCTGTGAGGCCAGGTGTTAATTGGCCAGCAGAGGGCTCCTGATTGCTCCCAGAATACCACACAGAGAGAGAAGCAGGAAATTCAATCAAAGACCATCCCACTCCCAGGAAGGGCTGCACACGCTGGTGGTGTCATGCAAATTGGGTTTAATTTACTGCATGTCTTTCTGCTTCCATAGAATCTGCGGAGGAAAATGGGTCTTTCTCTGCTTCTGGCTGTAAAGTCCTGCACCTCAGAGGGCTTAGGTTAGGGTGGCGTCTGAGAGGAAGAATGCGAGCAGGAGCAGCCCTGGGAAAGCACGGAGGGCAAGCCCACAGCACCGCTATGAGGGGGTCTCCGTTGCCCTGGGGGTGTTGGTCTGTGTAATAGGAACACGGGAAGGACCTTCTTCCCAGCCAAGCGGCTGCTGTGGGCAGGTCCCCGAGCCCTCAGGGATGGAGCATTAGCCATTGTCACGGTTTGCAGGAGGGTGATTGGAAGCACAGCCTGCAGCCACACTGGTCAGCGCAGGGGCAGGTAAGCACAGGGAGCACCGGGGAGGGACCTCGGCAGGTCGCTGGCTCCACTGTGTGATTTGCTTCGTGCCAACCCGCGCACACCTGCCAGGCCAGGCCGGCCCGTGGGTGCCAGAGAGACGGGAGGGGCTGCGTGTGGCCAGGCTGGTTAGGAGGTAGCACCCTCCGCAGTCACGCAAACACAGAGTACACCTTATGGCCATGACCACAGCCTGGGAGTCCTGTTATGCTGCCCACCAAGACAGTCAAGCACATGTCTGATAACAGCTTTTCCCTTCACCCGGTGCACACACAGCCGGCACCCTGGACCCGATCCTGTGACTCCCCTGCTGGAGGCGGATGGGAACCTCGAGGCTGGACCTGCTAACTATTGTGGTTTCCTGTTTGGAAATGCTGCTCCTGACTCGCCTAATGATTTCCCGAGTGTCAGCTTCGGTGCGAGAGGCAGGGGGCCTGGAGGAGCAGGGAAACCTGCCCCGTGGGCCTCTCACTCCGGTGTGTCTGTTGGGTAAATGACTCATTTAGTTGAATCATGGAAAGCTGTTCAATGGGACTGAGACCAGGTACACAGCCTTGCAGGACCCCCCCTCCCCCGAAGCCTCCGCGCCAGCCTCCTGGGTCCCCTGTCAAACTGGCCTCACCCCTGCCTGCCCTCACCCCTCGCCTTGGCCTCAGAGACTAATGACCAGGTCACACACACCAGGGTCCTGACTCTCTCCTTTCCCCGAGCCCCACACAGTGCTCACCGACATTAACGTCATCTGTGGAGTGTTTGTGAAGCTGGTCTGTGGGAAGGTTTGGAGGATTGGATTTGCTAAGTAGAATGGTTATTTTATAAATATAAAATAAACTAGGGGCCCAGTGCACAAATATGTGCACCTTGAAAAGAACCAGCACCAGCTGCTGCCCCAATCGCCCCTCAGGAGCAGGGGAAGATAGAGAAGCCCTCAGGGGCGATCATGGTTGGCAGCTGCAACTCTCACCCACTGACAGCACAGGGGTGTGAGTGAGGCCTGCACCAGCAACAGGTGTGAGCACCTAGTGGGACAGTGGCACACAGGAGCAAAGAATTTTCAGTAACACCAGAGGCTCTCCCTGATGACAGTGACTGGTGCCTCACCTTGGTCTGGTATCCCTGCTCACCTGCTCCACCACCCCACCATGGCCAATGCCCACCATGTTCTGCACTCACCCCCTTGTGGTCAGCACACATCATAGTGACCAGTTGCTCGACTGTCCCACCATTGGGTCTATTTGCATATTAGGGTTTTATATATATAGATAACATAACATGCATACATGATCTGCCTCCCAGGAAGTGTACGTATATCAATGTGACCAGTGTCACACGCTTGTACTCAAACCCTGTCCCTGCTTCTAGTCACCTCATGGAACTTGGCAGTTCCTTTAGGTTTGTGGAGTCTGAACCTCCTGCTCTGTAAGAAGTGACACACCGAGCACTCATCCCCAAGGCTGCTGGGAGGACGCCTGATCTGTAAGAAGTGACACTGTGATCCCTCCACCCTGAGGCTGCTGGGAAGCCTGAGGGCTGGCAGTAGTATCTGCGCATGCCAGGTGCTCAGTACACCAGCAGTCATTTCCCGTCCCTTGTGGCTTCATCGTGAGAGTCACATGCAAACAGTGCACCATCGCCCATGGGAGGACCTATTTCCTGTGGGAGAGTCTGTGAGCTTTGGTTTGGTCAGTAAGTTGCCAGCCAGCCCGGGTTTAGCCACGTCTGGTGACCCCTATCTTCAGGTCACGGGAGATGGTCTAAGCACTCCCACTGCAGTCACCCCTCGTTGCTTGCGGCCACAGGGCACCAGGAATGTCGAGTTTGTAGACGAGAAGGGAGAGATTCTGTCCTCAGGGGACCAAAGGTCAAACCAGGTGAGACTCCCCGGGAGCTGGCTGAGCGGTATCAGCTGAGAGGGTTCACCAGTCAGACTCACATTTTCAGCTCCCTCCCTCTACCAGTTGGCAATAGAGCCCTAGCGTGTGATGGTGGTTAGGGCCATCGGAGGACGCGCCCTGGAGTGGAAGTCTGTCTTGTGGGGCTTGTTAGCCGGAATGCTATCCAGCTAAATAGCTCTCACTTACTCCCCAGAGCCGGCTGCCCTGCTGGGCAGTTCCTTTCATTGTTGGGACGTTAAATGTCCTCTTTCCACCTGCCTCCATCCTCGCGCCCTGTCCGACTCTAGACCAGGTTAACAGAGAGTTATTTGGGCTCAGAAAGATTTAGAATGGACTGGCTTCTCCTGAGTGAGGAAAGGCCCTACTGTAGTGCCACCCCATTCTCTCCCTTCCGAGGAGTCATAAAAAGTAGATCATGTGTTCGAACGAGCTGCTGCGAGGGAGAGGATACACGAATCACTGAAATGCCTGGCTCATTTGGCAATTACCTGTAGGATCCAAAGCACTGAGAGTTGGAGAGATTTCGTTTTCACCAACTAGATTGTGCACAAGGGACAAGTGGTCTGGGTGCTAAAGGGCCATTGTTGACCAGTGTGCCCATCAGCAGGCGCGATCCCAGAGGCAGGGGCTCCATCTGCCAGAGGCGGGGTTCAGTCTGCAGGTCATGCAACCCCTGTCATCCAAGGACTCCCGCCTCAGGGCTGGGCACCTTCTCCTTGGGAGATTTGTTTTGCCTGTAAATGCAAAAACGAAGCCAGATGGGTGGGAAGGAGCTCATCTCTCATCGTCTTTCCTCATCTGGTGATTCTGTCCATGTTCTGGTCTTAAAGGAGACCCGCCCTGCTCAGAATGGCCCAAACAGCCCAGAGGCCTTCGGAGATGCCTCGAACTCTCAGCTTGCTACACGTGTCTCTGTGGATGGGAACCTGGCCATAGGGCCTTCAGAGTCCCCCTTTGGGGTATATGCTCACCAACTGGGAGATATTTGACCCTGACCCTCAAAAAAAAGGCTAATCTTCTTTAGTAACATGGCCTGACCCCAATATAAAATGGACAGTGGAGAGGTTAGCTAGTTAATGGCACCATTAATTTTAATATTGTTAACATAAAAAATAGTCAAGCCTGTGAAGTATTTTTGTGAGTTTATTTGAGCCTTCCCTAAGCTTATCAGGCTAGCATGTGGCCCCTTCTGTCCACAATACTATCTTGCAGCTGGGACCTTTTTCAACATTCCCAAAGGAAATGGATGGAGGTCTCATCTATCCAAGCCATTATGGCTCTCAGGAGATCTTAAACTATGTGCTTTCTGTAAACTAGAAAAATATCCCCAAATAAAAAGAAACATTCCAGAAGTGGGTGAATGGATTTGTCAGTTCATTGCCAATATTTGGGTGGCCACCCAGTCCTTAAGGTATAAAAAACAACTGTCCTTGTTTTCAATGCAGTCTTCACAGAGCAATTCAGCCCACCAAACATCTTACCTTCCCCAAATCTCCCTATGCATCTCAAAGGCTTATAAATAATTGGCTTTATGAAACCAAAGTCCTAGGATCTTTGAAATACAAATTTCTGGAAGATGATCTTTATAAAAAGGGAAAAAACTTTAGCCACCTAAGCCAGCGTTTTTCAACCGCTGTTCCGCGGCACACTAGTGTGCCGCGAGATGTTGCCTGGTGTGCTGTAGGTGCAGACAAGACAAGAATTTTATAATTTTTCACTATTTTGTTTACTTAATATTTCATAATAAAGTAATTATAAAATACTTTCTTTGTGTTTATTTGATTCCTATTCAAGAGAATTACTTTATATATAGTCAATATAGGCACAGAGTTAAATTTTCTAACATTTTCTAATGGTGGTGTGCCTCGTGATTTTTTTCATGAAACAAGTGTGCCTTTGCCCAAAAAAAGGTTGAAAAACACTGACCTAAGCAAATCAATTTAACTTATTTTGAAACTGGACAACAAAGGGGCTTGATCAATACTTGAGCCAATTAAACAAATAAGGTTGAATAATATTTAATTAAGTGTCTTTCTTTTCCAATATTGCCAGCTGTATGGGAGAGCAGCAGGTCATCCACAAAAATCTCCTTTACCCCCTTCTGTCCCCCCTCCCCCCCCCCCCCCCACACACACACTCACACATAAGTCAGCTGCTTATATTGGGTAGGACAGAGTACATGGGGAAGTAGGCAGAGGAATCTGAATGGGTTTAATGGTTACAGGCAATGCGTGCTGGGGGTTACAAAGGGCAGGCCCCTCAGGACTCCATTGTTTGGGCAACAAGGTTGTTAACTTCTCTTTGATGAAAGGCAGTTCTCAGATAAGAAGAATGGACCCAATTTCCAGGCTAACTCCCAGGCCTATAGCTCCCAGCCAGGTCAGAATGTGTTTTCTTTAATCAGAACAAAGCAATCACAGTTAACAGAGCATGATTAAAATCGCATAGCTATAGCTGGTCCCCAATATTCTATTTCTCCCTCCTGCCCTTAACAATTTCAACTTTTTCTTTTTAGATTAGTAAATTTGAAAATTATTCAATATCTAGTTATTTTGAAATAACACAAAATATTAAAACATTGATAGCTTTACAAGTCTTAAGTCTGCCTGCTTTTGGTTTTTCATTGCAAAGTCTGTAAATGGATTTGAAGCTGCTAATGTAATGACTTGTGCTTTGTTGAAGGTGTGTTTCTTGGAAGTGAGAGTGTGTTTAGAATGTGGTGTTCATAAGCATCAGTCTAAGGAATGCTGGTTTGGGAAGCCACTTATTGTCTTCACTAGCAGAGGTGTGGACAAGAAGCCGGGAATGCTGGCGACCCTTGAGCTTTCTCATCATCTGGAGTGGAGGGTACATCTATCTGTCAGCTGTGGAATAAATCCACCATCAAGATGGACCTTCAGCAAGATGTATCTGGTCAATGTTGACTTGGAAGGTAAACCTGCCCTCTGGGCATGGAGTCACCTGCCCGCATGATGTCCCCAGGTGACACCTGGATGATGAGGTTCAGTGAGTCAGCACTTGGTCACCCCTGACATCTAAAGGGACCCTTCTCTCTTGTTTGTTTGACTGGAGGTGAGTCCCCTGCCTGCGTCGGGTTAAATCCATTTCCAGGGCATCTAGTCGATGTTCTGGCCATTGGTGAGGCCGCCTTCAGGACATGGGGCAAACACATCCACAAACACGCTTTCTCCTCGTATTTCTAGACATTAATTTTGACAAACCCACTGTTGTCATGTCACATCTTATGCCACTGGGGTTTCTGACTTTTCAGTGAGCCAAAGCAGCCCACCCAGGCTCACCGCTTTTCTACGTCACTTCTGGGGAGCACCCGCCAGGCCTCTCCTGCTGCTTAATCCCGTCGATTGGAGACCAGACTTCCTTTGTCTCCACTGAGCATTCACATTAAAGTTTTTATCAAAAGCAAATGAGAAAAGTTTTATATTCTCTATAAAAATTAGTACCTCGAATTATGTGTGTGGCCTTCATATATGTAGTCTTCATGTGTATGGTCCTTGTGTAATCTGTGCTTGTCTGTGTATCATGTGTGGAGTGTTTCCTACCTCCAGATTGTGAGAAATGCTCTCCTGTCACATGACAGAGGACTAAGCATGGCGAAATGAGACTTTTAACAGCACTCTCAACAGTGGGCGCCCATTGTACAGGATCACACATGGAGCAGGGAGCAGCCTGTTTATGTAGCCCCTCCTCCAGCTCCTCATTGGCTGAGGACTATTTGGTCACCTGTTTCCTAAAGGTCTCCCAGGTCTTACTGTCTCCCATTGGGTTGTTTAAAAAATGGACTGGGCCCTTTCCTAGTCACCTCCATCTCCCTTTGTCTAGGGCCATGGTCTGCAAACTGTGGCTCCTGAGCCACATGTGGCTCTTTGGCCCCTTGAATGTGGCTCTTCCACAAAATACCACAGCCTGGGCGAGTCCATTTTAAAGAAGTAGTGTTAGAAGAAGTTTAAGTTTTAAAAATTTGGCTCTCAAAAGTTAGGCTGTTGATATTTGTCTCTGTGGACTAATGAGTTTGCCGACCACTGGTCCAGGGGAATCTTCCTGGAAAATGTGCTACCAGCCATGTGCAAAGCTCTTCACCCTCTCTCCACCCCCACACCCTGAGTGCTCTGGGGAAATTCAGCAGCAGCCGCCTGGCCACATGCTCTTTCTTTCCTTTGAAGATAAATCAGGGCATGTTTCTTACAAGATGGCATTACAAGGTGTGATATTTTATTGACCTAAAAAATTAAATATTTACATAGATTAAACAGAATACTGAAGTCTGTTAAATCATTTGATATTAAAACAGATTTAAGTTTGATTGATATCTTTCAGAGTTATTAGCATAAAATGTGTGTTTGCTTCACCTAGGTTTACAAAGAATTTATAATATGATCTTTTGGTTAAGTACATTTGACAACCTTCCCAAAATTAAAATTTTAAGAGATTTTTAACCAAGAAATGACTTTTTCCAATGGGCCCTGGAAGATCTCAAGGATTTATTCTCTCTCCTAAATTTCTTTTGAACTAATCATGCCTGTTTGATATGCTTGAAAAATTACATGAGAACCTTTGTCAAATAAAAATCAATAATAATAATAATAGCTATTCTATTTATGTACATGTATTCTTATTAAAATGAATGTTCTAGAAATTTCAGTCTGCTCTAGAAAGGAACTTACCAAGATTCAAAGCCAAGCACAAATAGGAAACTCTCAAGGGTAGCAGGTATCCAGTCAGTGACACTAATAAGTCATTTTGTTAAAAAAAAAAAAAATGTTTTTATTGCCTTAGAGCGAGAGAAAGGAAGAGAGTGTGAGAGAGATAGAAACATGGATGAGAGAGGAGCATCCCTGGGCTGCCTCTTGCATGCCCCATACCAGGAATGAGCTTGCAATCCGGCACATGCCCTGACCGGGAATCTAACCAGTGACCTCCTGGTGCGTGGGTCTACGCTCAACCACTGAACCACACCGCTGGGCTATCACCGTGTCATTCTAAGTTTTGTCATTTCTAGGCAGTCATTGTTTTGCTCTGATGCACTTGCAAATATGTCACATCTTTGGGAAGGTTTGTGGAAAGGATGCTAACTTATTCTAAATTACAGGTCTCCAAGCTGGTCATGTCTTTGAATGAAGATTTATGGAACTCTAAGAAATATCTGGATTCATGTAAATACTGGCACATAATCAAAACAAACAAAAATTAATTACATGAAACAAAGTGAATTGAGAATAATCATAATTCTTATGACTGTTCAAAATATTGCTGATTGTTGAAAAAGTCTTTCTGTTTTCCAGATGTAAGGAAGCTCGTTTGTTTTTCCCTAGAACAATTTGGTAATTTCATCCTCGTAGCAATATTGCAGCATTTATACTTTTCTCCCTCCATAATCTCTCCACCATTTGGCAACTCTCAATAAGTTAGCATTCTTTTCATGACAATATATTTATTTGCATAAATCCAACAAGAATCTGTTCTCTTCATAACAGGACACATAAGACCAGTTTCCAATTGTGGTTTTATTAACCAAGTTTTTTACTTGAATGTCAGGACCAAGAGGGACATGCTGACCTCTGGGTGTCACCAGAAAGGCTGAGGCATTGAGATTGACTTCAATCTCAGAGTCCTGGGGGGACACGGCCTGGTGCCCTGCTGGCCAGTGGCTCATGCAGTCTTTCTGGGTAAGGAACAAAGGTTACCTTCCTGAGACATGGCAAGGAGAGGACCCAGACATTTCAGGGGCCTCAAAATTGTGAGAGATCCACCCAAACCCTCGCAGGCTAAGCCAGATGGCAACTGCGCGGCTTGGCTTCTGTGCCCTGAAGGGCTGCCTAAGGCTCAAGCTGAAGATTCGAGGGGAGTGAAATGCCAGCAAAGCCACTTTGAAGAAGCCTGTATGGTCAGTGGCTATTCTTGTGTTTTTATACAAATAACCTGGCTGGACTGGAACCAGGCCTACTACAGCCTCTGACAAAATAATTTTAGGGGGAAATCGTGTTTTGATGGAAATCACAATGGCCAGTTGTGAATATTGGACTCCATTGCCATTCGCAGTCTTCGAAGTGTACCGCTTTGCTTGTCCCTGTGAACTGAGCTAGTTTCTGACTCCGTGGCTGTCTTCCGCCTCCACTCAGCGGCACCCCCTCCTTTGATGTGGAATTGCTGAGAGCCGCTGCGGCAGGCCAGCCGCCCGGAACTCACCGGGGCACAGGAGGCCGTGGCCTCGATGGTCCACTTGCCGGTGAAGCGTCGCCAGGCGTCAGGCGTCCGTCTGTCCCAGCCAGGACCCTCGGAGCCTGGTCGGCGGGCAGACAGTGGCTCCAATGCTGTGACCACTGACCTGGTTTTCCCTTCTGTTTGCACAGACAGGCTCCCGATCAAACACGACTGCTGTGCACCCTGCGCAGCCCCATGGGAGCCCCTGCACCAGCCCCTCCGAGCAGCAGCGCGTACCTCTCAGATCTCACGGACCTCTGGTTACCGACCGCTGTCCTAAAGCAGCTCCAACAGTTCCACTGAACCCACTTCCTTTCGGGACTAAATATGGAGGCAATGAAATACGCAGCCACCTACCAACTTCGTTTCTGAAATGATACAACGATTCCATTAAAGAGCTATTTCAGGTTATTCCACCCAGCCTGCCCACCTGTGGGACCATTGGCTAAGAGCCCTCTGTCCCAGTCTTGGGTCCCACTCCCGGTCCTCATAGATCAGGAGGGAGAGACTGCCACGCCCCACAGGCAGGGACCACGGCCCTGTCAGCAGGAAGTTGTGACAGGAGACAGGCTGTCCGCCCTCATCACCCCTAAAAGATTCCAGGTTGGAAGTCTCTGAGGGGGAATGAGATGGGCCAGGGAGCCAGGACAAGTGGAACAGGGAAACTGAGGCAGGAAGCTGCGCACACTGCAGAGCAATGCCCAGCAGATCAGAAGGTCCCCTCGGAGAGGTGACACTGGGCCTCCGGGGTGTTTCAGCTCCAGCGGCACCAGGACCTGAGGTGATGACTGACGATCGGCCCTGACACTGACCCGTCAGTGGAGACCACGGCCTGGAGGAGCCCACCTGGAAAATGGTGACTGTTCTGCTGAACCCTCCCTCCGACCTCCCCTAAGGTTCCGCCTGCGAGAGAGAAATGAGCGCCTCAAGACAAAGGACAGGGCCTGCTCCCCTCCAGAGGGCAGCCAGCCAGTCCATCTCCTTCCTCTCCCTCTCCCTCCCCCAAAGGCACCTCCAACCCCAAAGGACCCCGCAGGCTCGCAGCCAGGGTCATGGGCAGCGGCAGCTCCCCCTGGCCTGACCCCAGGCCCTTCGCTCTGACCCCCGGAGAGCGAGGCAGCCCGGGCTCCCGCGGCTTCTCCTGTGCGAGGCCCCGTCTTGTTTCACATCCTCCGCTTTGATCGAGGTTCCCTCATGGCCACCAAGGGGTGTGCTGTGACATCTTTCCCGCACGAAGTGGAGAGCCCACACACACCAGCTGGCCCTGTCCGGTGGCACAGTGCCATGTGTAAGGGTCTAGCCCCATGGTCGGCAAACTGTGGCTCAGAGCCACATTCTGCCCTTTGGCCCCTTGAGTGTGGCTCTTCCACAAAAATACCACGGCCTGGGAGAGTCTATGTTGAAGAAGTGGCGTTAGAAGAAGTTTAAGTTTAAAAGATTTGGCTCTCCGAAGAAATTTCCATCGTTGTGCTGTTGACATTTGGCTCTGCTGACTACTGAGTTTGCCGACCACTGGGCTAGCCTGACCCATGGGAAACGCGGGCCTTGAGGGTGGCCGTGGAGAGGCAGGGCATGCCCCGTTCCCACCAGATGTTCTTACACAAAAACACATGGAAGTGGCTTCATCTACTTCCTAGAATAGGAGTTGGCAACCTCTTTTCGTAAAGGCTCAGGGAGGAAATATGTCAGGTTCCCAGTCATGGTCCTGTGACACGGAAGTGCCACAGACGGTGTGAGCCCGTGAGTGTAGCCATGTTCTCATTAAACCACAGGCCAGCGGGGGGAGGCGTGGCAGCTGGAGGCCGGACTGGACAGCCCCCCTCTGAGGGTAAACGCAATTGCTTCTCGATGGACAGTCGCCCATGACTCAGAGGCCACAGTAACCACGACCGCCTCCTACTCCACAGCCCACTCTGCCACCCCCTCAGCCCGGCCACAGAGGGCGGCCATGTCAGCCACACAGGGCAGCGCCCTCAGCCCTTTCCACCGCAGGGCACCGTGTCTGCTCACATTCGGCAGCACACCCGAAATATACGTGCTGCTGATCGATCTACAAATAGATTAGGTAGACTTTTGATTGCTTCTCATCGGATGGCTACTGTTGTGTTGGCTGCTGTCACTCCTGTGTCTGGTAACCTAAGGGACCAGAGGTCAGGGCCCCTCACTAAATAGCTGGGTGTTGCATGTTTTGGCAAGTCCTGTGGGACGCTGGCTGAGGACTGTGACACAGGGTTTGTAGCCTAAACTTCCCAAGGCACCACTGGCCGTGCTGGACAGGTGAGGGGCAGAGGGGAACTCTGGCGGACGGTGAGGGACGGGTGAAATCTGGCGGGCTAGGTTTGACCAGCTACAGAAAAGAGGCAAGAAGGAAGCGCAAACTTGGTTAAAAGCCCCATTTTGCGCAGGAAAGCTAGACGCCCAAACCGCAGAGAATGTATCCAACGAGCTACTGCGCCCCGGCTCCCTGAGGAGTGTGTGCGAAGCCTAGAAAACCGGGAGGCACAGCGAGAACTGGGAATTTTAACATCAGAAGCACACGCCCATACATATTCAGCTGATCTTCAAAAGAAGCACCGCCTGGAGACCCCGCAGGAGAGCCCGCCGGATTCCGCAGCCTGCTCTGTGCACGGGCAACGCTGGTGTTTGAATCCAGCCCCTTCCTTCTCTGATGCTGGGAGGGTAGAGCCCCGGTGGTTTAATTAGGTCCTTAAAGTTAATCAGTCACCTGGTTGTCGTTAAAATAACCAGGTTTTCAAACGAGTTCAGCTTTTATTTTTCAATTTCAGCGTGTGACCATTTGCACTTTGAAATGGGATCAGAGAAGCCCCGCCCCTGCCCCCTGCAGAGCTCCTGAGAAAGACCAAACACAGGACTGGTCTCCAAGGGGGCTCGCCTGGCCCCAACTCCTTCCCACATCACCAGCACTATGCTCAGTTCCCACGGCTCTGCCGCCATCACCATCACCCTCACCAGACTCCTGCCCTCATTCGTTCTGCCCATCTCAGCCACCTCCTCACCTGAGCCCCAGGCATGTCACAGAACCTTCTGGAGCCTTTGAGCTCCTGGTGCCTGCCCACCCCAGAGTGAGGGACAACGAGGCCAGCTCCCCCTGCGCCATGAGCTCCTCACAGGAAGTGGTTCACAGGAAGTGGTTGTGTTACTAGCTCCATTCACCACCCTTGTGTAGGTGGGGCAGGATACGTGGAAAAGAGGTGCTGATCAGAAGGACATAGTAGCCATGAGAGGCCCACAGAAAGCTTTATTTCTGGGAAGATCACAGAAAAGCAGTGACTTCTGAAACGAGCACAAGCTCAGGGGCTGGAGATTCCCAGGAAGGTCCAGGTCGCTCAGTACGCTAAATCTAACCCTAACCCTAAGCCTATCCCTAACCATAACCCTAACCCTAACCCTAACCCTAACCCTAACCCTATCCCTAACCCTAACCCTATCCCTAACCCTAACCCTAACCTAACCCTAACCCTAACCCGAATCCGATCCCTAACCCTTACCCTAACCCTATCCCTAACCCTAACCCTATCCCTAACCCTAACCCTAACCTAACCCTAACCCTAACCCTAACCCTAACCCTAACCCTAACCCTAACCCTAACCCTAACCCTAACCCTAACCCTAACCCTAACCCTAACCCTACCCTAACCCTAACCCTAACCCTAACCCTAACCCTAACCCTAACCTAACCCTAACCCTAACCCTAACCCTAACCCTAACCCTAACCCTAACCCTAACCCTAACCCTAACCCTAACCCTATCCCTAACCCTAACCCTAACCCTAACCCTAACCCTAACCCTAACCCTAACCCTAACCCTAACCCTAACCCTAACCCTAACCCTAACCCTAACCCTAACCCTAACCCTAACCCTAACCCTAACCCTAACCCTAACCCTAACCCTAACCCTAACCCTAACCCTAACCCTACCCTAACCCTAACCCTAACCCTAACCCTAACCTAACCCTATCCCTAACCCTAACCCTACCCTAACCCTATCCCTAACCCTATCCCTAACCCTAACCCTATCCCTAACCCTAACCCTAACCCTAATCCTATCCCTAACCCTATCCCTAACCCTAACCCTAACCCTAACCTTAACCCTAACCCTAACCCTAACCCTATCCCTAACCCTAACCCTAACCTGCTCCTGGCCTTCTCTGTGGGCCACAGTCAGCACTTCCAGCTCAGGCTGCATGTCTGTCTTGGCACTTTGGCACTTTGGCCCTGGGTTCGTGCGGAGAAGATGGGGTCGGGTCCAATGCCACAGGGACTCAAAGCCACATGTTTTAAAGGTGTTGCATGTTCTAACAAGTCTGTGGCATGCTGGCTGAGGATCACAACTTGCTCGGTCCCCTATGTCACGTGACTGCCCTTGGGCCGGCCACCCCTGCTGCGTGCTGACGGAGGGCCGATGGCGTCCGTGGACCTGCCCATGACACGCTCCTGCCGCTCGGGACAACCCGCATCTCCGGACATCGCCACATGGTCCCCGGGGAGCAAGACCACCCCAAGGCCACGCCGCCGTGACCCCACTCCTGGGCGCCAGGGGCTGTTCCTGGAAACTCCTGCTGGGGCCTGGCCCTGATAGGGCCTTCACCTGCCCTCTGCCCTCTGCCCTCTGCCCTCTGCCCTCTGCCCTCTGGGAGCGGCTGGGCGGGGGTGTGGTCAGGCAGGTCCGCGGGGGGCAGGAGGCTGAGACCCTGCATGGACACCCGCCCCTGAAGGATGCTGCCCCAACGTTCCACGTCCCTTCCATCCACTCTTGGACCTCTACCTCAGTTCTCACATTAGCTTTCTAAAAACTGGTTCCTTGACTGACCGGTGTGGCTCAGTGGTAGAGCGTCGGTCTGCAGACTGAAAGGTCCCAGGTTTAATCCCGACTAGGGGCATGTACCTTGGTGGCCGGCACATCCCCAGTAAGGGGTGTGCAAGAGGCAGCTAATCGATGTTTCTCTCTCATAGACGTTTCTAGCTCTCTATCCCTCTTCCTTCCTCTCTGTAAAAAATCAATAAAATATATTTAAAAAGACAACAAATCAAAACAAAACAAAAGTGGTCGCCGTGCAGGTCGCAGGGCAGCCCAGGCGCCGGTGCAGGGACAGCAGGTGGCCTCCGGGGGCAGCAGCCTGGGAAACGGGCCTTGTCCTTCCCACTGGCGCTTCCTTTCCGCAGCGCGTGTCCTGTCCCCGCCCACGGCGCGTGGCGGACAGCCCTCTGGGCCTGCCTGGCTTGTTTCCTCCGTTTGTAGTATAAACACCGTCCACAGAAGACAAAGTCTCTGCCTGACACGTCCCGACGCTCCCTCCCATCCTGCCCCCTGCCTGCCGGTCCCTCTGTGTCCTCCCCTCCCCCGCCAGGGAAACGCCCTGAATCTTATCCTTACCTTCCCACTGTCCGCCCAGGACGGGAGTGTCGCCCCTTGCAGGTGGGGGCTCAGGGGACTGCCACCGAGCCGGCCTCTGCTCCAGCTCTAACACATGCCACCTGGCTGTGGGTGAACTTCCACACGCGGGAGCGTGCGGTCTCCCTGGATTCTTCCAGAACCCTGGCCTGTGTGTGTCTGGAGCAGGGCTGCCCGGTGCAGCTTGGCTCCCGTCCTGGACTCTGAACCTCAGGGAAGACCCACGTGTGAGACAGAAGACAGGAGAGGAGACCCTGGGGGAGGGGACCCTGGGAGAGGAGACCCTGGGGGAAGGGACCCTGGGGGAGGAGACCCTGGGAGAGGACCCTGGGGGAGGGGACTCTGGGGGAGGAGACTCTGGGGGAGGGACCTGGGAGGGACCTGGGGGAGGGGACCCTGGGGGAGGGGACTCTGGGGGAGGGGACCCTGGGGGAGGGGACCCTGGGGGAGGGGACCCTGGGGGAGGGGACCCTGGGGGAGGGGACCCTGGGGGAGGGGACTCTGGGGGAGGGGACCCTGGGGGAGGGGACCCTGGGGGAGGGGACCCTGGGGGAGGGGACTCTGGGGGAGGGGACTCTGGGGGAGGGGACTCTGGGGAGAGGACCCTGGGGGAGGGGACCCTGGGGGAGGGGACTCTGGGAGAGGAGACCCGGGGGGAGGAGACCCTGGGGAGGGGACCCTGGGGGAGGGAGACCCGGGGAGAGGGACCCTGGGGAGGGGACCTGGGGGAGGGGACCCTGGGGGAGGGGACCCTGGGGGAGGGACTCTGGGAGAGGAGACCCTGGGGAGGAGACCCTGGGGGAGGGGACTCTGGGGGAGGGGGACCCTGGGGGAGGGGACCCTGGGGGAGGGGACCCTGGGGGGGGGGACTCTGGGGGAGGAGACCCTGGGGGGGGGGACCCTGGGGAGGGGACCTGGGGGAGGGGACTCTGGGGGAGGGGACCCTGGTGGAGGGGACCCTGGGGGAGGGGACTCTGGGAGAGGAGACCCTGGGGGAGGAGACCCTGGGGGAGGGGACCCTGGGGGAGGGGACCTGGGGGAGGGGACCCGGGGGGAGGGGACCCTGGGGGAGGGGACCTGGGGGAGGGGACTCTGGGGGAGGGGACCCTGGGGGAGGGGACCCTGGGGGAGGGGACCCTGGGGGAGGGGACACTGGGGAAGGGGACTATAGGGGAGGGGACTCTGGGGGAGGGGACTCTGGGGGAGGGGACTCTGGGGGAGGGGATTCTGGGGGAGGGGACCCTGGGGGAGGGGACCCTGTGTGGGTAACATTGGTAGCAATTCTCATCCCTGTTGATTCCAGGTGACAGAAATGGGTCTGCAGGCGCCTGCCCTATTGGCTGAGCTTCTAGCGCCCTCCAGTGGCCACATTGTGGAATTGCTCTCATCGCCCTGGGCGCTCCTTTCAATAATGCGTGTCCTGTGCTTCCTTCCTGCTGAGTGGACTGTAGCGACGTGTGCACAGAAATCCAAAACAGCCATCAAACCAGAGCTGTGATATGAAGTGAAGCGTCCAAAGGAACTCACTTTAAAGTAAAATTAAAGTAAGGAATTAATAGAGTAAGTGCATATATCTATAAACACACACATATAACCACCCACCCGCACGTAAATATACAGATGATATAAATGGCCCTGCCCAGGGTTCTAGACGACAGCTATCAGGATCCCAGTGGTGTGATGTGCTGACCTGGACAGGCGGCAGCAGCCCAGGGCTGTGATGCTTTCTTAAATAAGTGAAAAGAAATCCGGTAAAATCCTGCAGCTCCGTCCCTGGGGCGGGAAGGGTCATGACGCTGCAGGGAGGGGTCACGTTTCCCCGTGGCACGGAGCCGGGCCGCCCTCCGGCCTTCCTGTGCGAGCACCGCCCACTGTTACTGTTTGGGCAGAGCTGTGCCACGCTGCAGGCGGACTGCCCCTCATTCAGGGACACGAAGGACCCTGGCATAGGGTGCCGGGAGGAGACGGACGTGGGCGGTGAGCGCTGTGCCTGTCACATGGTGTGTAAACATGTGGTTTTAGGGACCAATGTCACCCACACACGTAGTAAGAAGAGAGTCCTCGTCCCCACCCGCAATGCCGGCAGGACTCCTGGTGCGATGGCGGTCAACGCCCACCGTTTGCTGATGGTTCTGAGCAGAGCCAGGCCTGGGCCCGCAGAGAGCGCGGGAGGTCAGGTGTGGGAAGGGGGCGGGGGTCCTGTCCGCCACCTGAGGGCGCCGCAGGGTGCAGACCTACCAACAGCCAGCCACGGACGCCAGCCCCAGCACATGCCTTCCCTGGCCATTCAGCTCCTGTGGGCACTCACTGTGGCTCTTACTGTCTGGTAACTGCGGTTTGCCAGCCCTCACCGGCTGGCTCTAGTACTCGAGCCCAGCCCTGACAGGAGGGTTAAAATCTCAGAGAGCAGAACCCAGGGCGTGGGAATTTGTACAACTGCCCTGGTGGCCACGCCAGCCCAGGCCGGGACCACAAGGGGCTTCCTGCACGCAGACATCGGAGGTGAGCGTCTTGGTGATGTTATCACCAGGACAATTGCTTCCTTCCCCTCCACCCCCCACACCCCACCCCCAGCCACGCTTGGTGCTGTGGCCTCAAGGGCTGCCAGACCCTTTAGAGTAGGGGTGTCGAACTCAATCAGAAAAGGGGCCAAAATCTAAAATCCAGCCTAAATCGCGGGCCGAATGGTTTACTGAACAGTCATAAACTGTCATTGTGATGGAAACGCAGCGGAGTGCAGTGATGACAGCGCCACATTGCAAGGCCTGGCGGGATGGATTTGGCCCGCGGGCCTTGTGTTTGACACATGTGCATTAGAGTCACTGGAGCTTTCTGCCCAGCGGCCCTCCCTCCCGTCAGTGAAGCCAGGTCTGGGGCTGGAACAATTAAAAGGCCAGAAACTAGCAGGGGCCGGATCCCATGGGGCCGCTCAAGGCTCAGGTTTCTGAATCGCCAGGGAGACGAGTAAATACTGAGACCTGGCTGCCTGGTCAGCTGGAGTCTGGGCACCAGGAACTGCTGGGCGGTCCAGGCGAGGCCTTGGGGGCAGGGGACAGAGACAGAGAGGACAGTGTGCCAC
The DNA here is from genome assembly GCF_014108245.1 of Pipistrellus kuhlii. NCBI lineage: Eukaryota > Metazoa > Chordata > Mammalia > Chiroptera > Vespertilionidae > Pipistrellus > Pipistrellus kuhlii. The sequence goes on from NW_023425493.1 coordinate 428,935, forward strand.
GGTGCTCCTTCTCCAGCCCAGGAACGCTAAGCAGGAACAGTAAGGAACGTCATGCCCAGTCAGTACAGGGCGCGTGGGGCAGGTATGACGGCCACATCACGGCTGGCAGTTCAGCGAAGAAGCAGGGAGCATGTGCGGATCATCGGGTGCCCGGCTGTGCGGCCTGGACCTCAGAGATGACCCTTCAGAGCTAAAGGTCTGGGCAAGAACCAGCAGGGACAGGTGAGCAGACAGTGTCCTCTGTGGGACACCCACACGTGTGCCCACCTCCTAGAGCTCGCCTCATCTCAGGAGACACTGTGACACATCACCATGCAGAGGGGGCAGAAGCCTGGCCTGTGACAAACCGCAGTCACAGGAGAGAAGACATACGGGGCCGGGAAGGAGTGCTGACAGGCGCGAGGCAGCCGCCTGTGCGGCTCTCTATTCAAAACAAACTGTAAGAAGTCATGAGACTGTGGGAGAGATGCGAACACGGAGGGAATGTTTGATGATATTAAGGAGTTATTGTTAATTTGGGGGGTATGACAATGATATCACATTCTATTTTTCAAAGAGTCTATATGTAGAGGTATTTTCTAAACTATTGAAATGGAAACTAGAGGTCCGGTGCATGAATTCGTGAACAGGAGAAGCAGGTGGGATCCCTCTCGGTGGCCTGCCAGGATCAGGCCAAAACCCGCTGTCCAACGCCACCTGCAGCTCCTGCCTGCCACTCCCGCTCATCCCAGCCCCCCTGTTCCTGCCATAGGCTCCCACCCAATCAGTCCCATTGGGAGAGGCTTGGGCTGCTGCAGTGCTCACCAGCCATGAGCCCTGTGTCTGGGCCCTCCCTAGGGGAGTGGCCTGCACGATCAGGCTGAAACCGACTCTCCAACTTCCCCCTTGGGGTCCCAGATTGCAAGACGGAGCAGGCCAGGCTGAGGGACTCTACCAGTACACAATCAGGCTGGGGAGGGACCATATGAGGGCTACAGGGCATGTTTGGTCCATCTTGCTCAGTCTGGATAGGTGGGATCACAGTAACCTACCAGTCAGAGTGTCTGCCCCTGGTGGTCAGTGCACATCATAGCAACTGGTAGACCAGTAGACTGTCTGCCCCCAGTGGTCAGTACATGTCATAGCAAGCAGTTGAACAGCCTTAGCATTCATTAGCATATTACACTTTGATTGGTTCAACAGTCGACCAGTCACCAGGCGACCATACACTTAGCATATTAGGTTTTATTATATAGGACTAGAGGCCAAGTTGGGGGGGGGGGGGGGAGGTGTCTCTCAGCCTGACCTGCACCCTCTCAAAATCCAGGATTGCTGGCTCCTACCTGCTCACTTGCCTGCCTGCCTGATCCCTAACTCCTCTGCCTGCCTACCTGCTAGCCCCTAACCCTCTGCCTACCTTCCTGATTGATCCTAACCACCTCTGCCTGCCTGCCTTCCTGACGCCCCTAACTGCTCCCAGCTGGCCTGATCACCCCTGGCCCTGGTCTCACTGCACTCACACCTGATCCTGGGTGCATGTGGGTCTCAATATTGCTCATACCTGACCCAGGTGTGTGAGGATCTCCATGGTGCTCACACCTGACCCCAGGTGCATGTGGGTCTACCAGCACTCACACCTGACCCCCAGTGTGTATGAGTCTCCACAGCATTCACACCTGACCCCCAGTGTGTATGAGTCTCCACAGCATTCACACCTGACCCCCAGTGTGTATGAGTCTCCACAGCATTCACACCTGACCCTGAGTGCGGGTGTCCACAGCAGCACCTCCTGCAGCACTGCTGGTGGCCTACAGGTCGCTGCAGAGCTGACACTGCCTGGCGTTAATACAGACACACAGGTTAGGGGCTCAGCCACCGCTCAACCACAAATGCCCCACCTAGTGGTAGGCCCACAATTTCTATCAGTGGCTACAAGTCAGAGGTGCCTGTGACCCCTTCTGAGGTTCTACACTTTCCAGAGCAGCTGGCAGAGCTCAGGGAAGCACTTACGGTGAAGTTTGCTGTGTAAAGGGATGCCATGCAGGTTTCATGTGAACAGCCAGAGGGGGGAGGCCCACGGTGAGACCAGAGGGTCCTGAGCACTGAGCCTCTGCCCACAGAGTTGGGGCGCCGCCCTGTGCTCCCCAGCCCCGAGCTTGTGGGCTTTCTGTGGAGGCCCCACCGTGAGCTCAGTCTCCAGCCCTCCGGTCCTCCGGAGAGCGGGCTGGAGCTGGAGAGTCCTAGCTTCTCGTCACAGCTGGTCATTGGTGACCAGCCCCCACCAGAAATCAGCCAGGGTCATTCCTGTCACCCAGGAGACTGATAAATATCCAGGATCTTGTGCCAGGAACCAGGGGCAGACACCAACATATAAACAAAGTCTATTTTGTCACAAAGAGAGGGGAGGGGCTGCAGACTGCAGGCACCCTCTGGCCCTGCCTTGTCCCTGAGCCTGGTTGTAATATCAGCATATGAGCTGCAATTCTGAGTGTGACCACAAGGTGGCGCCCTCGCCCTTCAGAGGAAACCTTGCACAGCTTCTGGGTGCACCTAAGCAAGGAGGCTGGTCCTGATCCCTGCCTGTCCCTGCCCATCTCAGCAGAGCCTGGTGCACCCCCCACCCCCTTCCACTGCTCCCTGCCATCTCCTCCCTTACCTCCCCCACCCCTCACACACACACACACACACACACATTCACACTTCAGGCCACTGAAGTTAGTCCTGCTTGTTGTTTACATTTCGTCAAGATTCAGCTTGTCAGCTAATTTATTTTATTACTGCTGGCTTCTGTTTTCTGGGATATATTTTTCAGACCAGTCCTCCCTGTTTTTTGTTTTATTTCATTTATTTTGATTTTGTATTTAAAGGCAAACTAGACAGAAAAATATCTGTTCACAAACGTCACTTGGAGACGTATCGAGGGCTGCCTGCCTTTTACCTTTATCTCCAGACTTGCTGTCCTGCTGTGAGCACACGCCTGGCCACCAGTCTGGCCTGTGGGAGAGGCCACGGTGCCCTCACCACACACACACACACACACACACACACACACACACACACGTGCATGCATGCCCCGTCAGTCACACATGTGTGCACATATCCACATACTCTCACCCTCACTCACTACACACACACACACACACACACATACACACTCTCTCTCTCTCACTCACACACTTGACATACTCATGCACATACAATCATAAATGCACTCTCACTCATATATATCAGTAATATACCTTCACACGAGCACACACACCTGCATGCATGCACACACTCACACTTGTGCAAATGCACACTGACACACACCTATGTTCCCCTCACACACGCACACACAGCTCATGCTGCCATGCACATCCCAGCTAAGTTTTTCTGCCTCTCCCTGGCATCTGCATCCATGTTCCGCATTAGGTACAAGGAAAAGTTTTAAAAGAAACTAACCAGACACTCGAAACAGGAAGAGGGAACTTTTAACTGATCAACTCTTTCCAGTAGAGCAAACACTGGTCTACTCACCCCTCCCAAAGGTGTTACAAACATCATGTGACACTGGAATTTGGGCACCAGTTCGTCCACACCAGGGCTGGAAGTCAGAGTGGAGCGTGTACAGGACGGTGTTGCTCAGAGTGGCCTGTCCCATGGGGATGGCGGGCCGGGGTGAGCACTGTCACCCACTTCACTGAGGCCACTGTCACCACACCACGCTGGCCGGAGAACGTGAGTGGCACTTGCCACTGAATGGAAGCTCTGTGGCCAGAGCATGGCCGAAGCATCTCACTGTGTGCCCAGTGCTGTAGAGCCTGGCACCCATGTTCTCACGGGGGTCTGAATGTGGGAGCACAGTGAGTGAGCGTGCGAGTGTGAGTGAGCATGTGGGTGGTGAGTGTGCATGTGTGAGGGAGTAAGCGTGAGTGAGCCTGCGAGTGTGAGTGTAAGGGAGCGTGTGAATGTGAGTATGCAAGTATGAGTGAGTGTGAAAGTATGAGTGTGTGAGTGTGAGTGTGAGGGAGTGTGCAAGTGTGAATGAGCCTGTGAGTGTGCAAGGGTGTGGGTCTGAGTGTGTGAGTGTGTAGGTATGTGAGTGTGAGTGTGAAAATGTGTGCAGGTGTGTGAATGTGATGTGAGTGTGCAAGTGTGAGTGACTATGTGGGTGGGTGTTTGAAAAGTGTTAGCTGAATAAGAGAAGGTGGCTTAAAGTCACACAAAATAGAAGGCACTTAAATTTGACTCCAGCTGTCTTTAAAGTGCATATCCTATCTAATAAAAGAGTAATATGAAAATTAACCATCACTCTGCTGCACCCACAAACCACACCCACCAGCCATTCAGGAGCAAGTATGCAAATTAACCCAACTAAGATGGCTGTGGCCATGGAGCTAGCAGGAGGCTTGGGTTTCCCGGGCAATGGAGGAAGCCAAGCTTTCTGCACACCCTGGCAGGCCCAGGCTTCTGCTCAGCGCTATGAAGTTTCAATTATAGAAGAGAGATAAATTCCAGCCGGGACCAGTTTGGCTCAGTAGATAGAGCGTCAGTCTGCGGACTGAAAGGTCCTGGGTTCAATTCTGGTCAAGGGCATGTACCTTGGTTGCGGGCACATCCCCAGTGGGGGGTGTGCAAGAGGCAGATGGTCGATGTTTCTCTCTCATTGATGTTTCTAACTCTCTGGCCCTCTCAATTCCTCTCTGTGTAAAATCAATAAAATATATTTAAAAAAGAAAGAAGAAGAAGAAGATAGATAAATTCCAACAAAAATGGAGGCAGCCACAGAGCTGAAGAAAGCAGGAGGCTTAAGTTGCCCCTGGCAATGGAGGAAGCCAAGCTTCTGGAAGCCCTGGCCTGCCTTGGCCTCTGCTCAAGGCTACAAAGTTTCAATTATAGAAGATAAATAAATCCCAGATACCAAGGCCTCTGCTTGGGTCACTGGGGGGTGTGGCAGGCCTGCAAACCACCACAGGCCCCTCTCCTAGGGAACCCCCACCCTAATCCGGGACACCCTTCAGGGCAAACCAACCGGCCCCCACCCATACACCAGGCCTCTATCCTATCTAATAAAAGAGTAATATGCAAATTGACCCTCACTCCAACACACAAGATGGCTACCCCTATGTGGACACAAGATGGGTGCCATAAGGTGGCCTGCCAGGGAGGGCAGCTGGGGGGAGACCCAGGCCTGCAGGGGAGGGTAGTTAGGGCTGACCGGGCTGGCAGAGGAAGGAAGTTAGGAGTGACTAGGTCTACAGGGAAGAGCAGTTGCGGGGGGTACCCAGGCCTGCAGGGGAGAGCAGTTGGGGACACCTGGCCTGCAAGGCAGGGCAGTTAGGGGTGATCAGGCCTGAAGGGGAGGGCAGTTAGAGACAAACAGACTGGCAAGGAAGCAGTTAGGCATCAATCAGGCTGGCAGGCAGAAGTGATTAGGGGCAATCAGAAAGGCAGGCAGGCGAGCAGTTGGGAGCAGGAGTCCTGGATTGTGAGAGGAATATCTGACTGCCCGTTTAGGCCCAATCCTATTCAGACATCCCTCAAGGGGTCCCAGATTGGAGAGGGTGCAGGTTGGGCTGAGGGACACACACTCCATGCACAAATTTTGTGCACCGGATCTCTAGTCTACCTAATAAAAAAATAACATGTTAATAGACTGTACCTTCATGATGCCTACCTAATCAGGAGTGAGTATGCAAATTAACCCAACAAAGATGAAGGGTTAATTTGCATATGTATCAATAGGTGTAGAGCAGCTTGGGGCAGGCAGGACACTTGCATCGTCGCCATGGTGATGATGCAGGCATTCCACTCCATTCCACCTGCTCGGGGCCTCTGGGCAGTGTGGGAAGGCAGAAAGGCGGCTCTGGCCAGATCAAAGATGGTGCCAGCAGCCAGGAAAAGGAAGGCCCATTCTTGCATGAATCTTATGCATCAGGCTTCTAGTCTATTATAATAAAAGTGTAACATGCTAATTAGACCAGACAGCCAAACGACCTTCTGGCCGTCATTCTGGATGTCCTTCTGGACGAAGCTGCGGTAGTGGGGGCCAAGGCAGAAGTGGTTAGGAGTGAGTGGTTAGGGGTGATCAGGCAGGCCAGGAAGGTGAGCAGTTAGAAGCCAGATTGTAAGAGGGATGTCTAACTGCCAGTGTAGGCCCAATCCCACAGCAGTTGGACATCCCTGAGGGGTCCCGCATTGTGAAAGGGTGCAGGCTGGGCTGAGAGAGCCCCTCCCCATGCACGAATTTTGGCACCAAGCCTCTAGTTCTTATATAATGTTACTAGAGGCCCAATGCATGAAATTTGTGCACAGGTAGGGTCCCTAGAGACTGCCAGCTGGGGCCTTCCACATCGCCACCTGGTGGTACATCATAGCGAGCGATTGAATTCCTAGTGGGTCAAACTCCAGAAGGGACACCATGCATATTAGGGTTTTATATGTAGAGATTAGCCAATGTCACCTCAATAAATGTAACTTAAAAACAAACAAATAAAATCAAGTGCATATTTCTCTAGTGCTGTGGTCAGCAAACTATGGCTCATGAGCTACAAGTAGCTCTTTGTCCCCTTGAGTGTGGCTCTTCCACAAAATACCACGGCCTGGGTGAGTCTATTTTGAAGAAGTGGCATTGGAAAAAGTTTAAGATTAAAAAATCTGGCCCTCTCTGCCGAAATCAGTTTGGCTCAGTGGTAGAGCATCGGTCTGCGGACTGAAAGGTCCCAGGTTCAATTCCGGTCAAGGGCATGTACATTGGTTGTGGGCACATCCCCAGTAGGGGGTGTGCAAGAGGCAGCTGGTTGATGTTTCTGTCTCATTGACATTTCTAGCTCTCTAGCTCTCTCCCTTTCTCTCTGCAAAATATCAATAAAATATATATTTTTTAAATAAATAAATAAATAATTTGGCTCTCAAAAGAAATTTCAGTCCTTGCACTGTTGATATTTGGCTCTGTGGACTAAGGAGTTTGCCTACCACTGCTCTAGTGCGACTATTGTCTTGTGAGATGACCGCCACCCAGAGCGGTCGGTGGGCCAGCTGCCGGCCTGTGGGTAGGCTGCCCCAGCAGGTGCCTACAATGCTCACTCCTCGCCCTGTCCGGGTGGGTGACAGAGGCAGCTGCCGCCTGGCACATGGTTTAACTCGGACACTTGTCACGTAGCCTTCTAAGCTACAAATCCCTGTTTTGACTTTTAAAAGTCTCACCCATTGAGCTTTTTAACACTATTGTTAAGCTGTTTCTGTCTATTTTTCTTAGACTTTCTCTAGAAATGCTGAGCTACTTTGGGGAATTCCAAGATCTAAACATCTGGCTGGAGGTTGCTGTAAAGATCTCTCTCCTCTGAGCGTGCCACCTCTCCTGGAGCCACAGAATCGGATTCCTGATTGCCGGGCAGGCGTGGCCGGCAGTGGCCGGTGCGTCAGGGAGGGACATGGACAGAGGCCGGAAGCTCCCTGCTCGGTGTGCCCGCAGATTCCTTTGTCCGTTCGACCTGGAAAACCCTTTGCTGCCTGGTTTCCCTTGCCCCCCTGTGGCGGTTTCCTTTCCTGACCCACCAGCGCCTCCTGCTGAGCTCCCTCTGGAAGGGGGTCTGAGTGCAGAAGGAGGTGTGGGCCTGTCGGAGAGCTGGCCCTCAGCACAGGGCCCGCGCAGGAGCGCCCTGAGCGGTCACCGAGGCTGGACCAGGCGGCTGCTTCCAAGCACAAGGAGAGACTGGGCGTGACGTGACCGGGGTAACAGGCTCCTGCATCTTAAATTGGGAGCAAATGGCCCCCCGATTGAAGTTCAAATGGAGCTCTGCCACCTTCGCTGCCAGCCTCGGGCCCCAGGGCACCTGCTGTGTGAGGGTGCCAGTGGCCAGGACAGCATGGCCACCACCTGGAGCGCTAACAGAAGTGAGGACCAGGCCCACGATTTCCGCAAAAGCAGACATTGGCCACACAGGTCACTCCGCTTGGCGGCTGGGGCGGGCAGCACTCCCTTCTCTGCCCTCGCCCTCAAGCTGTGCCAGACTGCACCTGCCTCTGTGGGCCCAGCAGACTGAGGCCTTGGAGGGAAGGACGCGCCGTATTTGGGGTCATAGGGCAAACACTGGTGAGGGGAGTTGGCACCGGGCCCTGTGTGGGGACGGGAGAGCCGCTCGGTGAGCAGACCTGCCTCCTCAGCTCCTGGGCTGGGGGTCGCAGGGTGAGGGCCTCTGGAGGGTACACTTGGGGGTCGGGGTGTTCCTGGGGCTGTGAGATCGAAGGTGAGTCTCACAGGCAGCCAGGAGCTGGCGCTGCGGCTTTGGAGTGGGAACAGCCTCCCCCTGACCCCCAGACCGTCTAAGGAGGGTGAGCAGCCCCAGGGAGGAGAGGCGGAGGGCCTCGTCCAGAACCAGTGCCCCGGGGGGGGGGGGGGGGCGCTGTCCAGCCCTGTGACCAGAACGCTGTGGAATCACCGGCTTTTAAAGTCCCCTCCTCCCGCCTCCCTTTAACCCTACAGCTTCCTGACAGCCTGCCACCGGCAGCCGGGGCGGCCGGGAGCCCGCTGTGCCCGCAGGGGCGGCCTGTCTGTGCCCGGCGCTGTCACCGCCTCGTCCAGGTGATTAATTAGCGGGGCCGTGCGGGAGCGTGCGGGCTCCGCATCTGCCCGGTGACAGCGGGGGTCCCGGGCCGTGTCACCTCTCCCTCTTGCTGCTCCGAAGCCTAATTGGCTGTGACACCAGGCCAGCTGCTGGGACGGTGGAGCTGCGGGCGCGGCCGGGCAGGTGGGCGCTGAGCCGCCCGCGGCTCGGACGCAGCTTTCCTCCAAGTCCGGGCAGCGGCCTCAGCCTCACATCCTGCTTCTTCTTTCCCCCTCTGCCCTCACCCCACCCCACCCCCCTATCCCGGTCACAGCCAGGAGGCGGGCACAGAGCCAGAGGGAGGCTGGGGTTCCCCCTGGGCCCCAGGTAGCACCCTGTCCCCTAACACCCAGCATCTCCTTCCCTCGGGCGACAGCAGTGTCTGGCTCCTGTGCTGTGGACCCAGGGCCACCAGATTCACTCCTGGAAGGAGGGGCTTCGAGCTGGGGGGCTGGAGCCCCAGGACCTGGCAGGGGGGAGACGCCTGCGGAGGCCTGGCTTGGGAAGGCGAAGGGCAGCCCTTGTGAGGGCGACAGGGTTCAAGAAGGAGCACATTCTTTTAGAAAACATAGCCCCCTTACTGCGGACGCCCCTAACCCACCCCCCACCCAGGGGCGACTGCAGTGGTGACCAGAGGCCCCTGGGCTGAGGGCAGAGGGAAGGCCCTCAGGGCACAGGAAGGGGCGGAGCTTCTCCTCCCTGGGTGGGCGGGTCTCCTGCCTGGGTGGGTGGGGGGAGGGAGGGTACAGCAGGCTCCCTGGCCTCTCCATCCTGGTGCTGAGTTGAGCCGGTGGTGAATCTGGGTGGCGAGTGCCTTCCTCAGCCCTCACAGAACTCGGCCTGTGCCAGGCACCGTGATGGGCACCGGAGCCAGGAGAGTGGGAGGCCCCACAGCAAGTCCTGGGAATGATTAGGAGGCAGTGCCAGGGAGCGGGCACAGGCCACCGGCTGGAGTCAGGGTGGGCCGGGCAGGGTGGCCCAGCCTGCACCTGGACAGGCACCCAGGGATGGGACGGACAGAGACGCCGGGAGGACTGGCAGGTCCCCCTGTGGTGCGTGGGCAGCTGGACTAGTCCTGCCGGCAGGTGCAGAGGCTGCTGGCCACACAGACGCGGAGCGAGGCCTGGAGCTGTGGCCGCCGCAGCGACAGCTCGTTAGGGCAGGTCTGTGTGCACAGGTAGCGGGCACCAGGTGCCCCACCTGTGTCAGTGCTGGAGCAGCTGCAGCTGCCGCCCTGCTGCTGCCCGCCATCCCACAAGCTGGTTCAGGCCACCTGGAGGATGGCAGGCCTGGACGCAGCCGGCAGCCAGATCATGGGGGGCCGTGGGGAGGGGTGCCCTGCTCCCTTTCTGGGTCCTCAGCCCTGGGACCAGGGACATCGGAGCGGGGCTGGAGGTGCCCCCCAGGGTCTGCATATCCCCGTGTCCCCATTAATAGAGCGTACACTCCGCACCCCCAAAGGCGCCGGCCCTTCCCCGGGCCCAGCCTCACACACACGGGGGGCGGGGGGGCACCTGGAGAGGAGCGGGGCCTCTTTCCATGCTTGTCCCCTAACGGAGGGCGAGCCCCCAGCACAGCGTGCCAGGACAGCGAGGGCAGCGACCGGGCGGGCCTGCCCCCCACGAGGGCATGAGCCACAGACACGCAAGGCGAACGGGAGATGCAGGGCTGCACCTGGCGGGCACTCAGGGACTCTGGGCACTGAGACCAGGGCTGCCAAGCCCTGCCCAGGTGTGTCCCCGCCTTCCAGAGGTCACAGCTGAGCGGGAGGTGCAGACAGGCCTGGGCAGTGCGGGCAGAGCACTCAGCCTCCAGGAATGCCAGGCGAGGACGCACGACGAGGGGACAGAGCTGGCAGAGAGGAGGGACAGTGCAGGGCTGACAGGTGGCAGGCTCCTCTCTCTGTGCCTGCACCCCTTACACCTAGAGGGCTCCAGCCGGGTGGTGCAGGCGGGCAGGCCTCCAGAGCAGGGCCTGCGTCATGGCAGTTCCCCGTCCGCCCCTCTCCTCCTTGGGTCCCTCACAGCGGCTCCCTGCACTTCCCGCACTGGCCACGGCCTCGGTCACCACACACAGGGGCTCCTTATAGCCTGCCTGCCTCCGGGGCTGGCATGCAGAGGCAGAAGCTCTGGGAGCAGTGAGGCATCCTCCCGGCTGTAACTCCGCATCGTCCAGAAACCGGGCCCCATTGCCCGGCCCCTCCTCCCACCACCGCATGCCCTGGCGAGCGGCCAGATGGGACGTCACAAGCCGGATGGCACAGCCTTCCCAAGCCCTGGTTAGCTCCCCATGGTGGTAAGCGCAGAGCCGGCCCTCCCACGCCGGTGCCGGTGCCGGTGCTGGTGAAATCGCCGGCGCTCTCTGACCGCACACGGCTCCCACGGGGAGCAGGAGTGCGTCAGGGCTGAGTGCTGTGCGATGTGGGTGTGAGGGGACACTGAGGCCCGGCCGCCTGCACGGCCGCCCACCCTCCAGGCAGAGCCTGCGGAGCGCAGGCAGCGGTCTGTCTTCTGTGCCACCCGCTGGCCTCCCTGAGTCTGGCCTCTAACACAGTGGGCATCTAGACTCTTGGGAAACTTGATTTTAAAAATAAACGATAAAATAAAACAGGTGGAGAGCTCTGGTCTGTAGTCAAGTAAGTTTGGGCAACGTCACTTGCACACTCCCGGGTGGAGTTCACTCTGCACACGCCCCTGCTCCAGGCTCTGAGAAGCCCCGCAGCAGATTTTATAAGGCGCTGCTGCCCACATCCACCTCAGCGCAGACCAGACGCCCCTTCCCACGACACCCACTGGCCCCGAGGGAGCTGGGGTGTGGGGTGGTGGGTGTGGCTGCCACAGGGGTCCTTAGTGACAGTTAGAAGCCCACCATTTACAGGAGACCTGACGGGGCCACGCCTCCTGGAGTCACAGGGGTGTGATTCCCGAGGCCACGGGGAGACAGCTCCCGGGTGGTCTCCCCGCAGCCATGGGGCCAGCTCTGGGACGGAGGGCGGTGAGGCACCGCTCCTCAAACAAGCCAGCGCCCACAGCGCAGGGAGGAGGATGCAAGCCCCGGGCACCCCGAGAGGACAGCGGGAGGGGCCGCCTCCTCTGCTCAGGATGCGCTCTCCCGCCTGAGCTTCTGCCCGGCCGGCGGCGGGAGGGAGCAGGAGATGGTAAAGGCAGTCCATCGGCTCCTCTCCTTTGCACCGGGAAACTCGGTTGCCCCCATACATGCCACGAACAGGGATGAATCCACCACATGCCGAACGGGATGACACTCCAACCCCCTCAGGCACCGGCCGGGCCAGACCCTCTGAGAGGCGAGCAGGTGCCCACAGGTGCACAGTGAACTGCTGGCAGCCCTTTGCTGCGAGCACCTTGGTGCTCCAGCCACGTCAGCGAACACCCCACCTTCCAAGCTGGTCTTGGCGTGTTTCACACCATTTTGCCCAGAGGCAGGGAGACTGACAGATGGATGTTTCCAATCTGCTTCCCATCTGATCCTTGCGTATCTCATCCTACCTAATAAAAGAGTAATATGCAAATTAACCATCACTCTGCTACACCCACCAGCCATGCCACTAGCCAATCACAGCGAGTATGCAGATAAACCCAACCAAGATGGCTACACCCAAAGAAAGCAGGAGGGAGGCTTGGATTTCCCAGGCAATGGAGGAAGCCAAGCTTTCCGCCTGCCCTTGCCAGCCTAAGCCTCCACTCCAGGCCACAAAGTTTCAGTTATAAAAGGTAAACAAATCCAAACAGAAATGGCAGCTGCCACAGAGCGAGCAGGAGGGTTGGTACCGCTCCAGGCTACAAAGTTGCAATTGTAGAAGGTAAATAAATTCCAGATACCAGGGCCTCCGCTTGGGTCACCAGGGGCTGGAGGGGCTGGCCTGCAAACCACCACAGACCCCTCACTCAGACCACCCCATGCCCCAAGGGAACCCCCACCCTGATTTAGGGCAAACCAACTGGCCCCCAACCATACACTGGGCCTCTATCCTATATAATAAAAGAGTAATATGCAGATTGACCATCACTCCAACACACAATAGCTTCCCCCATGTAGTCAAAGATGGCTGCCTCTATGTGGACACAAGATGGCTACCACAAGATGGCTAGCAAGAGAGGGCAGTTGAGAGGCAACAGGCTTGCAAGGGAGGGCAGTTGGAGGTGATCAATCCTATAGGGGAGGGCAGTTAGGGGTGACCAGGCCAGTAGAGGACAGAAATTGGGGGCAAACAGGCTGGCAGGGGAACAGTTAGATATCAATCAGGTTGGCATGGGAGTGATTAGAAGGTGGGCTGAGGGACACACACACACACACACACACCACCCTGTACGCAAATTTCATGCACTGGGCCTCTAGTTTAAATATAAACACATAACCTAAGCAGCATGTCTTGTGCTTCCTGGCACCCAGACACGTGTCATCATAGCGCCAGGAAGTCTGTGGGTGTCGCACTCGGACAGCCAGGCATCCGGTGTTGCAACAGCACAGTTTGATCCTGGAGCAGGAAGAAGTCTGCTGTGGGGATGGCCCCACTCATTCTGTGCTGCCCCTCCCTGCCGAGGCCCTCGGCACCCACCTAGGCTCCCAGGGAGGGCGCCATGGGAACCGGCGCCGCTGAGCTGCGCTCCGCCCCGCACCTGGGCCACGGCCAGAGGGGCAGGGTCCCCCCCACCAGCCTGCCGTCCACAGCTCATGGACACAGGAAGAGGATGTGGCATGGACGAGGGCGGGAACGGCAGGAGGAGGCAGGAAGCGGGACAAGGGGAGGAGAAGGTGGGAGGAAGCGGGAAGCGGGACAAGGGGAGGAGAAGGACAAGGCGGAGGGTGCTCTCAGGGAGGCAGACTGCTGCTGGCAGAGCGCACGTGGGGCATCACAGTCGTAATTAAAACCTCTCCGTCAGATGCTGTGGGGAGACGGGTTGTCACTTTGTGTTAAAGGGATCCTGGCCGGGGCCCTCGGAGGGCGGCTGCCTGCGGCCCGTCAGCTGTTCCGTGCAGAGGAGCCAGCAGCCAGGATGCGGTGCTGCCCACGTCCTGTCTGCCGCCCGGAAAAACAGATGCATCTTGTGCCACCCCAGCCCCATGGCCGTCCGGCTTGCACGGCTGAGGCCCCAAACACCGCAGACTCCTGTCCAATATTGCTTCTTAGGAAGGCGAGGCCAGAAGTTCAAGAGGCCCTGGGCTGGGCAGGGCAGTGCCCGAGGGGCAGGGGAGGGAGCTGGGCTGGGCAGTGCCCCAGGGATAGGAGAGGGGCTGGGCTGGGCAGTGCCCGAAGGGCAGGGAAGGGGGCTACGCTGGACAGTGCCCCAGGGGCAGGGAAGGGGGCTGGGCTGGGCAGGGCAGTGCCCGAGGGGCAGGGGAGGGAGCTGGGCTGGGCAGTGCCCCAGGGGCAGGGAAGGGGGCTGGGCTGGGCAGTGCCCCAGGGGCAGGGAAGGGGGCTGGGCTGGGCAGGGGACAGCGGCCCCGGCCCTCCCTCCGCAGCCTCTGTGAGCCCCTCGCCCGTGGCTGCTGGCCTGCACCTCGGCTGCAGCCGCTGGCTCCGCGCCTGTCCTTCCCCGCACATGGAACGGCTCTGGCCGACAGGTGCGGGAGCAGGTGAGCCCCGGCGGCTCTCATTAGCACGTAGCCGGCTGGTCCCGTCAGCGCTCTGTCAGCCGGGGAGTGAGGTCCCACACACCAGCCTTTGGCTGCACGGCTGTGCTCCCTGGATGTGTGGCCAACTGGCTGGCCACAGAAGAGCAGCAGACCTCCCGTGGAGCCCACACCTGCCCTGTCCCCGCCCCGGAGCACGTCCTCTGCGCTGGGCACGCCCTGCCCTCACCGGAGCCAACGGCGCCGGCGCCCTGTCTTAGCGCCTCCAGGACAGCGAGGAGGGCGCCTGGTGGACGGGGCATTGCCAATCATTCTGACACACTCGCCTCTGGACTGGAGAAAGAACCCGCACAAACAACTTAATAAGAAAAGACAAACAGCCCAATCTTTTAAATGGGCCAGAGCTCCAAACAGAGATTTTCCCAAAGACATAAAAAGGGTTCAAACGCTCCCCAAAAGGTGCCCGCACTGTGAGCCGTCAGGGAAATGCAAAGCAAACCCACAGAAAATGGTGCCCGCACCCTCAAGGGATCCCTCACAGAGGTGGGCTACCATAGCCGGAGTGGACCAGTGGACAGAGCACTGGCCTGTGGGCTGAAGGGTCCCAGGTTTGATTCCCGGTCAGGGCACAGGTCTGGGTTGTGGGCTCGATTCCCCAGTAGGGGGCGTGCAGGAGGCAGCTGATCAATGGTTCTCTCTCATCACTATCTCTCTCTCCCTCTCCCTTCCTCTCTGAAATCAATAACAAAATATCAATATATATATTTTAAATGAGTGGGGCTGCAGGGTGGATGAGGACGGGAGAAACAGACCCTCAGCTCTGAGGCTGGGACTTAAGCGGCAGCTGCCTGGGAGAGGCTTCGGGGTTAGACCAGCAGTTTCGCTCCCATGTACAAACCCGGGAAACGCGAGCCTGTGTCCATTCAAACACATGTGGTATGTTCACCATATCAGACGTGGAGACCGCCCCGCCCCACGATGGGTGGATGCGTGAAGCCGGCGTGCCCATGCCCAGCGATAGAGAGGATGCCCGCGTGGTGGCCGGAGAACGCTCCCCGGGAAAGAAGCCCGCCACCGGGCCACACGCTGTTCGAGTCCGGTTAGGGAAGTGTGCAGTGCAGACAACCCTGAAACACGGAGAGCCGGCTCACGGCTGCCGGTGCCCGGCAGGAGGTGTGGGGGACGGGCAGCGCCCGCCAGGGCTCGAGGTCACCAGCTGTCTGACCAGCTGCACCACCAGACCAGACGTGATGCAGCACACGGCACCGAGGGTCCACAGGCCAGGGATGTGGCCCGGGTGGGTCCTCAGAGGGGTCTGGACCGCTCATGCCCCCTCTGGGATTCACACGCACGCCCTCCTGCCTGCCCCGACGCACCCACGAGCACAGGCGGCAGCAGGTCGGGAGAATGAAAAAAAATGTCCAGCGAACAGCACACACTGCAGAAGGCGTCTGTCCGCTCTCCTTTCCTAACGCTGCCCGGCGCCGATGCCCTGGGCTCACGCCCTCCATGGGCACGCTCCCAGCTCCGGCCGCCCCTTCCTCAGAGCAAACCTCCGAGCTCTCGCTCCTGAAACAGCCTGCCTCACAAGCCCTCGCTCAGGCGCACTACTGGGATGGAGTCCACTGCTCACCTTCCCAGGAGGCACTGGAGGGTCAGCCTGGCGCTGAAGGAATCTGATCTGTGCTTTTCATTGCTGAGCAGAGAGATGAGTTCGGAAAGGTAGGCTCTGGGCTTGGGCATAGCTGGTCATGGACTTGGGGATCAGAACCCAGGTCTTAGGAAATGGTCCATTTCCATGACAACACTGCCGCTGATCATGGATCTGAAGATTCATGGGATGGTGAGAAAAGAGTTTTGTGGAGATAAGACATTGGGCCCCTGGAAGACCCTCAAATTGCCTGCATGTACACAAGCACTTTTTGTATTAGATAAGGTAGTTCATTCACTGAGAGATCTCTTTGGGTTTTTTATTGTGGGAAACACACACCATAAGATGTGCCATCTGCCCCTGTGAAGTGCACGCCCCGCAGCATTGCCTATACTCCCATTGTCCTGCCCCCGGACCACTGTCCTCAGACCTCTGCTCATCTCACAGGACGGAACTCTCTGCCCAATAAACGCCAGCTCCCGGGGCCCCCGGCCCTGGCACCCTCCATCGGACTTTCTGCTCTGGCCAGACGGCATTGCCAGCAGCTTTTCACATCGGGGCCGCCCGGCCAGATGGGCGTGGCCAGGCGGGATCTGGGCGGTTCCGGGTGGCTGTGCCAGCGTCTAATTTAAGTGACGCTCCCGCTGGGCAGGCGCCCCTGGGGCAGCTCGTGGGATGAAGGGAACTGTCCAACCCCGTGAGCGAGCGGGGTTGTGGGCGGGAGAGGCCAGAGGAGGACACAGAGGGCAGCCCGCACTCTGACCAACGCAGCGCGTCCCTGGGGACAGGCAGGCACTCGCTGACCGACAGCAATAACGAAGGAGCAGCTGGTGTGCCATTCATAGCCCGGGGCTCCAGGGCTTCCCCTTCAACCCCCACAGGGGGGCAAACAGGGCATGCTGTCGCCCACATGCACGGGGAGCCCTGCAGCCACCCTGCGGACACGACTTCAGAGCCTTATCTTCTCAACTGGCTTCCCCAGGTGCCTGACCTTCATTTCCTGACCTCGGGGTGACACCTCATAATGGCACAATTACACCCCCTCCCCGCAGCGCCTCCTAAGCAGTTCAATCCATGTAAACGGTCCCTGTACACGGCGGCCATCTTCCAGGCGGAGCTGCAGGGGTGCGGAGTCCCCATCCTCTTCTCCTTTGTCCCACATGAGACGGCCGCCTCCCTCACATGGTGGTCCCGGCTGCAGGGGGTGGACTCGCCAACACCGGGAACAGTGACAGCGCTGACCGAGGGAGAGAGCCACGCCTGCAGCGGCACCAGCACCGACAGAAAGCAGACAGCGGTGCGGGTCCGGTAACAGTGGTGGCCACGCGGGAGGGGTGGCCGGCGGCATCTCTCCAAAGGGCCAGCGGGAAATATTCAAGGAGAAGGTAACGGGGCGCCCTCCACAGGCTGGATGAAGTATGAACGTGGGGAGTTCGTAGAGGCACCACTCTTTAGGGGTGTTGTGGGTACGAATCCCCAGGGAATGCCCCAAGCGTGGGTTTGAAGTGAGACCCTTGGGTTTGAGTTCAGGCTCCGCTCTCACTCACTTTGACTCTTCAGTAAGACGTACATTGTCTGAGCCTTTTGTTTTAAAACTGGAGAACGGGTATGACAGCAGCGGCCTTCTTCCCGGGCACAGGGAGAAGCCGTGCATTACAGTGGCAGTGTGAACACTTTGGGGTGCCCTTCACGGCAGGGGAGCTGCATCCGGTGTGCGGGTACCTGCTTGCTGGAAGGAAGTAGCACGGTCCACGTGCCTGGCAATGGGGTCAGCATCGGTGAGGACACGAGGAAGTACAGGCTTCTGAGCCCGGAACTGGGGCCTCCGTTCAGCAGGCAGGGCTGTGGCCGAGGAGCTCGTGGTTTTAAAGATTCCCACTGGTGCCCTGGCCAGGCGGCTCAGCTGGTTGGAGCATCGTCCCAAACACCAGAAGGCCGCCGGTTTGAACCCTAGCTGAGGTGCATATGGAGGCAGCCAATTATTGTTTCTCTCTCCCCACCCCCTCTCTCTAAAATCAATAACAACATATGCTGGTGATGATTTATAGCAGAAATTCCCCTGCTGATTTTAATGCCCCTCCTGACCTCAGTCAACCGCAGGGTGAGCTCAGGCTGGGTCTGAAGTGAAAGTAAGTCCTTCTCTGAGCGCCCAGAGGAGCGGGATGGAGCCCAGATGCTGGGCCGCTGGCTGGTGCTTCTGGGTTCAAGCCCTGGTGAGGGCACAGTGGGTGCAGCCCCTGGAGGCCCGAGCTCCGTCTTCCTGAGGCTCGAGATTAAGCCGCCTCGGCAGGGCCCAGAGCGGGGCTCAGGTGGGAGCGGAGAGGAGGGATAACGATAATAATAAATGCGAAGCGAGTGCATAGAGACATTTCGGAAAGGTGAGCAGCGGGGTTTAATGGTCACCTGTGGGGGAGCGGGGGGCTGTGGCCCTGCCTCCGGAGAGTTCCAGGGGCCTCGTTCAGGGACCAGGGCTGTGCAGACCTGAGGGAGGAGGAAGCTGGGCCTGGGAGCGGCTCTTGCTCTCTGCAGTTGTCAGTGAGTTATAATTAGCGGGAGAGACGGCGTTAGGCCAGTGCCCACACCCAGCCCTGTCTGTAGTCACATCGCACCAAGTTCAGAATGTGGAGGACTCAGCGACTCAGCCGGCGTTCACTGGGCACTAACCTTGGGCTCCCTGCTGCGCAGAGACCTGGATACGGGTCTTACCTGGTCCTCCCCTCTGTACCCACTGTCCACAAACCCAGTGGCCCAGAATCTACAAGTCTTTAGATCTGACCAAGTTCTTTCACACCCATTAAAGCCCAGACATCTAACGGTCTATCCCACATCAATGTTCAGAAGCATAATAGCATAACTAGACTCCCATTTTCCCCCAAACAGGCTCCCCCTTCAGTGTCTTCCATGCTAGTTAGCCTTTCCCACGGCTCAGCTCCAAAATCTGGGGGTCCTTCTGGACTCCTTCCTTACCGTGGGCATTGGCCCACCTGTGGACTCACCCCCACAGGACAGCAGTCTGTCCTCTGCAGCACCGCCCGGTGCAGACAGATCACATCCCTCCGCCGACGGTGCCCAGGCCTCCCGGCTTCCCTCTGGAGCCAGGTGCCTGCTGGCCCAGCAGCCCGGCAGCCTGTGCTGTCCTGTAAAAGGAGTCACAGTCCCCGTAGCTCCCTCTCCACCAATGGCTCTCCTGTGCTCAGAGCAAAAGCCAAACCCTCTGCCTGCCCGCTCGCCCGCTGCATCCTCATGGACCCCTTTCCTTTCCCCGCACGACCACAGCCCCGGTCCAGCTCACCGAGCTTCCCGGCCTCGAGGCCCTCGTGCCCCGGGGCCTTAGCACACCCTCCCCTCCTCGCCTCCAGTGCTCTTCCCCGGGTCACTGCGTCACTGACTTCCTGGGCTGCTCCAGGTTTTTGTTCTAATCTCACCTTCACAATGAGGCCACGCTCACCATTCTGCCTCAACATTTCCTCTGCAACTCTCCACACACACTCCCGTGCCTCCTACTCAATATATTATTCCCTAGCTCTTCTCAGCTCCCAGCATTTTAGGGATCACGCATATTTATTAAGTGCTGTTTGTTACTGTCTGCTCCCTGCTAGAATGGAAGGGCGACGAAGCCCCAGACTGTTTGTTTTGTTCACTGAGCTACTCCAAGCCCCTGGCCCAGTGCCAGGCTCCATAAACCATCCTATCTAATAAAGAGTAATATGCAGATTGGCCATCACTCCAACACACAAGATGGCTGCCCCATGTGGACACAAGATGGTCGCCACAAGATGGCCAGCAGGGGAGGGCAGTTGTGGGTGATCAGCCCTGCAGGGGAGGACAGTTAGGGTTATAAGGCCTGCAGAGGAGGGCAGTTAGGGGAGGACCAGGCCTGCAAGGGAGAGCAGTTGGGCAATCGGGTCAGCAGGGGAGCAGTTAAGCATCAATCAGACTGGCAGGGGAATAGTTAGGGGGTGATCAGGCTGTCAGGCAGAAGCTGTTAAGGGCAATCAGGCAGGCAGGCAGGTGAGCAGTTTGGAGCCAGCAGTCCTGGATTGTGAGAGGGATGTCTGACTGCCCATTGGGATCGGGCCTAAACAGGCAGTCCGACATCTCTCGAGGGGTCCCTGATTGGAGAGGGTGCAGGCTTGGCTGAGGGACCCCCCCCCCCACCCCCTGTGCACGAATTTTGTGCACCGGGCCTCTAGTCATAGAATATAGTTCCTATGCGAAGATATGCTCACTGGGAGCTTCCTTTCTCAGGAACGACTTAGTTAACCCTCCCCACAGCCCTACACACAGACAACCCTGTTCTCCCTCATTTACAAACAACAGTTTCGACCTTGTTGGCTTTGCAGATGGGGGCAGGGAGTCATGAGCCCAGAAATGTGGGTGGCCTCGGAAGCCACAAAAGGCAAGACAATGGCTTCTCCCTTGACCACTCAAAGGGACACCCCGATTCTAGTCCCACAGGACCCATGCCGACATCTGACCGGTGGAACTGTAAGATAATAAATATGTATTATTAAGGCCACTCAGCTTGGGGTCAGTTGTTACAGCAGCAATGGAAACACATACCCCGGAAACAGATATCCCTGTAACCTTTGCCCATCGGCCCTAATCGCCTGGGAGTCCCCCAAAACCTGCCTCCTTCCCTGAAGCAGACTCTCAGCTGCTGGCAGACGCATTTTTGATTCATTACTATTCGCTGGAAACATGTCCCCCCACGCCGTCGTAGGGGTGTCGAACTCATTCAGAGAAGGGGCCAAAATCTAAAATCCAGCCTAAATCTCGGGCAGAAGGTGGTTTACGAACATCCATAACTGTCCATTGTGAAGGGAAACGCAGCGGAGTGCGTGATGACAGCGCCGGGCGGGCCACATCCTGAAGCCTGCGGGACGGATTTGGCCCACGGGCCTTGTGTTTGACACATGTGCCCCACAGTCTGGCCATTCAGCCCACCTCAGTCAGGTCAGGGCCGTGTGGCCAGGCAATCACGTGGGCATCCAACCACTCATGTGACAAAGGAAGCAAACAAAGAAGGGACAGACGCTCGGGGCAGATCCTGGGCCCTATGGACCTGGCCTCACGGAAAGCCGCGTTTCTAAAGCGTGAGGGCCGGATCTCAGCCCGGCTCTCTCCATGGGCCCAGCAGCCACCCCGTCGGGACCAGTGGGGCTGCGACTCGCCTCGTGGCCCGTGCATTGCACACCTGGAGGAAACTGGCCCTGAGGGACGCGCACGGTGCGGGGTTTTTGTTTTCTAAAACCTCAGCATGGGGACGGGTTAGAGAGGACCCAGTTGGGGACAACAGACACAGCTCCCTTTGTCCGTCCGTCAGGGCTGGACGAGCGCCTGGCAGCCCGGTGAGCTCGGCCGGGCTGGGCTAACCTGGCCCTGTCCGCTTAAAAATGTTTGACTTGATTGCACAGCAAAATGCTTTTGAAAAGCTGGGCTATTATCCCTGAAATAGAAAAATTAAAAAAATTTGAAAAGCACCTTTGAAGTCAGCTGCCCAGATGAAGCCTGTGACATCAGAGCGATGGAGATAAGTGGGGGTGAACAAGGCGGCCATTGAGCACCGCCGGCCGGCCCACGCCGCACTTTACACCCCTCCGGCAGGAGGCGGAGATGAAAGACGCGCCGGCAGCCCGCCTGACCCCGGGCCTGCTATCTCCACCTGATTGCACCGCGCCGGCCGCCGGGAACAGACCCTCACTGTCTACCTGGTGGCAGGTGAGTGTCCGCTCGGCGGAGCCGGGGCGCTGGGCCAGGGAGGGGAATGCCACGCATAGCACGAGGGCCAGGAGGGCTCCCCGAATCAAGCCCGTCTTTATTACCGCTCGCTCCTCTCCCGGGCCGGGCGGGGCAGCTAAGTGCAAACCAAGGGCAACAAAGAGGGCCCGGGACGAGTGGTGACAGACAGGCAGCTCCCTCCCCGCCAGGGACATCACGCAGGAACCCGGCACCGGCCGCCACCCCTGTGCAGCCACATACAAGCCGCCAGGACCGTGCTGCAATGGTGGACGGGTACACACCGCACCTGGCTCTGGCATCCCCTCCTACAGGCGCCAGCTCGTGCCCTCAGAGTGCAGCCTGAGCACGGGCCTGCCCTGGCTCCCGAGCCAGAGGCTGGTTCCCCGAGTCGCTGGGAGGGCTGTAAGCGCCGCTGGCTGGGCCCACCCAGACTGTCTTTTCCGCGAGTTTGCATTTCTGACCATTCCCGGGCGATGCCACAGCTCCGGGCCAGGCCCACACCGGGAGGACCCTGGTCTTAGGGTGCTGGTCACACTGCTCCCTGCCGCCGTTATCCCCGGGCCCCTCCAGCTGGGACATCCACGGGGTCAGGCTGTAGCAGTGCTGAGGACGCCAGCGCGGACAACGGGCTGCAGGTGGACAGCAGGCTGCTCGCCCCGGAATTCTAGAACAAATGGGGACAAACTAAGCCCCCCGAGTTTTCTTCCCGGAGTGCAGAGTGGGTTTGCAATTAAACAAACAAACAAACAGCAGCACAGACACGTTGTCTGGTGCAGAAGTGCAGGAACACACACCCAGACCAACGCCAGCCCGGGGCCGAGGGAGTGGGGGGAGGGGAGGGAGAGAAGGTAGCCTGGGCTCCTGGAGGGGCACAGGGGGGTCAGGTAGCTGCGGACACCGCAGCCTGTTCCCACAGCCCCAACAGGCTGTGCGGGTGCCCAGCCCACAGCGGCCAGGAGACCACAGAAAGATGGTCTCCCCAGGAGGGCAAACCGTACATCCTCTCCCGGCACCTGTGCCCGGGGGTCGGCTGCCTGGCTCTCTGCTCAGGGCAAACATCCCCAGTGGAGAGAGATGACGGATTGGTCTTGGCTCTGGCTTGGCGGCCACCAGAAGTGCCCTGGCCTGTGCTGCCCACCCTCCTGGGTGGGGTGCCCCTGGGGCTGACTTCACACTCCCACACACGGGTCACCGTGGGTCAGGAAAGGTCAGGCTCGTGCTTCCAGTGGCCACACTAAGGAGGCACGTATGTCACCGCTAGCAGCGGCCACGGGCAAAGGAGGGAACTTTAGGAGGGAGCCCACAGGACAGCGCGTGCCGCCAGAGATGCTGGCCTAGGACCACCCGCTAGTGAGAAGCTAATGTTTTCAAAGCAGCGGATGGCCCAGTGCCCAGCACACAGCTGATCAGAACTGATCAAAGAAAAGCACTCTTTCAACAGCCAGAGATCAGCTCAGGAGTGGGCCTCAGCGTTCCTGACCATAGGTTATTCCACGAAGCATCTTCCTTGAGCTCTTTTCTCTCCGCCCCTCCCCCCCCACTTGCCACACGCACGCACGCACACACGCACGCATGCCAGAGCCCAATGCAGCAGCAGAGCGAGCGAGTGGCCGGGACGGGGAGTTGAGGTGAGTGGGGGGCTGGTGCCACAGCCGTCTCCCCGTCAGTCAGTTTCTTCCCACACCGGCAGCGCGCTGGGCTCAGGTCACGGCCCGGCCCCTCATTCAGAGCCGCTTTGATGAACAGGTGAATGGCTCCACTTGTTCCTCTGGCAGATGTGCGGTCGGAGCTCCTTCCCTGTGATTATGATTTTCTTTGGTCAAAAGGAGAGTAACTTGAGAAAGCTGGTCCGGGGAGGAAGACAGGAGGCAGCACAGATGAATTTTTGAACTCTCAGGCCGTATAACCCACCAACAACCTTCTTATTAAGTGTCATTACCGGCCCGGGCCCTGGCGGCAGGGCCCCCAGAGAGGCTGAGCCGGCTGCTGCAGGGCCCCCTGTCCACTGGGCTGTGAACTCCCGGGTGGTCGTGGGCCGAGTGGTTCCTAAGGCCAATGACCTCGCTCGGGTCCGGAAGAGTGTGTAGTGTCCACCATTAGGCCCAGGCCCCACTTAAGAGACTAAAGATGTGTTGATGCAGCCAAGTTCCCCAATGCCAGTTCCTGGGAAGTCGCTGAGGCCTCTCCCCACACTCCCCAGAGGCCACATCAGCCCCAACTTGTTGGTCCAGTGAGGCCTCGGGAGTGGGGATGTGCTGGTCTCGGGGCGCCCTACGGGCCACACTGGGCGCTCCTCCTTGGGTGCAATTGTGGAAAGTGTGCAGACGCCTGCCGCCCACACGCCATCTCAGGGCAGTCCCAGGGTCTCCCAGAACAGAGGAGCGTGAGGACGTGGGCCCTGGGCATGAGGCATGTCAGGAGCGGGGGATGGAGACTGAAGTAGGAGAAAGAGGAGCATTTTTTAATATATATATTTTATTGATTTTTTTACAGAGAGGAAGGGAAAGGGACAGAGAGCTAGAAACATCAATGAGAGAGAAATATCGACCAGCTGCCTCCTGCATACCTCCCACTGGGAATGTGCCCGCAACCAATGTTCATGCCCTTGACCAAAATCGAACCCGGGACCTTTCAGTCCACAGGCCGACGCTCTATCTACTGAGCCAAACCAGTTTTGGCATAAAGAGGAGCATTTTATCTTAAACGTCGACAAGGGTATTAGAGTCTCCATCAATATGCCTGTGCCCCACTGACACACTGCCCTAAGCCTGGAGCCCCTTTGTACTCAGAGGGCAGGAATCCAGCTGGACAAACAAGGTCACAGAGGACACCTCTGCTGAGAACAGGCCGCCAGCCCCATCCTTTCTCTGAGAGAGACCAGCGGAGACTGTGGGGCCAGAAGACTCTTAGCTCATCTCGGTGCTTGGGGCCAGGCCACTGTCTCCTGGGGGCAGATCACCTGGCCCCACTAACTGTCTGGAGACCCGGATGCAAGAAAGAGATATTATCATGCAGTCTCTGAACTCAGTGTCTCTAAAGGAAGTTGCCAAGTTGAAAGCTGTGTGTGTGTGTGTGTGTATGTGTGTGAAATCAGTTTGCTGCTGTACTAGGTGGTAAAAAATCCATGGAGAACCTGAAGGAATCATGAGTCCTGAGCAGAGCAGTGAAGGGGTAACCACAGGGGTTTGACTGAGACACTTAGAGGGGGAACCTGGCAGGTCGGACAGCCCCCTGGGCAGGAAGGAGGGAGAATGTTCTGGACTCTTGTCCGGATTACACACAGTGCGGTTGGTGAGGGCACAGCTCCAAAGGAAAGGCTGTAACAGGAAGTTGTATTTACTGAGCACGTGCTAACACCCTTGGTGAGCCCGGGGCGCTTGGGCCACGCCCACGGAGAGCAATTCCAACCTTGTGAGGTAAGCATGACCCCGTCCTGCTTCTCGGATGAGACAACTGAGGTTTCGGAGATTAGCTAGCTCTCTGAGACCCCTTCTTCTTTCTCCTGTCCTCCTTCCTCCTCTTCTTTACCTTCCGAGTGTCAGTCGTGGTCACCAGCTCAACGGAGAGCAAGAGACAGTCCTGGTCCTCCAGGCTCACGTGGCAGTGGATGAGCGAGTTCACCGAGCCTGGACTAGAAAGTGTGCAGTATCAGGCAGTGAGGACCGGAGCCAGGGGAATGCCTGCCCTGTGATAGGGCAGAGTGCTAGGGTGGGAACCGGCTTCTCCTCAGCAGACACTGGGAAAGCGCTCGCTTGACAGCATCTGACAGAGGTCTGAGTGAAGGGCAGAGGCGCCTTCAGGGTCTTTGGGTGAGCATCCCGGACGGAGAGCATCCAAGAGCAAGGCAGGCTAGGTCAGAGGAAGAGCAGGGTCCTGGGGGGCAGCGAGCTGGGTGCCCGTCAGCAGCGAGCACCGCGGGAGGGCAGGTGGGGAGCAGCCGGAGCCGCGTGTGCAGCTTGCATGCACCCTGGTGCGTGCGGCTCACCCCGAGGTCCGCACCAGGGGCCTTAAGCGCCATGAGAAAGCACTGGCCACGGAGCTGAGAGAGGTGGTAAGTGCCCGACAGAGGAAGGGGTTGAGGTGTGGCAGCGAGGCCAGGTGCGGACGCAGAGGCTGGGAACCAGGCAGGACTCAGGTTGCATCGGAAGGTATGGAGGGCCCACGGGATGTGGCTTCAGGATGCAGAGGAACCCAGACACATCCGCTTGCCATACACCACGCCCAGCCCCGGGCCATACACCATACGGTAGACTAGCCTCCCGCATCCCTCTCAGTCCTTCTGTTACCCCGAAACCTCTCTGCACCCACTCTCCCCCGAGCTGTCCAGCCCCAAGTGAAGCCCAGCAAGTGTTCATGAGGAAATGGCGCCTCTTCAGGCCTCTTCCCCTGGGAGATGACGGGGCTGGGAGAGCTGCCTTAGAAGGTCCTTTGAATCTCACTTTCCGTGCTCTGTGGTCTGTCCCCTGTCATGTGGAGTGAAAGTCAGCGAGGTGAGGTCTGTGGAGTTTGTTTTTCTGAAGGAATGTGTCTTTTCAGTGTTGCTTGGACAGGTGCTAAGCACCCTGTCCTATTACTCCTAAAAAAGTCATGGTGCTATGGAATCATTAGGGCTCTTGTGAGTTTACAATTATTTAATGAATTAGTAATTAAAATTATTGAAAATTCAGCTGCTCAGGACACAGTTGGGTGGGTTCTCAAAGAACTAAACACAGAATCACCACATGATCCAGCAATCCACTCCTCAATATCCAGGGTGTCCCCCTAAAATGTATACACACGTCAACAGCTGATAACTCATGTTCCTCCTTTTCAGATTTAGCCATTGGAATGAATAACGGTTCAGAGTACACATTGTTGGGACACGCTATGCATCCAAAAGAACTGAAAACAGGAACTTGAGTAGATCCCTGTGTACGACTGCAGGTAGAAGCACTGCTCAGAGCAGCCAAAGGCTGGAGTGGAGCACGTGTCCATGCTGGGTGAACGGGTGAGCATCTGGCATGTACACCCGTGGAACATTCCTCAGCCACGGGAAGGCGTGAAGCACTGACCCCAGACCACAGAGTGGATGAGCACTGAAAACACTGCACTCAGAAACACACCGAGCCCTCGGGGTCACACATCCTAGCTTCCACCTGCATGAAACAGCCAGACGAGACCCTCCCCCGAGACAGGCGGCATCCGTGATTGGTGGGGCAGGGGGTGCAGGTGGAAAGTCCTGATTAGTGGGCACGGGGAGGTGAAACATGTGAGAGCTGGACGGAGGTGCTGGTGCACAGCGTGGGAATCACTACCTGCCTCTCACTTTATGTTTGTGAATTTTCCCTCAGTTAAGATCTAGGACCGTCCTCACCACCACCACCATGTGGAGCTAGTGGGAGCACAGCTGGGCAGCCTTCCCCTCGCCGTGGAAGTTCTAGGGACAGTGCTGATTTAGGTGATGTGTGGTGTCTGATTACCTTGGGAGGAGGTGCGAGGAGGACTGGGGGGAGGTGGGTCCCATTCCCTCTGGCCCCTGCCCTTCCAGAAGCCTGCCCACCATCCTCTGTCTTCTGTTGCAGAGCAGAGCACCTCCTGGGTCAGCGCTTCCAGCACATGCCCAGCAGAGGGCGCTCGCACACCCAGAGAGCACATATTGGGAAGTTGGATAGAAGGTACTTTAGCGCCCAGAGCTGAGCTGGGGCAGCAGGAGCAGGGAAATCAAACCCTCACGGTCAGGTCCTCGTGAGAGCCCCATCCTCACTGGGGAATCGTCCGTCATCTGGGGAACTTCCCTTCGGGCCTACTGGACCTCATTCCAGGTGGATATGGTGAGTGTGTCTGATGTCCGTGAGAGTAAGAGGTGCAGACACACACAGGCACATGCAGGCACACACAGGCACACGCAGGCAGAGAAGCATGTGCACGTACAGACACACAGATTCAGAAGCCGAGTCCCCTCGGCGGAGACGCCACCTCTTGTGCTGCTCACGGCCATGCAGCTCGGCGACCCTGATCAAGGCTCAGGCCTGCAGGGAACAAATTGTCCGCTTCCAGGATGGGAACTGTTCCAGGAACAAGGACGCTGCGTGAAAGTCATCATCCTGGATCAGTAGCCGGTGAGCGTTCCTATGCCACTGCCGGCCTCGCCACTGGATCATCCCACGAGCTGCTGAAATCGACTCTAACCATTGGCAGAGCCTGGCCCCGGCCTCTGTCTTTCTGAACATCTCAGCTGGGGGACCCCGCTGTGACTCCACAGCTGCCCCGTCCGGGCCCGTCGGTCGCCTTTACCGCTGGACACTTGGGGAACCGAGCAGCATCCCCTTTCCCGAATGTGGAAATGTTCGGTTAGAAATGGAAATGCACAGGCCACTGGTCAGGAGGAGTGAGGCTCAGGCCCTGAGGACGGGGAGGAAATGTCGCCTGTCCGGCTGTCCTGCTCCAGGGACAGGTACGTGGCCTTCCTGCCTCTCCCCAGCCTCCTCCCCTCCCACTCTGTCTCTCTGCAGCCCAGGCTGATGTCTCCAGACTGGCACAGTCTGAGTTCCCGGCTCCAGAAAAAGTGGACAAAGCCACACTTGGCCTGGGTTGGGCAGCCGGAGGGATCACAAAGGGAAAATCACTAGAAACGTACTAAGCTGAATATGTACAACTGATGAGGATGCTGAGTGTGCCCACGCTGCTGGTACTTTATTTACTTAGTAAAATCAGCCTGTGTGAGGGGCAGAGACCGGCAGTGTGTGTTCGAAGGCCTGGGCTCTGAGGGAGTGACCACCATCACAATGTTAACAGCACAAGGCCTCCCCAGTTTTGCAAGAAGAGTGACACGTGTGGGAGGGCCAAGTCCAAGGCAAGCGCAGAGTCTGGGGCGGCAATGTTGTCCCACCTCACCATCGATGGACCTCAGCCTGCGGGGGCGGAGCCTCAGGCCCAGAGCCACAGGCGGGCAGTGCGGTGGGAAAGCTCAGAGGCACTGCCGGGCCGGCCTACCGTCCACTCCTCAGCTCTGTGACACTGAGACGCGCACACAACATGCCTCCCCTGGGGCTTCTAGAAAAATCGGGGCAATGAATGCCCATCCTGCTCCCTTCAGTGGTGAGTGAGGAGCAGTGAGCGCAACTGAAAGCAAGTTGCATGCTCTGAGCTCGTCTGCACAGCTTTCTTCATAGATTGGCATTTCCTTCTCCCCCAGACAGGGCACGAGTGTTCATTGTAACAGTTAAATGGATTCCCTTTTCTCTTATAACTTTTTATTTGGCATGATTTCAAATTACAGAGAAGTTATTAAAAAGTACAAAAAAAGCCCATACGTTTCTTACCTTGATATCTATCTCTATTATTTATCTACCTACTAGTATCTGTCTACCTATCTATCTATCTATCCATCTATCTATCTGTCAGTGTGTCTATCTACCCATCTCTCTATCTGTCAGTGTGTCTATCTATCTATCTATCTATCTATCACCATCTATCTATCTCCCAGGTAGCCCCAAGTCCCTCTATCTCTAAACACCTCAGCAAATATCTCCCAAGAATGAGAGCATTCTCTGTGGTTGCCCAGTGCCATTGCCAACATCCACACACATAGCATTGCTGTGACCCAGCTTAGCCCGCATCCCTGTGGTCTCCATCCTGCGAAGCTCTTTTTCCTCATTCACAACCCAGCCCAGGACGCGGCTCCTGCTCTGGGTCCTGACAGGTTAGTCTTCTCTCCTCTGGCTCTGCTCTCTGTCTCTCCTCCTCCCCCCAGGCTGCACTTTCTGAGCAGCGCAGGCAGCTGCCTGGTAGAACCCTCACCTTGGGCTTGGGTTTGTCTGGGGTCTGCTCAGGAACGGGGGAGCACGAGTGTGAAGGAATCCCGCAGACAGGCCCTCAGCTTCCTCGTAGGAAGCACGGTGTCAGGGGGCCTTGCTCTGGGAGCAGGAACCCAGCTCGCCTGGACAAGGGGGTTTCTCCACCAGGAGGCCACCCCTTTTCCTCTGTCCTTCTGCTCCTGGTAAAACTAGCACCCACCAACTGAGCCTCCGTTGGTGATTCCTGGTTGAAGGAATGAAGACTCTGGTGGCTGTGAAATGGGAATTTAACTCCATTGTTTTTTCTTTTCTTGGCTGGAACCTAACTATTCTTCCCCTGTGTCTTAATTTGTTCACTGATTGAGCTGCATCAGCGCGGACACGTGGACTCTGGTTTGACTTGAGAGGGTAATGAACTGGGGCGTTATTTGTTCTGATGCTCAGATGTCCCCGCTTTGACAGTGGGAGCCTCTCCAGCTGAATTCAGGGCGTACGGGCACATCGCCATCACCTGTTTTTAGCACGGCCTTCATTCCAGGCACAACAGCTGCTCTTGGAGCGCCTGTGTCTCTGATTCTCCTCCTCTCCGCTTCCTTAGAATTCAGGACCGGGGCCATTAGGTGTGCTTGCTGCTCCTGAGTGTCATTGCTTCCAGGCCCTCTCAGGGAACACGTCATTTTAAAAGCTTTTCTAAGTAATTGATGAATGTCAGATACATAGGCCAAGAGGTTCCTCAAAAATTAAAAATTTCAAATGATCCAGCAATCCCACCTCTGGACATTTACCCAAAGGAAATGAGAACAGGACCCCAGAGAGGCAGTGTACCCCCACATTTGCCACAGCAATATCCACAATAGTTGAGGCATAGAAATAACTGTGTCCACAGATGGATAAATGGACAAAGAAGATGTCAGCGTGATGTCTCTCTCTCTCCCTCCCCCCCCTTTCCCTCCCCCCTCTTTCTCTCTTACATACACACACACACACACACACACACACACACACACACGAATATTACTCAGCCATGAGAAAGAAGGAAAGCCTGCCATTTGCGACAGTGATGGATGGAGGGACCTGGGGGCCAGGTGGAATAAGTGCGGAGGGAAATAAGTCATACAGAATAACAAGTACAGCACAGCACACTGATATGTGGAAGCAAACAGAAAAAGTCAGACTCATAGAAGAAGCAAGAACAGGGGTAGGAGGGGGTCCGGGAGTGAGGGAAATAGAGGTTGGGGGAAGCGTGTATCTGTCCGCTGCAAGATGGCAGGTCTGAGGACTGGAGGCACAGCATGGTGGGTGTAGCTGGCACTTGTGTAACTGAAACTTGTCAGGGGAGCTGAACTTGAATGTTCTCACTAAAAACAAGAGATAAATAAGCGAGGTGAGGGATGTTGAATGAACTAGATGGGGAATCCTCTCACAATGGAAAATAAGGCTTTTCTGTAGCCTCACTGTGCGCGCGCACACATACACACACCACACACACACACACACACAGACTCCACACACTGCATGGAGGCCACGCCTGTCACCCGCACACACAGCAGACATGCGTTCACACCCGCACACTCCCCCACACCAGTTCACTCAGCCCAGCCTCCCACGTGGGTGACTCCCTCCAGGACAGCGGGGGCCCTGGCTCCCGTCCCCAAATCCTCATTTGCCCAAATCTGGAGCGGAACACCCACACTGTAGCTTCAGAATTGCTAACCCATCCTCCAAGGAAAGACAAACCTCCGGCGTCTGGTTCAGGAGGGTCCGTGGCTCGTTCTGACTTCAGATCGAGGAGCTCGGAGGCGGCGCGGTGGCCAAGGTCCCGTGGGGCCGCGGTGTGGCCGCGTCAGCGTGGCTGCACTTTTCACAGGAAGTGCCAGGGCTCCGTGCATTTCTGTTTGTGTTCCGCTTTACGGTCTTCCCCCATTCGTGGTGATTGGACTTTGTTGAGTAGTAAAACATCGACATGGTTCCAACAGTTAAAGATTTGCACCAAGAGATATTTTTAAAGAAGTGTCACGTCCGCCCAGCTCGCCACTCCATCCTCACTGCCCCTCGGAAAGAGCCGGGCTTGCTCGTTTGCGGTTTATCCTTCCTGTATTTATTCTGGCAAAAAAGCAGCAGATGCGTGTGTATTTCTTTATAATAGTACCAGGGTTCTTCCTGGCATAGAGAGGGGCACCGTCCTGCCCTCCACACACACACACACACACACACACACACAGATACACACACAGAGACACACATACACACACACACAGACATACATACACACATACACAGAGAGAGAGAGAGAGACACAGACACACACACACAGAGAGACACAGACACACATACACACACACACACAGAGACACAGACACACACACACAGACACACACACACACACAGAGACACAGATACACGTACACACACACAGACACACATACACACAGAGAGAGAGAGACACAGACACACACACACACACACAGAGACACAGACACACATACACACACACACAGAGACACAGACACACACACACACACACACACACACACACACACACACACTAGATCGGGCTGCCCCTCGGCTGACTCCGAGGGCCGGAGGGTCAGCGGGGGACACGGAGCCAGCTCGGAGCTGAGTGGATGTTACAAGTTCACTGCGGTCTGAGCCCACATCCATCAACCGGCTGCTAATCCTTCCTGACAGACGTCCCAGGAGAAACTTGAAGTGCTAACGAGTTCCAGAGTTTAACGAGTGCGAGCGCCAGCGCTTGTGTTCCGGAGGCTGGAAGGAGAAGTGCTCCGTTTCCATCTGACTGACCGTGACAAGCCGCCAGCACAGCGCCCGCCGCCCCGCCTGCGTGTTCTCCCCCGACCCCGCGCCCGGAGGTACGTCTCCATCTCTAGGGTTTCGTCCCCATAAGCCTGTGCTCGGGAGACCCCAGAGCCTCAAGCCCCAAGCCCTTCTTAAGAGGCATTTGATATGCCACCCGCGGGTGACAATGGCAGGTCTGTCTGCGCCGTGGCTCCCGGCCTCCCGGCCGCAGGTGAGGAAGGAGGACGGTGCTCCACCCGGCTGCACCTGCGCTCCCTGAGCGAGTCAGGAATGTGAGCGATTCCAGTGTCTCCGCCGAGAACTCAGCTGAGTCGCCTGGGACACACCGGGGTACTTTGCTCCTTTGTTCCCGCTGCTCTCCTTGGCAGGACACGGCCCCTGGGGACGGCAGGTGAAGAGCCTCAGGCGGCTGCCCGGCTCAGGGCGCAGCTGCAGCTGAGGCGGTGGCCTCTGTGGCCTGCAGGCCTGGGCAGCATGGGCCCGCCCGGGCATAGGAGCCCAGCTCTGCTAGGTGTGCAGGGAGCAGAGCGTTCCTCTCCGCGCCCCCCCCCCCACCATTTCCACACAGCCCAGCAGGGTAGGGGGTGCGTGCCCTTAGGGCAGAGAAGAGTGAGTTCCCCCGCCCTGATCCCCTCTCAAACCTCCGCAGGCTGACAGCGCCCTTCGAGCCCCCACGAGGCTCAGGATGGGGGGACGTGTTGATGGATTGTAACGTATATGCTGGCGCAGTAACATCCCGGCGAGGCCCTTTGACAGAATCTCGGGTTTGGGAGGGCCTCAGAGGTCACAGGCCTGTCTCCCTCTGCCCAGCCGTCCTTCTGCAACACCGGTGACAGCTGGCCACTCAGCCTCTGGCCCCGCACACCCAGTGATAGAAAACTCTATACCACTCAACAGCAGACTCCTGCGCATCCTCCAAGACCCTGATCCTATGGCATCTGCCGCTGCAGCTTCTCCCCACCCCCCAGCAGGCCACCTCCCGGACTGGCGGCTCTCCCTCCGGAGCCTGGCCTTGGGATTTCTCTGCTCATCGTCTGTCTCTCCTGTTGGTCTCAGAGCTCTTTAAGGGAGCAACATACCACACACCTTCATCTGCTCAGGTCTTTGTAAAAATATATTTTTATTGATTTCAGAGAGGAAGGGAGAGGGAGAGAGAGAGAGGAACATCAATGATGAGGGAGAATCATTGATCAGCTGCCTCCTGCATGCACCCTGTGGATTGAGCCCCCAACCTGAGCATGTGCCCTGACCTCGACCTCCTGGTTCATAGGTTGACACTCAACCACTGAGCCACACCGGCCAGGTGTCTCCTCAGCTCTTAATTCAACACCTGACACTCAGGCGCTGTTCCAATAATTGTTGTTGAATATGCAAATGAGCACATTCCCCTAAGAGCGCTCATTCAGTCAAACAGCTACAGTTATAATTGGAAATTCCATGCTCACACTGCGTTCCTGTCTCGTGGCCTGCATTTGGGGAAATTCATGTATTACTTCTGCAGTCAGAGAGAGGAATGCCTTTATTTTCCTTCTATGTGAGTTTACAATCAACTCCCTGGGGGAAGGAGCCAGCGGCGTCCCGGTCCTAGATGCAGGGTTTGGGTCCAGACAGACCCAAGCTAACCTTCCAGGCCCAGCAGGGACCTCTCCTTACGGTCCCTCATCAGGGACATGGACTCACAGACAGAGTGAGCCTGGGTTTCAGGCCAGGACCTCGGCCGCCAGGAAACACCCTATTGTTACGAATCTCCTTTAATCCCCACAAGATAGGTAATGGGGGCATCAGCACCCCGTTGTCCAGAGGTGGGTGCGAGTCTGAGGCAGAAAGTCCTTCACCCGAGTGGGCCTGACAGGGGAGCCCCACTCATGAGCTGAACGTCCACGTGCACTTGTGCCAGCGCCGCAGACCCTGCCTTGGCGGATGGTGCAGAGGCCCAGGACATTCAGAGTGTCTCCGGCTTCTGTGTGTGAGAGGCGGCAAGGGCTGTCCGAAACCCCAGAGAGACCGCGCCACGTGCGTTCAGGAGTGGAGGGGGGTGGGAGGGGACCTTGAAAAGAACATTGAGGTCCGGGGATGCTCACGGGCGTCGCTGATGTTTGGAGGCCGGACCCAGACCTGGCAGCCACCCAGCCGGTGTCTCCTCCCCCCTAAGTCAGCCTCCTTCCACACTCCCTCGTGCGACTCCGGACGGCCAGCCACGGCTCCCAGCAAGGACTCTGGCTCCCGCAGAGCCGCGGTCCAGCGCTGTCCTCCAGAAGGCTCTGGGCCTGCGGGAGGCTTTGTGGGCTTCCTGGTGCCTTTCTCTGGGCGCTGGCTGCTCCAAGGCAGGTCACACTGCCAGCTTCTGGTGAAGGCACCGGAGGTGGTTTGGGAGCCAGTAGTGATGTCACCTGGAGAGGCCAGGAGGAGGAGGAGGCCAAGAGGAGGAGAGGCCAGGAGGGGGAGGCCAGGAGGAGGGAGGCTGGGAGGAGGAGGAGGCTGGGAGGAGGAGGAGGCCGGGGGAGGAGAGGCGGGGAGGAGGAGAGGCTGGGAGGAGGAGAGGCTGGGAGGAGGAGGAGGCTGGGAGGAGGAGAGGCTGGAAGGAGGAGAGGCAGGGAGGAGGAGAGGCTGGGAGGAGGAGGAGGCTGGGAGGAGGAGAGGCCAGGAGAAGGAGAGGCTGGGAGGAGGAGCAGGCTGGGAGGAGGAGAGGCCGGGAGGAGGAGAGGCTGGGATGAGGAGCAGGCTGGGAGGAAGAAAGGCTGGGAGGAGGAGAGGCCAGGAGGAGGAGAGGCCGGGGTGAGAAGCAGGCTGGGAGGAGGAGAGGCTGGGAGGAGGATAGGCCGGGGTGAGGAGCAGGCTGGGAGGAGGAGAGGCTGGGTGGAGAGGCTGGGAGGAGGAGAGGTCGGGAGAAGGAGAGGCCTGGAGGAGAGGCCGGGAGGAGAGGCCAGGAGGAGGAGAGGCCGGGAGGAGAGGCTGGGAGGAGGAGAGGCTGGGAGGAGGAGAGGCCGGGGTGAGGAGCAGGCTGGGAGGAGGAGAGGCTGGGAGGAGGAGAGGCCGGGGTGAGGAGCAGGCTGGGAGGAGGAGAGGCTGGGTGGAGAGGCTGGGAGGAGGAGAGGTCGGGATGAGGAGGAGGCTGGGAGGAGGAGAGGCTGGAAGGAGGAGAGGTGGGGAGGAGGAGAGGCTGGGAGGAGGAGGAGGCTGGGAGGAGAAGAGGCCAGGAGAAGGAGAGGCTGGGATGAGGAGAGGCTGGGAGGAGGAGAGGCCGGGAGGAGGAGAGGCCGGGAGGAGGAGAGGCCAGGAGGAGGAGAGGCCGGGGTGAGGAGCAGGCTGGGAGGAGGAGAGGCCTGGAGGAGAGGCCGGGAGGAGAGGCTGGGAGGAGGAAGCCCGGAGGAGAAATGTGCACTGGCCGGCAGCGTTCCTGTGAGTGGGAACCCAGTCCATTCTTTGCCGTTTGAGGCTGGGAAGAAGTGGCTCCTGGGGAAGCACCTTAGGGACATGGGCGGGGAAGGAGGGAGAGCTTCCTTTGGGGTTTCCCAAACACCCCCTCGTGCTGTTTCTCCTCAGTCATGGCCTTCCTCCTGGCCCGGAGCCCGCCCCCGACCTGCCCCCGGTAACCGGAGCCCCGGGGCACAAAGCCCCACTGTCCACCGTGATGTTATCAGGGGCCTGGCCTGCTCCCCGGGAGACAGCCGGCCAGGGTGGCCGCCCGGCTGAAACAGGACTCTGCCGCGGGGGACAGAGTGCCTTTGTGAGGAGCGTATCTGGCTCAGCCCTGTTGGTGCTGAGGTCCCGCCGCGTGTCCTCCCACTTCCAGCACCAGCCCTGCGGCTGCGGCTCCGCCCTGGGGTGCTGGGCGGCCGGAGCGGGCGTGGGGCCGGGGCCTGCATGGCTCCCCTCAGCTCCAGTCTTGGGGCCACAGCACTCTGAGCACATTATGCTGTGTAACGCAGACAAGCCTGTGGCTGGCCTAGCTCTGCTCCAGAGCTTGAGAGCAGGTTAGAGCGGGGCAGCCTGGCAGTCAGAGAGAGACACAGTGTCCTCCATGGGGGACCACGTAACCTCTGATGAACCGGTGAATGCGTGCACCCCAACACACCAGCTCGGTGCTCAGGACATGTCTCTTGACCTCTCCAAGCCTCAGTTTCCCTGTCTGTCAAATGGAGATACTGTGCCCACTTGGCAGAGTCACTGTGATGAATGCAGACATCAAATTCAGACCCACCGGCCCAGGGCCGATGCTCAAACAGCAGCCGCATCAGCACCGAAAGGGTTCCCACCCCATCTCCAGAGCCGTTAGCGCAGGCCTGGGGCCTCATCACACCGTGAACACAGCGTGGAGATTGGCACGAACTGGCAGAAAACCAGCAAATAAAACCAATATCTTTGAATGCCAACACCCCTTTTCTATTGTAAAATATGTTCTTACTGATTTCAGAGAGGAAGGGAGAGAGACAGAAACATCAGTGATGAGAAAGAATCATTGATCGAATGACTCCTGCACACCCCACACTGGGGATCAAGCCCACAAACCAGGCCTGTGCCCTGACTGGGAATCCAACCGTGACCTCCTGGTTCATAGGTCCACACTCAGCCACTGAGCCGCACTGGCCAGGCTCATCACCTCTTAATGACATACACTACCCACGTCCGCAGGCGGGGCTGGGAGGACGCTGCCGATGGAAACCAGAGGGTTTGGTGTCTGGAGTCCCAGCCCCCACCTCCAACGCAATTGACGGTTCACTACTAGGGCAGGGTCTGATGGAGGCCGGGACGCACAGAACCATCCAGCCCTCAGCGAGTCCAGTCTGACTGGAGTGAGGACAGGCAGGACAACACGGGGGAGGGGCTCAGCTGGGAAGAGACGATCCTGTCCCCTCCCTGGCTTTGCCGCCTGCCCGCTGGGACTGAGGCCAAGACTGTGAAGCCGCTGAGCCTTTATCGGTAACATGCCGAGTGGGTGTGAGAACACAAGGGGCCGGTCTACTGGGCTCAGCAAATATTTGCCAAATAAATGACTTTGGTGGCAGAATTGCACTAGGAAGGGGAGAAAGGCCACCGCAGGGCACCACTGGGGGTGAAACCAGCCTGTAGCACCACTGACCATGCTGGACATGCAGAGGCAGAGTGCTCCCTAACCAGCCCTCTGACAGCCTCGGAGAGAAGAATGAGGCCAACGAAAAGCCTGAATGCGGAGTAGAAGCTGGAAACTGCCAGGAAGTGACGTCCGCACTTCGCCTGCTGCGTGCAGCCCGGGCTGGGCCTCCCTGGTTCTGCGGTCAGCTCCCCGGGCAGCCCCCGCAAGCCCACCGACAGGCGGGACATGGAGCTACAGATACTGAGTCCTACTAGCAGATGGCCACGGAGCACATAGTGCGTGCCACGCTGGGTGCTTCGCCCAATGGGGAGCGCCTGTGGTCAGGGGCGGGGGTCCTGCTGGTTCAGATCCGGCTTCCCGTTGAGGCAGAACTGAACGCCCCACGGACAAAGAGGAGGGGCGGTGGCTCCATCCTGCTGACGGCAGCTGGCACAGCGCCTCTCCTCGCACTGCTGGCACCTCCTGGGTGTGTGGCTCCTTCTTGCTGCCGGATCGCTGAGGATCCCATAAAATGTTCTCTCTGCTCATACATGCTTAGAAAATGCCGTCCCTCACCACAGCCCCGCTCAGACAGCACCGCCAGGCCAACGCGGGCAGCTCCCTGGCACAGTGGCCCCTCGAGAGCAGGTCAGGTGGTCTGAGGGCGAACACAGGTGTTCGACAGCCCTGGGTGATGGCACAGCTGGGAAGGAGCCAGGCCGGGAACCCCCTGGAGCTGGTCTCAGGAGTGAACGGCCCCTTTCGGGTGACAGAGAGGGAAAGGCTCCCCCTACAGGCACCTCGACCAGGATCCTGGACACCATCGCTGAGGGCACGGACCCGGACCTCACAGGGTTTGCTGAGGTGGCCGGACCATTGAACGGCCCTGGTCCCAGTCCGGGCCCGTGGCCCTGGTGACACACGCCTCCCTGTGCTTGGGGGCGGGACACGTGGAGTGGCGGGTGGCTCTGATCGGGAGCCGGGACCTGCCTGCCGCGGGAGCCCAGGGACTGACGTGGAGCAGAACGGGGCCTCGGTCAGAACGCGGTGGCGATCTGCCTCCGGTCACCGCGGCCCCGTCTCTGAGGCCCAGCGGCCGCCCACATGTCAGCGCTCCTGCACAGCGTCCTCCTGGGCTGGCAGAGCGCCGCTGCCCGCAGCTGGCTGGCAGAGCGGGAGCCTCTCCTGTCACAGCTGCTCCTCCAGGTGCAGCGGGGGCCTCTGCTCTCTCCTGATTGTCCATTATGATCTGAAATTCCACAATCAGACATGCATTCCTTTGGCTCAGTAATTCCTTCCTTGTTAGAGCCGTGTCAGTCAGTCACACTCTGTGGCTGCATCGGACCCACTCCTGCCTTAGGAGCTGCTCCCTGAGCTGGAGGGGGGAGGGGGGGAGTTCCCAGGAGAAGAGTTCAAGCCCCAAGCTACTGTCGCCTCCTCAGCTTTCCCCAGTGACCTGGCCCTGCCCCAGGTTAAACATTAGCAGCCCTGTGATGCGCTTCCCGGCGGATGCCGCTTTATTTCTGTTCCCCCTGCGTGTCCTGCCTCTCCCCCGGGGTGTTCTCTAATGGGGGTGGCATTCACACTACGAACACACAAAGGCTTGGGGGCCAGAGGCCTAGCTCCCCGTTGGGCTTCCGCGCAGCAGCTGCGTGACTGTGGCCAATGCACTGGTCTCAGCCTCTGGGGCTGGGCAGTAAGTTCTCTCTTCCCAGCGGAGGCTGTGAAGGTGCAGGTGGGGGTCGCAGCAGGCCCTTTCTCTCCCTCCCCCTGGCTCTGGCCTGACCTGAGAGTCCATGGGATCCTCCGGCGTTGCTCAGCTTCGTGGCCCGGACACCATGCACCCTCCTCATGGCCGGCCTGGCGGTGTTTCCTTTCCCTGGCTCTAGTCTCTCTCCTGCCATGCTGCTCTGGTGAGCTGGCCACAGGGCAGCGGGTCCTGAGGAGACCGGTGCCTTTTCTGAGCCACTAGAACGGAAGTCCCAGTGCTCCCCAAAGAGGGCTGACCCATCCAGCCACGCCCAAATCTCCAGGTGTGTGCTAGCCCGCACACTCCCAGCTTGCCCCTACCTCCCACACCAACACCCCTGGGAATGTGGCCTGAACCCCATGTTTGCCTCTCAGGTGAGTCTCACGTACTCAAAGCCTGAGGGCTATTGTCTGACACTCTACGCTTAGTATTTATACCGACTATTGCAACGAAGCCTGGGAAAGCGTTTCGAGACCACCTTTTCCACTGGCCACTGAGCCCCAAGGAAATAATGGGCCTGGACGCTCACAGCTGGCTAGTGACAGACACAGGGGTAATCCAAGTTCACTGCTCCCGGGTTCAGCTCTTGCTCCTCTGCACCATGCTGCCCTGAGGCAGGTTGGTAAGAAGCTAGAAAAAGTTATTGACAAGAGGAATGGGAAGACTGAGAAAGAGAGCTAAAGGGTCAGCTGAGCAATGTACAGCTCGCTAATACAGAGCAACATCTTTTTTTTTTTTAATATTTTATTGATTTTTCACAGAGAGGAAGGGAGAGGGATAGAGAGTTAGAAACATTGATGAGAGAGAATCATCGACCAGCTGCCTCCTGCACACCCCCCATCGGGAATGTGCTCACAACCAATGTACATGCCCTTGACCGGAATTGAACCTGGGATCTTTCAGTCCGCAGGCCGACGCTGAGCCAAACTGGTTTCAGCCAGAGCAAGATCTTATCTTCCCAACCAAGGACCTTTAGGAGCAAATGGTTTCCACATCCCAGACTGCCGGGCAGACCCACTGGGTTCCAATCCCGCTCTGGTGACAATCTCTGAAGGTGAAACTGACCAGAGAATGACCTTGATCTCTCTTATGTGGTCATTTTAATGCATTAGCAAATCAAAAAACACACTGAGAAAACTGATGAATATTCTGATTGAAACCTCCCTACAATTCTGACCTTTAGAAAACAGATTAAAAAAAAACTTAAGACCAAGGATCCAGTCCATGCTCTCCCCTGGGCACTTCCCCCACCTCTTTCCTCGGGAGTGTGTCTCTGCTTTCTTTCTCCTAAGCTCTGAAGGTTCTGATGAGACTTGCAACCAAGTGAGCAGTAGGCAGCAGCAGCTCGTCCAGGGCTAACCCCCGAAACCCATTCCCCAGGATTCTCCTTTGGCCTCTGTAACTTGTTTCCTGCATCCACACCGCCCAGAGTGACTCACTTCTCCTGCCTTGTGACTGCCTTCCCCGAGACCACGCAGCCCAGTGGGCTCACTCTGCGCTGGGATCTTGCCTCTTCTGTCCCACGCCCTGCCTTGGTTGTACTGCTCCAGCTTTAATCGATGTCCTCTCCTTATCACCTGGACTCATGTCATGAAAGCTTCCCAGTGCAGAGTAAGAACCCACACATTCCAGACCAGGCTAGGCCACCTGCCTCAGTCCTGGTCCCTTCCCAGTAAAAGTCCGGCCCTCCAACCACCCTCAGTTCTTTCAGACAAAGAGCCTACTTGACAGAGGACCCACACAAGCCTCAGATTCTGCAGGAAAACATGAAGAAGAAAAAAAAAAGTGTGTGTGTGTGAGAAATAGAGAGAGAGAGCTCCCTCTTTTCCTGCCTGTATTCATTATTATTTTTTTCTTATTTTAAAATTCACCATAGAGGTTAGATGCCTGATACGTTCTTTTTAAATTCCTGAAAGTACAATCATAATTAAAATCCATTACGGGGAAGGAATTTGGATGAATACTGGCATGTCTTCTTAGGACTGAGATTGGATCTATGTGCCCACTTAAGTGTCTTACATGCTTCCTTATATTGGGAGCTGTTATATCAGGTTCCATGCTCCTAACCTGATAAAAGATTTCTGGACCCGTACACTCATTTAAAACATTAGCTACTGCCTGGTGGAAAAATGGATTTAATGGTGCGCCAGGAAGAGGGAAGATGAAAGAGCAGGGGTCTGACTGTCAGCAGGCTCGAGGTTCCAGCCCCGAGAGTGGCTGTGGAACCCTGGGTAGGTCATTGGAAAAATCAGGTAGGAAACGTGAGTGCTTCATGCACTGTGTTCTGGCGAGCAGGGAAGACATGCATATTCTTATAGCCAAGGCGATGGAGATGTGGAAGGAAAGAACCCTGTGGAACTACCTCACCTCAGCCTTCCCCACACCTGTCGCATTCTCCAGCCAGGAGGAGTTTACTGAGCACCCACTGTCCCGGCACTGTTCCTGGAACGGGGATTCAGCGGGAACAAAACAACAGTTCAATAGACAGCATATTAGATGATGGACAGGATTATGGAATTCAAGAAATCAGGGAAGAGGGATGAGTAGAAATGAGGCGAGGGACCAGTATTCATTAAGAATAATTATTGCAACATCTCTGGACCTGACGTTTTGCAAACACTACAAGCAGGGTGTCCTGCCTGGAAAGTGCCTCGAACCTGTCTGCTGTAAGTCATCTCTTTCCCTCTGTGCATGTGGGAAGTAGGGAGGGGAGAGTGTGTCTCCGGCACACAGCTGGTCACGGGGTCAGATTGCTCCCACAATGTCATGTGAGTATAGTTATGCCAGGTGCCTCGGGAGACACCAAGGCAGAGACCATTCCCCTCGCCCTGACGCCACTGAGTGTCTCACCGGATGTGACATGGAGAAGACACCTCCAGGTCAGTGTCTGCCGGGAGCGGAATAGGGGAGACAGAACATGCGCTGTCCCCTGGTGGCCGTCCACCCTTGTCAATGGCCTAGTGCTCTTGTCAATAGCCCAGTGCCCTCATCAATGGCCCAGTGCCCTCATCAATGGCCCAGTGCCCTCGAAAGAACCCAGTGCCCTCATCAATGACCCAGTGCCCTCGTCAATGGCCCAGTGCCCTCATCAATGGCCCAGTGCCCTCGTCAATGACCCAGTGCCCTCATCAATGGCCCAGTGCCCTCGTCAATGGCCCAGTGCCCTCGAAAGGACCCAGTGCCCTCGTCAATGACCCAGCGCCATCACTTCACCAATTTGGGTCTCAATTTTGCGAAGTTGCTTATACTGGTGAAATACTACCATGTTTCCCCGAAAATAAGACATCCTCCGAAAATAAGACCTACTTACAGGTTTCCTTCTGAGTGAAATATAAGGCATCCCCCAGAAAATAAGGCCCCCCCTAGGCTAAACATGAGAGATTTGGTCCACTGATTCTGAAAGAAATGGAGTCACAAGAAATTCACCAGGAAATGCAGGGATTTGGATTGTTAGGATGATGTTCCAGAAGATGATGACATGATTGTCATTGAATAAATGAATAAATTCTTGATACTATAGGATTCAGAGTTTGTCTGGTTTGTGTTGACAACTACCATACTACCGTACCATATACAGGTAATAAATTTCCTTTATTTTCATTTAACAATAAATGTGTACCGTATTCTTCTTCATGGAAAAATAAGACATCCCCTGAAAATAAGACCTAGCGCATCTTTGGGAGCAAAAATTAGTATAAGACACTGTCTTATTTTCGGGGAAACGGGGTATTTAGCATATTTGTAGGAGACCGATTTATTCATGCACTTTTGCTAGGCTCGTTAGACCAGGGCCAGTTAGGACTAGGCCACGGTCCACGGTGGAGGGGACCCCGTGGGAACTGGCAGACACTACCGGTCCGGTTTCTGTTTAACCGCGCAGCCCCGGACATGGAGACGGGCATCGCCGGTATCGCCAGAGCTCGGAGAGAAGGAAGGGCCCTCGCAACGCAGGGCGGCGCCGTGTAAACGAGCCGGGGGAGAGCACTGGTGGGCGGGCGTCGCGGGCCGGAACCCCTGGAGCCAGGGCCATGCTAGGCCATCGGTCCCGACCCGGAGAGGTTGGCCGGGAGCACGGGAGTGCCCTGGATGCCTCCCAGCCACCGGCCAGATGGGATGGGGGCTGGGGCACTCACAAGTGTCCATCAAGCGGGACCCAGAGGCCCAGGCACAGGGTCCTGGAATGAGAAGGTGGGGATCCAGCCCCATCAAAGGAGGAGCCCGCTAATGCAAGCCCAGCTTGAAGCCCAGCTCCTGTCAGCTGGACCGCACTGCGTGTAGCTACTTAGCACAACGGGCACGTGATCAGGCCGTGGAGGCAGGAACTGCCTAGGGCGTTGGGTTTAGTTTGAAAACGAAGTCCACCCGTGGGAAAATGCAAATTCATCACGTCAGGGGCATCCCTTTCCGCAGCCCCCGGGGCAGTGTCAGATCGGGGTGAAGAGAAGCATTTCAGCCCTTCGGGCAGGGGGTGTGCTGAGCACAACACAGCACCAGGGAGGAAGGGCGTCTGATGCCGAAGGCCGAGCCTCCGCACATCTTCAGACCCTGTGGGCAGCGCCTCACGGATGGGACTAGCTAAGGTGACCAGATCGTCCCGTTTTTGGCGGGACAGTCCTGATTTTTAACAATTTTTTCCGTGTCCTGCGGCGTTTTAAAAAAGTCCTGATTTTTGGGAAGAATCTTTCCAATCTTTCCAAAAATCGGGACTTTTTTAAAACACTGCAGGACATGGGAAAAATTGTTAAAAGCCGGGACTGTCCCGCCAAAAGCAGGATGTCTGGTCACCTTAGACTAGACAGTCC
Organism: Pipistrellus kuhlii; assembly: GCF_014108245.1. Taxonomy (NCBI): domain Eukaryota; kingdom Metazoa; phylum Chordata; class Mammalia; order Chiroptera; family Vespertilionidae; genus Pipistrellus; species Pipistrellus kuhlii. The sequence continues at coordinate 472,681 of NW_023425493.1, forward strand.
CGGGCCTCAGACCCCCTCCTGCCCCCACCTGCGTTGACGCTGCACCTGAGAACCTCCCAAAGCCCGGCCCCCTGTGCTGTCTCCGGACGCAAATGAGAGCAGCAGCGACCCCCGTGGCCAGCCTCCCTGTGGGGACGGACGGAGGGGATGGGGCCTGGTGAGAAGGTGGGAGGAGGAGGTCTGATCCTCGGACTCCCCAGATCCGGCTGAGAGACTGGAGGACACGCAGCCCTTAGCATCGTTTGTGGAGACAAAGCTTCCCAGGCGGCTGCCGGTTCCCGGGGTTTGCCTTCTGTGGAGGGGGTGTAAGAAGCACCGTGTTTGGGGTGCACTGACCAGCAAACATGTACGTGGAGCTGCGGCCGCCACATTGAGGGGAAGAAAGACCCCCGCCACCCTCAGTGGCTGGACATCTCTGACGTCACCGCCTAAGGCGGGCTGCGGATCGCCCGCTGGTTCCCACTGAGCTTTGTGTATCTGTTCTGCTGGCAGAGAGCTTCAGAACGCCACACATTCCACGCTCAGAAACTGCTTTTGGGGAGGGCTCTTCATGTTCCCTCTGCTCCTTACAGTGTCTTAAGGACACGGACAGCTCTGAGGCGGGTATTATTATACCCATTTTACAGAAAAGAAAACTGAGGCCCCGAGACGGCAAGTCACTTCCTAAAGGCCACATCGCACAGGGACACTGCCGGTGGGAGCTGGGATTGGACCCAGCGGGCCCGATTCCAAAGCTTGCACCCTTAGCCCAGTCAACGCCCTCTCACATAGGCTAGAAAAGTAAAAAAACGTGCAAAAGCTGCTGAATTGGGAATGTGGCCAAACATCACAAACACCATGGAAGAGCTCAGAGCCTTGCTGCAGTGGGCCAAATGTGATGCCTAATTATTCGGAAACAAGTGAGAAATAAAATAAAAGCCGTATGCTGTTAGGGATCCAGATGTTGGACGGACTTCTGACTGTGATCCTGTGTGTCCGTGTGACTGCGTCTTTTTTCTTACCGATTGAGACAACCAGTCAGCTGCCTGGGCTGGACTGATACCAATCCATTCGTTTAGAATGCAGTAACTGGTGTAAGTCACTTATAAATGTTCCTAAGCAGCCTCCGGGCATTGTAACCGCTATGTGGCTAGGGATGCAGACACACAACAGTCGCTCTGTGTAATCCATCTCCCTCCCTGATACACTGCTCTCAATGATTGTCTGATGGCATGGGCTGCACGGGGAAACGGCCTGAATCACACGAACCTCAGCATGCTGGCCCTTGCAATCCCGAGGTCCTCTGGCCACCTGAGAGCCTGGCAGGTCACTCCTGAGAGGGACAGAATTTTTCTCCTGTGATATCCTAGGCACCTACCATGCAGGTACTCAGCTCATTAACCAGGAAGGCAAGGGAGAGGAAGGGAAGAAAAGGAAAGGGAAGAGGAGGGGAGGGGAAGGGAGGAAAGAAGAGGAGAGGAAGAAAGAGGAAGGACAAAGAGCCCCAGGTGTCAACATGTTTAGGGCCTTGACTCTCCTGTGCAGCCTGCAGAGGCGTGTGCCCTGAGACGGCGCCCGGGCCAGGCAGCGGAGCTGACAGCATCCCTCGGGCTTTCAGGAGCACCTATGGGAGGCGAAGGTGGGTCAAGGGCAGCGGGATGAGGGCGGCAGGTCACCTCTTAAGCTTATGCTGATGCTCTCTAGCCCCGGTGCTTTGCCGCAGGCCCTAGACCTCCCTGGAAACAGGTTTCTGGGCCTTTCGCCTCCGGAGCTCTGGGGCGCTAGCCCCCTCCCAGGCTGCTGGCTGCTGTCTGAACCCCCGCGTGGCAGACAGCCTTCCTGCCAATCAAGATAAGGACAAGGCAAGGTGCTGACAGTGAGTGTCACCGGCCTCGCCTCGCGGGAGCAGGCAGGCCCCGGCTGCTGAGTGAGTGTGAATGCAGACGGTGATGGAGGGGAGACACCTGCTCGCCCCGGGGCAGGGCCAGGTCACCGTGGGCCCAGGTCAAGAAATGGAGAGGGCCCTGGGGCCGGGAGGCCAGGGGTCCACCCCGCCCTCCTTCCCAGGAGCTCACGGAGCCCCCCTAAGGTAAGAGGCTGAGGACTGCCTTCCAGGTGAGCCTGGCAGCAGGTGGGGGCCACGGGGGCCAGGGGGCAGGAGGAAGCATTGTGTGGCTCCTGTCTGCCCAGCCATGAGGCAGAGCCCTCCCGGGGCCACACCTGTGGGAGAAGGTGACCTGGAGCCGCCCCAGGGCCATCACTGCTGGGACCCTATCCCCCCCCACCTCCTCTCCACCAGCCAGTGCCTGCCCCAGTCAGCGTGTGGCTTTAGACCCAAAGGGCCAGGAGTTGGGACACTGTTGAGTGGCTTCTAGGATCCATGGCACCCAGGCTGCCGGGCGGTGGTCAGCAACAGCTGTAGCCACAGTCCCAGGACATTGGGACGCAGAGCCACGTAGCAGGCGCCGTCAGCGTGACCACACCGGAGGGCCACAGAGGCGGTGTGGGAGGGAGTCAGGAAAGCAGGGAGGGGCACGGTGTCCCAAGGCCGTGCTGGTGCTGAGGCCAGAGCACACTCCCTCCAGTACACCTCGGTCTCCAGGCGACACCCTTTCACTCCAAGACAGCACCGTGTCCCCTGTGGAGCCAGCTCACCTCCCCGAGCAGGTCCACCCTTGCCCTCAGCATTTGCCCAGGACACTGGGTCCAGGTGTTGCTTTGATGTGTGTGGCATTGCCGCAGCCATTGTGTGTCTGCTTCAGTCCTAGGGAAGCGCCCGGGACCCATCGCTGCGCTGGTGTGGAGCATGCGCTGCTCGGGCTGCATTTGGTGAAGGAGAAGGCGAGCAGCCCGCCCCGGGGCACCCATCCCTTCCAAGACCGACCAGGACATCCTGCCCGCGTTATGTCTGAATGAGACACCCGTCTCTCCATGTGACAGGGCCAAGGCCGGTGTCGGCCTTCTGGGTGTTTCATTCACTCAGCGAATAGCTCTCCAGCGTCTGTTACCTGCCAGGCTCTGTGCTGGGTGCCGGAGTCTGCCCAGCAGGACACACCGCTCACCGCAGGCTTGCCTCTCCCCTGCCTCCCAGGTCACGCTCTCCAGGGCCCGTCTGCCTCTCCCAGCAGCCGCATTGCCCTGATCCTGGACCATAAGCAGGCCAAGGGACAGGCCATTCTCAGCGAATCACAAAGTTACAGTCAGCTCCTCTGGTAAGGAAACGCGGACACACTGTGTGCAGCCTGGCGTGGCCACTTCAACAGCCATCGGTCACGACCCCTCCCCTGGCCATGCAGGCCTGACACGCCCTTGCTCTCTGGCTCCGTCGGTGTTCCCTGTCTGCTGAGTATCGGGGTAAATGGAGGTAGGAAGAGGAAAAGAGGAAGCTAGTGGAAGAAAAAAAGAGGAGTCCAGCCAGCGTGGCTCAGTGGTTGAGCATCAGCCTGTGAACCTGGAGGTCACAGTTCGATTCCCAGTCAGGGCTCAGGCCCGGGTTGTGGCTTGATACTCGATCATGTAGGAGGCAGCCGATCAGTGATTCTCACCACTGATGTTTCTATCTCTCTCTCTGTCTCCCTTCTTCTCTGAAATCAATAAAAACATTTTTTTAAAGAAGGAAAAAAGGAAGAGGGTTCACCCCCCGTTACCCTTGACCAGACGCCCGCAGCCCAAGGAGAGTAAGTTTCCGCTGCAAAGCAGCCACTGCCCAGCTTCCTCCAGCTCAGAACCAGACTCCTCCTGCCTCCCCCCGTCCATGTTTGAAACACGTGCTGAGCCCACGTTCCCTGGGTTCTGATGAAGCACACCCCACGGCATGTGGCTGCCGAGCCCTTGAAATGCAGCCGGCAGACGTGCTGAACAATGACATTTGGGATATGCTGGGTTTATAAAATGTATTAAATTAATGCCATGCATTGCTCCCAGCTTTCTGCCCTGGCCGGTGACTGACTTAAATGGCAGTGCGTGTCTATGGAGAGAGAGCCCCGCCCTGCGCCTGTGCCCTCCAGGTCAGATCAGCAGGCTGGCCTCGTCCCCCTGCCCACGCTGACGCTTCTCCTGCCCAGAAACCTCGCCATTTAGCTGCAAGCCACGCTGCCTGCCGCCTTTGCAGAGCGCAGTCACTGGCGTGGCACCACTCAGAGCTGGCCCTTGCCCTCTGCCGATAGCATCAGGGAAACCCTGCCTGAAACGTGATCTCTGGCAAGTCTCAGGCCATCGGGCTTGATCTGAGGACAAAGAGGGGCTGTTGATGGAATGTCCCCGTCCCTACACGAAGGTCAATCCCAATCCCTCCTTTCTCCCCTCCCCGCCCTCCGCACCTAATACCTTCATTTTCTGGCAAGGTTCCTCAAAGACCCTCCTCTGAGCCTGCACTCCCTGCCAGGCGGGAGTCCATAGCAGTCCAGCAGCAACGGGGCACTGAGCAGCCTCCCCACAGCCCCCCAAATGCTCACTGGCCAGCAGCCTCCCTCTCCCCCCCACCCCGAGTGCTCATCCTGGCAGACTGCATCCCAGACACAGCCCTGAGGTCCCACAAAGGCAGGTTCAGTTTGATTCCCAGTCAGAGCAAAGGCCTGGGTTGTGGCTTGATACTCTATCATGCAGGAGGCAGCTGATCAGTGATTCTCACTGATTGCCAGGTTCTATGTTTGCATTTGTTCGAGGGGATCTTCCGGGACAGTGGAGGGTGGGCGTGGCAGGTTCCCTAGTTCTAAAGGTATCACGTGTGCCCAGTTCCTTGAGCCCCAAAGTCTCTCACTCCCTCCTCTTCTCCCTACTAGTGACCACGTCCTGTGACTTCTGCCACCAAGCGACGCCCCATGTTAGTGCCCCCCTCCCCCTACCCTCAGCCAGGCCACTGCTCTGCATCAAGTGACCACAGGGAGTGCCACCTGGCTCAGGCAGCCACTCACCCCCCTTCCACCCCTGGTCCCTGTGGGCAAGCGGCAGAATGAGGTGGCACCTGAGGCCACGCTGGTTTCCCGTCCCAGAGGACTGATCATTTCCATCTAAGCTGCATCCTCTCCCACTGGCCAATGTCCAGGCGAAAAGCGACAAGTCTAAGCCATACCCCAGGGGTTCAACATCTCTTTTTTTAAAAATATATTTTATTGATTTTTTACAGAGAGGAAGGGGGAGAGATAGAGAGTTAGAAACACCAATGAGAGAGAAATATCGATCAGCTGCCTCCTGTACACCCCCCTACTGGGGATGTGCCCACAACCAAGGTACATGCCCCTGACCGGAATCGAACCTGGGACCCTTCAGTTCGCAGGCCTGACGCTCTACATACTGAGCAACACCAGTTTTCACAACATCTGACTCTTGGGGGTCTGGGCATCCGAGTCCTGACTTGCTGGAATCTATACTTACCTTAAACTTTGTAAGGATGGAAGCTGTGTCCTTTTCTTTTTTAAAAAAATATATTTTTATTGATTTCAGAGAGGGAGAAAGAAAGATAGAAACATCAATGATGAGAGAGAATCATGGATCCTACATGCCCTCTACTGGGGACCAAGCCCACAACATGTCGAACAGGGACCTCCTGCTTCATAGGTCGACACTCAACCACTGAGCCACACTGGCCATGCGTGTCCTTATCTTGATCACACCCCAAATTTGTCTCCCTCCTGGTGATGCTCGGGACAGGTTTGTGGGATGAACCATTGCTGCCCCCAATGGGTAAGCACAGTTTTGGGGGCCTGTGAGACCCTCCTGGTTCCCTGCCCCCCGGCTCCCATCTGATTTCACAGCCTGTGTTGCCACTCCGCACCCTGCACTCCTGCTCACAATGCTCCGACGTTCTGGCCACGCTGCCATCATCCCCTGCTCCTCCTCTAACATTTCTTCTTTCTGGACTGTGCTCCCCACCTGTGCTCCACCTCCCAAGGCCCAGTGTAAACATCACCTCCCAGGATGCCACCCCCCTCCACGTGGCTGCTGGGAAGCCGCACCCACCTGTTGAGGCCCTGGCGATCCTCACCCTGTGTCCACATCCTCTTCTGACCAGGAGCCCTGTCCTCTGGGAAAGGTGACTGTTCCCAGAGTGCAGTGGCTGGAGAACTGCACTGTCACTTTATTTGTCATGGAGGACTGAGGCCGGAGCATGAGGGCTCAGGTACAGGCCAAAGGCCATCAGGAAGAAAAGGAAGGAAAGCTTCTCCCCAGATTCCAGAGATTCTGGCCTGACTGAGGAAGCGGGGGAGGGTCCACGCGCTCCTGGTGCGGCTCTGAGAACAGCCAGAGGAACGGCCACGGGTCACCCACACAGCTGCAACCGCCCCTCCGCTGAGGACAAGGCCCAGCTGGAGCACCTGTGGCCCAGACCATCCTCATGTCCTCAGTCACAGGGACCCTCCCGCCCTGTCCGTCCTGCCCCATTGGCTCCCGCCCGTGAGCATGCTATCTGCACTCGTCACCATTTACCTGCATGGTCTATGGGCCGGAGATTTCTCCCTCACCCGCCAGCTTTGTGTCAGGATCCAGTCTGCTGTGAGCCACTTAAACACACAACAGGGCAGCTTTGAAACACAGGTTTATTTCTCCCAGGAGAGTTAGGGCCTGGACAGGGAATGCAGCGTGCCTCCCAGGAATCCTCAGGAGTCCGGGCTCCTCCTGCCTTGTCCCTCAACGGTGCTCTCCATTCGCAAGTTCACATCCTGGTCTGAGATCGCCGCTCCCCTGCAGCCATTGCACCTGCGCTCCAGCCAGGAGGACGTGGCACCGAGTTGCTGCCCGTGACTCTCCTGACGCCCCATTGGGCGGGCGTGGGCGGAGGAGCCGCTCAGCTGGGCTGGCCTTTGAGGGACAGAGGCTTTATTCCGAGTAACCAGGACCACAGACCTGATGGTACCGTATGAGAATAGAACAAAGGAAACTACCAGCAGCCCTGGCCATGCCTATCTCCTTAGCAATCAGTGGAGACACCCCTCACCAGCACCTTCACCATCAGCCCCTCGAAGCCTCAGACACACCCCTGGGCAGCACTCCCCTCCCTCCAGCGGGCCCCGCACTGGCCCGTGGGGCCGTCCTCCCGTCCTCAGGGCTCTGGCCGTGCTGGTCCTGCTGTTTGAGGCCCTCCCTCCTCTCCGAGCCTCTCAGTCCCGCCCGCTCTGCAGGCCCAGCCCGGGCCCTCTGCCTGGGGAAGCCTGGCTCTCCCTGTGGCCCCTCTCCTGGCGCCCGGAGCACACGTCACCTACGCCAGCAGCGGACGCAGGCCTACAGGGAGTTCCTGCGCGTCCTTTACCGGCATCCATCGCCAGCTTCTCGCGGGCGGGAAAGGCCTTCTCTGTGCCCACCTGGGCAGGTGTGCACTCCACGCCCCACCCCTGCCCTCGGAAGTCAGACAAATGAGAACGCTGAGACTGGCCGAGCGTCCCCGACCCCGGCTTCTCATCTATGAAATGAGGGAGCAACACCTGCCCCTCCAGCCTCTGCCCCCGAGACCCTGACTGAGGGCAGGCCGGGCAGGCCCTCCTCCTGGGGGGTCGCTGGCTGCATCTCAGCAGGAGGGGGGCCCTTTTCTCCTTGTTTTTGGGGAGTCACCCTTTCGCTTCATGGGAAGCTCGCCATCAGCCCCGCCCCACGTCCCTGTGATAACACACCAGCCCCCTGGTCCCCACCCCTATTCCACCCCCATGCCCCAAATAAACAGCAGCTCGTGTGTAAGAGGTTTTTAATTTCATCTCGGTTTGCAAGGTGGAGGAGTGGAACGGGGCCTCTATTCGGCTCACTCACAGGGGACCTGCTGCCTTGTCCGGGGACCTTCCCACCGAGGCCGGTGGCCCCACCGCGCCGCCTGCTGTCCGCTCGCCGGGCTGGCTGAGGCTTGTTGCATAAATTATTAACCAGAGCACAAATATCACATGACCACGACGCTGCCGCCAGGGCATGCTCCCTCCTGCCTGGGTCCGAGTGACGGGCGAGCGCTGGGTCCAAGGCTGATGGCGGCGTCGTCCCCGGAGGCAGCGGCCTGGACCGGGCCTCGCAGGGCCCAGAGGACCGCCTTCCCGGGCACCGCGCTCCTTTCCCGGCACAGAAGCAGCCCATCTTAGCAGCACCCGGAGGACGGGGGCAGCCCCCCCCCCATGTGTGATGGCAGCGGGGTCCTCGGGGTCAGGTCAGCAAAGTGAGCCTAAGGGGAGCCCTGGCTCCCACCTGGACCCCATGAGCCCCAGGAACAGAGCCCAGGGCAGGCCAGCACACGACATGTGAGAAGTACAGACAGTATTTCGGCCTTACCCGGCCACATACACTCCGTGCAGTCTCCTTCCCTTTTAACAACTTTTAAAACCATAGGAACCCTTCTTCGCTGCGGCTTGCCCCTGATCTGGAACCCCACGATGCCCTCCTGTGCCCACAGCCACAGCCCCCTCCCTGGTGTCTGAGCCTGGCTTCCCAGAAGGGGCGCTGGCACCGCGGCTCTCAGGGCACAGGAGCCTCAGCTCTGCAGGCCCAGGGCCCGCCTCCGCCCCGGGACCGGTCTGGCTGTGGTTTGAACAAACCTCAGATACTCGCCTCAGCCCGTGTGTCCTGGGGTGACCAGGCCTTGGGTCCCCCATAAGGTACGTACGGACTACAGACCTCACCCCACCTGCAGATGATGCCAGTCAAGCGCAGAACGGACTGCCTGGCACCACCAACAACCACATGTCACAATTTTGAAGGAACAAGGACTGGGGTTCACCCTCTCCAGGAGCATAGCCATGAACTGTGCTGTCCCGGGCCAGTGCCAGGCCCCCGAGAGGGCCAAGCCCAGGAGAGGACCTGCTGGCCACGCCGAGCTGCTGCCCACTCGCCGTGGTGCTGACGACAGAGCTCGGAGCCGGGGGCCGCGGGAGCAGCCCTCCCTGCCTGCACAGGTCTCTTCCAACGAGAAATAAAGTTTATAAAAGTAATTCCTCTCATTTTATAACTTAAGTGCATCAAGCGTTTCCTTAAATAGAGCTCACACTGAAAATAACCACACCCCTGCTGCCCAGGCATGTCTGCCATCACGGGCACAGACTCTGCAGATGACGTGTGAAAGGTCACTCACACCCCTGCCTGCCCGCCTGCCCGCCTGCCGTGGTTGTACGGATAAAGAGACGTGTGCACCTCTTGACAAGCGCTTCCTGAGGAGGTGGGAAGCGGTTAGGGTCTCTACTATCTAGCCTGCATGACAATGTCTACATTAAACATCCCTGTCTTCAGCGACAAACACGCCTGCAAACCTAACGCTAAGACTCTTATTAAAACATTAAACTATGCGATCTGTTATGCATCCAGTCTTTGGAAATGCCAGCCACCCCCTTCGGCAGCATCTCCGACAAGACACCCTCCCCCGCTGCCTCGTCCCGGCCTCCAGCCCTGCAGCCAGCGGCCCTCCCGCGTGTGGTGTTCCATACGGAGCCCGGCCACCGAGCTCTGGGGGAGGCTCAAGAGGTGAAGTAAGAATTCTGCATGGAGTACAGGTGGTCAATGGGGTTCCCCACTCTGGACTGCAGGGGCCCAGCTTCTGAGGTTGCTAGGAAACAGTCACCCAGGTTACTGAGGGAGGTGTCGTCACTATCCAGGTCGTGGAAAAGGGGCTCAGCACCTGAAATGAAGAAGAAACACAGGCGTGAGGGTCTGAAAGCAGGGACTCCCCTGGGTGCTGAGAAACACACCAGCACCCAGCATTCTGGCGTGCGGGTGCCGTGGGAGGCTACACGGACAGAGTCCCTGTCCACAGGCCTCTAGTCTCCTGGGGCTCATGTCTGCAGTGCAACAACTGAAAACACGCCAAACGCCAAGCTGAGCGCAGGCAAAAGCGAGGGCAGTCAACCACCTCCCCTCCATGACAGCGCACTCAGGGGCGCGGCACCTCTGCCTCCCGCATCTGTATGCGGGCAAGCGGAAGGGGACCCCCGACCGGCCAGCTGGAGGCCACGTGACAACCAGAGGACACTCCAAGTAAACGGGACAGGGAAAACCAGTTGGCTGGGCTTGTCTCGTGGCTTTAACGGTTCATTTTACTGAAGGGTCCTCAGGGCCTGTATGTACAATAGTAAGACCCCTGGGACTGGAAATTTAGGAATCAGCAAAAAGGCATTTGCCCAGTTTTCCACAGCCGTGGAGTGACGACGAGTACAGAGGCTGCCGGTGTGCGGGTATGATGGCGGTGGGTCAGCGAGGACCGCAGGGCCCAGCCTGCACTGGGTTTATCGGACGCATTGAGGGCAGACAGGGCCAACGTGAAGAGCAAGGGGGCTTTAACATAAAGGCTAACCAGAACTTGGACCACACGCGTGCACTGAGGCCTGTCTCAGATGCTGTTTTGGAGGCTTGCCATTCAGACTTTGCTTTTAGCTCTCGGGCTCTGTGTGCGGATTCCACCGGCAGGGGCTGCTGCCCGGGCCGCTGACCTCGTGTAAGCTGCTGCCGGGTCCCTGGCCCTGAGGTCCGACCCCAGCCTCCAGCCAGAGCTCACCCAGCCACTGGGAGTGCAGAGGCTCAGCTCTCCACACACCAGGATTTAGACCCCCGTGGTGGAGGGTGGGCGTGGGAATTGGGGTTCTTTTGACCTCTCAGGTCAGATTTTGCTTCAGGAATTCCAGGAGAACCGAGCAGGCGTCCATTTGGTCCAATGAGAACAGCGTTTTCTCTGCTTTTATCATGTCCTTGGGCCTCCTGCCTAGATCCATGGTCTGCAAACTGCGGCTCTTTGGCCCCTTGAGTGTGGCTCTTCCATAAAATACCAAGGCCTGGACAAGTCTATTTTGAAGAAGTGGCATTAGAAGTTTAAGTTTAGCCGATACCGGTTTGGCTCAGTGGATAGAGCATTGGTCTGCGGACTGAAAGGTCCCAGGTTCAATTCCGGTCAAGGGCATGTACCTTGGTTGTGGGCACATCCCTGGTAGGGGGTGTGCAAGAGGCAGCTGGTGGATGTTTCTCTCTCATCAATGTTTCTAGCTTTCTATCCCTCTCCCTTCCTCTCTGTAAAAAATCAATAAAATATATATATATTTTTTTTTTTTAAAGTTTAAGTTTAAAAAAGTTGGTTCTCAAAAGAAATGTCAATCGTTGTACTGTTGATATTTGGCTCTGTGGACTAATGAGTTTCCCGACCACTGGCCTAGGTCATGCTGACAGGGCTGACAGACGCGCCGGCCCCTCTCCGGGGGGAAGAACGGGAAGTTCAGCCACGCAGGCGGGAAGCACAACCTCCTGCTTAAAACCGAGAACTCAGCGGCGCTGAGGGGAGTGAATGGAGACAGCGCTGGTGACCTGCCTGCCGGGTGCTCTGTGGCCCCTGCGTGGGGACCCAGCAGGACTTCCTGGGCCTCGTGGGGCATGCAGCTTCAGGAAACAGCTGGGAACGGGCGGATGTGTTTGCGCAGAAAAGAAACGCATGCAAGCAAGCTGTGATGGTCCCTGTGGGGTGGCGGCCTGGGGGCCAGCAGGGGCCACCTCGGAGGGTGGGGCTGGGCAGTAGAACTGAGTGCTTCCTTGACAAATACCATTAAACCAAAGGTGAGCATTGAGGAGGGCCATCCTGCAGGCGGACCACGAGCACCTGCGAGCGCAGGAAGGTCCTGTTTCCTCACTTCCTGAGGGGCGGGCTGAGGCGGCAGCGTGCCCCCCCCTCCCCCCCCCGCCCGCGGAGGCCTCTTACCATAGGGGTGCATGTGGTCTCCAGGCATCTGGGGCGGGGTGAGGCCCTGCCGGAAGGGGTCCGCGCTGTACACGCCCTGCTCCATGGCCAGCAGCTGCTGCGGGGTGGGCAGGGCCGTGTAGGGGCTCATGATGCCTTCCAGCCCGGTGCTCCCGCCGCCGTTGGTCTGAGCTGAGGGACAAAGAGGCCAGGTCACCTCCCATGCAGCCCGCATCTCCCGCCGGGCAGGGGGACACAGAGCATCTTCCAGACACCACAGCCCTCATCCCAGGGCCCCGCCGGGCACTGGCCTTTGCTGCGGCCCCATACAGAGAGGAGAGTGGAGGGCAGGCGGGGGCAGCGCAGGGAGTCTGGGCTGCCCTGGGCGCCCCCGTAGCCTGACCCCGTGGACCACGCAGGGCTGCGTAAGTGCCTCACAATGCAGCAGCCGACTTCCCCAGAGATGGTGACTCCAGAGAGCAGGGAGCAGAAACTGCCATATCCTGTAAGACCTACCCTCGGGGGTCACACCCAATCAGCCTATTCAGTGACCAAGGGGACTGCAGGCTGTGGCCACCAGGGGAAGAGCATCTCGTCAAAGGACTGTGTGGCCACGGCTAAGTCACTTCTTACTGGCTGGGTCAGGGTTTCCCGTTCACGGAGGGGACAGACATGAACTGACTGGCGGGTCCCAGCCTGCGCCTTATGAGAGAGCGTCCTAAACCACGCCATTGAAACAAAGGCATCTGCCGAAACCAGTTTGGCTCAGTGGATAGAGCGTTGGCCTGGGGACTGAAAGGTCCCAGGTTCGCTTCTGGTCAAGGGCATGTACCTTGGTTGTGAGCACATCCCCAGTGGGGGGTGTGCAGGAGGCAGTTGGTCGATGTTTCTCTCTCATCAATGTTTTTAACTCTCCTAAGAGCCGCGTGAGAAGCTGGGGAACTCTGGGCAGCCAATGGCGTCCTGGCTGAGCCCGGGGTCCACCCAGGGGCATGGAGCGTTGCTTGGGGCCTGAGAACCGGAACCACGCCCCACTCCTTCCGAGTGTGGCCGCAGACCAGCAGCTGCGGGAGCTTGTTAGGCACTCAGGTTCCCAGGCCCCGCCCTGATCTTACAGCCAGAGTCTGTGCTGTTGCAGGTGCAGGTGGCCCACGTGTGGGTGATGGGCATGTGAGAACCTGTCTTAGGAGCACGCAGACCATTGGGGGATCTGTGGAACGGACGGCTGACTGGGGCCATATCGCTTCAACAGACGTTTTTCTAAAACCATTACTCTTGATTGAGTGTTTTGAGCTTCCTTGAGGACTCCCACACTGTCCTCCACTCCCTCCCAGTCCTCGTTTAAAAATGAGGTTCAGCCCGGCCATGTGGCTCCGTGGCTGAGCATTGACCTATGAACCAGGAGGTCAGGGTTTGATTCCTGCTTTGAGCACATTCCTGGGTTGCGGGCTCACTCCCCAGTGGGGGGCATGCAGAAGGCAGCCAATCAATGATTCTCTCTCATCATTGATGTTTCCATCTCTCTCTCCCTCTCCCTTCCTCTCTGAAATCAATTCAAAATACAGTTTAAAGAAATGAGGTTCATGCAGGAACTCTGAATCAGAGAAAGGGGTCTGGATTCCCGATGGGCCCCTTCCTCCTGTGGGGCCTCGGTCAGCCTCGTGGACCCTTTAGTACCGTCACCGCTGGCCTCGGGGTGGCTGCTGTCAGCATCAGGCCAGCAGGTGGCTGTGAACTAGAAACTTGCTCCGCAAAGCAGGCAATTACTCGTTTACTGTCATCATCCCCCCATTTTACGTAATTTTGGCAAAGGCGGAGTCACAACATGCTTCATGGGGCTGATCTGCCCGAGGACAGAGGACTAGGCAGGACGAGGAGCTGCAGGCCATCCTCACTGTCCGGACACTGGGCAGGGCCAGGGCAGGTGCTCAGGCAAGCCCAGCGCCCCCTCCCGCAGGCGATCCAGGCTGCAGCAGTGCCAACAGGTCACAGCTCCTCGAGCTCAGTTCCCATGCCAGGCTCCACCACACGGCGAGGCCAGGGCGTCTGGGAGCCCACAGGGGCCGTCCAGGAAGCTGGGCAGCTGGAAGTTGTGGCAGGGGAGTCGGCCTGGCAAGGACAGCGTTAGGGCCCTTACCTGAGCTCAGCCGCTGCGTGTTCTGCTGGTCCTGCTGCTGCTGCTGCCGCCGGGCCAGCTTCTTCATCTGCGGCGGAGAGACCCAGGGTTAGACGGCAGGGGGCTGGCAAGGGCTCAGGCCTCGGGGACGGCCGCGTGAAGGGCTGGAACAGGCCCCCAGAGGTGACGCGCACGCAGCGCCCGGAGTTAGGTGCCGTGTGGAATGGCAGCTCCGGCAGCCATGGTGTCTCAGCAGGAGCAGCGAGTCTCTCCCCACAAACAAAACTTGCTGCTGATGTTGAGAGTTTTACATGAGGTCTGTGTGCGGGGAGGGGCCTGCAGCCTGGCAGGGGCTGCCCCCAGGGTGTGCGCTGGGGTGAACTAGAAGCTGTCCACATCACTCCCCTGCCTGCTGGCCCTCGGGTCTGCAGACCCACTGGGAGGGTCAGCCTCCAGGTAAGGAGCTCACCCCCAAAGACCATGAGGGCACACACTTCCTGAAGGAACACTGTGACCGGAGTTTCTCAAACTATGTTCCGTGAACGGCGAGGGTCCCATGAGATACCAATATCCACTGGAGTGTGTGCGTGGAGACACTAGGTTACAAAATAACTCTCTTACTACGAGGCTCCCCAGAGCTCCGCAGGTGCTCCGTGCCACGTGACTCCGCAGGCTGCCGGCCCTTCACACCCTTTAGCCCTGAAACCCTCCCACGGGAAGGACCACGGAAGGCACAGTAACGGCGTGTTCTGAGAAACTCAGGGAGGCACACGCTCCTTAAACTGTGATGTAAACAGCGAGCCCGCTGATGCTCAGGGCTCTCAAGCAATGGGCCACCGGACATGTGAATTCAGGTCTAAAGTAAAAGTCTGTGCCCTGCCGGTGTAGCTCAGTGACTGAGATTACTGGTTCGATTCCTGGTCAGGGCACATGCCAGGGTTGCAGGCCTGATTTGGGGGGGGGGGGGGGGGGGAGTAGGAGGTGGCTGGTTGATGATGTTTCTATCTCTATCCTCCCTTCCTCCTCTCTCTCTCAAATCAATAAAAACATTTACAGTAAAGGCCTGCCCGGGAGAATGGAGATGGTACTATGAAGACGTGGCCTGCACTGGTTGGGTGGGGAGAGAGGGGGACGAGTGGGAGGCTGTTGGTCTGGGAGAGGCAGGAGGCACCCACGGGCCATCATGTCGAGGTAGAACAGTCATACGTGGGCCTGTAGGTTTCTCTCTGACATTTGAAAAGAACTTTGGATCTGGGTAAGACTAATGTAACTTAAAGAACCTGCTTTTCCCAAAAGGCACAGGAAGACACTTGTTCACGCACACACGCACACGCAGGCTAGGCCCACAGTCATGGCCACGAGGAAAACAGAGGCCATTTCACCAGGACAAACGCCCACCACTCCGCAGCCGCACACGGCTGGGCCTCAGATGACTGTTGAGAGCAGAACCTCGAAGTCGAGGGAACGCTCCATGAGTGAGCTGGTCGGAACGCTGTCGGCCAGGACACGGCTCCCTCTCCCGTCCCAGGGGCCCGCCCCCAACAGGCAGGCTGAGGCGCCAGCTACCTTGGCTCGCTGGTTCTGGAACCACACCTGGACCACACGGACGCTCAGCCCGGTCTCCGCAGCCAGCGTCTCCCTCACCTGGAAAAACAGAGCGTTAGACCCTCGAAGGAAAGGTGGGAACTCGGTGCAGAGTGCGGGAGGCCTGAGGGGTCTGGTGCCGGCACGGCACTGCCCGGCGTGCAGCCAGATGGAAGCACGGGAACAGAGAGGGTCTCCCAGGCGCACGGGGAGGAGTGAGTGTCCACTTAGAAGTGAACACGAGGTCTTTGGGGCGTCCCCGACTCTGGAAATCAGGCTTTCAGATGGCTCTCGAGCTTTGCAAAGCCTGTGCCCAGCCGACCACCACGCGTGCGCACTGACCCTCTCAAGGAGAACCCAGAGTGAAGGCCGCCAAGCAAAACACAGTGGTTCTCTTCTCTGTCCTAATTCATGACCTGAGTGTTCGGTTCTGTTCCCAAGCTCTGGGTGACCAGGTGTTGGTTCTGTCCCCAAGCTCTGGGTGACCAGGTGTTTCATGAACACTCATGTTCAGTAACCCCACGAGAGCCTGGCCCAAAAAGACTGCGACGGCCTCCGGATTCCGGCAGAGCAGACGCCCTGAGCAGGCACACCCCCTGGGGCCGTGCAGAGTGGGGCCATGGGGACCCGCACCATGAAGAGCTGTGTTTAAATATCTGCCCTCGTGTAGACGCATGCCGAGGGGCCGGAGCAGCATGGCCCTGCTGGTCGGATTCGGGAGGAGCTCCCTGAGTGAGCCCATCAGCAGGGCGGCCGGGAGGCCTTGGGCAGGACTCCCCTCATCGGCTCCACAGCTACAAGTGGGGGGATCAGACCAGTGCGCAGCACAGCCTTCTGTACACAGCTGTGCCCAGGGACCTGCCTCTACCGTGAGACCCTTTCCGCCCTTCAGAGGCCCAGCCAAGAGCTGCCTGTTCTGCGAGCCTGCTGACTCCCAGGCACAGGGGCCTTTCCCGCCGCCCGGGCCCTGGCCACGCGGCCTCTCTCAGGTGCAGTCACGTGCACGCATGTCTGCTGCCAGGGCTGGAGGCTGCCGGGACCCGCTGGGCACAGGCCCGTGGGGGTGGGCGTTCAGTGCACGCACACAATCACCACGAGGGTGGTCATTTGTCCTGAGCAAGCCGACTGCAGGCCATTTCTCTTTTCCCAGGACCGCCCGGAGCCCAGAGAAGCGCCGAGCACTCTGCCGTGAATAGCTCCAATCTCTCCAGTGTTGCTCCTCCCCGGCTTCCCCGCACGCCAGCTCAGTGGGGCTGGCCAAGGCCGGTCGTGGCGTGGAAAGTGGGTGCGCGGCAGTGGGAGTGAAACCCAGGAGGGCTTCCCTGGGCTTGCTGGGCGACGTAGCCTCTGGCCTTCTGCCATCTCCGCGAGGACAGCATCAGGTGCCGCTCTCAATCAGCCCAACCCTCGAAGGAGAGGCTGGTGACGGCGGAACCTGAGCCCATGGGCTGCAGCCCTGCCCTGCCCTGCCCAGGGGCTGGAAACCACGGAGGTGGTGTTTGTTACGGCAGCAAACCATGACTGACACAGATACAGATGCAGGAAAAACAAGGCTAAAGTGTTCGTGTGTTTCCTCCATGAAATTCAATGAGGGCTTTCTTATCTGTATCACATACGTGACAGGGACCAGCTTGTGACAGGCAGCCACAAACGGCAGCTGCTCAATGAACAGAGCTGCTCAATGCCAGCGCTCCGTGGCAGAGACCAGCGTCCCCAACACCAACCCTCTGCCTCCTATCAGCACCCAGATCCCCAGCTTCAGCCAGCACGTGGTCGGCCGGGCAGACTCACTCCAGCCTCCCTGCAAGAGGCCATCCCAGGATCACATTTTGGCCAAACACATATGAATGAAAGTGACACAAAGAATCCTGGGTTTGCCCTTAAAGAGGCAGCTGCCTGCCCTCCACTTCCTCTTTCTCCATCACAGTGGCGGCAAGCAGTGGTGAGAACCAACTAGCCCCGGCCACGCGATGGCCAGCAGGGCGGCCCAGCAGCCTAGGACTGTCACGGCCAGACCGTGACGCCTGAGAGAAGTAAGTGTCTCCCTCATCCAACCTCTACTGCGTTCTGTTTTCTGTTTTTCATGAAAATTCACAGCAGCCTGATCCATAACAAGTGAGTGAACAAACGAACGATGGCCCATCCGGATGGCAGGATGCCATTCAACGGCCAAAGCCAAGGAATGACACACAGACGAGTCCCCAGGTCACCTCCTCAAGAGGAACAAACAGGAGCAAAACCAGAGCAGACCACCAGCCCGCAGTGTGGCTCTCAGTCCCAGCACCGTGGTCACCCCAAGTGGCACCTGTGCTCTTCCCATTGGCCAGCCGAGTGACGGGTGTGAGCACGCTCACAGGAAAGCTCGGGCGGTTCTGGCCACAGCCTCAGACCCCGGAGTCCCCCACCCCGCTCCAGGCCACTGCACAGACCGAGCAGCCTCCCGCCGCCCTGACCCCAGGTGCCCGTGACCACGCCAGAGGAGTGGGGTGACCACGCAGAAGTGGGCAGGGCCCGTCCCCCCTCTTCCCTCCCGTACCTTTCTGCACGGCTTGGACGACACCTCAAACGAGGCCTTGAACGCCCTCCTCTGCTGGGTGGTCAGGATGGTTCGGGGCCGTTTGGGGCGCTTGTGGTCCTTGCTGTCCTCAGCCGCTCCTTTCCCTGCCCCGTGGGCGGCCTTGCAGAGACTGTCTTCGTCGTCACTTTTGCCTGAAAAGGTAGAAAGGAGGTGTTCCTCGCAGCCACTGCCTGGGGCAGCGCGATTCCCTAAGAGGTGCTCGGCCCACGCCTCCGAGGCTTACACGGGCGTGCGCGCTGGTGCTCGGTGCTCCGATGGGGCAGCCCAGGCAGGGCTGAGAGGCACCCAGCGAGATGGTTCTCCCGAGTGTGTCCTCGCCGGACCTCCCTGGGGTGGGGAGTGGCTTAGCGCTCTACAGCTCCGTTCCCTTACTGCAAACCCGGGTGTAAGAGAACCCCCCTCTTTGGGGTCTGAGAGGGTTCAGGGGGCTGACAGGTAAGGCCCTCAGAATGCTGCTTGGCGTTAAATAAATGCCAGTCTGCTGGCACTGCTGCGTAGCTGTCACTGCTCCATCCAGACCTGGAGCGAGGGCCCCAGGACCTGCAGACCACCCGCATGCACAGACTGGTTCTCAGGATGGGGAGGCGGGAAGAGGAAGGCTGGGAGGGGCAGGAGGAGGGGGGCGGGGAAGGGGGTGGAGAGAGGACGAGGCTCGGGTTGGTGCTCTGCCACTGCTGTCGTTTTGGGGGACATTTCTCCCTCTGCGGCCTCCTCTCGCCGCCCCTCTCCGCTCTCTGCAGCCCCCTGGCCCTCCAGGAATCATGTGACACTTTAGAGGGAGTGTGCGGCCTCCTCTGTAAGCAGCCAGAGCCACGTTTTCCTCCGCAGGTCCACGGTCTCCACTGCAGCTGCAACTCCGCTGTCACCTTGCGAAGGCAGCCGCAGTCACGAGTGGGCACCGCTGTGGGCCACTGTGTGCCACCAGGCCCTGCTCCAGGCCCCTGACCTCCTGGCCACCCTGCCAGGCTCGGCACTGGGCACTGGGCACGGAGCAGTCAGTGCTGGAGGCTGCTGTGTTCCCCCCACAGCCTGTGGCACATGTAACAGAGGCGGATGGGGCCTCAGGTGAGCCTGGAGGAGTGGGGGAGGCCGGGATTGTGGAGGAGAAAGGGGGGTGGGGGGAGCACAGGAGAATTTGCCAGGACAGGAGGCAGGGAAGTGGAGGCGGGGCCCCAGCTCCCAGGCACAGCTGTGCTCCAGCGGGACGAGGCAGCAGGTAAAATCCCGCAGGCGGCCAGCGAGGGTCCCGAGAAGGGCAGTCCCCGCAGCTGCTGTGTGGAAACTGCCTTCCCCAAGATTCCTCACGGGGTCTCCCTGAGACCCAGAGCAGCCGAGTCTGCTCCGGGACTGGCTCCTTCTGTCATTTGCTCAGTCAGCCAGCAGCGGGGCTCACATGTGGTCACGGCACAAGGACTCCTTGGGACAGAGGGACGGTGCCACCCTGTCCCTGCTCTCCAAGTCCCAGCGACCAGAGGAAAGAGACCCCGCACCCGAACCATGGCCCACAGGAGGGCGCTGGGGAAGGGGACATGGTGCGGGTGTCGCTGGAATTAGAAATGACTGACACAACCCACGTCCAGGAGAGGGGCGCTGTGTGTCAGTAGAGCGCCTTCAGGGCGGGGCAGCCCTTGTTCACCGCGAGGCGATACGGAAACGCCCATTGGCCTGGATCAGACACGCAGCCTTCACAGCGCCTTGTTTCGCTGCGGCAGGATGCGGCAGGAAATGGGCATTGGCCTTTTTTCACAGGTGAGCAAACTGAGGCCAGGGGAGGGGTGACCTCTGGCCCAAAGGCACACAGCGGGGAGCGCTGTCCCCCTCCCCCGCCCACCTGACCGCCGTGGAGATCCGATTATCAGGAGCCGCCCGGCTGGGCGGTCAGTTATTACAGGGTGAGGACAGAGGGCTCCCGGAGCAGGTGCTCAGCGCCTGATCGTGCACCTGTGTGCCTCCTGGAAGAGCCGCTCTTTCAGTCCCAAAGGGACAGAGCTCACTTCAAACCCAGGTCCCCCACTAGTCCCCTCCCTCTTGAGCACCCCCTCCCCCACTGCCAGCCCCACTCAGGGAGGTCTCACCCTGGCGCACCGGCCACAGCACACAGCGGCCACGCTGCACTCAGCCAGGCCCGAGGTAGTGTCCCAAGAAAGACACCTTTGTTCGGCCAGGACACTTTGGATGGGGATCCTGTGCCAGGCTGGGGGGAGGGTGCTGGGTCAGAACCAGGGCATGCCAGCTCAGCCATCTCCATGCCCCAGGGGAGCTGGGCTCCACTCGGGAGTGCTGGCCGCCCGCCATGGCCTGGACACCCCTCTCCCCAGCTTGGCTGCTGCCCAGAAAGGGGAACCTTGTGTCTGGAGGTTTACAGGAATCAGGACAGTGATGGTGCAATTACTGTGGATCTGTATCAGACCCGGGCCTTTCCACGTGCAAATGGGCTTTATACACACACACACACACACACACACACACATACACACACAGTCACACATTAAAATACATGCACATGGGAGCACCCACGTACCCACATGCATGCACACATGTACACACACATGCACATACTCATATGCATGTACATGTATGCATGCACATATGCATTTGCACACTCGTGTTCATGCTCATGCACACACACTCTCACATAGCCACACACATAGCAGTCACACCTTTGCATATACATGCGCATATACACGTACAATACACACATTCAGTCACACATGCATACACATGCGCTCACACATGCACGCCCACACATTCATATGCTCGCGCACTTACATACTCGCTCACATATATACTCACACACACGTGCACGCACATGCACAGACATACACATATGCACACTCACATGCATGCATACACACATGCGTACATAGCCACAAACTCCCACACTCTGTATCTTTTCTTCTTTTGAGTTTTTCTATCGCTTCCTCCTTCCCCTCTGTAATGAGAACCTGGCCACATGCAACTCACACTGGCTAGCACTATGGGAATGCTGAATGTCCCTGGCACAGATGTGCCATACAAATCTGCATATGTACGATGAAATACCGATCATCAGGACATCAGAAAACCCCTCCATACCCACGTCACTGCGTTCAAATCGAGCATGGGGAGAGGCACTAAATAAAAACCATATCTTGCACCACCCTCTCTTGGCCAGCCTCTGAGAGGGAACCCGGGGCAAAACAAGCTGGATCAGATATTGGGGCTTGGCGCTCAGTCCCAGTGAAAGCTCAGAGCTGGCCGCCGGTGGCTCACAGGCGTGGGTGTGGCCACAAGACATGTCACTGCGCTCGGTTCATATCTGTAAGGGCTGCGGTCCGCTCCCAGCACCGCCTTCAGTGGACCGAACGCCGAGTCTCTTTGGAAGAGTCCAATCTCGCCGCATTACTCATGTGTTCAGGAGGATCAAATTACTTATTTGAGGAAATGAAATTGTGTATAGGCAGGGTTGGAAGCCAAGAAGTTAATTATTTCCCCAAATTGAAAAAGACCCAGACATCACTCCTCGAGGTGACCGTGGAATTGGGGGAGCTGGCAAACATCTAAATGTTCCCTCTGCGGAGTGACCAATGCCTGGACAGTCCCTGTGGACTTAGTCCCAGAGAGACGCTGCCCAGGTGAGGACCACGGCGGGTCTGACTGCCTGTGCCCTTGGCAGAGACGCCTGGTTCTGACCCAGGCAAGCTAAGGCCACACCCAGTGGCCTGTGCCTTCAGATTCCAGTCTGTCCTGCAAGCCACTGGTAGGCTCCAAAGATCAGGGAAAGCTGAGAACAGACACCCAGCCTTTGTTCTTACTGCCACCACTCACCAGCTGTGTGACCTAAGGCAAATGACCTGACCTCTCTGTGCTCCATCCTCCCAGTTTGTAAAACCGGTACTCTAAAGACCTGACAGGCGGGCCTGATAGGACTGTTAACACAAATAGTGGGAGTTGGACAAAGCACTTTGAGAAAAAATTGTAAAACGCTATTAAAATGTAAGATATTTTAAATATTTTTATTGTGCCCGATAAACTTACTAGAGATCCCCAGCGACTATGAACCCTACAGGAGAAGGAGGAGCAGACCAGATCAAAAAGTCCTGCGTCTAAGGGGAGAAGGCAGATGGTGAATAGAATAAAAAGCTAACTTAGTCTCTGACAAGGTTGAGTGCTAAGAACACAATAAAACAGCCGTGAGCCAAGGAAGACACGGAGGTTCCTTCGGGCCTGCACTTCTGCCTCACCACCAAGGTCCCAGCTTACCTCCCCGTCACCCCGTCACCCTGTCCTTGCCGGTCTCCCTCCCAAACACCCAGAGCACACACCTGTTCCTCGGGACGTTCTGACCAGAAGACATTGTATGTTGTCTTGTTCTCTAACCACTCAGGCAGGAGCAGCATCACACACCACGAGCTCTCGGTGTGAATGTTAACACTCTGCACTGAACTGACACAATCCTGTCCTGGTGGCTTTGGGAGGCAGGCGGCTCGGAGCTGTGCTTGGAGGAACAACCCCAGGCTGGGCCCGAGCCTGCCCACGGCTCCTGGGCTCCGATGCAGCAGGTGTGGGATGGGATCGGGGCCATCTCCCCTCCAACAATCTCCCCGGGGAGGCTGTGCTGCTGGCTCAGGAACGCAACTGAGAACCTTGGCCTTACTCTGTGGAACTCTCCTTTCTTTTGGGGAAAACGTAGCAAATAAGAACCAACTAGGCCATTTTACAATTTAAACAGTGAAGAGTGATAAGCAGAGACTGAACCCACAGTGACTGGAACGCAGGAATCTGCGGCTCAGGACACTGACGCTGGACAGTGGTGAGGAGCAGCAAGCTGGCTGACGAGCTCAGGGAGATGTCCCCGCAGAGGGGCAGATGCTGGGAGTGCTCAGCGCCAGGCTGGGCCACAGCCTGTGAAGAGAAAGGGGGGGCGGGGGAGCAGTGCCAGGCCACACTAGGGCACGCGGGCAGGTCAGGGACTTTGCATTTGTCCCCGGTGCAGTGGAGGCCACAGCTGGTCCGGGCAGCACCTGGATAGAACCTGCCCATCCCTCCCGCCCAGCTCAGGGCTTCCTTCTGCACGGTGCTCCCGTCTAATCCAGGCCACATACCTCTGCCTCCTCAGGTCAGCAGGAGGCCCCCAACTTTTCTGAATACACATTGATTTTTAAATTATGTATCCACCAATATTATTGATATTGGAGAGGAAGGGAGAGGGAGAGAGAGATAGAAGCATCAATGATGAGAGAGAAACATTGATTGTCTGCCTTGTGACTGGGGATGGAACTCGAAACCCGGGCATGTGCCCTTGATTAGAATCGAACCTGGGACCTTTCAGTCCGCAGGCTGAAACTCTCTCCACTGAGCCAAACCAGCTAGGGCTGTACCCACCCTTTTGGAAGCCTCTGATTTTCTTCCTCACCAGTGTCCCAAGATGATGGGTTAGTGCCGTTCCTTACACTCGGATTCCATCCTGGTCTCTCTGTGTCAGGAGAGGGTGCATCTGTCCGGTTCAGCCAACAGGAGGCATTTACAGGGATGTCAGAGGAGAGTTAGAAACAAAGGTTTTCCTCGGCCTTCCCCGGCCGTGGGGGGAGCCTCTGGCTGTGGTTGCCTCTTTTCCGTGCCTCGTCACACCTGCAAAGCCCACTGCCATTTCAGCGTCCCCCAGAAGTCACCCGTCCTTCTGGCTTCCTCTGCTGCACATGTGTGACAGGCCTCACCCTCCCGAGCTGTTTGCATCTCAGCAATCTCATCAGCCCTGTAACCAACGCTTGGTATCGACCTCTTTCTATTTTGAATGCTGACAGCTGTTTCTGCCCTCCTGGTTGGCCCCTGGCTGGTGCAGTTCTTGAGGTTGACAAGGGACTTCACAGGTGAGGCGATGTCCCTCCGTTCACCAGGTAAGCATCTCCAGGCACGCTGTTCGCTGGCCATCCCGACACTCACGTCAGCTCCAGTCCCCTCCTCCTTCCTCTCTTCCTCTGCGGAGCTGCCCTCACAAGGCTCCTCCCGAGCAGTGGTCAGGTGAGGAGACATGTGGTTCTTTACCCCGGGAATTGGACTTCAGGTGCAGAAGTCACAGGAAACAGGGACGCAGGGCCTACGCGTGGTCAGCACCATGGCCAGATCCCAAAAGCAGCAGACAAAACCTGGGGTCAGAAAGGACTTTCAAGGGAATTCATTCCAGGGACTAGAGAGAAACTGGACAGCTGGCCATTTTTGCTAGTGAGAGCCCCTCTTAATTTGTCCCCAATACCTGCACTACTGTGCCATACACAGGCCAAGCTGTGACCAAGAGGCCGCCGCACTGCCATGCCCAGAAGAGCAGACGTCAAGGCAACCCCACAAGCGGTCCCACACGCCTCCCCGAGCTGGGCTCCGTCCACTGTACGCAGGTACCTTCTCTAGGGCCACCAAGAAGGAAAACACGACCAGCTCACTAATTAGTTTGTGGGCATAATCAGTCTGTGTGTTTTTTAAGGTTCTTTTTTTTTATTATTTTTATAATATATTTTATTGACTTCAGAGAGGAAAGGGGAGTGAGAGAGAAAGGTTCATCAGTGATGAGGGAGAATCACTGATGGCTGCCTCCGGCACATCTTGGTTCCTGACATGGATCTTTCGGACACTGCCCAGGGGCAGAGCACAGACGCTTGGGCTGAGGGGGCCCGAACTCTGGAAACACCTTCTCACGGCTGTTGCTTGAAACACATCGTTGACATTGGCTTATTTCCTGATTGGTTCCTTCTTTGTACCATAGGAAGACTTCAAGTGCCACATGCTGCTTAATCCAGAGCACTGGTTGGTCGGTTCCATGAATCCATAGCTCTTATAGCTGAATAGCCTTTCCTTCTTAAATCGATATAATGGATATTTTTACTTTTAGCTGTTCTGAGAACTCTGTTCTAAAGGCTGTAACTTGAGGGTTCTAGCCTTCAAGACACTCTGATAATAGTTTCTCCCAACTCCCAGGGACTTTGATCACGAGCCTGCTGTTCCTGGAAATTCACCTGCATGGACCCACGTACATCAAGGTCAGGTGTGCCCCAGGCACCTGGCAAAGCACTCTCAGGGGGTCTCTCAGATGAAGGAAGTCCTCCTTCTGCCATCCCTGCTCCTTGGAATATCCAGGGTCAGACACTGAACTGGCTGGGGCGGGCTCTGCCAGACCTGCCACCTGCTCCGCAGTGTAGGAGGTGGGGGAGGGGTGCCCATGCTGGGGAGAGGCCATGACATTTGGGGGAGAGGGGCAGCCCTGCCCAGCCCTTCCCACTGGAGTCACTGAGTCTGGGCGCAGAGACCCGGGTTCATCAGAGAAGGTGGTGGTCCCATTCCTTCCTCAGACCTCAGGGGAGGACTGGGAAAGGCCAGCCCGTTCAGCCAGCCTGCTGACGGGAATGCCCGGTCTCCATGGACCTCCCTCACCCACCCCGGAGCAGGCCTGCGGCATGGCACTGTCTCAGAGCCATGAGTCACCAGGAGGAAGGAGCGGTGGGGTGGAAAGTCTGCTTTGTCCACGGGAGGAGGCGTCTGGCACCCTTGCTTCGTCTGCTTTGCTGGTGGGAGGAAGGGAAGAGGACCAGACATCTGCAAACATGAGGAGCTCCTCAAGGTCATCGTTGGCCAAGGAAATCAACGCAATTCGGAGTAAGCTGGCTGCCAGGGCCGCCAATCCGTGGCGTCGTGGGCAAGTGCTGGCACCAAGGCCACCTTCCCTCCGCACATCCCACTTCACAGAGACCGCGGCGTCCTCTGTCCCTCCTTCAAGAACCCGAATTCCCTCTCGTCACAGCCCAGCTGCTAGAGAACCACGCCAGCTGCGGTGCCTTGTGTGTCTGTCAAGCAGCCGAACACACAGCTTCCCGCCCCAGCCAAGGGCACCGGAGGCAGTAGACGTCCTCACTGTCCTTGCAGGGCGTGACGGATGTCCAAGGGGACCAGGCCGAGTGCATAGGTGTCACTCTCTCTTCACTGAGCACTTACTTTGCTCCAGGTCCAGGATGAGCATGTTGCCTGTGCTATCTGAGACAGCCTCGCACCAGCCCATCGATAAGTCAGGAGATGGAAGCTCCAAGGTCACCCAAGGTCACCGCTACCAGATAGAAGACCTGATAGTAAAACCCAGTGTCCAAAACCCCACAGTCTTTCTTTTAAAAGATGATAACCTGAGTCACTGACAAGTCCTGTCCCCAACTCTCCCTCTCTTCTCTAAAAGCACATCAACACTTGGAGAGCCCATGGAACCATCGCCACCGTCCCCGACAGGGTGTCTCAGAGGCTGGCCACAGAATCAGGTCCCAGTGCTGTCTGAATGTGTAACACAGAGGTGGCGGTGACACTGGGGAGTGTGTGTGTGTGTGTGTGAGAGAGAGAGAGAGAGACAGAGATTTGTTAGTATACTACAGACTCAGAACTAAAGGAAATTAGAAGCTGTATTCCCAAGCCTTATCTGAGTCCTAAGTCTGCTCATAGTCACCCATTCATAACGTGTTCAAGGACATGACAACATACGTGTAGACAGAAGACTGCATTAGTCAGAACCGGATGGGTAGGACAGGGTAGAACAGAAGCTCCACAATATCACAGGATTATTCTAGATTTTAAAAAAAGTTTTAAGGTGGGGATCAGTGGGTAACATTAGGGCTTAGCCAGTGCCTGCACCCGCCCGTTCACTGGGAGACTCAGCTGACCGCAGCCTCCCGGGGCTGCATGCAGACCAGCTTCTGATGGCTCCATGGCGGCTCCTGTCTAGTCCATCTCCCATGGTACACGGATGTCGCCTCCCCCACCCCCCAGGGTCCGAGGCAGAGGGTCTGAGCAGCCTGAGAATCCATCGAAGGGCGGCCAGTTCCCAGGGGGGCCGACAGGCCCGCTCTAAGAGCCAGCACCTACGTGCGCTGGTTGGTGTTACTGTTCTGCATTTCTCTCCATAGCAGTGCGAGCTCCGAAACCGCACCTGGGGCACTGCGACAGGCCTCTGGTTTCACACCCTTAGCTTTTCTGAGTCTCAAATCCACAGCTGGCCTCGCCTTGCACCGGGCAGTGTCCACCTGCCCATGTCCATGAATGTGGTCCACAAACACCTTGAACTCACGTGGCCCTGAATTCATTACTGAGATCCTTTCCTGAATTCCTACCTGGCCAGGGCCTCACCGTTCTCCCAACTTAGAGACCTCAGAGCCGTCCTCAGCTTTAGCTCTTCTCCCACAGCCAGCGCCACTCGGTCCAGGGCTTCCTGCTCCCTGGCGGCTGCGTGGCCTGGTCTGTTCGCTTTGTATCCCCAGCCCCAGCATGGCGCCTGGCATGGAGCAGGAACCTCCAGGCACTGAATGAGTGCATGGGGATGGATTTGTGAAACCTCTCTCTGCGTCCGAGCCTTCGCCTCTCACCCGGAAGACGTAGCATTCCTTCCTGCCTCCCAGCTGGCAATGCCCCCTCCGACCCAGCTCCTCACTTCTCTGCGGACGGACGGACTGAGTGACCTCGCAGCTGCCTGTGCAAACTTCTAATCAGACTCCCCACAACCACTGGACACATCCGAGTAAGACTCACAAAACCCTGCACATCCAGGCATCAACCTCGCTGCCACCAACCCCGAGCCCTCTTGCCCCGGGGGAGCCCACCAGCCACCCTCCCCATGCCCGCCACAGCCCGGCTTTGCAGCTGCCCCAATATCACAGGATTATTCTATTAATAGATTAAAAAAAAAAAAGTCGGGAATCAGTGGGTAACACTTCAGGGCTTCCTTCTTTCACCTTTCCTTCTAACAGCATACTCATATCCCTCTCACCATCCAAAAGGACTGTCTGTCCTGCCTCAGGGACAATGCCACGTCCATTGTGAAGGACTTTCCATCAGCCCGTGACCCCTCTGCCCAGGGGACTGTGGCCCCGCTGCCTGACTCAGGCTCCTCACTCTGGTGCCAGCGTGCACCCCACATTCCACTGCAGGCGCTTGTTCAGGAGTTCTCACCACGGAGGACGGAGCGCTTGTAGCACACGTTTCCGATCCTCTTGTGATCACGACTGTCTGACCCGGTCTGACAGAGAGTACCCTCGAGTTGTTTGCTGAATTGGCCTCAATTTAATTCTGTGAGCATCACTCGAGAGGAAGGAACAGCGTGCAGCGCAGACGCCCGGAGATGGGCTGACCGCAGAAGCCTCAGTAATTACGGGGCAGATCTTCCCGGGCAGGAGACCATTTGCATCTGAATGACCTGTGCGGATTTTCTGCTGTTGATGTTTCTGGGATTTTTCAGAGAAAGGCTTCTATTCTTTGATTCTTTCCTGGCGTGGAGAGGGGCCAGAAAGTTAATCTACCCATCACCCTCATCTGAGACGGGACAACCCGCCAGCAGTTCTGAGGAGAGAAATCCCACAGAAGCCAAGTGTCCAGTGCCGGGCAGCGCTGAGGCCCGAAGGGCCAGCGGCTCAGGCTCAGCTCCCGGGAGCCCCGAGGCCCGAGCTGGCCGCCCTGCGTCCTAAACAACCTCTCATCCGCCTGCCTCCGTGGATGGCTGGGCGAGGAGAGGAGTGAGCAGCTTCACGGGAGCTCAGTGCCCCCCAAGGCGGGGAGCAACCCGCCAGACCAGGGCTGAGGCCCCAAGGAGCCCGGTGCAGTGGCCCGTCTGTGTGACTGTCCCCTCCTGAGCATGCGCAGGGGTGTACGGCTGAGGATGGAGAAAGGTAATCTCAGTACACACTCACTCACAGACACTCACACACAGACACTCACACACACACACTCACACACACTCACAGACACACTCACACATACACTCACCACACACTCACACTCACAGACACTCACACTCAGACACACTCACACATACACTCACCACACACACTCACACTCACACACACACACACACTCACAGACACACTCACACATACACTCACCACACACACTCACACACACACTCACACTCAGACACACTCACACTCACACATACACTCACCACACACACACAGACACACACATACCGGTACTCACTCTCACACACACAGACACACACACACTCACACACACACCACACACTCACAGACACACACATACCGGTACTCACACACACACTCACACTCTCACACACACATTCACACACACACACAGGCACACACTCTCACACACACACACACACACTCTCTCACACACACTCTCACACACACACACACACACACACACACACACACACAAATCCCCAGCACCTGCTGCAGAAAGCCCCTCGGAGCCGGCAGGGCCCCGGGCTGGCAGGCCAGAGGCTTAGGTGGCGGTACTTTAATTAACTCTGCAGCCGCCGGGCCGCGAGGTGCCCTAATCCGCCGCCTGACGTCACCTGGGAACGGACCGGCCTGGCTGAGGCCCGGGACAGGCCAACCCCGCCGCCCGGGCCCCGCGCCCGGGGAATTAGGAGCGGGAGCGATGCGAGCTCACTTTTAATTGGAAACCGGGGCCGCTTTCAGAGCCGTGTTTACTCAGGCCCGGCTCCGGGAGCTCTAATTGAAGGGCCGGCTTTGGAGATTATGGCAAACATCTGGCCGCAGCACCGGCTCTTTATCTGCATTTTCTCATAAAACCGCCCGTGTGTTTCCGCGCTGCTCTCCCCATTTCCGAAGGCCTCTGAAGAGCGGGCAGACTGTGAGAGAGGCAGGGGGTGGGGGTAAGGGGGAGGCTGCACACTCCCCTCGGGCGCCCACCACCCCGCTGCGCTCGCCCCCCATGCACTACCTCCCACACTCCTGGCACCTAGACAGTGCGTGCCCTTGGCGCTCACCGCCTGGCACACCCTGCACCTGCCGCCTGGAGCACCTCACACCCACCGCCAGGCACCCCTCCACCTCACACACCCACCGACCAATGCACACCCTTGGCAGCCCCCTCGGGGCACACGGGCTCCCCAGAAGCTCCCTCAGACTCCATGTCACAGGGTGTCCCACTGGCTGGGCCCTGAGAGGGAGGAGCTGAGAAGTAAAAGAAAGGGGACTGGAGACCTTTAGCGGAGGTGGAATTGTGAGGCACAGGCGGGAGGGAGTGGCCAAGGTAATGGGGAGGAAGTCACACTCCCCACCTTCCTCTAAGGCCCAGAGGGAGAGCCTCCATGTGCTTGGTTGAGGCCAAGGAGGGCACAAAAGGGAAAAGGGAACCCAGGTGTCTTGGGACAAAATCACATCTCCCCTGTCTACCTTCCATCCATCCATCCATCCATCCATCATTGTCTGTCTGTAGCTCCCTGCAGACTCCGGCACCCATCCCACCTTGTGCTCCCCCACCCCCACGGGATCCTCCTATCCAGAGCTGCCAGGTTAAATACAAAACAAATTTATATTGCATGAGACACACACACAGATATAAATTCAAATTTAACTGGATTTTCATTGGCTAAATCTCACTGCCCTGCTCACTATTAGAAAAAAGCAACTCTGTATTTTAATTCCAGAGTCTTCCTGATCCGCATCAAAGCTCTGAAGTTGTGGCAGAGCTGGCAAGGGCCCGAGTCTGCCCCTGAAGCTCCCTGACAGGAGCCAGCTGCCCACCCCCAGACCCCTCAGCCCCACCTAGGGATGCCCCCCTGCCCCCTCAGGCCCACCTAGGGAGCTTTACCAACAGCCAACAGCCCAGTTGCCCCTCAGGCCCAGTAACCCTCTAGTCACATTCCAAAGTCACTTTTGAAATGTACAAATAGAGAAAATCCAAAGGGCCACCTCTCTGAAGAGTAACCCTCTCCTGAGCATATAATCTTATTTATCTACTAGAGGCCCAATGCACAAAATTCATGTGAGAGCAGGCCTTCCTTCTCCCAGCTGCCGGCACCGGCTTCCCTCTGGCACCAGGGACCCAGGTTTTATCCAGAAAGTTGCCCGGAAGGATGTCTGGAAGGACATCTGCTCTAATAAGCTTATCACACTTTTATTATTACAGATTTACCTGGTTACGGACTGCCTCTCTCCAATAGCCTGCAGGAGAGCAGTGTTCTTGCCCCAGCACCCACAGCAGGCAGGTCCTCACCCCACACCAGGCGGCATCCTCACCCCACAACAGGCTGCACCCTACCCCACACCAGGCGGCATCCTCACCCCACACCAGGCGGCACCCTCACCCCACAACAGGCAGGTCAACAGGCAGGTCCTCACCCCATAACAGGCAGGTCCTCACCCCACAACAGGCAGGTCCTCACCCCACAACAGGCAGGCCCTCAACCCACACCAGGCAGGTCCTCACCCCACACCAGGCAGCGTCCTCACCCCACAACAGGCAGGTCTTCACCCCACAACAGGCGGCGTCCTCACCCCACAACAGGCAGGTCCTCACCCCACAACAGGCGGCGTCCTCACCCCACACCAGGCGGTGCCCTCACTCTACAACAGGCGGCATCCTCACCCCACAACAGGCAGGCCCTCACCCTACAACAGGCAGCTCCCTCACCCCACACCAGGCAGTGCCCTCACCCCACAACAGGCAGGTCCTCACCCCACAACAGGCAGGCCCTCAACCCACACCAGGCAGGTCCTCACCCCACACCAGGCAGCGTCCTCACCCCACAACAGGCAGGCCCTCACCCTACAACATGCAGCGTCCTCACCCCAGCACCCATAACAGGCCTACGACATGGTCAGTGCTCAACAACACTTGCTTGTCAATCAAGCCTCATACACTCTCCTGTGCCCTGCAGACTCCACGGAGGGGACGGCGACTGAGTGGGGCCCACTGCTCCTCGTGCTTCCGGATTCCTAAGAAGGAGAGCCTGCACACTCACCTCCAGTGCCGGCTTGACACACACACACACACACACACACACACACACACACCCCGCTCCCACCGAGCGCCCACGTGCCTCGCAGAATCGCTAGGAGAACACGAGCATGCCTCTGGCTCCAGCACAGACACCCAGACTGGAACCACCAAGAAATCAATGGCTCTCAAAGGACACGGTTCCCCATACACCTCCACGCACAACATAGCGAAGACTCAGAGGAAGCCCCAGGCCCGTCTACCCCAATCCAGGAAACCGGATTCATTTCCTTAGGTCACCACTCCAGGGGCCAGGGCAGCATGGCGGGTACTCCTCCTGCTGCTCAGTGACCTGTCTGCTTTGAAGCACCTCAGATCCGCGTGGAACCTCTCGTTTGGAAATAAACATTGACGGGTGTGGCTGACTGAGCACCACCACCAGCGTCTGCCCTAACCCCTCCGCTCCTTTACGACACGAGAGCAAAGGGAGCCTCTGGTCCCTGAGCTCAGGGGTGAAGGCTGAGGTCAGGAATCCGCTGGGCATGGCAGGGACGGTGCTCGGACACTCATTAGTCACATGCCAAGTCCTGCCCCTGGAAACACACACCGGAGCGTGCTTCTCCTGAGCGGGGCTGGGCGGGTGGCGGGACTCCCCAGGCCGCCCGCAGGAGCCGCAGGGGGAGCTCCGATCGCACTGACTTCCCACTGTTGTGTCTGTTCGTTTAGCTAACGGGGCTGCCGTTGGCATGGCTGATGCTGCCCATCTGGACAGAGAGGTCCATGTCCTTCCTGCTGCCATCACATAAGCCACAGGAGCAGAACACACATTTGCTGAGTGATTGCAAAAGCAAAACAAACAAAAAACAATGCCAGTACAGTTGCACGCACTTGGAAAGAGCGTCTGCCCTGTACCACCTCCACCATCCTTGGATGCTACGCAGCCTCCTGCTTCCTGGCAGCCGGTGCCCACGCGAAGCGTAGTGACAGTGATTAATTACCTCGGAGAGGAGGAGCTGGACGTCAGAGAAGGCGAACGCGTGACTGACTTGTGAGAGGGTGTAAGCTCAGCTCCAATCACCTTGTCTCCATTGCTCTAATGATGTGTGAAAAGGTTCTTCATTTGTGTGTCCCAGGTAGGACGTCCTACTGGGCGCCTGGAGCAGCGCCACCACCTGTGGGCAGGCTGCCAGCCGATCCAGCACCAGGTGTGAGGTCTGTGTTAATGGACACGGACATCCCAGCCACAGGCATCAGCCCAGGGCGAGAGAAGCCGGCTCTGCAGCCAGACTGCCTGGGTTCTCACTCCAGCGCTTTCCATGACTCACTGCAGGACCCTGAGCACATCTGTCCGTGCTCATCCTCTGACCTGGAGACCGGGATCAGCCTAACCCTGCCTCCCGGTCAGCTACACCTGACCAGTAAGGTAGCAACTCTGGCCAACAGCTCGCTCCAGGCCATGCTTGTGCACAGGACGGGCTCAGGAGCTGACCCCTTCAAAACCACTGTTGACCAATCATTGCTGAACACTGTCTTCACCATGCAGCCACCCCAAAGGCCTGTGGCACATATCCAGCTTTTCTCTTACAGGGACTGTGTGTGAGAGGCATGGACGCACGAAGCACACATGTAACGGCTGAAAGACCTCTGAAGCGATCATGTGCATTTCAATTATGGTTTTTATCAAAGTCACTAATTTTAAGCCCACATCGGAATTAAATCATCGTCGCTAGAGAAGAGATGGCACCTGTCTGAAGCTGTACCCTGACTATGACATGTCAAGCACCAAAGACAAACCCCCCGGACACCCAGTGACAGCTAGGGCGAGTGTCAAGTGTCCTGACTCCATAATTGGTAGAATTAAGTTCTTATCCGGGCTTAGCCCTGACTCGAGGGCCCTGCACCCCGTCTCCCCACCTCTCGGAGGAAGACAATAAATCCACCAGAAGCCACAGACTCGGAGCAGAAGAGAGGTGCCCAGCCTCCAGCGGAGGCCACACAGCTCTGTCAGTTCCACGGCAGCGATGCAAACAGGAGGCGAAAGTACTGCCCCCCTCCTGCTTGCTCCCCAAGGAGGCCTTCGAACCACTCAGCAAGCCCACCCAGACCTCTGTGCTAGCACAGGATAGGCACGCCTGCTCCTCGGGTCTCCATACCCGTACCAGCAACGCTGCAGAGACAGCAGCCATTGCGTGTTTACTGTGTGCGGGCTGTGCCAAGGCCCTGTGGCCAGCGGTATAGCCCAGGTCTTTGGTCTTTGTCTGGACACCCAATACAGCATACATGGAGAATACTAAAACAGCCCTGACCGGTTTGGCTCAGTGGATAGAGCGTCGGCCTGTGGACTGAAGGGTCCCAGGTACGATTCCAGTCAAGTGCATGTACCTTGGTTGCAGGCACATCCCCAGTATATGCAGAGGCTGATCAATGTTTCTCTCTCATCGATGTTTCTAACTCTCTATCCCTTCTCCCTTCCTCTCTGTAAAAAATCAAATATATATATATATATTAAGACTGAAACATTTATTGCTTGAAATTTGAGGAATTTCCACCTATTCCAGAGCCTGGGGCTAGGTTTGTAGGAAACTACCCTTTGAAACAGTAGTGTTCACACTTCCGGCCTCAATCTGTCAGTGGGTTATGAAAATAAGGAGGCGGCTAAGAGCAGCGTTAAAAAATAAATAGAACAAAAACTACTAGCATGAGGGACAAGCTGTGAGTAAATCTAAGTATTAAAACCTTATTTCATGCACACAATAGGAATGTGTACATTAAGTCATTATTTAGAAATAGCTGTTACTGAGATGCAGCTAACATTTTCCAGGAAATGGTGTTGGAGAGAAGAGTCTTAAAAAACTGCTTTGCATTAGCCCTGGCCGGGTGGCTCAGTTGGTTGGAGCATAGTCCTATGTGTCAAAGGTTGTGGGTTCAATTCTCAATCAGGGCACATACCTAGGTTGTGGGTTCGATCCCTGACTCCCTCCCTTCCTCTCTCTTTGAGTCAATAAAAGCATGTCCTCAGGTGAGAATTAACAAAAATGACACCTGCCATTTACTGGGTATGAACCACGTTTCAGGCCCTGTGCCTGGCTTCTCGGTGCTCTTGCTGCAAGCCGCACGGAAGTATGTCTCCCTCACTGAGGAGGAAACACGGGCCTGGAGAAAGGACTCGGCGTTCCCCAGGGCAGCCGGTGAGTACAAGGCAAGACCCAAACCCAGACCCGCCTGGCTTCAGACCCCGAGCCCTGGCACCGCCACCCGAGAACGAGGTCCCCGGACCTCCCTGTCTTCTCCTCTCCTGTCTTGTATTTAAAATTAATGTTGATGAACTGACAAGATAATCCCATGGGATAGCTAGGCATTTTTCAGAATGCGTGAGGTCACAGCTGCCTCTCCAATCTAATTTATTGGAGAACAAGAAGAGTTCCAAGATAGGTTGAAATACTTCTACAATGAATAAAATAATCAGTCCCAAGACTGTATAAGGCGGCGAAAGCCGATTTCTAAATACCTCGGAGGGCGCTGCCCGGGGGGAGGAGAGAGGGGTATGTCACAGGGACAGCACCAGGGGGCTGCTGGGACCCTCCAAAGCGTGACCTCACACCCCAAGGAAAGCCCAGTAGGCAGAGCGTCGACAAACTCCACTGTGTGGGGACCTTCATGCAGCTCCAGAAAGAAGAGCCACCCTGCACGGAGGTGCTTCTGCCCTGAGGACTCAGAGGCCAATGTCAGCAGGACAGCAGCCCAGGTTACCGAGCGCCGGCTGCGCGCCAGGCCCTGTGCGGGGACAGGTGAGCACAGACCATGCGGACGGAGCGGCCTCCGGGGGACCAGGGCCACCTGCACAGAAGGCCCTCGCCTCAGCAGGGGAAGCCCTTCACAAAAGCAGGGCCTTGGAAAGAGCCGGCCTCCTGCTGACAGGAGACTCTCGAGGACAAAGAAGGGGCGCCGGCAGCGGCTCTTGGAGTGGGTCTGACCCAGGAAGAGGCAGCAAACCAGGAGGTGTCATGGTTTGAGCCTTAGGGAAAGTAACACAAGAATAAATCCGGGGTGTAATGTAACATGCATTCTCTTCTTTAGGTCAGAAAATCTCCAAGTGGCAAACCCCCCAAACAAGCAAAAAACAGTTCAATCCCATGCTGGGAACACTACATAAAAAATATTGTCCGAGGGAGAGACCAACAGGGAAATTCCGACTACGAGTTCCTAATAATTGCAAAAATGAAGGGGAAAAGGCAATGTAACATAAATGTCACATAAAACAAAATGCAACGTGGAACCCTAGGTGGGACCCTGGGATGGATGCAGCGTTAGCGGAAAGTCCTCAGAAACGAATAGACTATCACTGAGTCAGCAGTGCTGAGCGGATGTTGATTTTGTGGTTGACGCTACCCAGGTATCAAAATGTACACTTAAATGTCAACCTCAGGAGCAGCCGATGGAGGGTGCTTTGAAATTGCTCTGTAAATCTAAAATTCCATTTTGAAATAGTTTTTGAAAATGGCTGTATGAGACATTCTCAGATAACCTCTGAAGGGTATAAACATGTGCAGTGAGAGGGATAGATGATCAAGAAATGCGACATAGACCAGGCAGCAGCCATGGTTGCCCCCAAGCTCCCACCCGGACTGAAGAGCCAAAAAAGCTACAGAAGTCCCGGGGCATCACATGACACGTAGTGATAACCGCATGGGCAGTCCAGGCCGCATATGGAAGGTGTTAGCCCCTCTGGGAGGCACATTCTAAAGGGATTGCAGCATGTTTACAGGCCGAGCACACAGCCTCTGGAGGGGCAGCTGGGAGGATGGGGAGCCGGAGGCAGAGAGAAGACACAGGGAGCACGTGGATCTGTCCGGGCTGAAAGATGGCCATGTCAGGACGCTGACTGCTTTAGTGAGGCCCTGAGCCATGGCCAAGGCTGAGATAACACACAGACAGACAATGGGGCCGATGAGATAAGCAGACAATCCACACTTAGAATGTGAGGCCACGCCCGCCGGCGGGGCTCCGTGGGTGACCTATGAGCCAGGAGGTGGCAGTTTGATTCCCGGTCAGGGCACACGCCCAGGATGTGAGCTTGATCCCTAGTGGGGGGCGTGTAGGAGGCAACGATCCGTGATTCTTTCTCATGGATGAAAGAGAAACATTTTTCTCTCTCTCCCTCTCCCTTTTTTGAAATCAATAAAACGTACATAAAAGAATGTGGGGTCAGGAGCTCACCAGTGCTGACCAGGTATAGGCTGGATGAGCACTGGCGGGTGTTTGGCCTGGACAACCTCTAATGTGCCCACCAATCACAAAGCCGTGCTGGCTGCCGGGGAAGGCTGGGGCATGAGTTGGTAGGTGTGTCCTAGAGGCCCTGGGGTCCGAGGGGCCCACAAGCCCAGAGAAAATAATCTCCTTCCGGCCACAGTCATTTGTTTGGGTGGCACTGGCAAGGCCCCTGGCACAGCGGGGACCAGGACAAGGGGAGCCTCTGGCCACCACAGTGAGGAGACCCGGTTGCTGATTGTCTCCTGAGTGTGGTGTCCATGGAGCTGCACGTGTCACGTGCTCTGTTCATGGGGACAGTCAGCGCCTTAAAACCACAGGCTCCAGAACCCAAGAGGAAGCGGCCTGGAGGTCACGGACCCGCCTTCCATGCCTGTCACTGAAGTGTTAGTGGCAGCAGGTTCTCGTCCCACAAGGCAGCTGGTCTGCCCTTGCTGGACACCGTTCTGACCCGCCTGGAACTGAGGTCTGCACCGTGCCCTGTGCTAGGTCTGTGCCCTCGGTGTGACACTCAGAGCCCATCCACCTTACTTTTACACCAGTGAGCACACTGTATTTCCTTAGCTAATTTAACAAGCTAATCCCTCGCTCAAGGCTCTCCCTGCTTGTCAGTGACCCCATAAAAGGAATCATCTAAAATTAGGCCAAATATCCTGAACGTGCTCTGAGCAACGTAAAAAACAATGGAGCTGCCATCAGATGAGACCGTCACCCACATACCTTTGTAAGATTACAAAGGCCCATGTTCTCTAGAGAGGGTTAGGAGAGAATCTTATCATCATAAATAGCTGGTTTATTAAATTAATAAAGGAAGAGATCAAAGGGGAGGGTCAGCCATCATACACACGGTCATCTGGGCAGCTTCCTGCTCCCCAGGGAACCCCAGCTCCTTTCCCTGCAGATCCCTGAGGGAAGGCATGGAACAAATGGGGAGATGGGCGCATGCCCCGTGAAGCTGGGGTGACGTAGAGAAGGCGAGGGTGGAGCCACTGCAAACATGAGAAACCTTGGAAAGTCAAAGTCCCCAGACAAAGAGCTCCCTCTCTTGCTCTGTGACCCACACTCACCGCTGTGCTCGCCTGTTCTCTCTCCATAGCCATGTGGCCTTAAGCAGCTGCGGGGAGTATGGCCGTGTGGCCTCCATATGCAATGGACAGGGAACAAAGCCAGGATAGCCAGGTGCTGTACCTTAGCATGGCCCTGGGCAGGGACCTTCACTCTGGCCCTGCGGAGGGCAGGATTGGACTTTCTCCATGGCAGGAAGGACAGAAATAGGACCTTGGAGGGGATCCCCCTGATTTACCTCATCACTAAAGCTTTCCATGAAGCCCATCCTCCCTGTGGCCTCAGGAGCTCCACTCCCACTGCTAACGGTGACAGCCCTACCGTTGCCACATTCCCGCTGCTGCCTGTGGACGTGTGGTCTGACAAAGCCCCAGCGAATTCCCCCAAGCAGCCCTTCCGTGGAACTACCCCTGAATTCTAGAAGCCGGTGGTCAGATTCCATCCTGTCAACGTTTGTTGGCTGGAGAGTCTTTGTGAACACTGAGCTGCCCGCTGCCACCCAGCATTCCCTGCCAGGTTTGTGTCACCTTTGAATCGAATAAACCCACTTTCTACCTCTTCACCCAAATTACCGATAAAAATGTTAAAGATGGCCCGGCCGATGTGGCTCAGTGGTTGAGCCTTGACCTATGAACCTGAAGAACATGGTTTGATTCCCTGTCAGAGCACATGCCAGGTTGCAGGCTCGGTCCCCAGTAGAGAGTGTGCAGGAGGCAGCCAATCCAGGATTCTCATCACTGATGTTTCTATCCCTCTCCCTTCCTCTCTGAAATCAATAAAAATATATATTTTAATGTTAACGATGACAGGTCAGACATTCCCTCCACAGTATTTGTTGAGCACCTATCATTGGAAAGGCGCTCAGGACAGGAGTGAGAGGAGAAATTGTGTGTGGACTGGGACAGATCCCCAAAATGTAACCACTTAGGATCAGGTGCACATCTCCTGGGAGATTTCATTGGCTCATTAGGAACTTGCTGGTCACACCCCTCCTCCTGCTCAAGCCCTCTCCTCTGCTCTCATCTTTCCTCCTGCTCACACCCTTCTCCTGCTCACACCTCTCCTCCTGCTCACACCCTCTCCTCCAGCTCACACCCTCTCCTCCTGCTCCCACCCTCCTGCTCACACCTCTAGTCCTGCTAATACCTCTCCTCCTGCTCACACCTCCCCTCCTGCTCACATCCTCTCCTCCTGCTCACACCCTCTCCTCCTGCTCACACACTCCTACTCACACCCGTCTTCCTGCTCACACCCTCTCCTCCTGCTCACACCTCCCCTCCTGCTCACACCTCTCCTCCTGCTCAC
The DNA here is from genome assembly GCF_014108245.1 of Pipistrellus kuhlii. Taxonomy (NCBI): domain Eukaryota; kingdom Metazoa; phylum Chordata; class Mammalia; order Chiroptera; family Vespertilionidae; genus Pipistrellus; species Pipistrellus kuhlii. The sequence continues at coordinate 511,891 of NW_023425493.1, forward strand.
ACCCTCTCCTCCTGCTCATGCCCTCTCCTCCTGCTCACACCTCTCCTCCTGCTCACACCTCCCCTCCTGCTCACACCCTCTCACACCCTCTCCTCCTGCTCACGCCCTCTCCTCCTGCTCATGCCCTCTCCTCCTGCTCACACCTCTCCTCCTGCTCACACCCTCTCCTCCTGCTCACACCTCTCCTCCTGCTCATGCCCTCTCCTCCTGCTCACACCTCCCCTCCTGCTCACATCCTCTCCTCCTGCTCACACCCTCTCCTCCTGCTCATGCCCTCTCCTCTGCTCACACCTCCCCTCCTGCTCACATACTCTCCTCCTGCTCACACCTCTCCTCCTGCTCACGCCCTCTCCTCCTGCTCACACCTCTCCTCCTGCTCACACCCTCTCCTCCTGCTCACACCTCCCCTCCTGCTCACATCCTCTCCTCCTGCTCACACCCTCTCCTCCTGCTCACACCTCTCCTCCTGCTCACACCCTCTCCTCCTGCTCACACCTCCCCTCCTGCTCACATCCTCTCCTCCTGCTCACACCCTCTCCTCCTGCTCACACACTCCTACTCACACCCGTCCTCCTGCTCACACCCTCTCCTCCTGCTCACACCTCCCCTCCTGCTCACACCTCTCCTCCTGCTCACACCCTCTCCTCCTGCTCATGCCCTCTCCTCCTGCTCACACCTCTCCTAATGCTCACACCTCCCCTCCTGCTCACACCCTCTCACACCCTCTCCTCCTGCTCACGCCCTCTCCTCCTGCTCATGCCCTCTCCTCCTGCTCACACCTCTCCTCCTGCTCACACCTCCCCTCCTGCTCACACCCTCTCACACCCTCTCCTCCTGCTCATGCCCTCTCCTCCTGCTCACACCTCTCCTCCTGCTCACACCCTCTCCTCCTGCTCACACCTTCCCTCCTGCTCACATCCTCTCCTCCTGCTCACACCCTCTCCTCCTGCTCACACACTCCTACTCACACCCGTCCTCCTGCTCACACCCTCTCACACCCTCTCCTCCTGCTCACACCTCTCCTCCTGCTCACACCTCTCCTCCTGCTCACACCCTCTCCTCCTGCTCACACCTCCCCTCCTGCTCACACCCTCTCACACCCTCTCCTCCTGCTCACGCCCTCTCCTCCTGCTCATGCCCTCTCCTCCTGCTCACACCTCTCCTCCTGCTCACACCTCTCCTCCTGCTCACACCTCCCCTCCTGCTCACACCCTCTCACACCCTCTCCTCCTGCTCACGCCCTCTCCTCCTGCTCATGCCCTCTCCTCCTGCTCACACCTCTCCTCCTGCTCACACCTCTCCTCCTACTCACACCCTCTCCTCCTGCTCACACCTCTCCTCCTGCTCACACCTCTCCTCCTGCTCACACCCTCTCCTCCTGCTCACACCTCTCCTCCTGCTCACACCCTCTCCTCCAGCTCACACCCTCTCCTCCTGCTCCCACCCTCCTGCTCACACCTCTAGTCCTGCTAACACCTCTCCTCCTGCTCACACCTCCCCTCCTGCTCACACCCTCTCCTCCTGCTCACACCCTCTCCTCCTGCTCACACACTCCTACTCACACCCGTCCTCCTGCTCACACCCTCTCCTCCTGCTCACACCTCTCCTCCTGCTCACACCCTCTCCTCCTGCTCCCACCCTCCTGCTCACACCTCTAGTCCTGCTAACACCTCTCCTCCTGCTCACACCTCCCCTCCTGCTCACACCCTCTCACACCCTCTCCTCCTGCTCACACCTCTCCTCCTGCTCACACCTCCCCTCCTGCTCATACCTCCCCTCCTGCTCACACCCTCTCACACCCTCTCCTCCTGCTCACACCCTCTCCTCCTGCTCACACCTCTCCTCCTGCTCACACCTCTCCTCTTGCTCACACCCTCTCACACCCTCTCCTCCTGCTCACACCTCTCCTCCTGCTCACACCTCTCCTCTTGCTCACACCCTCTCACACCCTCTCCTCCTGCTCACACCCTCTCCTCCTGCTCACACCTCTCCTCCTGCTCACACCTCTCCTCTTGCTCACACCCTCTCACACCCTCTCCTCCTGCTCACACCTCTCCTCCTGCTCACACCTCTCCTCCTGCTCACACCTCTCCTCTTGCTCACACCCTCTCCTGCTTATATCCTCTCCTCCTGCTCACGCCCTCTCCTCCTGCTCACACCCTCTCCTCCTGCTCACACCTCTCCTCCTGCTCACACCTCTCCTCCTGCTCACGCCCTCTCCTCCTGCTCACACCTCTCCTCCTGCTCACACCTCTCCTCCTGCTCACACTGCTCCACCTGTGACCTCTCTGCCTGGGCTCCTGGAAGGGCAAAGGAAGAAAGCTCAGCACTGCTCCAGAGCCGCCCGCCATCAGTGAGGTGGGCTTACTGCAAGATGTATATAAAGTCAGTGGGCGGGCCTCCTTCGGCCGGGCGGGGCCACAGAGCTCAGATTAGATGAGCAGACAAGGCCCAGCAGAGTTGGCGATGAAGCCGACGGACCACGGCCCCGCTCATCCCTCCCTGGAAGAGCATCCTGTGCCCACACACCAGGCAGAGCCTCTGGTGCCCGGGGGCTCTGTCTTCGGGATTTGGAGTCCGAGCTTTCAAGTTGCCTTGGCAGACATGAAAGGAGCTGGTAGGGCTGGGCATGCCTTCCATGCACGTGCCGCTGCCAGGGAAAGAGCCTGTCCTGGACCCCGGAGGGTGCACACAGGGGACGTGAGCCGGGGCTGCGGCCTGAGCTGAGCCAGCTGAGTGCAGGCTGCGGGCATTGCCAGCGAGAGGAGTCCCTCCGCCAGCCTCAGCCTGTGAGCATGCGCATGAGAGTCTCCGGGGCCGCCGTGGGCCGGGTCATTTGTTACCTGGCACACCGTGGCCGTCCTGACTGTGAGAGATTGCTGCCAGCTACAGAGGAAGCTCCCAGAAGCACAGAGCTGCCTTCCGTGGGCCAGGCCGCCTGGAGGACAGTCACCCCTCCCATCCTGCCCTTTGGGGCCCTCGTGAGCACTCACCCGAGTCGGACACGGCTGGGCTCACCAGGCTGAGCAGCTCCCGCTCCTTCTCGTAGTCGCCTTTGCAGAGCAGCTGACCCTCCTTCAGCACGAACTCGTCCCCCTTCTGGAGCTGCCGCTCGCACACGCAGCAGCAGAAGCAGCCCAGGTGGTACACGCTCTTCTGGGCCCGCATCACAAACTCGTTGGGGGCGATGGCCTCGAAGCAGCCCCCGCATTTGACAGCAAACAGCCTGGGAGGGGGACAGAGGCGAGAAGTCTGTGACCAAGGTCCGCGGCCCCATCTCCCACACACCAGCAGCAAAAGGAGCCCGAGAACGGGCCGAGGAGGCGTGGCCCCAGAGGACACACTGGGGCTCCCACCAAGGCCACTCCCGTCCTCGCATGCTGCAGGGTGGCCTGGGAGAGGCGCTCTTTTCCAAATGCCCTCGGGACAACCTGATCCTGTGTCAGAGCCTGTGGCATAAGCAAGAGATAATGTGCCCTAAAAATACCTCTGGTTCACCCCTGGTGGCATCCATGTCTCTATTTCCAAAACAAAGAGCTGTTTTCTTTTCGAAGCAACTGGGAAAGAAAGCCTCTCTGTGACGCCAGAGGGTCAAGGGCGTGGAAAGGCACCAGCTGACGGGAGAGGACACAGCAAGGCGGTGGAACTGCCCGAGGCGAGCACACCACTCCACGCCCGCCCCTCCCGGAGAGGAGGCAGCCCCTGGAGGAGGAACGGCCACCTCCCAGGGCCCCGAGAAGGACAGGCCAGCCCGCAGGCACGTCCCACACGGCCGGTCAGAAGCACAGGCCTGGGCCGCCTCACAGTCCCCCTGCTCACACCTGGTTCACCCGGTCGCCTCTTTCTTCCTGGAAACTTAAAGAAGGGGGTGAGGCTGGTGTGGCCCCAAACACAGGCCCAGGGGCCAGCAGCCCCCCCTCCTCCGCTGCCTGTGTGGGTGCTGTCGGGTCTGGGCCTCCAGGCGTACAGATCCCCTGACAAGTCGTCTTCACACACACACACACACACACACACACACACACACCCTGTGCTGGGTGCTGTGCATCCGAAGAGCCACCTCTTCACCCCTGTGGGCCAACCTGAGCGCCAGTCAGTCCCTTGCGGGAACCCCTCCTGGGCCCGTTGTCCCAAGGCCCCTCTGCACCCCCCCTCCCCGGGCTGACACTCAGGAGGGAGGCCCAGGCGCCTGCAGCTGCAGGTGCCAACACCTGTGCTTGTTAGTCCTCCCCCCTGAGTCAGTGCCTCCTCTTCCTCCTCCTCAGGGTAGCCCCCACTACAACATTCGCCACCACCGAGAGAGGGTCCGGTGGGCTCCCCAGCAGCTGGGGAAGAGGCGGGCATTGTCTGGGCTCAAACCTCAGGCTGGTCAGTGGGGATCAGAGACGGGGACCGAGGTGCAGTGCTGTCTCTCCTCCACCAGGCCCCCTCACCTCACCTCTTGTCGCCCTCACTCCCCCTGGGCACTCAGGGAGCAAAGCACACACAGCCGGTCACACAGCCCGTCACGTGTGCCATATGTGTGCACAGCTGCCGGCGCCACGGAGAACGCAGCTGCTGACATGACCTTCCACTTTTCTTGAAGGTTCAGAGCAAGTCCAGGTCAGAAGTCTAGATCCCAATTAAAACCCAGCTGTCTCTCCCAGTTTCCCAGGGCCTGCCCCCTCGGAACGCTACTGTGGCCTCGCTGGGGCAGCACAGGCAGGTCTCACCACGGCCAGTTCTGCTGGGCATCGGGCAGCCCTGGCCCCCATCACAGATTCTCCTGGGAACGTGCTGTCCCCCCTCACCGCAGGGGAGCGCCATGTGGCTGTGGGCAGGCACCAGGCAGGCCGCCGTGGCGTGAGTCGGAGGCGTGGGGGAGGGAGTACTCAGACAAGAGGGACAGAGGGCAGCAGGAGTGAGCCCCTCAGACAATCTCTTTCGTCCCAGAGGGGCCAGCTTGACGCCACCCCGCAGCCTCCTGCCTGTCCCGGTGCCCTGGAGGACGCAGAGAGGAGGAAGGGGCCGTTTGGGGCCAGAGCACAGGAGGTGGAGCAGGAAGGCTGGCTCCTGGTCCGTCCTTTTCCCAGAGAACTCCGCTCGGACCTTCGACGGGCCAGAGTGACATAACACTTGGAGCCTGGGCAGACTCGGCGTTTGTTCCAGGCGTCCCCCACTCCACACCTGTTAACCAGAGGCACCCAATCGCGAGCACCTCATCTCAGGCCCCAGACAGTTTCGGCATGACCCGCCTCACCACCCAGTTCTCCAAACAAAGTCTTCCCAGAACTGTATCGTTCACAGCTGCATCTTCATAAACACAACACAGCAAAGGCCAAAGGAATTGTGTGCAAACACACGCGCGCGCACACACACACACACACACACACACACACGCGCGCGCGCGCCACCGTATGTATATATGTATAAGTCTGTGGGTGTGTGTGGGTGTGGCTGTTTGTTGTATTATATATATCTTTTGGGGGAACATGAAGGAGGAAGGAAGTACCCAGAGTGGGAGAGGGACAGGGGTAAGATGCAAGCCCGTGGGACTGTGGGAAACACATTTCTAAAAAGAATTTATCCATTGATTGATTGACTGATGATTGATTTCTAGAGATTCCACTTAAAGAAATCTTTAAGCGGTTTCTCCTAAGCATGTCTGGAACTCCTCAGGCCAAAAAAGTCCTCAATTAGCTCCATTTCATGCTTCATGCTTCTCATGCAGTTTTGGAGCCCTGCTCTGTAGCCATGGAGACAGGAGGTTCCCAGAGCAGGATGAAGCTGGCACCTGAGGGGACAAGTCTCAGGCGGTCAGGAGACGGGAGCTTGGGTGGGACGGGAGGGCTGTCCCTGAGCGGCAGGAAGAGCCAGTGGACGGCCTGCAAGGCCAGGTGGACAGTGGCCCTCGCTGCCCATGTGCGTCCAGGCAGAGCCACTCTGCATTGCAGGTCCTGTCATAGCGACATAGCTCAGCCCAAACCATTCACTGCAGAGGAAAGGAGCTCGTGGAAGACGGAAACGGGAATTCATCTTTTCTGCACACGCGCGTGGCGCCAGGAACTGCGGCATTGCTACAGCCACGGCCGCGCCACCCCGGGAAAGAGCTCGACGAGAACCCCTGTGTAAGCTCCGTCTCTCGGGTCTGGGCCTCGGGGGCCGGCTCACAGGCTCTTCTCCCCTCTCTCCTGCGCCCTGTCCGGCCAGCACGGTCTTCTCAGCAGAACTAAGCAGAAAGATCAGCAGGTGGGATGTGGCCGCAGCTCGTGTGAGGGTTTCTGGACCGGCCCCTGGCTCTGCAGGGCGTCCTGGGGCTGCGGCCCGGGGGGGACGGGCAGGAGTCAGGCCCAACCTGACCCCGTCGCGCTCTGGGCCCCAAAGTACCCAAAGGGACCCCGAGAGAGGCCTCTGCTGTGGATTTAGGTTAAGATCACTCAGTGCCTGGGAGCCCCCCAACTCAGCACCCCCGTGAGGAGGCCACGCTACCCCAACCGCTCAGGGACCACGACCGTTCCTGCTGGGACCCCGCCCGCTGGGAGCGTGGGGGCATTGTTCCTGCGGTGCCGGCAGAAATGCAGGCCAGCGGGTTGGGCCAGGAGGAGCCTGGGAAGCTCAGCCACAGACATGGAGCTGTGGGAACAGCAAGAGCGGAGGCCACATGGAGCCATCAAATCCCCTTAGATCCAGGTCCCCACCCCCCACACACGCCACCGCTCAGCTCTGTGACCTTGGTCTGCGGATGGCAGTGTTCACTCACCAATGACTGGACCATGGAAAGAACCCGCCTCACAGAGCCCGGTAAGGACCAAACGCATTAAACCTCCTAGCACAGTGCTTGGCACATGTAAGCCTTCAACAACACGGGAACCATACGGTGATGGTGAAGAGAGTGGAGAATCAGGATTAGTAAAGGAGATGGAGAGAGAGGACTGGGCAGGTAGGTCAGACCGAGGTCATGAGTGATACAAGGATGTGGAGGCCAGCTTTTCGGTTGTGCTGGCTGTGGACGTGGGGACCAGATCCCACCCGCGGCAGTGGCCTTGGGCTGGGCATTTGTCTGGCTTTACCCGGCTAAGCATTCTAGCATACTTCCGTGAAATGCCTTCTAGCTCTATCAGGTAACAACCAAGTGATTTTCTCCTCAGTATCAATACTTCTGACTTTTTTACCCATGAATGCCCGTGCCTTCCTCCACTCTCTGCTCACCTGCCCCTTGTCCGCTAGATGCAGACACTAGAAGCTGCATCATCCCCTTATCTGGGAGCACAGGGAGACTGTAGCACATGGCAGCCTCATCAACACCCAGCACCACCCTCCCACCCCCCAGCAAGTGCCTGGAGGCCCAGGAGGACCGAGCAGGAATATAAGGGGACCCCACCATGACACCCCGGGGCAGGTGTGCAAGGTTGAGCTCTTCATTAACCTGAACCCAGAATCCTGAAGACATCAGAGGGGGCTCCGCCGAGCCTCCGCGCCACGGAAAATTAAGTGAAGGATGGAGACCAAAATCACACAGCTTCCAAACTGAGCAGCTGGGTGTGTCTGGGTCTCACTCCGCCAGAATGCGCAGAGAACTGCTGTCAGCCTCCAACAGCAAGCGCTGCAGGCGAGGCACCTTTCCCCCAGCACTGCCCAGCCCCCTTCCATCAGGGCTATTGCATTTTTAATTGGTTTTTAGAAAGAGAGGAAAGGGGAGAGGTTGAGGGAGAGAGAGAAACATCCATTTGTCATTCCACTTGTATGTGCATTCAGGGATTGATTCTGGTATGTGCCCTGACCAGGGATGGAACCACAGCCTTGGCCTATCAGGATGACCATCCAACCAACGGAGCTCCTGGCCAGGGCCCAGCAGTGTATGTCTAAGTCCTGGGTTGAGGAATGTGGGAGAAGGTCTTTGTGTCCCTCTGCAATGCAGGCTCAGTTTCCACCTTCTCCACCAGGGGGCAGTACAGCAGCATTCACGGATGCCATGTTGACTTGGTAACTGAGGTCATCCAGGCACCAAGACAGGCATTGGCCATAAGCCAAGACTGTCTGCCTGGAGACTCTGTGGCCGGGAGCCTGGGAGACCATGTGGCTGAACATGGGGAGTATTCAAAAGTATTGGGAACCAAAAGCATGGCTTGTGGCCTTAGAAGTAGTGACACAAGCAACCTTGTCAGCTGGCTCCAGGTCTCTGTCCTTGAGGCTGAGCCAACACCATCACAATAAGCGCCAGAGCCCGTGGGCCCGGGGCGGTGGGAAAGTCTGCAGGGACAATAGACGTGGCAGCATCTTCTATAGGAGACAGTCTCGGGGCTCTGCGGTGGGGAGAAAATGGGAAACAATAGTGTCTGGCACAGCCAATCAGAGGCTCCGTGTCCTGGGGTCCTGGGGAGCAGTGGGGGCCGTGCAAAGGGATGGGAATGGGGAGTGCGGTGTCTGCACCGCCCAGAGCACCTCGCTGAGAAGCTCGGCATCCATCGCAAAGGGTGGCTGAGTCCCTCTCTCGTTCTCACACAGCGTCTGGTCCAGGGTGAGCCAGGCAGAGCAGGGACAGCATGGTTTTCCAGTCTGATAGGACCTGGGTTCAAGTCTCAGTTCCTTCCACCTCTGAGAATGCGGTCACCCTCCCGGAGCGCCTGCTGCTCCATCGATGAGTCATTACGACCCTTGGAGACGGGTGAGATGGTGTGCTGGGAGTATCCGACACTCGCAGAAACCAACTGGACATATATGCCCACGTCAATACCGGCGTGAGACCGTTTATTTCAAGACTGAGCTGAAATGCGGACTTCATGCATTTCTCAAGGCTGTGACTCTCGTTGTTACAACAAATTAAACCAAACGCCAACAAGCCTTTCCCAGGTCACTGGCGGAGATCCACAGGCATAAGGAAAGAACATGTGCTTGAGGAGCTGGAAGGTGCCTCTCATTCAGGCGACCATGGCTCTGGGATCCCCTCACCCGAGGTGCATGCTGACATTAGCCAACGGGTGGTGGCCAGCGCCCCAGCCACTGCTTGACGGACGGCACCCTCCATTCAGGGAGTCGGCAGCGCTGTGTGTTGAGCCAACCAGAGCCAACAGGGGCTGCTTGGCCAGCGCTGTCGCTCTCTGGGAGCCTCCTTCCCATACCATCTCAGGGTCGGGTGACGCTGCTCACAGGCTGTGGGCCTGCACTGAGACGTCTCTCTTCTTCTCCTGCTTCCCAGGCTGTCAGGCCCCCTCAAGGTCAGTCAGCCTCGCCCCTCACGTTATAACTGGAAAGAAACCAATGCTGAGAAGGAGCAAGGACCCACCCCGACCACAGAGAACATGAAGGTCACGAGAGAGCCAGGCAGAGCTTGGGGCTCAGTCCACAGTCAGAAATAAAGGAGGCTCAATACGGCCCAACTGGGGAGAGAAAGGTGTCCCTGGGCCCCTGGGCTGTCACCCTAACCAGCTGAGTGAGTGGCCAGCATGTGAGACAGTGAGTCGCTCCTCTCTCTCGGTCCCCTCTCCCCTCCCCCCAGCTCTCCGCTCTCTTTCTGCTCAAACCTAGAAAGCTGTCTAGGAGTCAGGCTGCAGAGCAGAAGACCGCGGTGAAAGCGTGGATTCCACACCCCGGGCTGAGGTGGCACGGCGTGGATCACAGGCTTCCCACAGTGTCACGCAGACATGCAAACATGGCGAGAAACATAAGGCAGGCGCACGGAAAATATATGTTTCCTTTTTAGGGAGTTAAAGGTTTGGTTTCCTTTGAAAATGTCAGTATTCCTTTCCCTTCATCCTCATTAGCCTCCTGGGACCCTCGTAAGCATACCCAGCACACACAGAGCCAGGGATGAGGTATTTTTAGCTGATATTCTGGGCACTGATTCCTATTGTTTCACGATTTTTGGCTTGGCTGGATGGCACGTGGCCAATACAATGTATACTCTTACAAAGAATGCATGTTCCTGGCTGCGTGCATGTGCGTGCGTGCATGCGTGTGTGTGTGTGTGTGTGTGTGTGTGTGTGTGTGAGAGAGAGAGAGAGAGAGAGAGAGAGAGAGAGAGAGAGAGACAACAGTGGGCGGACAGCGCTTTATTGATGATGGTTTGATGGGAAGGATTCTGAGAGCCCAGCAGGGGGCAACACAGAGCTCTCCGTGAATCCTGATCGCTTTTGTTGCCATCACTCTCGTTTTTACCATTGTGCTCTGCAGGGCGACAACGCCCTATTGTCTCAACGGAGAGCTCCTCGGAGAGTAACCAATACAGGCAGCACAGTGTCAGGAGCTACACGAATTCTCAAAGTCATGGCCTGGCTCCCAATCTGCTGGTGCTCCAGCGGCCAGTCCACGATCACGCTCAAACCCCAGGAGTGCTGCTGCTCTGCTCTCCCTTCTCCTCACACAGGAGGTGGCAAAGTAGGTTAATAATAATAATAATAAACAACACAGTAACTAATTATTAAGTAATACAAGAATAAACTCTGTTTCATGAACTGACAACTGTAAACGTAATTTGCCTGTGACTGTATACATAGGATATCCCCCCAAAATGTATACACACTGTAACAGCTGACAGCTCAGTTTTGAAAACAAAATGTATTTTGATATACACTGCCTTTGTAATCATCCAAAGTGTGTGTGCACATTTTGGGGACATCCTATACATAACACCTGTTCGTAAGGATCACCCAGTCTTCTCGGGGTGACAAGAAAAGACAATCACAGATGGACAATCTGCAGAGAGACCTCCTGCCACCGTGGCAGCAGAGCCACAGGGAACAGCCACGCGGGAGTGCCCTTCCCACGTGCAGGGGCACAGTCTCTCTGGGTGATCTCAATCTGCAGAATGCCTTTCGTTCAAAAATCTCAAAGCCCGTGGGATGCTGGGAAACCTCTCAGCTCTGAATGGGGTCGGGCAGGGCAGACTGTTATGTGAATCCATTGGCCTCATCACACAGGCTCTGCGCACTCCCAAAATCCAGCACGAAGAGCCAGGTGTCCTGCACCACCCACACAGCCTCTCCCCCATGAGGCCGTGTCCCCTCCTGTCTGGCTAGACCCCGGGTGTCCTGAGAGCTCAGGAAGGTTCCGGCTCTTGTTCTCTTTATTTTCCCCTTCATTTTTTTACTCTTTTATCCTTCAACTCTCTCCTCGCCCTGAAAACCTGAAAGACACCCCCCCCCCCCCCCCGAATCAGGATGGCTACTATGAAAAGGAAATCTGGGGAAGATACAGAGAACTTAGAACCCATGTGTACTACCGTCTGCAAAAGGTGCTGCTGACATAGAAAATTATACCTCAGGTCCTCAAAAAATTAAAAATAGAATTGCCCACATGACCCAGTGGCTCTGCTTCTAGGTAAATACCCCAAATAATTGAAAGCAGGGGCTCAAAGAGATGTCTGTACACGCGTGTTCATGGCAGCACTATGTACAACAGCCAAAGGGTGGAAGCCACAGGTGAATGATAAGCCAAATCAGGGAGATGCCACGAAAGTGTATTGTAATGGAGTATTATTCAGCCTTAAGAAGGAAGGAAATTCTGACACATGTGCAACGTAATGAGAACATTATGTTAAATGAACTAAACCAGTCACAAAGGGACAAGCACTGTATGGTTCCACTTATAGGAGACTAGAGGCCTGGTGCATGAGATCTGTGCACTCGCAGGGGGTCCCTCAGCCAGGCCTGTGCCCTCTCCCGGTCTGGGAGCCCTCGAAGGATGTCCACCTGACGGCTTAGACCTGCTCAGGGAGCAGGCTTAAGCCAGCAATCGGATATCCTTAACACTGCTACAGAGGCCAGAGAAGCTCCCACCACTGGCACTGCACTTGCCAGCCATGAGCCCAGCTTCTAGCTGAGCGACACTCCCCCACTGTAGGAGCACAATGACAGCCAGGGGGCAGCTCCTCTGTTGAGCAACCAGTCATTCCGCCATTCAGTCAATTTGCATATTAGCCTTTTATTATATAAGATAATTTGAGTAGTGAAGTTCATAGCAACAGAAAGTAGAATGGTGGGTGCAGGGTTTGGGGGAGGTGGGAATGGGGAGTTACTGTTTAATGGGTGTGGAGTTTCAGTTTTGCAAGATGAAAAGAATTCTGGAGATGGATGGTGATCATAGCACGACAATGTGAATGCACTTAATGCCACTGAACTGTTAAACATGGTTGACATGATAAATTTTGTGTTATAAATTTGATGGTAAGCATTACCATAACTTTTAAAAATTAAAAAAATAACTGGAAAACAATGATCTTTCATACTCTACCTCCTGTGACCAAAAATCTCAGTGACTGTGTTCCCAGTTGAAAAATCTCACCTGCCCAGACTCCCTTGCAGGACAGGGAACTGGGGGGGATGGAGGGATGGGGAGTGGGATGTTTTGGAAAAACTCTCATTCTCTTTATGAGATGAGAAAGGCTCAGCTGGTGCATACATTTCGCCTTCACCTTTTCCCTTATTTCTGTCCCTGGGATTAAAATGTAACACCTGGGGTTGAGTCAGCCATCTTGGCACTAAGAGAATAAATGCCACCTGTTAAGGATGCAGAGCAAGAGGAGAGAATCCTGGATCCCTGAAAGCTTCCTGAGCAGTTGCACCATCCTTGGACTTCTACTTCTTGACTCCCTTTCAGTGGGAAAAGTAAAATCTCCTTTTCATTAACACGTGTGTCAGGATGCAGGTGTGTGAAGCCAGATGATCCCAGAAGGGCCTGCCCTTTCCATTCAAGGTCTAGTCGGCCCTGGACTTCTCTCCATGGCAACTCCTCCACGTAGGCACCAGCCTGCATCACTTCAAGTTCACTCAAAGGATACAAGAATGATACGTTCTTGTATCATTACATTTATATATTTCTCCCAAATTGGGGGAGGGGGGTCCTTCTCTTGACCCCTACCTACATATTGATTTGATAGCCTTTGTAGAAAATTTCTATCTCCAGCTCCTCTGCTTACACTCTCTTTTAAGGCCAATCCCCTTAGGCACTTGTCTCACTCTAACAAACCTTCCTTTGAAGGCCACTAATGATGTCCACTCATGATGACCTGGCATTGCGGTCACCTGGCTTCAGAACCCCTCACTCCCCTAGCTCACCAGGCACCTTCTCCTTCTCCTTGCTCATCTCCCTCAACCTGAAATGTCTCATCCTCTTTTCTATCTAAACTCATTGTCCTTGGTGACTTATCTAGTCTCACCGAAATTACTTCCAATGGCTTCGAAATGTCTCTCTCCACCTCAGATCTCTCTCCCAAGTCTAACTTGTATATCCACCCACCTACTCAATATTGGACTTCTCATCGAAATCTCCAACTTAACACCAAAGCAGAATTCCTGATCGCATCCCACCCACTTCACACCCCAACTCAAACCGGCTCCAACCAACCACAGCTGCCACTCCTCTGTGGACAAACAGCACCTACAACTTTTCTGTCTCTCCAGACAAACATTTCAGAACCATTCCTGACTCCTGCCCACAATCCCATTAAACTGTCCACCAGCCATTTCTGCTCCACCTCCCAGGGATAACCGGACCTGACCACTCACCCCCTCCGCCTGCTCTCCCTGCACCTGTCGGGTCTTCACAGCTTCCCGCTGCACCGCCCGCTCCTTCCTGCCTCCTGGCCCATTCACCGCCAACCAGAAGCCAGAGGGTCCCACTGATGGGCTGTGGTGACCCTGCACTGTCCAAAGGCCGCGGTCACTGGGATGCTGGGAGGGGAGGAGGGAATCTGGGAGTGATGAAGGGAACGAAGCCCTAAACAAGAACCTTCAGTAATAACTTGGACCTGAGCAGCGTGACGGGGCGCACATGCTGCGTGGAGACTCCAGAGCGAGCCAGGCTGTCCCGACAAGAAGCCCACGGCGAGTTCAGCAGGTGGAAAAGCGACCGGCTTGCCTGATCCCTGCCAACACAGAGGAGCGTCGGGAGAAAACGAGGGAAATGTGTGCTTCCTGCCAGATGCAAGCTTGTTCTGGGCCCAGAGGAGGGCTGCTAAGCTGACATTGGCCTCTTTCATAGGAAACGGGGGATCTAGACACCCCTTTGAGCTGAGGCATGAAGGGCGGCCAGCACACAGAGTTGATGCAGAAGGAGCCTGGACAGGCATGGACCCCTCACCCCACTCCCAGATTCCCTCCTCCCCTTCCAGCATCCCAGTGACCACGCCCTCTGGACAGTGCAGACCCCGCTGCCACCTCTAGAGCCCCTGTGCTTGCTAAGAGAATGCTGACCTGGCTGGCAGCAGTGCCCATCCCAGGACAAGTCATAATTCATCTCAGCAGGTGACCGACCTCTTTCCCCTTTGCCAGTGCCCAGCTCTGGAGCGGGCACAAGGCCCAGTTACCGCCAAAGGGATAAGAGGTAAAGTGGGGGGAAGGGTTCCTGAGAAAGAGGGAACTCTATGAGTGAGAAGCAAACATCGAAGAAGCCATATCCCAGCTCTTTGCACCTCAGGCCGCCTGGCTGCAGAGCGCGTCCGGGAGGGTGGGACCACCCCACAGGCACGCTGGACAGCAGGGAGGGTGGGGTCAAGATAGAGGCTGGACTCTGAGGACCCTGCTGAACTGCCAAACCAACAGTGACCCTGCTCCCAACGGCTGTGGGCCGAGGCCCTGCTCCTTCCATGTTGTTCCTTGAGTCCCAGGACCTGCGAGCCTCCCGCTCACCTGGGCTCTGGCCGCAGGCCGCCTCAGGGTCCTGTGCAGTGGCCGTCACAGCACATGGCTCCCGCGGGACAGACTTGGGAGGGAGCAGCTCCCCCAGCGCGGGCTGGCAGAGGCTCAACCTGAGAGGCCAGGGCCCGAGGCCCACGCTGAGCCCCACGCCGGAGGGACGAGAACCGCTTTCCCCGCTGCTGGGCGGGTACAGCACTTGGAAAGCAGTGGGCGTGCCGAGCAGAGAGCAGGCTCGGGCCCTGGCTGACCCCAAAGGCCACTGCGTGGAGGATCCGCCCCCAGCGAGGCCCCGGGCATGACCAGCGATGCTTCCCCAGACCCTCGCTGCCTAGGATGCGAAAGCAAATTCCACCACATGTTCAAGTTAATTGCAAACATTTGCTGCTGTGGAGAACCCCATTTTTCAAGAGCCCACAGAGATCTGGTTACACCAGTGGCTGAAGCACCAACCAGCTCCCTTCGCTCGTGGAAAGCAGCAGGGCCACCGTGAGGTGCCACAAACTGTGGACAGGCCCGCACTCCCTCCTCCCTCCCGTCATGCCGTCTGTCCCTGCGTCACTGGCTCAAACCAATGCGTGCTCCAGGCCCGAGAGCGTGCATGCCTCCATCGGCACAGACCACAGCCACGGGGAGGGGGAAGACGGGGGGGTGGGGGGGGGGAGGGTGCGGACAGGCTGGGGGCTGCTGGCCAGGTTCCATGGTCCGGTGCTGAAGTAAGAGGCACAGAGAAACCCAGAGGCCCCGGGAGGCCCGGAGCAGCCAGGCCGGGTCCGTGCGGGGTCTCTGAGCGATCGTTATTGATGGTGTGGTTTAGGAAGAGGCCAGGGAGAGTGAACTGGGGGCTGACAAGGCCCTGGGCTCACGGCGCTGCCTGGGGAGATCCCCAAGCAGCATGAGGGGCTGGGAAGGAGGTGGGACTTAGATATTCGCGAACATTCTTCTACGGGCCACAGACAGGCATTTGTCAGCACAGCGCTGGCGGCACGAGGAGGAAACGGAGGGCTTTCGTGGCCAGCCCTGCGTCGCACCCACATCCCCCCAGTCCCCTGGGCTGCATTCCATGGTTTGGATTTGCACCAGCCCAGCTGGAGGCGGGCGAGGCCCCGTGGGCGGGCGGCGAGGACCTCGGCTGTGAGGCCTGGGCTCCTGCACTGCCCGGGGCAGGTCCTCCCGCTGTCACTCCAGCTTGGGAGGAGGGCTGTGTGAAGCCATCACCACCCAGCAGCGACCTGCCATGTGTGGGGACTCGTCCCTGGGCCCTTGTAAAGGGGAGCCACGTGGGTGGTCTGAAGACTGCAGCCTGCATGGCCAGCTTCACGGGGACCCCAACACCCCCAGCAGGCACCTCCTAACAGCCAGTCACGAGCCTGGCAAGTATATGCACACAAAGGCCATTCTCTGACAGATGCCACATGGAGCCACCGCGAAGGGGAGAGACCTGCCCAGAAAGTCAGGGCCCCTGGCTGGTCAGGGCCCTGTCTGGGCTCTGGTACAATGGACGCCCCTCCCCACTCCCTTGTTCTGTCTCTGCAGTGAATGTGCCCCGCACAGCCTGCAGCACATGGCTAAGTGATGGCTTGTCTGTAATAAACAAGCATTGTTACACGCACGCATCCTGAGTCGCTCATGCGAGGACACCAAGACGGCCCTACCGCAGGGTCCCAGGTCCAGCGCTGGCGCAAGAAAAGCCGAGGGACAGCAGGAGTGGCTGAGGCTTCCTGGTGAGGGGCCGGGGCCGCAGAGAGACGCTGCAGGCAGCGCCAAGGAAGGCGAGACACAAGACTGGCAGCGTCACACTCACCGAACGCTTATGCCCGAGGCACTCCTCCAGGTGTTCGATGGGTCCTGGGCCCCTCAGCACCACCCTGAGTCAGACACAATCAGCACCCACTTCCCAGGCTGGGGAGCTGGAGAGGTCCCCCACCCCGGCCCCTTCTCCCAGCCTGCCTGTGCGTGTAGCCCCAGGTCCCGGGAGCGCACACCTGCTGGGACTGGAGTGACCGTCCCCTCCACTGTTCGGGCCAGTTTTGTGTCTCACCACTGTGTCCCCTCATCAGGCCTCTGCACTACAGCCACGTGGGCTAAGAGCCCTCCACACGTGGTTCACGTCACCGGTTTTTGTCTGTGGGCCTCTCCCTGCCCTCTCCCCACACCATCCCAGGGAACGTTCCCTGTGTCCCTGGCACACAGGGCTCAGCACAAGCCCAGCTTGAGCGTGGATCCTGTCCGTCAGACCGGACGGGACTGGAATGACTTGAACTAATTTGGAGGAGAGGTCGGGGCGTGGATGTCAGGCTGACTGCCGAGCCAGAACAGTGAGAAATGACCCACCTTCCCTGCGCCAGACTCCGGGGGTGAGTCCTGACGGCGGACATCAGAGGCGGCAGCTGGTTGAGACGCCGCCACCTCCAGGGAGCCCGTGGGATGGTCTCCGGCCACAGCCTCGGGGCTGCGCGGCCCCCTGAAACTTTATGGCCCCGTTGCCATGGAGGTCGCGGATGTAACGCACCGTGGAGGCAAAGCTGGAAATGCCCAGAGGCGAGACTCTGGTGGGAACCCATTCAAGAGTGAGTTACTTCACCGCTCTGAGCCTCAGTTTCCCCACCGGTAACGTGGAGCTGACAACGCTGTCTCATGATGTCGTGGGGGATTAAACGCAGCAGCAGCAGGAGAGGAGAGTACCGGAGCACAGGAGGCCCTCAGTCACCGATAGCACACAGTTCCTGGCCTGTTCTGGACAATCAGTTAACCAGCAGGAAGGAAGGGCTGTGCTCCTGGCTGGGCCGGCGTAGGGGGTGGGGAGACCCTGAGCAGCTATGCTCCTGATCCTCTGGTCTGAGCACTCCTGGTGCCATGTATGTGTATGTGTACATGTGCACGTGCGTGTATGTGCATGTGCGTGTGCACATGTGCATGTGTGCGTGTGTGTGTGTGTGTGTGTGTGTGTGCGTGTCTTCCGCCCCATGAGTTTGAACACCAGCCAACCCCGAGAACGAGCGCAGACGGGGCCAGGCAGCGAGATAACCACAGCCGTGCTGGGACCGACGCTGAGGTTTCACAAAGGCAGGAGCGTGAGTGATGGGACTGCGCGAGAGGCTGGGGGGGCGGAGGGGGAGGATGAAGAGAACCGGAAGGAGTCTCCCAGAGCGAGCCATCCACACGGCCCCGGGAATGCGTGCTCGGGCCTCTGCCCAACAGAAACCCCCGGCCGCGCGTTCCCGAACCCTCCCTGCCCGCGTGCCCGTCAGGAGGCCTGAGAGCTCCGCCAGCCCCTCCCTTTCCGACGACAAGAGCTGGGACCTCAACTTTGGGCCCTTGCCAACAAGAGCTCTTCAATCATAAAAATGTTCCAGCAGACAGCCGGCCGAGAGCGGCCCTCGCCTTGCCCGGCAGGCTCTGGCACAGCCAGCCCCCTCAGTTTCCCCCCGCAGGCACCCGAGGGTCCCAGGAGGACCCCACACATGCGACTGATGGTGACATACAAGGCCCAGAGGCAGTGAGGAGGGGCAGAGGCAGGGGAGTCCTGGCTGAGGGGTGCTGAGCCTCCCAGGCCGGCCCCTCCAGTCAGTGACCCTCAGCAATGTGGGCAGCGTCTGAATGCGTGAGAAGCTGGAAGCAGGGATTGGGGAGGGGGTGGGGCACAGCTCTGGAGGCTTCTGTCTGACTGTTCGGGATGGGAAAGGTGCCGGGGGAGGGCTTCCCCTGGGGCCACAGGGAGCAGCAGGCAGGGAGGCGTGGCCAGCTGGCAGGGAGGTGGATGGGATGGCGACAGCAGGCCAGCATGGAGGGACCCTGCAAACGGGAGGGACTCGGGTCAGAAGGGGTCTGTGGGTGGCACATCTCCGCGATGAAGTTGTCTTGGCATCTGCCCGCCTCTCCACCCTCAGCCAGGGCTCACTCCCAGGAGCACCAGCTTCCAGAGGCCCCTCTGCCAAGCCTCCGCCCGGAAGAGGCGTTCCGGGGCCGTGCCAGCATCTGGGACGCTGTTGGGGCGCCGACAGGCTCTGCGGCCCAGGGTGACATCGTTCGCTGCGTCCTCCTCCTCAGACTCCCTCTCACGCGGAGAACGGTGTTCCTCTCTGCTCCACGGCACCCTGCCTCCCGTGGCCACCGCCTCTGGCCTCAGGCCTGGAATCCCTGCGCCACCCCCACCCCGGGCACGGCAGCACTTGGAATGCTTCCTGCCAGCGTGGCAGAGGAAGGGGCGTGTGGGTGAGAATGCAGCCCTCCGACTGGCTGGGCTCAGTGAGGAACTAGAGTGGGGTTCCCCAGGGGCCTACAAACCCCAGCGAGTGTACAACCTGTCCGTCAGCGCAGTGAATTTTGGGGAATAACTAGTAGCTAAGATATCAGTTACCTACAATCGTCAAATCCACGGGCTGGACACACACCTTCTAATGAGCCCTTAGCCCGGAGATACAAGCTGTGTCCACCCTGCAGACAGATAAACGGAGGCATAAGAGGCGGAGTGATGTGCCAAGGTCACCGAGCTCAGCAGTGGGCAGCTTCACCCAACCCCTGACTCCGAGCCCGCTCCAGCGCCCGCTGTGCTGCCCCCGCTCCCGTCTCGTCCTCCCTTCCACCACCTCCGACCTCTGACACGTGACTGTGCTTACTCAGGTTCGTGCCCAGGGACCTGGGCATGCCCCTGGCACCGGGGACCCTCGCAACGACTCCGAGAAAGAATGAAGGGTGGCTCAGCTCGCACTTCAGCAGCTTCCTCTTCTTCAGCCCAACCTCCTTCCTTCCTCCGACACCTCCAGACCCACGTCCTCCATCAGGTGTTTCAGCTCCGCCGGCCGCTGCGCGGGCTCCGTGTCTTCACTGTCCCTCCGGCCCCCCTCCATGTGATCTCCCAACCTCACGGCCCCATGAGCCCAGGCACCCACTCCACCGCTTTAGGACCGGCTCCTGGCGTGGCTGGCAGTGGGCAGGGGACAGGACAGGACGAGGTTCACGCACAGGCCCTGGGGACAGCACAGCGTAAGCCTGGTCCGGCAGAGGCCAGCAGGGTGGCATCGGCACTGAGGGCAGCAGCCGGGCCAAGGGTGGGCCTTGCTCTGTGAGGCCACAGGGATGCGCAGCCCCGGAGGACACAGCTAGAGGCCACCCGAATCTGAGGGCCCCGTGGGACTCAGTGACTCCCACGCAGACCCAGAGCTGCTCGCTCTGAATACAAACTCCCCAACCGTGTCCTAGTGGCTCCAGGGCCCGAGGGACACTAGCCTACGGCCCATCCAGCAGCCCTGGGTGCCCAGCTCAGCGCCCCTGCCCAACACCACAGCCGCATGCAGCTGTCCTCCCCCGGGAACCTGAGTTAACTCCACCTCCCTGCGGCCCTCCCAATGCCCAGCTCCTCTGCTCTCTCAGTACAGGGAGCCCGGCTTCCACGTGCCTCGGTTTCCCCTTTGGGGAATCGGGTCGGTGCCGCTGTGCATCCGTCGAAGGAGTGTATTGAACGCCCTCCAGAAGCGGCACAGGGAAAACCTATCCTCCCAACAGCGTCTCTGCGGCAATAAGAGTAATGTGCACTATTAGTTCCAACAAATGACCGCGCTCGGTCTGTGCAGCAGCCTCACTGCACAACAATAAACACATCAACTGCCCCCGAGACGCTCCGAGCAGACCCGGGCGGGAGGGGGGCGCGAGCGAGCCCTCAATGACCCTTCCCTCCCGCGGTCCCCTCTCCCCGGGGCGGGCAAGTGCTCGCTTTACTGCCTGGCAACCAGGCTGGGACTAAGCTTGCTAAAATATGAGTGTGTTTTTGGCTGGAGTACCCGAGAGCCCGCAGCCCTATGGAGAGAGAAAAATTGAACACACCAGGCCATGGCTCCAGAAAGGGGGCGAATCAGGCTTCCCGCGGGGCAGGCTGGGCCGTGGCATTCTTCGGATAATGCTGAACAAACCCCGAACAAAGGCGGCCAACCTAGCGGCGTGTTCGCAAAGTGTGTTCTCAGCAGATTCGGGCTCCCCGGCCCCGAGCGGCTCTGCGGCCCGGGTCCCACCCTAAGCGTCCCGTTTTTCCGCACAGCTCCCCTGTCTGAATTCCTACAGGTCCTGCCAATCAGAATTCCTCACCTCAGGCTCGAGGGGCCTGGCAACCAGGCAAGCGCTGGCGCTTTTAAACCTGGTTCCAGCCCCTGAAAACAGCGCCACCCCCACCCCAGACCTCAGGGACACTAGCCTACGGCCCATCCAGCAGTTTGTTGGAACTAACGCGTGGCTGAAGTTAAAGATGAGGGTGTGGGGCTCTGGATTCTCCTCCGTGCCACCTCCGATGACACCCTCATATTGTCTTGGCCCTGCCCTAGACTGCTCCCCGAGATCCTGGAAGTTCCAAGGTGAGGCTGTCATTGTTTTAAAGCCATGGTCACTGTTAGTACTGCCAGTGCTGGTGTGTCTGCGAGGAAGGCAGCTCGGGGGCCTGGCGGGGGTGGGGGTGGGTGGGCTCTGTGGTTCAGCCTGCCTTTTGATCGCAGAAGGTATAGGGTCTGGCGGCAATGGCGGAAGGCGTTTCCATATCTGACATCCCTATGGTGGCCACGTACTCCTCACCACCCCCGGACAACCTGCAAACTGGGCGGCCCTTCTGACACACAGTGGACAGTGGATCTGGAGGCCTGGGGACGAGACGGGGCCCGTGTGCAGACACCATCTGCAAGGGCACTGAGGTCAACGGCTTTCCGGCACCAGGAGGCGCCTCTCCACTCCAGGCGATGAGAGCGGACCCAGAGGCCAGGGCCCCACATGCCTGGTGACACCTGTGAGGGGGACGGGGCTCCATCGGGACCTTTTCTGCCCATGCAGCTCCCAGAGCCCTCAGGCTGAGAAGCAGAAAGCACTTTGGTGAGAAAGAAGATGCAGAGATGCAAGTTACTCCGTTTTCTGGAAAATCCCCCAAGCCTCTCCAGTTCTTACAGATGAGTGAGTGCGGCTGCCCAGATCCTGGCTGCAGCCGAGCAGGCACACCCAGCCCCTAACCACAGACCAGGCCTGGGAGCTACAAGCGGACTGCTCGCCGACGGCGGTCTGACAGATCTGAGATGGAGGACAGAACGACCGGGCCCCAGAGCTGGACAGTGGAGTGCAGGTCCACCCCCAGGAGACAGAGACCCGGTGGCTGGGGGCGAGGCCACAGGAACTCCCCGACCGACCTCAGACAGAGAGAACGCAGGCTTTAGGGATGACGGCTGCACTGTGTGCAAGGGGTGGGCGTGCCCTCGGCCACATGCACCCACAGGAGCCATGTCCGTCACATATGTGTGTGCGGGGTGCTCACTGCCCAGAATCCTGCCTGACCCAGGGATTTCCCATCTTTTCCATTTCACGGCACATAAGCTGATTAAACTTCTGCGGCACACCAAAAAATATACCTATTTTTTGTGTATACCCATCTGATAAAAAACTAGGAAAAATTTAAATTCATTCACACCGGGTAGCCATTGTTGTGTTGGTTGCTGGCATTTCTCTATTTGCCCGTGTAAGGGGAAGAGGTCAGTGCCCCTGGCTACGCTGCGTGTTTTAAAAGTCCTTGCAGCACAGGGTTGAGAATCACGGGGCTCACCAGTCGTCAATGTGCAGTAGTTACCTGCTGACTGACAGTGAGGCTGCTGGCTTTTAGATTATCTGCATAGCTTCCCGGTTTTCCGGGAAGGTGGAGGGTGGTGGGTTTTCCCCGATAAATCAGCCTCTTCCTCAGTCCCTTGTGATCAGGGGCCCGCAGGTGTGAGCCGGCTGATGGGGGTTTAGGAGCTTCAGTGCCTCAAGCAGCGGACAGGAGGGAGCACGTGGCCCGTCCCAGCCCAAGGCTGGCCGTGCCTGCTTCCTGCTGGACCCTGAACCCTGGCTCCTGGGCCTCTGCTCTTCCCTCTCCACGCATTCCACCCACGTCATCCGTTCAACCCCATGGTTTCCACCTCATCCACCAGCTGATGATCCCAAATCGCTGCCTCTGGCCACACCTCCAGCCTCCAACATCTCCACTGGACACGCAACACACAACTCACACCTATGTAACGTGGCCAAACAGAACTCTGTGCCGCACCCCATCTATTAATAAGTTGTCCACGTGGGCCAGTGGGGTGTGCGTCTGTGGAGTCACCTCTGTTCCTGTCTGTGCCTCACCCCCACGTCTGTGCCTCACCCTACTGTCTGTCAGCCAGGCCAGCTGACACAGCAGCAGGTGATCTGGAAACGCCATCGGAGCTCACTCCGGGGTGGCAAGCTCTCCAGTGCTTTCCCAGCGGATTTAGAGCAAAATCCAAAATCCTTACTTGAATTTACCCAAACTCTCTGCCTCTGTGTCCAACCCCCCGTCACACCACAGTCAGCGTCCGGCCATCTGCTCTGGCCACACCGGCTTCTGTGCCTCATGCTTGTTCACAACTGGGGGGCCATGTTTTCTGCCTGCCACAGCCACCTGCTCCCCATCACACAGTGGCCTCTGCTGGCACTCAGGTCTAGCTCCAATAGGCCCCCTGCCCCCACCCTGCAGTACCCATAGGTCACTGCTCCTCTGATCTGTGTCTCTACCCCTGGTCCGTCTCCTCCAGTCCAATGTAGCTCCAAATACTGTTCAAATGTATGTCTCTTCCAACCAACAAAGTACACACACACACACAGCCCCAGACATTCAGGTAGGATTCCCTCCTCATTCTCACCTCCCACGAAGCACCCTGTACCACCAACCTACCCGATAACGAACATCCCTTTGTTGCCAGGAGGCAGGAGAAAGACATCTATGTATATAAAAGCCTATGGGTATGTTCCGAATAACTGGAACAACCTGTCAACCAGTCGCTATGACAAACACTGACCACCAGAAGGCAGACGCTCAATGCAGGAGCTGCCTCTGGTGGTCAGTGTGCTCCCAAAGCCAACCTCTCATGGCTGTCCAACCTCCCACGGCTGGCCAGCCAACTTCCCATGGTCCCTCCCCCGTCCCTCTCCCTGGCCAGCAGATCAGCCCAGCCCCAATCGACCCAGCCCTGAAAGGAACGGGGCAAGATGACCCTAATCACAGGCCTAGGGACCCCACCCATGCACCGATTCATGCACCGGGCCTCTAGTTATTGAATAATCATCACATCCATAGGCAGGAAGTAAAGAGAAGATCCGAATTCACTCCCTCTCCCCCAACCTCCATCACTACAAACTGTCACTGTGTCCACCCAAACGTTGAAGAGGCAGGATCGAGATCAGAAGTCCTGGGTGTGTGTCCAGGTCTCAGCCCCTTACTACGTAGGGACGAAAGCAAGCAGCCTCCTGACCACGCTGTGTTTTTCTCAGCGGTCAGGTGACCTGCCCGCCTGTCAGCATGTGACACGCACAGGAGAGCCGCCGTCTGCACGGTGTGCACCCTGAGCAGCGCCCGGGCAGCATCACTGAGACAAAGGGCATCTGTGACAACTGCAGAAGCCCACCTGGTCCCCAATGTCACTGATAACTGATCGCCTGGCCCTGTGTGCGCGTGTGTGTATGTGCGAGTGTGTGTGTGTGTGTGTGAGTGTGTGAGTGTGTGTGTGGGTGCATGCATGTGTGTGAGAGTGTGTGTGTGTGCATGCACGTGCGTGTGAGTGTGTGCATGTGTGTGCGCGTGTGTGCGTGTGTGCGCGCACGTGTGTGTGTGTGTGTGTGTGTGTGTGTGCGCGCGCGCTGAGGTTGGACTAGGAGGGGGATGGAGAAGGCCTGCTAAAGAGGAACTTGAAAGGACGCATCTCCCCGCACACACGGGCTCACTGGTAGCCAGGGCTCCTGGGAGGAGGCCGGGTCAGAGTGGGTTACGGCCCACAGCATAGGCCGCCGGTGCATGCCTAGCCCTCCAGGGAGCTGCCCTCTGACCTGAGCTGGCGATACTGGCGAGCAGGGCCTCTTACACTTTCCTTCTCTGGGGAGAGCGCTTGTTTTCATCAGGATTTATGGGTGCGTCTGCCGAGCGCAGGCAGGGATGCCAATGCCTAGCTCTCAGTTGGACGGCAGGTGTCCTGTCTCGTGAGGAGTGCAGGCGGAGACACGGGGAGTCCAGATTTCTGACCAGCCTGTGCGGCCACCAGCATGGGAGCCACAGCACCAGCAGCTGTTGCCTTCAGGACAGCCAGGAGGCCTCGGTTTCTCCATCTGTGAAATGGGTGACGGGAGACCTGGAAGCTGACCTTGGCAAGCTCTGGCACTGAGGAAGGGCTTGAGGTTCGAAAGAACGTCATTTATGCCTCAGCCAGGTGCCCACCGTGACGTTCCTAAAAGATCAAATGTGGTTCCCTGACCTAATGAATGTGGCCCCGGCACAGGCTCTCCAGCCTGGACACAGGGACCCACGCGGAGAGTGAGAGAATTCCCCCTCCGCGTCACAGGCAGGGCCCATCACACACCTGAAGGATCCTGGGAACGAGTCCTGGGGAAACTCTGGCCTCTACAACCCACCCAGGATGGGGCTGTGTGGACTGGGAGGTGGCTCATCCATAAAATGAGATGGCATGATCCCGGTTTCACCCCCCTCCCCTCAGTCCTAAACGCCGATTCTGTAAGTCTGGTTCTCTCCACGACACCCACCAAACCAGGGCGCACTGAGGGAGGCGGGACAGCCGTGCAGACCAGTCTGGCCTGAGAGCTGCTCTGGTCTCCGGGGCCTGAGCCCAATCCTCTGGCCCAGAAGACGGAGGCTCAGTCTCCAAGGTGAGTGCACGCGTGCAGCTTCCTCTGGGGATTAGCACGGAGCCATCGAGGACCAGCTGTCCCATCGCCGCCAGGAGAAGGTTCCGGGGCTTAGGCGGGAAGTAGGAACTGTCCCCAGCCAGGAGGGGTGACGTGGCCAAGGGTTACCAACAGGAGCGGGGTAAGCTCCTTTTCCACACGCCTCTGTCGACTGGGTGGGCCCTGGACCATCTGAGGGAGCTCAGTGGTGTGGGCTTGGAGTGGGGAGGAGGGGCAGGGACTCCAAGACACCCCACTTCACCAGCCAGGTGATGGAATAGCTGATTAGAAAAATGCAGCCCCTCGCCTTGGCCAGTAGGGAGGACATGGGTTTTATCCAGACTCAAGGTCTAAAATAGAAGGAGGCAGGGCCCCCAGCTGTTGTGCGGCGGGAGGGGGGAAGCAGAGGGGACTGGTCTGTTGTCCAGGACTCAGGCTGCCTCCTGCATTCATCTCTCTCTATCTATCCCTCTCCCTCTTCCTCCCCCTCTCCCTCTCTGGGTGATTGTGGACAAACTACTTTAAACCCCTAAACCTTAATGCGTTCATCTGTAAAATGGGTTCAATGTTCCCATATTGAAGGGTTCTCGTATCTTGTAACAGCACCAGTTGTGTAGACGGTCAGTGAGTGCCCAAGTGTCCGTCTTCCCTCCTGGGTCCGTGCAGGCGGTGCCAATGGGCCTCAGAATTCCACCCAGAACAGGAGCTGGGTAGACTGGGTACCGGTCCCCTGGCTCACTCCAGGATGGACCCTCGGCCCGTCTAAATCACCCCCACCTGGGCCACCAGGCTCACAGCACCCGAAACCAGAATCTGAGGTTCCACACTCGGCTTTGTCCCAATCATGTTACTTTCACTCCCTGTGCCTCGGTTTCCCCCAGCGGGGAAGTGCTCCCAATCACCGAGCACTAAAATGAGCACTTCCTGCTCTCCTTTACCTTGGGGAGCCGGGGGGGGGGGGGGGAGGAGGGGGGGCTGCTGAGTCATTTAAGGACCCGAGGCTCCAGGACTCAGTTCAGCCTCCCAGCCCGTTTTCAACTCCGCCAAGAGGTGTTCTGTGCTCTGGCAGGCTGTGTCTAGAAATGGTGAGAGAAGACTCAGGGTAACATCACACAGTACAAGACGTTTGGTGCTGGAAGGAACCAAAGATTCGGAAGTCATGCCGAGTCCCAGTGACCTCCTTCAGCCCTCACATCCCTGCCTGCCCCTCACCCTGCTGGTCAGAACCCAGGAGACAGCCACACGGAAATTGGCAATAGGACTAGATAACAGGAAAAGTAAACCAAGGCCGCCCACTGTGTTTGTTCTGCTAACAGGAAGCTGCAGGAGCTTCAGAAACGCAAACGGTGGGTGGTCTCGTCCACACCCAGTCTGCCACCTCGGGCAGCATGGGGTGGGCTTCCTTCCACAGAAGCCACCGGGTCGGCCCGATCCACCGAACCCTCAAGGTGCTTCTGGGGCAGAACATGACCGGGGCCTGGAGATCCTCCTCGCACAGGAGGGCCCGTCTCTCGGGGCTCCAAGCACTGGCCTCTCCCACGCTGCTGCGGGCGGGAGCCTGGATGGCATCCTCCTGTAAACAGGCAGCCCGGGTTCAGAACGGATTGTGCCCCAAAGCCATGGTGGGTGAGGCTGCGAAAGGCAGACCCCGTGCCTCCCTGGGTCACACCAGAGCCGGGCGCTCCAGCTCTGCATCAGCACCGGTGGGGCAGGCCCTCGCCCCCGCCCCGCCTTCCAGGGCCTCCCGGAACTGCCCTCCCCTACCCCCAGGCTGCACCCCCAGGAGCCCCACGCCTGCCCTGGGGCCATCAACAGCCTCCAGGCAGCCTGGCCGCCAGATGCACTGGCCCCACCGTCATCCACTTCCAAAATGGCTTTGCCAGAAAGAAAAAGGAAAAAACCCTAACTAATGACAACAAATGGGCAGATGGCTCTATTCCTCTAACACTGCTTCCATGTCGGAAAGCGGAGTAGCAGACCAGCCCCGACCCGGCCGCCCAGCAGCCCGGCAGGCCTGTCCAGGGCGTTCTCCCCACGGTCCCCGAGTGGTGGCCCCGCTGGAGGGACAGCGTTATTCATTAACTTCCTGTATGAAAACCGAGTAATAAACCGCAGTGGGTTCGGCACATCAGAGGAGGGTTCACCCTCCTCCTGGCACCAGGCTAGCCGGCCGCACTCCGCCCCAGAACAAACACGGCTAGCCCGCATTATTACATGGAGATAACGAAATTCACGGCCATCCAGGGGGTGACACGGAGGAAGAGCTGAGAGCATGGGGAGCCGGTGAGGCAGGCAGCCCCAGCGATCCCTCCCAGCCCTGTGATTCCAGACCACGCACAGAGATCGGGGCAGAAAGGTGTCTGGAGATGAGAAGTGTTGTGTTCCTGTGACCAGCGGGGAGCGAGCCGTCGCCCCTGTAACAGCCACTTAGCTCTGATCTCCCCCCAGGGGCCGACGTGTGAGAGCCGCAGGCAGCTGGCCCCTCGCAGGGGCTGTGCCGGGAGCCCGGGCGGCGGGAGGCTGCCTCGGACAGGGCCCCTGGGCTGGCCTGCAGGCAGCGAGACATGGTTACAGATTCCAGGTCTGGGGGGACCCCGCATCTCCTAGGTTACAGCTTCCAACGGTGTTTCCTTTATTACAACATAAAAGGTGTGTTCTCCAGGGACTGCTCACACATCTGTACGAGGCCAGCGTGTGTGTGTGTGTGTGTGTGTGTGTGTGTGTGTGTGTGTCCACGCTCAGCGGCAGCCGCAAGCATGACCCAGCTCTTCCAGGAACCTCTCCGACACGTCAAACGCTCACACAGGCCCGTGTCCAGGCAGCCGGCTGAGCAGGCGTGTGCTGGGCATCGGAGGCAAACAGTCTCAGGACTCTAATTAATAAAACAGGAATTTCCTTTAGATTCAGCTCCATAAAAACCACCAGGTAATATCCGCTGGCAGCGTGAGCCGCCGGAGCCAGCAGCTGGGCTGAGTGGACAGAGCAAATATGTCTGCCCTCCCCCACACACACACCCCTGCCCAGGGCATCTTTAAAACCCCCGCCCCACCTCCGGCCTCCGCTGGGCCCTCACCAGTCCTTTGTGGTCCCCGAGGGAAGGTGTGGCCAGGTGTCCATCTGGAGTCGGAAGTGGGTGGGGTATTGTCGATGCACCTGAAACCCCCACCCAAAGCCAACGAAACGTGTGCTCCGCCCCTCGTCTGGCTGCTGATGAACCTGGGAGCCAGCAGCCTGGACACACGCACCAACACAGTGAGACCGGGAGGGCCTGGGTGCTCTGAGCACCCCAGCGGGCTTCGGGCCCCTTGTCACCCAAGCCTGGCCACGAGGCTGCGGAAAGTGCCCTGGACCTGACGGGGAGGTGATCCGACATTCCTTCTTTGAAATGTCGCCAAGTCTACCTGGCCTCCAACACCACCTGCCACTCCCCAGCACACCTGAGGTCACTCCGCGTGCAGTCATGTTCCCGGTCCGTGTCCCGGACCTCAGAGCTGACCATGAATGCTGAGTGTCACTGCATGCTCAGGGTGGAGACAGCCACCGCACACGCCGGTTTTCACGGGTGATTCTCATGCATGTAAACCAGAGGGATGGAGTTCCCTCCGTCTTCCCTCCTGTACTGTATCTGTTAAGTTCATACCCAGTTTCTGCATAAGGCCTCCAGCTTGGGCGCCTGCGCCCAGTTAGAACAGGTGGAATGCCTGCAGTCTGAGTGTGAGACGTAGGGTGTGGTGGGTCCCTGCACACTGCAGGGCACGCTGTGCTAACACTGCGCCGGCACTTCCAGCTGCACCCTGTGCTCAGCAGCTCAGCAGCTGGCGGCGCGGCACCGGCCTCGGTCCACAGCACAGGCCTGGGCCCTGAAGGGCACACTGAGGGGCATGACCCAGAGACTCCGCTTCCCAGGCACGACCACCAGACGCAGAAGTGGCCGAAGAGAGTGAAGTGGCAGGTCTGCCCTGGGTTAGAGGTGGAGAGGGCTCACAGCCGGCCTCGCTTCGTTCCATCTTCTGGGCCCCTCGTGCATCGAGAAAACTGGGTGGGTGAAGTGGCGATGCCCTCAGTGTGGCCAGGAGTCCCCCTGAATTCAAAGTAATGCAGATGCCAGTTATAAAGGAACAAAACGTATCAGCAGGACAGAGCCATGGGAGGGAAGACCTGACCCATCGATTCCTTCCAGAGAGTGGGTGACAGACGGTTCTCAATTCCCTCCTTGTGGTTCTTTTCCTGTGTTCCAAATTTTCTATAATAAACATGTAGCCCTTTTATAATCAGACTAGAGGCTGGTGCATGAAATTTGTGCACGGGGGGGGGGGGGGGGGGTTCCCTCAGCCCAGCCTGGACCCTCTCCAATCCAGAATCCCTCAGGGAATGTCCGACTGCTGGCAGTTGGATATCCTTCTCACAATCTGGGACTGCTGGCTCCTAACTGTTCATCTGCCTGCCTGCCTGATCGCCCCTAACTGCCCCCCACCCTGCCAGCCTGATCACCCCTAACCACCTCTGCCTGCCCCCTCACTAACCCCCCTGCCGTCCTGGTTGCCCCATGCAGCCTGCTGTTTGGTTGTTACTGTGAGGGCATTGTGACCAATTTGCATATTGCCCTTTTATTAATATAGATATCATTATATTTTAAAGAGAAATAACCTAATCATATCACCTCGACAAACCAGAAGTTTCATTTTTCCCTGGGCTCCTAGATATAAGCACGCAGCCCTGCCAGACCAGGACATCCTGTCAATGTCGCCTAACATTCCACACCCTTGTGTGAAAGAGGCGGCATCTGAGTCCTCCAGGAAGGCGCTGCCCTGAAAGGAGAGGTCCTCCTAGTGCCAGTTCTCACCACACGCCCAGGAGGAAAGCATGCCCGAGGGGAGGCGAGGCGGGCATGAGGCGGGCGGCAGGAACTCGCGCACGGCACTGGGAGGGGAGAAGTGAAGTGTGGGACTGGGCACAGTCCAGGCTCTGTCCTGACCTACAGGACTCTGTCAACTCTGCTCTCATTCAAAGGGTTTCTTCGGCCAGAAAAGGTGGGTCAGAAATAGCTGTGACCTTTAGAGAAATGATTAAGGATCCAGGTGAGCAATCCCACTCAAGACACATCTGGAAACTGATCCAACTAACTGGCTTGTGAGTTCCTTTAAGTTGCTCAAATACACACAGACACACATTTATAAGGGACACACACTGGGAAGGCACAGCCCCTCTCTTATAAATTAATGCCCAAACTTCTTCCCAGGCTTCAGAGAATTGCCGGAGCAGCCATATGGTCCACGTGGCCAGCGAAAGTGCATTTTCCTCCCAGAGCAGAGCTGATGCTGTCACAGCCGGTCCTCTGTGTCCGCAGGGGATTCAGAGCCCCCTGGACACCAACAGCCCAGGGGGCTCGGGTCCCTCCTATCAACTGGCTCTGTATGTGCCCCACACTCATTGTCCCTATATTTTAATACATTTTTATCCTCTTCTGAGCACATGGTGGGTTTTTGTTGTTGTTGTTTTAATATATGTTTATTGATTTCAGAGAGGAAGGGAGAGGGAGAGAGACAGAAACATCAGTAATGAGAGAGAATCATGGATCGGTTGCATCCTGCATGCTCCCTACTGAGGATTGAGCCCACAACCCAAGCGTGTGGCCCTGACCGGGAATTGAACCGTGACCTCCTGATTCATTCAGCCACTGAGCCACGCCAGCTCGACAGAATATGGTGTTTTTTAATTGATTTTAGAGAGAGAGGAAGGGGAAAGAGAGAGAGAAACATCAGTGATGAGAGAGAATCATGGATTGGCTGCCTCCTGCATGCCCCCTACTGAGGATCAAGCCCACAAACCAGCAGTTGAACACCCCTCTCACAATCTGGGTTCTAGATGGAGGTCAGAATGCCTGGGCACCCAGCCAGGGCCAGAGCCAAAGAGCATGGAGGCCTGGCTGCAAGGACATCACTGACACGGGTCCACGGGGGACCGGAGGGGGACAATCCTAGTGGCCTGTGGCCGGGGTCACCTCTCCTCACAATGTCCCAGAAGGAAGCAAGGCCGCCTTCCTGCCCTGAGTCCCCATGACGTCCCCGACAACAAGGGCAGCCAATGGCCTCACAGGGTCCCGGCAGCCGCCAGCAGTGACGGGAGGAGCGGCTCCCACTGGGCCCGGGTAGGAAGATGACATCAGCACCATGGGAAGCGTGTCCACAGGGCAGGGACCCCGGCACCTCTGAGAGGCTGAGCTGGTGACAGAACCGTCCGGTGTCATCCTCCCAGCAACGCCCGGCGGAGCTGTCCTTCTCCAGATGAAACGGTGCCCAAGGGCAGTCCTTAGACCGAGACGTCAGCACCGCCAGGTCCTGTGCCAGTTCAGCCCACACTCCTCCCCGCCTGCTCACGGGAGGGCATGGCCGGGCACGGGCATGCCCACCTGGATGCACACCAGCTTCCCTCCGGGTGTTTCCGAGCCACAGGGAGAGGGAGCGCCCTTGGTAAGGGGACCGGGCTCACAACGAGCATCTGCTCGACAGGGCCTGTGGCCTCTCCGTCCTCACAGCCGGTCCCAGCTGCGTGGTTCTGGGGGATCGGGCAGGGAGGCCCCCGGAGTCCCCCTCTCCCTGCCGAGCTGCCTGCCCGCCACGGGGCCATGTTCTCCACCACGGAAAGCCGAGTGCCACGGGTGGAAGGAATCCGCTTCCTAGAAGATATTACATCTTCCAGGGGCGGGAGCGGGGGGTGGAGGCAGGAAAAGGGAACCAAAGCCTCAACAAGTAACAGCAGCGAAGAGCCTTCCACAAAGGCTCGTCCGAACGACGGACCAAACCACCGGGTTCAGTGGAAGGTGCCGCACACCGAGTTCCCGGGGCACATCGGCCACGGAGAAAAGGCACATGGAGCGGACCTCACTTATGATTCGTTTCAGGAAGTTCAAGCGTTTCCCTTGGAGCTTCTGCATGTCGGACTGATGACCCGGCAACCAAGAACCACACCGGGAAAAGGAAGGGATTCTGAAGCTGTACTGCCAGCAACTGCCAAGCGGTGCCGTCAGCCCCTCCGACTGCTGCTGCACCTCCCCAGTCCTTCCCCGTCCCCCAGGCCCGCCCGAGCCTGGCCTGCCCCAGCATGGCTGTCAGTCCCTGGAGTCAGGCACAAAGACTGGCTGCTCGAGAACCTTCTGAGGGGCGAGGGCTGCTGCGTCAGACTCCTCGGAGACCCCTGGGAAGAGACAGGCGTGGAGACTCTGGGTCACTGGGATTCGCGCTCAGCATGACACCAGCGGGCGGGCGGGAGCAGGCAGTCTCCCTCACAGCCCAATCCTGGGACCCTCACAACTCTCCGTCCATATCCTGCTTCTCACCCCACCACAGCGATCTCAGCTGGCCAGCCCGCCGTCAGCCATGCTCAGGGCCTCGGCCTGGTGCAGGGCTGCCACCTAGCTCCCCCTGTGGCAGGGGCTTTCTCCTCCCTCGTGTCCCCTCCGGTGGGGACAGCTTGCAGGGCCTTCCTCGGCAGTTCCCCAGACACTCAGGAGAGCGCCCGGTCCCTCTTCTCCCTCAGAGCCTCGCCCTGACCGGGGAAGCCCTGGCTGCCCTCCTCCCTCACGCCTGGTTTCCCAGTGCAGAGAACTGCCAGCGAGAGGGCTCCCCGGCCCTTTCGGGGAGCCTGCTTCCTGCAGCAGACAGGAAGCCCTCGTCCACGCCCACGGCTGACCACGTGCAGCCCCTCCTCTGCCCTCCCCGTCACCCCCTCCCCGTCATCCCCTCCGCTCCCCGCAGCTCCCGGAGCCTGCGGGCCTGCCACAGCGCGGAGGAGACATTAAAAACGAATTGCAGCACCTT
This sequence comes from Pipistrellus kuhlii, assembly GCF_014108245.1. Lineage (NCBI taxonomy): Eukaryota > Metazoa > Chordata > Mammalia > Chiroptera > Vespertilionidae > Pipistrellus > Pipistrellus kuhlii. The sequence continues at coordinate 545,006 of NW_023425493.1, forward strand.
TGCTCAGCTGTAATTTGCATTTTATTTGCACAGGACTATGTTATAGAAATGCCCAGACCCCCCCCCCACGCCCCCAGACCCCCGGCCCCCTGGCCCCGTCCCAGATCCTCCTGGTCCCAGAACCAGCCCAGGCCGCCCACGGGCAGGCGGGCTGCAGGCAGGTGGCACCAGCCAGCTCCGCCCAGAAGCTCCGGGTGGCAGCCGAGGGGCGGGAGTCGCTGGGCAATGGGTTCTGATCAGGAGGAACTGCAGCCCAGATTGCTATTTTCCTTCCAAATGGACTCAGACTGAGACGCTCCTCGCTGCCCACATGCAAACATGCACGGACCTCACAAAGCCGCCGTCTCAGGACCAGCTTAACACAATCCCGCCTGTGCGGCCGGCAGCCACCGTGCCATCTGCGGGCACCTTGGGGGCGTGTTAATATCCTTCCCCGGCAAGGGGCTCTCCTCAGCTCCGCTTCCCCCAGGCCGCCACCTGCCTGGGTCCCACCTGGCACCTGTGTGATTGAACAGTGCACCACCACACACCACACACCATATACCACACACCATATACTACACGCCACACACCACATACCACACACCATATACTACACACCACACACCATATACCACACACCATATACTACACACCACACACCATATACCACACACCACACACCACACACCACACACCATATACTACACACCACACACCGTATACCACACACCACACACCACACACCACACATACCTCACACAGCACACACACCACACACCACACACCATATACCACACACCACATACTACACGCCACACACCATATACCACACACCACATACTACACACCACACACCATATACCACACACCATATACTACACACCACACACCATATACCACACACCACATACTACACACCACACACCATATACTCACACCATATACTACACACCACACACCATATACCACACACCACACACCACACACCACACACCATATACCACACACCACACACCACACACCACACCATATACTACACACCACACACCGTATACCACACACCACACACCACACACCACACATACCTCACACAGCACACACACCACACACCACACACCATATACCACACACCACATACTACACGCCACACACCATATACCACACACCACATACTACACACCACACACCATATACCACACACCATATACTACACGCCACACACCATATACCACACACCACACACCATATACTACACACCACACACCGTATACCACACACCACACACCACACACCACACATACCTCACACAGCACACACACCACACACCACACACCATATACCACACACCACATACTACACGCCACACACCATATACCACACACCACATACTACACGCCACACACCATATACCACACACCATATACTACACACCACACACCATATACAACACACCATATACTACACGCCACACACCATATACCACACACCACACACCATATACCACACACCATATACTACACACCACACACCATATACAACACACCATATACTACACACCACACACCATATACCACACACCATATACTACACACCACACACCATATACAACACACCATATACTACACACCACACACCATATACCACACACCACACACCATATACCACACACCATATACTACACGCCACACACCATATACCACACACCACACACCATATACTACACACCACACACGATATACCACACACCACACACCACACACCACACATACCTCACACACCATACATACCACACACACACACACACACCACCACACACCATATACCACACACCACATACTACACGCCACACACCGTATACCACACACCACACACCACACACACCTCACACAGCACACACAACACACACCACACCACACACACACACCACACACCACACACCACACACCACACACCACACATACCTCACACACCATACATACCACACACACACACACACACGCACACCACACCACACACCATATACCACACACCATATACTACACACCACACACCATATACCACACACCACACACCACACACCACACATACCTCGCACAGCACACACACCACACACCACACACCATATACCACACACCATATACTACACACCACACACCACACCACACACACACACCACACACCACACCACACACACACCACACACCACATACCACATACTACACACCACACATACCTCGCACAGCACACACGCCACATACCACACACATACGACATATCACACACCACACATACCTCACACCACACATACCTCACACACTATACATACCACACATACCTCACACACCACACACCAATTACCACACACCACATACCAAAAACCACATGTACCTCACATACCACACACACACACACACACACACACACACACACGGCAGCCTGCCAGACCTGGGAGACCCTGGTTCTGTCGCTAACTTCTCTGCTCGCTCCGCACCCCGCTAAGGCCCTCCTCCCTGTTGACACAGACAAGCAGCATCTAAGCTGACGGAATTTGTGTTAAAAAAACAAAAGGTGCGAACCCCTTTGCTAAAAATGGACCCGCAGTGTCAGAAACCACAGCCAGGGGCCAAGCCAGTCCCTCAGAGGAGGACAGCCAGGCCGGCAGGGGCACAGGCACAGGGGGAGCTGAGGACACACATCAAGGACTTCCGCCTTCTGCCTTTGTTCTCCGCGGCCAAGGGACCCTCCCTGGAGCCACGGGCTTTCTCACGGTGAAGATCAGGTGAGTTATGGCTCTCGGGGAAGAGGGGCCGGACCAAGTGAGGGGGGGCACCCAGAGATCTCCAACACCTGCATCTCCCTCCACGCGGATGAAGCCGGAGGCCCACGGGCCCCACCACAGCGAGGTGTCCTCCCTGGGCCCCCCACAGGCTGAACAGCAGCACAGGCGCCGACGCCGCCCAGCTCCCCACACTGTCCTCCACAGAGAGGGGCTCTGAGTGCTTGTGACCTGCTCCAGCCTGACCCTGACCCCCTGGACAGCGAGGCTCCGTGTCCTCCACCACCCTTTCATTTGTGTTGCTCTATTTTTTTTTCATCTATCTTTATTGTTGAAAGTATTACAGAAGCCCCTGTCCCCCTCCACCCTGCACCCTCTCCACCCTGCACCCCACACATAGGCCTTTGCCACACCATGGTCTGTCCGTGGGTTGCTTTCGCTCTCACCTGGGTCCCAAGATGAATAGGGCAACAATATGACTGAATTTCTGGCCATCACTGCCCACTGAGCCGCCCAGTGCCTAGGATAGATAATCTCCCCATGAGCCCTGACCCTTAGCGGAAAGAGCCAGGAGGGCTCTCTCTCCAGCCACATGGAGGTGCGCTGTCGGGTGAGCCGCTGTTTTCTTAAAACGCAGAGCTGGTCCCTCCCTCCATCCCGGAGTGCAGACCCGGGGGCAGGGGCCCGGGCCCACTCTGGTGTTAAGCGTGGTTCTGGAGCTGCTCAGAATGGAGGTGAAGCCAGGCTCCATTCTTTCTAACTGGTCACCCTGGCCTCGGTTTCCTCATCTGTGAAATGGAACAGCAGTGGAGCCTGCCTCCTGGGAGGTGGCGGGTGGGGTGGCTGCCTCTGCCCACCCCCGCCATCAGCAGGTGTCTGCTCCAGTCCTGTGGAAGCTGTGCCCCCACCTCCTCGCTGCCCAGCGCGGGCAGCACGCAGAGTGGACGGTGAGTGAGACCGGGCTCAGCCCGAGACGCTGCGATGACCCCACTGGTCTGTGCATGCGGCCGCGGGAACGAGAACTCCCTGTGGCTTCACGCGAGGGACTCGGCCGTGTGGGCCAGACGGGCCACGCTTCCCTCCTCCTTCCAGAAACAGCAGTGAAACAAATGGCAGGAAATCATCCTGCTGACCAGCCGGGCGCGGTGCTGGGCGTGGAGAGAGAGCGGGAGAGCGAACAGGGAGGAAGAGACAGAGGACGTGAGAGGGGAGCTCCGACTTCCCTGTGAAAACCCCTCCGGCTCCACCGTGGGCCTCATCACTCCGTCTGCCCAACCCTCACCCGCCCGGTTCCAGCACGGCTGAAAGCTTACAGACCTGGCTGTCCCGAGACGGGAGGCCAGTCCACAGAGGCTCGGAGAGCCGCCGAGCCAGACAGGAAGACAGACAGGAGCGACGGCTCGGCCAGGCCCACGGACGCTGTGCAACCCGAGGCAGTCGTTAGCCACACGCCCAAGACTTAGGTAAATGCCAGCAGCCAGACCTCGTCCCGGGCACCTCCGCGCAGGAGCTCGGCGGATGCGCAGCACGTACACACGTAACAAAGACGCCAGCTGATTCCCGGCACCTCCAGGCCCTGCCCCCACAACCGTCCGCCCGCATCCACAGCTGCCTGGGCACCGCACACCTCCACTCCCGTCCACCGAGCCCGGCCGGGCGCGGGACCCAGAAGGGGCCTGACCAGTCCCAGCATGCACCTCGTCCGAGCAGCTGTGTCTGAACATGTGGGCTCAGGTCTTCAATGAGAACAGCCTCTAAGTCCGGCGCACTTTAACTTCCAAAAAGTCAGCAAAGGCCACCAACCGCGTCACCCAGGCTGCTCTGCTCCTCGCTGGTCCTGTGACATCGACCCCAGACCAATGCCAGAGGCTGAGCAGAGAGGGGCACCTGGAACCTGCCCTCAGCACCTGAGAACGGGACGCCCTGCAGAGCGGACCCCCGCCGTCTGGCACACCAACCACGGGGCCACAGCCCGGTCCAGGCACCGCGACGGCGAAGGGAGCACAAGGGGCGGTGAGACAGCTCTGCAGGCAGCAGGGCTCGGACACGCCTGGTGCAATGGCTATGGGTCACTGCGAGGCATCTGGTCAGAACCGAAGGGAACAAGACCGCCCGCCAAGGTCAAATAGGAAGGACACCGAATCTCTCCAGCCACGCTAAGTACCTACTAGGATTCACACTTTCCCAGAAGCTGCACGGCTAGTCCTCAAACAATTCTATAAAATGGTCCCTGTCACCCCCATTTTACAGGTGAGGCCATCAAGGCTCAGAAAGGTTCAGTGGCTGACGAAAGCCATGTGGTTTGCAAGTGGCCACATGGTGCAGTCCCCACGCTCACAGCGGGATCTGTGCCTGAGAGGGTGGCTGTGGCCCGTGGAGACGGAATCCCAGGCCGAGCACACAGCCCTGACCCTCGGCCTCGGACACGCAGACACAGTGTTGCTCTTTGGGCACATGCATCCTGGGGCACACCCATCCTGGGGAACACGCATCCTGGGGCCCACGCATCCGAGAAGCACCTCCCGGCGGCAGTGGGCCCTGCCCGCCGGAGGGCTCCTCCCGGGCTGCGGACGTGGCTATTATTATGGATGATGCTTGGAGAGGCTCACGGCGTCTCAGATTCTAGGCCGGCTGGTCCCCTTTGGAAAGAGGAGCCGCTCATGGAAAAACCTCCCTTTCCGTCCTGCGTCGAGACATTCCTCGGGCGACTGGAGGGGAGCCCCTTCCCCAGGCCGCCGCCATTTGGAAGTGATTACGGCGGAGATGCCCTGACAGCGTGAATGATGCCGAGGGCTCGCTCCTGGATGCGAGCGCTGGCCGCGCGGCCCCACCCCCCACCTTGGCACACGCCGCTGCCGAGCGCCTCGAGTCCCACGTGGACGCCGATTTCCAAGGCTTGTTTCTGATGCAGGGATCAACGTTAATCACAAAAACCTGGCAGGGAAGGCACCTCTGTCTCGCAAGAGCCCCCAGTGGCCAAGCCCAGGACGTCCTGGTGGGGGGCAGCGGGCAGACTGTCGGCTCATTTGTTACCTCTCGCCCGGGATGCACGGGCACCCGTGAACCCCTCCCAGGCCTCTGCCTCGGATCTGACAGCAGCAGCAGCTGTCTGCACGGTGCCTTCGGCCCCTCTTCCTGGAGGGCCCCCCAGCCCAGCCCAGCCCACCCCATCCTTCCTGCAGGTTCAGCTCCTGCTCAGCTTGGGGTGACGGGAACCCGGTAAGGCCTTCTGCAGCTTCCCCAGAGAGGAAGCCCCAGGCAGTGGGACCTGACCCAGCCAGGTGTCCAAGGAGACGGTGAGCCACCTCTGCAGAGGTCCCCGCGCGCGCGTGCGATCCAGAGAGGAGTCCACCGCCGCCCTGAGAAACTGCCCTGCCTGCAGCTCCCACGGCCCGGTCAGTCGGTCAGAGACACTGCGGGTGAGGGCAGTCCTCCTGCCAGCCCAGGTGGGTGCCAAAGGAGGCACGCTGCGGCCTGTCAGTCACTCCCTGACGGCGGAGACACGGGCCCCGCGTCCTGGCTTCATGACCATAAACTCGAGCTCCTCATCGAGGACGGACCGTGGACTTGCTATCAGCCAGGCTGGGCTCTTCCGCCTTCCGGGCTCTGTTCTCTGCGTTTGGCTCTCCCCGGCTGGGCCGGTTCGGGTGCTTCCAATCAGCCACAGAACAAGCGAGAGGAGCCCCTTTGTTTCCTACCCCACAGATCGCATCCGACTTTCTGACAACGGGAACGAAATGCAAAGCTGCTCCCCCGAATCTCTGGGCACCCGAGAGGCGGCCATGGCTGGACGTGCTCACACCCCGGGGACAGGGGACCAGGCAGGGCTCTGTGCACAATGAGTTCACACGGGGCCTGCACCCCAGGGCCGAGGGGGCCAGGCACTCCCCTCCCCCCCCCCCTCCTGCTCTCTGCTCCGGCTCCGTGGCCTCATCTCAGTGGATACTTGGGAAGTTGTGCAGATCCCGTGTCAGGGCCCCTGGGTGTGTGGGTGGTCTCTGAGGTCCTGTGAGATGCTGTTGCTGGATGGGGAGCCCAGCCCCTGGTGGCCGTGGACCTGCGAGCCGAGGGCGCCCTGTGGTGGCTCAAGAGGCGCCTCGGGGAGTCATCGTGGGTCACTGATGCCCTCAGGGAGCTGCACAGAACGGCACTTGCCGGGAGGTCCCCCAAATCTGGAGTCTGTTTCTATTCAGGCGTCCCCACTTCTTTCAGTTCTCACAGCCAGGAAGTTTAGGCTTATCTGGAATCTCACGCAAATGGAACAGAATCCCAAGATCTGAACATTTCCGTCAACAGGACACCCCTTTTTCTTCCCCAGGGCCCCCTCCGCTGCTGAGGAAGGCACTGGAGTCAGAGTGCTCAGAACCAGCCTCCCCGCGCCTCTGAGGGTCACGCAGGCCTCACTGAAGGTTCACACCACATGGAAAATGACCTCCTGGGGAAGGACAGTCTGGCTGGTCGCCTTGGTGCACTCCCAGCTCCCAGCGAGGGTGTGTGATAAGAAGCCTCCTGGGAAGCAGGTTCTGGAACCACATCCCCAAGGCCAGGAGCAGCCCGCCCGGTGAGGTCACCGACAGGCATGGAGGCCCCGCCCCCCGCCCGGCACCCACAGCCTGTGTCCCTGACCGGCAGGCCTGAGACAGGACGTAGACTCCATGGGGTGGCCTCCAACCTCTGACCTGTTACCCAGACTGTATCAAAAGGCGAGGCAGCACCCTGGGCTGGACGGAGGCACAGACAGAGGGGTGCTACCCTGAGGCTCCCACCAAGGCGAGCCGTGGTCATCAGGCCCCCTCCCTGCATGCCGCTGCCGGCTCCCAGAAAGAAGATGCGCCCGCACTGAGACCGGGGCCCCAGGAGCTTCTCAGAGGGCACAGGGGGGCGGGGATCGGGGAAGAGCTGCTGTTCCGGACCCAGGAGGGGACCCCTGGTGCCAGCGTGCCACTCAAGCAGATGGCCCTGCACTGCCCACTTTCCCTCTAGAAGAGGCGGCACGCACTGCTACCCCACGTCTCTGACCCCCATGATAAAGGATAGCGGCTTCTCGCCAGGTCTGCTGTCTTCCTGTTTTCCAGATCCTGGACTCCAGCCCAGCGGGTTCTAAAGGGCCGGGATCGGCCTGTGACCGTGCTGAAGGCTGTGAGTGGGAAACGGGCCCGAGGACGGAGCAGAGCTGCCCCGCGCTGGCTGTGCGGACGGCAGTGTGCCAGGCTGGACGGAGCGGCTGGGAGACCAGGGGCCGAGAGGCCCCGAGCCCAGCACCCGTTGTTCAGAGATTCCACGGCGTTCCTGCCGAAACTTTTCCACACACGTCAGTGTGCTTACCGGGACGGATTAAAGACGTCTGAGCACAGTCTGACTGTGTCCCGCACCAGGAATCTAGGTGGGGGTGCAAGGGTGAAGGGCCAGATTCAGGGCACTTCCCCTTCCTGTGTCCTGGGCCAGCCACCATGCCGTAAGGAAGCTCAAGCAGCCTGTGAACAGCAGACAGGGAGGGGCCCAAACCCCAGCCACAGCCCAGGCGGGATCCCAGGCCAGAGTTACCATGGAAACAGCCCTTCTGTCCCAGCTGAGCCATCAGACTGACAGGGCTTCCGAAGCAACGAGCCATCCCTGCTGAGCCCCACCAACTGCAGCACCTCAGCACACACACAGCTGCTGTGGCTCCGGCCACCACCTCCGAGGGCGGGGGCAGGGGGGGGTGGGGAAGGACATGCTGAGAATTTGTGTTCAGACTTAGTGGAGGAAAGGGGACTGAACAAATACAGTTCTCTTCCCACTGCTGCTCACTAGCTCTTTCAGAGGCTGCGCACCAGAAAACTAGTCCCCGAGGAGTGCCATTCGGTCAATGACCTTCTAGCCCACCATGGTCCTTGGCAAGTCCACCCGGCAGGACCAGCAGAATCAAGGGGCCCAGTGAGAAAGGGAAAATGTAGGACCCTTTCTTGAAATTAGGAATTACAATTTAATAATGATATTAAATTATTAAAAATTTCATTTTAATCACTTAAACCAGTGGTCAGCAAACTCATTCATCCACAGAGCCAAAGATCAATAGTACAATGATTTAAATTCCTTTGGAGAACCGAATTTTTTAAACTTAAACTTCTTCTAACGCCACTTCTTCAAAATAGACTCACCCAGGCCATGGTATTTTGTGGAAGAGCCACTCTCAAGGGGCCAAAGAGCCGCGTGTGGCTCAAGAACCACAGTTTGATTTAAACTAATTGTTAATTAATGATTTAAGAACTATGAAGATGGGGCAGCAGAAACTCAAGCCAACTTTGGGCCCTTCTGAGCACACAGACGGGAGACCCCACAGGCCACACTCCCAGGAAGCCACCCTATACCACCTCACGTCACCGGCACACACACCCTACCCCAGGGAGCCGCCTCCCCGGCTCCTCACGTCACCCACCCTGCTGTGTGCACTGGAGCACACCAAACACAGTGGGCAGAACACCAGCCCCACGCCATGGACATGGAGAAATGATGACCAACTTCATACTTAGTCACACATGTGCCCTCTCCTGTGCTTGTGGCTGCGGCTGCAGCTGTGGCTATGGCTGTGGCTGTGGCTGGGGTTGTGGCTGAGGCTATGGCTGTGGTTGGAGTTGTAGCTGTGTCTGTGGCTGTGGCTGTGGTTGGGGTTGGGTTTGTAGCTATGGCTGTGGCTATGGCTGTGGTTGTGGCTGTGGCTGTGGCTGTGGTGGTCATGGTTGTGGCTGTGGTTGTGGTGGTTGTGGCTGTGGTTGTGGCTGTGGCTGTGGTGGTTGTGGCTGTGGTTGTGGTGGTTGTGGCTGTGGTTGTGGCTGTGGCTGTGGTGGTTGTGGCTGTGGTTGTGGTGGTTGTGGCTGTGGTTGTGGCTGTGGCTGTGGCTGTGGCTGTGGTGGTTGTGGCTGTGGCTGTGGTGGTTGTGGCTGTGGTTGTGGTGGTTGTGGCTGTGGTTGTGGCTGTGGCTGTGGTGGTTGTGGCTGTGGCTGTGGCTGTGGCTGTGGCTGTGGTTGGGGTTGGGGTTGTGGCTGTGGATGTGGCTGTGGTGGTTGTGGCTGTGGTTGTGGCTGTGGCTGTGGTGGTTGTGGCTGTGGCTGTGGCTGTGGCTGTGGCTGTGGTGGTTGTGGCTGTGGCTGTGGCTGTGGCTGTGGCTGTGGCTGTGGCTGTGGTGGTTGTGGCTGTGGCTGTGGCTGTGGTTGTGGTGGTTGTGGCTGTGGTTGTGGCTGTGGCTGTGGTGGTTGTGGCTGTGGTTGTGGCTGTGGCTGTGGCTGTGGCTGTGGTGGTTGTGGCTGTGGTTGTGGCTGTGGCTGTGTTGGATCATTGGGTTTTTTACTATTCACAAAAGAGTGGGTGGAGTTTGAAGAAAGCACCAAAGATGGCACAGGGTCTCAGGGCTGGGGACTGGGGACCACTGTCCCACCCAGGCCTGAGCCGACGGGGTCAGGAGCAGCTACTGCAGAGATGACAGCTGACAGCAGCTCCGGCTGCCGTGGAAGTGCCAAGCCCCCAAACGGAGCCACACAGGGAAGGAGCCAGGGGCGTGGGCACCCAGCTCCACACCTCACCTGCCTCGGGTCACCACAGGAAGCCCTGGGAAGCTCTCCTGGGAAGTCTTGGAAGACGGCCCCTGTCACAGGAGGGTCCCCGTGGCCCTGTCCCCAGCCGCCCTCAGAAAGCAGGGCTGCAGTGGCCGCCGAGTGACAAGGCAGGAGTGGCAGTGCGAGGACCTGGCCAGCCCTGGTCCCACCGAGGAGGGGGTGACAGCGAGCAGAACACGGCCTCCACAAGCTGCCACCTGCTGAGAGGCCACGGCTGCTCAGCCGCGTGGGGGGCGGTCGCAGGGCGTCACCACGGGTGCTCTGAGCTCAGAGCAGTCCACGGCAGCAGGTGGGAAGGGAGACAGACGTAAGCAAGCCCGCCTCTCAGTGAGGAGGCTTCCACGTCTCGGAGGGCTTGTTCTCATGCCGGCACTTCGTGGGGGCGAGCCTCTGCAGTGACGTCCCAGGACGGCCTCTCCTGGTTTATGACCAGACGGGGGCCGGGGCAGGGACCCCGTTAGGGAACAGGCTGCCCTTTCACCTGTTCCCTGCTGTGTGTCTCAGCTTCTCTTTCTCATTTCATTTCTCCTTGTCTTGCTTTTACCTTTTAGAAATGGTATTTTCTTTCAACACCTTTATTTCTCTACCTCCCAGTCCAAGGCCTGGCTCCCTCTTCTCTTTAGTCTCTGCTGGAAAAGGCAGCACACAGGCCACCGCTTCCACCCAGACTTCCAGGAGCTTCTGCCTGAAGAAGAGCCGGCTCCCACCCCGTCCAGCAGCCCGGCGGTCACCTGTCCACACACCGACACCCCCACCCCCCCGTCACCATGACAATGACAGGACCAGCCCAGGGCGCCCCTGCAGCTGATGGTCCATGGGGACGCTCTCCGCTGCTGGAAGCACAGAGATCACGGTGACGCCCTGGAGACGGACCCGGGGGCTCCCCGCAGGCTGGCGTCTTAGCGCCCTGTCCTGTCTCCCCGCCAGGTGAAGGGGCGATCAGACACCTGCCCAAGAAAGACATTCTGGAGTCCCACTGCGCGTCCCTTGTCCCTCGTGGTGAGGCCACAGGCCCTGTCAGCGAGCTCTGTCGGAGCCACATCCTCCCCCTTCACTCCGTCCCGGTTAATGACAGAGGCAACCACAGCCTCTGTGATGTGGAGGGATGTCACCGAGGCCACTACCTCGCCTCTCCCGAGCTCCCCGCACCCACACCGGCCAGGAACACCGGGAAAAGCCACTTCCCCGTCAGCACTGCCTCCAGCCTTGGCTCACAGCCCAGGGACACGCGCAATCCCACCCCCGACGCTTTGAAGTGTGCGGGGCTGCACGGGCATCGAAGAGGCTGGAGGAGATTGCGCAGCTCCGGGCTGCAGAGGAAATGATCCCCGTCTTCCTGTGTTTGACCCCTCACCCAGCACCGGGAGCTCAGCCTGTCCCCTGGCGGGTTAGTCCGACGCAGTCCTCCCTCAGCCGGACCCACACCTCAGGAGGGCCCTCCCGGATGCAGGACTCACCATGGCCCAGGCGGAGAGCCACACGCCCTGCCCCTCCGGACACCTGCCCGCCCTGGACAGCCCTGCTGGGGGCTGAGAGGCCTCCTCACCGAGGCGAGGCTCTGAGCCCTGAGGTCCCCGTGGCCCCGGCTCTCCGCGGGTCGGCATCGGACACAATCCGGGGAGGACCCACTGGTGTCTCCACAGCAGGGGCTGGGCTTGAAGTCCGGCAGCCAGCAGACAGACACCTCGCCATTGTTTGGGTGACGTGGTGGCCAGGCCATTTCACTTCTTGATAGGAGGGCGGTTTTCTTTCTCAGTTGGGGAGCTTAGCCACCCAGGTTTTTTTATCTTACGTGTGTGTGTGTGCATATGTATGTGTGTGCATGTGTGTGCGTGTTTGAAGGGAGGGAGAGAACACAGGTCTGAGAGGCAGGTGCACACTGCCCAGAGCAGGGCCGTCCCAGCCCAGGACATGCTGAGAGCACCTGGCGGACGCCACACAGGGAGCTGGCGGCGGAGCGCATGTCCGGTCCTTCCCGAACTCGAGGAGAGAAGGAAACGCAGGAGGAGAGCGTGAGCACAGCCCCACGTCTGCACCTCCCGGAGAGCAGGGTGAGCCCGCAGGCGCCCCGCAACAGGATGGGGCTACACCCTACTTTTTAAATCTTGTGTGTGTGTGTGTGTGTGTGTGTGTGTGTGTGTGTGCAGGACCCTGGTCAAGGGCAGGTCCCTGAACATGAGTTCGTAACAAATAAAACCAAAATGATCCATAGGAGCAGCTGTGAAATTTACCTTAAATGCCAGAAAAGTGAGTTTTTTCACATATTTCTGAACACCCCCCTACACACACACAGGACCTGCACATGTATGGTACACACACACACACACACAGGACCTGCACACATATAGTATACACACACAGAGAACCCAACACACACAGTGTACACACAGTACACACACACAGAGTACACACACACACACACAGAGTACAAACACACATACACAGTACCGCATGCACACACACAGTACACACACAATACACACACAGTATACACACACACGGTACCCGTGCACACACACAGTACACATAAACACACAGAGTATACACACACACACACACACACACACACACACGAGAGCCGTCCACGGGTGAGTGACTGCCCATCCACAGGTGCTCTGAACTGTGGGCCCCGCTCCGATGAGGGCTGTGAAGAGAGGCACCCCAAACAGGTCCCCTTCTTACTGTCACAACCACAGACGTGACCTCCAGCTGGCACCTGCCCCACCCCGGCTCCAGCACTGCGGGGCGCACCGGGCTCCAGCACCTGCCCCACCCGGCTCCAGCACTGCGGGGCGCACCGGGCTCCAGCACCTGCCCCACCCGGCTCCAGCACTGTGGGGCGCACCGGGCTCCAGCACCTGCCTCACCCCGGCTCCAGCACTGTGGGGCGCACCGGGCTCCAGCACCTGCCCCACCCCGGCTCCAGCACTGCGGGGCGCACCGGGCTCCAGCACCTGCCCCACCCCGGCTCCAGCACTGCGGGGCGCACCGGGCTCCAGCACCTGCCCCACCCCGGCTCCAGCACTGCGGGGCGCACCGGGCTCCAGCACCTGCCCCACCCCGGCTCCAGCACTGCGGGGCGCACCGGGCTCCAGCACCTGCCCCACCCGGCTCCAGCACTGCGGGGCGCACCGGGCTCCAGCACCTGCCCCACCCCGGCTCCAGCACTGCGGGGCGCACCGGGCTCCAGCACCTGCCCCACCCCGGCTCCAGCACTGCGGGGCGCACCGGGCTCCAGCACCTGCCCCACCCCGGCTCCAGCACTGCGGGGCGCACCGGGCTCCAGCACCTGCCCCACCCCGGCTCCAGCACTGCGGGGCGCACCGGGCTCCAGCACCTGCCCCACCCCGGCTCCAGCACTGCGGGGCGCACCGGGCTCCAGCACCTGCCCCACCCCGGCTCCAGCACTGCGGGGCGCACCGGGCTTTCCCGGGGAACGCGGAGGCCGCGGCGTCGGTGCACCTGAGCCCGCCCTCGGTCCAGTCACAGCGCGCTCAGGCCGCCGCTGGGTCGGAAGTGACTTGTTAACACAAAACAGCAGAACGACCCGGACCCGGGGTGCAGCTCACTGCGCACTCGGGCGCGCGGGGTCAGCGTCCACCATGTGCGGGGGGTGGGCAGCCATCTGGTCCCCCGGGCACAGGCAGGCCGCAGCCTGAGGGTGACAGCCCGGGGTCCAGCCTGCGGAGCGGGGCTCCGGGCCCGGAGATTTCTGCAAACTATTATCTCATTTGGTTCCCTCGCTGCATTACGGGGGATTTAAAACACATCGCCGCCAGCTGAAGTGGGTTCTGGTAAATTTCTGAGAGCTCGCGCGGGCCGCATGTCATCCCCGGGTTCAGGGTCAACAGTGCGTTAATGACCCCCCACTTATCCGCGGGTAATTCACTCCCTGGCAACTGCCTGCTCCGTGGCAGAAACGCAGGAAGCAATTAATAGTTGCCACAAAAGCAGCCTGGGGGAGGGTGCTTCCCCCAACAAGAGGCAAAGCAAGGCGCTGCCCTTCCTGCAGGCAGAGGTCCGCTCAGCGGGGGACGGGCGCACGGAATGGCCGGCTCCGTGTCCCCGCCCCGGCCCCGGCCCGCTGGGAATGGAGGTGACTCTCCTCAGCGCCTGCTCCTGCCTCCTTGTGAAGAAGCATCTTCCTGCTGCTACCAGCGTCCACGCGCCACCTCTGCCACATCCTGCCCACCGGACGGCTGTGTTCAAGCAGAAGTAATTTAATAACAGCCCATAAAAACCAAGCCAGAGAGCAGTCACTCATTAACCAAGAAAACAGCCCACTGCAAACGCAGAAATGCCACCCGAGCCCGAGAGCAGAGGGGTTAAGTGCCTCACGTGGGCACCGAGGGCCAAGAGGCAGGTCTGGAACCACAGACACCCCAGCTTTCTATGCAGAGTGTCCGCTAGGGTGTTAGGTGGCTCCTTCCCCAGGCCTCCCAGTCCTCTGCCTCTACCAGGGGCTGAGGCTCTCAGACCACGGCCGCCCCGGGGCTGTGCGCCCGGGAGGAGATGTGGGTGGAAGACCCTGGTGGTTTCAGAGAGCCGCCTGAGGAGGAGCACACTCAGCTGCTGGGACCCTGAGGCCCTCTGTCCTCACCTTCGCTCCTGCCGCCTTCATCATGCTGGGATGGGGATGGGATGAGAGGCTGGGCTGCATCCTCTTGGCCATGAGAACTGGGGCTGGTGCTGAGGATGGGGATGAGGGAGACGGGGCTGGTGCTGAGGATGGGGATGAGGGAGACGGGGCTGGTGCTGAGGATGGCAGGAGACAACCAACCCCTGTTTCTCTCTCACATCAATGTTTTTCTCTCCTCCCCTCTTCCTTTCACTCTAATTATCAATGGAAAATACACCCTCAGGTAAAGATTTTTTTTAATTTAATAATAAGTTGAATTATGGTGACGACAATGCCACCTCACTGAGGGACAGAAAGGCTTGAATCAGTGCAGAAATGTTTACAGCAGCTTTGTCGTGGTCGCTAGAACATGAAGCAAGCACGCAGTCCTTCATGGGTGAACGGATAAACCGAGGTCCATCCAGATGGTGGGACAGGGTTCTATGCCAAGGAGAAGTGAGCTACGGAGCCACAAAAGCACGTGGAGGAAACGGGAATGCGTGTCGCTGAGCGAAGGAGGCGGTCTGGAGGGACGGCACTTTGTGATTCCGAGTGTGAGACTTCTGTGCATCAAAAGGCGGGAGCCAGAAAATGAAAAGACAAGCCACAGAATGGGAGAAAATATTTGCAAATCATGTAACTGATAGAGGTCTATTGTCCAAAATATTAAAGGCTCTTACAATTCAACCACCAAAAAATGAAACACACAGTTAAAAGATGGTAAAGGACTTAAACAGACACTTCCCAGAGAAGACAGGCAAATGGCCAGTAAGCACAGGAAAAGATCCTCAACATGGTCCGTCATCAGGACAATCAGTCAGAACCACAATGAGATGCCTCTTCTCACCCACTAGGATAACAAGCGTCCGTGAGCATGGGAGAAACTGGAACCGTCACATACTGCTGGTGGGAATGAAAATGCCAGAGCCGCTGGGGAAAATAGTTGGGCCGTTCCTCAAACTTAAACACAAAACTGCCCTATGACCCAGCAATTCCACCTCTAGACATATACCAAGAAAATTAGAACCAGTGTTCAAAGAAAGTGTGTACATGAATACGCACTGCAGTCTTATTCATAACAGCCGAACGATGGAAACAACCCCCATGTCCATCGGCTGATGAATGGGACACAGTGTGGGAGAGCCACACAAGGGAATATTGTTTACCCAGGAAAAGCCACGGGTACTGACATACACCACAGCAGGCATGGGCCTTGGAAATGTCCGATGTGAAAGAAGGCCAACACAGAAGGTCACATGCCGCACAACTCCATTACATGGGATTCCCAGAAGAGGCAAATCCAGGAGGTGTTTTCCCGGGTGTGGGGGGAAAGGGGCACAGGAGCGTCTGCTTACAGGGTCCAGGGTTTCCTTTGGGGGTAACAGATGGTTCTGGAATGAGATGGTGGGATGACAGCCTGACACTGTAAGTGTCATTGACTGTGCACTTGAAAATGGTCAATTTCATGTTATGTGGTCTTGGTGATGATGATGATGACGACCTACTTGTTTCCTTAACCCGGTGGTCAGCAAATTCATCAGTCCACAGAGGCAAATATCAACAGCACAACGGTTGAAATTTCTTTTGAGAGCCAAATTTTTCAAACTTAAACTTCTTCTAACACCACTTCTTCAACATAGACTCACCCAGGCCATGGTACTTTGTGGAAGATCCACATTCAAGGGGCCAAAGAGCCGCATGTGGCTCACAAGCCGCAGTTTGCCAATCACTGCCTTAACACACAGACTTTGAAAGCCCTTTTCCAATGTCCCCACCCTTGTCTTTCCTGGCTGTTCAATCCACATGTCACCATGTCCTAAGCTGTACCTCTTACACGGGACACAATTTCCTAATTCCAGCTCCGTGTCCTCAGGGCTGTGCCCTGCACTGCAGCTCCTCCGGCTCCTCCCCTGGGAGGGTCCTCTCCCCTCCGGCTCCTCCCCTGGGAGGGTCCTCTCCGGTCAGGGGCCCAGGCCTGCCCCCAGCCCATGGTCACCCTGAGTAAGGTAACCTCTCCAGGCCACGCTTCCTTAAATGTAACATGGGTTGGTCATAATTCAATGGAAAAATACACCTGCTAAAATTATAGTTTTCTCCAGGGCAATAATACCACCCAGTCCACCACAGGGGTGGTCATAGTGATAAATCACAAAGCATGTATGAAAATACTTTGTAAACTCTGAAGGACCACAACCTGTGTAAGGTGAGAACATCGTTACACCGGCGTTTCCCGGCCTCCAGACATTCCCACGTCACAGACGTGCTCTCTGCCACGCGTGTCACCACCAGGACAATGGCAACCCATTCCCTGTGTCCACGGACTCGTTCTGCTTACACAGGCTTACCAGAAAGTAGCAACCTGCTATCGCTGCCTGCCTGCAGCTTTGGCGTCATCCTTTCCGATGCCCGTTAGAAGTAACGATGCTGATACCACACTAAAACATGTGCCCCTGCGTGCCAGGCAGACCCCCACCTACTCCACTTCTGGCCCCTCACCTTGGACCTCTGCCACATGCCTTGCTGGGGCCTGACCGGCGGAAGCTTGCCTCCCCTCGAAAGCCTTCCCTGATTTCCTTTGCGGAACGTTTTGCTCCTCAAGACAAGCCCGGATGCTGAGTTCACCCTCCACCACCTGGCACTTGTTGGTCTCACCACCCTCAGCACCTGCCAGCCTGCGCCCCGAACTCCTGCACAGACCCTGCGCCATGCGAGGCCGGGCTCGCCGCTCCTCCTCTCCCTCCACGGGCCCCGCTACAGTCAGCGAGCACGTGCTGAGGGGTGAGTGCTTCAGGAATGAGAGGTGCCCCCACAACATGCTCACAGCCCCCCTCGGTCACCTCCCTCGGGACGGCAGAGAGAACTTGGCCTGCGTCACCTCTCGTCTTCCCCGTGGCCCATCCGCAGCGTGGCTCAGGCCCTCCCCTCGGTGGGCAGGACGCTTGTTGAGTGAAGCTGGTGCCAGGCACACCGCCTGCGGCCTCAGGTATGGGGGAGGGAGGGCGGAGGTGGGACATTGCCCAGAAGGTGTGACTGCAGACCCCCTGCAGGTCACAGAGACAGCACAGCCGGGCAGTGGGGGAGGGCCAAGGCCACCTGAGGCTGACCCACGGGCCCCAGAGCCACCGGGACCACCCAGCTCGCCCAGGGCTCCAGACCTACCTCCTCTCACCAGGCCCAGGGAGGCTCTGCCTGATGAGGGCCCGGGTCCCAGCATGAAACTCCCCTAATTTAAGGTGACCAGAAGTCCCGCCTCACCTTACCCTAATTAGAAGTGTCCACCGCGCACTTGGCCGGAGTCTCGCCACCCCAGCGACAGAAGCTGGGGCGCAGTGCCGGTGAGCCCATCGGACACTGAGCAACCCCTGGGTCAGGGTTGACGGGCAGCCCTTTATCATCCGCTCTGTGGGAGAGAGGGAAGCAGAGGTGCCCAGAGGCCAGGCAGCAAGCACCTCCAGCTGCCGTACTGCGCCCGTGCTCATCGGGCAGCAGTAAAGGTGAACACCGTGATGGTCCGGAACCTTCCAGGTGCGGTCTTTGCAGTCCACAAGCGTCATCAGGTTCCATCTCCTGCATCCTCATACGCCTATCCGTGACCTGACACCCCATTTGTCACAAAAAAAAAACAGGCCCCAGTGACCACAGCCTGGGCTTCTGCTCCCAGACCCAGTGCTCTTTGACCTCCGCCAGCTGACGAGGCCCATTCTCTTTATGCAGGACACGGAGGACAGCAGACAGGTGTTTGACATAAGGACCTAAACACCTTCCGTGCCGTCGTCACACCGAGGATTCACTCCAGGTTCAAAGGCATCGCTAGAAAACCTGCTGCTAGCTGAGCTGGCGCCTCTCCACACAGCACCCATCCTCAGCCTGGAGGCCACGGCCCTCACCCTGGCGGCTGCACAGCCCCAAGCAGCCCGAGGGACCCAAACATGCCCATCCCAGTACCTCCAGGACAACTCTGACATGCTGCAGTCTCCCCATGACCCTGCCCTCACCACCAATCGCATCCCACGGTCTCAGCCTGGCCTGCTGGTGTGGCTCAGTGGTTGCGCATTGATCCATGAACTAGGAGGTCACAGTTCAATTCCCAGTCAGGGCACATTCCCAGGTTTGAGGCTCGATCCCCAGTAGGGGGCATGCAGGAGGCAGCTGATCAATGGTTCTCTCTTATCATTGATGTTTCTCCCTCCCTCTCCCTTCCTCTCTCTGAAAACATTATTTTTAAAAAATGTGTTTCCTGGAATATCTTCGCCAGGGTTTTCTCTATTTAAAAAAAAAAGTTATTGGCCCGACCCCTCCCGCCGCCCGGCCTCCCCGGACTGGCCACACCAGCCGGGCTTCCTCTCCGCAGAGTCTGGGATTCTCTGTGCTTGGGAATACCGTCAGGGATGGAACTCAGACTTCAGTTCCACCCTCACCTTTCCCTCCTTACGTTCCGTGTTGTGTCCTGCAGCAGTGGTATCGGGGAGAAGTGTGCTTGCCCCCCACACTGCTCAACGCAGATGTCCGGGTGTGTGCTCCCAGCGCCTCTCCCGCGGCCCCGGCCCCCGTCGAGGGCCGTCTGTGACAGCCTCGGTCCCCGGAGGGCCGGGGCGGCCTCGTCTCCGTTAATTGCCACGTCTTGTGCATGTGATTTCAATAACGTCTCTCTAATTACTTCACATATCTCAGCGCTCCCTCGCTTCCGTGCCCCTTCCTCCTGGAGGGCCCGAGACTGATGAACTCAAACCGCCAGCCAGCCTCGGGCACACCCTGCCACGAGCAGAGATCCGCGGAGTTAATAAGCCGGGCGAGTTAATAAACCCGGCTTCCCAAAGCTAATAACCTGGAGCGGCGGTGATTACTGTTTCCACCGCGATCACAGCATCGCCATATTGCTGTTGTCCTGCCTCCTCCACCGGCCTCCTCAGGCTCCAGGCCTGCCCCCTCCCAGCGGGGCAGCAATATCGGAGCCGTCCCCCGGCTCCGCGGCTCCTGGCGGAGGAGGCAATATCGGAGCTCTCGGCCGCGGTCCCCGCGGGCTCAGCTCTGCCCTTTCATATTACACGCTCTCCTGTCAGCCCGCCGCTGGCTCATCTCCCCGCGGGAGGCGGCAGGCCCGGAATGCTGATGAAGGTGGGAGCTGATGGGCTGGGGCAGAGAGCTGGGCAGGGGGTGCTGGTTTGGGAGGAGTCGGGGGTCAGAGGCTCAGATTTCCACGGGGCCTCTGAGCTCTCGCTTCTCTGCACCCTCATTGCTCCTGGTTGTCTCAGGACCCGCTGGGAAGAGCTCACATCAGGGCGAGATTAACCCGGCACCTCTCCCTGAAGGGCCAGGGGCACCGGGAGGGCAGCAGCCTGCAGAGCTGGCCGGTGGTCTGGGACGTGTGGAGAAGGCGTCCCCGGGCAGCAGGGCCTGGCCAGCCTCCCACCTTATGGATGAAGAAATGGAGGCCCGACTGAGTCACGTGAGGGCGGGGAGTGGAGGATCGGGGTGGGCCCTGCCTCTTGTCCCCGCTGCTTTCTGTAGGGATTTTCTTCCCCGGCTCTTCCCAGCCCCCCCTCCCACCCCCCCCTCACTCTGCTTCCTGGTATCAGATCTCCAAACCTAACTCATCCGCGCCCCCGCCAGCTCAGTCCCTGTGGTTCCTCCCAGGGACAGCTCCGCGGAGATGGAGAAACCCAGACGCCCCGTGTCCTCGCCCAGCAGCTGGAGCGGGGCTCTGGGGGCCAGGGCAGGGGTGGGCTTGGCAGGTTGGGGCCAAAGCCACTGTCGAGGGCAGGCAAGAGCTAAGGAAAGGACGACAGGAAAGGACCACAGAGGGACCAGCCGGAGGAAGAGGAAGTCCCTAGGAGAGAAGACTCAACTCAAGCCAGACCATGGTCAATGCCACCTTTCCCACTATCAGAGCCACGCACAGGCCACGCCGTGTTCCGGGGGCGGCCGCAGCAGAGGTGGTCCCAGGAGGAGCCGGTCACCCTGACTCACCAGAGCCAAGCCTGACTTCAGAGAAAGAGCCAGTGCCCGCCATGCCAGCCTCTGGGTGTGCCGGCCGAGCCTGTCCCAGCACCAACCAAGACTCCAGACGTGCAGGCAGCCGAGGCTGGAGCTGACTCCATGCAGGAGCGCCTCCCCACGGACCAGCTCCAGCTCCTGCCCCTGCAGCTCTGCCTCCAGCAGGCAGCCGGCTGGGCCCAGGAGGGCTGGGGTCTGGCCGCACCGGGGAGGAGCAGCCCCTGCCCCGCTCGGGCCACACCGTCCTGCAGGGGAGCTCCTGCCGCATTGTTCCGCTGTAAATCCTCCTCCTAAGAGGCATCTCCTGGGAATCCGCAGGGGTGGGGACCCAGAGCTGCCCTGCCAGCACCTCTATCACAGAGTCCAGCAAGGAGCCATAATGGGAAAATCGATCCCTCTAATGTGGAGGCCGGGACCCCGCACGCTTCATTCATGCGGCTCCAGGGAGACCCGGCGGGGGGAGGGGGAGGAGGAAGAGGGAAGAACACCCCGGGAGCCAGGAGAAAGCAAAGCTGGTTAACCGCACACCGCCGTGCCCTCCTGTGGCCTCAGGGTCCACATCGAAACCGGTGTGTTCTGACGGCGGCCCCGGGCCGAGGGCTCTCTGCAGCTGATGCTGGGACAGAGGTGTGCAAGTCAGCCCATCACAGCGCCTGCCTGTCAGTGTGTGATGGAGGCGGGGCACGCAGGTGCCGTTTCTCGTCCATCCTGGGCGGAGGTGTCCCCCGCAGCAGCATCTGAGCCCGTGGGTTAACAGGCAGGTGCAGTGAGCGCGATGTGAGCCCTGCCACGCAGTGCACATCTGTCCCAGCACCTGGAGCACCCAGCCCAGCCTGGGACAGGTGACCCACCCACGGGCGCCCCGGCAGGGCTGGTGCCCGGGCCCTTGATGGCCAGCATCCTGCTGGAGGCACAGCCGTGCACATGAGCCTCAGAAGTGGGCCCGCGTGGGATCTGGCCCCACGCAGTCCTGTCACACACCCGGAGACAGGTCATGCAGGCCTCCCCTGGCCAGAGTCCTGGGCTTCCTCTGAGCACGCTCCAGGGCTCCTGTTCCACCTCAAGCCCACGTGGAGAGAAGGCGGTCCCTAAGGCAGCCCTGGCTGCTGCGGCTCTGTCAGGAGGGAGAGGAAGCCCGCCTCTCAGGCGCAGAGAGCTCAGAACACTGGCATTGCCAGGGCTCCTCACGGCGCCGCCGGGCATGCCTGGTCCAGAGAGGCCTGAGCCAGGCCCTGCAGGGCCGCCCGCCCAGCCTCTCAGGTGCAGCGAGCTGAGACCTGGCCGGGCCTCTCAGGGGGGCTGGGTCTCACTGTCCCCAAGCCCTGCGACCCCAGAGCCGCTCAGTCAAGAGCAGCAGCGGGCGCTGCAGGGTCCGGAGCTAACCGGTGCCCGAGGACAGGACAGGGAGCGAGGCCTCACAGCCCGAGAAGCGGGAAGAGAACAGCAACGTGGCGGAAGGCGGCCAGTGCCCTCTTGTCAAAACTACCCCAAGCCTGACTGGGATGCAGGAGAAGAAAGGGTAACACACGGAGGACACTCGGATTCTGGTGGAGATTGACAGGGCAGGTCCCCTGGAAACACGGTAACTGCAGTCACATCAAATAACCAGAGGGTTGTTACGACTAACCAATGCTGTCTCTAAGACAGGCGTATTTCTTGTGTGTGTGCACACATGCGTGTGCATGTGCGTGTGAGTGTGCGTGAGAGTGTGCGTGTGCGTGCGTGTGCATGCGTGTGCGTGTGTGCATATGCACAGCCCAGCAGGGGATTAGGGGCCCGGTGCTGGGCCTGCCACCAGCTCACGGAGGCAAAATGAGAAGATGACCTCAGGCAGGACTAGCAGCACCCACTGCCTCGCAGTGACCCTGCCAGGAGAGCCCAAGTGCACCTGTGCCACCTCCACCCTCCCAGCAGCCCTAGTGCAGGTGCAGACTCCATGATCAGAGGAGGAACTGAGGCTCACAGGCCGGAGCAAGGCTGGCAGGAAGGCCCCTCCCGCAGTGGCTCGCGCCCCTTTAGACCAGCCTCCCACAGACAGCTAGGAACTCCAGACAAAATAGAGAAACAGCAGCGTGAGGACATAGGCAGACACGGAAAGGGGGTCAGCACGGGAGGAAAGGACTGGAGAGGGGTGATTCTCCTGTTTTTACAGCGTTTACTCAGAGTAACGAGGACACTGGATGGAAAACCCAGTCTTCCCGGCTGAGAAGACCGGAGGACAGAATGAATGAAGGCAACCACAGCCGCCAAGAAGGAGAGCCGAGACTGAGAAGACGCGGCGAGGAGGGCCCCACATCTGTCCACCGGCTCTGCCGGGCTCTCCGCTGGCCCCTGGGCCCCGCCTGTGCTGGGTGGGCCCCGCCTGCCCCGAGAGGGTCTCGGAACGGAACTGAGACACTGCCTGCTGCCAGGCAGGGAAGACAGGGTTTACCGTTTGAGTTCAGCCAAGCTGACTTGCCTACTCGAAATGTCTTAAAACACAAATGTTTTATAAAGAAACACAAGAATCCAGATTGTCTACAATGTATCACGACCAGGATACAATGGGAAGTGCCACAAGAGAAATTCAAACTATAAAAAGGAACCCAATGGACACGCTGGAGCAGTTGGAGCACCACCATCTGATACACGCTCTGCAGTGAAGAAGCTGTTACTTCTTTGCTGTAAATACCCTTCCACTCACCACATATGGCCACAGCATGCTCACAGCATGGTTAGTGCAACTGAACAACTGAGTTTCTGATTGCACTCCATCTTAATTAATTTCAGGGTAAACAGCCACATGTGGCTAGTGGCTACTGTACTGGGCAGAGCAGCTCTAGCACCAAAAAGTACAATATCTAAGATCAACTGAACAGCAGACTGGAAATGACAAAGAAAGTATGGATGAACTTAAAGATAGATCAATAGAAAAGATCTAATCTGAGAAACAGAAAACAAAGACAGAAACAAAACACAAAGACAGAAAGTAAATAGACTCCAAGGTTCCTACATGCTATATGCGGTGGCACAATATCAACTCTACGTATATTGCAAGCAATTAAATATGCATATGGTAATGCTAAGAACAACCAATAAAAATTAATAATAATAAAAACGTAAGAAACAGTTAAAAGGTCAATAATAAATTCTAAAAATATAATCCGTGTAGCAAAAAGAAAATATGAGAACAAAAATAGGAAGAAAAAAAAAAGGAAAGCTGGCATAAAAATAGCAAAATGGCAGTCTGAAATGCAACTATACCAATAATTACAGTAAGTGCTAATAGACCAAACACTTCCATTCAAAGAGGTTGTCAGAAAGATTTTTTTAAAGCAAGACTCATCTATATGCTGTCTCCAGGAGTTATACCTCAAAATAAGTAGAAATCAGGCAATCTGTCCCATTTTTAATTACTACAATATCCACACCAATGAAGTGCCTTCCTTCTTTAAAAACCTAATGATTCCACAAGTCTATGTGGATATGCACACAGACACAAACATATATATAACACATAAGTGTAGTTTACACTCAGGATGCTATTGTGGTCAAATGCGCATGTGCCCAAACCTAGAAGAGACCGTTTGCCAAGTTGGCGTAGCCCTCACCGCTGCTTCCGTCCTCCACTGCAGTCCACTCTGTCAGGGAGCCGGAGAGCTGCTTGTGAAACTGTATGATCAGGCCAACAAACAATCATGATTGTTGGCAAAGACAGGGAAACACGAGGCAGCATCACAAGTTTGCTAATTGCTTTTCAGCTCAGGATCAATGCAGCCTGCAGTAGCGGACGGCAGCAGCTGAGTCCCCCGTCCGCTCACGTAAGACCACAACGCCGAGCAGACTTTCTGGTTTTCTAAAAGCTCCTGTTCGCCGAGAACGTGCTTCTCACTCCGGGCTTTCCTCCTTGCATCGGATGTGTGTTTCTACTTCTCAAGGCAATCTGTCTGCTTTTATATCCTTTTAACGTATTAGGTGTATCCGCTGAGAATTCTTAGAAAAGGCATGCTGAGGTTTACAAGTAATGAGAGAAACAACCACTGGAATGAGGATGGAGGTGCCCGTGTGGGCACAACCTACCACGGGCCGGCACCGCCAGGCACCGGTGAGTAAATTACTGGTATAATTAGCTGGCTCCTCACCAGACGCTGTGCGACACACGTCACCCTCCATCCCGGCAGCATGTGGAGGGGAGGGGGGGCGTCTGCCCTTCGAAGCCAGGAGGCACACTCCCCAAGGCTAACCCGCCGAGGAGCAGAGCTGGGCCTCGAACCCTTGTCCGTCTGTCTTCTGCCATCCGTCCTGGCGATGCTGCACTCTCCGTGCGATGTGTGCTTAACCCTGTCCCTTTCTTCCGGTCATTAACTCAGCCGCGTTGGGGTCTCAGGCAAGCTTCCAGGATCTGATAAACCCGAGGGTCCCACGCCCCACACTGTGCTGCGCCCCGTCAGCCTTCACACCAGGCACTTGACCTTGGACTCTGGGCTGGCTGTGGCTGATTAGTGGTTACCTACCCCTCCTCGGTGCTGGTGAGCTGAGGGTACCAGTGGTCCCCATGGAAACCAGGAGCATGGACTCGGCTCTCTGGGGACAGGTCACACCTCTGGCCTTGCTCAATGATGTCACATTTACATACCCTCAGGTACAGAAGGAGAGAGTGTCCGTGTGTGTGTGTGTGTGTGTGTGTGTGTGTGTGTGTGTGTTTCTACCCTGAAAAGCGGCAACTCGCCGCCACGCTTCCTGCCCAAGGCTGCACGTGCCTGATGAGGAGCCACTGGCCCGAGACATCCAGCCGAGGCCCTGGGTACTGGCTCCCCTGAGCACTGTCCAGTCATAACCAAGAATAAGTGTCATCAGGACAGAGGCCACAGCTGACCGAGGACCCCAGGCCGGGCATGTTCTCCTCACATCTCATCCCAGGAAAGAGCTCAGCCTGGTAAACACTCGGGAACTCCCTGCAGTCCATGGCACGTGACTTTACTGGCGGTGGCCTTACTACACTGCAGGTGAGGGAGCTCCGAACTTCCTTCCTCCCTGACCACCAGCAGTGTGAGCGTGCAGCTGGGCTCGCTGGACCCGGAGGGCTGGGCCCTGCCACGCAGCGTCCATCGGAGGCTGAGCACTGGGCCCTGCCAGGCTGGTCTCCGTGGCATGTCAAGTGAGTTCCCGGAAGTCCTTTAACCACTCAGTACCTGAGCTGGGGCACAGGCCAGGGATGGAGACCATGTGGCTGAGCCAGGTTAACTAGGCTTCGCTCCCGATGCCTCTCTGACAGCCCCTCCATGTCTGTGCTGCCATGTGAAAGGGGGCGGGTCATTTGCCCCTGCTCTCAGCTGTCGGCAGGGAAACTAGAAGTAATCAGCATGGAGTGCTGCAGCCTCACCCACAATCTCCTTCCTCGTGCCTGAGCGCGATCGAAACTCTTGTTGCCGGTCGACAAGTAGAAAACTTCATTTCATGAATCAGCCAGGTGTCTATAATGTCAAATAACCCGCCATCGATCTATTTCCCTCTGAATGTGCAGTCACAGCGTCCTTGGTAACACCAATCTTGAGTTCATTCCCTTCTAAGTTCAGAGGTTTGGTGCTTGTCACCTTTTCTTTCCCGGGGCCGCATGGATAGGACAGCCCTCGACCTAGGGGACTGTTCCCACCAACCTCACACTGCTCCCCTCATTCCCTCATGCTTCACCGGGGGGGGGGGGGGGGGGGGGGGAGCTCAAGGCCAGAGACAGCCTCAGGGACAACCTCAGAGGGTAGATGTTCGCCTGGGTCTGCCGGCCAAGCTAAGGGAGAGGCGGGACTGACGCTGGGTTACCCGCCAGATCACCAGTCTCCTGAGTGGACAAGACTGCAAAATGAGGGGCAGCAGCCGCTGTGTGTGCTGAGAGCAGGACCGTGTCCCCACACGGGAGTCCCTTCTCCCAGAATTCTTGAGTGTCACAGCCAGCAAAAGCCTGTACGCTTGCAGACACGCAGGTGAGCTGGTGGCCACGCTCCTGGCCTGCGGGGCTGGCACCCTGTCCTCCGGACCATGCTCCAGCCACACGGAGCTCTGCACGGAGGAGGAACAGGGACGGAAGCGGGTGGAAAGTGAGCTTCACCCAGAGATTGGCGTCTGAAGGACTCAGGCTAGAGAATGGGAGACCCTGGGGAGAAGCCCTGTGGGAAGCTGCAGAGGCCCCAGTAGGAGGCCCCAGCAGGGAGGCCCCGTAGAGCCATGGAGAGCTGACCACCCCGCCAGCCCCGTCAGTGTGGCCAGCTCCGGCGGGTCCACAGAGAGCAGAGGACAAAGGAGCGCCTGGTAGGGAAAGGCCTCAAGGGGCATGGCTGTGCCAGCTGTCCCTGACCCACCCCGGGCTCCTCCTCCGGCAGGTGGACGTCCCCTCACTCCTGGGCCTCCAGCCTCCTCCTCTCCTGGCCAGACTCCCTCAGCCACCGAGCAAGCTCACACTCATTCTAAACCGTCTCCCCACCCGGCCTCATCCCTCCTCCCACCCGGCTCTCTGGAGAGCCGGACACAGCCTCTCGCTGCCCTCTGGTTCTCTGACCTGTCCAGCCCATTGAAACACCGTCCTGATCCTTCCGCCTCTGGTAAGGATTCTGGGTCAGGTTTCCAATGACTTAACTGCCAAGTCCAAGGGCAAAGAGCTGGCCATACTTCTTGAGCATCCCTGCCGCTGCCTTCTTCCAGACCCCTGCCCGGTCATCCCCTCTGAGACCGTGGCTGCCCGGGGCCCTGGGCGCCGTGCTGCCCGCCCTCGGCCCTCTCCTCAGCCTGCGGCACCTGGGGCGCCCTCCGTGCGGCCACAGGACGGCCTCACCTGGAGTGCCGCCCGCATCTGTTTGCTGTTCAGTGTCTGTCACCTCTCCTGTGACCGGCTTCCCCACAGGACCAGCATGCACCTGCCTGAACCCACCACACACCGCGGTCCGTGAAGACGCCGGAGAGACGGGCGTCAAACAAAACCAAACGGTGCAGGAGCAGGAAAGTCCCTGAACTCAGGGCTTTTCATCTAGTGACACCGACAGGCAACAAACAACAAATAACTGTGTATTTCACACCCCGGCGAGCACAGGGCGGAGAGGGAGCAGCCGTGGTAAGACAGAGCCCAGAGCTTTACAATCAAGGGCTGGTCTCGGTCCCTGGCCCCGCCCCATTTCACTCTTGAGCACCTGTTTCCTGTCCCTCCGCAGCCGCCTGGCTCAGGCACACCTGTGCTCTGTTTATTCTTTCCTGCAGACCAGGCGGCAGGGAGCCACCAGGTCTGTCTGACGAGGATGGGGGTGACCTCATTAATGAACCAGCTGTTTATGCATCCAGGGAAGACTCCGTTTGAGAAATCCGCATACAACTAGTCAAGTGCATCCCAGTTTCATTAAATGCCATTTTACGGAGATTAAATTCATCCAGACATTCCATCTCTCTGAGATTGACCAGAACTAAGAGAACCACGTGTCAGTACCGGTGAGAGAAATAACACAATTCGGGAATACTTAATCTCCTTAGCTACCGAGGCCCCAATGTCCCTTTGCCAGTCCAGCCAGGCCAAGCAATAAGCAAGACAGAACCCACAGCTGGAGTGAGACCCCCGGGCACAGTGGGACCTTCTTGCTGGGCGGGCCTGTCTGCAACCCCGCCCAGTCCCCGGGGAGCCTGGACAGGCCTCATCCGGGTCCCGTGGACATTATTCTGAGAGATTCCAGATCCGATACTTCACAGCCCTCCCCCCACGCGCAGAGGGGCTCCGGGGCAAGTCGCCAACGGCAATGCTGGGAACCGAGAGGAGGACCAAGGGCGCCGCCACCTTGCTGTCACTCTCCTGGAAGGCAGAGCGGCCACGATGAGGGATGGCAGGGGAGGGGCGAACGGGCTGGACAGACAGGAGCGATGGCGGGCATGGCCAAGCTCTCTCTCTCACACACACACACACACACACACACGCACGCACCCACAGCCCCGGCCTTCCTCCCACACCGCAGGCCTGAGCGGTGGGTGGGACCAGTTGTCTGAGAGGGTTCAACAGGACAGGCCGGTAGCAGTGCCCCCGGCTGTGCGCACCAGAATTCACACAGCAGATGGGAGAGGAGCGGAAAGGCCCTGGACCCGAGCCGGTGGCTGGGACGGCCTGCAGTGCCTGGGACCTCTCTGAACATCACTTTCCTCAACCACAAAATGCAGGAAAATAGCGCGCTTACCTAACTGGTAAATGTGGGTGAGGTCCCATGGACCTGATATGGATGAGGCCTTTGGAAAATTATAAAGGAAACTAGCCCTCAGCCAGGCCTGCCCCCTCTCAGTCCAGGAGCCTCCAGGGCAGGAGGCGACCAGGCGATCAGGGAAGGTGATTCCCCCATCACACCTCTGCTGCTGCCACTGCGGGCAAGCCTCAGCTGGCCCTGGTTACCTGAGCCTTGGGTGGCCCTGAGTGGCTGGGCAGCCACCATCCAAGGCTTGCCTGCACCTTGGGCAGCCCTGGATGCCTGGGGGAGTCTGGAGGCAGGCACGTAGGGTGGGCCTGGCCGTGCTGTGCCCCTACCACCCCGGTGGGGCTGAGGGGATGGGGTGCCACCATCTTGTGGCTGTGGGCACCACCATCTTAGAGGGTGTGACAGTCAATCAGCATATTCCTTCCTTATTGGCTGTGGGTGCCACCATCTTTGTGAGGGCGTGATGGTCAATTAGCATATTCTCTCTTTACTAGATAGGACCATTGTCCTAGCAGATCCTTTTATGGCATTTTCTACAAGCTAAGCAATGATCTATGCACTTTACAAGTATTACTCCATTACCCAATGGGGGAGGACTGTTGCTGGCCCTGTCTTAGAGAGAGAGAATGGGCACAGACAAGGAAGGACCCTTGCCCAGGATCACACAGCTGGTAAACCAGAGCAAGGCCTGGGTCACAGGCACAGAGCCCACGCTCTCCACCACGGCACTGGCACTGCACGTGGCTCCTGAGAAGAGTTGTCTTCTGCTCACATTAACCAGTCAGCTCTCCCTCTCCCACAGAGGCTTTCTGATGTAACCCACGGGGGGTGGTCACTCTGCTCCTCTGTACAGCTGAGGACAGTGAGCGTGGGCATCTCTGGACGTGCACTTCACATTACTTTTCTAATAATGCGCAGAGCTGTGCAATCCCAAATCATTCTCATTCACAGCCCCGTCTAACCCCTCCCAGCTGTGACTCCTAAAATGAGGATCCCAACCAGCAACAGCGCACACAAGAAGTAACCCAGAAGAGGGGAGCGTGCGGAACCGATGGCCTCACAGGGACGCCATCAGGGGAGCGCCGGGCACAGTGACGTTTGCATTCCTCCCAAAATCATCTCCTTCACCGGCCCATCCGAGGCCCTACACCCTGTCATGAGCTAGTCATTCCTGTGAGCGAACAGTCTGGGAGCCCTCAGCTAAACAGTATCTTTGGAAGGAACGCAAATGATCACATGCGTCCCAGGGGATTAGTTCACAGCGTCTCCACAGGGCGGCAGCTGGCTGAGCTGGCTCCAGCCAGCACACAGGGCAACCTGGAACTTTCAAGGTCACAGAATGCGCTCCGTGCATAAGGCCAGCCAGAAGCGAGGCGGAGATCCTGAGCGTGGGGTTGGAAAGCTGGGGCTGAATCCAGGGGTGCAGGGGCTGAGAGCCCCAGCGACAAGATGGGAGCAGGGACCAGGGACACCCCAGCCAGAGACTGCAGGGAGGGTCCCTGGGGCCTCGCTCCCTCTGGATTTCCAAAGCCCGCCTCAGGGGCGGAGTGCTGTGTGACCCATGAAGATAGCGGGGAACACTGTCCCAGGACACATCACCCGTACCAGCGAAGGCACGGGGCACACATTCACGGCCCCTAACGGTCACCCCGAGTCACGGCATGGGATCCTGCAAACCGAGAGTAACGCCTCACCAGCCATTGAGCTGAGCCCTGGCCCGGGAGGGCAGTCATTTCTCGCATTAAAGACTCATCTGTTCCATCCAGGCACGGACGGCGAGGACTAGCTGTCCGCAGGCAGGCTGGGGAAAGCGAGGCAGCGCAGGAGGCGGCCTCTGAGGACTGCCCCAGGCTGTGTGATCAGTAAATAGAATTCCATAGGCGGGAGGGGGCTGGCGGGAGGGGCCAGAGACCCCTCCAGACAGACTGGGCGGGAAGCAGGTTACAGTGCCAGTGCGTGACACACCAGAGCACATTCATGTGTTCCCATTTAATTACCGTGTGACTGTCCGTACCAACAACTGTGAGCCTGCCCTGTCCCCCCTGTGCAGCACGGGCCCACCCACAGCGATGCCAGATGCCAAGGTAGTCCAGCCCACAGTGGCCAGGCATCGGTCAGAGCTCGTTCGTTATGTGGTAATGAGGGTGAAACCCCAATCTAAGAGGCTGCAGAGACAGGAGAAACAGAAAAGGCACTTATTACCCAAAAATAGGGTCCCACTGGCACCTCAGGGGACTGGAGGAGACCAGGCTCCCTCACGTGACGCCAGCTAGCAGGCCAGGGAAAGCTCCGTGCGCTGCGTATTTGTAGTCGTGGCATGATGGGGCGCTGAGGGGCCTGGCACAGTTTCACTCACTCTAGCTCGGCTCAGCTGCCGAGGGTCACCACGGCAACGCACTGCACAGACAAAGGTTTTAAAACCCCTTTGATGCCTGGCAGGTGTGGCTCAGTGGTTGAGCATCAACCTATGAACCAGGAGGACATGGTTCCATTCCCACACAAGCCTGGGTTGTGAGCACAATCTCCAGTGGAGAGGGGAGGGGTGTTGGAGGCAGCCGATCCACGATTCTCTCTCATCATTGATATTTCTATCTTTCTCCCCCGTGCCCTTCCTCTCTGATATCAATAAAAACATGTTTTTAAATCTTTCTGTGCCCTGGCTAGTGTGCCCAGTGGTTAGAGCATCAGACTACACACTGAAAAAGTCTTGGGTTTAATTCCCAGTCAAGAGCGTATCTGGGGCCGAAGCCGGTTTGGCTCAGTGGATAGAGCATCTGCCTGCGGACTGGAAGGTCCCGGGTTTGATTCTGGTCAAGGGCATGTACGTTGGTTGCGGGCACATCCCCAGTAGGGGGTGTACAGGAGGCAGCTGATCGATGATTCTCTCTCATCGATGTTTCTAACTCTCTATCCCTCTCTCTTCCTCTCTGTAAAAAATCAATAAAATATATTTTTTTAAAAAGAGTGTATC
Organism: Pipistrellus kuhlii; assembly: GCF_014108245.1. NCBI lineage: Eukaryota > Metazoa > Chordata > Mammalia > Chiroptera > Vespertilionidae > Pipistrellus > Pipistrellus kuhlii. The sequence goes on from NW_023425493.1 coordinate 577,128, forward strand.
TGGATTGTGGGTTCACTCCCCACCCCTGGTTGGGGTGCGTGTGGGAGGCAACCAATCACTGTGTCTCACATTGATGTTTCTCTCACTTTTCGCTCCCTTCCACTCTCTCTGATTAGCAATGGAAAAAATATCCTAGGTGAGGATTAACAAAAACAAAACAAAACAAAACAAAAAAACACACAAACAAAAACCTTTCGTAACTACCCAAACTATTGGTGAGGGGCCAGGTGCACCCGCGGGCGGTTCGATTCCTTCCAGGGCTCCTCACCGAGCTCCGCATTCTTGAGGCGTTCCGACCGCGGGCTCGGCCAGCCGGAGCGTAATCCCTGTTCTGAGTCGGGTTTTATTTATTTCCAGGAGTGAGAAGGCAAACATGTAGCGAGATTAAAGTGTTTGCACCCCCTTTTCAGCCCAGGGATCTCTAATCTGCCTGCTAATGAATGCCAGGCCCATGGCTGTTTTTATTAATTTCATCTCCGCTAAAAATACAGACGCCGATGAGCGTGCCTGACTGAAATAACAATCTGACATTTGGAAGGTGCTCGCTTCATTTCGGCAGAGCACCTTCCAAATGTGACAGGGACACAGAGCTGCCCCTCCCCGTGACAGGGACGCCCGTGCACCAGGCAAAGACCAGAAGGGGAGAGGGTGGACCTCAGAGGTGCCAGCCCTGTCTCTGTGGTCCCAAAAGCAGCACAGAAGCGGACACGCCTGGTCTCTCTGTCCTCTGACGATGTCTACAGAACGTTTCTACACTTAGATCCGAAATCACCAGCCTCCCAACCAGCTCTGGAAGGCTGCTGGCAGGAACCCTGCTCCACGTGTCGCCAAGAGACTTTCAGAACAACATGCAGGTATTCCCAGGGGGGAGACAGGCGTGCTGGACATGAGGGCTCCACACCGGACAGGCCCAGTGCCCCATGCAGCCCCACCGCCTCAGCTTACCTGCTCGCCAGGAGTCCCCCCTGAAGGCGGGAAAGGTACTTAAAAATCCACGGTAGGAAGATATTTGAAAAAGGTTGGGAAGCATTCAAGGAGAGTTCAGAGTGAAGGCAGGACTGATTTTTAACTCTTTCTACGATGGTTGTGACTCCACTTGCCCATAATTCATTGCCATGTGTTGTATAATCAAGTTAACCTGACTCGATAGGAGGTATCTTAGATGATATAATTTAATAACGACATTTTATGTATGCTCATAGTCTAAGTAGCCTCACTAAATTTCTGGTAATATCATGAGTATTCTAAATCCTTGTTTATGTTTATTTTCTCACTTCTAAATACTTGGACACAAAACATTTCTTTGACCATGAAACAGTAATTAGCTGATAATTTAATAAATGAAGCTGTTCTTACTGGAGACACATCACATCTTCATTATCTGCAAAAACCTCCCAGAATTAAGAAGGGGCAGTGAGAGCTCGTCTCTAGAATTGCCAACAGGATTTTGGTGAAGACAAAAACCATAAATAGGAAAAATGAAACTAAAAACCGCAGCAAACAGCGAACTGTCAGAAAGTCCCTGCCACGGAACGATGAAGAGCAATAGGCACAGCGTAGCCAGGGGGGTGACAACGTCCCCGACCGCTCCGCCCGGGACCCTCACCCTTCCTAGAGAGAGTCAGAGGCACCCACAGCCCCTCCACAGGCCACGTTCCTCTCGAGGTCCCAGGACTCCACGAATATCTCCGCCTGCGATCTGATCTTATTTCAGAATGTTTAGTCTTAGATTCCAAGAAAGCCCTGCCCGGGGACCAATATGTAAAAAAAAGAAAACACCTCTGAGCCAGGACTGTTTCCAATCACCCTCTGAATAAAAGGCAAAGGATGTCACACACACACACACACACCATACACACACACACACACACCCCATAGACACACACACACACACACACACACACACACACGGCCACAGCCTGGGGATGGCGCTGCATATTCCAGGCTAAGCCCCCAGCAATTTAACCCAGACGGCAGTTTATGACCGAGCTGTGTCTGATTGCTGTGTTCCTTGCATTTTATTATGCCCGGCCCGGGGCCAGCCACGGAGAAAGTCCAGCAGAAATGGAACAGTGGCCTCTGCCGTTTCATGGGTGGCTCATCTGAGGAGGAACTTCGGGCCCAATTCAGATCTCCACGGAGTGTCCCCGTAACAAAACCAAACTAACAGCCCTCCCTGCACATCCTCGGTGACCTTGATAAACTCACAATTAGTCCATTCAGATTCCAACAAAGGCCAGTCCCTCAGGCATCCTCTCCGAGGGGCTGCCAATTGGCAAGTCCAAAAAGGGATGCTACTGAGGTAGGTTCTCAGAGGGCTGTGTGCGGAGCCCCGATTCGCCCCTCTCCGCAGAGCTGAGTGAGGGGAGGCCCCGGGGTCCCCGGAGAGGCTCCCAGGCCTGTGATCTGCTGACACGGGAGGCGTTTATGCTGCTGGGAGAGCAGCCCGGACAACAGCACTTCCATCCCAGATGGCTTCGGCGCAATCTCCGGACAATGATAAACCTCCCTGGTGAGGGGAACGTGCCCTGCAGATGGCGAAGCCGCCAGGCGCAGGGGGACACAGCACCCACCGGAGCACCTGGAGCCCTTCCAGAGGCCTGGGATCCACTGTGTGGCACGCCCTGCTCCGCACCTCTCCTGCCTCTGCTTCGGTCCGACTGCAGTATTCGCTTGGAAAAACTTAGGGAAAACCGCAAACTCCCCACATCGCAGGACTCCGTTCCATAGGGACCAGAGCTCTGTAAATAGAAGTCCTCGAGGCTGGGAAGCATTTTGCTCGTTTGCTCGCTTTGGGAACACGGAAGACGGCGGGGTCCAGTCCTGAACCACCCGCACCTCCAGCATCCTGGGAACGTGCCGCCCACCGTCTTCTCCGACCCCAGGAGCTGCCCCGCCGGACCAGACCAGTCTTTTTCCCGAACAATCAAGGTCCCGCCCAGTTCTTCATTTCTGGACGTGCGTAAATCAGCGCTCTCCACTCCGGCCCTCGATGCTTATTTGTTTTGGATGACTCAGAGACGGATTGCTCCTCGGGGCGTCCTCGTGCAGGACAGAAATATTTAACAGCGCATCCTGAAGTTTTCAAATGAGAAGCCGTGCGCCTGAGGTACCCCTGTCCATTCCTTTTTTTAATCAGACATTGAGAGGGTGTGATGACTAGTTGATAGAATAGAAATTTCACTTTTTAACTGGCTGCCTGACACCAGGAACTGGCAGCTAATAATTCAAGTGCAAAACTGCCCAATAGCCAGCAATGCACATACGAGTGGCTGAAACATACGTGACCAGCATGCCTGTGACCGTGAGCATGGCGTGCACGGCGCCCGGATGCACGGCAGCTGCCTGCCTCGTCACTGTTGTGTCTAGAGAGAGCCTTTGGAGTTCATGTGTTTGGATACAGGACACCTCCCAGATGCTCATTTTCTATGATGCACCCCACAATCCCCCAAAATGGTGTCCAACCACTTCAACTTCTATCGTATTTTCCTCTCCATTTGCCTCGGCTGGGCCTCAAATTTTTAAAAGATCCAGTGAAAGAAAAGCAAAATTGTGTTTATAAATGCACGTGTTAGAGAGGAGAGGAGCTTTCGGTTTTGTGACTCTGATCTAAAATTGGACTGTATTCCTCTCCAGGTTACGTGCCTGGCCATCGGGACACTGCCGCCCGGCTCCCGCCCAAACCCTCGGGAGAAAGGCTTCCCAGAAACACTTGGTGGCCAGGGCAGGATGGGAAAGGCGCTGGCTACCGCCCCCTGAGGGCAGACTGAGGCTAGTCTCACACACACACACACACACACACAGCCCTGCCCCGCACATAGAAGCAGGTCCCTGCAATAATAAAGGAGTTTGTCTTGAGCCCAATTTTAAAACAAAGACACAATCCTCCCCTTTCTCCCCCACCACGCAGACTAACACCATGGAGATGGTCAAATATATTAAAGCCCCGTTTTGTTGGAAGAAGAATGGGAGTGGGGTGGGGTGGGGGCAGAGGAGGAGGGGACGGGGGAATAAAATTAATCCAAGAAGGCAACTGCCAGGCGGGGGACACAGGCACGGAGCCGCGGCATCCTCGCTCCCGTCTCGGACATCTGTGTTTCCGAAGCGTTGGTGGAAATTAAAACGGAAGCCCTCCCAGCACCATCGCCCTCTCCGAACAGCATGGCCGCTCGCCTCCTCTCTAAGCCCTCCTGGCTCTGGCCAACAGCTGGCTAACTGATCCCTGCAATTTTCTCTCCACAGAAACCGTTTTTCGAGGGGAGAAAGGACCCTAAGTGGGCTAATCAGCGATCGCCAAGCCTGGGGCTGGGGTGGAGGACGTGGTTGTGTGAAGGGCCTACAGCAGCTTCCTCTCCACACAGCCTGGCTCCTTAAAGGGGACCTCCGGCCACACAGCTGTGTTGACCCTCCAGCCTTTTCTGATTTTTTTTTTTTAACAAACAGAATAGGAATTCACAACCCAAATCCCTTCCCTAAGCCCCAATGCTGTTGAATCTTCTAGTGTTCTGCCCAACGATGTGGACATTTCGGTAATCGTCGATAAGCAGAAAGATAAAGATTGGGTCTGCACAATCCACCGCCTCCAGGCAGAAAGCAAGAGGCCAAACCGGAGCTCTCTCCGGAGGTGAGACTTGCTCGTGTGGGCAGAATGCTCCATCACCTAAACATTGCGCCTCTCCTCAGACAGGTCAGCAGGAGCAGCCGGCCAGGGCCAGACACAGGCCTCTGCCTTCAGTGCAGCCATCATCGCCACGCCTATGCAGACACGCGCTTTCTCTCTCCTGTTCTGCATTGTACAGCTCACCCCACATCAGCTTTTAGGGCTGAAAATGCAAAGGTATCTCTTCAAAACACACCAGTGCCCTGCCCTCTGCCCACATGGGGTGAACTCAGGTATCTCATGCAAAGCAGCACTGGTGTGGGCTCACCGGTGTCACAGCTTTGTCACATTTAAACCCAAAACGTGGTGACACGGAGAGGAACGCATTTGTTTTCCTGGTGCTCTTGTTCCAAGGAGACTGTGCACCCCTGCCTGTGTGTCTGTAGCAGCGGGACCCAACCCCCTCCAGCACCCTCAGAAAGCTCAGAACCCCCTCCAGCACCCTCAGAGAGCTGCCCTTTCCTTCACCAGCCACAAATGCTCCCCAGGCTCCCGCGCCCACGCCACACAGACCAGCCCCAAGCACAGACACAGGCCTAGGTCTCAGTCGCGTTGGGTCCTTCAAGACCCTCTGAGGCACTGTAAAGTTCCAGTTAATTAGCCGTTTTGACAGGGAGAGCAAGTCCCCCTCCAAGCTCCTCAGAGCCAACCTGAAGGCTCTCCCAGCCTCACCCAGGCTTCAGGTAGCACAAGTCCCCGATTCCCAGTAATCGCTTTCTCAAATACTGGCTCCTACTTCACCTCAAAGCACACCGGGCGCTCCAGCTCCTGTACAAAGGAAGGAATTCCCCTGCCCTGTGGCCCAAACGCAAGCCAGGGACCTGGAGGAGGCGGGATGGAACTCGGATGGAACTCGGATGGAACTGGGACTGCGAGAGGCCCAAGGGTGGCCCAGCAGCCCGCAGGACCCCTGAGGGCGGGGAGAGCACAGGGAGAGAAAAGGCAAACGGGTGCACCGATGCTCCGGGCCACAGCTCCACATCTGCCCAGTCTGTGGGGACCCCAGGGTGTGACAAAGCCCGGGGGAATGGCGCAGGGGACCGGGGCCTCGGCATCCAGCAGCCTCGGGACTGGCATCAGCGTGTGGGGAGCGCAGGCAGGCGGGTAAGGTGGGCCGGGAACCGCCAGGAGACACTGGCTGCAGCAGGGCACCCCACGGAAGGGGGTTGGAGGGAAGGAGCTTGACGGGCGTCCCTCGTTGGGGCGGGGGACCCAAGAGGACCGAAAAGTGGGCCCGCCGACCACCAAGGGGAGCCTCCCTGTGAATCCGGGGCAGCTGGTGTCCCTGCGTTTCTCCCCTCCCGGGCCGGCACCCGGTTTCTCCGCGCTCCAGAGCTCCCCGCGCCAGGGCCGGGGCCGCGGACACTCACTTCTCGTAGTCGTACTTGCAGTAGAGCTTGCGGTCGCGGTAGAAGCAGGTGGTCTCCAGGGGCTCCTTGCAGGAGGCGCACTGCACGCACTGCTCGTGCCAGAAGCTGTCGTTGAGCCGCAGCAGAAACCGGTCGGAGATGACCCGCTGGCAGCCCTCGCACACCGACCTGGGGCTCGCCGCCCGGCCTGCAGCGACAAGGGTTCCCGGTGAGCCTCCTCCTCCGCGGGACCTGCCACCCAGACGCCTCCGCCTCCGCCTCTGGGGCTGCGCCGTCCGCAGCGCTCACTCCGCGGAGGCCCCTGAGGCCCCGCCACCGGAAGCCCCCTGTGAGCCTCGCAGCCCGGTTTGGAGACAGAAAAGTCAAACCAGGCGGCACCGCTAATAAACTCGGAAGGTTTGGCTTGTACCGCGGAGGGAGAGGACTCTGTAAGAGGCTTTAGTTATCAAACGTCCTGGAAACCATAGACTACAATGCCCTGGGCTCCGGGTATCGGCCATGAAATCCGCCCTCTGCGAGTCTCCACTGACCCAGTAAAACTGCGTGTATACAAACAATTTATTTCGTTTTACTTTTGCTAAAACGAAGTTCTAGATTTTTTTTTTGAGGAGAGATTAGACTTTACTTTTTTTTCTTTTCGTCCCAAAAAGTCCCGCGTACAGAAAAATGCCCTCTCGCATCAGGCAAACTGTTCAAACCAATGAACCCCAAACTGCTGTGTCCGGGCCGCTGTGCACACTGCGGACCAGCTTTTCCTAACGGGGCAGCAGCGTAAGGGGAGCCCAGGGGAGAGGCCGCGGACCGAGGGCCTGCGGGCTCAGCCGCTGCCGGACCGGACCGCTCAGCGCCTGCCCTCCCTCTGGGTCCTGGCCTCGGACTCCCGTTCGGGTCCTTTAGTCCTGGGGATGGGAGGGGGTCTGGGCCGCCTCCGTTGGCACATTTCACCTTGTTGAGGGGGCCTCTCCGGGGAACTAGCATTGAGCATGATGTCCCTGAGGACCTGCCCTTCCCAGTTACACTCCCCGCGCTTCCCCTGAGGCCGCCGGGCTGGAGAGCCGCGGTCGCGGGGCCCCTTGGGCAGCCGGGGGAGCGGGCCGACGCCTCTCGCTGCGGACATTCTCTCCTCTGTCTGCCGGCTCCCGGCGGGGATGTGCCCGCGGAGCCCGGGCACCCGCTGCCTGCTGCCCGCTTCGGGCGGAGGGCGCGCCGCGCCAGGACCTGCCGGCCGAGCCCACGCCCTCCGGCGCCCGCACCGGGAAGGTTCGGACGGGCCCTGGGAGAGAAGGACGCAGCTGGGAGACTGTTCTCTGGGGAGCTGCGGGCTCCCCTACACGGGGCTTCTCCCGAACTGCTCCCCTCGGTCTTCGCCCCGCGCTGGCAGATCCCAAGGAGTCAAAGGACTGGACGAAACGAAAACGCCTCCCTCACAGACACACGGAGCGCTGGCACCGCAGACCTGAGAGGTGCGAGGAGCCAGCCGGGCGGGCGAGGTTCGGGAGGCCCTGGACGCGCAGTGCCCCGCAGGCCCTCCGGAGGGGCCGGGCAGCGGGAAGAGCTCCGGCTCCGGGTAATCAAAGCGGAGCGAGGCCCCGCCGAGAGGCTGATCCTGGCCGCGCTGCCCGCCGCCTGGGAAGCCGTGGTCCCTCCGGGCGAGGCCCGGGCGCAGGCGGTGGGTGCGAGGCACCTCCTGGAACCCGGGAGCCTCCAGGCCGCGGGGAGGGCAGCATCTGAAAGACGTCGCTCCGCTCGGAGATGAAAACCTGGCGCTGGTGGTTGTGAATCGTTTGTCACTCACACGCCCGCGAGCAGCAGCTCCTCCGGGGCCTGCGGTGCCCGCGCGCCAGGCCAGGTCCTCGGTGGGTTTGGAGCCGGAGGGACCGGGGCCGCGGACGGACGGGGCTCCGCCGGGTGCAGGAAGCGGGGCGCAGGCTCCCCGTTGCGCAGCGCGTCCCTCCAGCGGCTCCAGCCGGGGCCCACGGAGAGGGGGCGCCGAGGGCGCGGGCCGAGCACTCACTCACCCAGCAGCGAGGAGAAGGCGGCCGGCGTCTCCATCGCGCCCGGGAAGCTCTCCTCCACCTTCAGGCCGTCCAGCATGCTCGGGCCGGGCCGCGGAGACCTGCGGAGGATGGGAAACGCCGCTCTGGGCGCCCGTGCCCCCAGACCCGCCCCGAGCTCCGGGAACGACGTGGGAGCGGCCTGGGAGCGGGGCTGGGGGCAGAGGCCGCCGGCGGGAGGAGCGCGGGGTGGGCGGGGAGCGAGTCACCGCGAGCGGCTCCAACTGCTCTGACTTCACTCGAAGTCCACGCGGCGTTATGTACTGCGGCCTCCGCCCCCCACTGCGCGTCCTCCTCCTGCCCAGTCCCCTCCTGGCCCGGCCCCACCCGCCCCGTCCCCACCGGCCCCAGCCTCCCCTGCGGGGGCCCCGGGAGTCCCCCCCAAACCCCGCTTCCTCCCGGGTAGGATGGGCGGAAAGGCCGGGGCACGCGGGACCACGATCTCCACCGCGGCCCGCGTCCGGCCGTCCCGGGCGCCCTCACCTGCCCCGGCCGGGATGGCGGAGCCGCGGTCCCCGCTCCGGCCCGGGGCGCCCTCCGCCCTCCGCCGCCGGTGCCGGGAGCGGCTGCTGTGCAGAGGAGCCGCCGGGGCGGAGCCGCCTGCCCCGTGCTCTTGGCCGCATTTCAAATCAACTTTCCGAGCCGCCCGCCCAGCCGCGGCCCCGCCGCCTCCCCTACCTGCCGGGCGGGCCGGCCGCGCGGAGCGGGACCAGCGTGGGCGCCGGCGGCGCGGGCCCTCGAGGCTGCGCGGAGCCCGCCCGGGACGGAGCCCGGGACGGAGCCCGGGACGGAGCCCGGGACGGAGCCCGGGACGGAGCCCGGGACGGAGCCCGGGACGGAGCCCGGGACGGAGCCCGCTCCCCGGCGGCGGGCAGGGCGGGGACGTGGCCGCGGGCGGCGGCCTTCCCGGGACGTCCGCCCGCCCAGGCGCTCTTCGAGGCCGAGGGAGGGCCGAGCTTCCTGGCTGTGGGGAGGCGCGGGGCGGCCCTCGGCCCGGGTGCGGGTCGGGCCAGGTTTGCCGGGGCTGGGAGCCGCGTACGGAGGGTGGGGAGCTCGGGGAGGGGCTGGAGCGCCTCCCGAGGAGGGGCTGCCGCGCTCCGTTCCCAGCCGGCTGCGGCTGCGAGGCCTCTGCCGGGCGCGGCGCACGGCCTTGGAGTCCTCCCCTCCAAGGTTCCTCCCTCCAAGGGTAATCGCCTCCCGAGGGCGCTCGGGCCTGCACCCGGCTCCCCGCGCCCCCGGATCCGCGGCCCGCACACCGCTGCCAGCGAGGAAGCTGCAGAGCCCTCATGCTGGTGGGCGGCGGGGCGCGCGTGGAAGCCAGTTGCAGCACAGTTTCCACCCATGAGCTCCCAGCTCTCCGAGCTCCTTCTTGTCACCCCAGGGCCCAGCGAGTTTCGAGTTTGGGCTGGAAACCTGCTCACCCACAGGGGACGCCAATGCGGATGCCATAGGATCCCTGAGGCCTGGATGCTGCCGGGATGGGCAGCCCAGGGGGTCTGACTCCCACAGGAGCTACAGTGACACTGGGAGGAGCGGGAAGCCAAGGGGGGTGTCCCCAAGAGGGAAGCAAAGTGTCTGGGGCATGCACCCCAACCTCAGAACTGGGTCCTAAGGTCTGTGTGTCCAGGAGGGGGCCATGGTGCCAGGCCCAGGCAGACAGTCCATAAAGCATGAAGCTGGCTAGCAGTTCGCCAGCATTCATTTTGTGCTGAGCTTGGCTAACTCCTTCAGTCTCTACAACAACCCTCTGAGGTGGAGAAGCCACTATCCCATCATCACAGGGGAGCAGAGCGGGGCTTGGGGTGCACCTGAGAACCCCAGGAAGGTCTGGCTCCCGGGCTTCCCCAGGCCTCTCCCTGTGCTGTCGGGCTGCATTAGAATCGCCAGGCACTGTGGCAAAGTGAGCCTGCGCAGGCCAGATGCCACTTAGCGAGCATGCCCTGTTACCTTCTCCAAGGTCAGGGCCAGCTTTTTTTAAGTTTCTGGCAACCCTTGCTGCGAGGGGCCGGGCGGTGACCCCGCTGGCCACTGCACGTGCCTCCTGCCAGCAGACACACGTGTGGCTTCAGGGAACTGTGGGAAAGGCCAGGGAACTGCAGGCTTTACATTCGTTTTGGCTTCTACCTCAGGCCCTTTCACTGCACGATGCTGCTTCATCTTCCAGCAACCTCCGACCTGGGCAGACAAGCCTCCTTCCCCGGGCATCTCTGCAGCTTCGCAGGGCTGGGAGGGTTCCCGAGGTGCCCAGGTGGCTGGTAGCATGTCCCCTGGCACCTGTCTCCGGTGCTTCCTGCCACCCCAGGAAGGGTGGGGTGTGGGAAAACATGCAGTACAAGTACTCCTAGGCTAATATATAAAATAGAAGTTAGACGGGTCACATACCGTCATAAGGAACACGTGTAAGTGCCCAGCAGAGTTTGGGGCTCCTGCACAGAAGAAACGTGGTGAACTGGGGGAGGGATGTGCCCTCTCTGTCCCCATGTTTAGTGAAGTGTCTTCCCCTGCTGGTGGGCCTCGGGCGCCTGCAGGATGAGACTGGCTCCCAGTCATGCTATGAAGCCCGGGTTCCGAGCAAAGCCAGGCCGGGACCCGATGAATAAACACTGTTTGTTTTACTGGTGTGTGCAGAATGCTCCCTGCAGGGCGTGGGGGACAGCCAGGGAGTGAGAGCACACTGAACACGCTGGGTCCGGAACCAAATCAAAGGCTGAGCTCCACCCCCAGCTCTGCTCTAGAGTCAGGGGCCACCGTGTCCCCTGGACAACAGCACTCCCTCCTGGCATGAGGGGCTGCACTCCATGGTCCGTAAGCCTCGTCATCTGAAGTCTGTGGAATCAAACGGGCGGAGGGCGGAGAGGGGGTGGGAGAGCTGAGGGGGCAGGGAAACCCGCAGGGCCTCGTCAGATGATTTGCAGAATCCATCCAGGTGCAGACTGGCGGATGGGTCTAAGTCTGAACGCTGAAGGTTTCTCTTCTGAGGTTTATGTGACCGCTCCCGTGTGTTGGGTGCTCAGTGCCACCCCGGCCCACATCCTTTCCCTTCCGTCTTAATGGGCAGGCACCGCCCCTGCCGTAGAAGTTCCTCCTGAGCAGCCTGGTGGTTTTCCACCGTAAACTCGGCCTCTATCGTTGTACTTTTTGATGACATGGGAGGGGACTGGCAAGGTCCCCCAGGTCACAAAGGGCCCGAGATGTGCCGCCCAGCCGTGGAGCCGCCCCTTTCTACTGCAGCAAACATGGAGGACACTCCCAGCCTGAGGGTCTGTGACTGAGGTTCAGGGAGAGACCCATCTGGAGGGGAGGCAGAGGGAGAAGACAGCAACACGGTTTGACTTTCCCTTTCTTGCTCTCGTTTCTGTGTTTTATTAAGGGGAAATTGTGCTATTTGTTTTTTTTTTAAATGTCAAAGTGCATTCCAAGTGAGAGGAAAATAACCAAACACGTGATACGCCCCCCCGTGGTGTGGCCCTCCCGAGGCGGAGGGACTGGCATGGGGGCACCCCGGAATGCAGACCACGTGGCCTCTGGGCTCCTGGCCAAAGGCTCTGTCCTCGTGGGCAGTCAGACCTCTCTAAGGAGCCGGAGGACCAGGTGCCTCCACTCTTCCTGGAGGCAGAGGCATCCCAAAGCAGCTTCCGGAAGAGGAGGAAGTCAGGCGAACGTGGATCTCTGGCCAGCCGGGTAAGGATGGCCAGGCACGGGGGACACTGGGCCAGGCCGGCCAAGGTGCCCTTCTAAGCACCGAGCATGAGTTTTATAGGAGGATCACAAGGTCAGCGTCAAGTTCACCTGTTCACCGGCACCGGACACACCAGAGAAAGTCAAGGAATACTTGGTGACTAAGTGGAGAATGCCCTGAATTTCAGTCTGTCACGGGGTCTGATGGAAAGAGAGAGATCTGAGTTCAAATCCAGGATTAGCCAAAGGACAAATATGCATAACTCATAGACACAGACAACAGTGTAGGATGGCCAGAGGGAAGGGGGCTCGGGGGCCGGGGAGACAGACACAGGGGGAGGGTGGGGACATCTATAATAACGTCAATAATTTCTTAAAATCTCATTTGCTGTCTATCTTAAATCACTCACCTCTCTGGCTCCAGGTCACTTATCTGTACAAGAAAGGAGTGACGTCTATCTCTGATAACAGAGAAGTCAGGTGGAAACATCTAGCAATCTGGTTAAGCTGATGTTAAATGTATGGCTGTCCCCCACAGCCTCCCCATGAAGGAGTGGGCAGCGTCTGAAGGAAAGTCATCGTGGCTGGGAGGGGCACTGCAGGTTAGAGGCGACCCGGGGCTGCTCACGGATTCCACCACTTATGATGCCTTTGGGCATCCCTTAACCGCTCTAAGCCTGTTTTCCTGTTACGTACACTGGGGAATAATTGGGGTGTTCTTTTGCATGTTAAATGAAATAAAACAAAGTACCTAGCACAGTGATAGGCACATAATAAGATTCCATGAACTTCAGTTGCTGTCACAGCCATCATTATCATCTCACCATCATCATCACTGCCACCACCATTATCACCACCATTATCACCACCATCATCACCATCATCACCACCATCATCATCACCATCACCACTATCATCATCACCACCACCACCACTATCATCACCATCATCACCACCATGATCACCACTATCATCACCACACCACTATCATCACCATCATCATCACCATCATCACCATTATCACCACCATTATCATCACCATCACCACTATCATCACCACCACCACCATTGTACGTTTATCACTGCTATCATCACCACCACCACTATCACCATCATCATCATTATCATCACCATCATCATACCACCATCATCACCATCATCACCATTATCACCACCATCATCATATCACATTATCATCACCATTATCATCATCACCACCGCCACCAACATGATCATCATCATTGTACAAACACCGATATGTGATGAGGTGGAGGGGTCCAGCTGTGACTTCAGTTAAAAGGAATTGAACCAAATTGAAGACAGTCTTTGACTGTGAAGGAACTTCCTTGGGGATAATCCCACATGCTCTGTAACAAGTGCCCAGACTGCAGGCTTTCTGCATCAGCCTCTCACTACCAGGCTCTCACAAGCCCCACCTTTGGCATCTGTATGTGACATTTAACACCAAATACCTGGAACCTTGAACTAATGGGGGAGGGGCACAAACAGCGAATTCCCAGGCCCCTAAACAGAGAGATGTGTGAAGAGGTGGGGGCTGTCACCATCTGGACCTCAGGCCCTGGTCCTCGTGCCCACCACACCTCAGTGCCACACAGTAAATGTGGAGGTGGGTTAGGCAGAGGTCCCCAGGCACGAGGCCCTTGGAGCTCTGAGCAAGCCCCCACGTGGGCAATGCCCAGCACAGGGGCAGCTTTGTGCTGAGCAGATGTGGAGACCACCACCAGCAACCCTGGCTTACAGGTATTCCAGGAAGGGACCCACCTGTACCTCCACCCACCAAGGACATTAAATCCCAGTGGCTGCTGAGAGGACACTGGGGCACCCTCAGCCCTGACCCTGCACACCCCTCCTTCTGCCTGTGGGTGCTTTCTGTTCACTCAGCAGCTATGTTCATGGGCGATATCCCACCCACTTTCCAAAAAGGATCTGAGGTGACATGCAAACAGAATGAATACAAAATGGATTTTTTTATTAAAGTTATACACCAGGCACAGAAAAGCAACCCCCCACCCCCCAAATAATACTTGGGGCTACTATTTAATTGTGATCGGATATTAAATGTCACTCAGCTTACAAGGTGAAACAGGACAGGGAAGTCCCGCGCCACTGTGAAGCGCACAGCGGTGTGGACTGGCTATGTTTATACGTCCAGTTGGTTTCAGGAGAAAGTCTGTAATAAAAGGACAAAAATACACAACTCAGGACCATGGCAATGAAATCTGTGACCTCGTTGTCAGGGCTGAGACATTTTTATCTTTAAGGGTGTACAAAGGAGTAGGTTTACAGTTATTCCCATAGAAAACAATACACTAATTAATAAATAATGATACAAGAATAAATTCTGTGTTTTGTGTACTCACAACTGTAAACCTCCTCTGCCTTGCCCTTTATATAGCGACTGAGTCTCACCTTTTCTGAGAAGAATTTTAATAACATAAAACTCAAGATATATACAAAAAACTAATAAGTAAGATGACAAGCTAGGAGTAGGGAAAATACATAATGCGGATATGCTGACTGTGAGTCTCCGAATTACTCACCACAGTTTGGTCCAACACAGCTCTGGACAATACTTGGCACCTGTTCTGTGTGACTGTTTGCAGGAGCCAACAGTTACTGTGGTTGAGAGTCAAATTGCCTTTGAGCTTCCCGGTAGCCAGAGCAAAAAGGGAAACAGCCTGAATGGGCTTGCGTAAGCCAAAAAAGGAAGTGTAGCCTCCATCCCACAGCTCCAGATCTCTGTGCCGACTGGGCAAACGGAGTCTTTTTCCCCAGTCCTCAGCACAACCTCGAACACCAAGAATATCTGTGGTGTGGACACATTACTGAGATCATGAAAAGGGATTACTGATGCATCTAAAATATAGCCCTTCCCACATTTCTTATCCAATGAGTAATCCATCTACAACCCTTTATGAGCCTTAAAAAACGGGGGGATTCATCAGGCATTCTGGGCAAATAGCCTGGGGAACGCACAGAGGGCGGAGCCCAGGTGAGTCCAAGATCTGTGGCATCAGAGCGGGGGTCTGAATCCCGGGCCTGGGAGCTTGTTAGTCTGCGGGCGGCGTCTGGGCTGGGGAGTAAGATGGCAAGGTGTGGTCTGCGATGCGGACACTTGGCCACCTTGTGGCTGGCAATAAAAGGGACAGACATTATTACTCTGGCTCTGGCATAAGCAAGACACCAGGGCCTGCCCCAGGGCAGGGAAGCAGCCGTGAACGTCCAGGAGAAGAATGGACAAGTCCCCTCTGGATGCAGCCAGCAAAGCTCTGTGCTGGCCGGTGAGGGGGGAGGAAGACAGGAGAGAGGCGCTGAAGAGCAGGGACATGGCGGGGCAGCCACGGGCCAGGGGGAGAGGAGGGACGGTGCAGGGACGTGTGGTGACCTTCCAAGTGTTTGCACATTCATTAGCTCATGGGTCTCACACGCAGCCGAGGAGTCCGCCCTGAGCGTCAGCCCAAAAGCACTCCGTCCGGCCGGAGCTGCCAAGTGTCCGTGACCGCAGCCTGGCCTCCGACCCGTCCTGGCCGCAGGACGCCCGCGGCAGCCGCAGGCCTCGCCCTGACTGCCCCCACCCCCCTGGTTCTGGACCAGCAGCGGAGAGCCAGGTAGTGTAGTGGCTGCCTGCCCTGCTGGCCCCAGCGCAGTGGGTGTGCCAGGAGCCCTGCCAGAACCTCCCGGAACATCTGGGCAGGGTGGAGGGGAGGACACCATCCGCGCTCCTGGAGGCTCAGCTTTCTCCCAGCGCTGGCTCTGGCTTCCCACTGACTCACTTGCAGACATGGTAGTGGCCTCATCCCCCCCTCCCCACCCCAGGGCAGCAGTCTCCCCAGCGCCTCCCACAGTGCGGCCTCCTGAGCAGACACAGGAGCTGGTGGTGGGAAGTCAGCCTGGAGGCACCTGTGGGCGCAGCCAGCCCAGCCCCTGCTCCACAGACGGGAGCCAGGCGGGCGGCGGCCCCTGCTGTCCCGTGTCATCATCACCGCAGGTCCCAGGCGTGCAGGGCGGGTCCTCTGACAGAGCCCCCGCCCCAGGAGAGCCAGGCTTCTCCTCACAACCATCCACACCGACGGGTCTGGCCCCCCCGCCTCTCCCCGACACTCCGAGCGCTGGCCCTGCCCCACGGGGGTGGGGGCCTTACCCAGCTGCCTGCCTGCCTGCCTGCCCCTTCCCCATGCTCTCCAACAGGCCGTGGGGGCCTCCTAGGGTCCCTCTGGGCTGCTGAGCGCATGTCACGTGGCGTCACCTGTCCGTGCCGTCTCCGGCCCATCCACCTGTGCCCACAGAGCTCTGTCCGCTCCGGCCCATCGGAGCTGCTGGCAGGTGGGGAGGGAAGAAGGAAAGGCAGACGCTGACGGGGTTCAAAGCGGGGTAGACAGACTGCGGTGGCCGCGCCCGCCTGCAGCCCGTCTCCCCACCTGCCGGGTCCTGGTGCTCCGGTCCTCCGGAATCTCTTCTCCCCGGCAATAAACTTGAAAGACAGGCCTGCTCCCCGCTGTAACCCAAGGCAATGCTGCTCAGAGCTGCTCTTTCGTTGTCCTCCTGTGAAGCCCCTGCAGTCCTGGAGTCCCTCTGCTTCCATCTCCAACGTGTGGGCGGAACCGTTCAGGGAACAAGGAGCCACAGGCCAGTGTCAGGGCAGCGCAGGCACAGCTTCTGCTCAGAGCTCAGCAGGCTGCCTGGTCACAGACTGAACATTCACCACCAGACGCTTTACATAGCGCCTGCTGCCCGGGTGACAGGACACTGCGGTCCCAGGCCGGAGTCTGGCTGTGGAGTCTGCTCCTGGCCATGCAGACAGCGAGTGGAGACCTCAGTGATGAGATTTTTATTTCTTTTTTTTTTTAATATATTTTATTGATTTTTCACAGAGAGGAAGAGAGAGGGATAGAGAGTTAGAAATATTGATGAGAGAGAATCATCGATCAGCTGCCTCTTGCTGATCTACTGGGGACATGCCCGCAACCAAGGTACGTGCCCTTGACCAGAATCGAACCCAGGACTCTTCAGTCTGCAGGCCGACGCTCTATCCACTGAGCCAAACCGGTTTCGGCAAGACTTTTATTCCTTTTGAAGGAAGACATCGTCACTCGAGTGCTGAGTGCTCCCTCGTCTGATCGGGGATCCAGGGCCAGCTTGAAGTTCAGGGCGGCAGGGGAAGCCCCATGGGCCAGCAGGGCACACTGCCTCCTGCAGAACCACATGTGTCCACAAGAGGGTGGCAGCTCTGGGGCAGGTGCTCCCGGGGCCTTCCCTGGGGAGGGCAGCCCAGAGACCCCTGGCTTGCCTTCTGCACGGAACTTTCTCCAGCGTGATGGCCAGGAGCCCAGGCGGCCAGCCTGACAGCTGGGGGTTGGTCATCAAACCTGTTGAAGCATCAACAATAGCAAATGGGAAACGGGACATTGGTTGGTCCCTCCCACGGCTCCTGGCCCACTCCGGGCCCGGCCCTGGTTTGCACCTTCCCCCGCGAGCGGCTCCGGGTCCGCCTCGGAGCTCAGCCCATCTCCGCCGCTGCATCAGGTCTGAGTTTTTCATTCCACCACCTCCCTTTGTTGAACTGAAGCAGGGGACCTCCTGCAGCTGCTATATTTGCGATGACCTGGTGCCCTCCCTGGCCTCTCTGTGACCTAGGTAACCGCGCGGAGCCTAGTTAACTGTTCTTTGTATGAAATTCTCGCCGTTTCAGTCACTGGTCAGCTTCTGTCCCCTAACCAGGCTCTGGCTGATGCATAACTTTTGTCAGGCCTCAACCTCACCCGGGATTCCGCTGTGAATGCTGGATCAGGCCCCTGGAGCCCCTGGGAATTTAAGTCCACAAACACCCGATGGGTACCCGGGGAAAGACAAGGGCTTGGCATGAGACGCTGTCTGGGGTGTTGTACCCTTGGGACCCCACTGGGCCTCAGCCCTGGTTCACAGCCCCAGACTGTGCCTTTGGGGGGTCGGGAGGGACCCGCCGCCTGTTTCTCTGCCCTCTCTCACCCAGCCACAGCCCCAGCCACACCAGGAGCCAGAGGAAGCCACGCCTGAGCCCCATGTGGGCGCCCAGTTTGCACCTGTGTCTGGTCAGAGGAGAGCCCAGCCTGCACTCGCTTGGGAGAAGAGGGAGGAGCCCCCTCAGACACAGAAAAGGGGGCTCAGACGTCCTAACCGCACAGGAGTGCCCGGTGGTCACACTGAAGGAAGACCGAACTGCAAAGGAAGAAGGCCCTTCATGTCAGCAGCAGAAATTACTTTCTAGTGAAAAATCTTAAAAATGAAATGCCTGGTGGCAGCCCTGGACAGTGCCAGGGAGACGCCCACCTGCTCACCAAGGCGGAGCCTCCAGGGAGGCCTCTCCAGGGGCAGCGTGCTGGCCGTGGCGTTTGGAAATAGCGGCCGTCACCGAGAACGCCGAGTCACCAGATGATCTCCCTGGGAAGCCAGCTTCTGTCCCTTGCCCAATGCCACCACAGGACCCACCTGCTCCCCACAGTGCTGTGAACTCAAGCGCCCCCTGGTGGTCAGTGTCTAGAGGTGCATGGGGCCGCCTTCCAGCCTCCTGGCCCACCAGAGTTGGAAGTTACCTTACCCAAACCTTCATGTTCTCTTTCCACACCCCTACAGGGCTAAGCAAATTCCAGCCTCCTAGCCACCCATTGCTTCCCGCTTTTTCTCTCCAGCTTGGCCACCTCGGGGGCCTTTTAGATCGACACTGCCCACTTAACCAGCCGTCTCCTCGTGGGTCAAGGCGGAAGGGGTGGCACTGTTGGAGGGTGCATGGGCGTGACGACAGGGAGTCCCTGCCAACTCTCCGACTTCCTGGTCTCAGAGGTCTGTCAGGGAGGACCCAGAGCCGACACCGGCACGTCCTCGCAGGCCCAGGCCCACAGCTGTCTCCGGCCACAGACCCAGGACCAGAGAAGCCCCTTGTCAGCTGCTCTCCTCTGGGGACTACCAGCCACAACTGGGCAACCCCAACTCAGCGGTGGTGGCCTTCCCTGAATTCATTTCATGCCCTGGCCAGGTAGCTAGGGTGGTTAGAACATTATCCCCGATGCACTGAGGTTGTGGGTTCAAACCCCAGTCAGGCACATGCAAGAATCAACCACTGAATGCATAAATGCGTGGAACAACAAATCGATGTTACTCTCTTTTTCTCGCCCCCTTCATCTCTCTCTCCCACTAAATTCAATAAATAACTATTACTTTTAAAATAATTCACTTCATAAAATAAAGTTGAACAATAAAAATTCAGCTTCCTTCTTTAGTCTCCTTCCCAGGACCCCTGGGGGGGTGGGAGTCATTTTGGGGCAGCTCTCTGACCTTCCTGCCCTTCCCCACTCGCTGCAGCTGTCAGAGCGTTGGGGCTGGGGTGCAGGAGGCCAGGCTAGGCGGGTGGACAGGGTCAGGGCTGGGGGACAGGAGGCCAGGCCAGGCAGGTGGACAGGGTCAGGGTTGGGGGGCAGGAATGATTGCAGGGCCTTGTCTCCCAGCTCTGTGCCAGTCTCAGCCACCGAGGAGAACTGAATTCGAGACACGCATTTCTCTTGGGACTTGTCTACTTCCACTTTGGCAAATAGCGGCCCCAGGCCGCCCCGCCCCGCCCCGCCCACAGGCCACGCTCCCGTGGAAGACGTGGCAAATCCACTAACTGGTCACGGCAGAGGAGCTGAGACGCAGCTCAGATTCCTGCTCTGCTTCAAGCTCCCAGAGCCACTCCCAATCAGGGGGCAAGAGAAAGCCTTCCTGCCGAGCCTGGCCCGTCTGAGAACAAACATCAACAAGCGTGTGCTTTACTGTCCTCGGCACCTCACAGTTCCAGATCTGAGTTCCCGCCTACGGCCTTGTCAGTATCTCAAATCCTCCCCCTTTCAAAATGTGGGTTTCTCCGGTCCTTTAAGACACCCTGAACAAGATGGCACCAGGCCTTTCACTGGCTCCCCTTCTGCCCGTCCCACCGGCCCTGGACACACAGGCCTCAGCCTCACACCCTCAGGCTGCTGTCCGCCGTTTCTTTGTCAGAGAGGCACCTGCCCCATCCACTCTGACCTGCGGCCCCCGTTTTTCTCCCACCGGCATCGCCGCAGGTCACACGGGTGGTGTGTGAGCTGGTTTTCTGTTTGGCCCTGAGAGGAGGGCTGTGAGGTCAGGGCTGACGCCCCTCCATGGACACGCTTCGGGGACGGCCATCCGAGCCCACGCGTCAAGCAAGGAGCCCGAGGGAGGAACCGCAGGCGCGCTGAGCCCAGCAGCTCGCGGAGGGCAGGGACAGACAAGAGGCAGGAGGTGGACGGCCTCTGGCGAGGTCTGACCCCATGACATAACCAGCCACTCTGAGCAGCGCTCACAGCCATCGTTCTACAGTAAACATAAACATTCCTATAAGTTTTTACTGATAAAAACACTGAGACGGACAACATATTTACAAACATGCAAGAAGCATGCCCTCAACCCGTATAAAATGCCTCACCAGCTCAGCTGTTTGGAAGTCAGGCCAAAGGGAAATCCTGGGAAGTCCAGACCATTAACACTGTTCATCAAATGTGCTTCATCCTTCTCAGACCCGGGAGCGCCTCGTAGTCACCGCTCAGACACTCAATATCTCCATCCCACCTCACCCAGCGCCACCGCCAAGAAAAGCCACACGGCCGCCCTCAGGCAGCAGCAGCGACGACAGTGGCCAGAACTGGCCAGCACAGGAAGTGCCTGCGATTCGGTCATCTTGCTCACCAAAAGCGAGGGGGGCTCTTGCTGCCGTCCTCGCTTGTGGAAGGGAAACCCGCCAGCATCTGCGTCAGCAGGAGCTGGAGGACACTGCAGTGATGAAGATAACGTCACATGACATTGACAACCAATGTCTGGTCCCATCGCCTGGCCGTGCTTTCCTCGGGTAACCCACCTGAGAGCCACACGAGGTGAGAACTGTGATCACCCCCATTTCACAGATGAGAACACTGAGGTACAGAGTACTCTGTGACAAAGGAGAAAGCGGGCCCAGGAACACATTTCCGAGAGTTCCAGCCGCGGAAGTGGAAGTGACAGCTTCAGTTAGAAACGCCCTGTCATCAAAGGCTGTGCTGCACGGATCAGAGGCCAGAGGGGAGGCAAACCACGTCTTGGGGAGCTCAGGGGGCGCTCAGGGCGGGACCCCAGGACGGGCGGTGTCCCTGCCCTGTGGGACAGGTGGAGACTACCACACCAGCCGCATCCCTGAGACCCCGGCGTGAGGACTCCTGCAGGGGGTCTGAGTTTCCGTAAACCCACCAGATGCCCGGCCCAGGCGTGTTGGCAGCTGCGTTCAGCGCTGGACTGGTCCCCGTCTCATGTGTGCAGAGAGCCCGGCCCTGTGGCAGGCAGGGCCTCCGCCACCTGCTGGGCCACTTCTGTGTGACCACCTCAACCAACACAGTGGCCCTGCGCGCAGTGGGAGCTTCTCCTTCAAGCCTGGGCCGCCCGGGTCCTCGGAGCTCGGCTGACCCCCGGCTATAAGCAGGGACCGCCCACAAAGCCAGCGGGGGTGGCGATGGAGGCTCAGGGCGACAGCCAACCTTCTCCGCTCGCCCGTGCAGTCTGCCAGTGACTGGAACCATGTGAGCTGGGGACGCTGTCCGGGCTGCCACGCGCTCTCCTGTGCTCACAGAAGGCCTCTGGGATGTGATTCCTGATCACCCACAGCAGCCCTCCTGGCCTGGTCCGGCCAGCGGGGGAGGGGGAGAGGGCGAGGGCATTCCTGTGAGGAGGCTCCCAGTTCTTCCCACTCACACGTGGGCCTCCGCCGTTCCCCTCACTCGTCCTGTGGCCCCTAAGTAGCTGGCATAAGCCCAGCGCCTCGCTCACACGTCACAGGCCCTGCACGTGACGGCCGGCTCGATTCTCGGCAGGAGCCCGCTCGGCCTCCTCTCCCGGTCACTGCAGCGTCCCCTCCCCAAGCCGTCACCGCCCGGCGAGCTCACCGCGGTCCTGGGGGCCAGACCGGCTGCTCGGGGTGCCATGGGGGGCGGCGTTCCGAGGCCGAGTTCCCTTCAGACTTCCTTCCCCCGGAGGAATGGAGCCGGGGTCACTGCCCCTTCTGGGGACAGGTGGCCTTCGTCCCGGCCCCTGCTGGTCCTCTGGGGCTGGAGAGATCGCACACTCCTCAGAGCCCTGCTGCCTCCAGAGGGATCCCCAAGTTTTCCCTCCAGAGGCAGAGCTGTGAGGCTGGTGGGCTCGGAGTGGAGCCCGGGTGGCCTGGCTGTTGCAGCACCTGTGCCGGACGCTGTCCCAGGCGTGGCCACGGCGAGCTGAGTGGGGGCTCGGGATGGACTTGTTCCTCCCTCCAGCTGCCTCTCTGCGGACACCCACTTCCCACGTCGGTGCTTACCTTCGGGAAGAGAATCCTGTGTCCTTAACAGAAAGAAACATGCCGTTTTCACGTTAGCATTTGTAGCAGTTAGTCCAAGTTAGCGTGGTTTAAGAGTTGATGTTTCTATTTGAAAAACTGGCCCGTGTCCCGGGAGCCCATGCCTCGGCTGTGAGTGCTCCCAGCCCTGTCCCTCCTGCCACCAGGTCCCTCCCGCCGGCTGGCTGTCCCTCGCCTGCCAGACAGGCACAGCCGCAGCCGCCTCTCCCACTCCATGGCCCGCAGGCTCCGTGGGACAGGTGGTCAGTTCCCGACACCCCCCCACCCCCCCGCCTGCCCCAGTGAGGTGAAAAGGACACACGCGGGAGTCTCGGCTCTTAGCTGGAAAAGCCCCACACCGGGTGAAGCCCTGTGGCTCCTCGGTCACACGAAGCACTGACAGATGCCCAGCCCGTCCGACCACCGGCAGTGCCCAGCTCCCTGTAGGAGCCCTGGGCGAGGAGGGGAAGCACATCTTGGAATCCCCACTGCCTCCCCCGGGTCATGGGCGCTCACAGGGCGAGCCTGGCCAGTCACACCTGGCTCCTCCCCGGTCCGCCACCCAGGAGGCCTCGATCGCCTGAAGCTGCCGGGATGATGCCCTGTCGCTGGGAAGGCCAGAGGGGACCCTTCAGGGAAAGAGTGCCTCACCCCACCCCACTGTGACCCGGCCACACCCACGCCCACTCCGCAACCAGGACCCCGGGCACTTGCTGTGCGGCCCAATGGGCTGAGGTCGCCTTATGCCACCCCTGCCCCCAGCAGCCCACGGGTGTGCTGGCAGCGAAAGCCCTCCCAGGCGCTTCCAGGCTATTCCTTGGGCCCTGAGATGATGCCCTCCCCTTCCCCACTGCCCCCACCCCTGCCCCACCCGGCTTTGCATGAAGTCCCCCCGCATCCTCTCCATCCTCAATGGGCCTCTGTGTCTGTGAGTTACATTTTATAAGCCAATTAGGCAGGGATCTCAGAATGGTTTGCGATGGTGTTTTCCATTGGTGTTTGGCAGTGTTATGGACCAACAAAAATAAAAGGCTTCACGTTTTAACAAGCAAGAGCATCCAACACACAATTTAAAAAACACCCACAAAATCTTGGAAGATGTAGGCATGTGCAGCCCGCCCTCAGCAGCCGCACAGAATGCGGGAAGGGGGAAGAAAGCACACACACAGAGAGACTCACACACACCAGAGAGACACACACAGAGAGAGACACACATACACGCACACATACACTCACACAGAGACACACACAGATACACACAGAGAGACACACACACAGACACACACACACAAACACACGGGTAATTAACACGCTGAGCACTGCCCAGGGCTCAGCCAGGAGGGCGGGCTGGCAGTTCGGGAAACTGAGGCTCAGACAGGACAGTGGTTGCTGTGCCCTGATGAGCTGGGCAGGCCCTCCCTGTGCCCAGTGCCCCAGGCACAGGAGCGAAGCGGGCAGCCAGGTCTTCACTCAGCCCTGCCTCCCGGGGACCTGGGCAGGAGAGGGCAGGGCTGGGGCATCTCTCCGGGCCCGGAGCTGGAGGCCAGCCCTCCCCAGGACGGGCCCCGCGCTCTCCTGGCCAAACCACGGGGAGGGCGAGGCCGGAGCAGGAGCAGGGAGGGGCTGCCAGCTGTTGCTGGTTGCTGTTTCTGAATTCAAAGAAAACACGGATCCGAGCAAGGAGGGAGCAGAGTTCAGGGGAGGATCTGGCGGGGCCGGGCAGACCCCTGGCCCGCCTCCAGAACTCTCTCTGGAAAGGGCGCGGCCGGAGCGTGTGATGAGAGCTCGGCGAGGACTCGCCGCGGGTGATGGATGACGGGCTGGAACCCGTCCACACCACAAATTTGTTCCTGTACACCCGGCAGCCGGCAGCCGCGCGGGGGGAGCAGGCCCTGCCTCGATGGCCCTACCCCGAGGCCGGCACTGGCCTCCCCGGGGCTTGGCGCCGGGTCCTTGCCCACCTTGCCCAGGGCTGGGGTCCCGGATCCACCACTGGGTCTCACCCACCCGGGTCCCTCCAGCCCGGCCCTCCCTCCGCGGCTGGGCCCAGCCTCCACCCCGCAGCTGCCAGAGCCGTGTTTCCGCTCCCTGGTTTTAATCATGTAACATCCCCACTCGGAGGGGCGGACGCGGTCCCAGTGGCCTTATATGTCAAATCTCAATTTCTAACCGTGAGCGCGAGAGCCTCCCCCACGGCCCCCCATCTCGCCTGCCCCCCTCCCCCCTCAACGCTGCTCTCCAAGCCCATCCCTGCAGAACTCCGGCTCAACACCACCCCCGCCCCTTAGTCACCCCGCAACTATTTACTGAGCATCTATAAAGCGAGCTGGCGCTGTGCAGATACAGACGAGCAGGAGAGCGGGCGTCACAGCCTCCGAGGGCAGGAGTCACAGCCTCCAAGGGCAGAAGACACCAAACAAGAGGTGAACGCGCTTGCTCCCAGTCGCCACGGAAACCGCGTTGCCCACATTTAACCCCGAACACCACTGTTTGAACTAGACCCTGACGCAGGCCGGTGGTGCTGATGCCTGGGTGCCGGATCAGGGGTTTCCTTCCTCTGCTGCTAGGGAGTCTCAGAACGTCACTGCTAATCAGAAGCAAACTGTTTTGTGACATTTCTTACTTTTTCTGGTTTAAAAAGCCACACCATCTCTTTTAAGGAAATTTTGAAAGTACGTAAGGTATAAATAAGATTAAAGCCACCCACAATTCCAATACTAGCACATCACACACATCCACGTTTTCTGTGAGCACCTACCCACAGTCACTTCTTCGCAAAACTGGGCTCGCATCGCACACAATGCGTCTTCAGCTAAACGTGACAGTCACAATAGCTTTCCTCGGCACCACACCCTCGCTGTCCATGTCTTCATCACTCAGAGCAGTGGTCGGCATGTGGTTCCTGAGCCACATGCGGCTCTTTGGCCCCTTGAGTTTTTAGCAAAGGCCATCTTAGGAGTACCCTGATTAAGTTAATAACAATGTACCTACCTATATAGTTTAAGTTTAAAAAATTTGGCTCACAAAAGAAATTTCAATTGTTGTCCTGTTGCTATTTGGCTCTGGTGACTAATAAGTTTGCCAACCACTGACTTAGAGCAGAGGAACCCCATGATTGGTTCCATCAGTCCTTGGTCCTGGAAGAGGGGGGAAGTGGTGAGGGGCTGAAAATAGGCTTTGAGTCTCGGAGACATGGGTTCAAACCCTGGCTTGCGCCCTTGCTCACTGCAGCCTCAGGCCCACGGACTAGCCTTTCTGGTCTCCCCTCTCTCACCACAGCATGGCAGCGATGCTGTCCTCTGCCTAGACATTCCGTGCCACTGAGAATAAAACCAGAGGCCAGCTTCGCTGGGCCTACCGCACAGCACTCAGCTGATGGCGGCCGTCAGCCTGCGCACGTCCTCGGAGCACGCTCCTGGCGGTAAAGCTCCAGGTGAGTATGACCACAGGTAAGCATGTTGAGGCATGCTGCTAAGCTGCACTATAAAATAGTGAATGAGTTTCATTTAAAACGGGGAGATGGGGCCGAAACTGGTTTGGCTCAGTGGATAGAGCGTTGGCCTGCGGACAGAAGAGTCCCAGGTTCAATTCCGGTCAAGGGCATGTACCTTGGTTGCGGGCACATCCCCAGTAGGGGGTGTGCAAGAGGCAGCTGATTGATGATTCTCTCTCATCAATGTTTCTAACTCTATCCCTCTCTCTTCCTCTCTGTAAAAAATCAATAAAATGTAAAAATATATAAAATAAATAAATAAATAAATAAATAAATAAATAAAAGGGGGAGATGGGGAGAGGGCGATGGAGAGAAACGTTTAAAATCAAACTTGCATTGAGCC
The DNA here is from genome assembly GCF_014108245.1 of Pipistrellus kuhlii. Lineage (NCBI taxonomy): Eukaryota > Metazoa > Chordata > Mammalia > Chiroptera > Vespertilionidae > Pipistrellus > Pipistrellus kuhlii. The sequence goes on from NW_023425493.1 coordinate 603,110, forward strand.
CTGGGTGCCCACTGCTATGACGGCTCATGCAGGAACACACACATGGGCCTCGCCCAGCGCTCTGATGCCATCCCCTGGTTGGGCACCAGCCTCTGCCGCCAGAATCTGTCCTCGCTGCCCAGAGGCCCCCTGGGGGCACCGTCCAGCCCGGCCTCTCCCCCCGCCCAGGGCTCCTCCCGAGGCCCTCAGCGCCCGCCCGCCCGCCCGAGAGGCCTCTGCTCTGTCGCCCAGGCCGGTGGTCTCTGCCACGGCTCCCACGGGCGGCCCGCCAGTGGGCAGTGAGCTGTGAGCTGAGCCTTGCGGGCTGCGGCCCGGCTCTCGGCTCTCAGTGAGCCGTTTGCTGTCGGAGAGAACACCTTGTCCGCGGGCCAGCCGTGTTCGGGAGGATCTCAGCCTCCGAAACGCCCGAAGCGAAGATGCTCTTTGCAGCGGGCTGTGCCCATCGAGGCTCACTCCTTGCCCCCCGTCAGCCACCCCCACGGTGCGCATGTTTTATGGCCCAGGGGCTCTGCCATCCCCCGCGTTACCGCCCGTGCCATCCCCCCTGTTATCCGCACGCCATCTCAGCTTGAAAAATCTCCCCTTGACTCGTGCTTTCATGCAGCCCCTGCCCCGCTGTCGGCCCCAATCAGCCTGCGTTTGGAGCCCGCACTCCCACCGCCTCCTGCCCTGCGTGGGGGAGGCGGGGGTGAGAGTCGTGCCCACCAGCATTCCTGCACATCCAGACATGAAAGCGGGCAGCCCGCACCCTCCCCGTTCACTCCTCCGTACCGGCCAGCCCTCCGCTTTGATGTCGGAGACGATCTGAAGGAAGAGGATCTACCGTGACCTCCTGGCCTGGAATGCTGAGAAAGCAATTACCAGCGAGGGAGCGCAGGGGGCACAGGGGGAGGGGGTAGAAATGAATGGGGCGCGGGGAGCGCAGGGGGCACAGGAGGCACGGGGGTGGGGGGTGAGAGAAGGGGGCACGGGGAGCAGACAGCCGACGGGATAAGCCAGTGAGGACAGCTTTGTTTCCTCAACTCCGGTGCCACCTCGTTCAGGGCTGACCAGCAGGACCCTCTCCTGGACGATCTCGGGGCCCCCACTTACCCGCTCCCAGGGCCCCATAATCCACTCCAAACCGGGTGGATCCTGAGTTCCCTCAATCCTCGGGCTCAGAGCAGGACTCACTAAGAGCTCCAGGGACTTCCCAGCAGCCAGGTGGATTCAAAACCACGAGGGGGCGGCCGGAGGGGATTGCCTGGGAGGCCCTGAGGGCCTCGAGAGGGAGGCGCTCTCCTGCCAGACCCGGGGCCTCAAGGACCAGCTCCTCCCAGCACCGAGATTATGGAGCCGAGGAGCGGGCTATGGGGTGGAGGCTGCCGGGGGAGGCTGTGGTGTGGAGGCTGTGGTGTGGAGGCTGCGGGGGGGAGGCTGTGGTGTGGAGGCTGCGGGGGGAGGCTGCGGGGGGGAGGCTGCGGGGGGTAGACTGTGGTGTGGAGGCTACGGGGGGGGAGGCTGTGGTGTGGAGGCTGCAGGGTGAAGCGGCCTTTCAGCACAGGCCTGGCAGCAAGGGGGACGTCCATCCCCGCTGCCGCGCACAGGGCCCCGGCACTGCTCCTCCTCTGCTCCTCAGCGAGCCCAGCACGCCCTGCCAGGACCGTCACCTGTGCCTCCCGCACTGCCTGGCAGATGGCCTCAGCGCCCAGGGGTGCGCCCACCAGCACAGAACATGCAGCTACAACCAGCCACGCCTGTGAACAGTGCTACTCACACACACACACATGCACACACTCTCTCTTACACATACATGCACACACTCTCTCTTACACACACATACACACACTCTCTCTTACACATACATGCACACACTCTTACACACATGCACACACTCTTACACACATGCGCACATCTATGTGTGCAGAGGCACCCACACATGCATGCACATATGTGCACACTCTTGCACGTGCCCACACGTGTGTTTACATATACGGACATGCGCACAAATGCACATACACATGCACGTGCATATACACGCAGACACACACACTGACGGAACTTCCATTGGGCCAGGTCTGCATGTTACTGGCCCATCTTTCATTCATGTCTCTGATTAGGGTGTCCTCCCCAGGAGGTCCTCCCAGCCCCTCTGTCGAAGGCGGTGATGCCCCCCACACACGGCATCCTCGCCTCCCTTCCTCGCACAATGCCTCCCTCACGCCCTCTCCCGGAACAGAACTCGCTCCCCAGGGTTCCTCGGGGGTTCCCATTGCCGGAATGCTAACTCCACGCCAGCAGACGATTTTTCTGCCCATTTCTGAGTCCTGAGAGCTGGCAGCACTGAGCCCAGCGCGAATGACCAGCTGACCAGAGCTCCAGGGTGTCGGGTCCGGAGGCGTGTCAGGCGGGAGGCGGGCGGCTGAGCCTGATTTTACTTTAATGCCCCTGTTTCTGTGGGCCAGCTCCTGAGCCACTTCTGTAGGGCTGGGACACCCCCAAGTCCAGGGCCCCCCTAAGGAGGTGAAGATTCTTCTGGAAGAGGTTGGCTGGAAAAGGAGATTTTTGCAAATAACGGCTCAAAATGTCACATAATGTCATTTCACACCCAAGTCAAAGGATGGATGGTCGCAGGATGGGTCCTCGGCGCGTCATGCCTGGAATTCCTCCGTTTCCGAAGGAAGAGCCGCTGCTGACAGGCGTTAGCCCGTTAGAAATATGACGGCGGCCGGATCCTGAGGGGGCTGACCAGGCTTGGAAGGCTGGACGTGGAGTTTCTGTTTGTTCCCTCGTCCTGAAGCCGCTGGAATTTTTTGTGATGGAGGGGCGAGCTCACACCGCTGGAAAGCCTGAGACCCAGTGCGTGCCCTCGGCCCGGCCTCTTAGCCTGTGCCCTCCCGCCGATGGCAGCACACCCTCACACGCAGCGGTGCACGGACACGCCCACGTCCAGGTCTCGGATTCGCTGCTCCTTCTGGGCACAAGGTCCCCACAGTCGGATGTTGTGCACCCTGCTTTGGCCAGTGGCCGTGGGTGGTGGCGTGGTGGTCGCTGCGGGGCCATTTCACAGCCAGCCTGCGTCTCCTGCTCCCCTTCCTGCCACAGTGGGCCGGAAGTCTGGCGTCAACAGGGAGGTGGGGACAACCAGCGTGGCCCCCAGCATCCGCCCTCCACAGCGCCGCCTCTCGTCCCCGGAGCCTGCAGCGCGGGGAGCAACGCTGCTGTTCGTTCACGCACCGAGCCGTCTAGCTGTCACAGCAGCAAGCGTGGCCTCGCCTGACAGACACGCACCAAGAGTGGCGGTGGCCACTGAACAGCTCGAATGAACCCGGCCACTGCTGCTCCTCTCCCTGAGGGCGCCGTCCGTGGGCCTGCAGGCCTCGGCCAGGGAGCTGGCAGTGGGTGGCGTGAGATGGGATCGGCGCTGGAAGTCACCTGCTGGGCCCAGCGCCTGGTGTGGAACCAGCATCCTGACCTCCGACCTGCCCGGCCCCCCTGGGAGCTTTGAGAGACACACGCCGAGGCCTGGCTCTGCGGCCGGGGCTGAGCCGGAGGCGGATTTTCCATCCCGGGATGATGGCTCCAAGACACCTTCCTCTTACCCTCTGGCCACCAGAGCAGCTGGCTGGGCCCGAAGGTCAGGGGGTTTAGCACTTCTGGCGTCCAGCTCGGACCTCGGCACACGTGTCAGCAGCCTGTGCTGGACCCGCGGGCTCTCAGTCAGAGGTCCCAGAGGGCAGTGGGACCCCAGGGGTGCCGACCCACCTCTCAGGGGCACCACTGTGGATGAGGCCCCCCTTTCTGGGGCAAAGAGCTGACAGGGCTGGGATGTGGCTAAGCAGACGCCTCCGGGGACAGGCCTCAGCTTGCTCTGGAGGCGGGTTTCTAGACCAGAGAGGCCTCATGGGGGTGGGAGGAAAAGGGCGCTCGGGGAAGGGTCCTTGGCCTCCAGCCTGGGCACAGGGCTCACCTCCAAGCCCCTCCTGGCTTCCCCTGAGCCCGCTCCTGGCAGGGCAGCTCCTGGTCCCTCCCAGCCGGGCTGGAGGGGCTGCAGCCAGGGAGTCAGTGGGGACGGGGTTTCCCGAGCCTCCTGGCAGGACTGCAGGGGCCTCTTGGTGGGCATGCCATGGCCAGGCTGCTGGGTGCTCGCCCAGTTCTAGTGCCAGATGCCCTGGCAGAGGGCAAGGCAGGTGCTGCTCTGTGGGCGAGCACACCCAGGTGCCCAGGAGGTCACGCTGCAAATTAGCCACCAAAAGCCCCAAAGGCTAACATGGACAAAGGCAAGCCTCCCTGCCTCCCACTCACCTGCCTGTGTCTGAGGCCAGGAGGACGCAGCGCAGTCTCTCTCTGCGGCCCCGTCTCCCCGCCACAGGCTCGGAGGGTCCGCCTCTGCCCGCCTGCAGGCACAGCAGCCTCATGCCACCTCCATGGCCGCTCACTCCATCAGGCAGGGAGTGGGGCTGGCACACAGTCCTGAGGCCATGAAGCCCTGTTTGGGCACTGCCCCGGGGGCTGATGAGAGAAGCCCTGGGGATGCCCTTGGCTCCAGTAACCCAGTCATCTGCTCATCCCGGTACGGTCTGCCTCCATCCCCACGTACCTGCCTGCACGTTTACCAACTTCCAAAAAGGCCTGGAAAGACACAGTGATGACCGAGACAGGAAGGCGGCCAGGGGCGGGCATGGCCTGGCCCGAGCCCCTGAGGACCAGGGGGAAGGGAGGAGCAGGAGCGGCCGAGCCTGTGTCCCTGTGCGAGAACCTTCCCAGGCGGGCGGCAAGGCAGACATTCCCGAGCTTCGGAGGACAAGCATGTGTGTTGTAGAGCTCCCTGTAGGAACACCACCGCACATCAAAACAGACAGTCATCTCCAAGCGCGTTTCTCCACAACAGCCCGCGGAGAAAGGACGTGACGGATGGCTGGGCTGTGGGCAGTGTCTGCGGCCCCGTGCAGGGCCGAGGCCGCAGGAACCCCTGGCTGCCAGGGAGGCGTCCAGAGCCCGCCTCCTCCAGGAAGCTGTGTCCGAGCTGTGGACAGCAGAGGAGCATGTCCCAGCTTCTTAAGATACGTTTTCATTGATTGAGAGAGAGGAGTGGAGGAGAGAGAGAGAGAAACATCAACGAGAGAGAAACATGGATCGGCTGCTCCTGCACATCCCCCACTGGGGATCGAACCCACAACCAGGGATGATCCCTGACCGGTGACTGCCAGCTTCGTGGGTCAACGCTCAACCACTGAGCCACACCAGCTAGGCATTCCCAGCCCTTAAAACTCTGAGAGGAAATGGCAGTAAGTCAGGTCCTGTCCTGGACCAGCTTCAAAGTGCATTTTTGCAAACAAACAGCTGTCTACTGCCTACCCCACAGTCCCGCCTCCCACGGCCGCAGTGCCCACGTGAGAGGGTGGCCTAGCTGTCACTCCCGAGGCTGCCTCCCCTTTGCCTCAGCCACTGCCCAGCAGACTGCCTTCCAGGAGATAGCAGTGCGGTTTGGAGGGCGCTGAGGCTCTCAGAAGCACATTGAGATGCTCGTTCTGGTTCAGTGTTATCTTCATGCAGCTCCGGCCTTTCCCCTTTGTATGACTCGGACTGCTGTCTGCGCCCTTCCCTGGCCCCGGGCAGCATCACTGCTTCTGGTCACTGGACAGCTGGACGCAGGTCAGGCCCTGCTCCGCCTCCCACCCACCGCCAGCCCAGGGGGCCTTGGCTACCAACACTGGACGTGGAGGTAGAGACGAGGCCCCCGGGACCTCCTGTCTGCCCTCCCTGGGAGCACCCCGAAAGCGTCCTTCGGTCCACACCCCCAGCCCCCACCCCCAAGCTCGCCCCCGCGGGGGTGAGCACAGTGGCTCGGCCAGGCTGGAAGCGGCAGCTCGCGCTGGAAGGCCAGGAGGGAACATCCTTCGTGGGAAAGAAAACGTGTCCCTGGCTGCGAACCAGCCGAGCAGCTGTCCGGCCGTCAGCCGGGCCGGGGGAGCGGCTCTCCGAGGGACGACGTGTCTGAGGGGTGAGATCCGGAATTCCGGGAAATCGCAGCGCTGACACCCTGGGTCTGTGCTTCCTGTCCCCCGGCTGGAGGCGGGCGGGCGGCGGGCTGCTGTGACCACGTGGCCGGTCCCCTCCCTGGACCCACTGCCTCCGGGCGGGTGGTGGTCCGTGACCTGTGCCAGGTGCTCCGAGCTCGGTTTGTTCTGTCCTCTGCTGGCCACGGGACCGAGACCCTGGACGTAAGAGGGCAGAGGCTTCACTCACTCTGTACCGCCGGCCCTGTCCGCCCTGTAACGGGGGCCCAGTCCGCCCTGTAACAGGGGCCTGGTCCCCCCCATACTGCGGACCCGGTCCCCCCCCGTATCGCAGGCCCAGTCCGCCCAGTAACAGGGGCCCGGTCCGCCTGTAACCAGGGGCCCAGTCCGCCCTGTAACAGGGGCCCAGTCTGCCCTGTAACAGGGGCCTGGTCCCCTCCATACTGCGGACCCGGTCCCCCCCCCGTATCGCAGGCCCAGTCCGCCCAGTAACAGGGGCCCGGTCGGCCCTGTAACGGGGGACCGTTCTGCCCTGTCCTGTGGGCCCGATCCCCCTGTAACAGGGGCCCGGTCCGCCTGTAACGGGGGCCCGGTCCGCCTGTAACGGGGCCCGGTCCGCCTGTAACGGGGGCCCGATCCGCCTGTAACGGGGCCCGGTCCGCCTGTAACGGGGGCCCGATCCCCCTGTAACAGGGGCCCGGTCCGCCCTGTAATGGGGGCCCGGTCCGCCTGTAACGGGGGCCCGGTCCGCCCTGTAACGGGGGCCCGGTCCGCCTGTAACGGGGGCCCGATCCGCCTGTAACGGGGGCCCGATCCCCCTGTAACGGGGGCCCGGTCCGCCTGTAACGGGGGCCTGGTCCGCCCTGTAACGGGGGCCCGGTCCGCCTGTAACGGGGGCCCGGTCCCCCTGTAACGGGGGCCCGGTCCGCCTGTAACGGGGGCCTGGTCCGCCCTGTAACGGGGGCCCGGTCCGCCTGTAACGGGGGCCCGGTCCGCCTGTAACGGGGGCCCGGTCCCCCTGTAACGGGGGCCTGGTCTGCCTGTAACGGGGGCCTGGTCCGCCCTGTAACGGGGGCCTGGTCCGCCTGTAACAGGGGCCTGGTCCGCCCTGTAACGGGGGCCTGGTCTGCCCTGTAAGAGGGGCCCGGTCCGCCTGTAACGGGGGCCCGGTCCGCCTGTAACAGGGCCCGATCCCCCTGTAACGGGGGCCCGGTCCGCCCTATAATGGGGGCCCGATCCGCCCTGTAACGGGGGCCCGGTCCGCCTGTAACGGGGGCCCGGTCCGCCTGTAACGGGGGCCCGGTCCGCCCTATAATGGGGGCCCGATCCGCCCTGTAACGGGGGCCCGGTCCGCCTGTAACAGGGCCCGATCCCCCTGTAACGGGGGCCCGGTCCGCCCTATAATGGGGGCCCGATCCGCCCTGTAACGGGGGCCCGATCCGCCCTGTAACGGGGGCCCGGTCCGCCTGTAACGGGGGCCAGGTCCGCCTGTAACGGGGGCCCGGTCCGCCTGTAATGGGGGCCCGATCCACCCCGTACCGCGGGCCCAGTCCGCCCTGTAACGTGGGCAGGCGCGGCCAGTGCCTTTCCGTGTGCGCGGGGCCACTTTTCCCTGAAACCCGGGCCCATGGACACTCAGCAGCCGCGCTCAGAGTCCTGCTCCGCCTTAGAGGCCCTGATTACCACGGCCCGGAGCTGCTGTGTTACATGGCTGGCACTGACCTGCAGCATCATACGGACCCGGTGACTCAAGTCACAGGCCTGTGTGCCCTCCAGTGGTGAGGGGCTGCAGGCTGGGGGTGCCGGCAACTCTGAGTACACAGGACTCTGATGGAAGCCTCCCCCACAGACCCCTCCCCCCAACAGACCCCACCCTCCTCCACCCTCTCCCACAGACCCCGCCCTCCCCACAGACCCCTCCCTCCCCACAGACCCCTCCCTCCCCACAGACCCCACCCTCCTCAACCCTCCCCCACAGACCCCACCCTCCCCACAGATCCCACCCTCCTCCACCCTCCCCCACAGACCCCTCCCTCCCCACAGACCCCTCCCTCCCCACAGACCACACCCTCCTCCACCCTCCCCCACAGACCCCGCCCTCCCCACAGACCCCTCCCTCCCCACAGACACACCCTCCCACACAGACCTCACCCTCCCCCACAGAACCCACCCTCCCCAAAGACCCCACCCTCCTCCACCCTCCCCCACAAACCCCACCCTCCCCCCCAGACCCCTCTCTCCCACACAGACCCCATCCTCCCCACAAACCCCACCCTCCCACACAGACCTCACCCTCCCCCACAGACCCCACCCTCCCCACAGACCCCACAGACCCCATCTTCCCCTACAGACCCCACTAGACCCCATCCTTCCCTTTTGAGATTCCTCTTCTGAGCTCCTCTCCCCAGAAGCTAACACTCTTGGGCACAAGAGTCTTGACAGGGGCCTATTTGACCTATGAGTCCATTGATGGATCATTTTTTAAAATATATTTCTATTGATTTCAGAGAGGAAGGCAGAGGGAGAGAGAGATAGGAAGATCAATGACAGAGAGAATCATTGATCAGCTAACTCCTGCACTCCCCTACAGGGGAATGCGCCCACATGGGACACGTGCCCTTGCCGGAATCGAACTGGGGACCCTTCAGTCTGTGGGCTGATGTTCTATCCACTGACCCACACTGGCCAGGGCCAGGCTCATTTTTCCAACTACTGGTTTCCCTCATTTCGGAAGGTGGAGGTTCCAGGAAGCCTTTTGTCACCCCAAATGGCAGGGTGAGGCGCCATCACTGGAGCTCACAGGGAAGCGTTCTGGGCTCAGAGGCCCAGAAGCACCAGACAAACCGTCCCGTAGCAGGCCCGCGGGCAGCCAGCGCTCGGCTGCAGAGGCGGAGTCAAGGGGCACTGGTGTCGCTGCCTGGGAGGCCAGAGGCTGGAGCTGCGCTCGCTTTGCGCCTTGTTCTCTAAGAGGAGCCTCCGGGCTTCCTTCCGTCAGTGAACACAGGTGTGCAAACAGGTGCTAATGCAGGGCTTTCCTAAGCTACAGGGCTGTGCTGCCGTGTTCTCCATGGTGAGCTCAGAGGCCGCCTCCCGGGAAGGTGCCTGCGCCGCCCCGGCTGGCGGCAGAGGGCGCCCACGCCCAGCAATCTTGGCCCCCAGGGTCCCCTGGGGCTGGGCGGTCACCACACCCGCAGCTGCCTGGATGGAGGAGCCTCCTGGCCAGGCCCGCAGTGTGGACGGAGCTTGCCGTATGTGTGTGTGTGTGTGTGTGTGTGTGTGTGTAGTGTGTGTGTAGTGTGTGTGTGTGGTGTGTGTGTGGTGTGTGTGGTGTGTGTAGTGTGTGGTGTGCGTGTGTGGTGTGTGTGTGTGCATGTGTGCATGTGTATGTAGTGTGTGTGTGTAGTGTGTGTGTAGTGTGTGTAGTGTGTGTAGTGTGTGTGTGTGGTGTGTGTGTGGTGTGTGTGGTGTGTGGTGTGCGTGTGTGTGCATATGTGTATGTAGTGTGTGTGTGTGTGTGTGTGTGTGTGCGTGTGCACTGTCAGTTTCCATGGAGGGTGACAGCGGCCCTTCCCAGGCTGCGACAGGCTTTGCTGTCCTTCTTCCTTCCGGTGACAGCGGCTCCTGGGCGAGCCGGCCCCTGCCTGGTCTCGGGGGTGAGGGAGGGGCTCTCAGAAGCAGACAGACCCTGTGCCAGGGGTTTACCAGTCACGTGGGCAGGATGACCAGCTAGTCCTAATGTAAACCCGTGTTCAAAGCAGAGGCCCCTGGGGACGTGGCAGTGACATTCCAATGACACGGATGGTGCCGGGGGCACGAGGCCTGCCCGGGTTCCCTGGTAAGGCTAGTGATGTCTAACCAGGACATTGTCCCTGGAAACGAACAGGCACTGTGTCTCCGCTGTCCTGGGAAATGATGTTTAATGGAGGCACCACATGGAGATAAGACGCCCGGAAAGGGCTCAGGGAGGGTGACGGTGGCTCTGAGCCGGCGGTGGGGCGCCAGCCGGGGCATCCGGGGAGAGGGAGGACTCCTGAGCAGGGCCGTGGGCAGGCGGGCGGGAGGAAGACGGGCCGGGGGGAGCGTGCCAGGGGAACGGGCCCTGGGCGGGGTACGGAGGGAGCGGCAGGTTCCGGGGTCGGCCGTGGGGAGCAGTCGCTGCAGCTGCATCAGCCCCCACGGCCTCCTGCCTGGAGCTCCTGCGATGACTGGGAGGGGGAGGGCTGGGGCCCGAGCGGGACAGCAGGAGCACCTGTGGCCGCGTTGACTGGTGCAGCTGGTACGTGGACATCGGCGCAGGACACAGACCTGCACGGCTCCCTCTCTGCCTGCTGCGCCCTCCACGCCTGCCCCGCAGTACCCCCCCGCTTCCTGAGGATGGGACCCGGGTGGAGCTCAGGACCCCCAGTTCAAAAGTCCAGTCTGATCCAAACTCTCATCTCACACCGACTGCAAAGCCTCACCCTGAGGCCTGCCCGCGGCCCGGGGACTGCCCGAGGAGACAGGGCGGTTCTCTCTTTTCCCCGCCCCGCTCCTCCTCCCAGCCCTTTGAGCCTGACCGCCCTCCCTCCACGGCGCAGAAGGGGTGCCCAGCGGTGCCTCTCCATGCCCCCCCCCCCGATGGCTCTGGTCAGGGCTCAGGTGAGCTGTCAGGCCCTGAGGGGCGAGGCGCACCACAGGTACCGGCCACGGGCACCACACGCCCGCCCTCACCCTGTGTGTGATACGGAGCAGCCTCTGCTGGGCCCGCCGTCTGCGCACAGCAGTCCACCTCGGCGTCTCCTGCCCGGCCCACAGGAAATGCCCTTGGGCTCGCTGCCTTCAGAGGCTCTAAGCTTGCCCCCCAGGAAATGCCAGTCCTGGCCTGACCCAGGCGGGTGTGGGGACAGTCACTGCCGCCCTCTCTCCCTGCCCACCTCACCCCCATGGTGGCCGGGTTTTCAGAGATCCCGGTCAGGAGGAGCATCGGCCTTATACCCACAGGCCCCCCTCCCCTCGGGGCTCTGAGAAGCCTCCAGCCAGGAGACACCAGCCTCCCCTTCCCGCCGAAGCCCCGCCCGGGCCCTGGAGGCTCCCTCCTGGGCCGGGTGTGTGTGTGTGTGTGTGTGTGTGTGTGTGTGTGTGTGTGAAGCCACAGCTCTGGCCTGACTTCCCTTTATTCTTCCCAATTCTCTCCTCACACCTCCGCCTCCTGTGGGTGGAGGTGAGGAAGGGACGAAGACAGGATGCACGTGTGGGTGCGTCGGGCGGCTCCTGTCTGGGGCGTGAGGGCCCCCTGGGCTCCCCGGGGCTTTAGCCAGACCCCAAACAGGAGACACCCCTGCCTTTCCGTCCCATTCGCGAGGCGGCGCGGCAGACGCCCAGCCCGGCGCTGTGCGTGCGGGGACGCCGTGGGGGGTGGGGGACCGCACGCACTGCAGACGTGTAGCAGCACCCGCGCCCTCTGCCCTGGTCTGCCCGGGGCGACAGCTCAGGTGCCCCCAGACCTTGGGGAGCGGGGGCCAGAGCAGCCTGTCCCCGGTGAGAGCGCTGCCGAGCAGATGCAGGGAAACAGTGGAAGTGGCTGAGCGAGGAAGTCCCCTAGAGCGAAACCCGGGAACATGGTGGCCTCACTGGAGGGTAGGAGCTCCAGGGTCAAGGCCAGGAAGTGATTGGTGTGTGCGTGTCGGTGACCCCCTGGGGAGTGAAGGGGCTGTGGCAGCCCGCCTCCGCCTCCTGCCCACCACGGAGGCCGGAGGGCCTGTGTCTGAGGAGCCGTGACTGCAGCCCAGCCCTGGCTCCCGCAGGCCCTGGGGGGTGCAGGGGTGCCTTGGGGACGCTGGGCGGGGAGGCCCCAGGAACATCAGACAGACAGCCCTGCCCTCCGGGAGCCCAGTCTGCGCACAGTAGGGCTCTGAGGGCGAGCTGGGAGGTGCTCTCTTTCCCCTCTCAGAGCAGGTGACATGGCGGAGGTAACCGGGGAAACTGAAGTGGGTGGACGCTGGTCGTCCCAAGAAACCTCCCGCCCAGAGGCCATCTTTGATGGCCTTATGCTCGATGCCCCCATCGGACGAGGCCCTGTCTGCTGGTTATTCTTAGCAGGAAGAAACAAACAGAAAAGCCAGCTGACTCTGAAGCACAGGGTTTCCTCCCAGTCTCTGCAGGGGCTGGGGGCAGCCCCTCCACGCGGACCCGGGCATTGCTCCCCCTTTGGGAGGCTGGCTCCGGCACGGAGGTCAGCTGTGCGACGTGACTGCTCAGCCCTCCGCTTTCCGTGGGAAGTGAAAAGTAACGGAACCGCTCCTGTGCACAGAGGCCATGTTAGCTTTCCAAGAACATCTGGGAAGGTCCCGGCCCTCAGAGAGAGAGGCTGTCCTCAGGTGTGGGAACTGAACATGAGTAGGGCCCACTGAGGGTCCGGCTTCTGGAGGAGGCCGCACACTGAAATGAAGAGAGAGACTGGAAAAGAGTTAATTTGGGAAAATGGGGGACCAGGCGGGAGTCCTCCTTTGTGGGAAGACTACCTCCAGGCTCTGGCCTTGCTCTCCCTTTTATTGAGGCTGTGGGATACACCCAGTACCCTTCAGCAGCTTTGGGAGACACCCACAGCCCTCAGGCAGGTAATAAGCGGAGTATCATATCAGTAAGGATTTACACGATCACGAGATGGGGACGCTGCCTGTTACCATTGTCTCAATTAGATGGGGAGTGTGGCTCCAGGTTGACCAGCCTCTTTCTATTAGTGACACAATGATTGGTTTCCGGCGCTCCAGCACGCAAACCCCAGCTCGAAGGCCGTGTGTAGAAAGGTTCTTTATTATAAACATCACGTTCCAGGAGCGGGAAGGGGCAGTGGGAAGTGCAGGCATGAGGGCGGGACCGGGCCCCACACGCCTGCCCGGCTGCAGCGGCCGGGGGTCAGGTGACCTGCAGCGGGGTCTCCAGCATCTCCATGAGGAAGGTGTCGATGGGCGTGTCCCCGATGAGCTTGAAGAAGAAGAGGTGCTCCAGGCACTTGAGGCCGATGGAGCGCAGGGCGGGCAGGCGCAGCAGCAGCTTGGCGAACCTGCGGGGATGGAGGGTCAGACCCTGAGCAGCTACAGGGCAGGGCCAGGGGGCAGGGCTAGGGGGCAGGGCCAGGGGCAGGGCCAGGGGGCAGGGCCAGGGGCAGGGCCAGGGGCAGGGCCAGGAGGCAGGGCCAGGGGGCAGGGCCAGGGGGCAGGGCCAGGGGCAGGGACAGGGGGCAGGGACAGGGGGCAGGGCCAGGGGGCAGGGACAGGGGGCAGGGACAGGGGGCAGGGCCGGGGGCAGGGCCAGGGGGCGGGGCCAGGGGGCGGGGACAGGGGGCGGGGTCAGGGGGCGGGGCCAGGGGCAGGCCACTGGACCCTTGCTCCCTCAGGGATAAGGCAGCAGAGAACCTAACCCCGGGGGCGGGAGGGGGGTGCAGCCTAGAGGGCTGGAAGGGAGGTATCTTCTTAAAGGGGACACTTCCGATGGGAAGAGTCCCAACGGGAATCTCGGCACCCTGAAAACATGTGCTTCTGTGTTCATGCCACAAGGAAATGTGTCAACATAAGGAAAATAGACCAACGCCGGGTGCTTCTCGCATCGAAAAACTTCAGTCTGTGCCCAGGCCGACACGAACCTTCCAGCGTGTGGTCACACAGCTGGGGGCATGTGGAAGGTGCCGCGTGCGGGCGGCGAAGGGCAGCTGGGGGAAGGGGTGGCTGAGCCAGAGGCTTTTACAGAATTTGGCAAAGGACACGGCTTCTCTGTAAAGTGCACAGCCAGACTGACTCTGGAAATGCTGTTTTAGGCTGGAAATTCCAGCTCTACAGTTGGAACCTGCTGAGTGTGCTGTACTGTGGCTCTCTGCTGTGTGTCCTGGATGTCCGAGCTGAGATGGGGACCAGGAACTCAAAAGCTCAAAGTCACAGCCTGGGGTCTGCCTGCTGTCCCTCCTCCAGAGTCTGCCCCTGCCGGCGGCAGTATTCTGAAGTGTCCACAGGGTGGCAGCACTGCACCACTGAGAGCCGGGCCTCCCCACCCCTGGATGCCCTCCACCCTTTTCTGCATTTCCCCACCAGGCTGAGCCCAGGGCCAGCCCTGAAGGAGCTGCTCAGCCTCAGGGTGGTCACCCTTGAACTTCTCCCTGAACTCCCAAGCTCTGCCCAAGCGCAGGCCCCTGGCAGCCGCTCTGGGAAAAACGGGCAGGTTGCAGCATTTAAGGGACAGTCATAGAAACAGCCGGAATGCCAAGCCAGGGCAGTGACTAATACAACAGGACACACACCCTGAAGTCCGATGGAGCCGTGGGAAGCAGTGATGCGGTTTGGACACCTGATGACACACCTGGAATGGCTGTGGGAGGGAGAGCCCGCCAGGCTGTGTAGCTTCGGGCTGTAAGCGCTCCTTGTCTACACAGGAGACTGGGAGGAAATACACCCCAAACACACATCCACGTTACTCCCTGTTTCATGTGCTGACATATTTTCCTTGTTTCCTACCAAAGCTTGCTCTGCTCTTGTAATTAGGAAAAAGCAAGGTTTGGTTTCCTGGGGTTTGGGGTAGTTGTGGGTTGGTTTAAGATAAAGAACACGACTAGAGCCATTCTGAGAACGGGCTGCAGGTGCGCTTCTCCCAATGCCTGCACACAGTGTGCTCACAAATGCCACAGTGTGTGCTCACAAACTCCAGTGTGTGCTCACAAATGCCAGTGTGTGCTCACAAACTCATGTGTGCTCACAAACGCCAGTGTGTGCTCACAAACACCAGTGTGAGCTCACAAACTCCAGTGTGTGCTCACAAACGCCACAGTGTGTGCTCACAAACACCAGTGTGTGCTCACAAACACCAGTATGTGCTCACAAACGCCACAGTGTGAGCTCACAAACGCCAGTGTGTGCTCACAAACACCAGTGTGTGCTCACAAACAGCACAGTGTGTGCTCACAAACTCCACTGTGTGCTCACAAACACCACTGTGTGCTCACAAACACCAGTGTGTGCTCACAAACACCACAGTGTGTGCTCACAAATGCCAGTGTGTGCTCACAAACGCCACAGTGTGTGCTCACAAACACCAGTGTGAGCTCACAAACTCCAGTGTGTGCTCACAAACACCACAGTGTGTGCTCACAAATGCCAGTGTGTGCTCACAAACGCCACAGTGTGTGCTCACAAACACCAGTGTGTGCTCTCAAACGCCAGTGTGTGCTCACAAACACCACAGTGTGTGCTCACAAACGCCACAGTGTGTGCTCACAAATGCCACAGTGTGTGCTCACAAACACCAGTGTGTGCTCACAAACACCAGCGTGTGCTCACAAACACCACAGTGTGTGCTCACAAACGCCAGTGTGTGCTCACAAACGCCACAGTGTGAGCTCACAAACGCCAGTGTGTGCTCACAAATGCCAGTGTGTGCTCACAAACACCAGTGTGTGCTCACAAACGCCACAGTGTGTGCTCACAAACACCAGTGTGTGCTCACAAACTCCAGTGTGTGCTCTCAAACGCCAGTGTGTGCTCACAAACACCAGTGTGTGCTCACAAACGCCACAGTGTGTGCTCACAAACACCAGTGTGTGCTCACAAACTCCACTGTGTGCTCACAAACACCAGTGTGTGCTCACAAACACCACTGTGTGCTCACAAGCTCCAGTGTGTGCTCACAAACTCCAGTGTGTGCTCTCAAACGCCAGTGTGTGCTCACAAACACCACAGTGTGTGCTCACAAACGCCAGTGTGTGCTCACAAACGCCAGTGTGTGCTCACAAACACCACAATGTGTGCTCACAAACACCACAGTGTGTGCTCACAAACGCCACAGTGTGTGCTCACAAACACCACAGTGTGTGCTCACAAACAGCACAGTGTGTGCTCACAAACACCACAGTGTGTGCTCACAAACACCAGTGTGTGCTCACAAACGCCAGTGTGTGCTCACAAATGCCAGTGTGTGCTCACAAACGCCAGTGTGTGCTCACAAACTCTAGTGTGTGCTCACAAATGCCAGTGTGTGCTCACAAACACCACAGTGTGTGCTCACAAACTCCAGTGTGTGCTCACAAACTCCACAGTGTGTGCTCACAAACACCAGTGTGTGCCCACAAACACCACAGTGTGTGCTCACAAACTCCAGTGTGTGCTCACAAACACCAGTGTGTGCTCACACGGGAAGGTTGCCTCAGGGCTGCATTCAGCAGAATCCCCCACACGCTGAGGGCAGAGGCATCAAGCCTGGTTTTGGGCCCTTCAGTCTCACCTGCAGCAGGAGACGCTCCTGTCTGTCCGCCAACCCCCTGCCCTCCCTCCCCCCTGCCCTCCCTCCCTCTACCCTCCTACCCCTCTGTCATCCCTCCGTGGCTATGGCACTGGGTGGCCATGTGACCAAGTTCTCACCCACGGAAGTGAGCACAGGGAGGGTCTTTCCAGAGGGAGGGGCTGCCCACAGGCGCCCACCTCCGGTTCTGTTGGGTTTGATGGAGACTTGAGTTGATACCCTCCCGGGAGCTGGCTTTTCAGGCCATTTCACTGTGGACATTGCCTTTGCTGCCACCACACCGTTATCCCCCCTCCGGACAGGCACAAAGAAGTCTCCGCCCAGAAGAATCCCACCGAGTCCTTTAAGAGCTGCTGACTCCCCTCACGGGGGCCGGAGCCATCCCGGCTCAGCCACCTGGTGTGCGGACGATCTGTAAATTCATGATCCCTCGCCACTCGCCGTGCACTCCTTGACCTAACAGCTCCTGGTGCACGGAGCAGGAAGCTAGCAGCAGGGCCCGGTGGGGTGTGCACAGTCCTCTCACAGCAGCGGACTGATTCGCGTGTCAGCGTGGAGCCTGGGTTTGCTCTCTGGTGGCATTTGGGAGGTCTGCGGCCCTGGGCACCCCCTCGTACCCGTTTCCGTACCCCCTGGCTGGGGCCACCGCTCCGGCAGTGGACAGGAGCTGGTGTGTGAGCAGGAAAGGGCTTCACGGAAATCCGCCCTCACCCAGTCACCGGGGAGAACGGGGAGCCTAGTGCCTAGAACAGTAGCGCTAACACCAACACGGATGCCTTCAGGGCAGTTTTTCAAGCTTGGCCTTCAGTTTCCTGTGAGATTTGAGACGGGAGCAGCTGAGGAGGGGAGCTCTCACTCAGCTGTGCTTCGGGGGAAGGTCTGAGAGAAGAGCTCTGTGGGCGACGGCCAGCGGTCTGAGCGCTCCTGGCCAGCGTCCTTCTCAATCGCGGAGCCCAGGCCCAGGCCAGCGCGCTGGAGGCCACAGGGCAGCCCGCGACCAAGGTCACCTCTGCTGGCCACAGAGCCGTCTCCGGCAGGGACTGCGGGCAGGCGGAGCAATGCGGTCCCTGGCAATGCCAGCCCTTTGGCACCAGGGAGGCCTGGGCTCCTGTCCAGCCACATCCCCTCCCCCACACTAACACACACCCTCCATGCACCTCACTCTGTGACCTTGGGCAGCTCCTGCCTTCCTGAGCTCCATGCCCGGTTAGAAATCAGAGACAATGAGACCCACACATCCGAGCACCTGCTAGTGCATCCGGCGCTTAAAGACGGACCTCTGGGCACGGCCTGGGCTCTGCGTCCCAGAGCTGGCCGGGGGGTTAAGTCCTATTTGGGACACTCCACCGTGCCTGCGGCCACTGCCTGTCTGTACGGCCAGCCTCCCGCGCCTCACCTGCCTGGCTGGTCCGGGTACTTCTGCTTGGTGTAGGCCTCGAGGGTGGCGTAGACCTTCTCCCGGAGGGTCTCCACCTCAGAGGGGTTGGACAGACCCTTGGCATCTGGAACAGACGACTGATTTAAGCTCCGGTGACGCCCTCCGCAGAGGCGGCCCCACCCCCACACCCCCACCCGCAGTCACCAGCCGCCCACGGGAGGGAGCAACTGGGAAACATTGACCCCAGACAGCAGGGCCCAGGTGCCCACAGCCGGCTCCCAGGAGGAGTATTCCCTCATCTGGGCCATTCCAGAAACAGTCCCTTCATGTGTGGGCCTACTGTGTGCTAAGCATGGACTCAATGATGAGATGGTACAAAGCCAGAGACCGGGGCCCACACCAATGAAATGGGCTCTGACTACAGTTCCCAGAGCCCATTCCCCCCTCCCCACCACCACAGGCAGCTGGGAAGCCGCACCTCTCCCCCTGACACCCCCTCTTCCTGCCTGCAGGTCACAAGGACACCATCTCTGCTCTCTCGCACTGCCCCCCCCCATCCCATCCCCCACTCCACCCCTACCCCCCGTCTCCCTGGTGTCCCTTCTCAGGTGCTTTCTGAACCTTCCTCTCCCCCAGGTTCTCACCCCCCGCCCCACAGCCCCTCTTCCACCAGTGAGAACTCCCCTTTCCCACCTGCTCAGGGAAACGAAGCCAACAGCTCTGAGAACCATATCTAACCCCTCTCTTCCTCCCATCTGCACATCCACATCTAATCCATCGGCAGATCCTGGGGCTTTGCCTGAAATTCCGTGCTGACTCCGCCCACTCTGCCCACCTCCCCCGCTGCCACCCAAGGCCACTGCCATCTCCTCTCCCCCACCGAACACCCACACCCACTCAGGCTTTCCAAGGAGCGCTGGAGCGGAGGCCGTGAGGAGCCGGCCCCGGGCCCCCGGACAGTCTCCGGCCCAGCATGCGGTGCTGGCGGAGCTGCACACACCTCACCTGGGTTGAACAGCACGATGGCGCGCAGGCAGCCCAGCTCCGACTTGTCCATCTGCATGTCTTTCATTTTGGAGACCAGCTCGGTCAGGACTCTGTCCCAGGAAACACGACAGGCGACATGAGGTCAGGACAGCGAGCACCAGCGACATCTCCCCTGCACCGCCCCGGGGGCGGACGATGCCCGGGAGTGTGGTTAGCCGGGAGGTACGGTGCGGCCTGATCTCAGACACGGAAACACGCAGCGGTGCAGAGCCAGGGCGGCCGAGAGCCACGTCCAGGGCACACAGGGGCGGTGACTCAGCTGGAGAGGCACCTGGGACTGGAATCAGTGGAAACGCCACAGGCCGAGCAGAGGGGGACAGCACGCAATGACCGGAGAAGCCTGCAGGCAGGGCGGGCCGGGCCCACAGAAGACCAGGCCAGTCTGCGTGGACACGTGGTGGGGGTGACACAGGAGAGGTGGACCTCACGTGGCCACGGACCGACTGTGAAGGAGCCGGGGGCGGAGGGGGGCCTTGCACTCAGACAGAGACCTCCTCTCTCCTGTCCTCCGTCCTCTCACCGGAGCCGTTCACCTCTCATTCCCCTCGCCCCTGAGCACACGCTGACTCCCCCAGCAGCACGTGGGGTGCGGAACCCCAGACGGAGGCCGTCACCACCGGACCTGCGATCCTGGCCTGTCCCCTCGGGCCCGGTCCTGGCGCCCTGCCCATCCTGCCCCGAGGAGAAGCAGGTCAACACCCCCACCCCCACAACACCAGCCTCTCTCACCCCACAGGGGTCACGGGTCCCCCTTTTGCTCGAGACCGCTCCGCCTCCTGGTCTCAGCCTTTCTCTTCCTCCTCCCTCAGCCTCCAGCCCACATTCTCACTGGTCCTGGGCTCTGCTTCTAGCCATGGGCGGCTCTGGGCTCTGCCCACAGCACATGTGCACACATGCACGCATGCACACACATGTGCACAGATGAAGGCACACGCGTGCACACACACACAATGGCGCAGAAGACACACCTGTCGAAGATGGAGCCCACGCCGGCGCTGTGGGCGCTGCTCCGGTGCACGTGCAGCCCGGTGGCCAGGAGGATGCCGTCCTGCACCGAGACCGAGCGGTGCGAGAAGGAGGCGATCAGAAGCTCGTTCCACCCTGCGGACCAGAGGAGGCCGTGAGGGCCGGTCTGACTCATGGAAACCCCCGGAGACAAAGCCGGACGGCAGTCCGCGAGGTGAAATGCTGGGGTTCCCTGGCTCATGGCTCCCCCACAGCCTCCCCAGTGCAGCCCGGAAGGCCAGCTTGAGGTCAGGGCTCTGCTTCCCCCTGTCCATCAGCAAATACAGACTGAGCGTGGGACAGGAATGGCACTGTGTCCGCTGTCACTGAGGGCTCAGAGCGGCTGGTGTCTGTGGGGAGACGGGGGCGCCGGCCGGCTCGGAGCTCAGGTCAGCTGGGGCTCCGTGTCTCCCGAGGACGTGGCTCCCGGCCTCCGCCAGCCTTCACGGCGCCCGCCTGCGGCTCGGCGAGGAGGCCTGGCAGGTGGCAGCTGTCCGTGCCCCAGAAATGGAAGCCGCCGAGGGCGCGGCACCAAGAACCTCAAAATAGGAAGGGCCGGGCGCCTGGGCCACGCCTGCGCCTTAGCTGGTGGCACCCCGCCGCCTGAGGGTGGGAATGTCTGCACCCCCCAGTTCACAGTGTGGCTCAGGCGGCCTCCACCCAGAGGCTGACCTGTCTTCAGAAGTGAGCCGCCAGCTGGGAAGCCAGTCACTTCTCCACCCGCAGGGACTGTCCCCGGGGGTGGGAGTGTCTGGGAGGTCCCCCCACGTTGAGAGCCTGTGGATCTCCCGGAGAAGGAGCCACCCCTGCTATCCGCCCTCGGTGGGTGCCCCGCCCCCGCCCCGCAGCAGGCCCTGCCCTACCTGCGCGGAGCAGGATGACCTGGTCCTCCAGCGTGAGGCCCGAGAAGTGGGGGATGCGCTTGGCCCACTCCACCAGGGTGAACAGCTGCTTGTCGGCCGCGTGGCAGATGTTGGTGACCGGGTCGTTGGTCTGAAACGGGACAGGCTCTGGGGCTGGAGTCGGGGCCCCATGCGCCCTCCCTCCGCTTCACCACCCCTCCGCCCCAGGCCAGGCATGGCCGGCGCCCCGGCACCTACCGAGCTCTCCATGCTCAGGTCCCCGTAGGCCTCCGTCTTCGGCTCCACGGCCAGCTCCGCCTCCAGGATCCGCTCCACCGGCATGCCTTCCTGGGCGCCGCCCACGCACTCCGCCTCGCTCTCCGCCCGCTCCCGGCTTCTCTGCCTCTCCTCCTGCACGGCTGGCACACGGGGACACGTGGATGGCACCCGTGCCAGGAGAGCAGTGGGAGGGGGCGGCCTGCCTACGTCTCCTGTGTAGGTGGGCGCCACCTCGGTGCTGAAATGGGGTGCCTTGGTGCAGACAGGGGCTACCTGCTCACCCCGGTGCGGCTCTGCCTCCTCCCCTCCTTCCTGCCCTGCCTGCCACACCCACAGCTGGCACACGCACTCGGATCAGCTGCATCTGCTGGCTACAGGTGATCGTGTCTTGTGTTAATTTTTCAAGGTTAAGTCTGGGAAAGCAGGTGGAGGGGCCTCGATAGGCTCTCAAGGAAAATCCCCCGCAGGCCTCACAGGAAGGGGCCTGGGCCTTGGGGCGCTCTGCCCCCCATTCTCCATGGATGGCGTGACCGGGGCCACAGAGCACGCTGTCCTGAGCGAGGAGCCGGCCTGCTGCTGGGCAGACATTCTGAGCTGCCGCCCACCTCAGGGCACAGCCAGGGGTGCTGGGCGACCTTAACTAGACCCATGTCGGGCCTTACCACAGACTGCCCACCATCAAACGGAAGTAGCTATCCAATGTGAATGAATCAAATTACACCTTTTTTCGGTCTGGTTAGCCAAGGAAATGATTCGATTTTTGGTGTCCAACAGAATCTGAGTAATTGGTTAACGTGCGCTGGGAGGTGGAAAAAGTTGTAATGGCCGCTTTAGTTCAGCACGTCAGCCTGAAACTGGTCTCCCCGCCCTGGGGGTGAACGGCCGCAGACACCGCCCCCTGGCCGGTGGGGTGTGGGGTCATTGTCTCCAGTGCCGGCCGCAGGGCAGGGGCAGCGACAGAGAGCGGGGTCAGAGGGCCCCTGCTCCTCCTCCCTCCCAGCCTGCGGCCACTGGGGGGGGGGCCTGGAGGGGAGGGGGCCTCACCCTGCCCTCCGCTGGGTACCGCGTGGCCTGGGACACGCTCCCCTCGCCCGGCTCCCACTGGCCCGTCTCAGACTCCCCGGCGGACACGCCGAGGCTCCGAGCTCGGTCCTCCGGCGGCCTCTCGGCAGGGGCTCAGGCCCTCTCCCTTCCTCGGCCGTGGGGGTCAGGGCACCCTCCCCTCAGGCAGATCCCCGGCTGAGGCACCGGACTGACCGCAGCCTCGCACACGGACACCACGCACAGGGCCTGCTGGGTAACCAGAGGCTGTTCCGTGCGTCCGTGCTGCTCAGTGACCCTCACGTGAACAGAAAGCGCTCGATGCGGCCGGCCGCCTGCCCTGGAAGGCGTCCCGGCTCAAAAGCGCTGCCCGCAGCCTTCCTGACGGAGGCGCTCGGCCTGCTGGCTGCTGATGCCATGACCCCAAAGACGATGCGCCCACCGCAGGGCCCTGCAGCGGCCAGCCTGTCAGCAGCGCGTGGACCCACCGGTTTCCCCAGAGGGAGGCGCAGGATGGGGGGGAGATGGGGCTCCACCCAGGCTGTCCCCGTCCCTCTCACCCAGCCTCAGATTGCTCTCTGCCCCTGGAGGGTCCGGAGTGAGCATCGTCTGAGCACCAAGGGACAGGGGGTGGGAGCAGGAAGCTGCCCGGCCGCTCCTGTGGGAACAGGTTCCCTCGGGCAGGGACGCCCATCTGACTGCAGCCATTCCACCCTCTCCCGGGCCCTGCCCCCCACCCTCTCCCGGGCCCTGCCCCCCTCTCTCCCCGGGCCCTGCCCCCCACCCTCTCCCGGGCCCTGCCCCCCACCCTCTCCCGGGCCCTGCCCCCCACCCTCTCCCGGGCCCTGCCCCCCACCCTCTCCTGGGCCCTGCCCCCCACCCTCTCCCGGGCCCTGCCCCCCACCCTCTCCTGGGCCCTGCCCCCCACCCTCTCCCGGGCCCTGCCCCCCACCCTCTCCTGGGCCCTGCCCCCCACCCTCTCCCGGGCCCTGCCCCCCCCCCTCTCCCGGGCCCTGCCCCCCCACCCTCTCCCGGGCCTGCTCTGCCACGTGCCCACGGGCCCCGGGCTGCGCGGCGCCCACCTTCCCGCTTCATGCCCATGACCAGGCACTTCTGGTAGCGGCAGTACTGGCAGCGGTTGCGCTGGCGCTTGTCGATGAGGCAGTCCTTGTTGTCCCGGCACGTGTACAGCAGGTCCTTGCGGATCGTGCGCTTGAAGAAGCCTTTGCAGCCCTCACAGCTGTACACGCCGTAGTGCTTGCCTGTGGGAGAACGGCCACATGTGCCCCTGCTCCTGTGCCCCCTTCTGTGCCCCCCACACCCCATCCCCAGAAACTGGCGTGCGCCATGGGCAAGGAGCAAAGATGGCCCTCTGAGAAGCCCGAGGCCTGTCCCCCCACACTGAGCCCGAGGCCTGTCCCCCACACTGAGCCTGAGGCCTGTCCCCCACACTGAGCCTGAGGCCTGTCCCCCACACTGAGCCTGAGGCCTGTCCCCCACACTGAGCCCCTCCAGGCGGTCCCTGGGGCCCCGGATCCCAGGGGCCTATTGGAAAGGTCTGAGCTCAGGTTAGTTGGCACTTATGTATCAGTAACTCGGCCTTTAGTTAACGCGCTCTGCCTTCACTGGACCTCAGGTTCTCAGTAAGAGGATTTATTCTCCTGGCCGGAGGCCCCCAGCTTCTCAGACAGTTCCCCAGAGGGAGCCCCAAAGACGCCGGGACCCCCTCAAAGCATTACCTCCTCTCTGCACCAAGTGGCTCTGCCCTGAGTGCTCCCGCTCACGCCAGCGGGAGGAATAAATGGGCCTGGTCTTCCCAGCACAACGGGCTGCAGCCGGAGCTGGGCCGGGGTCCCTGGGCGGTGGCTTTGCTGGACCTGGAACAGCCTCCCTCACCACCTGCTCCGCCATCCAGGTCCGCGGCCCGGCCGCCAGGCCAGTGCGTGCGGGAGAGCCAGCACCCCTCCCCACCCCCACCCCCAGGCGTCCACCACCGGCCCGTACCTGAGGACCGGTCCCCGCAGATGGCGCAGATGTGCTTGACCAGCGGCCCGGGGCTGGCGGACGGGTAGTTCATGGTCCCAAGCCCGGGGAGCCCGGCCAGCGGCTTCACGTCCTCGGAAAGGCTGACCCCGCTGACCACATTGAGCTGCGGAGAGAGCAGGGCGGTGAGGACGGAGCCAGCCGCCAGCCGGGCTGAGGCCCGGGGAGCGCGGGTCTGCCTAGGACAGCGGACAGGTGCCCTGTGGACCTGGGAGAAGCCTGGGCAGAAGCGCGTCAGTTCTCTCTCTTCCCAGAGCACAGGCTCCATGGGGCCAGCGCCCTGGGCTTCCTCCTCCTGGTGCCGCCCTGCTGGCAGTGCGGGGAGCTGCCCAGGTGAGATCTGAACACGCCCAGCTCGCACCCCTCCCCCTCCCTAGGGCATCAGCTCCTCGTGGCCCCGGGCCATTGCTGAGGGCTCTGTGCTTCCCAGAGGACAGGTCAGCAGAGCCTCAGCCCGCCCGGTGCCATGGGCACAGCTCACCTCGGGCAGCGCAGGGAGAGGCAGAGCCTACAGACCCGTCTCTGTCCCTGGCGGGGGCAGGCTGGCGGGGCAGGACAGGCCGCCTGAGGCAGCACCCGCAGGGGAGGGGGTGTTGGAGTGACCGTGGAGGCAGCTTGGGGTGGAGGGGCCCTGACCTCCGTGTGTTCCTTGTGAGCTGTGGGGCACACGCCTAGCCCGGTGACTGGGAATCTCATACGGACCAATGGCCAAGTTCTTCCCGAGTCCGGCATGGGCAGAGGGAAGGGCGGGTGGACAGAACTCGGAGCCCAGAGAGGCACCTTCCCCCTGCACCAGCTCAGCGGGCACTCAGCCATGGGCGCAGGGGGTGGCCTGGGCGCAGGAGGCCAGGAGGTGGCGGCCTGGGCGCAGCGAGAAGCGGGGATGGACAGCCTCAGCCCCCGCTCGGCACCAGAGCTGCCGGGAAGCGTTTAATTAACACCCAGGAGCCCCGGCTGGTGCTCAGCGGGTTTGAGCATCCGGATCCACAGGGCACAGGTCGGATCTCCGATCAGCACACATGCAAGTCAACCAACGAACGCAGCTACAGTGCAACAACAGACGTGTTTCTCTCTCTCTCCCCTCTTCCCTCTCTCTGTCTCTCTCCCCCCCACCACCACCACTCCTTCCCCCTCCTCTTTTCATACGGGCATCTCAACCTCACGCCCAGTTTGGTTTGCTGGAACATAGTAAGCCCTGCTCACACACTGGGAGCACGGAAATAATCAGTCGCCTGGACACACACCCCGCCCCCCAGAGCTGGGTGCCAGCGGGCCCAGCCCTCGGCCTGGCCTTGTGCTAAGTTACCGGGTAACGGTGTGCCGCCAGACTGAGCATCGCCGTGCAATGCGGATGGCATCCCTGTGGAGCCTCCGGCCCCGATGCCTGCACGCTGCCCGTGTGGCCTGCGGGATGCACAGACGGCCCCAATGCTCTTTGACTCAGTTTCTCCGTCTGTAAACTGAGCACGGGAACACCTGCTCAAGCTGCGGGCAGGCCAGAAGAGATAATGATGCAAAGTGCCGACCCTGATGCCCGGCATACACCATCATTCCAGTGAATCTGGTCAGTTCAGACCATCCCACAGCGTGCCTGGAACCAGGCAGTGACACGAGCCACGCTGCCCAGGGGCAGAGGGTCCCATTTCTCAGCTGGGGGGCGTCAGAAAACTATGGATGTTGTCATAACCCTGGGTGGGTCTTATTTTTGCACACATGACCCACTGCAGCGCACACTGATTTTTAAGAAACAGGCAGCTTCCTATCAGTGTGAATTCTGGGCGACATTTTGTGCCTCAAGAAGCAGGTCCACCCCATGAAATGAGAGCGTTTAAGTCAGATGACCCCCACAAAGAGCCTCTAGCCGACCAGGGCCCTGACCCCTAACCCTCAGATGCTCGGAAAGGTCACAGAACGAGGAGGCCCCGCCTCCTGGGCTCAGGAGGCCTTGCCTGCCTCCCCTCCTGCCCGTCGCCACCCGCCGGTGTGCCCCTGCAGTGGCTGCAGTGACCCCGAAGCAGCACTCACTGGGGCGGCTGCCATCGGTGCCACCGGCTCTGGGAAGCCTGCTCAATGCTAATCAAATATTTAATCTTCACAACCCTGTGGGCCTTCCTACTTTCAGACGAGGAAATTGAGCCCTAACGTGTCTTATTCATTTACTAGTGATCTGCTGCAGGAATATTCCTGCAAGACTTCCAGCCGGCTTCCCTCCCGCCACCGCCATCTCTCCCGCCAAGGCCATCTCTCCCACCCGCCCACCTCATCCTACCCCACCCCGTACATGCTGCCAGGGCTTTCCCTCCAGCAGCAGCAGCTGCCTTGCTTTCCACTTCCCCTCCCTCTCCCTTCTATGCTGTCTTCAGTCTTCATTCCTCCCTCCATGTATGCAAATTAGCCACCATCTTTGTAAGGTTAATTTGCATATTCGTTCTGATTGGCTGGTGGGCGTGGCTTGCAGGTGTAGCAGAGTGGTGGTTAATTTGCATATTGCTCTATTATTAGGTAGGATTCTTTCAGAAATCCTGTGGGGCACAAGAAGAAAGACACACAGGTACTGCCTCCAGGACCTAGCCATTAATGAGATTAAAAGTCAGGGTAGTTTAAGAAGAAAGACCATGAGCAATGGAGATCAGGGAGGACTTTCTGAAGGAGGTGGCATCTGAGCTGGGACTGGACAGCCTTCACCAATGGGCAGGATTAGGATGAGCCAGTGATGAGCAGAAGGCTGTGAGCGCCCAGGCCTGTAAGAAAGTGTGTCCAGTGGACGGATGGGGTCTCAGGGGAGGCGGCTGGGACAGAGCCCGGGCTTGACTGCCTGGCTAAGGGGGAGGATTGAGGTTGGGAGGCCAAGAGGAGCCGTTGGAGGTTCTGAGCAGAGGAGCAATGTCCCCTACCTCCGCCTCGGGCAGCAGCACGGGAAAAGCCTGAGGAGACACACCGTCTGTCGCACCGGCCCACGTGCCTTCCAGGCCCAGCAGGCGGGAGGAATGGCTCTCGGACCCTGGGGCCCCTGGCCTGGCAGGCCCTGCCCACCTCCCTGGCAGGAGCCCTCTCCTACCCTCCTGAGTCTGGTGGTGGGAGGGGGTGGCTGGGGCAGCTGAGCTGCTTTTGGCCCCAATGACCCCATGGAAGGCAGGGTGTGGCCGGCGGCTGCAGGAAGGCTCTCCCTTTCGAGTGGCGCCCAGTTAACCTGGTGAGGGTCCAGGCCATGAGGACCGAGCCCTCCCGGGGAGAGAGGAGCCCTGTGGCCAGACCCACCCCTCCCTCACCGGACCGGGCTGCACGATGGAGCCAGGGCACGTCTCAGAGACTCCGGCTCCCGTCTACGCGCAGGCCAGAGGGGCTCAGACACGGCGGGTGTGGGGGCAGGTGAGCAGGAGGGAGGTAGACTGAGAAGGGGTCACATCCTGGCCGGGGTTCAGCCAGACCTGCTTTTATTTGAATGAATATCAGGCTTTTAACCAGGATTTCACTAGAAAAGATGTGGTGGCCTCACTTTCCTTCAGTCACCGGGCAAGGGGACCTGTAAGATCTGCTGTAGCTCTCAGCCTGCGCTTGCTCTAACGATGCAGACATCTGCTGGAGCGGCAGCTACCAGTGCCCCCTGAGCAGGAACAGGTGCGAGGGGGCCATTAGGGGCAGGGGAGGGGGGTCAGAGGGAGCGCGCCAAGGACACGCAGGCCTGTGCCCAGGCCCCCAGCACACATCACGTACAATGCGCAGCATGCACACTCACATTCACACTACTTTCTCACACATAAACACACACAGTGACACACACACACAAACTCACACATACACTCACTAACACAGTGACACACACATTCATACACACAAACTGACACACACACTC
Source organism: Pipistrellus kuhlii (assembly GCF_014108245.1). Lineage (NCBI taxonomy): Eukaryota > Metazoa > Chordata > Mammalia > Chiroptera > Vespertilionidae > Pipistrellus > Pipistrellus kuhlii. The sequence continues at coordinate 630,857 of NW_023425493.1, forward strand.
ACACTACTCTCAAACATAAACACACACAGTGACACACATTCACACACACAAACTCACATACACACACTCACACTACTCTCTCACACAGTGACGCACACACTCACACAGTGACACACATTCACACACACTCACACATAAACACACACACACAGTGACACACACATTCACACACACACACAAACTCACATACACACTCACACTACTCTCTCACACAGTGACCCACACATTCACACACACACACTCACACATAAACACACACACTCACACAATGACACACACATTCACACACACACAAACTCACACTACTCTCTCACAGATAAACACACACACTCACAGTGTGACACACTCACATTCACACACACATTCACACATACACTCACACTCACGCTACTCTCACACATAAACACACAATCTCGCACACACTGACGTACACATTCACACACACACACGTATACCCACACTCACACTCACACAGATTCACACTCACACAAACACACACACACACTGATACACACACACATGCACACTTACACTCACACACACGCACACGCACGTCCAGGAGAAGGTGGCCTGGGCCATTTTGTCCGGGAGCTGCATACACACCTCCGGATTCCCATTTGGTGCTCTTAGGAATCGCTCGTTCCCTCAGCCATTCTCACCAGGCAGGGCACGGTTTCAGACATTTCCAAGTCTCAGAGCCAAGCTCAGCGAGCACTTGCTGAAATGAACTCCTCTAGAACCTTCCAGCTGCAGAGGACACCTGAGCCAGGGGTCACCGGAGTGCAGGGCTTAGGAATAATAGTGATAACTCTGGTTGCCGTGAGCACTGTAAGCACCTAAGAAGTGTTTTTTCAAATCCACATCTCTGATTTCCATAAAAATCGCTGTCAGTCGGTCAGGACACGTTACCCGCCAGGTCAAGTGGTGGGATCATGGTTTGCCCAGGAGGCTCAGCCCCTGCCCCATCAGCCAGTCCAGGTCCCTTCACCGCTCAAGACTGAAGACCCAGCAAGCAGCAGGAGAAGCTCAAACCCCGAGGAGCAGAGCTCGGGCAGGGTCTGCCCGCTGCCCCTCAGGGCCGCCCCCTGGGCCCCTCGCACTTACCTGGCCCGTCACGGAAGGAGCATGTTCCCGGCAAGGCCCACTCAGCCCCTCGGCCCGGGATGCTCGGGGTCGGCTGCCGACGGCTCAGAGTCGCCGGCGCAGAGGGCACTTCGGTCCTGTGTCCTCTAACTAACTGGGCCAAGTGTCCCGCCGTGCATCCGGAGCCCCAGCCCACACGCCGGTGCCCGGGCCGCAGGCTCCCAGCGCCTGGCAAGCTGCACGGCGCTCCCAGAGCCAAGTTCGGCCTTGGCTTCTGCACGCAGCCCAGTTGGCCAGGAGCACGCCTTCCGCTGACCTTTCAACCCCGATCCCTCTGTACAGACATTCGGGCCAGCAGCAGCAGCGCCCGCACACCGGGCCGTGACGCAGGCCTGTGGCCCGGAGTGTGGCCACTACGGCAGCGTCGGGGACGGTGCCGGCCCCTCCCCACCACCGCCGTCTCCGTCCACCCCCTCGCCTGTCCATGTCTTCATGGCGATCGCGCTGCTGGCTGAGGCTCGGTCCTGCACTCGCTGCAGCTGCCATGCGGGGAAGACCTTGGCTGCACAGGTCAGAGCGTCCCCCCCGGAGGACCTCGTCAGCAGGCATCGGGAGGAATGAGCTCCATTTGCAGAGTTTCCTTTGTCCCAGAGCCTCCACATACTTCCCTGTCTCTGTCCTACTGGCTTTGCCTATTTCTCTGGAATCCATTGACATGAAAGAACATAAAGGTCTCCCATTCTGAAGGGGTGTCACCAGCTCTGTGGTTACAGGGCGAGCATGGCATCGATACAGTCCATCCCACCGCCGTCTGGTCCACGCTCCTCTGAGCCTCCCACACCCTCCTGGACCCCACGACTGGGAAGCCACGGGGCCTTTTCCATCGTCCCCCCGACTCCACGCCACACCACGAACAGGAAGTGCAGCACGGCCCCCGAGACCCTCAGGGGCACTGATGGCTCCTAAGTCTTCACCTGCTTCACATGCTTCCTTGTAGAATCTCCCCCTGACAGCACAGCCCACCTGAGGCGGCCACAGGCTCTTCGGAGGCGGTGGGTCTTCGTGAAGCTGGCGTGAGCAGAGACCGCCCTGCCCTGCGCTCTCCTGACTCTGTCTGGACGTGGCCCCTCCTGTGAAGTGCCCCCAGGAGAGGTGCCCCAGGGAGCTGCTGTGCCCTGAGTCTGGGACCCGAGGAGCAGACATGGACCCAGCCTCAGCCTAGCCTGGCTCACCCACCACCTGAGCAGAGCCATCCTAACTGACACAGAAATGAGGTTGAGGGGGAAAATGTGTGTGATTTTCAACACATGACACATTGGGGACTGGTTGTTATGCCACATCATCACACAAGAGCCGACCACTACAAGCTGCCTTCAGTGTGACATTGCTAGGAGGAAGGGAAAGGCTTCGGGCCACCCTTTGGGGCCTCAGAACAGCAAGGCGGGGTCCACCACACACACACACACACACACACACACACAGCCCCTTTCCTGAGAAGCACGAACAAGACTCCTAGCCACACGGTGGCCTCCGTCCCCTGGGATTGCCCTGACGGAGGACACACTTCGCGGAGGGCCTGCAGGAGGGAAGTCCACAGACAACCCAGGCCTTCCGCCCGCACACAGCAGGCACCTGCTCGGTGCTGCTCTGCTCCAGGAGCACCTGTGGGAGTGGCTGGGAGCTCACTTACCTGGGAGCTGGGCGGGGCGACCAGGTTGATTCCTGGAGGGGCTGCCAGCGCTCCCGAGGGCGGCCCCATGGCAGACGTGATGACGCGATACGGAGAGCCCAGGGCATTGAGAGGGGTCCCCACTGCACTCAGAGTCCGCGGAGCACTCACAGGGGTGTCCGTGTAGCTGGGGTGGCTGTCCATGGGCTTCCCTGTGGACAAGGCTGCCGACGGGCTCATGGACGTGGAGCCAGAGTGGCCGGGGGAGCCTGTGGGAGGAGAGCACAGGTGAGGGAGGGGCTGGGGAGCACAGTGCTGGGGAGCAGCCCCAGGTTTATTTCCTGCCTCCCCTCCCTCCCACCACACCTGACACAGGCTGGTAGAATACAGGAAGCGAAGAGCAGAGGGAGAGACGTTGTCCTGATGTTTCTCTGTCCCCACCTGCATTCCACCTTCAACTGCATCCGACCACCCAGGGCCACGGGCCGTCCGCAGGTCCCAGGTCTGGGCAGCTGTGGCCGGGCCGGCCAGCCGGGGAAAATGAGTCCATCCCACCCCAGAGGGTGGAGAGCAGGTGCCGGGGGCTCTGGACTCCCTGCCTCACAGCCACATCGCATGAGAACAGGAGTCGGGAGACCTGCATGCCCTCGCCCTGGCCCTAATGGATTTTCCTAATGGTGCCGGGTGCATGCCGGGACCAGTTTGGCTCAGTGGTTAGAGTGTCGGCCTGCAGACTGAAAGGTGCTGGGTACTGGGGATGCAGAGCCCAAAAGAACATAATCCTCCCCACCCCGCCTCTGGCAACCACACCTGTTCTCTGTCTCTGAGTCAGTTTTCATTTTGTTTTGTTTTGTGTCAGACTCCACAGGTAAGTGAGGTCATGTGGCATTTGTCTTTCTCTGAGTACAATACCCTCAAGGTCCATCCATGTTGTCACAAATGGCAGGCTCCCCCCCCCCACCTTGTGTGGCCGAGTAATATTTCACTGTGTGTCTGCACCACGTCTTTATCCACCCACCCACGGACACGCAGGCTGCTGGGAGGAACACCGCAGTGAGCACAGGGCCGCGCCTTCTCACTGCAGAACTCTGTACACTCAGCTCGCTCAGCTAAGGCCTGGCGTGGAGAGCATGCTGCCTCCCACGCCTGAGCAAGTTCTGACCCCCTAGTCCAAGCAAGTCAGACTCAAAGGCTAGCACGGACCAAATAAACAAGATGTAAGTGTATGTGGACTGCAAAAGAAAATTTTTTTTAAAACTTCAATTTCATAGAAATGCAGGTCTATTTCAATAGAGACATGCTGAATACAAAGGGCTGAAATAAATGCATCATCATGAACAAAATAATAGAGCATTTTAATAAAAATTAAAATTTTCTTGAACATTAACTTACCAGACACTGAATAACTGCACAAATAAATAAGTGTAAGGCAAGTGAACCTACTTTTCTTGTTCTCTGAATGCGAAATATTTCCTGTTTCGCACACCAAACAAGTCAGTTCAAGACGAATGACATGACCATCGGCTAAAACATTCGCTGCTAGTATTAGTGGGGAGAAATGATGCACCTGAATGTAAGGCAGATAAGGGAAGTGAATGCAACACCATTATAGTAATCAGTCATTAGCTGTGGAGAGCACCTCCAGCGTTTGGACAGGTTCGAGCCTCGGACTAATGAGAGGGCACAGTCTCTCATGGCAAAGCCTCATGCAGGTCCCAACGTGGAGGGCAAAGCCCGCCCAGCACAATTACAGCCAAAGGCTATATGGTCCGAACGTGTGGCCCCAGGTGGCTGAGTGATGTAGGCTGCAGGAGGTTCAGCAAGGAACCAAAGCTTGATCAGGTGCATGTAATTGAGTAGATTCCAAACCTGTGGGAACATTGTAAACATCTTGATCATGCCCTTCCTTTGCCTCATGGAATCTGGCTATAAAATAAAGACGGCTTGCAAGCTATGGAGCTGTCTCTCCATCAGAGAAGCAGTGTCCCACCTAGCCCCAATCTTATTCTCTTATCTGTCTTTTCTAATTCTTCATCGCCCCCCTCCCCTCAGGTTCACCCACAGCCCTGCTGAGCACAGCACATTAGCAAATGTTGTAGTTTGTTATTAATCTTATATAATAAAAGCCCAATATGCTAAGTACCTGGTCATCCGTTCAACAAATCAAAGTGTAATATGCTAATGATATGCTAAGGCTGTTCAACTGCCATGATGTGCACTGACCACCAGGGGGCATATGCTCTGACAGGTAGGTTAGCCTGCTGCTGGGGTCCCACCTATCGGGACTGAATGATACAAGCCTTCCAATGGCCCCTTCCTCTGGCGGGCTGGCTGGACCCCACCATGCATGAATTCGTGCACTGGGCCTCTAGTTATGTATAACAGGATATTGTAAAAATTAAGTTACAAAAAATTTTTTTAAATATATTTTATTGATTTTTTACAGAGAGGAAAGGAGAGAGATAGAGAGCTAGAAACGTCGATGAGAGAGAAACATCGACCAGCTGCCTCTTGCACACCATCTACCGGGGATGTGCCTGCAACCGATGTACATGCCCCTGACCGGAATCGAACTCGGGACCTTTCAGTCCGCAGACCGACGCTCTACCACTGAGCCAAACCGGCTTCAGCAAGTTACAAAATTTTTATTAAAATGTTTCTTACATACCGTTATATTGGCTGGGCCACAGAAATATTTGTTGTGAGCCGCATGCGGCCCGAAGCCACGAGTCTGACATGCTTGCTGTAGTTTTTCTATCTGGAAAGTTCCAGTCTGTTAGGGACAATTGTCTCATAAGCAGGTGAATCCCAATCACTGTGTTCCATGTCCCACCTCTGGGGAGGGCCCCCAGGTTGTGGGTGCTCAGAGGGCCACGGGGCTTCAAACAGGTCAGACACACACTGTGTGGCCTGAACAGCATCTGGCAGTCTCCACACGTGACCCACTTATCCTGTGAGGGTCATTTCAGCCTTCCCTGGACGAGAAAACAGGCCTGTCTCACGCGCATGCCACTCCCAGTTCCAGGGTGCCCTCCAGTCACCTCCCCCACGGAGCCCCCCTGCTGTGACTGGTCTGGTTTGATGCTTTTTCTCTGTTGTCTAAGGAACAGTCTATTTCTGCCTCTTCCATTAAATTGAGGAGGACAGAGTGTCCATTTCTGCTTGCCCACCTCCAGCACAGTGCCAGGCACTGCCCGGGAGGCAAGTGGCAGAGCCCAGATTCAAACTGCCAGCCTGAAGCCCAGCTCTCCTGCCTCGGCTGCCAAGGACTCAGAGGAAGTATAAAGCGCCCTTACAGCACTCAGCACAAACTGACCAATCAGAAATGATCTTGAGCTGAAAGTCCATATGGACAGGCGGAGGGCAGCATGCAGGAACCCAGCCCAGCAGCGTAACATCCTTCCACATGGCAATGACTGGAAGAACCACTTTAGACTCCCTCAAAGCCCGGCTTTGTCCAGTAGGTCATCCAAAAGGACATCTGGAAGGATAACTGGTCTAATTAGCATATTATGCTTTTATTGTTATAGATATATGGACTTTGGACAACACACAAATTGTTTTAAGAATACAATGAGATGTGGGAGAATTTGAAATGTTAAGTACACTGTCTCTATTATTATAAACTAGAGGCCTGATGCACAAAATTCATGCACTGGTTCCCTCAGCCCAGCCTGCATCCTCTCACAATCTGGGACCCCTCGAGGGATGTCCACCTGCTGGCTTAGGCCCACTCCCTAGAGGGTCGGGCCTAAACTGACAGTTGGAAATCCCTCTGGCAGCCTGGGAGCCCTCGGGAGATGTCCCCCCAAGGGGTCCTTAGTGCTGCTGCCACCGCCACTCACTGGCCAGCCATGGGCCAGCTTCTGGCTGAGTGGCGCTCCCCTTGTGGAAGCGCACTGACCACCAGGGAGCAGCTCCTGCATTGAGAGTCTGCCCCCTGGTGGTCAGTGCACATCATAGTGATCAGTCCTTTCCAGTCATTCCACTGTTAGGGTCAATTTGCATATTACCCTTTTATTACATAGAATAATAAACTGTCTTAACTAGAAATGGCAGTGGGGAATGAAACGGCGAGTTCGGTTAGTTTTGCAGCAGCTTTAAAAACGTGGCTTTATTTCTACAGAGTTCGTGGCCCATTCACCACCACATTTTTTAAAACTAAAATTTGAAAGGACCAGGGCATCTTACACAAATGCACTTGGTTCTTCATTCCTTGGTGACCCAGTCGCTCTTAGAAACAAATAGCTTTGCTCTTAGAAAAGGTAGACAATAGTGACTCTGATGACAAAAGTGTCCCAGTGGACACTCCATCCATTGTCAGGAGCGGACACGGGCGCTTACTGCCTGTGACATGTTCACCAGCCTCTCACGCTCACTCCCTCTCTTCAGCCGCACGAGAACCGCAGCCGGTACCGGGAGCACCGTGTTGGCGGGGAACCTGGTTTCTGGCCAAACCCGAAGTCAAAGTTGTCTCTGTGCTTCTCTCTGGCCCTGCAGCCGGTGTGTGAGGTTCTGTGGGCCCTCAGCCAGGCCCCGCGCCCTCTGCATCCTGCATGCCTGCCTCCGGGCACCCGGAGCGCACCTTCCTGCACACACAGCCCCGCCCCGCACCCAGCGATGCTTTCTACAAAACCAGCCTGTCTGCGGAAAGCGCTGGTGTGCTCTCAGGAGCTCCGCTTCCCTTCCACCCTCCTGTCCCCTCCCTCACCTCCTCTCTCTCCCAGCAAGGACCCAGCCAGCCCAGCTTCATGAGCAGGAGGCCAGTACTGGCATCTGTAAGAAGCGAGTGCTCTGGTGGTCCCTGATGGTCTGGGTCTGGACCCGGAGCCAGGCCTCCGCTGGGCCTTGGCAGACCTGCGGCTCCCGAGTGCCCGGGAACCAGAGCCGCTGGGACGCTGTGGGTGCATGGGGCCCCCAGGGCACGTGGAGGTACTCGGCTCCGGCCGGGTGGCAGCTGTAATGACTCCACACCGTCAGTGCTGGGGACAGGGCTGTGTGGCCTGAGCGCCATCATAGGTCACATGCCTAAAGGACTCAGCCCACGCCAGGCCCATCGAAAACGCTCCACACCGCGGCCGGCACCACACACTGGTCAGCACACCCGTGTCCGTGACATTGCATTTTCTGAATGGGTGTAAACAGTCATATTCTGGGCCAGACTGCCCCTCCATCATCCCAGCCCCCCCCCCAGGGGTCCTCATAATCCAGACTAGTGCCCAGAGATCCCCCTGCTGACCTCATTCTGAATAGCTAATGCCCTACTGGCTGCCACACAACTTTCACCCCACCCCTTGCTGCCAACAGCTGGCACTATGGGGCCGGAACGTGGCAGATGCTCAAAACTACTGCTTGACTCATCAATGAATGAGGTCATTTTTGCTAATTAACATATGTAACCATATATAGCATCAGCAGAAAGTACTGGCATAAGAAATCTGTCTCTGATGATTATCCAAGCCAAAACCTCTGAAACCGCACAATGAGGAATTGTGTGGAGGCTGAAGGGGCTCATTGAGAAAGAGAAGCTGGGTTCTCAGAACCACAGAAGTCTGACCAAGGTGAGGCAGTTGCTTAGCAACCTGAGCCTCAGCCAATCAAAGCAAAATGTCACCCGTGGGTCTTTCTGATTGGGGCAAATGGCCTGGCATTCCACCCCTTTGCTATTGTGCTGGTCAGAGAGTTTGCTGTCCTGTTAGGAGGGAAATTTGTAATGAGTTACTGATAACAGGACCCACCCATGGGGGGAGCCGGAGTCAACACCGCTGCTTCAGAGAGTCCGCAGCTGCATGGGAGCCAGGGAGCACGCACACCCCATCCCCGCCACCCTCCCAGTGCGGGGTGTGGAACATAAGCCTGGTGACCACAGAGCCTCCCGCACCGGCCTGTCCTTCCCGACCTGGGGAGGCTCACAGCCCGGCTGCCAGGGAGTGCCAGGCCCGCCCCCCGGGCACTGTAATGGCACCTCCTCCGCTGAGTCGCGGTAACAGCAGCAAATAACATTTGGTGACGATACCAGGAGCAGACAGGGTTCTAAACACGTCACATATGTGACCCACTTCACACCGCACAGGCTAGGCCGAGCTCTGCTTGCTCTGCACAAATGCAGCACCGGGACCGAGGGAGTGGCAGGCTTGCTCTGGGGAGAGGCTGGCAGACAACAAGGCAGGTCAGGACCTGGGGAAGCAGCAGGCGCGAGGCCAGACCCCACCCGCTGCTGCTGAGTGTCCAGGCTGCGCTGCAGCTCGTACCCAGTCCCCTTTAAGGTGACCAGAGGTCCCGCTTTTGGCGGGACAGTCCCGATTTTTAACAATTTGTCCCGCAGCGGGACGTGGAGCAAATTGTCAGAAATCGGGACTGGAGGGACGTCTGCTCACCTTACTTTATCAGCGTCTAAAAAAGACATTGCTCCTAAGGACCTGGCGCTGCACAGAGAATGCTGAACTCCAGAAAAAGCCTCCACAAAATGTTGTTGTTTTCTCAGATAGAGTAACAGCCTAATAAAGGGAGGGGGACTTTTAACGCGATGTTGCTCCAGTTTGTCTGTAGTCATGTGACTTAAAACACCTCTGTTCTATTGAGATATAAGCTGCAAGCTTGAGAGAAGTTAGAAGAAGAAACAAATCATTCCGAAATATGCGAGCAGAATCCGAAATTGCAGTTTTCTTGGCACATATACAGTAACTACAACACATTTTTCATTTAGAAAGGGGGGGCGGTTATTTCCCTCTTGTAATTCTCACTCAGCACATTGAGAATTCCATTTGAAGGATCCACAGAATGCACACCATCCCAGCACTCACCCCCTGGGAGGTGCCGGCTGGCTCCGGCTCCTCCATCTGGCTCTCCAGGCCCGACCTCTGCCCGCCCTTCCCAGCCACGCCGTCCTCCCGGGGTTCTGAGCCCAGTGCTTTCTGACCAGGAGCCTCCTGCTCTGACCTGGCCCTACAACCACCTCCGCTTCAGCTCCTGCCTCAGGACCCTCCCCGCTTCCCCGGAGCAGGAGGGCCGCTCTGAGCCAGGCCGTGCAGCATGCCTCGTTCTGTGTTTGAATTGTCCTCTGCGTTTGCAGAAGCATTTTCACACAAACGTCTGACTGCACAGCCACCTAAGAGTAGACAGGAAGGACGTTCCCAGGCACCGCCTCTGCCTTGTCACCCACGGGGAACTCAGCCCCGAGAGGAATCCCAGGAGCGGGGAGACGTGGAGGCCGCCTCGTGGGAGCGGCAGCCTCTCAAGAGGAAAATAAAGGAACACGTGGATAGAGCGTCTGCCTGCAGACTGAAGGGTCCCGGGTTCGATTCCGGTCAAGGGCATGTACCTTGGTTGCGGGCACATCCCCAGTAGGAGGTGTGCAGGAGGCAGCTGATAGATGACTCTCTCTCATCAGTGTTTCTCCCTATGTCTCTCCCTTCCTCTCTGTAAAAAAAATCAATAAAACATATATTTTTTAAAGATTAAAATAAATAAATAAAGGCCTTATTTTCAAATACAGTCACATTTTATTTTTTTAATATATTTTATTGATTTTTTACAGAGAGGAAGGGAGAGAGATAGAGAGCTAGAAACATCGATGAGAGAGAAACATCTACCAGCTGTCTCTTGCACACCCCCTACTGGGGATGTGCCCGCAACCAATGTACATGCCCTTGCCGGAATTGAACCCGGGACCTTTCAGTCTGCAGACCAACGCTCTACCGCTGAGCCAAACCGGCTTTGGCTACTGTCACATTTTAAAAAATAAAAATAAAAAACACAAGGGCTCAGCCCTGGCTCTGCCCCCGTGGCCTCTCTGAGGACAAGAGGACCCAGCGGTGGAGCCCAGAGGGACCAAGCCCCCTGAGAACAGCCCCGCCAGCCGCCCGGCCTGTCCGAGCTGAGAGGGGCGGCTGATTCCCCCAAACAGGCGGGCTGCCGGCTGCTCAGGTGGGGGCAGGGCTGCTGCCTCCGTGCCGGGAAGGGGGGCAGCCCTCCCTCTCCCTCCCCACTGCCGCCCCTGCATTAGTGATGGAGGGAGTGAAAAGCAGGAGATTGATAATCAGCCTCATTATTACCAGCATTATATATAATTATAGCAAAACCTCACTCATTTGGATCAATTGAGAGAGAAATCCGTCTAAATTCCTGACAAGTTGGCAGATCACTTTTAAATTATAATTTTATTACTTCTAAGTAACGCACGTGAGGAGTTGTGTTTCAAGTACCACAAGCTAATGGTTATTAAGTGGGGATTTTATGAAATCTGCTTTAAAAGACTCTTTTGTAATTAAGACCCCGTTAATATGCTAATGACACTCCTGCTCTGTTTTTCAAATTGCTTGAAAACAGATGCAATTTAAATAGGCTCAGGACTGCGACAATCTCATTTGCTTCACAAACCTTTGGGGGGGTTATTTCTGTTATTTATTTATTTGTTTGTTTTTGGCGAACGAGCAAACACAAACCAGTTCGTGCCGTGGTGGCTCACCCACGGATCCGAGAACTCCTACGACATAAATGGATACCCACAGCCATGTCGCTGTGGGTGACACCAGGCTCTGGGGACTTGAAGAGCCACTTCCCTTTACAGAAAACGACCCCACATGCCGAAACCGGTTTGGCTCGGTGGATAGAGCATCAGCCTGCGGACTGAAGGGTCCTGGGTTCGACTCCGGTCAAGGGCATGTACCTTGGTTGCAGGCACATCCGGGGGGGGGGGGGGGGGCGGGTGGTGTTTGTGCAGGAGGCAGCTGATTGATGATTCCCTCTCATCAATGTTTCTAACTATTTATCCCTCTTTCTTCCTTTCTGTAAAAAATCAATAAAATATATTGAAAGAAAAGAAAGAAAGAAAGAAAGAAAGAAAGAAAGAAAGAAAGAAAGAAAGAAAGAAAGAAGGGAAGAAAGAAACGACCCATGGAGGCCCACCTGCTGGCGGCCACAGAGGACACAGCTCCTCACCATGAGCGCTACCTCACTCTCGCTCAGCCCCTCCGTTCCATGCTCCCCGTCTCCATATCCTCTGGTTCAGTCCAAACGTGTTTGATGAGCGCCTACTCTGTGCCAGGTCCGTGCTGGGCACTTGGCAGGTAGTGGGCCCTGCTGGGCACTATGGTCACGTCACTCAAGATTCAGCCTGGCGCAGTGTCAGCGAGTCAAGCAGTGTCCCCATTCAGTGAGGAAGCAGATTGGGGTGATAACGTGGCCCTTCCCAGGGCTGGCGAGTTATTCCGCATCTGGATTCTGAGTGGCGTTCCGCGCAGTGGTCAGCGTTCCTGCCTGTGACCCATGGCAGCCTGCCCCCAGGAGCCACACGGGAGCCTTGCAGGAACAGGCGGGTGTTACATTGTCCCTAAGACAGAGAGGCTCGGGTGCAGGGTGCCCCTAACAAGACACAGCCCTGCTCCTTTAGCCACTTCCCAATACGGAGCCGTGTGCCGGTCGGGCCTCTAGGACAAATGCTAGTGAGTGGTGAGGCGTTTGCTGAGGTGACCCCTTGCTCTTTGGATCCCTGGATGGCACTGGTGTCCACAAGTCCCACTTTTGGCAGGACAGTCCTGATTTTTTTTAATATATTTTATTGATTTTTCACAGAGAGGAAGAGAGAGGAATAGAGAGTTAGAAACATCAATGAGAGAGAATCATTGATCAGCTGCTTCTTGCACACCCCCCACTGGGGATGTGCCTGCAACCAAGGTACATGCCCCTGATCGGAATTGAACCCTGGACTTTTCAGTCCACAGACCGATGCTCTACCACTGAGGCAAACCGGTTTCGGCAGACAGTCCCAATTTTTAACAATTTTTCCTGCGGCGTTTTAAAAAAGTCCTGATTTTTTTTCCAAAAATCAAGACTTTTTTAAAACGCCACGGGAGGAGGGACAAATTGTTAAAAATCAAGCGGGACATCTGGTCACCTTACCCAAGCCCACCTCCTTCTGACTCCCTGGCCTTGTGCTCAGGTGTGCGCTCCGGGCTCTGAGCACAGGCTGTCTCCCAAGGACAGCGGTCACCGTGAAGCACAGTGAGCGGGCCCTGGCTGAGCAGCTCAGTGGGTTAGACTGAGCATCGTCCCAACATGCCGAGGTTGCCGGTTCGATCCCTGATCAGAGCACATTTAAGAATCAACCAGTTAATGCATAAATAAATGGAACAACAAATCTCTCTCCCCCTTCCTCTCACTCTAAAATCAATCAGTAAATCTAAGAACACAGTGAACAATGTCTGTCCACTGCAGCGTCGCCATTGGTAACGCACACCGTGTCATCCGCTCTCGGTTTAAGACCTACGATCCTGGGATCCGTTACGCTGAGGCCCAAGAAACATTTCCAGGAATAACTGGTCTCCAGGCGTCCTGCAGATGTTCCTCCGGGCAGAGGACAGGCCTCAGGACCTGGGGTCCCACTGTGCCCAACAGCTGATTGACAGGCATTCCTAGGACAGTCTGGGGTCTTCCTCCCTGCTGGTGACCTCTAACCTTTGCTCTGCTCCCCACATTCCTGGGACTGAGACCCCAACCCCTCCACAAGCTGCTGCCCCATGACAGTGGCCAATAAAGGGGGGGACAAAGGAGATACCGGGTCACAGAAACAAACCGCAGCCAGCCCGGAGGAAACATCCCCGCAGACTTATTAGGCATGTTCCCTGCTGCTCCTCTGACTCCTCGTGCGTGCTTTCTGAGCTCAAGGTCACACGCCTTTCCGTTTTTAGGTTCAGCTGTGGGGTTCTGGGCCCCCATCTGGAGTCTGAGTTGATCGTGAACCCGGACACTCTGTCGCCCTTGCCGCCTCAGTCACAGCCTGTGGTCAGGGGGCCGGGGGCCTGTAGACCGTGGGGGTTGGAGGTCGCAGGTCACGGCTGTCTTCCTGCCAGCTCTCGTGAGGGAAGGGGTGAGCTGTTCAGACAGAACCCCAGGAGCTGGTGCGGAATCCTCATCTTCCTCCCTGCCCTGGGCCCGCACCTGTGAGCGCGCAGCCCCACAGGTCAGAACCAGACCGCCTCCTCAGAGCAAAAGCTACAAACAGAATTCTAGCGGAATTTAGCACCAGGGCCTCCCAGAGGAAGACCAGGCCAGAGAGGCAGCCAGAGGCAGCTCAGCGGAGCGCAGACTCTGCGGCCAAGGGCCTGGTCCCACTCCGGCCGTGCCTTCTGCCAGCTCCGCGGCCTGGCAATGCCCCGTGCCCTGACCTGCAGGGGAGCACGAAGGGGCTCAGAGGGCCTCGAGGGAAGTGAGCGGACCGGCCGGCACTGCAGGGGCGACGTGAGGAGAGATGAGAGCCTCCCGCCCGCCCGCCCGCCCGCCCGCGGATTACCACACGATCGGATGTGGATTACAGGCTCGGTGTGCCATCTTCTTAGAGGTGACAACTGTCTCCTAGACAAACAAGCCTCGTCCCGAGCGGCTGGCCAGCCGGGACTTGGTGTTGGAGACAGGGTTCTCGCCTTGTTGCAGGGCGGGCGGAGGGGGACAGGGGGCCTCTGTGGGACCACTGCCACCGGCCAGCCCCTCCCTTCGGCCAACCCGAGTCCGGGTCCCTTCACTGCAGGACGATGGTCTGACAGGGGTGAGTGCAGCCCGCACACAGTTTCCAGGAGCCGCTTCCTGAGGCTGATCTGCTTCCCCCAAATCCCACGTGAAGCCCAGGTGCCGGGGGCTCCAGCGCTGCCTGCAGAGGGCAGGGGCACACCGACAGCGCCCCTGCCCCACAGCTCCGGCCTGGAGCCATGGGGTGGGCGGCTGCAGTGCCCGCTTCCAGCCTGGTGTGCCCGACCCGCAGCCACCCTGCAGGCCCTCCCCACGGGCAGACCTCCCGTGCCATGGCCTGTCCCTGTCCCAGCAGCCTCTTCCCGCGGAGCAAACACAGCACAGCAGGGCGACTAAATGAGACAAACCACTGCTCCCTCCCAGCCATGAGGCGGCAGCGTGACATCAGAGGGGCAACTAACGGACCTGCGAGCCTCTCCTCCAGCTCTGCCAGCACCTCGTCCTCCCCGCTGCCCCGCCTGCCTTGCCTCTGTCTCAGACGGAACGCACCACATCCCGCGGCCCCCTCAACCAGGACCGTCCCGCCAGCCAGTCTCCGCGCACTTCCTTCTGCCTCCCCCGCCTCCTAGTTCACCCTGGCACAGAGACGTTCGGTTTCTAAAGTTAATTTGCATGTTAGCACTTAAGTAAACGGAGGGAATGAGCATATTCACTTGCATTAAGTGCCCCATGCGGGCCATGCTGCAGCAGCTGCTTTTCCAGCGTTCGCTTATGGATTCTCTCAGCAATGTCCTGAGGGCGGGATTACAAGCTCCATTTTACAGAGGAAGACACTGAGGCTCAGAGGGGTTCAGTGTCCTGCTTAAGCTCACACGGCTAGTCAGTGAAAACTACCGTAGGAACCAAACTCAGTTCCTTCCTTCCCTCCCTTCTTCCCTCCCTTCCCTTTTTCCCTCCCTCCTTCCCTTCTTCCCTCCCTCCCTCCTTCCCTTCTTCCCTCCCTCCCTCCTTCCTTCCTTCCCTCCCTCATCTCCATTCTCTCCCAAACTCCTCCTCCTTCAACCCTTTATTCACCCCAATTGTCACCACGAGTCTCCTTGGCTGCCAGGGGGCCAGGGCCTCACAGACTTGGGGGACCAGGGTCTTCAGACCCCTAACTCGGAGGCAACAGAGAAAGGGCTGCTGGGCCGTGGATGGGCCCAGGATGGGCGCTGAGAAAGCGGTTCACGCCCAGGCCAGCGACCAGCTGTGAACTAGAGGTCAGATGTCCGGGCCCAGGCTTGGCCGCCACGCTCACTGGCCGTCACAGATTGGCCCCAGTAACCCTAATTCAGCCTCTTCCAGGATCACTGCCACCCCCACACCCCTGCCCAGGGGCCACACCCACACCCCTGCCCAGGGGCCACCCACACACCCTCCGCCCAGGAGCCACCCCCACACCCCCTGCCCAGGGGCCACCCACACACCCTCCGCCCAGGAGCCACCCCCACACCCCTGCCCAGGGGCCACCCACACACCCTCCGCCCAGGAGCCACCCCCATACCCCCTGCCCAGGGGCCACCCCCACACCCCCTGCCCAGGAGCCACCCCCACACCCGTGCCCAGGGGCCACCCCCACACCCCCTGCCCAGGGGCCACCCCTACATCATTACATGCGTCTGCATGATGAGCCCACCTATCCCTGCATGAAGGGGCCACGACCGTGTTGCATGCACATCTGTATCCTGGCACCTGACAGCACGCGGCTCGGAACAGCACTGTACCACTGTCACACACACACTGTACCTCCCAAATAGACAGACAGCCTCGGCCTGACGCCCCCAGAGGGACCACAGCACCGCGCGTGCCCAGCGCAGCCCAGAGCGTCCTGCCCAGCGCCGCGTGGCGAGCTGCCTGCCTGCCCGCACGGAGTCAGGAGAGCAGAGCTTCTCCTTCTGAGACGTGAGAGAAACTTCTGCTCTGTCCCGCCTGCCAGCAGCCCGGGCAGGACAGCAGCTCCCGGGCCGGGCGGCGCGGCCCCCTCAGCTGACGGGAGCGGCAGCCGGTCAGCTGTCCCTCCCATTCTCTCAGGCGGGCGCCTGTCACGGACCCGGGGCCGGGGGAGTGCGGCCCGGTGATGGTCGCCAGCCAGCCAGGCGGCCCCAGGGAAGTGATGGCGGTGACCCTGCCAGGAAGGGGGGCAGCAGGGGGGCGGCCAGGGCTTTTAGCAAAACAAAAGGCAAGAACACAGGAGGGACAGCACTGTGCAAGTCAAAGCGTTGTGTTTGCTTTTAAAATCTACTTTCAATGCAGCAGGCTCTTGTTCAGAGTGTCCCTGAGACCCTTAGCAGAGCAGTCCCTCCCTCTCCCCTCTCCTCACTGCGAGCTAAGTCATCTTTAACTCTCCACTTCACACACTCACACACACACACATACACACTCACACACTCACACTCACACACACTCACACACCCACACTCACACACACTCTCACACACCCACACACACACTCACACACACACACACACACTCACACACTCACACACACACTCACACACACTCTCACACACCCACACACACACTCACACACACACACACTCACACACTCACACACACACTCACACACACACTCACACTCACAGACACACACTCTCACACACACACACTCACACACACACACTCACACACACACACTCACACTCACAGACACACACTCTCACACACCCACACACACTCACACACACACACACACACTCACACACTCACTCTCTCACACACACACACTCACACACACACACACTCACACACACACTCACACACACACACTCACACACTCACACACACTCACACACATACACACTCACACTCACACACTCACACACACTCACACACACACACATACACACACACACTCACACACTCACACACACTCACACACACTTAACACACACACTCACACATACACACACACTCACACACTCACTCTCTCACACACACATACACACACACTCACACACATACACACACTCACACTCACACACACACACTCACACATACACACTCAAACACACACACTCACTCTCACACTGTCATGCACACACATACGCACACACGCACACGCCGCTGCAACAGTGCACAGCTTCCTGCTGGCCTCCCATGTGCAGACCCACACACACTCCCCCGTGCTCTCACTCGGAGGTGCAGAAGCACTGTTACCACGGCCGTCTCTCCCCTCCCTCGTGCACACACACACTGACACACAAGCACAGTGCACACGCGTGTGCACAGAAAGGATTCAGGACTAATCCCGTTAGCGGTCCCCGTGTCCCCTCCCTCTCCCAGGACAGTCCGGAGGTGCCACACTCACCGCCAAAGCTGGTGGGGAACTTCATGAAGTGAGGGTAATTCCCGTACATGTCTGCTCTTCAGCTCATAGTCCTCGCCAGTCTCTGACGATCGCGGCCCCAGCCCCAGGCAGCGCCGTGCCCTTCACCGTGGGCGCCCGAGAGTGGTCATCGCCACCCCGCAGCCGGCTGCGCGGGCTGGGCCGGCCCCCGGGGATTAGCCAGGAATCCGCCTCTCCGCCGGGGCGGCCGCATAGCGCTGAGCCCGGCAGCTGGTGCCTGTCAGTAATCACGCATAATGCCGCCGCTGCTGCCTCTGCCGCCGCCTCTGCCACTGAGATCCGGTGCTGTTTGATTAACTCCCGGCTGCGGCTGCTCCCCGCGCCCGCGGCCCCAGGGGTCCTCCTGGTGGCACGATCTGTTATCCGGGCAGCGATCGATGTGTGACCGCCCCACAGGAGGTCAGGAGAGAGGGGGAGGTGGCCGGGGGCGGGAGACTCTTTAGGCGCCTTTTCCTGGACTTGCACCCACAAAAATCAATGGGTTTTATTAAAACGCACTTTCTCAGTCCGGCCGCTCTGTGTCCGCTGCACTTGCTGCGGGACTGGGAGCGGCCGTGGGAGGGGCAGCGCTGAGCGGGGCTAGGGCAGCCCTGGGTCCGGAGGGCTCCCTGAGCCGGCCGGGGCGCTGGCTCTCACCGGGGATCGAGGCCCGTGCAGTGGGGAGCCCCGCTCCATCACAGGGAGGGCGGGCATGCTGGCCCCACACTAGGGCCATTCGCCGGCCTTTCCCTGGAGGGGGCACTCACCTCCATCCCATCAAAGCGCCTGAGTCCTCCCGTATGCAGACCCTCCCACAAGTCAAGTTCAGGTCCCCTTCGAGGTCCGGCCACGACTCAGCCTACACCTGAACACCCCCAAGGAGGGGCTTCCTCCTCTCCCACCCCATTTCCCGCCGTTCTCACCATGAGAAAGGGTATTGTGGAGCTGACATCGGCCCCTCCCCCTGCAGCTCCTGCCCACAGGTTCCAGGCGCCTCCCTAGAGCCACGCAAGAGACGTCGAGGGCTGTCACAGCGGGATCTTCTGCAAATTCAGACCCAAACCTGTGCCCACAGTCTATGCCTCCTGGCACGGCCACCTCTTCCAGCCCATGGTCCCGAGCACCAGCATGCATTGGCGACCTCTCCTTTCCCAGCGCTGCCCTGGAACTCACAGAGCTGCCCCGGGAAGCAGGTCCCCTGCTTGGATGCGACACCCTCCTCCTGGTGCTGTGTGGGCAGGGCCCTGGGGTGCTGTCAGGCCCCGAGGGGCCCGCTGAGCCCTGACACTGGACCAAGGATCCGAGGGTACCTCCCGCACAGCCTTGGACAGAGCAAGCGAGGAGGGAGGTCAAGTCAGGGTCCCA
This sequence comes from Pipistrellus kuhlii, assembly GCF_014108245.1. Lineage (NCBI taxonomy): Eukaryota > Metazoa > Chordata > Mammalia > Chiroptera > Vespertilionidae > Pipistrellus > Pipistrellus kuhlii. The sequence continues at coordinate 649,801 of NW_023425493.1, forward strand.
GGGGAGAAAACCAAGACTCCGGGCTGGAGGAGCAGGAACAGAGGAGGAAAGAGCCAGAGCTAGGATGGCGTCAGGGGCATCAGCCCCACAGTTAACTCCCATCAAGAGAACCTGACAGCCCAGGTCCGTCTCCTTATCCACAGCTGCACCCCATTCCTGGGCGGAGGCTCGGAGGCCAGCGGGCACCCCCTTCACTCTCTGCCTTGAAATCCGGGTCCACGCCCTCTCTGCCATGAAATCCGGGTCCACGGGGGGACCCGCTGCTTTCGCCCCGTCTGTCTCTTATGCCTCCTCATCCCGTGGCTTCTGAGGACCCCGAGCGCCTTCCATAGTGATCCGACTCCTGGGTGCAAATGCCGAAAAGGACACAGCAAGGTTCACGTCTTAGAGCCGCCACCGATACATCCACTCGCCAGTGCCGGGCCCCGTCCTGCCACATTCCCTGGCCTGGCTTGATCTGGAGAGGTTGGGTCCGTAGAGAAAGCATCAGCACAGAAGCCAGCGGCTGGACGCAAGTCCCAGGCCACCGCTGACCACCTCACCATACTGGCCAGTTCCCCAGTCCCTGGGCCGCGGCTACTGCATGGTTTGTCATGAGGATCAAATAAGCCACACATTTAACACCCAGAATACACCAGAGGCCCGGCAGTTGCGTACATCTCTCTCCATGATGACGAAGGTGCTGACATATGCTCCTTCTCTCCTTTTGCTCATTTGTAAAAGGTCCTCCGAGCAGGGCTGGATGATTCCAGAACAGTGGTTCTCAACCTTCCTCATGCCGCAACCCTTTAATACAGTTCCTCCTGTTGTGGTGATCCCCAACCATAAAACTATTTTCGTGGCTACTTCATAACTCTACAACAGTGGTTCTAAACCTGTGTGTCCTGGGAAACACAGATATCTACATTACGATTTGTTAACAGTAGCAAAATTACAGTTGTGAAGTAGCAAAGAAAATAATGTTATGGTTGGGGGTCACCACAACATGAGGAGCTGTATTAAAGGGTTGAGGCATGAGGAAGGTTGAGAATCACTGGGACAGAGCATCCTTCGACCTCCACTTCAACTCGAATGAATCCAGCCCCCGTGACAGAGCGGTCCATTCTCCCCATGGAGGTCTCAGGAACACGAGTCTTACTGTCGCACAAACCACATTTCCCATCGCACACCCGGCAGAGGAGGAAGCACACCATTACACACACTCGGCCTTTCCGTGAACCGGCACCTCAAGTGCTCTCCCAACGACTCCAACCATCCTCTAAACAGCGCTCTCCCGGGCCCCGTCCAAGGTCAATGTCACAATGGCCTGCGTGGTGGTGCACTCGGTCTTCCTCCCTTTGATCGGTGAGGTGTGTTTTCCACAGAATGGAGAGCAGATTCCTCAGCCTGGCGTGGAGACACCTCACGTCCTGGCATCTCTGGAAAGTGCTGGGACAGCCACCCCCAGGCCCACGGACACACGGCTCCACCTCGCCAGCCTGTGACCTTGGACAGCGTGCTCACTCTCCGCGGAAGCACCCAGGCGACGGCCTCGCTGAGCTTCCTGGGTTTGTTTGGTTTTGGGCTCAGACGGGACGGTGGCTGTGCATGTGTTTTGCTTGGGGGTGGTTTGCGGTTTTTGTTTCTCTTAGACCGTAAGGAAGTCATACTTCCTTGGTCCTCTCCTCCCTTTCTCTGGCAGTCCCTTCTGGTCTGGATGCTTTGCTCACGGTGGGAGTGCTGTTGGCTTACTCCAACTTCTGGTTCATTGTTCATGCCATTGACCTTGTTCCACCTGTGCCTCCACTTCAATTGTTTTCCCACGTACGTGCCAGAAGCACGAGTAGGTGCTCGACAAATACTTTTTCGTTAGGAAATGCTCGATGTGCTTATTTCAGGGCCTCCCTGACACCTTCTGCCTGGCCTCACAGCCCAGAACAAGCCGCGACCGTTGCCAACGGCCAGGCAGTCTGACGGCGGCTTTGGCCTCTAATCCACACTTTCGGCATGGCTCCGCCGTGTCCTGTCCCGGCCCATTGTTGACATAACAACGTGATCCTCCCAGAAGCGATTCCCAGGCAGCCCCGGCGTCAGTCACTCGCTGTCTCCAGCTGTTCCTGAATTCTCACGTGGTGTCAACTGACAGGCTGAACACACATGGTCCCCAGCAGGACGAGCCTGTTCACTCCCAAGGATGCTGGGCTCCTGTCTGTGGGGTTCTCCAAAGACCAGTCCTCTCTGTGGACGCCATCCGCATCCGGTGAGCACAGAGGTCTGCCTGAGTCTTCGCCGGTGTGCTCGACGCAGGGGCAGCCTGATGCGTTACCCTGGTAACTGTGACTTCGCCGCTGGTCCTGCTCCTGGTTCATTGTCTCGCTTTGAACCAGGAGCAATAGAAAATAATGTTTTGCAGCAAACGTGAAGGAAAAGCAGAGTCCTTGATTTGATCACGGCCAACAGGCATTAGGTGCAATATCTCACGGCATCGACTCGGACTCCTGGTCTCCGCTGGGAGGTGCTCTGCCTGGCACCGGGACTCGGGGCTGGATGGTTTCCCCAAACACTGAACTTAAGCCGGGCAGACGGAGCAGCTCATATTACAGACGAGGAATTAGCGACCAGGCTGTGAGGGCGGAGAAGGGAAGAGGCTACTCAGCCAAACGCAACTTAGGCTGTGGTCTCTCCCAACAGAAATGGGTCTGAACGCCGGGCCCCACGGCTCTCAGCACTGTGTCTGTCACCAAGCAGGGATCCTTCTGTTATTAATGTGTTTCCATTATATATGTGTGTGCCGGGGGTCTATACATCACTTTTCCTCTTTCTGGCATTCATCCATTCATTCATTCATTCATCATTCAGCCAACACTTACGGAGAGCTTTTTGCATATCAGTCCCTGGGGAATGGCTAAGGGACCAGACACACCAGCCCTGGCCTCAGGGAGCGTGCATGGTTGGGGGAGGAGATGGACAGCAGCCCACAGGCACAGACACAGATACATCACCATAAGCCATAAGTGCCGTGAAGGAAAATAACTGGATGAGATGAGAGGCTGTGGCAGGGAATCTGATTTGAATGGAAAGGTCAGGGCAGACTCCTTTGAGAAAATGACAGTTATGCTCAGAGTGAAAGGATGAGTAAGACTGAGCCTGAGGGGGAGTGGACCAGGCGGAGGTGCAGAGGACCTGACAGCCTGCAGAGGGGACGATCTCGGTGCATTGGGAGGGGGAGGGGGCAGCAAATGTTCAGGTCTCCCCTCCAGAAGATGGCGCCGTCAGCAGCTGCTGGGGTCATGGTCTCACCGCAATTCTGTGTCCACTGGGCCAGTCAACTCTGTGCCGCTGAAAACCACGCTTCCCGGCTTCGTCCGCCCCTACGTGCCGGTCAAATTCAGATGACTCGCCTTTACCCCAGGTGACCCCAGGATCCCGTTCATGGGCACTGCTCTTCTGCCCAGGGTGCCCTCCCTCTGCTCCGTGTCCAAGTCCCATCGGGGCCCCAAGGCCATCTCAGGGGCCTCAGGTGGCCCGCTGGGAGCACTCTCTCCCCGAGGCGCCCTCAGTCTGCGGCTGGGCCCGCCCCGGTCACCCCACATGTTCTTCCCTGGACTGTCATCACGAATGCACCTCAGAGCCCTCTTACTGAACAGCACACTGTGGGTGCCTGACAACAGCCAGAGTCATTTTTGCTGCCCCAACAGCCATCACGATAGAGGCTGACAGAATAGAAACCCCATGCATGTGTGAATGAATGAATAAACGTTCATGGATGGAGTGGGATGGCCAACGCCACTCGTGGGGGGTGAGGGTCCCAGGAACCCGCACGTGGTACAGCCATGTGCCATCTTCCCAGGCGCCTCTTCCTGGAAATGCGGGCGCTGTGTGGACGGGCTCCCACTGGCACCGGCGCGGTATGTCCGTCCGGGCGGCCGAGGCCCTCAAGGACAGAAAGGATTCGGAAAGAGTGCTGATGGGCTCAGCCGGCAGGAAGAATGCCGGGTGGCTCAGTTGATTAGAACGTCGTCCCACACACTGAAAGGTTTTGGGTTCAATTCTCAGTCAGGGCACATATGGGAGGCAACCACAATCAAAGTTTCTCGCTCACATCTCTCTCTCTCCCTCTCTCTCCCCCCCTTCTCTCTCTGTCTCTCTCTGTCTCTCTCTCTCTCCCTCTCTTCCTCTCCCTCTCTCTCTCTTTATCAAATCAATAAATATCTCTTCGGGTAAGGATAAAAAAACAGAGCCATTTCCATGAGGCCTGAGATGTGTCCAAAGATACACACTCTGCCACCAGGGGTGTCCCTGTCAGAGCTGTGTGCTCCGTGGCCGGTGAGCTCACCCTGAGGAGTGGTCCCCAAACGTGTCTGCACGTTTGAGTCGCCGTGGAAGCTTCAAACATGCGAGGCCTGCGTCCAGTCCCGGAGCTGATTCCGTTGGTCCGGGTTGTGGTCAGGGCTTCGGAGCTGTTATCAGCGCCCACGTGACCCCGATGTGCAGATTCGGGGGAGAGAACCTTCCTACAACAGGACGCTGGGAAGGGCCATCCCCAGAATGAGCACGGCCTCCCAGTGAATGCCTGACTTCCGGGTGCTCCGGGTGCTGTCTCTCTGTATCTGACAGCTGCAACATGAGCTGTGCTGGTCACTTCACCCTCCCTTACGTCATGGCACCCGCTGCCAGCCGGTTGGTTCCTGATCTGGGGGTAACTGCTCACGTCCCTGCCTTCTCTTAGGATGAATGACCTTCTTCGTGCCCCAGGAACCACAGGCTCCGAACCAGGAGAGACCTTCTCACGGCCCCGGGAGCCCTGCCGAATACGTGGCTGTGACCACTCTGCCATGCCACGCCGGCAGTGGTAGCTCCCTCAACGCGGAAGGGACCCAGCTGGCTCGAGCAGGTAAAGCCCTGAATGCCATAGAGGCCTCCCGGGCCATCTAGGCCGAATCGGGAGCTGAGCCGGGCCAGGGAGGCAGCACCCGAGGCCCGGGCAGCAATGGGTGTTTGCTGTTTGCTGTTGTTAGAGATTAAGATGAATTCCTAGGAATTCAAAGGAACGTGCTGTCTTAATCTTTCTGACAATTGATAGAGAGCACAGTCAACAAATGAGGGAAACCATCTCGAAGATAAAACAACGAAGGGTTTTTTGGATTTGACTTATCCAAGTTCTCTTCCCGGCTACCCGGCCTGTCTGGGTGGTAGGAATTCTCTTTTATTTCTCTCTGCCTGTTTTTTGTAGCCTGACTGCTTGCTGCTGTGTCCAATGTCTGCATCTGCTGTGTCCCCCCCCAGAACTGCCTCCAAGGCAGACGCAGATGCAGTCCGGCAAACTCAGATCCACCCAAAACTCACCTCATAGATGTGAGACGATGGAAATAGCAGTGGGGAATGTTAGGAGCAGAAAGAGAATATTGGGGACTAGCTATCCTATCTAATAAAGAGGGAATATGCTAATTGACCCTCGTGCTGTCGCAAAGATGGCCACGCCCACAGCCACAAGATGGCGGAGCCCAATCCCCTCAGCCCCACTGGGGTGGCAGGCGGGCAGCAAAGCTGGGCCCACCTTCAGGCAGGCCCAGCCACTCTGCACCCCTGCCTCCAGAGTCCCCCAGTCCCTCGGCCCCCAAGCTGCCCAGGGCCAGCCCGAAGCGCAGGCCACGGGAGCCCTCAGGATACAGAGCAACTGTGGTCACACTGAGAGGAGAACAGGGCTGGGGCCACAGGAAACCACCCAGAGAGGCGCCCCAGGGCAGCTGTGGACGCTCTCCTGCAGGCTGCATCCGGACCCAAGGGGCCCCCGCCGAAGAGGCGGACGTCACCACTAGACCTCAGGGAGGCCCGTGCACGTCCCCCAGCCGGAGGGGGCAGTGCTGGAGCAGAGCCCAGCCCCAGGACCAGGCCACTGTGCCCGGATGCTACTGTGCAGGCCCACACTGAGCTGGCTGCTGGCCGGGTGCAAGTGGAGATTTGGAGGCTGCAGCCCAACTGCACCCAGGCCACGGGGTCTATTTTCAGGTCCCATGCAGCCGAGGGGAGGAGGCTCTAAATATACCCCGGTGCCCGCAGGAGGCAGAGCACGGTCCCGGCAGCTGAGCAGGGTGGGGCCGAGGGACAGAGGAGCCTCACGCCACCCTGGGAGCAGCCCCAAGGCCCGGCCACCTGTGAGCTCTATTTACAGGGAGCACGTGTCTGTTCTGTGTGACTGGGCCCAGGGCATGGGCTTCGGACGGCAGCCAAGACCCCGGAGCAAAGGGCGGCGATGCCGCAGAGGGCCCGCCTATCCCCCGGTGTCCGAGCCGCCGGAGGCCGGCGGTGACGGGAGCCGCAGAACGGCATTCCCGTGTGTGGTACCTGCTAGGCCCCCACGGCTGTGATTTACAAACCGGGTCGAAATGTCATTAGGAGCCAAATCCAGGGGCGAAGCCAGAAAGGAAGTTGGCTGCAAAGGTTCGCTCTGGAACGGGAAAGGCCTTTGAGTCCGCGTTCAGCCAGGACATTGTTGTCTTATCGCCAGAACCCAGCGCCGTGTGGCGCCTGTTTCCGGGCAGGGCATCCCACAAGGCCAGGACGCGTGCCACCGGGAGAAGAACGGAGGGGAGCTGCACCCCACCGGCATCAGTCACTGTCCAGGAGCCAAAAGGAACGGAAATAGCCAGAGAGGAGAACAGTGACTGGGGCCAGGGCTGGAGTGTGGCCAAGGCAGGTCAGAAAGCTGTATGCTCACCATATCAAACTTGACAAATCTCCACTTGGTGTATGACATTAGGGTTAGAAGAGCCACCAGATCCAGCTCAGCCTGTGTCACCCATGGGACGCTGGAGAACCAGCGAGGGAGCGGCGTCGGAGACAGGCCCTGCAGCTCGGTTGCTCGGGTCCAGGCACCGTCTGCATCCGCCTCCTCTGCAGGCTCGTTGGGCGCAGGTTCCTGGACCCCTGCAGCGGAATCTTGGGGGCTGAGAATGCCTGGACCGTGTGTCTTCAACACGCTCCCCGGGCGACCCCCGTGGGCGGTAGATCTGGGAAATCGCAGCCCTGCAGGATGGTACCCTAAGGAGGCCCGGCCTTTCAGCGCTGTGCCCCGGTGCCCCGGCTGCTCCGGAGCCGAGGGCCGCTCTGTGAGCCGGCGTTCACACGGGCTCATGGCCTGGCTGAGGCCTGCAGTCCCCGCTACTAAGCAGTGAGCCCAGCTTAGCGGCCAGTTCTTCCGGCTCCTGATCCTGGGCTCCTTCCACTCTCCTCCACCTCGAGCTGCAGTCCTTGGCCCTGGCGAGCAGGAGACCCAGGCTACGGTCAGAGGAACTTTCTGGAAGATGGGTTGAGCATGGCGGTGGGGTGAGACGAGCTGGTGCTGGCCTGCATCGACGGGTCTTGGAAAGACCTCGATGGGAGAAAGTGGGCCCAACATTCAAGAGACCAGAAACAGCCCAGAGCATCGTCCCAGAGGCCGGTGAGGAGGTGCCCCGGCTAAAGCGGCCCAGGGCTGGCGCGGGGCAGGGCTGGGGATCTGAAGGTGCAGGAGGTGGGATCTGAAAGCCCTGCTGGGGGTGAGGGAGGAGCTCTCCTGCTGCCCGTGACTTCATCCCTGAGCAGCTGCTGCCTCTCCAGGTGGAATTCTGGACACAATCGGCCGGCCGGTCCCAGATTCTTAGGGACAGCAGCCTTCCTGACGCCAAGCCCAAGCACACGTGCAGGGCCGCCTTGCCCTCTGCCTCCGCCCTGCGCTGTGGTTGGTCCGGATCCACTGCTGCCTCAGCCCAGATGGGAGAGCTGCGAGACCAGGGCCTCCCGGGGCGTCCCGGCAGGTGCCACCAGCTCCCGAGGCCCCGGGCCCCGGAAGCACAGCAAAGGGGAGCCCCAGCCCAGCAGGCCGTGCTTATGAGCTCTCTGTCCTTCAGGGAGGGACCCAGCCGCCTGGTGACTAAGAAAAGCAACTACAATGGGTGCTAAAACCAACCACCCTCTTCCCGGAGGGTGGGCAGCAGACTGTCCTCAAGCGCACACTCACTGGCCAGCTCGCCGGGGGTAGGCCAGGACGACGTGAGGAGGCAGCAGCCAGCCCCACCATCCTATGTCCCTGACATGGCCTCCTCATCACCGCTCTGATGTGACTCTGTGGCGCCCCGTGGCCCACAGAGGTGCCCACGCCGGTGCCATCCCCTCCCCCAAGCCCACCAGCCCTCCCCTACTGAGTGCCTTCAGCCTCCAGAGCGGTGCAGAGGACTCTCCCAGCCGCCCCGCAGCCCTGGCTCCCAGGCCTGGGCAGGGGCTGAATCTGAGCCTGCGCCGCCTGCCGCCTCCCCCTGACCTCCCAGCGGGCCGCCTCTGAGGCCGCTGTCTTGTCCCCGCTTCCCTGTGTCTGTGTCACCCTGGACTCTGAACCCCTCACCCACCTCCCAGCAAGGAGGGCCCTCCATGCCGATCCGAAACCAGCTGGCCGCGTGGCCTTCGGGCCCTGGGCCCTGGTGCTTCCTCAGCCCGCAGAGCACTGCCACTGCCGCCGTGAGCCCCCAGCCCCTCCCTTTCCTGTTTGCTCAGCCTCCACGGGGGGCCGCCTCTTTGTGAGGAGGCGGGACCTCAGTTCCCTGTGGGGGTGAGCATGTCACCCACACATTTACATCAAAGCCTCTTCCCTATGGGCTCCCCATGCCACACCCACCCACCCCCAGCCAAGGTCAACCTCCCTCTCATCCCTCCACTGTGAACTGCTCCTCTCCAGCAGCGCCACATCCACTGCCACTGTACCACGGCCACAACCACGGCCACAACCACCGCCATAACCACCACCACAACCACCATCACTGTACCACGGCCACAACCACGGCCACAACCACCGCCACGGCCACCATCACAACCACCGCCACAACCACGGCCACAACCACCGCCACAACCACCGCCATAACCACCGCCACAACCACCGCCATAACCACCGCCATAACCACCGCCACAGCCACCGCCACAGCCACCGCCACAACCACCGCCACAGCCACCGCTGTAACCACCACCACAACCACCGCCACAGCCACCGCCGTAACCACCTCCACAACCACCGCCACAGCCACCGCTGTAACCACCGCCACAACCACCGCCACAGCCACCGCCACAGCCACCATCACTGTACCACCGTCACAACCACTATCACTGTACCACCACCACAGCCACCGCCACAACCACCGCCACAGCCACCGCCACAACCACCGCCACAGCCACCGCCACAACCACCGCCACAGCCACCACCGCTGTAACCACCGCCACAACCACCGCCACAACCACCGCCACAGCCACCACCGCTGTAACCACCGCCACAACCACCGCCACAACCACCACCACAGCCACCGCCACAGCCACCACCGCTGTAACCACCACCACAGCCACCACCACAACCACCGCCACAACCACCGCCACAACCACCGCCATAACCACCGCCATAACCACCGCCACAGCCACCGCCACAGCCACCGCCACAGCCACCGCCACAGCCACCACCACAACCACCGCCATAACCACCGCCACAGCCACCGGCACAGCCACCGGCACAACCACCACCACAGCCACCGCCACAACCACCGCCACAACCACCGTCATTGTACCACAGCCGGTTTCCGCCCGGTCCCTCCAAAGACAGAAGCCCCTGAGGGTGGGCCCGTGTCTCTCATTCACCCTGAATCCTGGGCGGCTGCTGGCAGGGAGGAGGCAGTAGGTGAATGGATGGAGGCATTAGTCACCTTGACCGTCCAACACTTCAACAGGGCTTTGTCCAAGAGAGGGGCCCGAAGAAAAGAAGAAAGAGAAGGAAGGAAGGAAGGAAGGAAGGAAGGAAGGAAGGAAGGAAGGGAGGGAGGGAGGGAGGGAGGGAGGGAGGGAGGGAGGGAGGGAGGGAGGGAGGGAGGGAGGGAGGGAAGGAGGGAGGGAAGGAGGGAAGGAGGGAAGGAGGGAAGGAAGGAAGGAAGGAAGGAGGGAAGGAGGGAAGGAAGGAAGGAAGGAAGGGAGGGAAGGAGGGAGGGAAGGAGGGAGAGAAGGAGGGAAGGAGAGAGGGAGGGAGGGAGGGAGGGAGGGAGGGAGGGAAAGAGGGAGGGAGAGGAGAAAAATATGAGGAAAGGAGGAAAGTTTGTCTACTGGGAAAGTCAGCCAAAGCCAGTGATGGTCGGTTAGTAATTTCGCATTTAATTCAAAAGCAGACACATTTAGTCCAATACATTAATAAGTGATATTGAGCACCCACTCTGCATAAAGCAGAGAGTTCTTTCTCTGTGCGCCTGCCCGCTGTCTGTCTGTATCCCTGTCCCTCTGTCTGTCTGTGTCCCTGTCCCTCTGTCTGTCTGTGTCCCTGCCCTCTGTCTGTCTGTGTGCCTGCCCCTCTGTCTGTCTGTGTCCCTGCCCCCTGTCTGTCTGTGTCCCTGTCCCTCTGTCTGTCTGTGTATCTGTCCCTCTGTCTGTCTGTGTGCCTGTCCCTCTGTCTGTCTGTGTCCCTGCCCTCTGTCTGTCTGTGTGCCTGCCCCTCTGTCTGTGTCCCTGTCCCTCTGTCTGTCTGTGTATCTGTCCCTCTGTCTGTCTGTGTGCCTGCCCCTCTGTCTGTGTATCTGTCCCTCTGTCCCTCTGTGTGCCTGTCCCTCTGCCTGTGTGCCTGCCCCTCTATCTGTCTGTGTGCCTTCCCCTCTGTCTGTCTGTGCGCCTGCCCCTCTGTCTGTCTGTGTCCCTGTCCCTCTGTCTGTCTGTGTCCCTGCCCTCTGTCTGTCTGTGTGCCTGCCCCTCTGTCTGTGTATCTGTCCCTCTGTCTGTCTGTGTGCCTGTCCCTCTGTCTGTCTGTGTCCCTGCCCTCTGTCTGTCTGTGTGCCTGTCCCTCTGTCTGTCTGTGTCCCTGCCCTCTGTCTGTCTGTGTGCCTGTCCCTCTGTCTGTCTGTGTCCCTGCCCTCTGTCTGTCTGTGTGCCTGTCCCTCTGTCTGTCTGTGTCCCTGTCCCTCTGTCTGTCTGTGTCCCTGCCCTCTGTCTGTCTGTGTGCCTGTCCCTCTGTCTGTCTGTGTCCCTGCCCCCTGTCTGTCTGTGTCCCTGTCCCTCTGTCTGTCTGTGTGTCTTCCCCTCTGTCTGTCTGTGTGCCTGTCCCTCTGTCTGTCTGTGTCCCTGCCCTCTGTCTGTCTGTGTGCCTGCCCCTCTGTCTGTGTCCCTGTCCCTCTGTCTGTCTGTGTATCTGTCCCTCTGTCTGTCTGTGTGCCTGCCCCTCTGTCTGTGTATCTGTCCCTCTGTCCCTCTGTGTGCCTGTCCCTCTGCCTGTCCCTCTGCCTGTGTGCCTGCCTCTCTATCTGTCTGTGTGCCTTCCCCTCTGTCTGTCTGTGCGCCTGCCCCTCTGTCTGTCTGTGTCCCTGTCCCTCTGTCTGTCTGTGTCCCTGCCCTCTGTCTGTCTGTGTGCCTGCCCCTCTGTCTGTGTATCTGTCCCTCTGTCTGTCTGTGTCCCTGTCCCTCTGTCTGTCTGTGTCCCTGCCCTCTGTCTGTCTGTGCGCCTGCCCCTCTGTCTGTCTGTGTCCCTGTCCCTCTGTCTGTCTGTGTCCCTGTCCCTCTGTCTGTCTGTGTCCCTGCCCTCTGTCTGTCTGTGTGCCTGCCCCTCTGTCTGTATCCCTGTCCCTCTGTCTGTCTGTGTGCCTGCCCCTCTGTCTGTATCCCTGTCCCTCTGTCTGTCTGTGTGCCTGCCCCTCTGTCTGTATCCCTGTCCCTCTGTCTGTCTGTGTGCCTGCCCCTCTGTCTGTGTCCCTGCCCTCTGTCTGTCTGTGTGCCTGCCCCTCTGTCTGTGTATCTGTCCCTCTGTCCCTCTGTGTGCCTGTCCTCTGTCTGTCTGTGTGCCTGCCCCTCTATCTGTGTGCCTGCCCCTCTGTCTGTCTGTGTGCCTGCCCCTCTGTCTGTCTGTGTGCCTGCCCCTCTGTCTGTGTGCCTGCCCCTCTGTCTCTGTCCCTATCCCCTCTGTCTGTCTGTGTCCCTGTCCCTCTGTCCCTCTGTGTGCCTGTCCCTCTGCCTGTGTGCCTGCCCCTCTGTCTGTCTGTGTGACTGTCCCTCTGTCTGTCTGTGTCCCTATCCCTCTGTCTGTCTGTGTCTCTGTCCCTCTGTGTGCCTGTCCCTCTGCCTTTGTGCCTGTCCCTCTGTCTGTCTGTGTGCCTTCCCCTCTGTCTGTCTGTGTGCCTGCCCCTCTGTCTGTCTGTGTTCCTGTCCCTCTGTCTGTGTGCCTGCCCCTCTGTCTGTGTCCCTGTCCCTCTGTCTGTCTGTGTGCCTGCCCCTCTGTTTGTGTCCCTGTCCCTCTGTCTGTCTGTGTGCCTGTCCCTCTGTCTGTCGGTGTGCCTGCACCTCTATCTGTCTGTGTCCCTATCCCTCTGTCTGTGTCCCTGTCCCTCTGTCTGTGTCCCTGTCCCTCTGTCTGTGTGCCTGCCCCTCTGTCTGTGTCCCTGTCCCTCTGTCTGTCTGTGTGCCTGCCCCTCTGTCTGTGTCCCTGCACCTCTATCTGTCTGTGTCCCTATCCCTCTGTCTGTGTCCCTGTCCCTCTGTCTGTGGTGCCCAGAGAGTCTGGCAACGGAGCAGCGGGTGCACCCAGGCGTGAGGGCCATGCTGTCTGCCAAGACAGGTCCCCAAGGCTCCCGAGACATGGCTCCCTAATAGATTGTCTTAATGGTGCGGGATGCCTGGGCATCCAGGCGCTATGGTAACGGGCATTACAGGGTCTGCAGGAGAGGAGCAGCTCCTGGTTAGAATGGGGTTCAGGTGGAGGGGTGGGGACACACAGGTGGGGCAGAGGAAAACGCACAGGACAACAGCAGCCCCGCGGGGGACGCACAAAGCCTCTCTCGGTGGCTCTTCTGCTGAGCCCCCGCCTAGAGGGAGCTTAAGCACCGCCAGACTGCGCCGAGAACGCAGGTTCAGACCCCTGTCCTTGCGCTAGGAGCCTCCTACCAACATGGAGAAGCCCTGGCCAGGTGGCTCAGTGAGTTGGGGCGTTGTCCCATATGCCAAAAAGACTGTGGGTTCAATCCCCAGCCACGGTGTGTACAGGAGACAATGATCCCTGTTTCTCTCTCTCTCTCTCTCTCTCTCTCTCTCTCTCTCTCTCTCTCTCTCTCTCCCTAAAGTTCAATAAAAACATATCCTCAGGTGGGGGTTTAAGAAAATCTGGATAAAACCAGGCCGTGATGGTTTTATCCATGAGTCCCACCACTTGGAGAGTCAGCGAGTGTGTGCGCTGTGAATAAAGGTCCAACTGAACGTTCATTTCCACACCATCGAAGTCCCCCTCCCCCAGGGAAACACCCGTGTCTAAGGACACGGAAGAAGCCGGCCAGGGAAGGCACGGAGGGCGAGTTGGAGGGGGCGGGGGGGGACTCCCTGCCTGTGGAGTCCTGTGCACCCTGCCCGGGACTGGGCCACCTCAGCTCCTGCCGGGAGTTCACACCGGGGTTCTGGGCCCGGGCCAGCCTGCGATCTCTGGGTTTCTCACCGAAAACATCTGCTCACAGACACGTTTTAGGATCTGCTGTGAGCAGAGCGTCCCCTCCCGGCAGCCCCGAGCTGTCTCCGGGAACCCGGCCTCCTGCCTCCCCGCCCAGCCCAGCCGCGGGGCCCTGAGGGTCCCCGGTGGAGAGCAGCCTCGGTTCCCGCTGACCCTCTGGTTTGGGGCCTTCCCTAAACCAGCAGGTGCCTGGGGGCAGCTGAACGCGACTGTTCTCGTGTTGGCTGACCACACAGGTGCCCGCGGCGGCCAGGCTGGAGGACGTGGGCATAAACAGGAGGAAGGTCTCCATCAGGACCCTGAGCCCCGCAGCTGCCAGGCTCGGGGGAGCCAGGGTGGCGGTGACTGTGTTCTTTGACTTTTCTACTGTTTTTAAGACTAGATTTCTCTTCTTCCGTTAGTTAGGAGGGAACAACTACGAACCCTTTCAATATGGATTTACATGGCTTAGGATTTTTTGGGAAATATTCTTTACACGGGAACAATGAGGATCCATCGTGGGATTGTAAGGTGACGTCTGTTTTCTTCTGTAAACAGGTTTGTTTACAAGTTCTCTATTACCTTTCCCTGTTACTTATGGCATTTACAGTTAGAACATAATTTACAATTTTAAACAAAGATATTCGTCTGTCCTACGCATCGTTTGTTTCTGCTACCGGCAAATCACAAACCGTAACTCCATTGCTCCACACACGTTATTCCATAAGGCAAGTGGCTCAGGAGCCACAAAGCAGACAAGCCTGAACTACCGCCCTGAGAACGCCACACGGTTGGAGCCGAAACCCTCGGTTTTATGAGCATCCTCTGGGACTGCTCCTAGGGGCCCCTCACCTGAATTAGACTCTCATCCCATTAAAGAATGAATCTCTGCAGCTCCCTTCCCCCTCCCCCTGCACTCCCTCCCACCCATTCATCAGCCATCTGCTTTCCATGTCCCTCCAAAGTCCCCGAAAGACACAGCATCGAGTGTCTTGGACCATGAAGGCCCCTCCTCTAGCCGCCGAGAACTGGTGTGAAATGTGTGAAAGCAGAAGCCCAGGTTCAAGTCCTGACTCTGCTCCTTGCACCCCACGGGACCCCAGACATCCCTCTCTGGCCTTCTTGCTCCCGCCTGGGAACCTGGATGGCAGTGGTGACATGTGGTGAAATGGCAGTGGTGACATGGAGACCTGTGGGATGATGCTCTGTGACAATGGGAGGGCTGTGAAAAGACGCGAACACCCATGGTAGGAGCATCGGTGCACCCCGGGTCCTGGGGGAAAGGAAGGAAGATTCACAGATGTTCTCGTCCTGAGAGGATGTTCAAAGCGGAAGCCAGGACCAGGGTAGGGGGTGGGGAGTGACCAGCAGGCTCACAGACCCTTTCACTCTTCTCCACAGAGAACGCTCAGCAGGTGAACCCCCTGGAGGCTGAGCTGACAAGAACGACATACACAAGTCAGGACTGTCCCTCTGCCGCTCTCTGGGCTGTGACCATCCCCAGCAGCCGCTGGAGGCGGAGTGATGGAGCTCCACCTGCCCGGACAGGAAGTCCGCGCCCTGCTGAGGCCATGCAGAGTCCGACAGAGTCCAGAGACGTGGATCCCAGCCATCCTCCCTCCTAACGTTCAATTACTTCTCATCGACTCTCTGAATTTTATATTCACTTATCCTGTTATGTCTGCACCCCTAGGACTGCAGCATGAGAACAGCCACCTGGCATGGCCCCATTGTCTCCCATTAGGAGAGAGACCTGGAAGGCAAACAGACTCCCACCCACGGAGACATCCACACTTCAGAAATCAATGCTCTCTCTTTCCTTCAAAAACCATGAGCGGGCTTGCAATGATGCTGGGTATTTGAGAAAAACCAACCTTGCAGAAGAAACCAGATGAATAAATACAGCCCTGACCCCAGAGAAAACAACATAGAAGAGAATGTTTTGAGCCATTCCAATTTAAGTGCTCAGAGAGACTCGGAAAGATACGGCATTCACAAAACAGAAACGGTTGCTAGAAAAATAAAACATTCAGGGCAAGAAAGAATTATCGGAAATTAAAGACATAATTGCTAATGAGAAAAAGGTCAATTGAGTGACTGGAAGAAAAAGTCAAAGAAACCCTCCAGACCACAGACAGAATACAGGCACAAAAATTCCATGAGGCAAGAAACAGAGGATCAAGCCAGGAAGTGCCCCACAATAGTATGAGAGTTCCAGAAAATCAGTACAGAGAAAGTGGGAGAAAAGAATGGATGGATGGATGGATGGATGGATGGATGGATGAGTGAATGAATGACAAATGCCTGGACACAAAATACAAGCTAGGTCCACCACCCAAATATGACCCAGTTAAAATCAGAAATGCTAAGGACCAAAACCAAAACCCCTAAAAGTTTAGGAGAAAACAAGACTGGTTACCTATAAAGCAACACCTACCAGATTGTCATCACTGGAGCCAAATGCTAGAGGTCAAAGCAGAGAGGAAGTCTCCTTAAACCCGGAATGCTAGGCGGAAGGGAGATACTGAGACAGGAAAAGGCCCAGAAATTCCAACTTTGTCGCACGCTTCTGTGACCATCATTTGAAAGCATCTTCCAGCCACACGAGACAGAACCCGCAGAGTGAGAGAACAGGCCAGTGGAGTGGCAGTTCTCAGAAGTGAAGTGAGCGGAAATGCTAGAGCGCCCCTCTCCGGGGTAACCCAGAGAGTAACCCAGCATATTAGAGAGGGAGCCGGAGGCCTCAGGGAAGGATACTCCCATGAATCCGGAAATGGCCCAGCCAGCGTGGCTCAGTGCTTGAGCTTCGATCTATGAGCCAGGAGGTCACAGTTTGATTCCCAGTCAGGTCACATGCATGGGTCACAGGCTCAATCCCTGTGTGGGATGTGCAGGAGGCAGTCGGTCAATGGTTTTCTCTCTCATCATTGATGTTTCTCTCTCTCTCCCTCTCTCTCTCCCCCTTCCTCTTCCTTCCTCTCTGAAATTAATAAAAATTAAAATTAAATTTAAAAAAATTTTAAATATCTAAAATTAAAAAAAAAAAAAAAGAGTCCAGGAAATGTCTGGTAAGAACAAGATGCAGGATGAGCTTATTGGTAAGGTAAAAGAACAGCACTGTCTGCAGCAGGAAGAAAAAGGTGGCTAGAAATGCCAGGGTGAATAGTGAGCAAGAGCTGCATAAGAAAGCCCCGTCCGCGGTGACTGCCAACGGGAGGGAGGTGGGAGGCCGGGCGGAAGAGGTGCGGGGAGTGAGCAGTACAAATATGTAGTTACAAACAGTCGCGGGCTGTCAGGCCCAGCACAGGAACATCGTCACTAGTATCGCAGTGTCTGTGTGTGGGCCAGGTGGGGACTGGAGATACTGGGGGACCACTCTGTAAGAATGACTGTCTGACCACTAGGCTGCACGGCTGAAACTAATGCAAATGAATATTGAATGAAAACTAATTGAAAAGTAAAGAAGTTTTTAAATACTTAAAACACACTCAACAGAAGTTAGTTGCCAATAAAAAAATTTTAAAGGAAAGTCCTCCTCTAAGTATATAAATGTATCATGCTTCTGAGCATAGAAAACAGAATCCATCTGAGGCTGACCTGGGTGCATTCTCCTTTAAATGGAGGGGTTATAACAATATGGTGTCAAAGATAAACTGAGGCACATTGAATGGTTAGAGTTTACCTGAGCAAACATGGACGCCAATCAGGCAGCGCCAGTCAGACAGGAACTAGGGGAGAGGCTTTTATAGAGCAGAGAGAAAGCAAAGCAAGAAAGGGATCTGATTGGTTGAAGCTTACGTGGTTGCCCAGTTGGCTGCTTGTGACTGGTTGTCCTTGTTGACTCTGGCTAAGGTTTTGGGTGGCTTGTGCAGGGTCTTCTCAGCCCTGCAGGCGGACCTTGAGGAGCGAGAGGTGAAACACATCGGGATGAGAGGATGCACACCTGTCAGCTGCGGGAGCTCCAGGCATTGCCCTGAGGCAGGCACAGGTGCAAAGTCCCTGCATCCAGCGTCTGTCCTCCCCCAACCGGGGGGAGGAGGGGGGAGATGGCCTCACAGGAACACCATTGTTATCACGTCCCACATGCACTTCCCTCGGAGCGGCGTGTGCTCTGGAAGGTCACCTGGCCCAGCGGCTCAGTCTGTGTTCTCAGCCTGGCCTCGAGCTTTCTCTCCCGCTTCACTCCTCACCTCTCAATACACCCTGCTCCTGAACCCTTCAGCACAGACTCTGCCCCCTCTCCTCATTACTCTCAGAAAGCTCTGGAGGTGGAAAGGAATTTAATAGGTACCGGTAATAATAAGGCTTCTATTTTTAGAGCTTCTGCCTCTGAGCAACCCGAACGCAGAAAGCCGCAGCTGGGAGGGCGCTGGGGAGGGGTGAAAGGGTCTGAGAAAGGTTTTCTAGGAGAGCCCCCTGCCACAGGCAGAACCTGGACCTCCTCGGGGGGCGCTGGTCTGAGCCTGGGGTCACAGGCAGGCCCACCTCCTCCCGGACCCTCCCACCCCAGCCAGACCCCGCTGCAGCCTCTCTCCTGACCCCACTGCTTGTAACAGATTCAGAACATTCTCCGAACTTCTAGTCTCTCGCCCAGCTGACCTCCAAGCCTCCAGGACAGAGACCTCTCTGAGACAGCCCTGCCATGCTTGGCAGACGAGGTGCAGTGTGCAGAGAACTGGGGGAGACCACGGGGCGGGCTCGTGGAAGTGTCCCAAGGAGGGGCTCAGAGGGGGTACCCAACAGCGTGGGTGACAGAATGCCACCCCTGCCTCACCTCCAGCGGGGAGACCCCAGGGCTGAGGCTGGGGCTGGGGGACGGCAGGGCAGGGTGGGGAGGGGTGTCTGTCAAATCTCCAGCTTCTGCGGAGGACGGGCTCTCTGACCACATGCTTCTCCGTGACATCATGGCTGGTGACCTTTGGGGCCGGCAGGGCGGGTCCGAGGGGCCGGCGCAGGCGGTAATTCTCTGGTGGCCACAAAGGGTGGGATTGTGAGCTGCCCGGGGCCGGGGAGGGCTCAGTCGGGACAGTGTCTCTGGGGGGCTGTGGCCTCCTGCCCCAGGACATGGCAGGACTATAGTGGACCTGTTGTCTTCTCCTTTCTGGTAAAAAGCACATTGTTGAGCACAGAGGCCATGTGTGCATGTGTGTGTGTGTGTGTGTGTGTGTGTGTGTGTGTGTACGTGTAAAGACGCTTGGAAAATTGCATTTTGCTTTTAGAACACATGGCGATGATGTGGGGTGGAAAACTCGCAGCCCATCCAGCAGGGAGAGGCCCTTCTGCTTCTCAGAAGGAAGCCTGGGAAGGGAGGAGGAGGGAAGGAGGAGGAGGGAGAGGGAGGGGAGGGGGAGGGGGGCTTCTGCTGATGCTCCCAGAACACCAGCACAATGGAAGGGCGGGATCAATACCCAATGAGCTCAGTGATCACAGCCTGCAGCCAAGTGCCCGGTGCTCACTCAGAGTAATGGCCTGAACCACTCACAGAAATAACTCAATTACGTTATTGATTCGGGATTCCAGCCACCTCCCGAGCCCTGCGACAGGGACGTACCACAGACCCACACGCCTTCCGTTGTTGTTGTTGTTGTTGTTGTTGTTGTGCTTCTTTTTAAAAACAAATGCCACCGGCCAGGCCTGCCCCGCAGCTTCAGGTAAACAAACTTCCTCTGCTTGTTGCAGGCACACTAATCGCTTGTCTCACCTGCCCAGGCTGCCCAATGCCAGCGGGCATGTCTCTCTCTCTCTCTCTCTCTCTCTCTCTCTCTCTCTCTCTCTCTCTCTCTCTCTCTCTATTCCCCCCCTCCTCCCCCAGGGGCTCACTCAGCCCAATGGGTTCCCAGAAAGAAATAACAGAAATCGGATCCATGCCCCAGCCCCTCCGCCCCCCCCCCAGCACCCTGCACCCCCTGCGTTGTCACCTGCAGTCGTGAAGAAGCACAAGGTCCATATACACCTCTTCCCGAAGCCCCGAGCCCTGGGCTGGCAGAGCGCCCGCTCGGTGTTGGCCCTTCTCTCCTGGCCTTGCTGTTCTCAGACTTCCCTCGCACGGGCTCTGGTCTCCACTGCAGACCTGTCTCAGATTTTAAAATCTTCCTCTCCATCACCCCTCTCTGCCCCTGCACTTCCCCTCCCCCACACCTTGGCTCTCTCTTTTCTCCTCTCCTCCTCCCCCACCTGCTTCTCTCCAAAAGGAGTTTGTCTGGAGATCCGCTCCCCTCCCCCTCCCCCACACCCGGAGGGTGGGCACAGGACGGGGCAAGGGGCTGGGGTCCCCAGGAAGGCTGCTCTCCGGGCTGCCCTCAGCCGGAGCTTCCAGGTGTCCAGCTACTAAGGCAGGGACACCCCAAAACCAGGCAGAAGTGGGACGCCGTCAGCTGCTTCAGGGGGAAGGCCCCAGCACCTGTCCTCCCGGCTCTCTCTCCTTCCGGAAGGCAGAGTCTCCGTAGGCCCAGCGGCTGCTGGAGGGGACCCTCCTTTTCCGCATGAGAAACACGAGCAGCTTCTTGGAGTCACAGGAGCCTCCCTGCTCCTGCTGCACGCTCCCTCCTGGCAGGGAGGGAGGCCCACAACTCCGGATGCTGCGCACCAGACACTGTTCTGGGAGCTGGGGACCTGCGTGAGCCGGACTCCCTGCACACTCCCCTCAGGGCTCCCATTCCAGCCGGGGCCAGGCCAGGGCGTGTGCAAATGAAACCAGTGCAGGTTGTCTGTCCAAGTGCTAGGAAGTGAAGCTGCACACAACGGGTCCGGGCGCCTGTCACTTGTGCCAGTGGAGCAGAGACCCGGTGAACCACATAGGAGCGTCCATTCCAGTCCTGCCGGCCGCGTGGAGGGCGCCGGGCGCCCTGAGGGCCCTGGAGACCCTGCGCTCCCTCCCCCGCTGGCCGCGCCTACCCAGGGTGAGGAAGAAGGCTGCATGAAGTGGGAGGCAGGAGACCGGCTCAGCGTCCTTCCAGGACCGTTTTTAACCCTCACCCCAGGAGTGAGGATTGTTTTCAGTGATTTGTCGAGAGAGAGCAGAAGGGAAGAGAGAGGCAGAGAAACATCGATGTGAGACACATTGATTGGTTGCCACCCACATCCCCCCGCTGGGGGTAGGGGTCAAACCTGAAACCCTGGTACATGCCCTTGACCAGGAATCAAGCCCAAGCTGACACTCTAACCACTGAGCCATGCCAGCCAGGGCTCCTTCCAGGATCTTGAAGTCCAATAACAAGGTAACTAGCTTTCTGTGGTGTTGAAACTCAGCTCTGGCCATCCCCGGGGCTGTAGAATGGTCAGGCTCCTGAGGCAAACTCCCGGACGGGGTCAGGGTCCAGGCACAGCAACCGAATCCAGCGTGTCCTGCCCCTGATGTGTTCTCAGATGCGTTTTCTTTCCTGAGCGATGGCCCCTCTGGGCCCGATGGTCTGTCTGCGTCCAGCCCTGCATCTCCGGCAGCGGCCTCCAGCCCCCCAGGGTCTGGAGGAACGCCCCTGACCGGTAGTGAGTGAGGTGAGCACTCCTCACAGCAGCCTGTTCCCACCGCTGCCCTTCTCCCTGCGGACGGGATGAGCAGGGCGTCGGGGGGGAGGGGGGAGGGGGGCTGGCAGGAAGGTCCCGCTGAGGCAGGTCATCGAAGCTGGACCTGAACGACGGGCTTGAGGACAGAACGGGAGACGGACCCCACGCTTTGGATGACTGTCACGGTGGTTTGCACCTCGGGAAAGTGGGGTCTGGGGTGAGGGGATGTGCCCAGTGGCAGCTGCAGACCCACGTGACGGACACCTTCCTCCCGGAGGGGCCTGTCCCTCTTTCTGAATGAGGAGGAGGGGGCGCGGGGGACCTGGCTCGCCCATTCTGGCTGACCTCCTTTGAGATCCGTGTCCAGGCCCCGCAAAGCACAGGAGCTGAGCACCTACTGTGCGCCCGAGGAAGATCCAGACTTTTCCTAAGGTTCTCGGGAGACAAGCCAGGGCAGGCCCAGCGCCCAGGGCAGCCAGAAGGATGGAGAGGCTGTGTCCTTGGCCAGGAGCCCGGCCTTGAGCAGGGCCCACAAGGACAAGCCGCACGGCCGGGCCGAGGAGCGGTGGAGGTCACTCCGGGGAGCGCAGGAGGAGGTGCCTCCCTCAGACGCTGGGGACCCGCCACACGGGGAGGCGGAGGCCGGGGCCTGACATCCTGTACCCGCCCAGGGCGGACGGCCTCTGAGTGCTACTCAGAGGGCCCGAGTGCTGCTCCGAGTCCTATGACGAAACTCAGAGGTGTGGGCCACCATCTCCGCTGTCAATAACTTCTTGAAGGCCCTCCAGGGCTTAGGAGAGAACTGAAAACCAGCACCAGCCATGGCCGCAGGGGAGATGCATGGCCAGGTGGCCACGCTGCAAGGGAGGGCTCCCTGGAGGAGGTGGGGGGGCAGAGTGGCAGGAGGACGTTTCAGACGGGCCGTGGCCAGCGCCCGAGGCCAGCTGGGGAGAGGCCGTGAGGCACGGGGATGGGGCCTGGGGGCCAGAACACCTCCGGGTCCGGGAGGAGTGGCTCCCTGAAGGCTCTTAGCAACACTTTCAGACAGCATGCCATTCCCCGCCTGCGTGTAGCATGTTCCAATAGGCAGGTCACCCCACACACATGACGTCACGGGACTCTCACAGCCGCCGTGAGGAGCAGTGACCCTGGGAGGCGCTGAGATGACTCGCCCAGGATCACACATCTGGGGGGAGGGACCCAAACCAGAGCCCCCCGCTCCGTGGAAGGGGACACGGGGTCACGGACAGGGCATGCCTTTTGAAACCAGACACATCCGGGTTCCAATGCCCCAGCTAGTGACTCAAGCTGTGTGGCCTGGATCAGGGTCATTACCCTCTCTGAGCCTCAGTTTCTCCTTTTAAAATAAGGGTACTTCAGAGAGAGGCAGGTATGTTGTGAGCCTCCTGGCCCCACAGAGAAGTGCCACAAACAGGACTTCCCTTCCTCTCTCTCCTGGCCCAGCAGGTCCGGGGCGGGCCATGCCGCTGCCCTCCCCGCCTCTCACTGGTGCCCATGAAGCTGGAGGGAAGACTTCCCCTCACGGCCACACTGCGTGGCCGCAGCCATGTGAGGCCCCAGCCAGGCGAGGGGTGCGCCAGCCGGGGGGCGGGGAAGGGGGGGCGCTCAGCCAAGCAGCAGGCCCCCTCCGAACAGGCCGCCACGGGAGAAGGGCTGGGCCTCAGACGCCGGCCGCCTGTGACACCCGAAGGCACACGGTGCTCTTTTTGGAGGGAGCAGGCTTTTTATTTATTTTTTAAACAAACAGGATTTACAAGCCCAACGAGCGACGGCTTGGAAACCTCTCCCTGACTGGTTGTTCTGATCCTAGACAAGCTCAGGCGCTTTGCGGAACATTTCCATATGCACCGTGCACTGATCCTCAGGTGGCGACAGGGGGACGGATGGCTGTACTGTTCCCTCTGAGCGGATGGGAAATCCAGGGCTTAAGGTGGGGGCAGGGGTCCCCAGAGCTCAAGGTGGGGGTGAGGGCCCCCAGGGCTTAAGGTGGGGGTGAGGGCCCCAGGGCTTATGGTGGGGTGAGGGCCCCAGGGCTTATGGTGGGGGTGAGGGCCCCAGGATCCAGGGGCGGGGGGTGGAGGGGAGCTCTGGGAGGGACCAAGGGCCTCAGGGCTCAAGAGGCTTTGTGAGGCTGAGAGAAACCCTCCCTGGAAACCTCGGATTTAATTCCGTTGGACAAGTATTGTTGCACATCTAACACACGCCAGGCACAGATTCGTGGCTGGAGACACTGTTCTTAGCAAAATTATTGAACACAATCGTGGGAGCTGGAAAGATCTCAGCGTCGGTGTGGTCTGATGCCTCACGTCAGAGACGAGGAGCCGGGGCCCAGACAGGCCAGCGGCTCGTCCAAGGCCAGACACTGGCTCTTGGCAGGCGGGGACCAGGGTCTCGCTGACGCCTCGCCCGTGGCTCCAACATCCCAGGCTGCGAGGGCCCCGTGTCCAAGTTGCTTCACCGCATTGTGGAAACCATGTGCGCATCTGGAGAGGATCCACACCGAAATAACCAGCATTGACAAGGGGTGGAAAACAGATTTTTCAATTAAGTAGCAAAGATTCCAGCTGGACATGAGAAAGCACTCTCTAGCGGCCAGGGTGATGGCACATCAAAGCGAGCGGATCCACCGAGCTCGCGAGGAGTCGGAGGAGGACAGGGATGCACCCGGAATCCGGAGGGTCACCTGCCCGCCCAGGAGGCCGCGAACAGCCCCCCTCTCTCCCGTTAGGATTCGGTTAGGATCCCAGGGCCTTCAAAGAGACTGGCCAACTGCTGCTCCCCAGCCTTCAGCATCGCTGATCCTATAATTTGCTTGAAATTTCCTCTTAAAACCACTTCTTGGCCCTCACCTTTTTTTAATTTTAAAAAAGCCTCCATATGAAATGCCTTGTAAGGGGCCAGAGCAACATCGGGGATGTCTGAATCTTTTTCTTTCCTTGTTTGTTTTTGCCAGAGGTGACATGTGGGGAAGTGGTCTTGGCAGCAGCCCCAGGCCCAGCAAGCCCAAGGCCAAGTGCATGGCAGAATCGGCTGAGACGCCCTGGATCTGGACGGGCAGGTCCTGGAGGTCAGGGCGGCATTACCGGGCACGGCCAACTCTGGCCTCGGGGCAAAGGGCCATTTGCTCGCTGTGCTTTTACAGAATCTGACGATAGGCCACCGGGAGTGGGAATACGAGCGAGAATGAGGACAAGGGATGGTCACTGATCACCCTCCCTAGTCCCCGAGGCTACAGTCACACCCCGAGTGCTCCTGGGCACGTTCAGAAAGAGCAGCGAGATGCATTATCGTTCAGACATCCGTTCAGCAGGCAGCTCCGCGGTGTCTGGCACAAATGTCAGCCGCCGTGCCCGCTCCCTGCTCCTCCTTTGGGGCCAGCTCAGTGTCCATGCACCCTGGAGGCTGTGCACAGACAGACGTACGGCCTGTGCTGGCCAACCCGCCTCCCACGGACCTGCTCCCCGTCGCACGGCACCAGCGCCAGACCCAGCCTGACCCCCGCCTGCAGCTCCTGCTCCGCTCAGAGCGAACCTCCACAGCTGTCAACCAAACACAAGAGCGAGTCCCTGACATCTGAGGCAGAGCGGACCCTCTGGAGGCCATCCTGTGGGCTGGACACAAACAGGATGCTTCCATGACTGGCCGAGGACGAACAGCGCAGGGCTTAGCCGGGGACTAGATGTCTGACAGGGGGACGCGGGCGCGGGTGTCTGGATGTGCCCTCGGGACAAAGAGGGTCGTGGTGCTGGACACTCGGTGCCAGGCGGGCGAGCCTGTGAAAAGGTTTCTCTGGTAGACACCTGTCACCAGCCCGGGTTTGTGGCCAGAGTCCCCGCCAACAAACAAGTGGAAGGGGGCGCGTGGTGTCCAAGGGGCAGCAGCACCCCGCCTGAGGGCCGCCGGGCACACAGACAAGGAGAACCGCGTTCTCCCCGCTGGCCCCGCACAGCCAGTCCCACGCCCGGAGGAGCGGGCACAGGCCTCAGCGCGGTCTTCCCGGGAAACCGGCTCTTAAAGGGGCTTTGGACACTTACGTTTTGAATTGTGCTTTAAACGTTCAGCAAAACCACAATGAGGAAGAGCAGCTTCATGTGACATCAAGACAAGACAGGGTCTGGTGAGGACCAGTGCCGGCCCACCCTGACGAGCTGTGTGATGGGCAGGAAGCTGATGCCCGGGCCTCCGTTTCTTCCCGAGTCCCACGCTTCCCCACCTTGGCTGGCAGTGGGGGTGACCCCTGTCTGAGCTGCCCCCTGTCTGGTGTAACTGCTCTGGAATGGGGCCCAGGCATCGGTGTCTCTCTAATGTCCCCACGTGATTGAATGTGGGACCAGGTCCAGAGCCACTGCGGGGGAGGGAGGGGGGCCCTTCCCCAGCTGCAGCCTCTGCGGATCCGGCCGGCCTGCGGGGTCTGCCATCAGGAGGTAACACGTTTGTTGGAGGAAAATGAACATCCCAGGGGCACATGCAGCCTCGGCCTCGTGGCAGGGCCGCCTCCGCTTTCTAAATGGAGGTAAAAACATCTCGAGCAGCTCTGACACGGGCTCCTCCGTGTCCATGCCTCTGCATTCTCCTGGCCTGAGCAGAGCCCAGCCGCAGTGCGGGGCCATCCGCCAGGCGAGGAGGCGGGGTTCCGTCCTCAAGGCCCCTTGGCTCCCCTCCCGCCTCCCCGCTTCCCCGGCATCTGGGCCGCGGGCCACGCGCACTGCCCCAGTTGGCCTTCCAGGCTGTTTCCTATTTCCGCCTCCTCCGGTGGCCGGGGCCCGCCGAGCCCGAGCCCAGCGCCTCCTGTGCCGGCCGCACCGCCGCCAGGAAGCCCGTGCGAAGCCCCCAGAGCGGGGGTCCCGGCGGGGCTGTGTCAGGGGTCTGCGTTCTCTCAGCCTACCGGGGTCACGCACTCGTCCAGCCGGGGAGCCACCCGGAAGCCCACACCATCCAGCCCCTGGTTCCCAACGTGGCGAACAAACCAGAGGGAGAGAAAAGTCCGAGAGGCGCACATTCACGCCAGATTCAACAAGCAAGCCGTCAGATAGGCGTCCTGGGCCAAACCACACTCTGGACGCTGATAAACTGCAAACTCGCACCAGGACAAGGGCCGTTGTGTCCAGACGCTCTGGTCAGCGAAGCCCGGTTTGTCATCCAATTGTCCGGTTAATGGCTTCGACCTGCACCTCTGATTCCGGAGACACAGCTGCTCCGCGTGAAAGCGTGCAAACACACACTCCCCCTGAGGCTGAGCGACGGGAGGGGGGGGAACCCGCCGGCAGCCAGTTGGAGCGCTGGCTCAGGTCAGGCTGGCGGTGGGTGAGTTTTATGGCCTAGAGAACCGTTTTCAACTCGCTCCAACTTTGTAAAACTGCAGTTTCCACAGAGACATTCTGAGTGTGTGAGGGAGCAAGTAGGCCCACCCAGGCCTCTGTTTGGGATTCGCCTGCAGTTGCTGCTTGCCCCCACCCTCCCCGTTTAAAAAAACCTCTCGTTATTCGGCATTTCATGGTGCTTGAAATTTCCTCTTAAAACCGCTTCTGGGCCCTCACGTTTTTCTAATTTGCCAGAGGTGACAAGCCGAGGAGCAGAAACGAGATAAGACAGAGGCAGGCGCCTGGGGAAGGTCAGGGACGGGTTTATATACGCCTCACTTAGCGGGCAGCCAGCGTCCCTGCGCCTATGCCAGGTGCCTGTCACCCGCCGTCTCCCGGCCCCAACCCCACCCTCCCCTGCCCAGGGAAATGCCCAAAGGGATGTCCAACTCCCGGCAGCAGCCCCATAGCACAGGACATCCTGCCCCGGAGATTCGGGGCCGGAGGGCGGGGTCCCGCCTGGGGAATCCAGGCTGTGGTCCTACAGCTGGATGGGAAGCTGCGTGGCTTCAGACTCGGTGCTCCGGGCACTGTCCGGAGCCGCTCGCTGGTACCCGTGTGTGCTCTCATGGAAGACTGGCCTCTCACATGGCGAGACCTGGAGCAGGTTAGCAATTTCCCGGCCCTCACTTTCCTCTCTGTGAAGCGGGCAGAGTCCACTTACTTCACACGACGAGTGTGGGGACAAGGGGTTGCGCGTGCTGAAACCCCAGAGGCCGCCAGAGACTGCAGATCGAGCCCCCTCCCCGCCGGGGGGCAGTTACCTGGTGCAACACCGCAAGAGAAGCAGACCCGTCCCTGCAATGGAAACTTCCGGAGCCTTGTTTTGTGGATTGGTTTGATTTACCACTGAGCGATTCTCGCACCTCAAATTGTAACCAGAGCCGGGGTGCAGCACGGAGCAGAGGCCGCGGGCAGAGTGAGCAAGGACGCGGACCCGTGGAGCCCCTGCCCTCGGGCGCACACTCCTGTCCATGCTGGCGAGGGCAGGACCCGCTCTGCTAACCAGCTGAGCTGGAGATGTTTCCAAAGCAGAGCCGTCGATCACGTTCAGATACAAGCTAAGAGAGGCCCTGGGCACAGGGACAGGCCGGCCTTGTGGAGGGAGTCACCTTGGAACTGTGATTGGCACGTGGTTCTCGTCCAGGAGAGCCTCCCACGCGTCAGATGGATTGAGAACAGTCGCGGCTTTTTAAAAACATTCCCTGGTGGCGCACTCGAGCCTCTGAAGTAATGTCTACCCAGAGCAAGGATGCCGACCCGCTCCGGCCAGTGAGCACCTGCCTGCTGGTGAGACCACCTTCCTTGAAGGATGATGATGGAAAGAGACGAGGCTCGAAGACCCTCGGCCAGGAAATGCCGGTCAAGGTCAGCTGCTGCCCTGGCCTTGGCTCTGTAGCTGCTGCCATTCACCACTCAGGAGGCTGTGCCCCACCCTGGACCAGACACGTCCCTCGTCTCTCAGACGCTCCAGGGACAAGGATGTGTAAACCTTCTCCACAAAGTGGCAACTTCTCCACCTGAGGTCTGGACCATGCCCAGGCACCCCGCGGGAACCAAAGATGGCTTCAGAGAGGAGGCGATCTGTTGATGGTTTAAGGCACATGTGTCAAACACAAGGCCCGCGGGCCAAATCCGTCCCGCCAGGCCTTGCAATGTGGCCCACACCGCACTGTCATTGTGATGGAAACGCAGCGGAGTGCAGTGATGACAGCGCGGTGCGGGCCACATTGCAAGGCCTGGCGGGACGGATTTGGCCCGCGGGCCTTGTGTTTGACACATGTGGTTTAAGGCATGAGGAGCAGTTCATCAGGCCCAGGGGAGGGGAGCCTGAGCTCATGAAAAAGGCTGGCTGAATCTTGTCCCTCCTAAAACCCACCCATCGAAGCACCATGTCCCCATGTGTCGGTCCTCTCAGCCCCAGACTCACAACAATGTTCTGAGAAATGTGCTGTCAGGTGATCTTGTTGCTGTGCCAACACCATGGAGTGCACTCACACACACCTGGAATGCAGCCGACTACACACGCGGGCAGAGCAGCCGATTACACATGTGGGCGGTGCAGCCGACCACACGCAGCTCAGCCAGCTGCCCCGATGCAGGGTCCACCTCAACAAACAGGCCCGCAGCCATCACCAGAGCACGGGACCCGGGGGCACTCGGAGCCACGGGGCAAAGTGAACAGAGTTGACAATAGTGAGTTGAAATGGGAACACAGGAGACTGTCTGAAGAACATTCTGGAGGAGCAAGCCAACATCCACAGCTGGACTTGACATACCCTCACAGTCCGTCTGCTGGGGACACGGGTCTGTCTCAATGGACAGGAGCCAGTGACACAGACACGGTCTCCCAGGTCACCTCACCATCAGTGGCATGGCTTGCAAGCTGCCATGAAACAGGGGACAGCTGACAGGCCGGCCCAGGCTGCAAACTTGGACTCACCAGCCAAGGTCTCTGCTGATGGATCAAAATAAGAAATAAACTCAGCCCTGGCTGGTGCTGCTCACACATTGAAGGGTTGCAGGTTCGATTCATGGTCAAGGGCACATATCTGGGTTGCAGGTTCTCTGGCTCCAGATGGGGCAAGTGTGGAAGGCAAGTAACTGATGTCTCTCTCACATCAATGTTTCTCTCTCTCTCTCTCTCTCTCTCTCTCTCTCTCTCTCTCTCTCCTTTCCACTCTGTCTAAAAATCAATGGAAAAACTATCCTCAGATGATGATTAACAACAACAACAAAAAACATCTACTAGAATATCCTATCTAATAAAAAAGTGATATGCAAATTGACCATACCTCTGTCACACCTACCAGCCAATCAGGAGTGAGTATGCAAATTAACCCAACCAAGATAGCTGCAGCACAGAGCAGGAGGCTTGGGTTTCCCTGGCAATGGAGGAAGCTAAGCTTTTTGCCTGCCCTGTCCTGCCTTGGCCTCTGCTTAAGGCTACAAAGTTTCAATTATAGAAGATAAATAAATCCCAGATACCGGGGCCTCCCTTGGGTTGCCAGAAGGCGTGGCCAGCCTACAAACCACCATAGGCCCCTTGCCCAGGTGGCCCCATGCCCCAAGGACACCCTGATCCAGGACACTCTTTAGGGCAAACCAGCTGGCCCCCACCCATGCACCAGGCCTATATCCTATCTAATCCTATCTAATAAAAGAACAATATGCAAATTGACCATCACTCCAACACACAAGATGGCTGTCCCCATGTAGTCAAAGATAACTGCCCCCATGTGGACACAAGATGGCCACCACAAGATGGCCAGCAGGGAAAGGGCAGTTGGGAGGGACAAGGCCTGTAAGGGAGGGCAGTTGGGGGCAATTAAGCCTGCAGGGGAGAGCAGTTAGGGGTGACCAAGCTGGCAGAGGAGGGAAGTTGGGGGCAACCAGGCCTGCAGAGAAGGGCAATTGTGGGGAACCTAGGCCTTCAGGAGATAACAGTTGGAGGGGATCACACCTACAGGAGAGGGCAGTTAGGGGTGACCAGGCCTGCAAAGGAGGGCAGTTAGGGTGACCAGGCCTACAGGGGAGGGTAGTTAGGGGCAAACAGGCTGGCAGAGGAGCAGTTAGGCATCAATCAGGCTATCAGGTGAGTAGTTAGAGGGTGATCAGGCTGGCAGGCAGAAGTGGTTAGGGCCAATCAGGAAGGCAGGCAGGCAAGCAGTTGGGAGCCTTATTGGGATCGGGCCTAAATGGACAGTCAGACATCCCTCAAAGGGGTCCAGATTGGAGAGGGTGCAAGCTGGACTGAGGGGCATACACCCCCATGCACAAAGTTTGTGTACAGGGCCTCTAATCTATATCATAAAAGGCCTGTGGTCATGACTTATGGCATCATGACCAAACAACCGGCCACCAGGAGGTGTGTGGCTCACGTGGTGAGGCGGGGCTCACAGAGGGCTGGCAGGGAGACCACGAGTCGAAGAGGGCACAGCAAGGAGGCTGGCCCCTCAGAAACAAATCACCCCAAATATGGCCCATTGTATGTTTCCGTACGTTTTACAAGGAGGTCTAGGTTTTAATTGGGGACATGGCTTAATAAATCATTTGTGCTGATTTAAAAAGCCACAGAATGGCTTATCTCCGATAAGACAAACGGAAATTTATCTTATCAAAAGAATGTATTTTCCTGCTATGGATTTGTCAAAAGATCTTATGGCACCAGGAGAGAGTGAGCAGAGGTGACCTGAGAATTGTAGCCACCTCTCAGATGGATAGCGTTCAAAATGGTTCTGCCTGTTTAGCAAAAATCAGGAACCAAAAGCCCTAAAACCCAAACCATTCTCTCTCACCACGGGAGAGGCGAGAGGCAGAGCATCATCAGAAGAACAGTGTTCCACTCAGCCACGCAGGAGCCGGAAAGGCTGCGGGCTACACTTGCTCGGCCTCCGTGACTTCGTCGGGTCTGAGTGTTCTGAGAACATTTCTCGCAGCCACATCTGGGGACCCACCGAGAAAACATATCCCCAAGTCAGCATAAACCCTGTTTACAGTGCTGCCATCCCCAATTACATGTGCCCCTTAATTAGTGCAGCTAATCAAGAGCCAGCAATATTTACAAAAGTCCTCTCTGTGGTGTGTTTTCCTCGAGGAAGAAGCGTGCCCGCTGACTGCAGAGGGAGTGGAGGCAATCAGACGCACAACATGCAGCCAAAGGCCTTTAAAACACAGGCTGTCCACAGGTGCTTTCCACGTCCTGCAGCACAGGGTCCCCCCAAAATCCCTCTCGAATATCTCTCCTTCTCATCCTCCTCCTCCAGGAGCCTTCCAGCTCCCAGGGCTGTGTGTATGTGTAGGTGTGTGTGTGGGTGGGGGGGGTGGGGGGGTCAGGCACCTGGTGAGCCCCATAGGGGCTCCATTCCCGTGAACCAGAAATGTCCAGCAAGTGTCCAGCCCAGAGTGTGGGAACAAATATGTCCAAATGAAGTGTACAAGGGACCCACTAAGTCATGTGACATTTCACCCTTACTCATGTTGTGTGTAAGGGTGACCATTCCTTCAGATTTCTTC
Source organism: Pipistrellus kuhlii (assembly GCF_014108245.1). Lineage (NCBI taxonomy): Eukaryota > Metazoa > Chordata > Mammalia > Chiroptera > Vespertilionidae > Pipistrellus > Pipistrellus kuhlii. Next base: position 681,130 of record NW_023425493.1, read on the forward strand.
TCTTGGCCAATCCCCATTTATGGCTCTCATTCTGAACGTCTATGTTTTACTAAGTTTGAAGCAGCTTGAAGCAAAAAATAGGACAGAAATCTCCACACTTTCACCCGGACTATGAGAATATTACAACCCAAAAAATTACCATGTATCATTACACCCACTAGGATGTCTATAAAGCAAAAAGCAAAAGACAGAAAGCAAGAGAGGGAGAGAAAACACGTACTGGTGAGGATGTGGAGAAATTAGAGAAATTAGAACCCTCATATATTGCTGGTGGGGACATAAAATGGCTCAGCTCCTATGGAAAACAATTTGGTTATTCCTCAAAGAATCAAACATGAAAAGTACCATATGACACAATTCCATTCCTACTTACATACCCAAAGCATTGAAAACAGGTGCTCAAACAAAAACTTGTACTCGAGTGTTCACAGCAGCCCAATTTGCAACAGCTGAAAGGCAGAGACAGTCCATGTGTCCATCAGCTGAGGGATGATGACACATCAAGGTGAGACCTCTATGATATCAAAAGGAGCAAAATAGTAATACGTGTTACAGCAATGACAACATTAGGCTGAAGGATGGAGCCAGTCACAGAAAACCATCTATAAAAGCCTCAGTGATCAAACGACCAGTTGACCCATAGCTATGATGTACACAGACCACCAGGGGGCAGACGCTGAACTCAGGAGCTGCCCCCTAGTGGTCAGTGCACTCCCACAGCCAACCTCCCTCAGCCAGCCAACCTGCTGTGGTCTCTCCCCCTGGGTGGCTGAGCCTAATCTGCCCCTATCAGGTGTGGGCAAGACAGCCCCTATGGGCCCAGATGGCAGGCCAGGCTGAGGGACCCCACCGTGCATGAATTCATGCAATGGGCCTCTAGTGTATTATATTATCCCATTTGCATGAAATGTCCAGAACAGGAATCTAGACAGAAAGTTGACGAGTGGTCACCTATGGCTTGAGGGACGGAAGGGGGTGGTGGTAGCTGAAGGGCAGGGGGGTTCTCGGTGGTGGTGAAATGTTCTCAGGTTGACGGGTCATGGTTGCACATTATCGGCGACTATACCAAAAATCATTAAATGGCATAGTTTAAATGTGTGGTATGTTAATAGCCTGGAGGGTTTTTTTAATTAAACCACCATCTAGCCTAAGTGATTTGTTAAGACCAGAATTGTCCTGTATCTGTTTGTGGCAGTACTTACAAGACTCTTAAGTGTTAAATGTTAAAATCTATAGAACTTCATGATCCAAAAAGTGAATTTTAATTAATATAATTTTTTTATTGGTTTTAGAGAGGGAAGAAGGGAGAAAGAGAGAGAGAGAGAGATCAACATGAGAGAGATATCGTTGCCTCACACACACAACTTGACAGGGTATCGAGCCTCGGTATGTGCCCTGACCAGGATTGGACCCAAAATCTTCTGCACAGGATGACACTCCACCCACTGAGCAACACCTGCCAGGACAAGTGCATGCAACTTCCTTAATAACCAGCATGTGCTCAGCTGGCATTGTGTCCTGAGGCCATGGTCCATCCAGTCGAGGCCGGTGCAGCTAATGAAAACTGTGCACAGGGAAATACTCAGACCCCAGGCCGAGCCCAGGCCTGGCTCCTTGGGCTCCGTTCGGCAGCTGGAACCCAGACACAGCCACAGGTTCTGTCTACACCGCGAGCCTATAACAGAGCGCGTCTGGGGGTCCTGGTTTCCCTCCAGGTCCCGGGAATCCTGCAACTGCTCTGAATTTCCCGTTTGCCATGCAGATACGGTACTTGGGCTCCAGATGTAGAGGGCGGGTCATCGCTAACATCCACGGCCTCCCTGGCTGCCGGGGACGCCTCAAACCCTAACCCCCAAATGCCCTGAGCCCGCTAGTCCCAGCGCTGCCTCCGGGCCTCTGCGGCTCTGGCTGGTGGGTGTGAGCCTGTGGTGGGGACCACGGGCAGATCCCTGAGTGCCAGGCTGCACAGGCCCAGAGACCAGAGGCCTCCAGAGCGCAGGGACCAGTGCAGGCCGGGTCGGACACAGCCTCGCAGCAGGCAAAGCCCAGGGTAGCTGAGTCTTACACCCAAAAGATGGTTCTCCCCAGGGAACAGGTCGCGGGGAGGCCGCCTGGGATGGATGTAAAACCAACAGGGACTCCAGTCCTTCTGACCTTCTGCCGCGCCATCTCTGGCCTACGGCATCCACACCTGTGGTCCAGGGTGAGCCCTGACCTCTCCCCCCCAACCCGACCACCCCTTCAAAGCCCAGTGGGAAGGGGAACGCGAGGGAGGGCGAAGGGGGCCTCTTCCAGCTGAATCCGCCCCCTTGCAGGGCCTTCCTGGGGTCCGCACGCAGGTGCCACTTGGCGGTCCCTGACAGGGAGACAGGCAGCACCGTGGGGGAAGCGGGACGTACAGGTCTGTGTCTATGTGCGTGGTTGCTGTTCCCATTAAGTTGTTGTTGTTGACGGCTGTGATCCAGGAGCTCTGCTGGCCGGGAATAAGGGGATGCGTGCTGGTGGCCCCTCTTGGCCTCCGCCGCCCAGCCTCGCCCCTTCGGGAGCACGCGTGTGTCTGGAGGAGCTGGTGTGATGCACAGATCTGGGTCTGCAGCCACGCTGCTCTCCCCTGCACGAAGGAGCACTCTGCTCCTGGCGCAGCACAGAGGCCACGCTGACGGGCATGTCTCCGGCTTTCCGGCTCCTCCGCCCGCCCCGGGGGTTAGGGGGGCGGCTCCAGGCCCAGGGAAGGCAGGCAGGTCAGCACCGGAGACGCCGCCCCGGCACCTCTGAGAGCTGTTTCTGGGTTCGGGAGCGCTGTGACCGGTGGGTCCAGCGAGGTCTGGAGAGGCGCCTCCCAGCCCCCCGGAGGGCGGGCGTGGTCGCCACAGTTACCAGGAGCACGGAGGTCTGGCCGCCTCTCAAACAAGGAAATCCTAACCAGACGCTCAGGTGCTCAAACCCAGTTCACCCCGAGAGCTGGGAGAGCAGACAGTTCGTCTCGGTGCCAGCAGCAAGCGAGGGGTCGCCGGGGCCGTGCGGGAACGGCATGGCCCTGGGTGGGTGTCTGGGATGAGACAGAAACGAAGCAGTGAAGTCAAAGCCAGTGTTCCCTGCCCTCCCTGCGGCTCCCTCTCTCCGCTGGGCTCTGCTTCCTCAGCAGTGGTTCTCCACCTTTCTAGTGCTGTGACCCTTTCATACAGCTCCTCACGCTGTGGTGATCCCCAGCCATAACATTATTTCCCTTGCTACTTCACAACTGTGATTTTGCTACTGTTATGAATTGTAATGTAAATACCTGTGTTTTCCGATGGTCTTAGGTGACCCTGCTAGCGGTTCTCAACCTGTGGATCTCGACCCTAGGAGAGAAAGTAACAGCTCAGACATGACATCCATACAGAGCAGTTACAGCAGAGAGGATGTGCTGGGAAATCGAGGGGTTCATTACAAGCTCTCAGACGGGCGGCCTTCCATCCAAGCTGTCCTTCCTGCAGGAACGGGGGTGGTGCCAGCACTGGCCAGAGCGTGGCCAGGTCCTGTTTTGGGGGCTATTCCATCTGGCACCTCTGCTCTAACGGGTGTAAGACTCCATCCTCAACTCTGCCCTCTCTCTGGCCGTCCCCGTGTGACACCCCAGGACGCTGGGTCCAGTCCCATCCTTCTCAGCAGGCCACTTCTCTGCCGTGGCACCTGTCAGTGACGCTCTGGTCACTTGTCATCTCTCCAGGTGTGACCTGTCATCTCTCTAGGCGCCTTCAGCAGCTGCCGCTGTGCAAACTGGAAGCTGCTAACGCAGTGTGCTTTCCCACCTTCCCGGCACATGGCATTCACCTCAAAGGCCAGCTCAGCGCACAAGGACACCCTCTGAACACACGGCTGGTCTGCAAACGCTCATTTCCGAAGGAGTGGAAAGCCACGAGGATAAATTGGAAGGGAACCCAAGCAAGCTGTTTCTTATTTTCTAGAGGAAGAAGTTATTTAGGCGGACTGACACTCCGTCAGCCCCGCACACGTCATGATCGCTGAGCGATGCTTCTGCGGCTTCCCCGCGGGCTGTGCCAGGCCGGCCCTCTCCGCCCCGGCCAGCGGGCGCCCGGCCCTCCTCTGTGCCGCGTGGAGCTGTGCCTTGGCCTGGAGGGTCGTGTTCTCCTGACCTGCAGAGGGCAGGGGGAGGCGCCTGTCTAGAAAAGTGACAGCTCAGACATGACATCCATACAGAACCGTCAGGGCTGTCATATTCCTCTCTTCGCTCTTCCCGGCAATTAAGGTTTCCGTGAGCCTCCCACACCTTTTCAAACCCCGCTCGTGAGGCGCCAGTAATGAACCCCCTTGAATTCCCACCACATCTTCTCTGTCAAACACTGTTGCCCCAGAAAGTTCCCTCCTGAGTTCCCCAGCACCCTTTCCTGGCGAGCTGTGAGGATCCTCAAAACCTCCTCCTCCCTGTCTTCCGTGTCTGAGCTCAGGTCCGGCACCGCCGCCTCCGGGAAGCCCTCCCAGCACACCTGCCCGGCCTCATTGCGGTGCCCTATCTCCGGGTTCTCCCAGGCCCCTCTGCCCATCTCATCACATCTCCCACGCTATCTTGCTGTCACCAGTGTCCTAATGGTCTCCCACACTGAGCCTGTGCAGAGAATGGTCAGGCCGTGGCTAAGTGTGCCCCCGGGCCAGGACCAAGCTCACGCATGCTCGCAGCACCTGTACTGCTCCTGCTAAGCCCACAGCAAGCATCGCCGTGGCGCCTGCCTCATTAGCCTCACAAAGAGAACAAGGTGCCTGAGCTGCATGGAGTCCTCCGGAATCGTCCAGTTATCAGACCCGTGTGGGTGCTCGGTGTGGGGCTGGGTTTGCACTGAGCCCTTTGGAAATACAGAACTAGGTCCCAAACTAATAGAAAATAATATTGAATGTCAATGATGTATTTGAGAAAATTTAAGTAAAGAATGACAGTAAAAAAATGTAGGTAAATAAATGAAACTGGGTCTCAGACCATGAGAAACACATTATCTAGCTGGGTGTTTAAATATACACCTGTAAAACACCGGTGAACTTGACATCACGTGTAGGCGTGCCGAGGAAATCACAGAGGGAGCGATTACCGAAAAAGGAGAGGAGCTGGGCGAGTTCTCAAGGCCACGTCCCACGAGAAGCCTGTGGTCGAGAGGGTGGGAGCTGATGGAGGGCGAGGAGGAGGGAGAGCGGTCGCCAGGGGCACAGAGGCGGCCGCTCAGGCTGAGGGAATAGCGAACAGACTCGCCTGGCTGGGCAGAAGCCTGTGGAGAGGAATAGTGGGAAATAGGCCCCAAAGTAGGGCCAAAATCTTCGTTTTCCTCAATAAATAGGCCCGTCCGAGTCTCCCACTGTGAAGAGGCCATTGACCCTACAGGGCGCGGCATCTCCAGGGCTGCGCGGTTGGCGTGGCTCCTCCGGAGCCTGTTTGGGTGGCCGAGCAGAGGCTCTCCCTCCAGACTCGCCGTCTGGTTCCACCGCCAGGGGCGCCCTCCCTAAAGCACTCCGTCATGGAGACTCGAATGCCTCCCTCCGAGGAGCAGGTTCCCTGGGATTCTCCTCCTGCCCGTCCCGCCCTCCGTCCATTCCTTCGGGACAGCGTTCTCAGGGCTCCCGTCAGCGCCCAGGCCTCCGGGCCTCCGGTTAAGCACATTCAACGGCGTGGGCAGATATAAAGGGAGGAAAGAAGAAGACCGTCTGGAGGGGAAATGGGTGGTTTGAGAGCCTTCTCAGCGTCTCTGCCCAGGGGCTGCGAGGTGGCTCCTCCCGCCAGAACCCTCTTGGTGCCGCCCTCTGCCGGAAACAGGCCTCCTCTCCTCCTCGAAACGCAGCATGGAGATCGTGGCCTGACCCACCCTCTGAGCCGGACTCCCAGCAGCCCTGAGGCGGCTCCCAGACAGCACAGCCGGGGACCCCTCCCCTCACAGGGCACCCAGCGCTCCTGCCCTCTGAGCAATCCCAGCCTCCCTGTGGCCCTTCACTGCTCTCCTCACCAGATGCTGGCGCTCCTGCCACCCCCTCCCCGCCAGTGCAGGCTGTGCCACCCCCCACCCCAACACAGACACGCATCGTTCCCTCTGCTCCCCGCCCCCAACGTGTGTCCTTGGGCTGTAGCTACAACAGAGAGCTTGCACCTGCACGCCTCTGCGGCATCCTCGCTCCTCCTGTGAGCCAGCATCTGGGAGACAGGGTTTGGGAGTGGCTGTGGCCTCGGTGAGTGAACGGGGACAAGGACTCCAAACAGGTCTTGGCTCACAATGTCTTCTCAGCTGGTAACATCGGCAGTGTTTCCCTGCGGATGCTGCCGGCCCAAGGGCCTCGGGCTGCTCGTTGGCCTGACCCAGTGGCCCTCTCTGAGCCAGGAAGGACATTAAAAGAGCTTAAGTAAATTGTCTGTGGTCAAGCACGAGAGGGTGCGTGGGGAAAGACTGCAGAACAACATCCCCTAGGCCAGTGGTCGGCAAACTCATTCGTCAACACAGCCAAATATCAACAGGACGACGACTGAAATTTCTTTTGAGCGCCGAAAACCGACTTCCGCACATGGGCCACGACCTTTCCATCGCACAGATATTTTGTGGAAGAGACACACTCAAGGGGCCAAAGAGCCGCAAGTGGCTCGCGAGCCGCAGTTTGCCGACCACTGTACTTCCTCTGAGCTCGGCTTCGTGTGGAATTCCGATAAATGAGACAAGGAACGCCCGGTGGTGGGGAAATGGGAGTTTTGGTACGTGAGGAGGACCGTTGCCATGAATGTCCAGGGGAGCTGGGTAGTTCTGTCGGAGGACAGCAAGCAGACTGTGGACTGGAAGGGAAGGGAATGGGCTCCTGAAGGGTGGGCGGAACCACAAAGCCAGACCCTGGAGAAACGGGCCTGAGGGGAGCTGTGCCTCGGCTCCGGGCTGGAGAACAGTGAGCTCTGCAAGGAGGTGGGGCAGAGCTGCCGGCTGCAGGTCACCCTGGTCCGTCCACGGAGAATGGTGAGCCCCACACGTGGAGGGGGGCGGGGAGCAGACGCCTGGAGCAGGGGCGGGGGGGGAGGCATGGGGAGCGGTGGGGGCGAGAAGCGGGAAGGGGAGTGGGGGGAGGGAGTGGGAAGCGGAGGTGGGGGGAGCGGACGGAAGCTCCCCGCAGAGGCCGGCCCGGCGCAGGCCTGCGGGCGGCACATGAATAGGTATCTGGGTCTGTGGCCTCGGCGCCCTGCCTGTTCCGTCAGGGCCGCTCCTCAGCCGAGAGCAGGGCTCTCTAATGCGCTCCATCTCCCTTTCCATGGCAACTAATCACCGTCACCTCGCAGCCCGCAGCTCGGAAAGACGGGCGCCTGTGTGTCTCCGTGGGGAGCGTGCCCAGGGCTTACTCTGGGTATTAAACGAGCATCCTGATAGGTTTGGGCTTAATTACTAGTCAATAGAATTGAAATCTGCCAGTAGGTTGTTGAAAGCTAAGTCCGGGCACAATAGGGGGAAGTGCTTCAGAGTGGCCATGCTGAAGCACGGTCATTAGAGGAACAGAAAACTCCTCTTAAAGCCAGTGCATCGCGCCCATGTCCAATCTGCTCCGGCCGCTAACAAAACACGACAGCCTCTGAGCCAGTGTCCCTCTCCAGCCCAGCCTCAGACTTCCTGACTTCTCACGAGGCAGAGGGGCCCGGAACCCACTGAGGGGGCTCCACCCTCATGGCCTGTCACCCCTGCAGAGGCCTCACCGCCCACCACCGTCACATCGGCCTCTAGGATGTAGCCAGGCGTCTGAGCCTCGTTCACTGCGGTAAACCCTGTCCCTTGGGTCCCCGAGCACCTTCCCCCGTTGCAAAGGAAGTCTGGGGGAATGTGGTCCAGCCACCCCGCCTCCACCCCTGCCCGCGCCGCCCCCTCAGCATGGCTGTGCCCCCAGTACTCCCCGTGGCTTCGCTGACTCCACAGTTAAAGGAAGTCCTCCCCAAAGCACACAAAGCGGGGAGCAGCCAGCACAGCAGGACGGCGCTGAGGACACGGCCTCGCGGGGCTGAATCAAGTGCTTGGGGCCTGCATCCCGGGGCACGTGCACCGGGCCACTTGGGAATCGGAGCGCACCCACCTCTGCCGCTCTGGCCCAGGGCTGGGAGCCCGGCCCCCCTCCAGCAGCTCTCTCCCGAGGCTGCTGCAATGCTCTCCCTGCGAAGCTGTTCAGAGGAGGGAGCTGAGGCTCAGCAGTGCTGAGCCACCTACAGACGAGGCTCCCGAGGGATGCTGGGCCATTTGGAGTGAGGCGACAAGGCCAAGGGCACAGGGAGAACCCAGCAGTGTTCTGAGCACAAGCTGGGAGAACATGTGTCATAAAGGAAGTCCCCACGTCCAGGGACCAAATATGCACACAGGGTCTCCCAAGGAGGGCAGGATCCATGCAGCCAGCCTGCTCCCAGGGACCATCTCAGCAGCAAAGCACATGCACACATGTGCATGCACACACACACACACACACACACACACGCACACGCACATGTGCACACACACACGCACACCTGCACACGCACACACCCAGGACTGGTTTCACACTACAGTGAAGACTTGTAAGAACCTTGGGAGGCACAGAGACCTGGGTTCAATCCCAGTCCTGCTCCTCGGTCACTGTGGGCAGGGTGTTAGCTTTGCCACGTGTTAATCCCAGGCTGTGAGAGGGAGCAGAGGCCACAGGCGTGGTGCAGTGCCTGGCGCCCAGGGAGAATCAGCTGGCATGAAGCCCCAAGCCCATGCTGACAGCGTCATCTGTCCCCGCAAACTCATCCCTCCCCACCTGGCGGTGCTGCCTGTGTGACTGGCACCCACGCACCCACTCAAGAGCCACCCTCAGCTCCAGATCTCATGCACCACCTCCTCTGCCACCGTATTCCTGCTCACATTTTTTGGTGCATTTTTATGTTCAAAGAAGCTAAGCTGCACACTTTAGAAGCTGGCCTGCACCTGGGCAGGGAAATAAGGCGCTGCTGTCATTATCTCGCTTTGCGTTTAAGGAAGCGGGGAGGCAGAAAGGTGCAGAAACCTGCCCACCGCCAGGGAGAGGGGATTTCACCGGCGATCTGACCTCCAAACCCTGAGGCTTAAATATGGCCCCATGTGGCCTCCCCCAATAGGCCCCTCACTCCGCCTGCCCTCCAGAGTCCCTTTCTAGCTTCTGCTGGCTCTATTCCACCCTGCCCACGGCCGGGGCACGGCCCTCTGCTGGGCACGCCGCCCTGGGCCGCTGGCACGGCCAGCCACCACGGGGCTAAGGCGGATGGCCTTGGCCGGGGCGGAGCTCCGAGCCTGCGACGGGCCTTGCAGAGCCGGGAGGGGGGGCAGGAGCTCAGAGGCCAGGGAGGGTTCCGGGCGTCTAGGTGTGAGGCACGGAGGCTGGAGCCAGGGGAGGGGAGGGAGAGGAGCGGGATGCGACAGACGTTACCTCACCAGGCACACACAATCCCGGGAAACTGGCTTAATAATTCTGTTACCAGGGCAACAGCAGAAGAATCTGTCTCGGAGAGAACAGCCGTGGCGTGTCTGCATGGAAGCGCGGCGGCTGTAAGCTAGAAAAATGGGGTGACGGCGAGTGGTCGAGGGGCACGGCAAGACGTGTGGCCCAGGCTCTCCCGTGACACTCCTCTGACCTCTCACCCCTGCAGTCTGGGGAGGAGGGACACTTGAAGCAAGCTGCCCAGAAGGAAGGTACAAGGTCCATGAAGCAGAGGCTTAAGGCCCTGGACAGATTAGCCATCCCGCCTCTGAGACCGAGATGAACAACCTAAGGGAGTCAGGGGAGGGGGGGCTGGGTCCACAGTGCCCTCACGGCGCCCTCGTGGGCAAGCGCTGGGATGGGCAGCAGGCCCCGTGGGAGCCACAGCACTCATCACCAAGTCAGCAAGCTGGGCTCCCTGCTCCCCTCCCACCGACAGCTCTGCAGATCGCAGGGAGTGAAGTGCTACAGGAGCCCGCGGGGACAGTGGGCAGCAGGCGAGCGGGCAGCAGTGGCCCAGAGAGTACCTATGCTCCACAGGAGCCCGAGGCTCCTTCTCAGAGTCCCTGGTTCACCCCATTTTCCCATTCGCCCTTTGGGGGAAGTCATGATAAAATGGCCATTTATTGCTGGAAGCCAGCCTTTCCCAAACATGAATGGCCTTTTTCCCCCCCAAATGATTCTGGTGCTCTGTCCTTAAGAACAGGAACAAATAACGTTTTCAAAGCTACACAGAGTAAAATGAGGATACACTAGGTGTGTGTGTACGTACGTACACATGCTGCATATTTACACATGTATTTGCTCTGCAACTTATTAAGCCAAATAAACGTCGGTACTTACAAAAAAAGGAGTGGGACCATAGTTTTTATTAATATTATTTTTATTGATTTCAGAGCAGAATAGAGAAGTAGAGAAAGAGAGAACATCAAGGATGAAAGAGTATCATTGATTGGCTGCCTCCTGCATGCCCCCTACTGGGAGTTGAGCCCACAAGGTCATGGTCATGTGCCTTGACCTCCTGGTTCATAGATCCATGCTCACCCACTGAGCCACAACGGCCAGGCCCAAACCTTAGCGGCCTTTTAAGGAAAGCAGCCATGCGCACATCCACACAGCCAGGCTCAGGATCAGGGCCGTCCTTTTCAGTGTCCGGCCCCTGCCCAGCTGGCACAGTGTCGCTGAGAGAGACCTCTGACCCCTCCTGTGGCAGCTACGCTCCAAGTTTTTACCTCCCTCAAGTATGTGCTTACACACCTGTCCACAGGGGCGCCGAGGAGCCAGGACTGGCTTTCCTCCCTCCTCTTCCCAGGAGCCTGGAGGAGGGTAGGTCCCCTGAGAGGCCCCCAAGGCCTTCTGCGATGGGACTTTAGCATCAGCACTGCGCTGAGGAGTAGGCGGGGCGGGGGGGGTGGGGGGAGCACCCCTGCTCTGGAGATGTCTCCGTAGCACCCTCCGGGCTCCGACAGCTGTGCGGCCCCAGGGCTGCCCTGGACACACAAGCTCCAGACCCTGGGAAGGAGCCCTCCCTCCAGGAGCCATGCACAGGGACCCGTGTCACCTCAGGCAGCGGCGAGTCGATGGCTGGCCGCACCACTCGCATTTTGAGTGCGATTGGCAAAGTGTTTTGCTTTTAGACCCCTAGCCTGCAAAACAAAGAAAACGACATGCGACCATCTCAAGGGGTGAGAGGACTTGAAGCGGAAAGTTTGTGCGCCTCCTGAGGGCGGGAGCCCCAGGCTGAGGATCGCTGCCACGCGGTTTGCTCCGCCTGGAGCAGGTGCCCTGGAGCTGGGCGGGGATCCTGCCTGTGCCCGTAGGTAACACAGTGGCCGTCCCGAGGGTCTGCAAGGTGAGGGTGGAAGCGCTAAATACTTGGGGGCTTACACTCATAGCAAACGGCTGGGCCACCTCTGCCTGCACCGGCCTCCAGCTCGTGACCTCAGCCAGGGGCGCCTCGGGCAGCGGCTGCCTCGTGGGTAAGCTGGGGTCCCTCCACACGACGCACCGGCACGCTGGTTCGCATGCCTGACCCCGGGCCATTGGTGAGCGACTGTCTATCATCAACCACACGCGACCTTGACAATAACCCTGGGAAAGCACTGTCGCCGTCCCTGTCTTATCTCAGAGGAGCTGCTGCCCAGAGGAGCTCAGACGCCATCGCAGCGTCTGCCCGGGAGGGCCCAGCAGCTGCCAGGAGCGCCTCCCAACCACAAACTGGGCCCCTGAGTTCAGGCACAGTGACCGCTCCAGGTACAGGACGAAGATTAGTTTGAGCCTAAGTGACCCAGCCCCTCACAACGAGGCTCAGTGACCAGGCATCCTCTGGGGCGGCTCCAGGTGGCAGAGCTGCCGAGCAGTTTCCTGTGGAGGTGCCTGGAGACGGCCTCCCGGGAGCACGTGAGGGGGACAGGCCTCCCAGGGAGCACGTGGGGGACAGGCCTCCGGGGAGCACGAGGGGGACAGGCCTCCCGGGGAGCACGAGGGGGACAGGCCTCCGGGGAGCACGAGGGGGACAGGCCTCCGGAAAGCACGAGGGGGACAGGCCTCCCGGGGAGCACAAGGGGGACAGGCCTCCGGGGAGCATGTGAGGGGGACAGGCCTCCCGGGGAGCACGAGGGGGACGGGCCTCCCGGGGAGCACGAGGGGGACAGGCCTCCGGGGACGGGCCTCCGGGGAGCACGAGGGGGACGGGCCTCCGGGGACGGGCCTCCGGGGAGCACGAGGGGGACGGGCCTCCGGGGAGCACGAGGGGGAGAGGCCTCCGGGGAGCACATGGGGGACAGGCCTCCGGGGAGCACGAGGGGGGCAGGCCTCCGGGGAGCACGAGGGGGGCAGGCCTCCGGGGAGCACGAGGGGGACAGGCCTCGGGGGAGCACGAGGGGGATGGGCCTCCGGGGAGCACGAGGGGGATGGGCCTCCGGGGAGCAAGAGGGGGACGGGCCTCCGGGGAGCACGAGGGGGACAGGCCTCCGGGGAGCACGAGGGGGACAGGCCTCCCGGGGAGCACGAGGGGGACGGGCCTCCCGGGGAGCACATGGGCCTGGTGCCCTCCGGCCTGCCCTTCAGGCGGGGACAACCTCTGAGCCAGTGACGGTGGCGCGGACAGCCTGAAGGGAAAAGACAAAAATAGTCCCAGCAGCTGGCACTAGAAGCAGACCAGCTGCTGGAGACACACCAGATGGAGGGCCATACATGTGGCCTGGAGGCCTCGGCCTCCCGCGTGTCTGAAACGTTTTTCTCTTCCCGGACGACCTTGGTCATCGGCTCCCCAGCCCTTTTCCTGGAAAGGACTCCAGTGCCGTCCGAAGTCTGAGGGAACTGGACACCACATAGCCCCCTGCAGCCAAGTCCCTGAAAATGACCGTTAGACCTGAGGCCGCTCCCCTCTGTGGGAAGCCGAGCACAGGCCGGACTTGGGTGCCCAGGTCTGGATCAAGTGCATCAGCAACTTGAACTTAATAAAGGCGCGTGCGTTTATTTCTGTTTCCCAGGAGAAGTAAGTCTGCCCAAATCCGTTTCCCTGGCACAGCACCCCTGGCAGCTCACGGGGCCGGGTACCGAATCTCCGTCCCCAGGGCTTGGGCCTTAACGCTCCAAGCCTTGTGCCCTCCCTACACAGGCTGGTCTGGATGGGACTTGACGCTCAGGGAGGGGCGGGGGAGCACCTGTCTGGTTCACAGAAAGGAAACCCAGGCCCTGGGGTCTCCACATCCCACTGCGCATAGTCCCCCTGCGCCAAAGGGGGCCCTTTGCTCTGTGTCCCCTGCCCTCCCTCTTGCAACACGGGCTGTGCCCGCCTGGCACTGAGAGGCTCCCTGAGCTGGGAAGACAGTGTCCCCGCAGATGCAACTAAAAGTAGGCTCCGGCCCAAGACGGACTCAGGTGGAGACTGCCCTGACCCAGGGGCTCCCGCACGCTCATGTGACACCCACTGTGCTGGCGACAGGACGGTCACCCGGCCACCTAGGGCTGAGGCAGGCGGCTAAGTGGCTGCCCGAACCCAGGGCAGCCCCACTGTGCCTGCAGCTGCAGGAGCCGCTGGCTGGGGAGCAGGTTCTGTCTGCAGCCACCTGACGGGGGCCGTGGTGCTGAGCCTAGAGCGATGGGTGGGCCCTCCTCTTGGCCCCAAACGCCTGCCCTGCTGGGTGGGGCCTGAGCCCTTCGCAACAAGCGGGAGTTTAGAAGTCCTAGGAAGGTCGGAGGTTACCTAGTCTGCCTCCCTGGATACAAAGATGAGAAAAATAAAGCCCAGAGCTGTTCGGCGAGTGAACCAGAGCGAGGAGCCCAGTCCGGACCTGCCAGAGCAGGTCCCTGAAATAAGCCTCTAAGATGTTCCCTGAAGAAGACCTCCGGGAGTCTGGGACTCTGCCCTTTCTCCGCTCTCCCCTGACGGCCCACCCACCCTCCCGGGAACAACTGTTTACTCAGAATCAAAGTGAGCCCTGGCCAGTTCGGCTCAGTGGCCTGCACACTGAAGGGTCCCGGGTTCCATTCCCGTCAAGGGCACATACCTTGGTTGCAGGCTTTTCCCCGGCCCAGGCCCTGGTTGGCCCCATGCAGGAGGCAGCCAATCAATGTGTTTCTCTCACATCAATGTTTCTCTCTGTATTTCCCTCTCTCTTCCACTCTCTCTGAAAGTCACTGGAAAAATATCCTCGGTGAGGATTTTTAAAAAAGAGAAAAAGGTGAATTTCAAAATGAGAAACATTGGCGAGATCTGGTCTGAAGGCGAAGCTGAAGCTACCCCTGCGCTCAGGACCCAGAGCACAGCCCACTCCAGCAGAGGGACCGCTCCCAAGGGCAGCCATTGGCTCAATACTGCTCGGCCGGCCCCGTGCCCTCCGTGTGCTCAGCAGCCCCAGGTGTGCGCTCCTTACCCGCGGCCTTGCTCAGCGGAAGCTCTTGTAACCACATGGCCAGGCAGGTAAGCCCGAGCCCAGGGCCACTCTCTCGAGCTGGAAATTAAATGAAATGACCTGGAGACACAGGCCCCCCAAGGAAAGGAAGAGGCGGAAAGAGGAAGAGGGCGTGAGAAAAGAGGTGGGGGTCAGTGAGGTCACTCAGAACCTCGCAGATCCGGCCATGCTCAGCTCCCATCAGAAGGAGACACAACCCAGGGAGTAAGCAAAACAGTGAGTAACCCTCAGAGCTAGCCAGCAGCGTGACGAGCACTGGAGCACCAGAGCACCAGAGGTAGAGGGCGAAGGCGGGATAGATGGTGATGGGAGGAGACCCGACTTTGGGTGGTGAACACAGCACAGCACACCGATGACGTGTTATAGAACTGCGCACCTGAAACCTATATAATTCCATTAACCAGTGTCACCCGAACACATTCAATATTTTATTTTTTAATATATTTTTATTGATTTCAGAGAGGAAGGGAGAGGAAGAGCTAGATGAGAGAGAATCATTGATTAGCTGCCTCCTGCACACCCTCTACTGAGGGTTGAGCCCTTGACTGCAATCGAACCTGGGACCCTTCCATCTGCAGGCCGACGCTCTATCCACTGAGCCAAACCTTCTGGGGCTCAATTCAATTTTTTTAAAAAGGAGACAGCCTGCGCTGTGGAAAGCATCCCTCCCGCCCGCCGCCTCCCCGCAGGCCCGGCCCCGGAGGACACAGGGCCTGGGCATCACTCTGCGCCAAGGCCGCCTGTGCCAGTGTGCTCTCCTGCCACCGCCACCGTGTGAGGTCCCGTGGGAGCCCCTGTTAATCACAGGGAGGGCGAGGCCCCAGGCAGCCGGACCCGCTTCAATTAGCACAATGATCGTTTGGGTCATTATGCTAAGTGTTTGCATTTTCTATACTTAAATAAGGTCACTTTCAATTTGGTAAACACTCCCAAGTCATCATCTTAATTGCCAGCCGTCACCGAGGAATGCTGAGTGAGTAAACAGTCAGGCATCGGCCACAGGCCGCTGTCCCCGCATCCACCGGCTTATTCATGGCTCTCCAGGCACCGAGGCCGGAGACAGAGCCAACCACCAGAGTCGTCCCCCCATCCGCTCAATGAATATTTATTACCCACCAGGGCCAGGCACCGCGCTAAGCTAAATATAGCCGTCATTACTTTATTAACAATCACAGCTAAGTGCAACTTGAATGTTTTAAAGGACGAAATCCTGTTTTCCTGAGTGGATGGCACATTCTAACCCGGGCAGGCTCTCCCGCCATCCGCCCCAGACCCGCTCCCACGCCGGCAGGCAGGGAGTATGAACTCACGCTAGACGCACTCACATTGCTGAAAGTCTTAGGAGAACACAGAAGCTGAGAGAGGGTTCACACCGTCACACTCCGGTTTTTAAAACGCATTCAGGTTTTGCATTGAGGGGAAGGGCTCACACGTGTCCAGAGGTTTTAAAAGCGCCAGCGCACCCACATATCGCAAATGCAGACGGCGCCGTGCAAACGGAGAGCAGTCAGAGGGCGCCCTTGCTCATTTCTACGGAGCCCCCGCCACCCCATCTTCTCTGACAGCACCCCAAAAATGGCACCCCTCTACACTCAGGACCCAAGGGAGAGCCCCTCTGAGGAGGAGTCTAAGTCACTTCAGGCGCCTCAGGACAGCAGAGACTTCCCTGCGCCCTCCACTGCCCGCGGATCAGGGGCCCAGAGTAACCGGACCTCTGACGTGGGGGCTGGCGTGGGCTGGCTCTCTCTCTCTCTCTCTCTCTTTCTCTCTCTCTCTCTCTTTCTCACTGTAGCCCCCACGCCCCCAGAGGCAGCCCCTTACCCAAACTCTACCCCCCATACACACACACACACACACACACCCAGGGGAGGCAGGGCCTGCTCCCCAGCCAGGCAGTCCCCTGAGCTGCTGACATCACAAAGGGGTCCACTGGCCGCCCATTGTCCCGTGGCTGCCCGGCTCCCCTTCACTTGCAGACGAGGGAAGAGGGGGCGACCGCTCAGGCAGGCAGGCTTCCAGCGGCAGCCCGGGAGCCAGCACCTGGCTGGGCGGCGGGAAGCGCAGGGCCGGCCTGGTGTCTCAGCTTCTGTTCGTGTCTCCTGTAACGGAAAATCGCTCCGCACAAAGCCAGACTGCCAGTTCTTTCCGGCGCCCCTCCCCCGCCCGCCCCTGTGCCGCCTTCGGAGGGACAGCCGCCTGGCCGCCCGGCCGCCCGGCCCAGGAGGTGGAAGGAGCGAGCGGTCGCCCGGGCTGCCTGCTATGTCCCCCGCCTCAGGCCCGGGGCCCCGGTGGTTACTCTTCTCCTTCGGGATGGGACTGGTGTCGGGGTCCAAGTGTCCAGCCAGCTGTCAGTGCCAAGCCCAGGAGGTGATCTGCTCGGGGACCCAGCTAACGGAGTACCCCCCGGACATCCCCCTGAACACCCGGCGGCTCTTCCTGAACAACAACAGCATCACCTACTTGCCAGCCATGAACCTGGGGCTCCTCAGCGACCTGGTCTACCTGGACTGCAGGGACAACTTCATCAGCGAGGTGATGGATTACACTTTCGTCGGCGTCTTCAGGCTCATCTACCTGGACCTCAGCGCCAACAACCTGAGCTCCATCTCCCCGTACAGCTTCTCCGCGCTCGGCAACCTGGTGCAGCTGAACCTCTCCCACAACCCGCGCCTGCTGGCCCTCCACAAGTACACCTTCGCCAACACCAGCTCGCTGCGGCTGCTGGACCTCAGGAACACCGGCCTGCAGATCGTGGATGACACCACCTTCCAGAACCTCCTCACGCTGCAGACCCTGTACCTGAGTGAGAACCCCTGGATGTGCAACTGCTCCTTCCTGGACTTCACCATCTACCTCATCGTGTCCCATCTGAACCACCCAGGTGAGGGCGCGAGGGGCGTGGGGGACGATGTGCTGGAGTCGGACCCACGAGTCCTAGAAAAGGGGAAGTCAAAAGATGTTCAGCCTGGCCGGTGGGGCTCAGAGGATGAGTGTCGCCCCGTACACCAGGAGGTCACGGGTTTGATCCCCGGTCAGGGCAGATGCCCTGGTTGAGGAATGGATCCCCAGTAGGGGGCGTGCAGGAGGCAGCTGATGGATGTTTCTCTCTCATCAATGTCTCTATCTCACTCCCTGACTCTGAAATCAATTTAAAAATATTTAAAAAGAATAATGATGAAACAGAAAAAGACCTGGTCAGCATCAGGGTGGAGCTGATTGAAAGCATTCTTATTGCTCTGCAGGGCCATCCTTGAGTTGACCAGAGAGGTAATAAGGAATTCAAAGAGCTGAGTTCTAGTCCCAAACTCAGCACTTGCCCATTAGCTGCCCTTGCTTAGAGAAACTCGATTTCTCTGAGCCTGTCTCCTGACCCATAAAGTGGGGGCAATAATGTTACCAAACATACAGAGGTGCCGTGACCCCATGAAACAATGCGTGTGGAGATGCTGAAGGACCAGTAGGACAGAGGAATCAGGGACACTGTATTCCACTGGGGAGCTGGTTAGGCTCAGTGGCCAATGTTTCCAGATCTGAGTACCCTCAGACTCTCACAGGCAGTAGAAATCCAATAGTGTGAGTATAGAGGGCAGAGTTTGATAGGCAAGGAGGGGGCACATGGGCACCTGGACAGTGAGAGAGGCAAGGGCCAGGCAGGGAGCAGGCTTTGACAGGACATGGATGCGCTCCCCTGTAAGGCAGACGGGTCGGCCTGAATGAGGAGAATGGGCCTCGCATGCCCACCATCCCAGCAGGAGACTTCAGTGTCACAGGCAAAGTCTCATTTGGTAGATTTCCATCCACTGTCCCACCTCCTGCCATGGCCCCTGGGCACCTGGTGCCTCCTCCCTCATCTTCCAGACCAGCCTACCTAAGACTGAGCTGGGTGTTGGGCAAGTTATGGACACGGGAGTTCAGATCCTGAGAATAAAACCTACACCCAGATCAAGGCCTGGCCCCACCTGGGCCCTGGCAGGACAGCTGGGCCAGGGGCTGGGAGTGGCCCGCAGCCCGTGGCTGTTGCTGAGTCTGGACCTGAATCTTCACCTAAAGACAAGCCCCACCTCCAGAAACAGGTGGGGACACACAGGTGGCTTTCCAGGGACGAGGGCAAGGAGGTCAGCCCCCCTGTGGGGCAGACATGGCCCGGAGGAAGAGTCACCAATGTAGTGTGACCTGGGGATGTGGAGGGAACCGAGCAGTCCCTCTGCCCCAGGATCTGCCCGTCCCCAGCTCCCTCGGGGCTGAAATTAGCCATTTCAGATTCAGCCTTCGGGTCCCCCAAAGGGCCCTGACCTTGAAGAGCACCCTACAAAACGACAGGAACTTCTGGTCCAGATGATACAAGTGCCCCTACACCTTGACCAGCTCTGGGAGCGGGAGGAGGGGTCCTGGGCAATGCAGGGAGCCGAGCTCAGCCGGGCACCGTGAAGGAAGTCCGTCCAGGGGAGGACGGAGAGGCGCTCACACAAAAGGCACCAGGCAGGCAACATGCGTCTTTCCCGGTCACCTGCCGGCCAAGCTCGCCCCACCCCCACCCAGAGCGGCTGGAGAGGGCGCCTCATTCTTCAGACTTCATGATAACCTCACTGAGTAGGAATAGCGAAAGGTTGATGCTATCACCAAAGGTCTTACCTAAGAGACCCTCTGGCGAGTTAGTCACAGACACACCGAAAACCACCCACTTCTTAGAGCTCAGGATTCACTTCGGAGCCCAAACGCCCGGGCAGTGGCGGGGCGCGGTCGTGTGCCGGCTGCCGGGCGCGCTCGCAGTTAGAACAGACGCACGGAGGCCAGCAGAGGACAGCTCCTGGCCGGACTCTCATTTCCCATCGCTGCTGCTGGAAGGGGGGCCCACTGAGCTCTCCGGACAGTGCTCCCGAGGACGGGTCGGAGCCTCTGGGTGCTCTCAGACACGCACCGGACGCCACGCTCCTGGGCAGAAGGACCGGCCTCCGCACCCCTGCCGGCCACCCCCACGGTCCAGCCCAGCGCTGCCAGGGGAGCCCATCCAGACCCGAGCTGTCCTGCCAGGGCCCAGGTGGGGCCTCGGCAAGTGCAGCTGAGGAACGGCATGTCCCATCTACTTCATCCACTTCGTCTGAGCGGCCACCGCCCTGGCCAGCCCCCTGTGAATCCAGGCTGCTGACGAACCCAGCTCCTTACAGCATGGCGACCTCCCCACATCCAAGTTCAACGCACCCACTGCCATGGGGCAGCCGCAATCCACTCAGCTCACACGCTGACGTATGTTCACTATGTGGACAGCTGGTGTCCTTTGTCACTGAGGACGAAGTCGCAATTCCCCTCTCTAAGGAGACCACCTGGGGACACCGTGAGAGAAAACAGCGCTGCCCACGTGCCAGGCTCTCTGAGTCTCCAGATCTCTCCATGCTCGGGTACGGGAGCCGGGTGAGACGCCCGCTGAGGCCACTTCCGGCTGGCAGCCCAAGGGCCGACACAGAGAGAAAGTGCCCTGGGATGAAGGGAGAGGGAGCTCGTGGTCAGCAGACAGGGTCCCAGCTGCGCCTCGATGGGGCGGTGCCAAGGGGGGTGTCCGTCAAGATGAGGCCCTGGTCACTCCGTGTAGGGGTGTGATCACGAAGCTGGCAGCCTCTACGTCCGCCCTCCCAGGGGCCTCCTGTCTTCCTGCCTCTACTTGACCAGAACGATACCACCAACCCCCGCCCACAGGCCCCGGGCTTTCCTCCCGGGCCTGGCCTGCTTAACCAGGGTTCTCAAACTCTAACCAGCCAGGAACCCCAAGTCCGGAGATTCTGACCAGAGAGCTGGGGACGGGGGGCTCAGGGGCGCCTCGGCGACGTTCTGGGGACCCTGTGGCCATGGCTTGTGTTCAGACCCACCGCAGCTGCTCCAGCACGACCCGCGCTGAGATGCTGGTGGTGATGATTTTATGAAACGCCTGCTTCAAGGGCATTGCGATGTGACGGGAGAGTCAGAAACGGTGAGAACTCGGAAGGAGCAGGTGCCAGGGTGGGAGGGGACCGTTTCAGGACAGGGCCCTGTGTCGGCTCTCGGTTATGGGCTGGGCTGCAGCGCCGAGAGGCTGGACGGAGCCCCCGGGATGTCTGCAGTGGGGAGATGGCTAGGGCCTGGCTGCTTCGGGTCCATGTACATCATTCGAGGGCGTCGGAGCAGAGAACATCTGAGTCCTGCATCCAGGCTGCTGTCGCTGGACAATTTCAGCCCAGAAAGTAGAAAGTCACCATGACTCTCCAAAGCGTGGATTTCCAGCATGAACTCAGGGCCCCGCCCTCTCCACCGACAATCCCTCCCTCAGGGACTGCAATCAGAGGGACGGGGGGAGCCGCTGGGAGCAGGCATTCCTGGCTGGCGAGTGCTCCGCCAGCATGCCCCCACTTTCTCACCAGCACCTGGCCTGGCTGCCTCCGGCTGCCAGCCCGGCCGCCTCAGGAGGGCAGTGAGGGGCGGATGCACAGCTGAGTCCATGACCCTAAACCTAAACCATCCAGAAAATCCGGGAAACGAAGGGGGGCCGCTGCGGTTCCGGAAGGTCCGGGTGATTCTCCAGGCTCAGCCAGGTGGGACCCCTGAGCAGGTGGCCTAGGCTCCTGGGAGCTCAGCAATGCCAGGCCTCCCAGGACGGCCCCTCAGTCCCCATGTACTCTGGCCTGCAGGGCAGCGGTGGACGGTGACCGGAGCAGCCAGCCGGGCCTCCTTGTCTCCCTCAGGGGGGGGGGGGGGGGGGCGGAGAGAGCACCCCATGCCGGAGGTGACCCAGCAGCCTGTGGTGCCGCTGCAAAGAGCCAGGGACCAGCTCAAAGGCCTGTGGTACCTTCTGGGGAACGTGCACTGTGGGCTGCGCCCCGGCCCCTCCGACAGACCAAGGGGAGAAGCGGCTCCTCTCGGAACCCTGGGGTTCAGGCCGGGTTTCTGAGTGGGGCCCCGGGGCGGTGTGGCTCCCACGACCCAGAAACTCTGGCTTCCCAGCATCGGGTTCCGGCACATGGTTTTCCCCCGGTGAGCAGCATGCTACACGTGGAAATAAATGGGGCAGGTTATGTCTCCTTGGGAACTATTTGCAGGAAGCATTTAAACATTAATGACTGTAATCATACCGGAGCTTTAACTGGGGCGAGTGCCCTGGCCTGTGGATGGGTGGAGCCTGTGCTGCTAGCGAGGCCCTGAGTCGTGCGTGCTCGTGTGCACACGGCCCTGCTAGCCCTCGGTCAGAGGCGAGGAGGTCAGGCGGGCCAGGAGGGGACACTTCACAAACAGCGTATCCACTCTGCAGCCCGGAGTGAACTAAAACTACGGGGGGGCAGGGGGGGGGGAAGGGACGGGACGGGACAGGGGAGGGGATTAGTTTATAAAACTAACTACACGCCAGGCACCGGACGGCTCTATCACCTCTAAGCCATCATACAGACAAGGGGGAGGACGGACAACTTAAAAACAGGAAATGACATAAGACAACAGAAAGCAACAAAGCAGAGGGAAAGGTGGACAGGAACAAAGAGCAATGTTAATGGCTGATTCAAATACATGGGTCGCTGAACTGGATGAAAAGAAAAAAACCCAGCTCCACACTGCTCACAGACCACACCTCACACACAGGAACAAGGGAGGTAAACGTAAAAGTGGGGAAGGACACACGGGGACGCCTGGCCTGAAGGAACTCCACCGGCCCTCCAACGTCACCAAACAAAGTCGTGTGAGGAGAGCACCTGAGACGAGGAGGAAAGGTTCCCGGGAAAAGGTGACTGTCCCGGAGGAGGCAGCTTTAACTTCCGAAGCATCTGATAACTTATGTGAAAACACACAAAGCTAAACCAGACAGAACCACATGGAGAAGCCGACAAATGCACACTGAACTGGTGGCTTTACTATTTTTTAATTTTCTTTATTGATTTTAGAGAGGAGGGGAGAAGAAGAGGGGGAGAGATAGAAACATCAGTGATGAGACAGAATCACTGACTGGCTGCCTCCTGCCCGCCCCCAGCTGGCGGGGTGGCGGGAGAGTGGCCAGGCCAGGGCCTAGTCCTGGCTGAGCTGGACGCTGCCCCTGCCCGTGGCCGCTGGGCCCTGCACCTCCAGGGACAGCGTGTCCCCTCCAGGAGGGCCTCCGTGGGTGTGCTGGGGAGGGGTTCCCTGGGAGGGGGTGCAGCCAGGTGTCTGTGACAGGGGGGAGGGAGGAAGGAAAGGAGCCCCTTTGTAGACTGCGTGTGGACACCTGGGGCGCCCCTCCCCGGGGCGAGCTCCCGAGGCGAGAGGGAAGGGCCGGTCCGGGGCCTCCCTCCCGGTTGCCGTCAGCTCCCGTCAGGGTTCCTCTCTCGCCTTCCCCTGCTTCTCCCTCTAACACAGATTCCCCCCCTCCCTGAGCGAGGAGCGGTCTGGAGCTCCGCCCTAGGTTAGGGGAGCTGCTCTCCCACCAGCTCTGAGGCGCCCCCTTCCGCAGAGCACGCTGGGACCGCTCAGCCAGACCTTCCCATGGTCCCCGTGCTGCCTGCCTCCTGGGGCATCTAGAACCTTCAAGGGCAAACCAGCTTCGAGTCTGTCTCCTTCTGGATAAACGAGGACAGCAGTGTCCCGTGTGCGGTGGTCCTAAGGATCCCATGAGAGAGCGTGTGTGCGCCCCTTAGCGTGTCGTCAGAAGGTGGTCAATCCTCGCTGCGTGGTGTTAGCCTTGCTAGCTGAAGCCGGCCCCTCCCTGACGTGAGCCCCATGGAGTGCTGCCTGCAGTCCCCTCGGCAGCCTGTCCCCGGCCCCTCCCCGGCCACTCTCCGAGCCAGGACTCAGCAGAGGTGTTGTTCTCTGCTCGTCTACGATGAGGCTGGGATTCGGGAAGAGAGCCGGGCCGCTAACGTGTACAAAACGAGTACGTGACAGTCTGGACTTGAACCCGGGGCTCGCTTTTTTTTTTCCTGTTTTGTTCTGAAGTCCATGGGGCTTGATAAGGGAGCTGCTCAGAGAAGCAGCCGGCCGCAAAGTCAGCTGCTAAAAAGGACTGACGATGCGTGTGGACCATGTGACCAGCCTGTGATGCTTCCCCGAATGGCTCTCTCCCACCACCTGGGTCCTCCTGCTGGGGAGGCAGGGCGCGGGGAGCACAGCAGGCTTTCGGGAACCTGGTCCCAGAGCGTGGACACAAGTGGGTGTTTGCGGTCCCGGCTGGGCTCAGGCACAAGCGTGGAGAGAAAGACAGCTTGGGTCCCCAGGAGGGAAGGAGGGAGGGAGATGGTGAACATGAAGGTGGGCTGTGGAGTGTCCACGCCCCATGGCCATCTGGCTAAGTGTCCGCGCCCTCCACCATGTGGTGGGATTCGGTCCTTTGAGGACTTTTGGAAGCAAAGCCCGTTTTCAAACCAGAAGGTGACCGAAGGAAGCTGGGCTGGGGCAGGAGGCGGCCCCGGGCTCCACGCTCCTCAAACCTCCTGTGCACAGAGCCCCTGGGGTGTCCTGAGGCTGCAGACCCGGGCCCAGGAGGGCTGGGTGGGCCTGACGAGGCCCCGGTGACGCCCCAGCCCACACCCTGAGCAGCCAGGCTCCAGGCAGCCCCTCCAGGTGCCCTCTGGCCTCAGCAGCGGGGGTTCCGCCGCTCACCGTCTCCTGCCGTGCTCTTCCCCCAGACGAGGAGAACGCCACGTGCGTGGAGCCCACGGAGCTGGCGGGCTGGCCCGTCACGCAGGTGGGGAACCCGCTGCGGTACATGTGCATCACGCACCTGGACCGGCTGGACTACCTCTTCCTGCTGCTCATCGGCTTCTGCATCTTCTCGGCGGGCACGGTGGCCGCCTGGCTCACGGGCGTGTGCGCCGTGGTGTACCAGAACGCCCGGCGCAAGTCCAGCGAGGCGGAGGACGAGGACGACCACGGGCAGCCCGTGGAGGTGAGCCGGCGCATCTTCCAGAGGAGTACGGAGTCCGGCCCGGACAGCTTCCCGCAGCTCATCTAGGCCGGCGCTCCCAGGCCGCCCTCAGGTCACCCCCCTTCTCTCCCGCCCGCCCCACCCCTGGTGAGCTGTGAGAGGCTGGAGCCTATTAGTAAATAAAGTTTTGATGGCAGAGAAGTCTGGAAGCACGGATGCAGCATCCCAGGGCCTGGTGTGATGAGCACCTGGTCCGCCCTCCGTGCGGGAGGCAGGGCGTGCAGGGTGAGGGGGAGCCCTCCCGGGGTGAGCAGCTGGGGAGGAGGGGTGCAGCATAGACTGAATCAGGGGGGGAAATACCAGACGCAGTGACAGCGCTGACACTGAGAGATTCGCCCGAGGGGGTCTCCACGTTCCCTCTCGTGGTGGCCACAGTGGCCCCGGCGCTCACAGGAGTTCCCAGGGCCAGTGAGGCTGGGCAGGTCCAGCCAGGCCGCCGCAGAGCCACCCAAGGCCCACAGGACGCCGCCCCACGCAGAGATGTCCGGCCACAGAGCCAGCAGCCGGCCGTGTGAGCGCTCCGGGCAGAGGAGGGCGCCCACACAGTTCCCCGAGCCAGCCCTCAGCGCCCGGCCGGGTGGCCGTCGCCTGAAGCTCAGAGAGGCTGAGGGAGGCAGATGGGCGGCACCCAGGCTGCCTGCCCCCCACGCCCGCACTCTGTGCACCCCGAGTGGCTGTGGTTCCCGAAGGGCTAGCGGAGTGGCCCGGCGCTGTGGGCAGCCTCGGGCTGGCACCGTGAGAGTGGGGTCCAGGTGAGGGGAAGGAAGAGAGACTGTTAGAGGGAAGGGAGGCGGGACCCTGCAGGGCCTCCGAGGCACCTGTCACTCAGGGTAGGACAGGCTGTGCTGCAGTAACAGGTAAACCCAGCGTGTCACTGGCTCAGCAGGACCAAGACGGGCGTGGAATCCGGTGTGGGGAGGGCAGCCCTCCTCCCTCCTGCGGCTCCAGCCCCTGGACCAGAGTCCGGGGTTCCCCGCAGAGTGAGGTGCCGGGCACACAGCTCAGCTGCCTGGGCCTGGAAATGGGGTGTCACTGCATCACATGTCTCTCGGCCCAGCCTCCAGGAAGACAAGCCCGCGTCCTGCCCGCCCTGCGGGAGTCGGCACTTCCCCTTCAGACCCCACACCCGAGAGCTCGCAGGCCTCTGTGGGCTGTAGCACGCCCCTGTGGCAGTCGGGGGGAGGGGACAGGAAACGGGGGGCCAGCCTCACTGCAGTGCTGGGGGGTGGGCAGTGGGAGCAGGAAGAGTGCATGAAAGTCAGTGTTTCCTCAGACGGACAGTGGACACAATTCCACGAGAGAACAGAAGGGGAGGTGGGAGCAGCGGGCAGGAGCCAAGGCAGCGCCCACATGCTGACCCAGACGTCAGACGAAGCACAGTCACTGCAGCAGGGAACCCCGCGCTGCTGCCCACACGGGGCGTGGGAAGGGGCACAGGATGGGGCGCGTGCAGAAGGCAGGGGTGACGGGCACCTCCTCCTCATTGCCCAGGACATCCACAGACGGTGCCTGAAGCAGCAAAGTTGCCTGGGAACAGCAATGCCACAAAGCCAGCGGGGTGTCAGTGCCAGGCCTGGGAGGAGGGGAGGAGGAGAGGAGAGGGGCGGGGAGGGGAGACAGGCGTTTCTCACCCCCGCTTTGTGGGACTACAACCCTCCATCGCAGCTGCGTGCGGGGCTGATAAAAACACGTGGGCTTTTGAGGGAAGATGACTGGTCCGGGTGTGGCCACCTTCCAGAGGTGTCTTCAACTGCCTTCCACAGAGGGGCCACCCAAGCTGGAGGGCAGTGCCCAGCGAGGGCTGCCTGACCCGCTGCCGCCTCTGCGTTCCACTGAGCCCTGGCCTGAGTCCCAGGGAGCCAGAGGCGACTGGTAGAGACCACATCCGCCCCGGCGCTGAAGAGCCGGGGATGGTGGCACCGCGGGCGGAGCACCTCCGGGGCCAGTGAGGTTTGTGCAGGGGATGCTCCAGGCGGGAGACGGGCTCGAGCAACCCAGGACCGGAGAGGTCAGCGGGACGGCCAGGGAAACGGCCTGGGGGGTGTCATGAAGTGAGGGCCCTGGGCACATCCTCAGGAGGGCCGGGCCGTCCTCTGCGCTGTGTGTGTCCTCTGGGTGAATCGCATTCACACGTCAGGAACACGGGTCACACATGAGGAGGTACAGGCCTGGAGTAGTGGTGGCGTGTGAGCGGGAAGAATGCTCACACCTGGGCCCGGGGACAGCAGGGGCCTCTGGAGCCCGGTGCTGGCTCAGGCAGGTGGCCCCGTGCCCCCACGGCAGGCAGACGGAGGGCGACCAGCCAGGCAGCTCCTCTCCTCACCGACGCTCAGTCCTGCCTCACGAGGACCCCACCTCCTTCACACGAGATGGTGGGAAGGGACCAGCGTCTAGCCCCAGCTGCCCACTATGCGTGTGATCTTACAAAATCACTCTACTGTGTGGGCCTCAGTTTCTCCAACCATAAAATGGGTGGTTAGACCTGAGTACCTTGAAGGCCACCTCACACCTAACTTTCTGAAATCAACTGCGGAAATTTTCCAGAATGTACAAGAAACTCCTGCAGATCAGAACTAAAATACAAGAATCCCAATAGGAAACATGGCCAAGGACAAAGAAGAGCCCTCCGAGGCCAGCAGGCGTAGGGACCGATGCTCACACTCCGTAGTAATCGGAGAAACGCGAAGCATCGCAGTAGACGGCACTGGATGAGCGTGAGATTGGCCAAGAGGGACAGCTGGACAGTGTCCCGCGTTGGCAGGGATGTGGGGTCCCGGGAAGGTCACTGCGGAAGGGACGTGCCCAGCGCGCCCGAGAGCAGCCTAGCAGGACGTAGGTCACACCCAGGGAGCACCCGCCCTGCCACCCAGGGAGCCCACAGACGTGATCACACGCATCCATAATGGAACACACATGGGCACCGCCCGCGGTATTGCGTGTGGTGAGGGGGTCGGGAAGAGGGTGAGATTTATAGAGTGCTAGGGAACTGTTACAAGCAGCTGACTGGATGGATGCTTAGCAACATGGACGGATCACAAACACGATGCTGAGCGGGGAGTGGGGAGTAATGAGAACCAGCTATGGCACTCAGAGCCAGGACACGGCTCAGGAGAAGCCACATCCGACAACGTTCCACCAGGCCCGAGAGATGTGCTTCCCTCCCCCTACACTCCCTCTCCCCGCTGACATCATCTCTGCCAGGTCCCTGCTCACCGGCCCAGCCTCCTGGCTACCCTGCTGTTAGCAGAGCCTTCGCACAGGCTGTTTCCTCTGCCTGGAATTACAGGCCCTCAAAATCCCCAGCACACATGTGCCTGCACACGCACATGCACACGCACATGCACACATGGTCCCCTCACCTCAGACAAGAACCAAATGCAATAGGTAAATAAGCTGAACAGTGGTCTGAAAGGTAAGACATGCCATCTCCCCGCCTTCCCGCCAGAATGCCAAGAGGCTCTGAGGGCACCTGCGCACCCAAGACAAAGCCTGCGACAAAGGAGGCGCCTCACACACCGATGCCGACGAAGCGAGTGCTTGCCACGCTACACTGCTGACATACACTTACAATGCGCTTCAGAGCCCATCAAACGAGGGTGATTAGGTTCCATAAGAGAAGAGCTTCGAGGGGAAGTGATGCTCAGGTGCCATCCCGGGGCAATGGGTACTGCACCTGGGAGCCTGCGTTCAAGGGGCTCTGGGCGGGCAGCGTGTCTGAATAGCCTGTGGCAAGGACCCTCCGCTCAGCTCCGCCCACACAGCTGCTGACTCCGAGAGGTCAAGGTCACCCAGGGCTGAGGACACCTGGCGGGGAGAGCGTACATGCTTCCTCCAGCCCAGGCCCCTGCAGGGGAGGACCAGGCCCACAGAATACAGCCACGGTCGCTGAGTGGCTGCCCATTCGCTGCACCTGCCACCGCTCAGACGGGGTTGCTGTCCCTCATGGGAAGGGAAATCAAGGTTTTCAGGGCTACTGTCGCCCGTGCCCCTGGCTCAGACCTGGCAGGACTGAGAGGGTCAGCAACCAGGTCTTCCTGATGCCTGGTTCGTGTTTTCTCTCCCAACCTGGTCTCCCTCTCAGTCCTGAGAAAAAGGTTGCGTGTTAAGGAAATTAACAGAATTAATTTTTTCATGTTTGTCTTTGCACGGTTCTGTCATTGGCCTGCTTCTGTTGCTACCAGGTGTTCATTCCTGGGATTCAAATTCAAAGCCTGTGGCTCTTATCGAGGCTGTCTCAACGCTCATGTTAGAAGATAAGGCCAAACGAATCGTCGGTGGCCAGTAAGACCATAAAGGGGCCGTTCTCCACAGCAGCCAGACGTGGAGGCGGAGCTGGGGGCCAGCTCTGGCAGCAAAGGGACCGGAACTGGGTTGCAAGTTCATTCCCGCACAGTCTCAGTGCGTGCAGGAGGCAACCAGTCGAGATTCCTCTCTCACGTTGATGTTTCTCTCTCCCCCTCCTTCCCTTCCACTCTCTCTAAAAGTCAATGGGGGAAAAAATATTCTTAGGTGAAGATTGACAACAAAAAAAAAGAAAGAAAGGTAAGAACAAAGTTGGAGGACGGAGACTCACTAATAGCAAAATGTGTCATAAAGCTTCAGCAATCCAGACAGTTTGTGGCCGCCTGGGTCCAGGCTGGAGCAGCGACCGATGCAAACGGGCAGGAAGGACCTCTCTGGGTGGTGGAAAGAGTCGAAAACTGGATGGTGCTGAAGGTTGCACAGTCCTGTGACTTCACTAAATCTCATTGACTAGGATGCTTAAGACGGGTGCAGTCTACAGTGTGTAACTTAGTCCTCAATAAATATGTGTGTAAAGGGTCTTAGCTGAGTCCTCTGCAGCATTTGGCAGACAAGGTGAAGGAGGAGGCCTGGCGGGTCCCCAGCCTCCCTCTCCCCCTCTCCAGGAAGGGCACCTACCCCTCTCCCTGCTGGAGGCGTTTGTCCAGCAGCCAGGAGCCCAGGGCCTCACCTCCGTGACTCTCATGGCCCCACGTCAGGCCCTGGCAGCAGAGCTCACCTTGCGGAAATACTGTAAGAGCTATAAATACTTTAGGTCCTCGGGGAGCCTGGGCAGTCCTCAGATGGCACCAGTGCCCTGGGGCAGGGAAAATTCTATTCCTGGGCACACCTCGTGTCCGAACAGCCTGGCCGGCTGCAGGGCAGTCTCGGACAAAAAACTCTTCCTCCAGATCATGGCTGGGCCCTTAAGACATCCACACCCTCTTAAAAGCCGATTCCTACACATTACTGCCGTCAACACCCCAGAAAAACAGGCCAATACACAGTAATTCAAACAACAGCCAGCTCCCGGGGGAGGGCTGGGAGCCTGGCTTCAGAGAGCAGCATAGGGGCCTGGGCTGCCCCAGGAAAGCACCTGGGGGCTGGATGCTACACCTGGAGGCGCCAACCAACGATTCGGAGCAAACTGGCCCGGATTCCGGCCCGGGCATCGGTGTCCTCTGTGAATCTTTATTGTTGTTACAGCTGTCCCCTGCTTTCCATCCCTGACCCCCTCTGGCCCATCCCTGCCCCCGCATCAGGCCTTCCCCACTGTATCGTCTGTGTCTGTGGGTTATGCACACATGCATACAAGTTCCTGGTTAATCTCTCCCCACCCCGCACCCCGCCTTCTCTCTTAGATCCCGCACTCTGTTCCATGCTTCTGGATCCACTCCGTTCATCAGTTTATTTTGCTCATTAGATTCCACATGTGAGTGAGATCATGTGGTACTTGCCTTTCTCTGACTGGCTTATTTCCCTTAACATGATACTCTCCAGGCCCCTCCATGCTGTCTCAAAGGGTGAGAGGTCTTTCTTCTTACTACTGCATAGTGTTCCCTGGTGTAAATGCCCCACAGCTTCTTGTCCACTCATCTGCTGATGAGCACATGGGCTGTTACCAGATCTCAGCTATTGTACATTGTGCTGCTATGAACATAGGGGTGCATACATTCTTTCTGATTGGTGTTTCGGGTTTCTTAGAAAGATATATTCCTAGAAGTGGGATGACTGGGTCACATGGCAGCTCCATATTTAATGTTTTCAGGAAACTCCACACTGTTTTCCATAATGGCTGCACCATAATTGCATTCCCCTTAGCAGTGTAATAGTGTTCCTTTTTCTCCACATCCTTGCCAGCACTTGTCATTTGTTGATTTGTTTATGGTAGCCATCTGACAGGAGTGAAGGGATATCTCATTGTCGTTTTAATTTGCATCTCTCTGATGATCAGTGACCTGGAGCGTGTGTTCTTATGTCTCTTAGCCACTTGGAGAAACATCTGATTAGGCTCTTTGCCCATTTGTTACTTGAATAGTTTGTCTTCCTTTTGTTAAGTTGTAAGAGTTCCTTTTATATTTTCGATATTAACACTTTATCAGATGTATCATTGCCAAATATGTTCCCCCATACAGAGGGCTCCCTTTTTCTTTGGCTGTGCAGAGCTTTTTATTTTAATGTAGTCCCCTTTATTTTCTCCTTAGTTTCCTTTGCCCCAGGAGATGTATTCGTAAACATATTGCTATGAGAGATGTCTGAGATTGTGCTGCCTACGGCTTATTCTAGAATTGTTATGGTTTCACGACTTACATTTAAGTCTTTCGTCCATTTTAAGAGTATTCCTGTGTGTGGTGTAAGTTGGTGGTCTAGTTTCATTTTTTGCATGTATCTGTCCAATTTTCAGAACGCCATTTATTGAAGACTTCTTGAATCTATTGTATGCTCTTGCCTTCTTTGTCAAATATTAATTGAGCACAGTAGATTTCTGAGATCTCTGTTCTGTTCCATTGATCTATATGTTCATTCCATGATCTATATATCTGTTCTTATGCCTGTACCAGGCTGTTTTGATTATGGTGGCTTTGAAGGATAATTTGGTATCTGGTATTGTGATCCCTCCAACTTTTTTCTTCTTTTTCAAGATTGCTGCAGCCATGTGGAGAATTTTTTTGGTTCCATATAAATTTCTAGAGTATTTGTTCTACAATAGATCTGTGAAATATGCCATTGGTATTTTTACAGGGATTGCATTGAATCTGTAGAATGCTTTGGGTAGTGTGGCTATTTTAATTATGTTAATTCTACCAATCCATGAGTACAGTATATTCTTCCACCTGTTTATATCTTCCCCTATCTCTTTTTTTCAGTGTCCTATAGTTTTCCGAGTATAAGTCTTTTACGTCCTTGGTTAAGTGTATTCCTAAGTATCTTAATATTTGTTGTTGTTGCAATGGTAAATAGGATTGTTTATTTAGTTTCTCTTTCTGAGAATTTGTTATCTATATATATTAAAGCCCAGCGAACAAACAGCGGAATAACCAAAACAACTGGTCAACCAGTCACTATGACGTGCACTGACCACCAGGGGACAGACGTTAAACACTGAAGCTACCCCCTGGTGGTCAATGCACTCCCACAGTGGGAGCAGCTGCTCGAGGGTGGGTCCACAGCAACTCAGCTGACCAGGATGAGTGGCGCTCCCACAGTGGGCTGATCCCCACAGACCACATCCCCCACCAGTGCACAAATCCATGCCCCAGGCCTCTAGTTGGTGTATAAAAATGCCATCGATTTCTGGGTATTACTTAAGTATCCTGCTACATTGCCAAATTTCTTTATTAAATCTAGAAGTTTTTTGGTGGAGTTTTTAGGATTTTCTATGTACTATATCATGTCATCTGCGAACAATGAGTGTTTTACTTCCTCCTTTCCAATTTGAATGCCTTTAATTTTCTTGTCTGATCGCTGTGGCTAGGACTTTCAGTACTATGTTGAATAAGAATGATGAGAGCAGATATCCCTATCTTGTTCCTGTTCTTAGGGGGGGAAATGGTTTTATTTTTTGCCCATTGAGTATGATGTTCGCTGTAGATTTGTCATATATGGCCTTTATCATGTTGAGATATGCTCCATCTATTCCCACTGAGCTGAGAGTTTTTATTAAAAAGTGGGTGTTGGATTTTGTCAAATTCTTTTTCTGTGTTTATTGATATGATCATGCAATTTTTATCTTTCAGTTTGTTTACGTATCATGTTTATTGATTTGTGAATATTATACCAGCCTTGCTTCCCTGGAATAAATCCCACTTGATAATGGTACATGATCTTTTTAATATATTGCTGGATGAAATTTGCTAATATTTTGTTGAGGATTTTAGCATCTATATTCATCATGGATATTGGCCTGTAATTTTCTTTCTTTGTAGTGTCTTTATCTGGTTTTCGAATTAGGATAATTCTGGCCTCATAAAAAGAGCTTGGAAGTGTTCCTTCCTCTGGGATTTTTTAGGCCAATTTGAGGAGTAGAGGTGTTAGTTCTTTGGATGTTTGGTAAAACTCCCCTATGAAGCCATGTAGGCCAGGGCTTTTGTTTGCTGGGAGTTTTTATATTGCTGCTTCTATTTCATTGCTTGTTATTGGCCTATTTAGGTTTTCTGATTCAGTTTTGGGAGATTGTATTTTTCTAGGAATTTCATACAGCTTGTTGGCATATAGTTGTTCATAGTATTTTCTTACAATTCTTTATATTTCTGTGGGGTCAATTATTACTCTGACTCTTTTATTTCTGATTTTATTTATTTGGGTCCTCTTTCTTTGTTTCTTTTTTTTTTTTTAACATATTTTATTGATTTTTTACAGAGAGGAAGAGAGCAGGACAGAGAGCTAGAAACATCGATGAGAGAGAATCATCGATCAGCTGCCTCCTGCACACCCCCTACTGGGGATGTGCCCGCAACCAGGCACATGCCCTTGCCCGGAATCGAACCCAGGACCTTTCAGTCCGCAGGCCGACGCTCTATCCACTGAGCCAAACCGGTCCCGGCTCTTTGTTTCTTGATGAGTTTGGCTAACAGTTCATCAATCTTATCTTTTCAAAGAACCAGCTCTTGGTTTCAATGATTTTTTTTTTTTTGTATGGTTTTTTTAGTCTCTATGTCATTTTTTTCTGCTGTAACCTTTATTGTCTACTTACTCTGGGATTGTCTTGTTCAATCTTTAATACTTTGTTGTAGGGTTAAATATATTTTTAAAATAAAATATATGAATTTTTCTTGTTTTTTGAGGTAGGCCTGTAGTCCTAGGACTGCTTTTGCTGTGTCCCATAGATTTTTGGTTGTGTGTTCATTTTTGTTTGTTTCATTAAGTTTTTTATTTCTTTCTTGGCCTCACTGGTAACCCATTAATTGTTTAATAACTTTCTATTTAGCCTATTGAATGTCTTTGAGTGTTTTTACTGTAGTTGATTTCTCATTTCATTCCACTGTGATCTGAGAAGATGCTTGATATGATTTCAATCTTCTTGAACTTGTAGAGACTTGTTTTGAGTCCTAACATGTAGTCTGGCTTTGTGAATGATCCATGTGCACTTGAGAAGACTCTATATTCTACAGCTTTGAGAAGAAATGGTCTATAAATATCAATTAAATCCATCTGATCCAGTGTGTCTTTTAGAGTCATAGTTTCCTTGTTAAGTTTTTATCTGGAAAATCTATCCCATGAACTCAGTGGGGTGTTAAAGTGTCTACTATAACTGTACTGCTGTGGATCTTTCCCTTAAAGTCCTCTAGAATTATTTTTATACATTTTGTTCCTATATTGGTGCATATCTGTTTACCAGGGTTATGTCCTCTTGTTGGACCAATCCCTTTAGTATTATGTAGTGACCTTTATTGTCTCTTGTACTGGCTTTCATTTTGAAGTCTATTTTGTCAGATATGAGTATTGTGACCCAAGTTTTGTTTTGTTTTTTCATCTGCATGGAAAAATATATTCCACCCCTTCATGCTCGTCCCATGTGAGTCCTTTCCTCTGAGGTGGGTTTCTTGTAGAGAGCATATAATTGGATCATGTTTTTTATCCATTCAGCTACCTATGTCTTTTGATGGGATCATTTTATTCATTTACATTTAAGGTTCTTATTGATAGGTACTTATTTATTGCCATTTTAATTCTTTATACCTGCATTTTTTTCTCTCTCTTTCTTCTTCTCATTACCAGCAATCTTTTTAGCATTTCTTATAGTGCTGTTTTGGTGGTGAAAAATTCTTTTATCCTTTTTTTGTCTGGGACTCTCTTTATTTCATCATCTATTTTTAGTGAAAGCCTTGCTGGGTATAGTAATATTGGTTTCAGATCCTTGCTTTTCATTACCTTGAACACTTTGTGCCATTCCCTTGTGGCCTTAAGAGTTTTTGTTTTGTTTTTGTTTTTTTTAAATATATTTTATTGATTTTGTACAGAGAGGAAGGGAGAGAGAGAGTTAGAAACATTGATGAGAGAGAGTCATCAATCAGCTGCCTCTTGCACACCCCCTACTGGGGATATGCCCGCAACCAAGGTACATGCCCTTGACCGGAATCGAACCCGGGACCTTTCAGTCCCCAAGCCGACGCTCTATCCATTGAGCCAAACCGGTCCCGGCAAGAGTTTTTGATGATAAATCATCTGACAGCCTTTGTAGGTAACAGTTTGCTTTTCTCTTATTGCTTTTAAGATCTCTCTTTGTCTTTAATTTTTGACATTTTAATTATGGTGTGCCTTGGCGTGGGCCTGTTTGGGTTCTTCTTGCTTGGGATTCTCTGTCCCTCCTGAACTTGTATGACTTTTTCCTTCACCAGATTAAAGAAGTTTTTGCCATTATTTCTTCAAACACTTTCTCTATGCTTTGCTCACTTTCTTCCCCTTCTGGCACACCTATTATGTGAATATTGTTACGTTTCATGTTGTCCCGTGGTTCCTGTAAGGTGCTCTCCTGTTTTTTTCATTGTTTGTTGTTGTTGTTCTCTAATTGAGTGGGTTTTTTCTTACCTTATCTTCTAATTCACTGATCCATTATCTCCATTAGTTTCCTTATCTCCATTTCATTTAGCTCTTCTCCTGATGAATTCTCGTTCTTTCATTTTTAGCTTGTTCACTCTTTCTCTCTCTCTCTCTCTCTCCCTCTCTCTCTCTCTCTCTCTCTCTTTCTTCCCTCCCTCCCCCCAATTTGGCTGCCTATTTGAGTTTGTGTCTATGCATTATGTAGATCTGCTATGACTCCAAATCTCTAGTGCAGGACAGTGTCAGATGCTGTTTCTGACTGACCCTGAGTACACTGCTTGGAGCAATCATCAATCCACAGCCTGTGGCTCCTTCTGCTGGGGCTGGGTGCCTTTGGAAAGGACCAAGATGTGCACAATGGTCAGCTTTTCCTGGCTACAGGCCCAGAAGGAGATCAGGCAAAGACTCAAAGCCTCCAGAGATCCTCCTCTGCCTGAAGCCTGACTGTAATCAACCACAGGGTCTTGATTAGCCTGAGATTATCAACCACAGGGTAAGGTGAGAAGTCTTCCAATAGGATGTGGCAATTGTCTTTTTCCCAGATAATAACCACCTGTACAGCAAAGGTCTGCAGGAAAATATGTCCTCCACAGCATGAGAGAATGACTCAGCACAGGTAACTGTCTGGCTTCCCTCTGAGCTCCAACCACAGAGTCCTCCCAACCTGGACTCTCCTCACCAAGCTCAAGTCCACTGTCCCCTCCCTCTGGTGGAGCCCAAGGTGAGTGGCTGCACTGGGCCTTTAAGAGGTGCCTGCATTTCCAGCCATCACTTGCTAATGGACAGCAGCCCTGCTGCTTTTCACAGCCAGATGTTATGTGGGCAGCTTTCTCAGTTCTGATGCTCTGGGCTGGGACACCCAGCTTGGGGTTTAGACCCCAGAGTTCTCAGTGGGGACCCCCACAGCCGAGATATCCCTCTGGAAGCTCAGCTGCTGTCTGTGTGAGCCTAGCCATCCCTTTCACACTTTTCCACTTCCTACCAGCCTCTATGTGGTCTCCACTTTCAATCCTTGGTTATCAGGGTTCTCTCCAGCTACTTCTCAGTTGATTTGTCAGGGTGGTTCTTCTATATTTTAGTTGTATTTCCAATTTGGTCTTGGGAGAGTGTCAATGTAGCTTCTGAAACTGGGCGACCAAGGGGTCCAGGCTGCCTGTCACTGCTTGAGCCATTTCAGCAGAGACAGGGTCCAATCATATATGAGTATTTTTCCAGTAATGCCAACAGTATGGGGGAGCAGAAGGTCAGCCACAAAAATCTGCTCTGCAACCCTCCATAAGCCAGCTGCTTATATAGAGTAGGACAAAGATTACATGGGGAAGTGGGGTTACAGGCATGAGGAAGTAGGCTATACAGGCTCGGGTGGGACTCCATTGTTTGGGCAAAGAGGTTGTCAATCTTTCCATTGCAATAGGAATGAGAATGGACCACATTCCAAGGTTGACTCCCAAGACCCAGGTAGACTTCCAGGTCCAAGATAGACTTCGAGGTCCAAGGTTGACTTCCAGGTCCTGGAGACATATACCTCCCAGCCAGGTTATAATGTCCTTTCTTTAACCAGCACAAGGCAATCATGGTTAACAGAGCATGATTAATATTTCCCATAACCATAACTAGTACCCAATATTTTATTTTTGCCCCTAATATTTCCACTTACTCCACCGCCATTTGTCATTCTACAAAGAGAACACTTCCCAAACCCCCCTCGGGCTGACCTGGCTGCCGCTGGCGCTCTCTGAATCTCCCCTCCCCCCCCACCTTGTCTGTCTGCCTGAGGAGCAGAGCTGATTCCGAGGCACCTGGCCTGCTTGCTGCCCCACCTCAAGCTGCCTCCTTTCCTGGCCATGCCCTGTGCCTGAGTTCATCTTGTCATGCAAAACATTAACATCTGGTTTCTAAATTCTGCTCAAATAACAGCTCCCATTGCACTGGGTGGCCCTCTGAAGCCCCGCCTTCCTCCCTGCAGCTCTCACCCCCCACCAGCTCGTAACTCGACGCCACGCGATCCTCACTTCACACACGTCACGGCGTGATGGAGTCGGTGGGACGCCCAAGCCCACGCTCAGCCTCGGAGCCGCGCTCTTCTCTGTGGCATTAACCTCCCTGCAAGGGGCTGTGTCCTCTCGGAGGAGGAAGCCCGGCTCAGCAAAGGCAGCTCAGACCGACTCCAATGCCGGGTGCCACCGGTTGCTCCGTCCTTTAGGCCTGCAGGACGCCACACAGACACGGCAGGCAAACAGGAGCAGGGAGAGGGGGGCCTGAGACACAATCAGTCCTCAGCAACATGGCCAGAGTCTTCCCAGGGACACAGGCATGACACGGCGACGGTAGCTGACTGGCTTTTTAACCATTGCCTGCGGCCCAGAGTCCTGTCCGTACCCAGTGCCCGCGAGGTGCGGCCATCAGTAGGCACACTCCGAACCGGTGCCTCCAGGCCGACCTTCCTTCAGGAAACGAAGGTGCAGCCCAGGGGACTGGTGCGCACGTCCCCTCCTGCGATGTCGGCGGGAACCGGCCGGGGGCAGCAATTTGGATGGACATGTGGCTCCTTGGCAGCGCCATGCCACACGTGCAGAAGGAAGCAGTTCCCGGGACGGAAAGAAAGGAATCTGCTTCTGCTCCGACATTCCAGCCAGGGGTTGCTCCCTCCGTCAGCTGCCGGGAGCCCATCTGGACGCGACGGAAGCTTCCTTCCCTGAGCCGGCCGCCGACCAGCAGGGGAAGCCGCATCCCGCCAATGCCGCCCGCGTCGCAGACCCTCACACGCCAGAGCCGCCCCGGCCTCGCGTTTCCCGGAGCCTCAGGGATTCTCTGGGACAAGTCAGCCGTCCGGCCAGGCCCGATGGTTCCGTGCTGGTTCCTGAGCCCCGGTCACACTGCTCCCCGATCGCTATGCCCGGGGGATCAGGCCACAAGCCCTGCTAACCACGAGCAGGAAAAGGGCGAACTGCAAAGACCCGCCCTTCGGAGCTGCTGCTCTCCCCGCACAGAGCCGGTGTCAGCGGCCACCTCGCAGTCACCACGGGGCAGCCCGCACCACGGGGAGCTGGCTTCTGGGGGAAGGAGGAACTTCAGACTGAAGCCCTCAGGTCCCGGCCTCGCTGTGACCGCCTGCAGACGAGGCGGTGAGGGGATCCTCTCGGTGGCCCCTTCCGAAGAGGTCACAGGGCACCCCTGAGCGTGGACCCCTCCCGACCGCACAGCACAGGACAGTGAATCGGGCGAGCATCCCGGCTCTTCAGCTCCTGCTACGGCGGGACGCTGACCCCTAAAGGCAGCGACGCCAAAGAAGAGCAAGCTGGTCTTCAATGAGATCTGAAAGGCAATTGAAATCTCTGCTGCGATTTCTTTATAAGACACCAAGGGAACGTTTCATTCCTGGTGATAACAGAACTCCTCCAGTCCCCTTCCCCCACCCCTCCTCTCCACAGAGCACAGCACCGCCAGAGCCAAGCCACCCTCTGCACCACCGCCGCCCCCCAGCCTCCCTCCTGCTTCCCTCCCTGAGCTGCCTCCCTCGAGCATGGGCGCAGCTCAACTGGCAGCTCTAGTCTCTTCTCCTCCTGGAGCCTCCAACAGGAGCAGCTGCCATCCCAGAGGCCTGCTCGCTTGATTACTTATTTATTTTTATCGTCACCCAAGGATGTGTTTATTGATGAGAGAGAGAGAGAGAGAGAGAGAGAGAGAGAGAGAGATCAATATGAGAGAGATACGTTGATAGGTTGCCACCTGTACGGGCTCCGACCAGGAATTGAACTGGCAACCTGACAGGGAATCACATGAGCAACCTTTGGGTTATGGGATGGCATGCCAACCAGCTGAGCCACCGGCAGGTGCCCTCTCCCCTGTAGCGGTGGGGAGGACGGGCTCTGGTGGGAATGCGTTCATTGTTCTCTCTGGATCCCGTTTGCTCACTGAGCTACAGATTTAACCCTAACCCTTGACCCTTCTGTCCCCACGCCTGGACCTTTGGCGGTCACCTGCTGAAGAGCAGTTTATCCTGCCCCCGCCCTCCCGGGGCCCTGCCCACGCCACCCCCGTAGGCACCTTGACTCCGAGCCTGAAGGCCTGATCCACACGTGTCCCCCGGTGAGCAGCTCTGTGTTCTGGCTTCCCCCAGCACATCGGGAGCTGACAGTGGACTGTGCCAGACTTTTTTTTTTTTTTTAATACATGTTTATTGATTTCAGAGTGAAAGAGAGAAATAGAAACATCAATGATGAGAGAGCATTATCGATTGGCTGCCTCCTGCACACCTCCCCCCCCCCCATCCCCACCAGGAATGGAGCCCACAACCTAGGCATGTGCTCCCGATGGAAATTGAACCCGGGACCCTTCAGTCTGCAGGCCAACGCTCCACCCACTGATCCAAACCAGCGAGGGCAGTGCTAGACTTTTTCATGACAATTCCCTTCCACGTGGAGAATGGATGGTAGATGGCTGCAAACCACAGACAGGAACCCACTGCCAGGGGCGCTGGGATCGGTGGCTTAGACGATGCTGCCACCTGTCGGTCACAAGTGAAAGTACTGCGGTCTGCCCACCTGGCCTGGAGTCAGGCTTTCAGGGAACTGGAATGGCCCTCAGAGGATTTGTCACCCTTTTAGAAGGGCTTCAACTTTAAGATTTTGATGTGTAATAACCACACTGCAGCGGGCCGATGGGCCAGGGCTGTAGAGGAGGACGTCGGTTCAGGTGACGGGGAGGAAGTTTGGGCCACATGCCCGCAGGAGACAGGCAGGTGGAGGAAGAGGATGGTTTCAGAGCCCGTGCCCAGGCCCTGCCGTGCACCACACCCGGCTGAGCAAGCTACGCCCACGTGAGGAATCGGCGTCCGTCCCCACTCACCCCGCAGACCGTCCCTCTGTGCCCAGCATCGAGGGGAAAGGCCACCCGGTGTCCAGACCGCGGGGCTCCAAACGCAGTCACAGCCTGTTCCAAAGCCACCTCCCGCCCGCCGCTGCCGCCGCAGCGCCCACGCTCACGCTCAGCTGCTTCAGCTCAGGCGTCGGGTCTGCGTGACTGTGTCTTGTTTGGCTTGATCTCCTGCGGGGGCTAAATAAGGAAGCCGGTGCTTCCCGTTGAAGTTCGAACAGGAGAATGTCAGAGACACCGGTACCCGGAGCTCCACCCAGCAAGGCCTCTTCTTCCTCTTTCCCACCCCCGCTCCGCTCCGACGTCGCTGCCTCGCTGCGCTTACAGCTGCTGGCCACTTCAGCTGCCACCAGCTGCTCAGGCCACGAAGGCCTCAGGTGGCCCATCTGAGGATGTGGACCGTACATGTAACATACACACGGGATTTCTAAGTCTTCGCAAAAATTAACACATAAAGTGTCTCACTAATGACTTTTATAGCAATGACATGGTGACATGATCCTACTTGGGATCTACTGAGTTAGATGAAGCATATTGTTACCATTAATTGCACCTGTTTCTTTTTTCTTCTGGGTGGGACAACTGCAATATTTAAACTGCAGGCCTAGACAGCACTATATTTCTACCGGGGGCGCTGGTTCAGTGAGAACGCATGTGCTTTTGAACATAAAGGCGGGCCTGGCTGGTGTGGTTCAGTGATTAAGCTTCTACCTATGCATCAGGAGGTCACAGTTCGATTCCCAGTCAGGGCACATGCTCGGGTTGTGGGCTTGATCCCCAGTGTGGGGCGTGCAGGAGGCAGCCGATCAATGGTTCTTTCTCATCATTAATGTCTCTCTCTCTCTCTCTCTCTCTCTCTCTCTCTCTCTCTCTCTCTCTGTATGTCTGTCTCTCTCTCTCTCTCCCTTCCTCTCTGAAATCAATAAAAATATTGAAAATAAGACATTTCATACATTCATTAGTACAAGGTCACCGGCACAGATCTGACGTCTGGCCCAGCCCAGGCTCAGTGCGGGTCAGACAGCTGGGCTATTAGCCAGGAGGCTCCTGCTGATGCAAGCGTGAAGCCTGATCCTCTAGGGTCGTGTGTCCTGCAGGTGACTGACTTACTCACTAATCCTCCCAAACTCTCCACCCTGCAGATGACATGAATAACATGTAACTTACATACAAGAAGCCCGTGGCCTCTTCACATTTCTTCCATTACAGACAGGTGAGCCTCCGCTGCCGCTCGGGGGGGTGTTCCTGGACCAGGGCATCTCCCCCCTCTCTAGCTCAATGCCTTGAGAAGACAGAAATATCCCCGGGAGCTGGACGGTCCCTCGAAAGATTACAACAATCAACTGCTTCCAGGTGAGCCCGGGTTCCCGGCAGCTTTCCTGAATCTCGTCCGGAACAACCTGGAAAAGCGGCCCTAGATTCACCTCCTCGGCAACAAATGCCTGAAGAGAAGGACCTTCCACTTTCCTGACTGTCATCCGCTCCCCAGGGTGACCAACCACAGCCAGACCACATGGCGCCCCTCCTTGCAGAGCCCCCAGGACGCTGGTGACGGGGCCATGGGCATCAGCAGGGTGAGGACCACAGGAGCTGGGCTCCATGGGCATCGTGGTGGCGTTCCCAGGCCCGGGAGGATGAGCTAAGTGATTTCTCAAGTTCACCTGCAAAGCAGGAAGGGACACACCCAATAAGTGAAATCCAAGTGCAAAAACAGCCTTGGCTGAGGTCTCCCAGGGACCCTCCAGAAGTGCACAGGGCACCTCCCCGCCCTCTGCAGCGTTTCCCAGTGCTGCTGGCATGGTGCTATCCACGGGCCAGCCCGGAGATGGGGCTGTAAATGACAGTCAGATGTGCGAGCAATCCTGCTGCTGAAACATGATCAGTTCCAGAGGCCCCGCTCTGCACACGGTATCTTCTGGTGAGACCCACCACAAAGAAAATGAGTTGTGCGAGAAGAATGGCAGAAGATCTGGAAACTCACCAGGAAACCACACCATCCCAGGCCTCCAACAAAAGCAAAAGCTCATTAATAGGAAACAGGCCAGCCTGCGAAGGTCGTGCAGAGAAGACACGCGGTTCCCCACGGCTGGCTGCGATTCAGTCAGTAACCTCCGCTTGTCGGGGGGGATTGCGGTCAGCGCTGCGCAGGACATGTGCTGAAAGGCGTCTGGTTGCCCTTGAATTCCTGACTCTCTAGTCAGAACATCGTACCACACATGTGCACCCCGGAGGAGTCTGGGAAGTGGTGAGTGGGCCCTGCCTGCCAGGAGTAAGCCCAACAGATAAAATCTTAGCTTGTAAAGTCAATACATTAGGAGCTGATTCTTTATATATAAACGAAAGGATTCAACTTCCAATCTGTTTTTAATCCTCACCGGAGGATATTTTTATTGATTTTGGGGAAAGAGGAAGGAAGAAAGAGAGAGAGAGAGAAACATGCATGTGAGAGGAAAACATCGATCAAATGCACCTTGACCAGTAATGGACCCCACAACCTAGGTATGTGCCCTGACCAGAGAGCGAAACACCAATGATGAGAGAGAATCACCCATGCACGTCCTCTCCTGGGGATCGCGCCTGAAATCTGAATCAAACCATGACGATGCTCAAACACCGAGCCGCTGAGCCACGTCAGCGGGCTCCAGGCCTATCTTTAAACCGAGGTGATGGGAACTGAGACCATGGGCATGTCCCTTACGGTGGACAACCCCAGCCCCCTGTGAGTGACTTCAGAATATTCCTTTGCTCTTTCTGCATCTGTTAACGTATCTGGCCCTAACTGGTTTGGCTCAGTGGATAGAGCATCGGCCTGTGGACTGAAGGGTCTCAGGTTCAATTCCGGTCAAGGGCATATACCTTGGTTTCGGGCACATCACCAGTAGGGGGCATGCAGGAGGCAACTGATGGATGTTTCTCATTGATGTTTATAACTCTCTATCCCTCTCCCTTCCTCTCTTTAAAAAAATCAGTAAAATGTATTTTTTTTTTTTAAAGAGCCTTCATTTTAAAAGTATCTGGAAATTTCAGAACATGGCAGGCATCCCTAACATAACCTTTCTCATAACAAACATGCATGGGAACTCAAATAACAAAATATGTCTAGCAAGCATCCTATAATAAAGAGCTAATATGCTAATGAGACCTAACAGCAGGACGACCATCAGGATGACCTTCCAGACAAAGCCAGAGCTGAGAGGGCCGAGCCTATTGCACGAATTTCGTGCACGGGCCTCTGGTTAAAAATAAGCAGGAAATGTGTGTGTGTGTTTCTCATAGACTGGCACATTTTCAGAGTTTACTTATTTTAAACAAATACATGGAGCCACAAAAATAAGTTTCTATGCCCACGTCAGGACAAACGGATTTAAGTTCTCCCTGAGGAAATGCGGTTGTTGAGGCCCAGCCGTCTCTCCATCCACCCAGGAAGGCTTCCTGGAGGAATGGGGTTCACATCCTGACAAGCCCGTCTGCACCGACCCGGGGCTCCACCAGACTTCCACCCAGCGCAGGGCTTCCCAGTTGCTAAGGCTTCCTCAGAGGCACCCAGCGGATCCCAGACCCCTGGACTTTTGTGGTTCCTAAGGCCACAGGCTGCCTCTTGGATGCTGCAGAGCCGGAGAGTCTGTCTGTGGGCGGCGCCCTCTTTCACGTGCTCTCTGTGACCCACCAATCAGGCGCTGCCACGTGTGATGCCCAAAGCTGAGTGATGCGGTGGGGATCTGCTGGGAGACCACACCAGCTGGGGCCCGGCAGGATCCGCTGGCGGCTGGAACAGGTAACTAACCACCATCTCCAGGGTTTGCTCCTATCATCATCATCACCACCACCATTGCCCCCAGGTGGTGTGACAGTCCCTAATTGTTAGGCTAGGGCAGTGGTCGGCAAACCGCGGCTCGAGAGCCACATGTGGCTCTTTGGCCCCTTGAGTGTTCTAATGCCAGTTCTTCAAAACACACTCGCCCAGGCTGAGAACCGACTTCTGTGCATGGGCCACGAAGTTTCAGTCGCATTGTACGTGCATGCCTGCACGTGGTTTTTTGTGGAAGAGCCACACTCAAGGGGCCAAAGAGCCACATGTGGCTCTCGAGGAGTGGTTTGCTGACCACTGGGCCAGGGGAAAATTTGGGCAAGTAGGAGAAGTAAGGTTTTGAATCAAAGAGGAAAATGGCGTCCCTAGAGAAAGAAATACTGCCAGCAAAAAAGGCAATGTAGCAAGGCACCAGGTACCCGCCAGCCCGGCTCTGCAGACTCGTGAGGCGCAAGGATTTCGGGAAGAAGGGAAGCGGTGACTAATCCTCCCGAAGTGGCCGCCCTGCAGATTCCGGAGGAACATGCCTGTCAGCCAGGGGCCTGGCCGCAGGGAGAGGTC
This sequence comes from Pipistrellus kuhlii, assembly GCF_014108245.1. Taxonomy (NCBI): domain Eukaryota; kingdom Metazoa; phylum Chordata; class Mammalia; order Chiroptera; family Vespertilionidae; genus Pipistrellus; species Pipistrellus kuhlii. The sequence goes on from NW_023425493.1 coordinate 725,480, forward strand.
ACAGCCAGGGGCCTGGCCACAGGGAGAGGTCACGGCCAGGGGCTTGGCCGAAGGGGGAGGTCACGGGGGCTGACCTCCTGGTGACCAGGAAGAGGGCTCCCCACCGGCTCCCACACTGCACGGTTTTGGGCTCAGGACGGAACACACTCGTTCCTCATCAGAATCAGGCCCTTCAGGTTTGTTTTGAGGTTTGTGTTTGTTCATCAACCGCACATAAGACAGGACTGTGCTTCTGAGCCCGCAGAGCTTGTGCTTTTTCTGAACGCATGCCGTCTAAGAGGAAAAAGGTGATGTTTTTTCAGTCCTACCTGTGTGACGTCTGTGCAGTTTTCAAATCACTGTTACCCGTTCCTGATGGGGTGCCGGCTGGCCCTCCCTTCTCACAGGGCCGGCCTGCTAACTCCCTTCCGGAGCTCGTTGCTGTGTCCACGGAGGAGGCTGAACTTCTGGGCTGCCTGCACGGCGTTACCTTCCCAGGAACTTTATTAACGAGAAGAAAGGCCTCCTTTTCCCGCCGCAGATCGATGCCAACGCTGCTAGCATCGTTAACCTTCACTGGCGTGAGCAGCTCTGCCCGCAGGTCCCCCCCCCCCCCCCCCCCCCCCCCCCCCCCCCCCCCCCCCCCCCCCCCCCCCCCCGGCTGCCTGGAGACTCCTCTGTTTCCTTCTGCAGCTGCAGGAGGTGGGTGTAACCTGGGTCTAACGTTCTTCGCAGCCTCGGGAGTCGCCAGCAGGGGGCACTGGGAGAGGCAAGCAGGCTCTGATCTAAGCGCGGGTGGCTGATTCGCTTGCACTTCCAGACTCTTCTCTTTTCAGACATCCGACACCCCATCCCACACCCACTCCCGCCAGGATGTTTCCCGTCACCAGCTCTGCGTTTAGGGACTTACACTGCAGCTTCCAATCATGTGAGGGTACAAGCAAGGGCTTACTGTCTAGTCCCAGGGGTACTGTTGCGCCCCCACCTGGTTGCACCCTGCATCCTCCACATGGCTCCCTGCAAGCTAAGCCTGCGGGCAGATCAAACAGGCATCGCCTCCCAAACTCCTGCTGCTCTTCTTCATTTCTCAGACCAGCCCCCTCACACCCCATCAACCTGCCTCCACACATCCCACACCCAGCCTCCACATCCCACACCCAGCCTCCACACCCCATATCCAGCCCCATCACACCCCACACCCAGCCCCCTCACACCCCATCAACCTGCCCCCACACACCCCACACCCAGCCTCCTCACACCCCACACCCAGCCTCCACACCCCACACCCAGCCTCCTCACCCCACACCCAGCCTCCTCAAACCCCACACCCAGCCTCCTCACACCCCACACCCCACACCCAGCCCGCTCACTCCTCACACCCAGCCTCCTCACACCCCACACCCAGCCTCCTCACACCCACACCCAGCCTCCTCACCCCACACCCAGCCTCCTCACACCCCACACCCAGCCTCCTCACATCCCACACCCAGCCTCCTCAAACCCCACACCCAGCCTCCTCACATCCACACCCAGCCTCCTCACCCCACACCCAGCCTCCACACCCCACACCCAGCCTCCTCACACCACACCAGCCTCCTCACACCCCACACCCAGCCCCCTCACACCCAACACCCAGCCTCCTCACACCCAACCCAGCCTCCTCACACCCCACACTCAGCCTCCTCACCCCACACCCAGCCTCCACACCTCACACCCAGCCCCCTCACACCCAACACCCAGCCTCCTCACTCCCCACACCCAGCCTCCACACCCCACACCCAGCCTCCACACCCCACACCCCACACCCAGCCTCCTCACACCCCACACCCAGCCTCCTCACTCCCCACACCCAGCCTCCACACCCCACACCCAGACCCCCAACACCCCACACCCAGACCCCACACCCCACACCCAGCCCCCTCACATTCCACACCCAGCCCCCACACACCCCACACCCAGCCCCCTCACACCCCACACCCACCCACCCCACACACACCCCACACCCAGCTCCCACACACCACACCCCACATCCAGCCTCCACACCCCACACCCAGCCCCCTCACACCCCACACCCACCCCCCACACACCCCACACCCAGCTCCCACACACCACACCCCACATCCAGCCTCCACACCCAGCCCCCTCACACCCACAAACCAGCCTCCACGCACCCCACACCCAGCCTCCACACACCGCACACCCAGCCCCCACACCCACACCCAGCCTCCTCACACCCCACACCCAGCCCCCTCACACCCAACACCCAGCCTCCTCACACCCAACCCAGCCTCCTCACACCCCACACTCAGCCTCCTCACCCCACACCCAGCCTCCACACCTCACACCCAGCCCCCTCACACCCAACACCCAGCCTCCTCACTCCCCACACCCAGCCTCCACACCCCACACCCAGCCTCCACACCCCACACCCCACACCCAGCCTCCTCACACCCCACACCCAGCCTCCTCACTCCCCACACCCAGCCTCCACACACCCCACACCCAGCCTCCTCACACCCCACACCCAGCCTCCACACTCCACCCCAGCCTCCTCACACCCCACACCCCATACCCAGCCTCCTCACACCCCACACCCAGCCTCCACACTCCACCCCAGCCTCCTCACACCCCACACCCCATACCCAGCCTCCACACACCCAGCCTCCTCACACCCCACACCCAGCCTCCACACACCCAGCCTCCACACACCCACAACCATGGAGAGGTACCCCCGCTTACAGGACAGTTAGATGTTATCAGTCTCCGTCTGTGAAGTGAAAACACTCCTGGAAGGTGCAGAGGAGTGAAAGGGGCAGACTGGCAGGGCAAAGTGTAAAGTACAAAGGTCACAGTGAGATGTGAAGAGATGCCGCCTCTAGAGAGAAAGGGGGACCTAAGTAATTGGTTTGACTGGACACAGCTCATCGGGAAGATGGGCAGGTTCTTGAACTGTATGGATGGGGTGGGGTGGGGTGGGGTGGGGTGGGGTGGGGTGGAGTGGTGGGAGGTGTAGGGGGTGAAAGCCAGCTGGCATAGCACAGAGGTGAGAAACAGCATCTGAACTGACACCCAGGCGGGCAAACACCTGCCGTAGAGAGGTAAGGAGGCTCCACCAGAAAAGCCAGCGACAGGCCCGGCTCAGGGCACTGGCCCCGGGCACTGGCCCCAGCAGCAGGCCTAGGTGGGCAGCTGTGCCCACCTGCACTGATGGAGATGTTACAACCACGAGAGGGGTGGCTGTGATGTGTGAGAGAGGGAGCCACCCTAACACTACAAAGGAAGCGCACTCATGCTAGTTCAGCGCTTCATTCTTTCCAGAAAGTGGAGCCCTTTCTGGAGCGTGTGAGATGCCCTGGTTTTCCAACACACCCTTTCTCCTTTCCCCCAAAGTATGTCCTCCTCTGCCCACAGCCGCTGCACACCCAGGCCTGTAGCTTGGTTACTCTGTAACCACTTAACTAGAACTAATCGCCAGGTCACTTTTCTGAATGAAATCAGACTTCGCCCCACCGTGGGCCTGGCACAGTGCCCGCCCAGCGTGAGTTTTAAGCACATGCAGGGCATTCCTGCCCAATCAGGCATCCTCAGAGCATGCTGTGTTTGCACCCGGCACCTCTCCCCGCTGTGCTGTGCCAGGCGGGCACACCTTAGTGCTTCTCCGCAGAGCTTTGCTCAGACGGGCCCCAGGGCCTGTGTTCTGGGTGCTTGTGAGGCTGTGACATTTGGGTAAGGAAGAAGGTAATGTTTTTACATAGTAACACCCAGGCATGAGCAAAATTTAAAACCGGTTTTATATTGGAGGAAAAAATAGACATCATTGAAACAATGGAAAATAAAATAAAATATACCCAAATACAAATGGCATTTTAGTTCATGGTGAAGGCGACACTTAAAAGGAGGAAAAACACGAATTCACTGACAAACTGTTTGGGGAAGCTCAATACTTAGTGCATTCCCTCAGTTTGGTGCCTCAAAGATTTAAATAAAATTTATCGCCCTGATAGATGTGCTCAATGGTTAGAGCATCAGCCCACATACCAAAGGGCTACAGGTTTGATTCTCAGTCAAGGGCACGTACCTGAGTTGCAGGTTTGATCCCATCATATGCAGGAGGCAACTAATCAGTGTGTCTCTCTCACATCAATGTTCCTCTCTCTCCCCCTTTCTCCTTCTCTTTTACTCTCCTAAAATCAATGGATTAAAATAAATAAATAAATAAAATTATCAAAAGAATGAACAGATATCAAGGAGTTAAATATAATCTAAAGCATAAAGTTTCTAAAAGGTCTTGTGAATGAGGTAGAAAAAACTTTCCAAAGAAGAATAAAAAACTGGTAACTTTAGCCCGGCCAGCATGGCTCAGTGGTTGAGTGTTGGCCAGTGAACCACGATTCTTAGTCAGGGCACATGCCCAGGTTTCGGGCTTGATTCCCAGTGTGGGGCATGCAGGATGCAGCGAATCAGTGATTCTTATCATTGATGTTTCTATCTTGCTCCCTCTCCCTTCCTCTCTGAAATCAATAAAAATATATACTTTTTAAACAGAAATTTAAATGTAGTTTTTCTCTATAGAATAAAAGTTAAACAAAATCCAAAGACCAGTGTGAAGTGAAAAAGGTATTTACAACATGCACGGCAGCAGAGACTTTACTGCTTTAATTTATAAAGTGTTTATATGAGTATAAGCTAAAGAGAAAAAATGACAATCTGACATGAAAACAGGCAAAAGGTAAGAAATAGCGGTTTTCAAAGAAAAAGTTTCAGCCGTTAAGAAAAATGAGTAAATAGCAAAACTTACTGACAATTAGATAAATGCAAATCAACACAAAAACGAAATGCCTGTGAGACTCGCAAACGTCTAAGACTGACGACAGCCGGCGATGTGGGCGAGCCGATGGGCTCCCCTGGGCTGCACTGAAGCATCACCTGCTGGGCTCCTGGGGAGGAAAATGTGGCTCTCGGTGTCTACAGCACCACCTGGCTGGGTGGTTCAGTGGGTGGAGTGTCGTCCGTACACCAGAAGGTTGTGGGTCCGATTCCTGGTCAGGGCACATGCCTGTTTCTTTCTAAGTGGTGCAGGCTTCATGGAAAAGTCATTCATGCATTCATGTAACAAATGATTATTGAGTGCCAGCTGTATACCAGGCACTACAGAGCACTAGGAATATGGCAGTAAATAGACAATATCCTCACCTTCATGCAACTTACCCTGGACTGGGAGAGCCAGACCATAAGCAAATTACTTAACTGAATCCCCAATGTGCACAGAAGGGGCCACATGCTGACCTGACCAGCTCAAGGGAGGCCTTCTTGGCCGTCTTGCAAACTCAGACCTAAAGTCACCACAAAGGACAGTCTGAAATTAAACTTTAACTAAAGCAGTTATGGTGGGTAGTTACATCCTAGGCCAGTATCTTTACTGACAAGGTCAACCTTTACCTTAATTGAGCCTATGTGTCTTTTTGTATCTATGATAACATACCCTTTGAAATGTCTGGGTCAACTTCCCTTTTTCTGGAGCCCTTTTCTCGGCACAACCTAATGTGCCTGGCTGCCAAGACAGACCACAAATTCCTACATTGTTACCATGTTAATTGTTTTTGCACCCACCTATCATTTTACCTTTTATTCAATTCCAGGAGTTTCCCCACTTTGCTTTCTCCTGCCTCTCTAGTCTATCACCAATGGATTTCATGTAACCCACCTACGTCCCTCCCTTTGATTGCAATCCTATATAATAAAGGCTAATATGCAAATCAACCAAATGGTGGAATGACCAGAATGACCACAATGACCAGTCTCTATGACACGAACTGACCATCAGGGGGCAGACGCTCAACGCAGAAGCTGCCCCCTGGTGGTCAGTGCACTCCCACAAGGGGGAGTGCCGCTCAGCCAGAAGCCAGGCTCATGGTGCAGCAGGATGCCTCACTGCCAGGAAGCAGACCTAAGCTATCAGTAGGACATCCCCTGAGAGCTCCTGGACTTTAAGAGGGCACAGCCCTCCTCCCCCAAATGCATGAATGTCGTGCACCAGGCCTCTAGTGTATAAATACAGATGTACCGTGCCATTCTCCAGAGCATTATCTCAATTCACTGAGGTTCTGCTTCCCAGCAATTGTCCACAGTTTGGCTCAAATAAACCCACAAAAATTCTTTACAGGTTTGAATGGTTTTATGTTAACACCAATATGTCAGATGGTACAAAATAAAGTGAGGAAGGGGATAAGAAGTGCCTTGAGAAAAAAGTTGCAATTTTTGTTGTTGTTAATCGTCACCTGAGGACATTTTTACCATTGATTTTTAGATAGAGTGGAAGGGAGGGCAGAGACAAGAGAGACAGAAACCTCTCGCATGGATTGGTTGCCCCCTGGGGCCAGGGATCAAGCCTGCAATCCCAGTACGTGCCCCTCACCAGAATGGAGCCCCAACCCGTCAGTCTGCAAACTGATGCTCCAACCACTGAGCCAAACTGGCTAGAGCAAAAGTTGCAATTTTTAATGGAGAGGCTAGAAAAGCCTCTGTTCCCAACATTTCTATACTAAACACACCCTGCTTTTGTAATTTACAAGAAGGTTCCGAGTTGTTCAGTCCCTTTCTGTGGTCAGAGCAAATGGGAAGGAGGGGCCGAATTGTGCTCCTGGTCCTTCCATCTCTCCTCCTCCCACCTCTGGACGCTTTTTGTCTGTAGAACAGACGCCACAGCCGGCATTTATTTATTTCTGGAGTCCTGGCGGCAGGGCAGGCCAAGTCCACGGGGCCGGCAGGTTCTGTTTCTGATGAGAGCTGCTTCCTCGCACAGAGGACAGTCTTGGCCACCGGAGCTCTCTGGGGTCTCATATGAGGGCGCTTATCCCATTCATGGGGCTCCACCCTTATGACTAATCCGGTCCCAAAGGCCCCGCCTCTCAATGCCAGCACAGTGGGAATTGGGTTTCACAGTATGAAGGGGGACGGGAGATGCAGCACACATCCAGGCAGTAACATGCCCCTCCATAAGCTAGAAACACTTTCCTGCTTCCTTCCCCTCGCCGTTCAAACAAGCCCTTTATCTGTAACAGCTAGAAACCCTAAAATACCAAACCTCCCGAGCCTAAGAAGTGGGGTGAGAATCCTCGCAAGCTGCTCAAACAGCAACAGCAAACCGTGTCGGCGCCCTGCAGGACTGGCTGCGTGGTTCTGCGGCCCAGCGAAAGGACCCCACATCCAGCCTAGAGGGGGCGGCCTCTGCACCCTGTTGTGGGGTCAAACCCCAGAGTCAAAAATAAGACCACTGGAGTCTGCACTCATGACCACACGGTTCCAGATGTAGGCAGTCCTTTTAAAGGTCTAAACCACAAAAATTTTCCTTTGTCTAAATGCTGGGAACAGCCTGCAGGGTCGTTCCCAGCCACATCCTGCTGCACATAGGAATGTGGACCTATCTTACAAAAGCGGATACTGTGTTTCCCCGAAAATAAGACATCCTCCGAAACTAAGACCTACTTACAGGTTTCCTTCTGAGTGATATATAAGGCATCCCCCCGAAAATAAGCCCCCCCCCCAGGCTAAACATGAGATTTGGTCCACTGATTCTGAAAGAATGGAGTCACAAGAAATTCACCAGGAAATTCAGGAATTGGATTGTTATGATGATGTTCCAGAAGATGATGACATGATTGTCATTGAATAAATGAGTAAATTCTTGATACTGTAGGATTCAGTTTGTCTGGTTTGTGTTGACAACTACCGTACTACCGTATCGTATACAGGTAATAAATTTCCTTTATTTTCATTTAACAATAAATGTGTATCGTATTCTTCTTCATGGAAAAACAAGACATTCCCTGAAAATAAGACCTAGCGCATCTTTGGGAGCAAAAATTAATATAAGACACTGTCTTATTTTCAGGGAAACAGGGTAGTACAGAAGCAGAACGGAGCAAAGGTAATCTCTAAAGGTTATCTGTAGTTTCTACTCCTGGAGCTACTGAGTCAATGGGAATCAGTCTCCTGTGGTTCCCATCCAGAGGCTCAGGAAAGTTACCTTTGTGAGTTTCCAGGTCTCAGTCTGGAAGCTGAGGTAACTATCCTATTGTTTAAATAAGTGTGTGCAGAAGCCAGGATAGCAGGGTTAAAGTTCAAACAGCAGTTTTTATCTAAGTATGATTGCTACCATACTTCACACTCCCCAACGGGCCAGACCCTGGACTGGAGGCGAAGTGCGGCTCCAGCTCGCGCTGGGGTCTGCAGCCCCGGGGGCGGGGCCACCCTGGACCCGGAAACAGAACTGCGAGGGCGGGCCCCACGCCGGCAGACGGGGCACCGGGCGGGCGCGGCCACCACGCGCAGGGCTGAGCTCGGGCTCTCAGCGAGGGGCTAACAGGTACTCTGCTAGTTAGGGGAACGCGCAGACCGAGCACACCTAGTCCCTGCCTTCGGCGAGGGCGGCCGCCCAGGCACCGAGCGCCCACCACACCCTTCGTCTCCCCGCCGCAGCGCTCTGACTCCGGCGCATGCGCCGTACAAGCTTGCGCCTCACCCGCCACTAAGTGCCTACGGTGGCTGTGCTGGGGACAAATTACCCAAGTGCGACTGTTCTGCAAACCCGATCCAGAAACCATGAGCTGGTGGGGTCACTTTAAGAAGGCGGAAGGGACTAAATAAAGTTGGGAGTGGAAGGGCAACCGTGAGGAGGAAATTTCCGTCTCGGCTCACAACCAGGAGCCTGGAGCGGGAATAGAGGCGCTGGGAGCAGGACTTGGGGGCGTGGTCTGCGCTTCCGGAGGCGGGGCCTATGGTGGGGCGGGCCCTTCTGGAGCCACACCACGCCCTGCCCACGGCCTGGTCACTGCACCCACCCTGCGCTTGGCAGCCGCGGTCCGCACCAGCCCCTCGGAGGTGATCCAGGTGAGTGCACGCACCTGCGGGCGGCGGGGCGCGCCGGCCCCTGGGGGGCACTTCAGCTCTGCGCCGGGCACCACCCATTATCTCTGCCAACCCGCGCCGAAAGACTCGCTCTCTTTCCCCCTTGCTGTCTGCAGCTTTCTTTCCACCTCTCCATCCCCTTCGCCCTCCACCTGCCCTGCGTCCTCCCCAGGATGGAGCGGTTTGCAGCGTCTCAGCTGGCCCCTGCCGCGCCTTCTGCAACTCAGAGAGATCCTCAAGGTCAACCCTTCCCAGTCCCTATCTTCCCTCTCCTCCAGTCCCGACTGTGCGCCCGACCTTGCCGGCGACAGCTCTGGTGTGGAGCATAGGCGTGCGGGCCCTGCGGGCAGCGGGCAGGGCAGGCCCACCGGTAACTCTGGGTTTTCAACGACCACGGGGCGCTGCGCCCGCTGCAGCGGCGGCTGTGGCTGTGCTGCTGGGGACCTTCCCGGAGCCCCCGGGGAATCGTGTTTGTTTTCCTCCTGCCCCACAGAAACGTGTGTCGGTTTGCATTGGAGCCGTTAAGAAGGGCATTGCCTACCTCTGCCCGGGCGGAATCTCGCTTTAAGGTTCTGCCTGGGATTTCCGACCGCCTCCCTCTGCGCGGTGTCGCTGCGGGGAGCCGGGAGCCTGGGGCGGTGGAAGGCGCGGAGGACTCCATGGTGAGTCATCGGGAGTTGTGGCTTCTGCCGATACTTCCCTCCGGAGGCATGAGGTGACCGGCTAGGGGACAAGTGTGGGAAGGGAGGCCAAGGGAGAGAAGAGTCAAGAGGGTGGGGCTGGGCCTTCATTCCCAAACTGGAGGACGGGATTCCCGGTGAAGCCCACTGGCTGCTCTGCAGATGTGCCGGGGCCTGGGTGTGATCAGTGGCGGAGAGCCGGCGTTTAGCTTCCTCTGGAGCCCGCAGTGCTGGGAGGGACCCGAGGGTACTGGTCAGAGTTATAGGCTATGTTTTACTTGGTTCAGTGTAGTTCACTAGTATCTGAGTAGAGGGATCAAGAATGTTTGTCCTCCTAGGAGTTCAGTGTAACGAAGTTAAATACAACTAACATATAAATCCAAATAAATGTTTTTCACCCCTGGGAAGAAGTTCTGTTTAGCTTCCTCCTGACACAATGTTACCAAAATAGAAACCTCTGTCAAGCATCATTTTCACCCCTGAACCCGTAGCTATATATAAAACAGATGCACTGGTGGAGATACGGCCAGTCACAGAGGCTGCACTCACAAAGCGCAAAAGGACAGTCTCCCCATCCCCCACACTCCCGCACCCCGTTTAGAAGTCCTCCTGCTGGCCTAGCTCCCCGAGGAGACAGGCCTGACAGGAGCCTTTTCATTGGAGGACAGCACATAGACTGAGCAGCCGCGGGAGAAGAGCCTTCCCCGTTATCCGGAGAAATGCTGAAAAGCCCTTGGACCCATTTGGAATGAAATGGATGGTGAGTCCATCTGTCCAAAAGTAATTTAGTTAGTGCCTACTGCACAGCTAGCTGCATTTAAATAGGCTGATCCCTATATTTGCATTTAAATATTCTGAATCCATATTCAGAACACTATTTTCACCACATATGACCAGGAACCATTTTTTTTTTAATATATTTTTATTGATTTCAGAGATGAACCATTTAAAAAAAATATATTTTTGTTGATTTCAGAGAGGAAGAGAGAGAGCTAGAAACATCGATGATGAGAGAGAATCGTTGATCGGCTGCCTCCTGCACACCCCCTACTGGGGATTGAGCCCGTAACCCTGGCATGTGCCCTTGACCAGAATCTCAGGACCCTTCAGTCCGCAGGCTGATGCTCTATCCATTGAGCCAAACTGGCTAGGGCTCATTTCACATTTTTTTAAAAGCAATATTTGTTTAAAAGAATATGTTGCTTCAGTTTTTGCAATGGATTCATTAATACTCCTTATGAGTATACCATCCTGAAAAAGAAGAATTTAGCAGTTATCAGGTAGGTGGCTGCTATGTAAAATGGAATTGCTGAGTTTGCTGCACTGTCTCTTACAGTGTCTACCTAACTCTCTCTGTGGAAAGCAATGAGGACAGGACAGTTGGACTGCCTTCCCAGTATACTTGCAAATCCCGGAAGGATGTCAGCATTTGGAATTGCACAGCCCCCTCTGAGCTCTTTCCAGAGTTGACCTCTTTACTAACTGGAACTTGGGTCCTAATGTTTTGGTGCCTTAGTACACTTTTTAAAAATCAGTGATATTTTACTTCTCCAGCCTAAGAAGTGTGAGTGATTGGTACAGACAGGCATGGAGAGTTAGTCCCTGTCCTGGGCTGGTGCCAGCAAGCCTGGGGGTTCCTTCGTCAGAATGGCTGGTACCCCAGAGGGGACTCTGCAGAGTTAACTGCTGTCGGCCCATGTTTCTTGTGATGGAAAATCCAAGTGGTGTCATGTGACTCATTCAAAAATTTTTTTTCCTCTTCTGGAAATCAGGGTTTTGTTTTCCTCTGACCCTGTGTAATGCCAGTTAAGGGACAGGTTACATGGGAAATCATGTTATAAAAACAAGGTGCCAGTGCTTACAGCTCTTTTTTGAATCTGTCCAACAGGTCTTCTGGCTTTTACTGGAAGGCCCTAAAAAATAAAAATAAAAACAAAGTTCCAGTTTCTGGGCTGCCTTGCCCCTTGCGAACCTGAATGCCTGAATGGCCAGGGACGTTTTTCCGTTCTGTAATCTCCTCGTTTGCCGAGCTGTAGTGCTAGCATGCTTTTTTTTTTTCCTTTTTTTTTTTTTTTTTTTTTTTTAAGTTCCTTTTCTAAGGTTTTTCTTTCTTCCAATTAGAAATATCTCAGGCTTTAATCAGTCACAGATTTAGAGTTAATTATTAGCTTTCTATTCTTGCCAATAAGGAGAGAGTCTGAGGAAGTGGACAAGTTTCAAAAGAGGCCAGAGGTGGTCAAAGGTGGCTCCAGCCTCCCTGAGAAGCAGGATAGCCGGGGCTGAGAGCATAGACCCTGGAACCTCGCTGCCTGGCTGTGTGAAGCCAGGCAGTCCCTGTGACAGCTGTGTGACCCTGGGCAGATGACTTAACCTCTCTGATGCTGTTTCCTCTTCTGCAAAAATGAAAGTTATAGTATATCTAGAACGCTCTGCGGGGTTTAATGGGTTAATAGTGGAGAACTCCTTAGGACAGTGCTGACGCGCAGAAATGATGCATGTTCCAGTAATAAGCAGTATGGATAACAATTTATTTCTCCAACCACTTTTTCTCCATCACTCCTCCAGACACACTGGCCTTTCTCTTTCTCCCACAAATATAGCCACCTCCCTGCCCGTATGCTAGCTGTGTTCTCTCCCACATCACACTTTCTGTCCCACAGCCATCATTCCACCGTCCCCCCGTTTCACAGTCCTCCGTGCTCTGTCCCTCCTTCACTGTGCTTTGCCTTCTCCCTCTGGGTCACCACTGTGGCCGTGTCCTCCCGTGGACAGGCCGCTTAGTGGGGCCAGGCAGGGAGGAGCCCTGCTGACAGGAGAAGGTGGAGGTGGGCACCAGGCAGGCACTCCTCGCAGGGAAATGGCAGAGACTTTAACCAATAAGCAGTTGTTAGATTTTCCCTTCTTCTGTGTCCTTGGCTTCCCCGGCCCTCTCCCTGCCTCTGAGGGCACTGCCTTCGGGCCATGGAGTGAGCCCTGCAGCCCGGCCCCGGGAGCCATCCCCGGGGCAGCCGAGATCCAGGTGTTCCGGTGTGACCGGGCCCCTAGGTGAGGGGTCACGAGTCAGGGACTCTCACCCATGGAGCCTTTTGTGTCAAGAATCTGTCGGGCCGAGACCGGTTTGGCTCAATGGATAGAGCGTCGGCTTGGGGACTGAAAGGTCCCGGGTTCGATTCCGGTGAAGGGCATGTACCTTGGTTGCGGGCATATCCCCAGTAGGGGGTGTGCAAGAGGCAGCTGGTCTATGACTCTCTCTCTCATCGATGTTTCTAACTCTCTATCTCTCTCCCTTCCTCTCTGTACAAAATCAATAAAATATATTAAAAAAAAAAAAAAAAAAAAAAAAGAATCTGTCGGAAAAGGGTCCTCACACTGGCAAAGGGACCTGGGATCTGTCCCGTCTCATTACAAACCTGCTATTCTTAGATTCCTGAAGCTCAATTAGCAGCTTTCCCAGGGGGTTCGGTTCCATTCGGCTCCTGTGCGCCTTTCATATCACCTCCCGAGAGAAGACGGCAGCTAGAACGGCTGCTCTGAACACTCGGTGCGGACGCACCGACTGGGACCCGCGGACTGGCGCATCTTGGGGCATTGCCTACCTCTGCCCGGGCGGAATCTCGCTTTACGGTTCTGCCTGGGATTTCAGACCACTTCCCTCTGTGCGGTCGCTGCGGGGAGCCCGGGGCTGTGTGCAGGGCGTGGACGGCACTGAGGACTCCATGGTGAGTCATCCGGGAGTTGTGGCTTCTGCTGATACTTCCCTCCGGAGGCATGAGGTGGCTAGGGAACAAGTGTGGGAAAAGAGCCAAGGGACCCCTAGTGCAGGAATGAACTCAGCTCTCCAAAGCCCTGGGATTAAAACATGTGACGCTTGAATATATATATATGGCCAAGTGGTGGCTATCTATACTGATAATAGGGTAATAGATTAAGTAGAACAGACAGACGACTGACCTTCCGGACATCATTCTGGACGAAGGTTCGGTGGCAGATCAGGCAGGCAGGCAGGCAGGCAGGCAGGCAAGTGGTTAGGGGAGATCAGATGGGCAGGTGAGCAGTTAGGGGTGATCAGATAGGCAGGCAGAGGTGGTTAGGGGCAATCAGGCAGGCAGGCAAGCAATTAGGGGTGATCAGGCAGACAGGTGAGTGGTTAGGAGTGATCAGGCAGGCAGGCAGAGGCGGTTCAAGGCAATCAGGCAAGCCGGCAAGCAGTTAGGGGTGATCAGGCAGACAAGCGAGCAGTGAGGGGTGATGAGGCAGGCAGGTGAGCAGTTAGGGGTGACCAGGCAGGCAGGCAGAGTTGTTAGGGGTGATGAGGCAGAAAGGCAGGCAAGCAATTAGGAGCCAGCAGTCCCAGATTGTGAAAGGGGTGTCCAACTGCCAGTTTAGGCCTGATCCCGAAGGATTGGGGATCCCTGCAAGATCGGACCTAAACTGGCAGTTGGACATTCCCTGAGGGGTCCCAGATTGCAAGGGGTCGCAGAGGCCAGGCTAACCTTCCTCCCCCTGCCCCGCATGAATTTTGTACCAGACCTCAAATATGTATGTGTATGTGTATGTGTGTGTGTGTGTGTGTGTGTGTGTGTGTGTGTGTGTATGGCTAATATGCAAAGCATCCCCTCGGGAGTTCAACCGGGAGACCGGAAGTTTGATAACTTGCTATGACGTGCACTGACCACAGGAGGTGGCGCAGAACGAAGGAAGGCCCCAGCCAACAACCTGAAGGCCCCCATCAGCCCTGATCACTGGCCAGGCCTAGGGACGGTACCCGTGCATGAATTTCGTGCACTGGGCTTCTAGTTTAACTATAAAGCTGAATATATTTGGACTATGGCACCATTATCTCTAAAAAGGGCAGATCTTCCGTCCTTCTGATGAGGAATTGAAGAATCGGGTGCTGGGACAGCCCCGCTTTGTGCCTATCCCGCTGGCCTGGCCTCACGTGGGTTGGTAATCAGAGAAATTATGACTCTTCAACCAGCGCTCATTTTCACCCCTCGGAGAACCGTCTGTGCAGACCCGCGCGGCCGTGGTGAAGAAGTGTGCATCCTCACTCGGTGGTTATTCCTTCTCTTCCATGTCCGCTGGCTCTTTCTCAAGCCTGGCTGTCGCTGGAAACGGTGGCAAGCACACCGGTGCCATGGTGTGTGTGACGCAGAAGTGACAGCCCCGGCGTCTGCAGGGGTAGCAGGGCCGCAGAAATGGGGAACTGCCTTTCCCCTCTCTCTTCAAGGAAATGGAATTGCTCTCCGATGCTTTCCTCCCAGCTCCCCGGGCTCTCCCCCGAGCTGTGCTGCCGGGGCTGGCCGAGGCCTGTGCCTGTGCACACCCACCGGAGGCAGAGCTGAGGCTGGGCGGCCGCCCGGGTGCTTCCGGCTGGCGAGGTGAGCCCAGCACAGCGTGCAGCATCCTCACGGCGTCTCAGGAATGGTGTCTGCGCTGTGTGGGAGAGAAGGAGCCTGTGGGAGGAAGGCTGGCTCACAGCGCAGGCAGCCAGGTCAGGGTGCTCGCCATTTGCTGGGGAAAGGCTCCCGGGAGCCTGAGTGCCGTGTGGTCTCCCCACTCCTGGTGCATAAAGAGGGCACCAGTGACAGACCGCAGGCTGATCTGAGGACACTCTTACACGGGGACTTACACTGTCCACGCTGCCTCGTGTCTGTCTGTCTGAGGGCAGAGGGAGCTGAAAGGGGGACCCTCTCTCCCTTGAAACATCTGATTGACTTACTTCAGTAAACGATACGTTGTGACCCCCACGGCACAGAAGTCATCGATTATTCCAGCCAAGTGCCAAGTGCCGGGTCCAGAAAGCCACCTCTGCTCCATGTGGTGGTGGCTGCCCCGGGAACAGCGGGCAGTGGCCTTCAGTCCCTGCACAGGAGGGCCGAGCCCCGGGTATCGGCTGCCGCCTGTGGAGCTGAAGGAACCCTGGCCCAGTGAGATAAGACAAGTGGGGGCAGGACAGAACACAGGGCAGGGCTAGTCAGGCTTCCGGGAAAATGTCAGCACAGACCCTGGAGGCAGGACCTGAGCCAGGTGTGGACTGTGTGGGCTCACCCAGGCCCTGGGCCCTGGAGCCGAGGGATCTGCAAGGCTGAGAGCAGCTCCCCCCCACCACCACCACCACCGGCTGGGCTGGGTGTGACCACGCCCGGTGAGGCTTTGCAGTGCCGCCTGGCAGCTTTCTGAACAGCCACTGCGTATTCTCACCGCTGCACAGAGGAGATGCTGTCCCAACCCCCAGACCTGGCCCATAGGCCTCCAGGCCGGGGTCACCGGGCACCCCTGTGCCCCTCCCTCCCTGGAAGCCCGCCTCGGCCGGCTTTCCTGCTGCCCCCCCACTCCTCCCCCGTGCCTCCCCCTGCACCCACCCTCTCCCCACCCCCCTTACCCCTGTACCCACCCCCCACTGCTCCCAAGTACTCTTCCCAGTTTCCTCCCCGACCTGGTATATCCTCAAAAGTCATGTGTGGCTAGTGATAACACCTCCATAAACAGATCAGAAAGTTACAGACCAGGTGCTGCTGTTTTCAAAACGACAGAATAATCAGGTTTCTTACCAAAGTTGCCACTGGGCGCTTATGGAACACCTGCCGCTGACGCCTGCTTAATGAGGGAGGGGCCTCCTTCTGCCGCTAATCCAACGACCGACACCCTGGGAGGGAAGAAGCCCGGGCAGCGGGTGGAGAGGAGAGCTCTGTCTGTCTTCGCGGAGTTCATGGTCCTGGCACAGGCTCCCTGCCTGGCTCTGTGCCCTGGCTGCCCTGTAGGAGCCAGTGTCCCTCCGGCACTGCTTAGTGGAGGGGACCCCCTCATCAATCCCCGACTGGGGAAGGAGTGATCCAGCTCCTGAGTAAGGGCCCGCGCCGTTCCCCCCACACACACACACACACTCACTCACACACACATATACACACACACACTCATACACATACACACACACACATACACACACACATACACACACACATACACATACATACACACTCACACACACACACACACATACATACACACACTCACACACACATGCACACACTCACACACATATGCATACACACACACTCACGCACACACTCACACACACATACATACACACACTCACACACACATACACACATACATACACACACTCACACACATACATACATACACACTCACACACATACACACATACACACACTCACGCACACACTCACACATACATACACACACTCACACACACATACATACACACTCTCACACACATGCATGCATACACGTACACACACTCACACACATACATACATACACACACATACACTCACACACATACATACACACACACACACACACACACACAGCCTGTGTGGTAGCGCCAAGCAGGACACAGGTGAGCTCAGGCCCCAGGCCTGCCCTCGCCAGCTGTGGGCCCTGGGCAGCTTACGAACTCCTCTTCCTCCGTTCCTCGTCTGCACGTGGGACGATGACCGTGCTCCCACGCAGGGCCGCTGAGGGGGGCGGGTTAGTGCACATAAACTGTCACGTGCCTGGCGCGCGAGAGGCCCGTCGGCCGGCGGAGGTGGTGCTGTCCCCGCGCTGCCGGTCCTGCCCCTGGATGAGAATTCGCCCACGCAGTCGGAGGGCCCGTGATCCTTACTGGCCCTTCCGTCGAAGTCATGGCGCCGATGTTCAGAAGGTCAGCTACCCCTCCCCTAGCTCAGTGGATAGAGCATCGGCCTGCGGACTGAAGGGTCCTGGGTTCGATTCCAGTCAAGGGCACATGCCCAGGCTGTGGGTTCAATCCCCAGTGAGCAGCATGCAGGAGGCAGCCGATCAATGATTCCCTCTCATCATTGATGTTTCTATCGCTCTCTCGCTTCCTCTCTCAGATCAATAAAAATCGATATTTAAAAAAGAGAATGTCAGGTGCCCCTGATCCGTGGTCTGAGAGTGGCTGACTCGGGTCCTCCCGGAGCATCACCTTCGAAGGTGAAAAGCCTCTGCTCTGACTGGATGAGGGGGACCTGGCCCGGTGAGTGACCGTGACCATGACCATGGGGAGAGCTGGGAACGAGCGGCCGTGGCCGCTCGGGCTGAGGAGGCGTCCGGCAGGTCCACGCCCGCGTCCCGGAGCTGACAGGAACCAGGCTGCGGTGGGCACTGTAAGTGTGCGGGGCCCTGGGCGCTGGACGGAGCTCGCTCTGCAAACCGCCTCTGGCTCCGCGGCCCCTGGAGCTCGGGTGCTGCAGGGTGACTGCGGCGGGACCATGTGGGTTGGAATTGGCCAATATCAGCACCTCCGGGAACATTCCTAAACGTGGTCCCGACTCATCCCAGCCTCGCCGAGGCGCGTGTTACAAAGGCAGACTCCAGGCCCCCGGACCCACCGGGACCCACGGGGACCCTCTGGCCAGAAACTCCAGGGCAGGGCAGGGCAGGGCGTGTTGCAGCGAGCCCTGCAGGTGAACTGTGGCCTAGAACAGAGACCAGCAGCCTCCACTGAGGGTCTGTCGACGTGCCAGTTACTATAAAACATACATGGGAGGCCCGCCTGTCCTAGGAGGGCACGCGCATTGGAGCTGTGGGCCGGAGCCTTGGTCAGTGTCCACGTGCCCGGTACCTGGCTCCTGGCCAGCGTGAGCAGGTGTGCGGACACACACCGGCAGAGGCTTCCGGGGGAGGGGCAGGACAGGCGTGGGCCCCGTTGGCAGGACTGGCCATGAGCCAACTTAGGGGGCAGGACCGCCTCCCACCTCCCACCTTCCTCCCAACCCCTGCGGCTGCTATCAGGGCTCCCATCGCCAAAACCAAGAGCACTCAGTCGGCTCCCAGGGCCACTTCCCCCCATCAGAACGGTGTCTGCCCTGCCGCCAGAGTCCGCGCTGTTCTGGCCCTTCCTGCCTCGAGAGCTCGCCAGGTGCACGAGAGTCAGAGACGGCTCACGTCGCTGGTCACCGTCCCTTAGGGGCGTGGTGCTTCCTCACCGACCTCCCAGCTTCTCCTCCTCGGCGCCTCTCCTCCGAGCCCCTTGAAGGAGAAGCAGGAAGAGCTGCCTGTAAGGTCCCTCTCGTAATCTGGACCGTCCCCTCTAACCTCATCCACGATTCCCACCATTTGCCACACCGGCCACCCCTCTGACCTTGACCGTGCCAGCTGTGCCTCAGGGCCTTTGCACTTGCTGTTCTTTTCCCAGGATGTTGTGTGGCAGAGGCCCGCGGCAGCCTGAGAGAGTAGCCAGGCCCTGCCCTCCACGGCGGAGGCCACTCTCCGCTGAATTTTGTTTGCGTGAATGGCGGTGCCTTGCAGGCAGGGACCCCATCTTGCTCACACTGTACCCCCACACCTAACAGTGGCTGGCATACAGTAAGTGCTCTGTATGTTGTGGTTGGATAAAGGAATTCCATGCTCTTAGACTCAGTACACTATCCATGGCAGGAAACAAACTCCCCTTTGGAATCTAAATAGCCTGGAGCAGGAGGGCGGGACTGAGCCAGATGCCTGGGCACGGTGGCTCCCTCAGGCCCAGAGCCCAGCGGATCTGCAGGGCTGAGACAGCCTCCCAGGGCTGTGTGTGAGTGTGCCAGGGCTGTGTGTGAGCATGCCAGGGCTGTGTGTGAGTGTGCCAGGGCTGAGTGTGAGCATGCCAGGGCTGTGTGTGAGTGTACCAGGGCTGAGTGTGTGAGCGTGCCAGCCTCGGGCTTTGCAGTGCCACCTGGTAGCTTTCTGAAAAGCCGGCCGCACAGAAGAGGTG
This sequence comes from Pipistrellus kuhlii, assembly GCF_014108245.1. NCBI lineage: Eukaryota > Metazoa > Chordata > Mammalia > Chiroptera > Vespertilionidae > Pipistrellus > Pipistrellus kuhlii. Next base: position 744,773 of record NW_023425493.1, read on the forward strand.
GGTTCCACGTGCTCATCCACGGCCCCGGCGTCTCCGAGCCGCGTGAGCCCAGCGCAGCTCCCTGCTCCCTCCCCGCCCCCCACAGCGTGCCCAGGAGACCAGTCATGAGCCATGCCAAGTCGGTCAGGAGTGGAAACACTTCCCCAGGGGTCTCTTCTCTCAAATCAGTGACAGGATGTGTCTAATTAAAAAGCAAACACTGGATGGAATGACCCAAGTTCCTTTAAACCTTCAACTTAACCTTCTCTGGCTGAACCGCTTTGCCTCCTCTGCCGTCTGCCAGGAGGCAGCTGGAGGCCCTGGCCTCTGTGAATACCATTCCTGCCCTGCCCCGCCCACTCATGTCGTTCTGTGAAGTGTTTTGTACCCAGTTTCTGATCACGGCTGTGAAGGGGGAAATCTGGAACTAGGTATCTGCTTACTGATGTGCCTGCTTCCCTCTGGCACCCGGGACCTAGGCTTCCCTCACAGCCCCAGCTTCCTCTGGAAGGATTAGCATATTACACTTTTAATATCGTACTAGAGGCCCAGTGCATGAAATTCATGCATGGGGGCAAGGGGTCTCTCAGCTGGACCTGCACCCTGTCCAGTCCGGGACCCCTGGCTCCTAACTGCTCACCTGATTACTCCTAACCACCTCTGCCTGCCAGCCTGATCACCCCCTAACTGCCCCCTTACTGGCCTGATTACCCCAAACTGCCCTCCCTGCCAGCCTGATCACCCCCAACTGCCCTCCCCTGCCAGCCTGACCACCCCTAACTGCTCTCCCCTGCCGCCTGATTGGCCCTAACCACCTCTGCCTCGGCCCCTGCCACCATGGCTTCATCCAGAAGATAACTGGTCTAATTAGCATATTACCCTTTTATTAGTATAGAGATCAGGGCAAAGACAGTCAACAGAACATCAGCGTGTGTAACATAACTCGATGTACAGCACTTATTGAGCGCTTGCTAAGTGTCGAGCATCTGGGCTGGGGTTACAAGCTGCGCCTCCTGCACTTCACCTCACAACCACAGCGGTGGGTAGGTACAGTATGGCTCCATTTGTAGGTGGGGAAGCTGGCTGCTGAAATATGCTAATTTTCCCAGGACACAGAGGAAGTGTGAGAGCCAGGCTCTGACTCCGACACTCAGCCCAGCAGCGTCCTCACTACAGAGCCCCCCATGACCACCCAGAAAGGGCGGGGTGGGGGGTCAGGACTGGTGCCACAGGTCCAACCTGCTCCTCTCTCTTCGTCACCCATCCCTGTCAGGCCATTCTTACGATAGTTATTTTTTAATCCTCCCTTGAGGATATTTTTCTATTGATTTTTAGGGAGAGTAGAAGGGAGAGGGAAAGACATCAATGTGAGAGAGACACATTGGTTGGTTGCCTCCTGCAAGTGCCCCAAACAGGGCCTGGGCAAGGGAGGAGCCTGCAACCGACATCCGTGCTCTTAACCGGAATCCAACCTGAGATCCTTCATTCTGCAGGCTGACGCTCTATCCACTAAGCCACACCGGTTAGGCCCATTTTATTTATATATATTCTTCAGATTATTACAAATATTCCTCTTTTTTTCCCCCTACATTGCTCCCCTCCACCAGGTTCCCACCCCACCCTCTGCCCTTTCCCCACCCCCCATTGTCCTCTTCCATAGGTGCACAGTTTATGTTCAGTCTCTTCCCTCACCCCCTACTCTCCTTTTCCCCTAGAATTGTCAGTCCACTCCCCTTCCATACCTCTGATTCTATTATATTCACCAGTTAATATTGTTCATCAGATTTTTTAATTTTCTTAATTTTTAGTTTCACTTGTTGATAGTTACGTATTTGTTGTTCATAATTTTTATCTTTATCTTCTTCCTCTTCCTAAAGAACCCCCTTCAGCAATTCATATAATTCTGGTTTGGGGGTGATGAACTCCTTTTGCTTTCTTTTTTATTAGTGAAGCTCTTTATCTGGCCTTCGATTCTGAGTGATAGCTTCGCTGGGTAGAGTATTTTTGGCTGTAGGTTCTTGCTATTCATCACCTTGACAATTGTATGGGTGCTCCTTTATAGGTAACTACCTGCTTTTCTCTTGCTGCTTTTAATATTTTCTCTTTGTCTTTTGCTCTTGGAATTTTAATAATGGTGTGTCTTGGTGTGGTCCTCTTTGGATTCCTTTTGTTTGGGGTTCTGTGCGCTTCCTGGACTTATAAGTCTAATTCTTTCACCAGGTGGGGAAGTTTTCTGTCACTATTTCTTTCAGTATGCTTTTGGTATCTTGCTCTCTCTTCTTCTGGGACCCCCATAATTCTGATGTTGGTTCGCTTGAAATTGTCCCAGAGGTTTCTTACACTATCTTCAACTTTCTGGATTCCTTGTCTTCTTGCTTCTGTGGAGGAGTGTCCTCTGGCTCTTTGTGTTCCAAATCTTTGACTTGATTCTTGCAATCTTCCAGTCTGTTTTTAGGACTCTATAATATTTTTTATTTCAGACAATGTATTCTTTATTTGATCCCTTTTCATATCCTTATAGGTCTCATTTATTTTATCGGCCTTTTCTAGGAAATTCTTGAAAAACCTTGTAACTGTAGTTTTGAACTCAGTGTCCATTCTTTTACTATCCTCCATATCCTTCCTTTGTGTCCTGCCTCTTCTCTGCATTTTAGCTTCTTCCCTGATTTGATGGAATAGTTTTGTGTGCTAAGTGTTCTGGTAGAGCCCAGTAGCCAGCCTTCCTAGTTACCTGAGGTGGACAGTTTTGGTGTAGCCCTTTGTGGGCTATGTGTGCAGTCTTGTTGTTAAGCCTTGCTTATTGTTGGTATCACTGGGAAGCGTTGATCTCCAAGCCAATTGGCTGTGAGGATCAGCAGTGTCTCAGCTAGGAGGGCTTCTGTGCTCCGCTTGGATGGGGCGGAGTCTCGGGGTGGCACAGACAAGCTTTGGTTCCCCATCAGTCCCACCGTAGGGAAGTCCTATTTACAGCGAGACCCACAAGATTGGTTGCAGGCGCTCGCACCACTTAAGTAAAGGCTGTTCTCGAGTTTTGTCTGCTCCCTGACAGCCAGTTTTTTCCGGCTCAGAGTTGTCTCTCAGTGCAGTTGGTAGTTTTTTTTCTCCTGAACGAGAAAGCCAGCCTCCTGGAGGGCTTCTGTGTTCCGCTTGGATGGGGCGGAGTCTTGGGGTGGTGCAGACAAGCTTTGGTTTCCCATCAGTCCCTCCCTACGAGGATCCTGTTCCTGAGTCCCGCAGTAATGGCTGCAGGCTTCACGCACCTCTGAGAGAGCCTTGCCCACTGCCTGACAGTCCGGCCTCTCCCTGACTGGGGCTGTCTACCTGAGCAACAGGGTGTCTCTGTTTTCCTCCAAAACAAAGCCAGCCGCACGTTAGCTGTCTGCCCTCTCCACATGCCTGGAGTAAGCCAGCAGCGAGCTTGGCGGCCGCCTCTTCCACGTGCACAGTTCTCCGCACCTTCACAGTTCCTGAGGCTCAGCGTCCCTTCTCTCCCCTTCCCAGATGGTAGAGCCTCCACTCAGCCAGCTGTCTGGTGTTTCAGGGCAATGTTTCCTCTGTTTTCCAGTTGAAAATTTAAAATTGTTGTGGTAGGCTGCAATTAGGTGTCTACCCTATGCCGCCATCTTGGTTTCTCCTCAGGGCCATTTTTAATGGTTGTCCAGCAGTGTGTTTTATGGGTGTGTTATCCACTTAGTCCTTTTGTCTTGGATATCTGTACCAGGTCTGGGTTTGCAATTACAAGTAGAAATGAGGTGGTTTCTTTGAACCAAACTGATTCCCGTGGGATGAATGAGTAAGAATAATGCAGAAGTATTGCCAGCCTATCTCAGGCTGTTCCGGTAACCACACCTTGCCCCTCTTCCCCCCATCCCTCCATGACACACAGACCAGATACAGGGCAGCACAAAGTAGGGTTACAGTTGTGAGTTCGAGAAACATTGTTTATTCTTGTATTATTATTCATTAATTATTTTATCATTTTCCATACTAATAGCTATAAGCCTGCTTTTGACTCACCCTGTATGTACCTAAATGCACTCTTATTTATACAGATCGCAAATTTTAATACATAACCGTAAACACTGTAAGATGATTAACAAACAAGCAAGTTGCAGTGTTCCTTGCCGCCATGAAGCTGAGCTGGCTGTGTGTCCAGCCCCCGGAGAAGGCAGAGTCTGGGCGGAGTTCCCGCCCGGCCTTATCATGCTGAGTGGGTGGAAGGGTTGCTGGTGACACAGAGCAGCGGCATGCCACCCGCCCGCAGCTGCGCTCACACCAGCCAGTTATCCGCTCCAGAGAACTCTGCCCCAGCTATCTGCTGGCCCTGGCGGGCGGGGCGTGGGTGCGGCTGGGAGCCGAGCTGAGCTGCCTCCCATCCCAACACACACGTGGCCTGAACCACCAAGGCCGATCTCTTAGTCCCTCTCTTGGCCCTGGATTCCTCGGAAAAAAGAATTCAGCAAATGACTAAGGTGTTTGCACCCTGAGGGAGCTAAGCTGGTTCCCTCCTTAAAGTGACTCAGTCCCTGCATTTGCTTTCAGCGGCAGCGGTGCCTGCTTGCCTGGGTTCTGCCCTCCTGCCCAAGGAGCCAGGCAGCCAGCCGCCCCCATAGTGTCTCTGGGTGGTCTGCAGGGAAGGGACTGTAACGGACGGCGCATGCTGGACTCCAGGACTGTGCCAGGTGGCGGGCACTATCTCAGCTGGAGGGGCCGTTCCTGAAAGCAGCGGAGTGGCCTCGATCCCACAGGGATCTGTGTCTCAGCACACAGCCGGTGCTTGGCCAGACTCCCTCCGGGGAGCTTTGCGGCGACCCCAGAGGCTCTGTTGGCAGGATCCCAGCCACGGGCACGCTGGCTGCCCTGGCGAGGGAGCAGGACTCCTCCCTGGCTGGGTGCTGTGCTCCTGCACCTGACCAGGTGTCTGCGGCTCCTGCAGGGGGCGCCTCGGGGAGGGCAGCACTCCCATGCCCGCCGACTGCAGCCTGTCGTCCATGCTCCATTCTAACTGTAGCTTCCTGGGCACTAGCTTAGTCCTGCCACCGGCTTCCCCTGCCCAGGTCCTTGCCAGTCAGAAGAACAGAGGTCCCAGCACCAGAGCTAGTGCGGCCCGGCTGCTGGGGGCTGGGAGGGATTCCCAGGCCTCTCGGGTCTTGACTCTGCCCTCCTCGTGGGTAGCCTGGCGCCGGTGGGCTGGGAGAGTGACCATGAGCTGAAGGTGCAGCCGGGCACCCAGTGGCCCACCTGCCCGGAGCCCGGCGCCCTGCCCAAAAGTTTGGGTCTGAAAGCCGACTCTCGACTTGCAAACTGTGACCTAAAGCCAATGTGCTGGTTTCACTGTTTGGACAGAGACAGCCTCCTTTAACCGGCCTGGCGGCCCAGGGATATGGGGCAGACGGGAGCTCCGCCGTCCGTTCTCAAAGAGGCGCTCAGAATCCAGCCCATATTCTGTTCTAACAACTACGGAGCTGACTCTCCGCACTTCGGCTCATTCTAGAAGAGAGGGAGGAGGGCAGCCTGTCCCCTCGCCCTCCACCCTCCTGAGAGCCAGGAGGTGTGGCCGGAGTGACCCTGAAAACGGGCACCTCCTTCCCCCTGGTCCGTCCTGGAGGGGGCGGGAGGCGGCGCTGGCGAGCAGCTCAGAGGTCAGGCTCGGCTCCTGATGCCACGCTGATGGAGAGCCCAGCACGAGGGAGAAGGACGATGTCTCGACCGTCTGTTTAAGTTCTGAATGCACAGTGTCCAGCCGCCTCCCCCGGCGGCGCCTCGCCCTGTGCCCGCAGGGCTGCGCTGCTCCAGCCGCACACGCCACAGGCTGGTGCCCCCGTCTCTCCGCAGAGCCGAGATGGCCGTCCTCTCCAAGGAGTACGGGTTCGTGGTCCTGACCGGGGCCGCCAGCTTCGTCCTGGTGATGCACCTCGCCTTAAACGTCGCCAAGGCCCGCAAGAAGTACAAGGTGGAGGTGAGTGGGAACAGGGTCTGGGCGAGAGCGTGTTTCCGTCCTGGAGGGCGAGGCGCATGGTCAGTGGTGGCAGCGTTCACGGGGCCTCGTAGAGAGACTGCCCCTTCCCGGCAGGAAGGCGCCTCCTGCAGGGAGGCCCGGGGCGCTGGCAGGGGACAGCCTGCTGGGCCGAGCTGCTCGCCGGGAGGGGATGCTTCTGGGGGGGGTTCGCAGGCAGCGCTGTTCCCGGCGTGGCCCCCCGGCCACCGCCCTGTGTCCGCAGCGGTGGCGGTGCCGCCCTGCGCGGGCCTGAGCCGCTGGGCCAGCAGGGGCCCGTCACATCCCCGTTCCCTCTGCCCGGTCCAGAGGGCTGGCTGCCGCCGTTGGCCTGGAGCGGTTCTGTTTAGTGACTCATCTCTGGTCTCCGAGCTCATCCTAGCACCGAGTCTCTCTCCTTGGCTCTAACGGAGTGCCAGAAGTCAGAGCTCCCCTGTTCCCGCCGCCCCCTGGGTCCCCGGAGGCTGAGGGGAGGGTGTTCCCGTGGTGTCCAGTGTGTCGGACACCGGCGATGGCCGCGGCACAGCTGCCCTCCCTTACTCCTGGGAATGAACGGCCGAGTGGCCCTGCCTCTGAGAACCCAGCCTGGTCACTGCGATGTTTAAGCCAACGTAGGCCTTAGGCTAGATTAGCGTCCAGGTTCGTGTTAACTGTCTTGACCGTCTGATCAGCAAGCCCTCTGTGTCCGCAGTATCCCACCATGTACAGCACGGACCCTGAAAACGGGCACCTCTTCAACTGCATCCAGCGAGCGCACCAGAACACGTGAGCGGCCTCGGCACTGACGGCGCGGGGGGCGGGGGGCGGGGGGGGGGCAGCCACCCCTGCTGTCTGTCAGAGGGCGGTGGTGATCACGGGCGCTCACCAAGTGTCATTTAAAAACCCGTAGTGCGCAGGCGGGACCTTACGTAAGCACAATGAAGAGTTAGGATGGTGGCGCCCTGGGTGACCCCTCCAAGGTGGCTCCCGTGCAGCGCCCCCTACGGGAGGTGTGGCCGCTGCTTGGGGGGATACTGAGTCCCCCAGCCCCCGCCCCGCCCCGCCCCCAACCAATGTTTCTCTAATGGTGTTCAAAGACACCACCCACCCATCACAGCTGGTCAGGCGGCGCCCCCTGCTGTCCCTCGTCCGCTCTGACCGTGTTCAGTAAGAGCTGCTCCTCGCTTACACCGGGCGCTTTTAAAACGTCTCTCTTCTCTTGCAGGTTGGAAGTGTACCCTCCCTTCTTATTTTTCCTCGCTGTGGGGGGTGTGTACCACCCGGTGAGTTGATCCCGGGGTGTCATCTGGGATCCGATGTGTTTCCTCTAGGCCCTGTGTGTTTATTTAAAGAATTTCAGTCAGTTGCTTCTAACAGAGTGTTGTTGGATTTTTAAATAGATTCTTATTAATTTCAGAGAGGAAGGAAGAGGGAGAGAGAGGAACATCAATGATGAGAGAGGATCGTTCATGGGCTGCCTCCTGGGGATGAAGCCCACAACCTGGGCATGTGCCCTAGCCGGGAATCAAACTGGTGACCTCTTGGTTCCTCAGCCATGAGCCACATCCACCGGGCAGAACTGTGGTGTTTTTTGAATCTTTATTGTTGAAAGCATTAGATATGTCCCCTTTTTCCCACTGACCCTCTTCAGCGCACCCCCACACACACACACACACACACACACACACCTGCCCTAGGCCTTCGCCACCCTGTTGTCTGTGTTAACAGAGTTCTTTAAAGCGGCAGACTTTCCTTGTGGGTTTTGTTTGTTTTTTCACAGATGAGGGGAAACATCCTGGATACTGTGTAAGCTTCTCAGTCAATTAGCTACGGGATAGAAGAGTCAGAATTTGAACCCAGGCCTGACTCTCTTAGGCTCATGTCCATGCATGTTTTACTTTGCGTATTCATTCATTCCTGCAACCAACACTCACTGATCGCCTCAGGTTACGGCGGCGAACCATCCAGCCGACCTGCTCTCAGGGGCCTGACCTGCAGGCACCCAGTGTCCGGTGGTCCATTAGGGGGTGGATGGGCCTGGGCGGCCACCGGAGCCCCGTGGGCCGTGGGGCTGGCCTGCCCTCTGCCTGTGTCAATCAGGCGGGTTTCCTGAGCCCGATTACGTGCCCCGAGTTCTGCCCGAGTGCAGGCGTCCACCTTCTGGCACGGCCCCCGCAGCCTCTGGTCGCACCAGCTGCCAGATCAGCACGTCCACAGCTCGTGGCACGAGTGACATGATTAGCTTTTTGCTAAAACATTGCATGGTCAACACTAGATGTCAGCACAGCTCTGCCTATTGAATGCAAACACTAACGTGCTCCCTTTTTTTTTCAGCGAGTCGTCTCGGGCCTGGGCATGGCCTGGATCGTGGGACGCGTTCTCTATGCCTACGGCTACTACACCGGAGGTAAGGGCACGGCTCCCGCCGGGGAAGCAAAGTGCGAATCTGAGGCCGGTTCCCTTCAGCAGGACTTGAAGGAAAGGGGGTGGGACGGGAGGGTTAGGTGAAAGGTCTGTTCCCGTCTTTCTTTTTACTCACCTTTGAACAGTAACAAAACTTACCCTCATCGGGCACTTTGTGTCCATTGCTGCTCTAAGAACTTTGCATCTCGCTATTTCAAAACTTCTGGCAATTCTGTGATGGAGATAATGAGGTGACCAGACAGACATCCCACTTTTGGCGGGACGATCCCGATTTTTACCAATTTGTCCTGCGTCCCTCGGCATTTACGCTGCGGGACAAATTGGTAAAAATTAGGTCATCTGGTCACCTTAAAATAGCATCTTCTCTCACCGATGGGGAAACTGAGGCTTGGAAAGATTAATGCTCTCTTGGTCACAGAGCTACGAGGTGGAAACTGAGAGCCAGGACTCTGTGACTCCGGGCCCTGCTCCTCACAGCTGGGGGCGGACAGACAGAAGAGAGAGGTTCTGCCACCCTCACATCTTTAAAGAAGGGGGAGGCCGGCCCAGGTCCAATTGTCCTGTAACTTCCTGAGGCCCAGGCAGCCCTGGTGTGACGCAGGGCATTGCGTGAGGCAGACTGGCCTCTGACCAGGCGTCTGCCGCTGGAGGGACGGGCTCACGGGTGCCAATGGCTGTCCCTGCGGAGCTGCCAGTAACGTCCACTCTTCTTCTCTCCCTTCCCCCCAGAGCCCAGCAAGCGGAACCGGGGGGCCCTGGGCTCCATCGCCCTCCTCGGCCTGATGGGCACCACTGTGTGCTCTGCCTTCCAGCACCTCGGATGGGTGAAAACCGGCTTGGGGTCCAAGTGCTGCCACTAAGGCTGGGTGGGGTGTTAAAAACTCTCATTCATTTTGAATGACTTACTTTTATTTCCAGTTACTTTTTTTTTTCTAAATATAATAAAATTTATCTGGCACCAGCCTCCTAAGTAACCCTGACTCTGTGACTTATTTCCTGTTGATCTTTATGTAAATAAGCGGCCTGCTCCTACTCCTGTCCCTGCCCCTGCCCCCTGCCGGCGCGGCTGCCTCAGGGTGGGGGAATGTCTCATTATGGTGGCAGCTGTGAAAACGGGGCTCTGAGAGGAAGGGTGCAGTTGAAGAGGTGCCCGTTTTCAGGGTCCTTGCTGTACACGGTGGGACACTGAGAGCTTAGTGATCAGACGGTCAGGACAGTTAGGTTCTGGTTAGGATCTGAGATTACCGCTACACAGGGTAGCAGTGAGGATTCTTCAGAATCTCTCCGCAAGGCCAGGCAGAGGCTCCTGTGGCTGAGAATCGTCCTGTGCACTGGTGGTCCGATTCCCAGTCAGGGCACGAAGCTAGGTTTTGGGCTTGGTCCTTGGTTGGGGTGAGTACAGAAGGCAACCAATAGATGTTTCTCTCTCCCTCCCTCTCTCCAAGCATGACCTCGGGTGAGGATTAAAATAATTACCATTATCCTAGCCTGTTTGGCCCAGCAGATAGAGCGTAGGCCTGCAAACTGAAGGGTCCCAGGTTCAGTTCTGGTCAAGGGCAAGTACCTCAGTTATAGGAACCTATTCCTGGAGCATTAACTGTTCTTACTAAAGGTCCATCTAATGGTAAAGCTGCTTATCATACAGTGAATTCAGACCGAGTCATCCAGACCACACTTCTGTACAAAGAACTGAATTAGAAGCTATTAAGGCTGTATTGCAGGATTTCCAGGAGCCTCTCAATGTTATTTCTGATACTGCCTATACTGCTGGCCTGGTAAACAGAATTAAGTCTGCTCGATTAAAATAGCTCAGTGACCAAAGTCTATTTATACTATTTAAACAGGTACAGCAAGTTGTACAGCAAAGACAATATCCCTTTATATTACTCACTAGAGGCCCAGTGCATGAAATTTATGCCTTGGGGAGGGAGGTCCCTCAACCCAGCCTGCACCCTCTTGCAATCCGGAACCCCTCAGGGGATATCCGACTGTTGGTTTAGGATCAGGCCTAAACTGGCAATCGGATATCCCTTTCACAATCCAGGACCACTAGCTTCTAACCGCTTGCCTGCCTGCCTGATTTGCCCTGAACACTCTGCTGCCTGACTGATCACTCCTAGCTACTCTGCCTGCTGCCTGATTGCCCCTAACCACTCACTTGCCTGCCTGATTGCCTCTAACCACTCTGCCTGCCTGCCTGGTTGGTCCTAACCACTCACCTGCCTGCCTAATCACCCCTAACTGCCTCTGCCTGCCTCAACACCCCTAACTGCTCTCCTTCCTGCCTACCTGATCACCCCTAACTGCCTCGGCCTCGACGCCGCTGGCACAGCATCATCTGGAAGGACATCAAGGTCATTCAGCTGTCTGGTCTAATTAGCATATTATGCTTTTATTATAGATATCAGGGCTCATCCCACCCTGCGTGGTCCTTCAACAAAAGGAAATGCACACTTTATTACAACAGGCACATTATGGGAATACCATAAAATTCCCAGGACAGGCAATTATAGAATGCCAACATCAGCGGCTAAAATCCCAACTTGAAAAACAAAATGGGGAATAGGAATGCTGGAGAAATCTGTAGATAGACTACACCATGCCTTAATTACTTTAAATTTTTTAAATTGGTGTAATGCTGATGGCAAGACACCAATAAAATTACACTGATGTCATAATAAGCCAAAAGAAAAAAGGCTTGATCAAATGGAAAGATACTGAGTCTGGTTTATGGAAAGGTCACAACCCTTTATTAACCTTTGGTCGAGAATACATTTGTGTATTTCCAGAAAACTCCTCCAAGCCCATGTGGATTCCTGCAAGGAACACCAAACTCCAAATTAAAGCCACAGAAGAAGCTGACCAAACTAATGAGGACCTTAAACCTGAAGCCTCAACCTGTATCTGTGGTCGCAGGCAGACAGACGGGGAATTTCTCCAGCCACAGATAGCAGTAGCCCCAAGCAACATGCTGAAGATAAGGAATGGGAGTAGAATGAGAGAGATGACAAACAATCTGGAGATGACCTGGGGGATAGTGAAGAACAGTCCAGAAAGCTGAACCAGTTTGTGAGGAAACAAGAACCCTGAGAACCCCTGAGGGTGTTTCTCCTGCTAGCAGTCGTCAGTTGTGTGTAAGCAGATGGGGAATGAAATGTCTTAAAAGGCCGAAACCGGTTTGGCTCAGCCTGGGGGACTAAAAGGTCCCAGGTTCGATTCCGGTCAAGGGCATGTACCTTGGTTGCGGGCAAATCCCCAGTAGGTGTGCAGGAGGCAGCTGATCCAGGATTCTCTCATCGATGTTTCTAACTCTCTATCCCTCTCTCTTCCTCTCTGTAAAAAATCAATAAAAATATACTTTAAAAAAAAAGTCTTAAAAGGACTCCAGCCCTGCAGACAACATACACCATTCAAGATTAAGCCGAAACCGGTTTGGCTCAGTGGTAGAGCGTCGGTCTGCGGACTGAAAGGTCCCAAGTTCGATTCCAGTCAGGGGCATGTACATTGGTTGCGGGCACATCTCCGGAAGGGGGTGTGCAAGAGGCAGCTGGTCGATGTTTCTAGCTCTATCTCTCTCCCTTCCTCTCTCTAAAAAAATCAATAAGGAGATCCAAGATGGCTGCGCCCAGGTAAACACCTAGCCTCAGCTGCACACAATTTCAATAAAATACAACTAAAATATAAAATGGACATTACCCAGAACTACAGGAAAGTCGACTGACTGGAAATTCTATGACGAGAAGCAAGGAGAAAACCAGAAGGAAGCGCAGAGGAGCTGTAAAAGCCCAAGGTACGGAGACACGCGGCGCGCAGAGAGGACAGAGCCGGAGAGGAGGGAGGCCGAGTGCCTGGCTGGCGTTCCCTAGCGGGAAGGAGATAAAACTCCGACTGTGTTGGGCCCCAGTTGTGACTGCTCTGAACCCCAGTTCTAGGCCAGACCCCGGGGACCCAGGCTCATCCATAGGGAGCTGGGCTGTAAGGCGGAACCCCAGGGGAGCGGCGAAAGGAGGTCCCAGCGGCGCGCACATTGCGTGCAGAGAAGGGACAGTCGGCTGTACCGCGGGATTGCCCTGGCCGGAAGGAGACTGGGGCTCCAGTCTGCTCTGAACGCCACCTCCAACTCCACTTCCAACTGAACTGAACCCCAATACCGGGCTCATTGGGGGAGAGAATAGACTGTTTGGCAGCAGGCGAAAATTGAGGGCACCTATCTCTCAGAGGCGCTTTGCAGCGAGCACTGAAGGACCCTGAGATGCAGGAGCCGCATAGGGCGGGGCTGACGGAAGCCAAGACTGTAGGCTCCACCCTGAAATCCCATCCCATCTGTAACTGCGAAATGCGACAACGAAATAGATCACAAACGAAAGAAATGGAGGACAAAAAGCGACTGGATATAGAGATCAAATCTACGCTTATAAGGTTTTTCAAGAATTTCCTAGAAAAGATGGATAAGACCTATGAGGATATGAAAAGAAATCAACTAGAATTAATAAGGAGTTATCAAGAAATGATAAGGGATCAACAAGAAATAAAGAATACATTGTCTGAAATAAATATTATACAGAGTCCTAAAAACAGGATGGAAGATCGCAAGAATCAAGTCAAAGATTTGGAACATAAAGAGCCAGAAGACACTCCTCCACAGAAGCTAGAAGGCAAGAGAATCCAGAAAATTGAAGATAATGTAAGAAACCTCTGGGACAACTTCAAGCGAACCAACATCAGAATTATGGGGGTCCCAGAAGATGAGAGAGAGCAAGATATCGAAATCATACTGAAAGAAATAGTGACAGAAAACTTCCCCCACCTGGTGAAAGAATTAGACATACAAGTCCAGGAAGCACACAGAACTCCAAACAAAAGGAATCCAAAGAGGACCACACCAAGACATATCATAATTAAAATTCCTAGAGCAAAAGACAAAGAGAGAATATTAAAAGCAGCAAGAGCAAAGAAGGTAGTTACCTATAAAGGAGCGCCTATACGATTGTCAGCTGACTTCTCAACAGAAACCATGCAGGCCAGACGGGAATGGCAAGAAATATTCAAGGTGATGAATAGTAAGAACCTACAGCCAAAGATAATCTATCCAGCAAAGCTATCACTCAGAATCGAAGGCCAGATAAAGAGCTTCACTAATAAAAAAAAAGCTAAAGGAGTTCATCAACACCAAACCAGAATTATATGAATTGCTGAAGGGGGTTCTTTCAGAAGAGAAAGTAAATAAAGATAAAAATTATGAACAACAAATACGTAACTATCAACAAGTGAATCTAAAAACCAAGGAAATTAAAAAAATCTGATGAACAATATTAACGGTTGAATATAATAGAATCAGAGGTATGGAAGGGGAGTGAACTGACGATTTTTGGGGAAAAGGGGTGAGGGGGATGTGGGAAGAGACTGAACATAAACTGTGCACCTATGGATGAGGACAATGGGGAGTGGGGAAAGGGCAGAGGGTGGGGTGGGAACCTGGTAGAGGAGAGCAATGGTGGGGGGGGGGGGAAGGAACATTTGTAATAATATGAACAATAAAAACTTATTTTTAAAAATCAATAAAATATTTCTTAAAAATTTATTAAGAAAACAAAAAGGGGGAAATGCTGGAGGCTAAATTTAGCCAATAGCAGTTAGCATATTAATGCAAAAAGAAAACACTGGAAGGCAAATGGACTTTGATATTCATCAGGGCCGAAAATCAGCATAATATTGCCCTTCTGTGGGCTCAATGGCTCAATGCAATTCCCTAACCTAATAATCCTTTTACTGTTTACCAAACTTTACCTTTGATATGCTTGTATGCATTGCTAAAGGGAAAATGTGTATTCAAGTAAATAAAAGGTGGACCAGGCCAGAAAGTCAGTGTGTATCTTCAAGAGGCTCCACCTGGCCTCCAATGCCTTCTAAATTCATATTTTTTGTATAGCATTTTCATTTGTGTGTTGGCCCCTCCTTCAGATCCTGAACCCTAGCCATGAAGGTCCCAGCAAAGGGGACCCCACAGTGTGAGGTCACCAGGACCTGACAGCTCTCCCACAGGGCGTAGGAGCTATTACAGGTGTTTCACGTCAGCCCATCCCATGTCCTAAGTGACCTTGAGAGTTGTTTCGTTTCAAAACACGACACTGGAAGAATGAACAGTGTGATTTATTTGGCTCTAGTGCAGCTATTTGGCAAATAATTTGCACATTTAACAGGAACTGCTGCATCCAGACAGCAAGCTGAAGTTCAAAGCAGAGGACGTGTCCTCTCCCGCAGCTCCACAGAAACAAAACCTTTCTAGGCCAGTTACCGTTCACCGCTGACCTGCCCAGTATCTAGTCCCCTCCCTTCCCGATCATCAGCTTTCTGTAGAAGGAAAAGAGCCAGAGCTTAAGGCAGCTGCTGTGGGTCCACAGAACCTGAAAGGAACACATTCTTCCAGGCAAGCGAGACAGCAGAGGGCAGGGCTCGGAGGCCTGGCCCTGGTCCGTCTCCAGAAGGGGTTCGGGCGGTTCAGGATGGCACTCACTGCTTCTCCATAGAACCAAGGCACTTGTGCGCCCTCAGGGAAGATGCCTGAGTGACGAGAGTGACGCTGAGCCAGGCGTGGACCCACGAGACCGCGTCTGGGTCGCACTGATGCCCTGCAAGGCCTCCACCGGTCTCACGGCTCAGCCTGGCACGTCCACGGGGTTCACAGCTGGCTCTCAGAAAGCAGACTCCACGTCGCCCATCTCCACACACACGGTCTTCAGCTGTGAGTAATACTCAATGGTCACCCGGCCGTTCTCTCTGCCAAACCCTGCAAGGAAGACAAGGGAAGACGATGAGCCCAAAGGTCAGTGGCCGTCGGAGACAGGCCTGCCCTCAGCCTGCAGAGGAACACAGAGGCAGCACGTTTCTTAGAAAGAAACCCCTTCCCTGGTACACCAGCTGCGAGCCAGCGTGGGAAGTAACCTGGCCAGCAGGGCCGAGACCCTGCCCGCAGCCGGGGACCAGGCTCCGTGCGGAAGGGCAGTGTCCCCTGCTTGGCCTTTCCTATCAGCCTGCCCCAGACCTAGGTAGGCTCGCCTCCTAAGGGCAAGGCCCAGACCCCAAAAATGCACGTCTCCAGGGGCACCATTCAGAGGGACAGAGGCCCAGCCAGCCCTCTGCTAATCCTGAGCAGAGCTGGCCATCCTCCGTCTCCCCCTCATCCCGTGGGCATGCCCGTGCCACATGTCTGTGGGCCCCACTCCAAAGCCGCAGACGGGAAGGGAACGGCGGCCTGGGAGGTCCATGAGACGTAGCCGCAGGTCACAAACCCACTCCCCGGCACTGACAGTTACACAGGAACAAACAGCCCTTCCCGGCTCTGCGCCTGGCCTGTGTGTCCCACCTGGCTGGCCCCAGAAGGACAGGCATGACTATGGACTGTGATTAGGGAACGCCAGGGAGAGACCAAATCACACTGTCAGATTAACACCCTCTGCTTCACCAGCACACACCGGGTTCCTACGCTGGCCAGCACTGAGGTGGCCATAAATACGGCGCTCACAGCCTAGAGGAAAAGTAACTCTCCCACATGACAGACCTCCCGAGATGCACATCAGCCGGCAGCAGGCACCCGACCCTGAGTGGTGACCATGCTGACAGGCTGGGAGCCTGGTCGACAAGGACCAATGAGGACAGTCCCCCTGGAGACCTGGTGGCCTGTCCCCCCCACCCACCTCCCCGCCCCTCCCCAGCGCTCACCAGACTTCTTGTAGCCGCCGAAGGGCAGCTCCACGGGGCTGACGTTGTAGTTGTTGATGTAGCACACGCCGGCCTGCAGCTCGGCCACCACGCGGTGAGCGCGCTGGAGGTCCCTGCAGGGAAGACATGGCTTAGCCTGCAGCCTCACCTTAACATGCAGATGCTCCCCCCCGCTCACAGCAGCCGCAGTTCAGGCACCGCATGCCGCCAACGCGGAGCAGAGAGACCGCACGGCAATTCCTGGGGGTGAGGGGGAGCAGGGCCGACACCCTTGGAAACATGAGGTCAGTGAGAGCTGAAGTGTGTGGTCCCACTTACAGAAAACACTCAGAGCAAGCAGCCTGGAGACAGGAAGACCTGCCAGGCTGGGGGCGGGACAGTCAGCTCGCCTTGCTGTCCTGAGCTGATGGGAATGTCCTGACATTGGGCTATGGTGACGCTGCACAGCTCTGCGAATAGCTGAGAGCCACTCGGGGCGCACTTTATGCGGGTGAGCTATTCAGCCCGGGAGTGACCCCCATCGAGCTGTCAAAGGCGTAGGCAGCAAGACAGCCCCTCGATGCAGTCCCAGCGCAGCTGCTCACAGCGGCTGTCAAAACGGGGCGCTGCTCGATATGCTGCCCCAGGGGGGTCCCGGTCACTGCCCTTTGTCCACACCCTCAGGGGAGGCCGCCGAGAGGGAGCCCAAGGTGAGCTGTGGGATGGGGAGATGACACGGTCACACAAATGGACCGCCTGCAGGTATGAAGGAGGCTGTGCATGTGGGGCCGAGGCGGATGGGAAACCTGTACCTCCTCACTATCATGGGAAACCTAAAATCACTCTGGAAACCACCATTTTTGTTGGCTTGATTGTTTTTGTTTGTTTTGGTTTTGGCTAATCCTCATCCGAGGATGTTTTCCACTGATTTGTAGAGAGGGTGACAGGGAGGAAGAGACAGAGAGAAACATTGGTGTGAGAGAAACACTTTAATTGGTTGCTTCCTGCATGAGCCCCAACCAGGTCCCAGGCCAGGGAAGAGTCTGCAATCAAGGTATATGCTCCTTCCTGAAACTGAACCCAGAACCCTTTATCCACAGGCCAAAGATGCTCTATCCACTGAGCCAAACCAGCCAGGGCTGTTGTTTGTTTTGGTAGTGTTTTTTTTTTTAATTTATTTATTGATTTTAGAGAGAGGAAGGTGGAGGGAGAGATAGAGAGAGGATCAATTTGCTGTCCCACTTATTTATGCATTCATTGGTTCATTCTTGTATGTGCCCTGCCCAGGGATTGAACCTGCAACCTTGGTGGTGGGGACCATGCTCTAACCAGCTGAGCTACCTGCCCAGGGCTGTTGTTTTTTAAAGCAGCAGCTCCCGAACCCTTCCTCGGAGCTCAAGCAGAAGCCATTACATCAGGTCCTCAGGGAGATGTGTCTTCCTTCCCAGGTTCGGGCCACAAAGTGACAAAAAAATAGAACCTTGTCTATCGCCAAAGAAACAGAAAAATCCCAAGTGTGATGCCGGCTTAGAAAACTGCCAAAGCCCCGGCCGGTGTGACTCCGCTGGCTGCAGCATCCTCCCGCACCCCAACTGTTGCAGCTCAATTCCCGGTCAGGGCACACACCCAGGATACGGATTCAATCCTTCATCAGGGCGGATGCAGGAGGCAACCAATCCGTTTCACTCTCACACAGATCTTGTTCTCTCCCTCTCTCCTGCTCCCCTTGATTCCCCTCCCCCCCGTTCCTCTCTCTAAAATCAATAAATAAGTAGCCCTAGTGGATTTGGCTCAGTGGATAGAGCACTGACCTGTGGACTGAAGGGTCCTGGGTTCGATTCCCAGGGGCATGCCCGATCTCCAATGTGAGGTGTGCAGGGGGCAGCCAATCAATGACTCTCATCATTGATGTTTCTATCTCTCTTTCCCTCTGCCTTCCTCTCTGAAATCAATAAACAAAATTTTTATTTTATTTTTTTATTTTTTTTTAAATATATTTTATTGATTTTGTACAGAGAGGAAGGGAGAGAGATAGTTAGAAACTTCGATGAGAGAGAGTGTCATCGATCAGCTGCCTCTTGCACACCCCCCACTGGGGATATGCCCACAACCAAGGTACATGCCCTTGACCGGAATCGAACCCGGGACCTTTCAGCCCCAAGCCGACACTCTATCCATTGAGCCAAACCGGTTTCGGCAATAAACAAAATTTTTAAATGAAATAAAAATTTTTAAAGAGGAAAGGATGATTTTTTGTTAGAGCCCCTTTAAATAAAATCAAAAAGAAGAAAAAAAAAAAACTGCCTATAACTGCCAAAACTATGCAGTTTGCATATCATCAAGCAAACACTGTGCTTCCAAACCACCTCTTACTCTCAGTGCGGTGGTTCCAGCTCACACGGAAGGACATCAGTCACAACACGGCTCACAGCGCTGAGCCTGGAAACACCCCCATGTGCACAGACAGGAAACAGCCCAGCGCTGACACGCCATAGGCTTCCCAAGTCCTGGACCTGGACACTCAGGCTTGGGGCCCTGGGGTCAGCACCACCTACTTATTCCACAAGCCAATAAAGAAGGCGGCATTCTCATCAACCAAGTTTGCAGCTCAGTTCAGCTCCGTAGCAGGGCTGTGGCCACGGAGGGCAAAATACACAGTGCTACTTGGCATCTTCTGACTTTACAGGAAATGCCGATGGAACGTGATGGGCAGACCCGAGGGGGAGCCAGATCAGCCCCATCAGAGCAGCCAGCCACCTGCCCAGAGCCAGCGTGGGGGGCCTTCCCCACGTACCTGGTGAAGACGCCGGCGGCGAGTCCAAAGGAGGTGTTGTTGGCTCGTTCCAGAACCTCCGCCTCAGTGTCGAACGACAGAATGGACATAACGGGCCCAAAGATCTCTTCCTTCACGCAGGTCATGTCATCCCTGCAGTCACCTGCGAGCAGCGGGACAGACAGGATGCCGTGGGAGCCGCTGCTCGTCCACAGCGAGTGACCAGCCGTACACGAGGACGGCCGTCACACGTACAGCCGTGACAACGGGGCCACAGGCCGGCGGCCAGGCAGAGGAAGGACCGCGTGAACCAGGCACATCCGGGACCAACGGCTCTGAGCTCTCAAAGTGGCATTTTCTGAAAGAATTTACTGAGGGAGTGCTCATGAAAGGACATTCACTGATGCCCGGCCAGTGTGGCTCAGTGGTTGAGCATCCACCCATGAACCAGGAGGTCACAGTTCGATTCCCAGTCAGGGCACATGTCCGGATTTTGGGCTCAATCCCCAGTGGGGGTGGGAGGGCCATGCAGGAGGCAGCTGATGTTACGATTCTCTCTCATCATTGATGTTTCTCTCTCTCTCCCTCTGAAATCAATTTAAAAAACATTAAAAATAAACACCATTCACTGAAAAAGATATAATGTTAAGGGGACTGCCCCAATTTGTTAAATTTTACATATATGATTGTCTTTTATACCTTCCCACATTTTCTTAGTGACTCTGTGATAGAATTAGATACAAAAAATAAAGTCTCACTATAAAAACATAACCTTAGACATAACCAATGGAGTGTTTACTTGATATGAAAATGTACTTAAGTTCCCGTAAGAGGCCAATTCTTTCGTTTTTAAAAGTCTTTTTATTGCTTTTTTAGAGAGAGAGAGAGGGAGGGAGCGAGAGGTAGAAACATCAGTGATGAGAGAGAATCACTGATTGGCTGCCTCCTGCACACCCCCACGTAGGGACTGAGCCTGCAACCCAGGCATGTGCCCTGGCCGGGAATCAAACCTCTAGGTTCCTAGGTCAAAGCTCAACCACTGAGCCACACTGGCTGGGCAGAAGGCCAATTCTTTAAAATGATATAATTTACACTTGACATTTCACGCATCTGTAGAGAAGTGCAGCTATTTACCCATCGAACACCGAGCCTGGTGATCCTGGAGAGAGCGGTGCCGTCGGCCCTCCCTGAGGCCAGACCCCCTCCCGGCGGCCCCGGCAGGAAGGGAGCCGCGGGCCGCGGTGTGTGATGAGTGAGCGGCGTGGAGGCCAGAGAACGGCTTGAGGACATCCTGCCAACACCAGCTCGGTAGGACCAAAGTCTACAACCAGCTGTTCACACGTCTACAAAGATGACGCGTCTGCCTCTCAAGATGTGGATTAGACTTAGGAATACTTAGGGATTATGTCATCTTTAGGAGGTGCTTAAGCATGATTTACTATGCCCTAACTCTCTGAAAACTAGTCATCCGCATGTAATCTTCAGGGAAACCATTAACCAAAATGTTACTACTCAACAGTCCCGGAAAACGTCTTTGATCTCTGCTGCTCCATGTGCTGCGTGCTCGGGTTCGGTCGGAAGACAGGATGGATGAGGAGGAGCTGACATACAAAAGGCTGCTGCCAGAAATGTGACTCCCTCGACTTTAGTCCCCAATTTAAGTAAATGAAAAACTAAGGTCTGTGATGTTCAGCCCTGGCTGGTGGTGCTCAGTGGTTAAAGCACCAGGCTGTGTACTGAAGGGTCATGGGTTCGATTCCCAGTCAAGGGCATGTAACTGGGCTGTAGGTTCAATCCCCAGTTGGGCAGGGCGTGTGCAGGAGGCAGCAGATGGATGTCTCTCTCACACATCGATGTTTCTATCTCTCCCTCCTTCGCTCCCTCTCACTCTCTCTTTAAAAAAAATGCAATGGAAAAATATGCTCAGGTGAGGGTTAAATAAATACATAAAATCTGCAACACGCAGCAACGCACAAAGCATAATAGATACCATCAGCCCCAGCGAGAGGAGCCGCTGTCACACTATGAGGTGACTCTGCTCCTCCCTGTCCCATGCGTATTCGGGGTCTTGAATGGGTTTGGGGTCAAATATATGTTTTATCTGAAAGGTGCCACTGCTCCTGTCACTCAGCAGCCACCGGGAGTCCCCAGGGCGTCATCAGGCCGCAGCTCTGAGACTCGGACCTTCCCAGGTGAGGGCCCAGGTGAGAGCGCTAACAGGTGGAGACAAACCCGCCGGATCTCCCTCGGGATAAGGTGCCGGGACCATGTAACATCTCCAGCCGACAACACTCCCAGCTCCCGGGACACGCACCCAGGCCCTCAGCCGCGGGAGCAGCACGAGGACAGCGACCTCCACGCAGGGTCACCCAGAGCGAGGACGGGGTAACTGGCCAAGGAAGGAGGCTAACTTACACCTGACTGTCCAGACCGGAGGCTTTTAGATTGACAGGAGGTGCTAAGAATTCTTAAAAGA
Source organism: Pipistrellus kuhlii (assembly GCF_014108245.1). NCBI lineage: Eukaryota > Metazoa > Chordata > Mammalia > Chiroptera > Vespertilionidae > Pipistrellus > Pipistrellus kuhlii. Next base: position 766,097 of record NW_023425493.1, read on the forward strand.
CAACTTTTATAAATGCTGCCATGTGGCCTGACAAACTAGTTTTCCTATATTGATGTCAAATAGTTCAGAGCAAGATGCATTCTGACCGCCTGTCCTGACAAGTGAAACTCAATACTTCTTACCAATGCGCCCTTTCCTCTCTCGAGCTCCGCTTCCGAACAACGGGAGAGACCGGGAGTCCCGGTGGCCGAATCCACCTGCTCCCAGGGCGGGCGCCGGGCCTGCAGCGATAACGGAGAACTCCCCCTTCCGAAATCTGACACTCGGGTGCCAGCCCTCGCTTGCCCCCATGCACGTGCTGTGCAGAAGCTCTCTGCTATTTCGTTCAAACTGTAAAAGCAAACAGGAAGAGGACATACCCAACACACAAGGTCTCATGAAAAAGCCATTCTTCAGCTTGGGGTCTTCGGGTACGTACGGGTCTCCCCCACACAGCACCTTAGCCCCCTGCCGAAAAGGAAAACAGAATGCGTACTTTCCGTGACACATGCGACCCCCACGTGCAGTCCTAGACCAGCTTAGTCACTCTGCTGCAGAGCGGGACCCTGGCCGGCACCCGGAGGGCTGCAGGAGGGCTCCGGCCTCCGGAAGGCCCTGCGCCTGGTGGCGGGGGAACCGCCCCCCCCCCCCCCCCCCCCCCCCGCCAGCCCAGCCCAGCCCAGCTCCCCGCCCGTCCTCACCTGCTCCTTGGCCACTTTCACAAACCCGAGGACTCGCTCCAGGTGCGGCCGGTTGATGAGGGGGCCCATCCTGGTGTCCTCCAGAAGGGGGTCTCCAATCTTTATCCTCTGGGTCTGTTCCACCACTTGCTTTGTGAATTTATCAAGAATTTTCTTTTGCACAAACACTCTTGTGCCATTACAGCAAACCTGAAAAAGAGGCAAGCATTTATCAGCATGCAAAGAAGAAAAAAGGAAAAGGGGGAGGGGGGGAATCCCAAAGGTTTAGGCTTAAAAAGAACCCACTGCACTAAGGTGACCAGATCGTCCAGATGTTAGCGGGACAGTCTGATTTCTAACAATTTTTCCCGCATCCTGCGGCTTTTTAAAAAAGTCCCGATTCTTTCCAATGCTTGGACGATCTGGTCACCTTGCACTACACCTTTGTGAAGGTTCGGTCCCTTTGTAAAGCTCCCGTACTAACAAGGATTGCACATGTGACTGGACACATCACGCCTGCAGCACAGCTGTCTGAGGTAGCTGGCATCTCCTGGTGTTTGTTTAAACTTTAAAGTCTCCTAAGGCTGTCAACAGCCATAGGACCCAGTCCCTCTCCTGTTCGCTCACATCAGCTGCTCGATTTGGCTGCATATTTAAGAGTAAGGTCAGAATGGGAGGGGACAGTAAAAACAGTTAAGAACCAGGGCTCGAGCTAATGAAAACCCAGAGCATTTCATAGTCAGTGTTTTCTCCAGAATCTACAATAAATAATGAGTATCCAGACTCTCCATGGATGTGAACGTCAGGACTGCTCAGCGGCTACCAGCGCACAAGGACCATGAAGGCAGCGGCAAACACAGGGAGAAGAGCCAGTTCCACGTGAAACGGAGGGACCCGGGATGTTAGAGAAGGCAAAGCGCAAGGAAGTGCCTCTGAGATGCTAACTTCTGTTCTTGCCCAGGAAAGAAGGGGAATAAGAAGCCCGCCAGCACCTTTCACCTGTGTGAAAAGCAGCACAGGAAGGAAAACTCGGGAACAGGTGGGCCTGTGGTCTCCTGGGGGAGGGAAGGCAGGAACAGGATTGGAGGGAGAGTAGGAGGGGACCAGGTGGGAGCAATGGGGGCACCAACACCTGTGTGTGGCTTCTGTAAAATTCTGCCATTTAGAACCATTACCATGTCCCCTAATCACAATAAACACAACTTTTAACACCAGCAAGAAAGGGGGAAATAAATCTCAAAATGAAATAAGACAGAAGTTGCGAACTTGTTATTAAAATGAGTATCACAGCCACAATGTGGGCGGGGAGAAGGAAGAACCGCCCAATCAGCTCTCAGCTTTATGCCCTCTGGCTAAGGACAGGAGCTGTGAAAGGTATGAACTCCTGCTGGAAGACTTATTTTCCCAAACCTGCAAGTACTACCAGCTATTCCAGGACTCAGTTACACAGATGGACTGTGGGGGACGGACGCCCAACCTCTCTGCTAGAGAGCTATAAACAGGGAAGGGCGAAGGCAGCACAACCCTGCGGTATTGGAATGAGTAAAAATATGTGTATGAACGTGTGGTCATTAACACAGATGCATGCAGAAACACGTGTGTGCACATGTATGTGCGTGTTGCATGAAAGTACACACACACATGCCAACATCTATTCCCTTCTCTGGCCCCCAGGAGGGTCTGGAGGCAGTGGCACCCAGTAAGGAGTCCGCCTGGCACCCAGACCTTGGCTTCTAAACACCACTCACCGCTGACCAGGGCCCCGGAGCAAGGCTGCTGCAGAGCTCGGCCAGGGGAAAAGCGCGCGTCCAGAGCGCCTGCTGTGCCAGGAGGTCAAGTGCTCAGACCGTGAAGACATATCAAAAGGTCAAGAGAGGGGTCCCGCCCTGGCCAGTTTGGCTCAGAGGATAGAGCGTGGGCCTGCGGACTCAAGGGCCGGGGTTTGATTCTGATCAAGGGCATGTACCTTGGTTGCAGACACATCCCCAGTAGGGAGTGTGCAGGAGGCAGCTGATCGATGTTTCTAACTATCTATCTCTCCCCCTTTCTCTCTGTAAAAAATCAATAATATATATATATTTTTTAAATATATTTTATTGATTTTTTACAGAGGAAGGGAGAGATCTAGAAACATCAATGATGAAAATAATCATCGATCAGCTGCCTCCTGCACACCCCCTACTGGGGATGTGCCCGCAACCAAGGTACATGCCCTTGACTAAAATTGAACCTGGGACCTTTCAATCCGCAGGCAGACATACTCTATCTACTGAGCCAAACCAGTTTCGGCCAATAAAACATATTTTTTTTTAAATTAAAAAGAGAGGGGTTCCACCTGCTGAGTCGCAATCATTTGAGCATCAGAATAAATACTGGGTGGTAACGCACAGAAGGACACAGGGTGCGTGGGTCCGGCTGACAGGGATGAAGGAATGAAAAACGGGGCCGGGAAAGCTCTTTCTCACAGTAGAAAGTGAGCTACAAGATGTAGAGGGGCTTCCCAGCCAGTGTGGCTCAGTGGTTGAGCGTTGACCTATGAACTAGGACGTCACGGTTCCGTTGCCAGTCCGGGCACGTGGCCAGGTTGCAGGCTTGATCCCCAGTGTGGGGCGCGCAGGAGGCAGCCAACCCATGACTCTGTTATCATTGATGTTTCTCTCTCTCTCTCTCTCCCCCTCTCTCTTAAATCAATATAAAAATGGTCTTAAATGAACATAATGAAATGTAGACCTTTGAGGAGCCTGGCTCCCAGGAGCACGTGAATTCTCTGTACGATGAACAACCCTCCTCTACATCTGAAACCATTTCCCAGGAAAGAGCCTCTTTAAGACACGCCGTCCCCGCACACGCACCTCGCCCTGCGTGAGGAAGTTGGCCATCAGCGCCCCCTTCACCGCGTTCTCCAGGTGGCAGTCTTCGAAGATGATCAGGGGAGACTTGCCTCCGAGTTCCAAGGTGACAGGTTTGATTCCTTTCGCCGACATCTCCATGATCTTGGGGGACAAGAAAGACCACCGTCAGGGGTCTAACAAGGGAGTCGCACGCCGGGTGACAGACCCCGACCTCCAGAGGCAGCGGGCTCTGCAGCCCTGCCCCTCACACGCCCTGCTCCTCACTTAGCCTCCCTCTCCGGGCTCCGAAGCCAGAGGCGCCCCAACACCTCAGGAGGGAACTCACTTTAAAAAACTTGTCCGCGCACCGATTGCACGGGCAGAAACTCTGTTCACTGTCACTGTGCTCAGGCTGACAGCCCCGACCGATCGCAGATCGAGGTCAGAACAATGAGTGTGAAATGGACTGGGAGGCACCTTCCCTCTGAGGTGGCCGCGGCAACAGAAGTGCTCTAACTGCCCCGTGGGCCCGGCCGCCCGGCACCAGGCTGAAGGCGCCCGTCCGCCCGCGTGCACCCCCGTCAGACCCCCGTGGGTGACACCCAGGGCCTCCCTCCGGCACGCACAGGCTCGGTGGCCACTCCCACAGTGGATGCCATCGCCCCGCCCTGGCCGCTGGCCTCACCTTGGTGCCGGTGGGCACGCTCCCGGTGAAGGAGACCTTGGCCACGTCGCGGTGCTCACACAGCAGCTGGCCGGTGGCGGCGCCGCCCTGCACCACGTTGAAGAGGCCGGGGGGCGCCCCCGCCTCCGTGTAGATCTCGGCCAGCAGCAGCGCAGACAGCGGCGTGAAGGGGGACGGCTTGAAGACCATGGCGTTTCCTGCGCAGGCCCAGCACACAGAAGACTCGGTGGGGGTCCCCTCCGGACAGGATCTCGCCCTCCCCCCACACCTTCCCACCCCGGTCTCGCGCATTAACCAGACCATACCCCGCTTGGGCCGTCCCCAGCAGCCCCTCTGCATGTCCAGGTCTCTGACCGGCACCGCCTCACCTGACACCTGCACTGGGAAGCAGCAGGCAGGCCTTCTCCCTTCCACAGGTGAGACTGGAGGAAGGTTAACGGCCCTGACAGGTCCCCAAACCAGGACGGCATCTAGCTCTCCTCCGTCCCTCCGCGAACAGAACGCGGAGGGCAGCAAGCAAGTGGCTGCGCCTCCACACGCGCCCCCTCCCACCTCCAGCTGTCCTGAGTCTTCTCTCCCCGCGGACCCCCTGTAAGTGGTCTGCCAGCCTAAGCTTCTGTGGTGGGGGCTTTGGGTGTCATTTCTCGTCACACAAATGGAGGAGGAAGTTTATCTCCTGCTTCCTTATTTTTTAAGTTTTTGAGGTTTTTTAAATCTTCACGGGAGGACATTTTTTCCATTGAGTGGAAGGGAGGAAGGAGGGGAGGAGAGAAAGGGGGAAGAAGAAAAAGGGGTCGAGAGAAAGAAAGAGAGGAAGAGAGAAAGAGAGAGAGAGAGAGAGAGAGAGAGAGAGAGAGAGAGAGAGAGAAACATCGATGTGAGAGGCACATCCATTGGCTGCCTCCCAAACATGCCCCAATCAGGGCCAGGGATTGATCCGCAACCAAGGTATGTGCCCTTGACTGGAATTCGAACCCAGAACCCTTCGGTCTGCAGGCTGATTCTCTAATCACTGACCCACGCCAGCCAGGCAACCTTCTGCTTCTTCAGTCAGATTCCTAAGTGCTCCCCTGCGCAGAAAGTCATGGCCAGAAAGAGGAAACTTACCGGGAACACAAATCTCATCCAATCTGACAGTGACAACAGGACCTCTCAGACCACACTCTCTTCCTCCCCATGAGCAGAAACGAATGAGACGAACACGAGCAGGGAAAACACAGACACGATCTGTGCGCATCACACATGCAGACTCCCTCTGGCATGGACACGTGCCCTCTGAGGCTCTGCATGCCCCGCACGGCCCTTCTGATGGGGAGTGTGTGTGTGAGTGTGAGTGTGTGAGTGTGCATGTGTGTGTGTGTGTGTGTAAATATGTGTGAGTGTGAGTGTGTGTGTGTGCGCGCGTGTGGGTGTAAATATGTATGAGTGTAAGTGTGTGTGTGTGCGTGTGGGTGTAAATATGTGTGTTAGTGTGTATGTGTGGGGGGGGTGTAAATATGTGTGTTAGTGTGTGTGTGTGTGTTTGTGTGTGTGTAAATATGTGTGAGTGTGGGGGAGGTGTAAATATATGAGTGTGAGTGTATGAGTGTGAGTGTGAATGAGTGTGTATATGTGTGTGGGTGTAAATATGAGTGTGAGTATATGAGTATGAGTGAGTGTATGAGTGTACATGTGTAAAGTGTGTGCTAGTGTGTGTGAGTGTGAAAGTGAGTATGCCAGTGTGTGTTAGTGTGTATGTGTGTGGTTGTGAGTTTGTGTGTGGGTGTAAATATGTGTGTGAGTGTGAGTGTGAGTGTGAATGTGTGTGTGAGTGAGAGTGTGCACGCAGAGGTGAGGGGAGAGGCACACAGCGGACCCCACTCCCACACCCAATGGAGGAACAACTCTCTTACCACAAGCTAAGGCGGGGGCCGACTTCCAGGAGGCGATCTGGAAGGGGTAGTTCCAGGCTCCGATGCCCACGCACACGCCCAGCGGCTCTCGTCTGGTGTAACCGAAGGACCCGCCGGGGAGCTGGATGTGCTCGCCTGGGGGGAGACAGGAGCAGAGGGGAGGTCTGCTGCCCCCCGGCACCCCAACACCTGTGCTTCCTGGGGCCCCACCTCCTCCGGCTGCTCGCAGCACATGATGCCCCCTGCAGGCTCCTGTCCCCTCTTGTCCCCTACTCTCTCCTGCAATCCTCCACACAGCATCCACATTCACCCCACGTCACCCCACCTCACTCCCTCCGAGGCACTCTGCGCACGGTCACCCCACTTCACTCCCTCCTCTGAATCAGGTGGCATGAAGTGAGGAGAACCAGGCCTGTCTCACCCCAAAATCTTTGCCCTTCACCTCGGCTCTGCCCTCTCCCTCCACAGCTGAGGGAGGAAGGCCGGCGGGAGGCTTACCAGCCAAGGATCCTGCCAGGCCCGCGTAGTACTCCAGGCACTGCCAGGAGGTGTCGATGTCCAGGCGGGCCTCCAGGATGGACTTGCCGTTGTTGATGGTCTCCAAGGTGGCGATTTCCTCCTTCCGCTCCTGTGGGCGGCAGAGACTAGATTTAAGACACATTACCATACTGCACAGCAGTCAACACCCAGACAAAATACATGCCCCAGTTTTAAAAAATAAAAACTTCTTTTTTGTAATGTTACATTTGTTCAGGTTTCACTGACGCAACCACTCCAATTTTTTTTTTAATATTTTTATTGATTTTAGTGCTTGAGGGAGAGACAGAAACATCAATGAAAGAGAAACATCAATCGCTGTCTCCTACATGCCCCCTACTGGAGATTGAGCCCAAAACCTGGGCCGTGACCGGAAATCAAACTGGTGACATCTGGTGGACAGGACGATGCTCAACCGAGGCATACGGGCCAGGGTGAAACAACTTTTATTTAAATGAAAAGAAAAGGAATGGCAGTCTTACACTGGGAAGAGATAAAAGCTTATTGTTGAGCCCCAGCCAGTTTGGCTCAGTGGATAGAGCATCAGCCTGAGGACAGGGTCCTGGGTTCGATTCCAGTCAAGGGCAGGTACCTTGGTTGTAGGCTTGATCCCCAGCCCCAATCAGAGTGTGTGTGAAAGGCAACCAATCAATGTGTCTCTCTCACATCTATGTTTCTCTCTCTGACTCTCCCTCTCCCTTCCACTCTCTCTAAAGATCATGGAAAGATTTATCCTGATGAGAATGAAAAACAAAACAAACAAACAAAAAGCTTCTTGCTGAACAGGAGTCCTGTTCTCCCATCCAAGACCCATTTCAAGATCATTTAAAAAAAGAATGCTCCGAAAAGTGAATATTATATATGCATACATGTATGAATACATATGTATGTGTTTGTATGTATACAGTAGAGAAGTTATGCAAAATAGCCGACTACATGTTTGACACTGAAGAAGTTATAAGCATACAAGGCTTTAATTCCCCAAAAGAAATGCAGCGTTGCCTCGGCCAGTGTGGCTCAGTAGATGAGCACTGACCTATGAACCAAGATGTCATGGCTCGATTCCTGGTCAGGGCACATGCCCGTGGTTGGGGGCTCAATCCCCAGTGAGGCATGCAGCAGGCAGCCGATCAATGATTCTCTCTCATCTGGAAAAAAATTATATGTATAAAAAAAAAAATGCAGTGTTATTTTCTAATGCTCAGAACTCACTAATTCTCTTTTCAAACACCTTTTCCAGTTGTATCTGGATGCTCAGGGATGAATGGCGACATTTGGAAAATTACACCTATAAAGAAAATCTGAGGAATGCCTTTCTCCCTCCCAAAGATGATGACAGGACTGAAATGTAAGAGAAAGATACTTGCTATTATGAATCCAATTTAAAATAAACAGTAGGGTCAATGTCTGTACATAAAAGATGAATCAAACAAATGAAAAGAAAGAGCATTGTTTTACCAAAACTATAACGAGCATCTGGCATGGTTGCTTTTGTAAAAGTGTAAAATAGTTTAACTGTTTTTGAAGAGGGGAACATGTATGAATCTATGAAAGCTTCCCAGGCAATTACGGTAAAAATGAATCCGAGAAAGGTTGGAGGACTTAAGGGTCATCAGAGGAGAAAGTAAGAAGAGTCAAGTGCACAGAGTTAAAGAGGAGAGCCCTGGCCGGGTAGCTCAGTGGGCTAGAGCACTACGCCAAAGTTGGAGGTTCGATCACAGGTCAGGGCACATACAAGATTCAACCAATGAATGCATAAATAAGTGAAACAAGAAATCAATGTTTCGCCGAAACCTGTTTGGCTCAGTGGTAGAGCGTCAGTCTGTGGACTGAAAGGTCCCAGGTTCGATTCCAGTCAAGGGCATGTATGTTGGTTGCGGGCACATCCCCGGTGGGAGATGTGCAAGAGGCAGCTGGTCGATGTTTCTCTCTCATCGATGTTTCTAGCTCTCTATCTCTCTCCCTTCCTCTCTGTAAAAAATCAATAAAATATATTTTTTTAAAAATAAAAAAAAGAAATCAATGTTTCTCTCTCCCCCCACACCCCTCTCTCTCTTAGAAAAAAATTACCAGAAAAAGAAATAAAATAAGGTGAAACCGGTTTGGCTCAATGGATAGAGCGTCGGCCTTCAGACTGAAGGATCCCAGGTTCGATTCCGATCAAGGGCATGTACCTTGGTTACTGACACATCCCAGTGGGGGGTGTGCAGGAGGCAGCTGATGGATGTTTCTCTCTCATCAATGTTTCTAACTCTCCATCCCTCTCTCTTCCTCTCTGTAAAAAATCAATAAAATATATTTTAAAAAGAAAAAGAGACAAGCTACAAAGCACATGTTTTAATTCAAACAAACATGGAAAAGAAACCCATCCCGGAGTCGGCACAGAGAGCCAAGATCCACACGGAACTCCTGTGAAGGCTCGCTGCACACGCCCAGGTGAGCAGGTGGAAGTGCTTTCCGGTTCCACAAACAAGCCTAACCTAACAGTGGCCCAAAGTCCGCCCACACCGCCCGGGGGCAGTGCCCTGGAGCGCAGACAGCAAGCTCTCCCTCTTCCGAAGGGGAGACGGAAACACACCCTGATGATCCTGGCGGCCTCCAAGAGGATCCGGCCACGCTCCAGGCCCGACTTCTGACTCCATATTTTGAAGGCGGCCTTGGCATCCTGAACAGCCAGATGGACCTCCTTCTCTCCGGAGCAGGTGAAAGTGGCAATCACGCGGCCTAGGGGAGCGGGAGCCGGTTACCCACCTGTGGCACACGTCTAAACAAGCATCGTGCATTCACCTGCCTCTTCACCACCCCTTCTCCTCTTTAAAGAGGTGGCTTCCCTTCGCGGCCTCCTCTATAGCAGCCGTGCTGAACTCCATCCTGGGGTCACTGGCCGCTTTAAGAATCTAATAAAAGTTGCAGACTTCTCTGCAGAGCAATATAATCACATGACATAATTGTGGAGATCACGCCATTGCAAGAGCACACCCAGACCTTGCGTGAGGAGCCCCTGCCCGCCTGCATTTTACTGGCGGTTTACAGCAGGTAACTTCCTAGCAATTACTTCATAATGCTCCTTACGATGTTTGAGAAGCTGAGGTCTTGCAAAATCAAGGTGCAAAGTGCAGTCTCCCCAGTTAATAGCTGAGTTTAAATCCCTGTCTACGTTCTATATAAACCACCTCCTGGTAATACTGATGAGCACGCTTAATAAACAGCAATGCCAGCCAAAGAGACCCCTAAGGCCAGGGAGGGTTTTCCCCTCAATTACTAAAAACAAGGAATGCCAGCCTCTCCTCTTCTCCCCCAGCATCACTCCTACCCTGTTCTGGGCCAAACAGGCTTACTTCCCGGCCCAGGCCCGGGGCGGTGACTGCCCACGGGGATGGGTAACTGAGAGGGCAGGCGGGGGCAGCGCTGTTCCTGGGGTTCGCTCCCAAACAGCCAGAGATACAGGCAGCGGTAAGACCACGGTGCAGACGTTAACAGAACCGCGGGCTGTCCTGCTGGGCGTCAATCTGGGGGAGGGGGGACAGAGGGGGGGCAGAGGGGGACAGAGGCGCTTCCCGGGCGGAAGGGTGGCCCCGGGCGATCGCGGTGCCACGTTCGCGTCCAGGCCGCCGCGAGCCACTCGGCGCGGCGCTTCAGGCCTCTGTGTTGTGCACAAACGTTCTCTCTTTCTCCCCAAGAAAACCCACCGCCAGCACCGCCAGCCCGCACCCCGCCCTCAGCATCGGAACCCCCCCAACCCACCCCGCGGAGACCGGGCTGCGGCCCGGCCTGGGCTCCGGTCACGGCCTCCCCCGCTCGCCCGTCCCCCGCGCCCCGGACCCTCTCACCCTCACCCGCACCCGCACCCGCACCCTCGCCCTCACCGGTGGCCGGCTCGAACGCCGTCTCGGAGCCCGAGGCGTCCGCGGGCTGCAGGCGGGCGCCGCCGCGGTAGTTGAGCGGCTGCGAAACGAGGAAGCTGCCGGTGCTCATGGCGGCGGCGGGGCGCAGGGAGCGGAGCAGCGGGGGCAGTGCGGCCCGCCCGGCGCGGGGCAGCATGCGGGGCGGCGGCGGCGGCGGCGGCGGAGGCCGAGGTGCGGGCAGCCGGAAGCCGGTGCGGGGTGGGTTGCCGGTCCCGGAGCCTCACGCGGGACAGGCCACGGGAGGGGCGGGGCCCCGGGGGCGGGGCCTCTAGGGTGGGCGGGGCCTGCTGGTGGGATGAGGTGGGATGTGAGCGCAGGACCTCCTGGCGAGGGCGGGGCGCGGGGGGGCGGGGCAGGGGAGGGGGCGGGGTCTGCGGGACTATTGGGGGCCCTCGCTTAGCCGGAAGTTTGGGGTGAGCCTACACGCGTTCTCTCTTTCTCCCCTTCCTCTCCCTCCTCCTCCTTCTCTCTCTCCCTTCCCTCTCCTCCCCTTCCTTCTCCTTCTCTCCCTCCCTTTCCCCCCCTCCTCCTTTTTTTTTTTTTAATATGTTTTATTGATTTTTTACAGAGAGGAAGGGAAAGGGATAGAGAGTTAGAAACAGCATGAGAGAGAAACATGGATCAGCTGCCTCCTGCACACATCCTGAAGCATGGTAGCAACCATGGTGGGTAAAAATTGCTATTCAATATTTTAACCCTGGTGTTTGGCTTCTGTACTTATTTGCTCGCTAAAACAATAGAAAAGTTATTTTTATTTTGTGAACTTACGTATGCTATCCCAATTGATTTGTGAAAGAAAAAAGCCACCTGCTAACCTGACAAGCTCAGGGAAGGCCTGCGTGGCAGTCTTGCAAACCCAGAGACCTAAGATAACTACAAAGGATGGTTTGAAAATTAAATATCTAACAGGTTATAGTAGGTAGTCACGTCCCAGATATTTTCCCAGACAAAGATCAACTTTGATCTTTTTACTGAGCCCCTCTGCCTTCCTGCCTCTAAGATAACATATCTGTGAGATGTCTGGGTAACTTGTAACTTCCCTTTTTCCGGAGCCCCTGGGGAACAACCAAATGTGGTGAGCGCCAGGACAGATGCCTCAAATTCCTTCTTTATCATGTTAATAGTTCCTGCACTCACCTGAGTATACATCCATCATTTTACTTTTTATCCAATCCCAGGAGTTTCCCACATCTTTGCTTTCTCCTGCCTCCTTACTCCATCACCAATGAATTTCATGTAACTCACCTATGTCCCTCCTTTGATTTCAGTGTATAAATAGAGAAATGTAACCCGCCATTCTTCGGAGCATTATCTCAATCCATTGAGGTTTTGCTTCCCGGCAATTGTCGACAGTTTTGGCTCAAATAAACTCATTAAAAAATTCTTTACAGGTTTCAATGGTTTTTTTCCGTTAACAGATTGAATACTCCATGGATGGTAGTTTGGATATCCATTGATTGTGATCTCACTGGTTATCAAAGCACATTCTTCTGTACCTGGGAACCTGGACAGCTCAATTACCCTAAGTTGTCTCGGTGGCTACAGGTAATGCGTTCCGGGTGACGCAGTGGTTCCGGAATCTGGACAGCACAGTTGTTCTAAATTGCCTCAGTGGCCCCAGATAATGTGTTCCTGTTGATTCAGTAATGCATAGACCCAAAACTATACTTAACCTTCATAGATAACTAACTTGCTCAATTTCACTTCTGTAAGTGCTTTGTGCAAACCAGGGTCCTCATTCATTCCAAACCCAAAGATGCAATTGATACCTTTCTGATATTCTGCCAATATAAGCCGATGTGGCGAGCTTTTCGGGCTGTGAGATCTGGAGCATGTAGCCCCTCGTAGCCGCTGGCCTTTAATAAGTGACTCAGTAACTCGACTTCTTGAGGCGTCCTTTGTACAATACACTCCTACTGGGAATGTGCCTGCAGGCAAGGTACATGCCCTTGACCTGAATCGAACCTGGGACCCCTCAGTCTGCAGGTCGACATTCTACCCACTGAGCCAAACCGGTTAGGGCCCTCCTCCTTTTTTAAAAAAATAATATTTTTATTGATTTCAGAGAATAAGGTAGAGGAAAATAAAAACATCAGTGATTAGAGGGAGTCACCAATTGGCTGCCTCCTGCTTGCCCCCTACTGGGGATCAAACCCCCAACCTGGGCATGTGCCCTTGATGGTCCAAGCGGAAGCTCTATCCACTGAGCAAAACCAGCTGGGACTACCTCTCTCTCTTTCTCAATCTCTCTCTCTCTCTCTCTCTCTCTCTCTCTCTCTCTCTCTCTCTCTCTCACTGTCTCTCTCTGAAAGGGTGGACTTCCTTCTTCCAGACCAGTACCTGCTAATACAGGAGTTTCTGGCTACTTCGCTGCAGGTCACTGCCCTGGGATCCCACCCTTGACCCTACCTCCAGAGAAAGCGGAGGGTTGGGGTGCCAGGAACATCACTTTGGGGGTTACTTCACTCTTAAGCCTCCATTATTGTGCAGACCAAGGGCAGGACGGTCGAGGAGACGCACAGTGTGCATCTGCTTTGTAAACCCCACAGGGCTCTCTGTGGCACCGCCCGGGACGCACCAAGCAAAGGCTCCTCCTGGCAGGCACGGCTCACGCCCAGGGCTCCCCTGGCGCCTCCTGCCTCCGGGAGTCAGAGCCGGAGCCCGTGGGCACGTTCACGAGCGGAAACTGGGCGTGTGGACACACAGCCGAACGTTTCTTTCCTCAGCAGGGAGGTCACGTTCCCAGGGTCCATCCTGTCCCACCAGCACAATGTTAGGGCGGTTTGCAGGGTTCGAGCAGAAAGAAATGACGCTGATCCCTTTTCCAGCCTCTGAGCCACTCTGTGACCTCTCAGCGCCACTGAGGTTGTGGGGCTTGGCCCTGGAGTGGAAACGCAGCCTCAAGCTCAGAACCCAGGGCCCCCTCAGCCACTGTCTTTGCTGTCAGTGTCCATTGGAAAAGGAATGAAGCAACGAGGAGCTGGGACCAGCACTGCAGAGCGTGTGTGTGTGTGTGTGTGTGTGTGTGTGTGTACAGACCACACACCTCAAATCAGGCCTGGGGTGCAATTCCTGTTAAAATCTCTGCCCCCACAAATGCCTTTTGACAAATCATGATTCCTGAAATTTGTTTAGAAACGTGGTCATGATGTCCTTTGATGAAATTCATAGCTTATACAATGACAAACCTCCTCCCAAATATCTAGCTGTTCTTAACTACCTGTGCTTTTATTATTAGCACTAGAGGCCCAGTGCATGAAAATTTATGCACTGGAGGGGGGTCCCTCAGCCCGGCCTGCCCCCTCTCACAGTCCGGGAGCCCTCAGGGGCGGGAGGTGACCTGGCGATCCGGGAAAGGCGACGCTCCCATCACACCTCTGCTGCTGCCACTGCCAGCAGCACAAGCCTCGCTGGCCCTAGTTCCCTGAGCCTGGGGCAGCCCTGGGCAGTTGGGCAGCCGCCACCTGAGGTTTGCCTATACCTCAGGCTGGCCCTGGGCAGGTGGGGGACTGAGGAGACTGGGGGACTCTGGAGGCAGGCACATAGAGGGGCCAGTCCCATCTGTTCCCCTTTCCAGCCATGCCATACACCTGCCACCCCAGCAGGGCTGAGGGGACTGGGCACCATTTTGTGGCTGTGGGTTCTGCCATCTTTGAGGATGTGACCGTCAATTAGCATATTCCCTCCTATTGGCTGTGGGAGCCTCCATCTTTGTGAGGGTGTGAGGGTCAATTAGCATATTCCCTCTTTATTAGATAGGATTATTCAAATATTACTAACAAAAGCCAACATGTAGACAGAGCTTTACAGAGTGTAAAGCCCTCCCATACTCATTTTCTCCGTTAATACTTACTGTGACCCTGGGAAAGAGAAGGAGACCGGCTCAGATAGCTCAGTGCAATTCTGCAAAGCTGTTTTGCTCATCGTTGGTGTAGACAAGGAAGCCAGCTCAGAAAGTTGACAACACCCCACCCCACCCCTTAGAGCACATGTGTCAAACACAAGTCCCGCGGGCCAAACCCGTCCCGCCAGGCCTTGCAATGTGGCCCGCACCGCGCTGTCATCACTGCACTCTGCTGCGTTTCCATCACAATGACAGTTTATGACTGTTCAGTAAACCATTCGGCCCGCGATTTAGGCTGGATTTTAGATTTTGGCCCCTTCTCTGATTGAGTTTGACACCCCTACCTTAGAGGGAGGACCTGGGTGTAGTCCAGGTGCAGGCCCAAAGCAAGTTTCCCCTCTGCAGGTCCAGGTGCTGTCCTCATGAAGGCTGCCATCAGAATTCACTCTTATTTGTGTGGTCATCTATCAAAGGAAAGGGGGCTTGGTTTGAAACCCAGAAAGCTGGCCCTGTGTGTGTGTGTGTGGGGGGGGTTTGAAGGACTTTATACTTTGTTAGAGGATCTGGTTGGCAATATTCCCAAAGCAGCTGAGAAGCCACGGAGGGTGGTACTGCCAGCTCTTCAAGTTCAGGGTGAAATCCAGAGGCACAGAGGGCCACGGGAGCAGCAGGCCTCAGAGGTGAGGCTGGAAAGCAGACGTGGGAGAGAAAGGATGAGAGACAGGCAGACGCGCAGGTGGCTCCATCACTGCCCATCCGGGTTCAGTGGGAGAGCTGGATTGCACAGCCACACCGAACCGCAACTCACAGTTACTGACCAGGAGAGCAAAATGCAGATCTGGGGGGTCAGGTTTCTCCAGAGAAGCAGAATCTATAGCACAGAGAATGGGGAGGGAGGAAGGGTGGGAGAGAGACAGGTTCACAGGACTGTGGGGCAGGCTGGAGTCCGCAGGGCAGGCAGGCGGGCGGGCTGGGCGGAGACTGAGGGGAGGCCTGCTTTGCAGTCGGATGCCAGATCCCACAGGCAGCCCACTGGGAACCTGGCCCATGGTTCCATGTTGCGGAATTGAAGGAAATTCCTTCTTATTTGGAAATCTCGGTCTTTGTCTGGATGAGGTTGCAGTCCTATGGAGCAGGGTCGCCTGTGTCTCCTAGAACCTGCTAGTTGGAATGTTCATCACACTTGGAGAATCCGGGGCGTCTGACGGGACAGGGCCACAGCCAGGCTGCCAGGAAACAAACCCGTTAGGGTCCGTGTGGGATCGCGGGGAAGGAAGGCCCGGGCAGCTTGGGGAAGAGGGGTTGGCTTTTGCTGTTTTATAAAATTCTAAGTGTTTGTATCATTACTTTATTCTAAAAGCTTATCTTTAAGGAGGGGGATATAGCTGATGGCTATGTCTGAAAAGAGAGGCTCTTGGGAAACTAGAGAGCGGGGCGCCGGCTGCCTCTGGGTCCTTGGAGGGAAGCCAGCGAGTGGGAACGGAGGGTGTGGAGGCCTGTGCTCTCCGATAATGCGGTTTCCCTCCGGAGAGCAGGGTCTCAGCAAAGGACAGGGACACAGCCCTGGCAGGTTTGCTGGTTGGATTCCTGGTCAGAGCACATGCCAGTTTCCGAGCTCCTTCCCCAGCAGGGGGCGTGCAGGAGGCAGCCTATCTATGTTTCTCTGTCTCTGTCTCAAAATCAAATTTTAAAAAATCGTTTTTAAAAATCAAGAAAGAACGCACTGCCTTTGAGAGCCCGCTGCGCCTGGCGTGTTGCTGGGAGTCAGACTGCAGCGAGAGCACATGTGTGCTCATAACTGCGGCCACGGCTCCCTGCTGGCAGCCCTTCTGCCCAGGTCGGGTTTCCTGGGGTTTTGACTGGCCCAGCCCTTAAGCTGAGGTTGAAATCACTATGGAGGCATCGGGGATCCTGTGGGCTCTGCTACCGAGTGCCCCACATTCCCTGTGCTTGCCCTGTCAATCCCGCCTCTCCACAGTGAGACAGACCGCACCCTAAATTAATCGTTAATCGGGGTGTGGGTGTGGGCAGAGAAAGAAGAGAAACGGGCTGTGGCCTTGAGCAGTTTAAGGGCGTGGTGTACTTGGCAGGAACTGGCTTCGTCTGGATGTGTAAGAATTCAATCTGGCACCCGCTGGTGCAGCCACTGTGGAGAGCAGTATGGAGTTTCCTCAAAAAACTCAAAATGGAACTCCCATTTGACCCAGTAATCCCACTCCAAGAAATCAGAAATACCAATCAGAAAGGATATATGCACCCCACTCTTCATAGCAGCACAATTTACAATAGCTAAGATTTGGAAACAGCCTAAGTGCCCATTAGTATATGAGTGATAAAAGACAAAACTGTGGTATACCTACACCATGGAATACTACGCCGCTATAAAAAAGAAGGAACTCTTACCATTTGCAACAGCATGAATGGATCTGGAGAGTGTTATGCTAAGTGAAATAAGCCCGTCAGAGAAAGAAAAATACCACATGATTTCACTCATCTGTGGAATCTAATGAACAACATACAGTAATGAACAAAAACAGATCCAGAGACAGAAAATCATCGAACACACCATCAAACCTCAGAGGAAAGGCTGATTGGGGGGGTGGGGGGTGAGGGGGGGAAGAGACCAACCAAAGGACTTCCGTGCATGCTTATAACTGTAAGCAATGGCACAGACACTAGGCGGGTGAGGGCATGTGCTGGAGGTGGAAATGGCCAGGGCGAGGTCAATGGGGAAAAGGAGACATACATAATACTTTCAACAATAATGAATTGAAAGAAAGAAAGGAAGGGAAGGGAAGGGAAGGGAAGGGAAGGGAAGGGAAGGGAAGGGAAGGGAAGGGAAGGGAAGGGAAGGGAAGGGAAGGGAAGGGAAGGGAAGGGAAGGGAAGGCAAGGGAAGGGAAGGCAAGGGAAGGGAAGGGAAGAAGGAAGGAAGGAAGGAAGGAAGGAAGGAAGGAAGGAAGGAAGAAAGGAAGAAAGGAAGAAAGGAAGAAAGGAAGAAAGAAAGGAAGGAAGAACGAACGAACATCGGCCACTGAGGATGGAAAGCAAGAAGCAAGAACTGAATCATTAGGAGAGCTGAATCTCCTAAATCTGTTTTCCTTTTGCAGCCTCTGTTACT
Source organism: Pipistrellus kuhlii (assembly GCF_014108245.1). Lineage (NCBI taxonomy): Eukaryota > Metazoa > Chordata > Mammalia > Chiroptera > Vespertilionidae > Pipistrellus > Pipistrellus kuhlii. The sequence goes on from NW_023425493.1 coordinate 783,570, forward strand.
TCACCCACATATGCCAGAGCAATCATTGCTAGCCTGTTGCTTTAATCGAGTCATTCAAGTGAGTTTCCACAGGAGCATCCTCTGCAGACCAGGTCACTGATTCACACACTACAGCGCACATCACATAAGTAACAAGCGGCAGTTCGCGGCCGGGCGAGAGCGCAGGGCCTGGCCGCAGTGCGCTTGGTGGCGGGGACAGAGGGCCGCCTGGAGACTCGGTAAGTGCAGGGTGGGTAAAGGCCTTCTGAGGAGTGCGGACCTCACTTTTCAGATGAGACTCAGAAAGCTAATAGACTTTTTTTTTTTTTTTTTTTTTTTTTACCCATTTTTATTTTATTTTGTTTTATTTTTTAAATATATTTTATTGATTTTTCAGAGAGAGGAAGAGAGAGGGAGAGTCAGAAACACTGATGAGAGAATGGGGATGTGCCCGAAACCAAGGTACATGCCCTCAACCAGAATCGAAGCCGGGACCTTTCAGTCCACAGGCTGACACTCTATCCACTGAGCCAAACCGGTCCCGGCTTTGGCCCATTTTTAATGAGTGACTCATCTAGGCCATGTCAAGGCCAGGGAAACTTTTACTTTTATGAGGGACGTGATGCTTGATGCTTGGGTAGAGTCGAGAAGGTAATAGGAGAAAATCAGGCAAATAAGAGGAAGCCCATCCCAAGCAGACAGAACACAGTAGGTCCAAAAAGAAGGTGAAGGATGCAGAATTTGACAGCTAATCCACCTGTCTCTACTGGGGTGTGTGTGTGTGTGTGTGTGTCGGGGGACTGAAGGCGGAGAACTGGAATGGTTTCCTCTGTTAAATCATTCACATTTCCTTAATGGATAGGGGAACTACTAGACAACTTTCGTGGGAGGAACAATGCGATTTGACTTCTTTTTTAGAAAGCTTGTCACCAAGAAGGCTAAATGAGAAACCCAAGTGTAGGACCTGTTAGAGCCATGGCAGGCAAAGCCAGGGGACAGTGATGGGGCCCCAGGGGAGTGACTGGTGACGCCCGCTGCTGTATCCTGTCCCCACAGGATGCCCTGCCTTCGTCAGTGTGTGGGGAAGGATGGGGGGCAATGTCGGGCAGGAACTGCATCCCAACTACTGGCTTAAAATAAAATGGTTGCTTGCCGGGTCTGTGTAGCTCAATGATTGAGCATCAACCTATGAATCAGGTGATCACAGTTCAATTCCCGGTCAGGGCTTATGCCCAAGGTTGTGGGCTCGTTCCCCCATGTGGGGCATGCAGGAGGCAGCCGATCCATGATTCTTTCATCATTGGTGTCTTTCTTTCCTCTCTGAAATCAATGAAAAATATTTTTAAGAGATAAAATATAACAGCTTCTGATGGTAGCTGTTCCTGCCCATCTTTCCACATTTTGGGCTTATGAGTGGGTTTCACGCGTGAAAGGAGCGTGATAATGGGCAGCTCGTTGCCCACCCTGTGCAGGTTAAATATACTTTTGTAGGCTAGCCTAGAAACCCATTAAAACAGTCTGTGTCATTTGTATACTTTATAGAAAAAGAGCAGGCTCTGAAAGTTGAAAATAAAATCACAAAAATGAGTGTAAACATATATTCATCCACTTGGTGGTGTCGACTCAGAAAAGAAACTATCTGGTGACTGGAAATGGGGCTAACTGGACTGAACAGAGCGGGATCTGAGAACACCCACCCACCACAGGAGTCCTGCTGTTGGTAGCGATGTTGGGATTGACACTCTGACACTCTGAAGTGGACATTTGGGATTATGCTAAGTAATTATACAATATTCTAATTCATCATTTCTGGGACTGAAAACTAGGATTCTTAGCATCAGACAAGAGGTACAGATCAAACAAATTAAGTAAAAACTCTGCAGCCCCGAACTTAAGGGGTACTAGAGCCTCAGTATTAATTCATGATGCAGCTTATCTTTAAAAAATAAATTTTATTGATTTTTTACAGAGAGGAAGAGAGAGGGATAGAGAGTTAGAAACATCGATGAGAAAGAATCATTGATCAGCTGTCTCTTGCACACTCCCTACTGGGGATGTGCCCGCAACCAAGGTACATGCCCTTGACCGGAATCGAACCCGGGACCTTTCAGTCCGCAGGCCGACGCTCTACCCACTGAGCCAAACCGGTTTTGGCTGATGATGCAGCTTATCTTGATGAAACATGTTACCTTGGTCCACCTGGCACCCGGGTCCATGAGCTCCCTTGGCGCTGAGCCGCAGGCCTCCGTGGAGAAAGTGCTGCCTTCGGGCAGGCAGGATGCTCTGGGCGACGCATGCCACTCAGCAAAGATCCACCAGTGACAGCGAGGGTCTCCTCAAACGGACCAGGAGCCATTACAGAGCCTCTCATGGCTGGAAAAGGGACCATCTGAGCAGCCACATGAAAAATTAATTTCAGTGAGTTGAAGTGCCACTCAGCCAGAAGCTGGGGTCACAGCTGGCGAGCACAGTGGCAGTGTTAAGGATGTCTAATGGCTTAGGCCCAGAGGAGTGGGCCTAAGCTGTCAGTCAGTCATCCCCTGAGGGCTCCAGACTGTGAGTTTGCACAGGCCGGGCTGAGGGACACCCCGAGTGCACAAATTTTGTGCACTGGGCCTCTAGCGAGTTAATAATTGAAGTCGAATAGCAGGTATCTGGATGTTCTTTATACTTCACTTTTAAAAACTTTGATTTGTGAGATTTTTTTCAGTTCTAAAAGTTTAAAACTCAAAGGAAACAATAAATGAAAACAAAAGACTGTAATGTAAGCAGACTTAATCCAAAAAAGGAGAAAGTCTGTGGTACTTATACTTTGTTGAGGACAGTAGTGAAATACATGGGAGTGTTCCATACACAGAAAGACCCACTACGCACGAGTTTGATTTGGAGCAGGAGGTCCTGGGGGCCGCGTTAAGTGCCTGACCCGCAGAGGATGACGGGCCACACCCGGTTGGTCAGGGCTGAGCACTCACATGTGCTTTCCGCCTTCCAGTTGCCAGAGGGTGTGCACTGGGCCACTAGTACCACCTCTGGGTGCTGCCTGGGAGGACCCAGCCTGCCCGCACTGGGCGGACCCCTGCTACCCCTGCACAGTAGGCGTGCACCCGGGAGTTACCACAGCGATGGGTAGCGCTTGACTTTTTAACCGGAAGGGGACATGTTATCCTTACACAGGCCAAGCTCCAATTCATGTTTGAGAGAACGGGCGTCTCGGGCTGGGCATGTTAGCGCCAATAACTCAGAGACTGTCTGCTTGGGTACCGGTCCAATGCCTCCTCTTCCCATTTCTTCAGGGTGAGAAATTAAGAAAACTGGCTGGGAAGCTCTGTGGGCCTTACTGCCTCCTGCGTGGACCCTGCGTGACGAGGCGGCTTTATTTCTTCTGTGGACTCTCTTGCAGGGCCCCTTCGCGGGAGCCCAGCAGGCTGTGTGGGGTGGGCATTGCTGGGGCGCCGCACAGCTACCCCGGGCTCCCTGCTTCCCTTCCCTGAGGCTTTCCGCTTCCTTTGAGGGGGCGGCTGTGAGTGCGCAGCAAACGAGCCACCATCTGAGCCGCGGCAGCAAACACTGGAGTTAGCCCGCTGGCATGCTTACCTTCACGTCCGCATCCCCGAGACAGGGACCGAGTCATGTGGCGACATGAAACAGACCTCCGTTGTAGGGGAGACAGTGAAAATTTTGGCCTCTTTATTGATCACAGGTCATAGATTTGGCTTAAAACCCCACATGATTAAGAGTCGGAACTAACTACGGGAAACTAGACTTTCCTTTCTGACTGCTACAGGCCCGCAGCGGCTTCCTCGCACATAGCGTCTCGCGGCGTCCCACGGAAACGTTCGTGTAAACAAACAGGAAGACACCTTCCCAGCACAGACGCCCTCCACTTCCTAGTGGACACGCTGCGACTGGTCCGCCGGGCGGGGGCCGTGGCATTCCATCACATCCACAAAGTCTAGTAAAAGCGGGAGAGTGGCCGAGGGCCGAGGCTGCCGGCGGCTTTTGCTACAAAATAGTTGCTCCTCTGATTCGCAGACCTTAGAAAGTGGCAGGAATGACAGGCTCTTCTCGATTTCAGGAGAACTTCCCGGAAGGAGGTGGAGGGCCAAGAAACCCGCCTGCCTGCTTGGTGGCAGCTCGCGAAGGGGCAAGGCCGAGAATCTTCTGGATGTTCTGAGGAAAAAGGAATGAAAGCGGGTTTTATTTTATTTTTATTTATTTATTTATTTAAATGTGTTTTATTGATTTTTTACAGAGAGAAAGTGAGAGGGATAGAGGGTTAGAAACATCGATGAGAGAGAAACATCGATCAGCTGCCTCCTGCACACCCCCTACTGGGGATGTGCCCGCAACCAAGGTGCATGCCCTTGACCGGAATCGAACCTGGGACCTTTCAGTCCACAGACTGACACTCTATCCACTGAGCCAAACAAGCCAGAGCTGACCTTCTGTTTAACACTCTAACTACTCTGGGAGAGGCCTTGCCCTTGATGCAGGTCTGCTGCCTGCACTTAGGCACTGCTGCACCATCTAAGTGGAAACTGAAATATTCCCATTCCATATCTTCAAAAGAACGAGGGAACTTGGAATCCTGCCAAGGAACCTGAGTCCAGACCCTCCTGGGTTTTGAGCACTGCCTCTCTGCTTCCTCAGATCCTCACTTACACCTGTTCAATAGTTTTTTAAGAAACTGATATTTATTAACTACTTCTCATAACGACGACTATTTTATTCTCAGATTTCATCAGTTAATATAACATTAAATTAAAGCACATAAATCCAACAGGTAAGCCAGTATAAACAGGTTGGGGACAGACACAATCATGGAAGACAATGACTCAACTGTGGGAAAGAGGGGGGTAGGCGGACAGACTCCCAGTGATCCTGACGGGATAGCGGGGATTCTTCAGGAGGGAAGGGAGGGCTTTGACGTGGAGAGTCAGTGAGCATCAGGTGCTACAGCTCCAGAAGAGGGTGCTACAATCCCCCGCATCCGCACTCATCACTGGACAGCCCCTGTGCATGAGGCACTGCAAGGATCCCAGAGCCAGCCGCACTGACCTTTCACCTCTAAGAATGCTGACCGAGCCGAGACCGGTTTGGCTCAGTGATAGAGCATTGGCCTGCAGACTGAATGGTCCTGGGTTCGATTTTGGTCAAGGGCATGTACCTTGGATGTGGGCACATCCCCAGTAGGGGACGTGCAAGAGGAAGCTGATCAATATATCTCTTTCATCGATGTTTCTAACTCTCTCTCTCTCCCTGCCTCTCTGTAAAAAATCAATAAATTAAATAAAAAAAAAAAGAATGCTGACCGATGCAGACATATGTATATTTGAGATAACCCCTGTCAGATTACAACAGAATGTAACAGAATATGAAGGTAATCTTAAGAATTCATTGAATCACATTGACTGTAAATACTTCACTGATTGATTTATTTGCAATACTATAGCTCATGCTTCACATTAAAAAGAAATCTGGAAACAAGAAAACAAATCATTTGTGGATCGGGCTACTCCTCCTCCTTAGTAAATCTGGAAAACTTTTGCACTGTTTTCATAATAAAAGCAGCTCTACATGTCCATCTCTCTAAGATCCATTGGCAAAGCAATGAGAAGACCCAAAATACGTCATTCATTTCCAGTTGCTTTTAATTAGCAAATATTCACCCACCACCAACAGTGTATCCAGGGTTAACTTAAGCAAAGCATTATGGGAAGTTACTGTAAGATAAAATTTGAAACAATAAGACATTACCAGATTAGCTGCTGATAAATACACTTGTCTAAGTCCACAAACACGATAATACAGTCTAGACAAAACAGCCATACTAGAGACGGGTCAATTAAGTGAGTCGTTTTCATTTAGAGATAAAGGCCAGAAATCTCTGACGCCCTTGAAGTTATGAGTTGACTGTGGTCTACAGAAGACAACAGAGGCTGCTCTATGGAAAGGGCAGCAGGAGGGAGGGAAAGACAAGTGAAAGGAGAGCCAAAGAGGCATCCGCTTTGAAGGGCAGACTGTTGGCAGTCTCCTTTATGAAGTGGAAGCATAACCAGCTGTGGATGTGAGCGCTGCTCCAGAGGGGAAAGCCTAGCAGGACCCACAGGGCCACACGGCTGTCAGAGCCCAGGCATGTCAGCAGCCAGGCATGCAGGGACGGGACCCCAGGCCGCCCTGTGCTTTGTTCTGTGACACTTGCTAGGGCCCCACTGGGGACATAAAGTGAGTTTATCAATGCTCCATTACTCAAGTGTTTGTGTTTTAATACAAATTGTTCTGCAAGAAAACAAAACAAAACACACATTGCTCTGCAATTTCCATTATGGAAATTCTAAAGAGTCTATTTAAATTCCTAGACTGGACTCGCACGAGTGAGCCAGGTCTCAGTGTGGTTTTTCCTGGAGAGACAGCCCCTGCCCCTGACAGTAGCCTCTTCCTGGGAGACATGTGAAAGAACTCGCCTGGAGCCTGAGGTGCAAGAGGCCAAGGAGCAGGGCCAAAGTCACCTCTCTCCACGCGGGAGCCACAGCCTACATTTCTGCGCACTTCCAAGTTTACAAATAGTTCTCAGGACAGATGCGAGTCCTCAGCCGTCCTCGCCTTCAGGATGAGAAAGTGGAGGCAGAGAGAAGCCAGAGTCAGGAGAACTGATGGCCAGCCAAGCCCAGCTGACCCGGTGAAGGCACTTCTCTCCAGTGGGTCTGAGCTCAGCAATAAACACCTGCAGCAGCCCGGCGGCCTATTGTTGTTGTTAATCTTCACCCACGGACATTTTCCCATTGATCTTTTAAAAAACTATATATTTTATTGATTTTTTACAGAGAGGAAGGGAGAGGGATAGAGAGTTAGAAACATCAATGAGAGAAAAACATCGGTCAGCTGCCTACTGCACACCTCCTACTGGGGACATGCCCAAAACCAAGGTACATGCCCTTGACTGGAATCGAACCTGGGCCCTTTCAGTCCACAGGCTATCTCTCTATCCACGGCGCCAAACCAGTTAGGGCGATTTTTGGGGTTTTTTTAAGAGATAGTGGAAGAGAGAGAGAAACACTGATGTGACAGAAACACATTAATTGGTTGCCTCCTGCACGAGCCCAGCCAGGGAGGAGCTTGCAACCAAGGAATGTACCCTTTTCTGGAATCAAGACCGGGACCCTTTGGTCCTCAGCCAACGCTCTACCACTGAGCCAAACTGGCTAGGGCCTGGACTATTTTTTTTTTTTAATCACAATTTTGAAGACTGTATGAGCTCACCACTGTGAACCTAAAATTGGTGTAAACACAAGGTCTATTAAAAACACACATGGCCCTGACCGGTTTGGCTCAGTGGATAGAGCGTAGGCCTGCGGAATGAAAGGTCCCAGGTTCGATTTAGGTCAAGGGCTTGTACTTTGGTACTCAGCATATCCCGCTGAGCCCCCCTCCCTGAGCACCACCCTAAGAGCCCCCCTCCTCCCTGAGCACCATCCACTGAGCCCCCCTCCCTGAGCACCACCCACTGAACCTCCCTCCCTGAGCACCACCCACTGAGCCCCCTTCCTGAGCACCACCCTGAGAGCCACCCCCCTCCCTAAGCACCACCCACTGAGCCTCCCTCCCTGAGCATCATGCTGCGTGGCAGGGACTTGAGGGCATGTTACCCTCTACATCTTCCAGTACCTCCTCCATTATACTTGTCCTGACTGTGGACCCACATCCCTCAATGCTTCTCCTAGAGGTCATTTTTCAGGCCTACGTAATCAGCAAGATTGAGTTTAGACACGTGAATTCTGCTAGAAGACAGGTGTGTTAGCATATTATAAAGATGATGTAGAGCACTACTAAGCACAGGTTTTAGAGAAATATAAAACAATTCTTTTGAACTTCTGTCCAGTCCTGTGTAATAGGGTCACAAGTGAAGAGTGTGTCAGAGGAAAGGCCTTTTTCTGTAATCACACCTCGTACGGGCAGGAAACCCGCTGCAGGGTCTGCACTCCCTCCTCTTTCAAAGGCGGGACCAGTGATGAAGAGGAAGGGGCTTGTTGCTCTCTGGACATTTGGGAAGAACCAGGTCACTGGCAATTAACACATTCTGCTAAGCTTCATTCCTCAGTCATTTGGCTAAAATAACTCAGCCATGGAAACAGTAGGCTCACTCTTTGTCTCACTGGCAGCTGGCAATCAGGCTTCTCACAACTGATTACAATTGCTCATCAAGTTCCCATAACACAGAATGCAGAGGATGCAAAAAAAATTCTGGCCTGAAAATATATCAAAATTTAACAATCACTGGATGGAGTTGGAGCTTACTCATATTAGCAATGACAAAGGAGTCAGTAACCCTAACAACAGATTAACACAAATTATGCTAAGAACCAGGGGTCCTCAAACTTTTTAAAGTGGGGGACAGATCACGGTCCCTCAGAGAGCTGGAGGGCCGGACTATATGAACTACTAATTCCTACTGTAACACCTCGGCTGTGCTCACTGCCCAAAAAACCTGGAGGGCCGGATCAGACTCCTCTGCGGGCCGCATGTGGCCCGCGGGCTGTAGTTTGAAGACGCCTGCTAAGAACAGAAATAAAATATTTTAAAAAATTAAATAGAGCCTCAGTGTCATATTGGACAACACCAAAAAGACTAACATATAACTAGAATCAGAGGGGAAGAAATAATGGGCCAGAAAAAATATCTGAAGAAATTATGCCTGAAATTTTCTGAGACTTAATAGAAATCTAGGTAGGATAAAAAAAATGTTTAATTCTACACACATCATAGTCCCATTGCTGAAAACTAAACTCAAAGAGAAAGTCAGAAAGCAGCCAGACGGAAATGACCTTATCTACAGACATAGGACTTCTCATCAGAATTAAGGGAGGCAAAAGAAAGTAGAAAGGCGTGTTAAGACACTGAGAGGATTAAAACAAAAACAATAAACCCAGCATATTGCAACCAGTGAAAATATCCTTAAAGAGAAAAGATTTGCTGTGAAATCTAATGAACAAAATAAACTGACAAATAAAACAGAACCAGAGCCTCGCCAGTGTGCTCAGTGGTTGAGCGTCAAACTCTGAACCAGGAGGTCGTGGCACGATCCCCAGTCTGGGCATATGCCTAGGTTGTGGGCTCCATCCCTACGGGGGGGTGTGGGAGGCAGCAGATCAATGATTCTCACCATTGATGCTTCTATCTCTCCCTTTTTCTTCCTCTCTAAAACCAATAAAAGTATATTTAAAAAAAGAAAAAGAACCATAAACACTGAAGCATGCAACAGGTTGACATGTTTCAGAGGGAAGCGGGGAGGAGGAAGAGAGTAACCAAAGAACTTACTATGTGCAAAATCATGGGCACAGACAATGAGGTGAAGGCCTGGAGAGGGGGCGGGGTGGAAGGGGTCCAAGGATGGACATTTGTAATATTTAAACCACTATGTGTCCATAGCATGTTTTTCTCTCCAACACCATATTGTACACACACACACACACACACACACACACACACACACGACCAATCACACTCTACAATTACTGTGGGTTTGTTCCCATTGTGAGCTCCACAAGATGAGACGCCCTTGCGAATACATCAGAGAAGAATTCTTGCCATTGTGGACAGACTTGCGTCAATGTTCAGCCACGACAGGGAACATCTGAATGAGCCTGACTCAAGCACTGGGCATTCTCCAGGAGCGGCTCAGATGACGCCTCCACACTCTGTCAATCAGCTGTCGGCATCACCAGCTGCCGTGAAGCCCACCACCACACGAAGACGCCTGCCTGCAGGTGCACTGCACTGGCAGTGCGGACTGACTATCTACGCCTTAGTACAGTGGCCACAGAAACGATGAGGCCCCTCACGGCAGATCTTCCCTCGTTCTGATGACATTAGGAGTGCTGACATGACACAACCAGGACCTGCTCTTACACATATGCAGGCATATCAACATCCTGGGCCTCCCTAGGAAAGCCGAAAGTGTAAGAGGAAAATAAGGTGTGTGCGCTGTCATTTCTGACCTGACCACACACCTGGCCTAGGAGACCACGTTAGATTCTCACTGATACCTTTTCAGATTATAGTCTTAACACAACAGATTATATATTTTTAAAATATATATATATATATTTTAAACATATTTTATTGATTTTTTTACAGAGAGAAAGAGTGAGGGATAGAGAGTTAGAAACATCGATGAGAGAGAATCATCGATCAGCTGCCTCTTACAAACCCCCTACTGGGGATGTGCCCGCAACTAAGGTACAAGCCCTTGACCGGAATCGAACCTGGGACCCTTTAGTCCACGGGCCGACGCTCTATCCACTGAGCCAAATCGGTTTTGGCTAAAAAATATATTTTTATTGATTTCAGAGAGGGACAGAGAAATGGAAACATCAATGATGAGAATCGGGTCAGGTGCCTCCTGCACGCCCCCTACTGGGGATGGAGCCCACAACCTGGGAATGTGCCCTGACCAGGAATCGAACCGTGACCTCCTGGTTCATATGTCGATGCTCAACCACTGACCCACACTGGCTGGACCAAATGAGGTTATATATTGAGAAAAAAAGAGAAGAAGTGCTTTGTTCTGCATTTCCTCAGAACCACGAATCCTTCTGGATTTCACAACCCCGTGGATCTACAAGAACAGACTTGTCTCCCCAGCTATTGACAGGTAGGTTCACTTGGATTTTTACTGAATGAGAGGCAGAGCACTTTATACAGAGAGAACCATTCACCTCAGCCACTGACTCACAACAAGACAAAAACAGCAAGTGCCTTATGAAGGAGGTGAGGAAATGCCAGTCACCCACTGTTATTGACACCTCTCAGGGAAGTGGGCGGGCCTACTGTTTCCACAGGCAAACGCACACAAAGGAAATAGCTGGTGTGAAGGTCAGGGCAGCTAATTGTTAATCACCAGACGTTAAGGAAGTAAACAAAAGGAGAAAGATAAAATGAGCAAAGGTTATCACATTTATCTTCAGTTAATATGACACGTCATGTTTTAATCTGTGAAAAGGAACACTGTCCTATCTTGGGCTGGGAACAAATACCAATCTTAAAAACACCCCCAGGATGCGGGTGGGAGGAGAGAGTGCGGCCGTAGGAATGTTTCCGTTCCAGACTGCCATCTGATGGTCACACGAAGGGACCCTACGTCACCTCCGTGAACAGAGGCTCTGAGAGGCTACAGGACTCCCCAGGACACTCGGCCTCAGTGGGAGCAAGATTCAAAGCTGCAAATGCTGCAATTCCTCAGCCTCACAATGCCTCTCCCTCTCCCCACCCTAATAAAGTAGAAATGGGGCTTCAATTCCATTACACAGGGTGGGGCAAAAGGTGGTTGACAGTTGTTCATATGGAAAACAATGCAATAGCCGAAACCGGTTTGGCTCAATGGAGAGAGCATTGGCTTGGGGACTGGAAGGTCCCAGGTTTGATTCCGGTCAAGGGCATGTACCTTGGTTGCGGGCATATCCCCAGTAGGGGGTGTGCAAGAGGCAGCTGATCAATGACTCTCTCTCATCGATGATTCTCTCTATCTCTCTCCCTTCCTCTCTGTACAAAATCAATAAAATATATTTTAAAAAATGCAATAATTAGTAAATAAGAATTTAAAAATAAGCAATGTTTCACATATTCATAACTGTAGACCTACTTTTGCCCTATGCCAGTGGTCGGCAAACTGCAGCTTGCGAGCCACATGCAGCTCTTTGGCCCCTTGAGTGTGGCTCTTCCACAAAATACCATGGCCTGGGCGAATCTATTTTGAAGAAGTGGTATTAGAAGTTTAAAAAATTTGGATGTCAAAAGAAATTTCAATCGTTGTACTGTTGATATTTGGCTCTGTTGATTAATGAGTTTGCTGACAACTGCCCTAACCTGTATTATCAGTATAATATTACTTTATTTTCCTTGAAAGCTCTTAAGTCAGTGGTAAACCATAGACTCAATAACATCCTAGAAAAGGAAAATTACATGCAATAGATCAAAACCAGACTCATCAACACTTTGTTTAATCTTTGTTTAATTTACTTAGAATAACAAATAAACTTAGATGTACTCCTATGTTCTCATATTCGATAGTGATATTTTAGAAAGTGAAGCTACAGGTGGAAAATTAACCTTTTTATTTCAAAAGAAACAAGCCCCATGAAGGCAAAACCATAACCACATGTTGGTTTGTCTACAGCTGAACACATAGCTCCTGGCACAGAGCCTGGTACATGTATGTGCTCAATTCTGTTGAGTGAATAAATATACAGACAGGGAATCATTACTAATTTGATCACCAGTCTTACGGACAGGGGGAAATGACAGAAGCAGATGGCTACCCTTAATTCAACTTAATGTCACTCCTCCTGGTAGCAGGGAGCATTCCTGTGTGAAGGGCCAGCTGAGCTCACTGTTTAATAAACTTCACGCAGGCAGTAAGTAGAGGAAGTGGGTTCTGGTTGACCTGTAGATGGGTTATTAACTATACGTGTAAGTGTAGTCATAATCTTTCACAAGTAAAAGGCTCTGACAAACATAAACGCAGGAAACCTGGTGGTCAAAGTATCCAGTCCCTTCAGGGGACACTTTAAAGGCATGCTCCTGCCCTAGCCGGTTTGGCTCAGTGGATAGAGCATCGGCCTATGGACTGAAGAGTCCCAGGTTCAACTCTAGTCAGGGCACATGCCTGGGTTGTAGGCTTGATCCCCAGTAGGGGCATGCAGGAGGCAGCCAATCAACGATTCTCTCTCATCACTGATGTTTCTATCCCTCTCCCTTACTCTCTGAAATCAATTTTTTAAAAAGTTTATTTTAAAAATCCTATCTAATAAAAGAGTAATATGCAAATTGACCATCACTTCAACACACAAGATGGCTGGCCCCATGTTGTCAAAGATAGCTGCCCCCATGTGGACATAAGATGGCCACTACAAGATGGCCAGCAGGGGAGGGCAGTTGGCAGGGACCAGGTTTGCAAGGGAGAGCAGTTGTGGGCGATCAGGCCAGCAGGGGAAGGCAGTTAGGGATGACCAGGCCAGCAGAGGAGGGAAGTAGTGGGCCTGCAGAGAAGGGCAGTTGGGGGGCACCCAGGCCTGAAGGGCAGAGCAGTTGGGGGAGAGAGGGGAACCAGGCCTGTAGGAGAGGGCAGTTAGGAGCAAATAGGCTAGCAGGGGAGCAGTTAGACATCAATCAGGCTGGCAGGATTGGTTAGGGGGTGATCAGGCTGGCAGGCAAAAGTGGTTAGGGGCAATCAGGAAGGCAGGCAGGCAAGCAGTTGGCAACCAGCAGCCTTGGATTATGATAGGAATGTCCGACTGCCTGTTTAAGCCCAATCCTGGTAGGATCGTGAGATCAGGCCTAAATAGGCAGTCGGACATCCCTCAAGAGGTCCCAGATTGGAGAGGGTGCAGGCTGGGAGTGCAGGGACACTCCCCCCACCCCCCTCCTACCTCCAAGCACGAATCTCGTGCACTGGGCCTCTAGTAAATAAAAATAAAGACACTCTTCTGTGCTCTATTTTAATTCACTCTGAGAGGACTTCCCCATTAAAACAAGCAAGGCCACGCCCAGTGGTGGAGGGAACAGCATAAAATATATATCGTTTCTAACGTGTAGCATAAACATTAACCTGAATAAATGAAATTATGGTTTCCACTCACTGAAACTACAAGATGAGAAGTGACTTGCCTCTTTGAAAACCCAGCCCCAAGCTGGTGGTGAAGTGCTGGCTGCACAAAGCCATCTGGTGATTCCTTCAAAAATTAAACATGGAATTGACTGTAACTCAGCAATTCCACATCTGAAGTAAGAACTTGGACGTTCAAAGGTGGAAACAGAACCTTGGTGGTTTGGCTCAGCGAATGGAATGTTGGCCTCTGGACTGAAGGGTCCTGGGTTTCATTCTAGTCAAGGGCACATGCCTCAGTTTAGGCTCCTTCCCCAGCCTGAGCTGGGGGGCGTGTAGGAGGCAACTATATCCTCCAGTGAGCATTAACAACAAAAAAGTGGAAACAGTGTAAGTATTTATGGTCAGATAAACAAAATGTGGCCGGTCCATTCACACAGTGAAATAGTATTGGCCTTTAAAAAGGAAGGAAATTCTGAAATGCTACAATGTAGATAAACCTTAAAACATTATGTCAGTCACAAAAGGACAAAAATATTATATAATCTATATACATAAAAGCCTAAGCGACTGTTTGACTGGTCGACAGGTTGCTATGTTGTGCACTGACAACCAGGGGGCAGACACTCAATGCAGAAGCTACTCCCTGGTTGCAGAACGGCAGCAAGCCTATGGAGCAGCAGCAGGCACAGAGGGGCCGGATGAGCAGGAGCAGCAGGCAGGAGTGGCAGACAGTGTTAGACTGCTGGGATCCAGCCTGATTACCGCAGGCCACACTGAGGGACCCCACCAATGCACAAATCTGTGCACCGGGCCTCTAGTTTTACTTATATGAGGTCAAATTCACAAATATGGGTAGTCAAATTCATGGAGACTGAAGTAGAATGGTAGTTGCCAGGGGCTGGGGAGGGGACATGGAGAGTTAGTGTTTAATGAGGAAGATTTCCATTTGAGATTTAATAGTTCTAGAGACAAAGAGTGGTTTTACAGTATTGTGGAATGTACTTTATGTCACAAAACTGTACAGTTAAAAATCATTACAAAGGTCCCAGGTTCGATTCGGGTCAAGGGCATATACATTGGTTGTGGGCACGTCCCCCGTGGGGGGTGTGCTGGAGGCAGCTGGTCGATGATTCTCTCTCATCGACGTTTCTAGCTCTCTATCCTTCTCCCTTCCTCTCTGTAAAAAATCAATAAAATATATATATTTTTAAAAATCGTTACAAGGGTCAATTTTATGTCCGTTTTCCCAGAATAAAAAGTTTAATAGCTTTAATTACACAGGCACTTTAAGAGACACACAAACTAAGTAATCACTACCTGAAAAAAAGTTTCAGAGGAAAGGAGAAGACTATTAATGAAAATAACAAGAATAACTCTGAATCACCATGAAGAAGACACAGAAAGGCCAAAACCGGTTTGGCTCAGTGGTAGAGTGTCGGTCTGCGGATTGAAGGGTCCCAGGTTCGATTCCAGTCAGGGGCATGTACATTGGTTGCGGGCACATCTCCGGTGGGGAGTGTGCAAGAGGCAGCTGGTCAATGTTTCTCTCTCATCGATGTTTCTAGCTCTCTATCTCTCCCTTCCTCTCTGTAAAAAAACCAATAAAATATATTTTAAAAAAGAAGAAGAAGAAGACACGGAAAGAATAGTGTTCAAATTCACTGCAATGCTGACTGAATGGCAGTATGTCCGAACACTGAGCAACGCCCTGAAATATAGAATTCTTGAACCCAAGACATTAATTAATTAACCCATCACTTTTTAAAAATACATACTTTTATTGATTTCAAAGAGGAAGGAAGAGGGAGAGAGAGACAGAAACATCAGTGAGGAGAATCACTGAGTGGTTGCCTCATGCACATTCCCCACTGGGAATGACCCCCCCAACCCAGGCATATGCCCTGACCGTGAATCAAACAGTTCATAGATCGATGCTCAACCACTGAGCCACTTCGGCTGGGCACCCGTCACTTTTAAAAATCCCACCCCAAAAGCACTTCCCTCTTTTGGCCTTTCCTTCCTGAATCCCCTGCTGACTGAGTGTCAGGTCTGCCTCCCAGGCTCCCTTGGTCTTGTTCATTCCCTCAGCCCACGTTCATTCCCACTATGAATGTCTGGTCCCGTGGTGGCTTGATCTCAACCATGAACAACTTAGAGTGACCAAATCATTCCGCTCTCTTGTGCATGCAGTGACAAAGGCGCTGGTGGACAGCGAAGAAGAAATCAGAGGGAAGGGCAGCCCACTCCGCACCCCTGTACCTTCAGACAGGTGCCCTGAGGAAGGAGTCTGAGAGCCCTGAGGACCCATGTGGAAACCGCGTCTGGTTTCCCAGCCACTGCCCAGTCCTAAGGCTCAGCAGTCCGGATGCACACATTTAAGGCAGTTCTGGACGGCACACTGGAGTTCCAAAACAGAACCTGGGGGGCTGCAGAGCAACAGGGACACCTGCAGTTCCGGAGCAAAAGCTAATGCAGGGACGAGAGTAAGAAGGATGCACAGTATGGTGCTTAACGACGGGTCACATTCTGAGAAACGCATCCTTAGGTCATGTCCTCCTCATATGAACATCAGAGGGCACCAACACAAACGTGGATGGTGCAGCAACTACACCCCTAGGCTCTGTGACACACCAGCGTCATATATGCGGTCTGTCATCACTCCCGAGTCTGAAGTGGCACGTGCCTGTCGGCGCTGATAGGGGGTGTGGGCCCTCACCTGCCGGATGGACATGGTGCAGAGGATGTACAGGAAGATGAAGGAGCAGTCCGTGGTGTCATCCCCCAGCAGGTTGCGATGGGACAGTCCTTGGATGTAGGAAAGGGGCGTGAAAGGGAGCTTTGCCACCACTCTGCCATCAAATCTGAAAAGGAAAAAACAAAGATCGTTATTTTTAGAAGCCTGACGAGCCTCTTAGTTCCCGAGAAGAATCTGGAACAGAAATAGAACTGTAAGTCTTTTGATCTGTAAAAAACAAGAAAAGGTGATATTCTAAAAAGAGACCTGACGTACAGAGATAAGGAAGGATGTAAACTGTTCCCGTCGATCTTTTTCTAAACCAGTGACTCTTGATTTTTTCAGCATCAGGATGCTGGCAGCCGTTCGAAGCCCTTCCCTTTCTGACGTGTGTGTGTGCGTGCGCGCGCGTGCACATGCCGGCTGAGACTGTAAGGCTGTTTAGTGCACTGTGTTCGTAAACAATGCTAAGGAGGGGAATCGCATGAGTATAAGGCGGTATTACTACTGGCAGAAATGGCCAGTTATTTCCTGGTCAGTCTATTGCATTAGAACTCATCTGTACATAAGACTAAGGAATAAATCAAATACTGAACTTCAAGCAAAACAGGACCCAAAATTGCAGTACTCACCCAATAATGCCAAGGCCAACAAGAAAAACTATATACACGCCACTAAAACTATAAAAATATCATTTTAAAATCAGAAGTGTGAGTGATGGAAGGAGGCTTGACTTGGGGTGGTGAAAACAATACAATATACAGATGATGTGTTTTAGAATTGTACACCTGAACCTACATAACTTTATTAACCAATGTCACCCAATAAAGTCAGTAAAAAGTAAAAAATCAGAAGTTTGAGTACTTAGCACCTCTACAGGAAGCACTGAGCCGGATGTGGCAAGGTTAAGCATACATGAGAAAGGAGCTGTACCAATGAAGCATACTCGTCAACACTTGTCCAGTGTTCGGTTTGTCTCTTCATTCACAGAGATACGCACCCAAGAAATGAGAGAAAGCATGGCAGTGAAAAAAACAACACCAAATTTAAGATTATATGCTAGAAATTAGGAGACTTCTGGAAACGGGCAAGTTGTTGAATATTCCCAAGGTCCTTCATTAGTTAGGGGGAAATTCTGCATGAAAACCATCAGACACTTTGGCCCCTCCTCTAGGCAAAAACAGTCCCTTAGTCTTCCTCCTACTGTACTCCACACACACATTTCTGTTATAACACCCATCGTGTATCTGTCTTTTCTTCCCATGCAATGTTGGTATCACCAAGGGCAGGGGCACAGCTGGCCTGTTATATAATACCTGGCACCATGCTTGGCACAAAGGGGCATTTTACAGATGAGGAGAGGAGAAATGACTGGGAGGAGGGGAGCATTTACAGGGAGAGAGAGACAGACAGAAATGAAGCTGGGAGGAAGAGGAAGAGAAAGGGAAGGAAGGGTGAGGGCAAGTCCTATCCTCGTGGGAGGGCCCAGTGAGCTCTGGGGGGAAGTGGCGCGGGTCACTGGGCACTTGCCCAGCCCGTTAGAGCAGCTCCGCCATTGCTCCGGCCTGCTTGTGCTGGTCAGACACAGTAATCTGCTATCACTAATGAGATTTCAGTTAAAACTCTACTTTAAGAGTGAAAACATCTTTATATGTCTACCCTCCCTTTGAAGGCCCCACAATACCCAGTCTTTGCCTTGTACATAAAACATCCTCACTATTAAGAGCATGAAAAAGTCATCATATAATTGTATTCTATCAAAATTCAATTTCCGTGATTTTGATAATTGGGTTGGGGTTATGCATGAGGATGTCCATGTGCTTAGGGAACACATGGTAGTAAGTTATGATAAAGGAGCATGAAGCATACTCTCCAATGACTCAGGAAAATACAGAAATCATGTACATATGAGGACATACATGATATAGAGAGAAAAAAGGTGAATGGGGCAAAACGTTAACATTTGTTAATCTGAATAATGGACATATATTTTTGTAACTTTTCTGTACATTTAAAGTATAAAAATACAATATTATCACAGAGCAACAGTTAGGGATACTCACATGGAATTGAACATCCCCATCAGGGCAGTGAAACAAAAGCCAATTGCAAACATGGATTTCATTCGAACCTGTAAGGAGACGACACACTGTCACTGCACACTGCGGAGACACCACCCCGGGGCATACCCAAGCTGCTTTCATGCCATTTTTAAAGGAGCCCCTTCGCCAGATGCTGCCTGCCGGCTACCCCCCACCTGAAAGCCCTCCCCTGGCCGCCTGCCGGGGAGTGCTGGGACCAGGAGACAGCACGGGGTGGGAGGGGCCTGCAAAGGGTCAGGCGTGGCGAGTAGCCATCCTCGGGCCTATGTTCACTCCTCCCCCTGGAACGGAGGGCACGGAGCCGGGCGGTGCGGCACAGTGGAGCTGGACAGCTGCCTGTGTCAGTGACATCCTGACACTGAGCTGCCACGCCAGCCCAGGACACCTCAGACTTCTGGGCAAGTGAAAACCCTTTATCTGCGTAAGTCTTTGTCAGTAAGTGTTGTTATTTGAAGCTAACTTCTTTCTTAAATCACTATGTCATAAAATATAAATAAAATATTACAAAGATGTAAGCTTAACAACAGTTGTGTCTAGACCTTTATCTACCTCTTTTTACAGTAGTTTCCAAATTTGCTATGGTGACTATGTAGTAATTTTGTAAACAGAAAAGCTGTTTTTTATTCTCACCGGAGGATATTTTTCCAATGATTTTTAGAGAATGGAAGAGAAAGGGAAAGACTTAGAGAAATATTGATGTGAGAGAAACACATTGATTGGTTGCCTCCTGCACGAGCACAGGGCCGTAGGCAGGGCGGGGAGGAGCCTGAAACTGAGGTACGTGCTCTTGACTGGAATTGAACCCGGGACCCTTCGGTCCTCAGGCTGATACTCTATTCACTGAGCCAAACCAGCTAGGGCAGTGGTCAGCAAACCACGGCTCACAAGCCACATTCAGCTCTTTGACCCCTTGAGTGTGGCTCTTCCACAAAATATCACATGTGGGCGCACATGTACAGTGTGATTGAAACTTCGTGGCCCATGCACAGAAGGCGGTTTTCGGCCTGGGCGAGTCTATTTTGAAGAAGTGGCATTAGAATACTGAAGGGGCCAAAGAGCCGCATGTGGCTCGAGAGTGATGGTTTGCCGACCACTGAGCTAGGGCAAGAAAAGCCATTTTTTTAAAATGCACCTTTAACTTAGAATCTTTCTTAATAAGAATTTCAAAATAAAGATATACAGCAAAGGGCTCTCACTAAGCAAAAGGTAACTGTTGGAAAGTCAGAATGTCCTACGTTAAATATACAGAAATGAAGCGAAAATTTGGGCACCCCATGTCCTCGCCTGCCGACGCCTCAGAACGACATGCTTGGACAGACTGTGCGTGCTCTTTATAAACGAGCCAACGGACAACGAAGTCACTATCCTCACACGTTACGGTGAGTCTGCCCCTCAGAACAGAGGCTTTCACAGAAAAGAGGCAACAGTGAAGGCCCTGAAACACTCCGACCCCTGTGCCGGGACGACCCCTCACCAGAAAGCCAAAGGCGCGGCAGTAACATAAAAAGATAAAGATAGGGGAGCCCACCAGGAATCGCGTGAAAGGAGCCACGATGGCCCGAGTCAGCCCAAGGACTATTCACATCACTGGAGTAAGGTCCCAGCCCACAGCCACTGCCCTCGGTGGCCCAGGAACACCCACGATTATCTGCAGCCTGCGCAGTTCTGAAAGGTGAGTGTGGTGTACCTAACGCAAATGTTATGCTAAAAAACATGCTGTTTACAGGGTTACATTTGGGACCCTCACCATGGACAGGTCTCTGTTGTTGTTCTTCAGCTTCTCTTCTTGCCTCTCTGAAAAGAAGTGACGAGACAGTTAATACACAGAGTGCTAAGCACGTGATCGAGGTTAAAGCATCACTGACTGGAGACACAGATACACCTGATTCACTGGCGCTTGTTTCAATAAGACCAGCAGAACACCTTGCACATGATGTACTTTGTACTGACAGAAAACACACATGCAGCAGAGCAGCAGAATATTCCAGTAAAAGAAAGAAAACTCAAGTTTAACTTTAATGTTTTTATGGATTTTTTTAAAGCCAATTTACAATATTTCTTTATTTTATATATATATATATATATATATATATATATATATATATATATATTTATTTATTGATTTTTTTACAGAGAGGAAGGGAGAGAGATAGAGAGCTAGAAACGTCCATAAGAGAGAAACACCGACCAGCTGAATCTTGAACACCCCCTACCGAAGATGTGCCCGCAACCAATATACATGCCCTTGGCCGGAATCAAACCTGGGACCTTTCAATCCACAGACTGACGCTCTACCACTGAGCCAAACCGGTTTTGGCTTTTTTTTTTTTTTTTTTAAGTGAGAGGAAGGGAGAGGGATAAGAGACAGAAACCTGATGGTAAGGGAGAATCAATAATCAGCTGCCTCCTGCTCCCCTCCCTCTGGGGATCAAGCCTGCAACCTGGGCATGTGCCCTGATCTGGAATTGAACAGAGATCTCTTGGTTCCTGGGTCGATGCTCAGCTGCTGAGCCACACCAGCCAGGTCCAAGTTTAACTTTTTAAAACTGCCTCTGGTACTGTTTTAATGCTGTACATGAAAATCCACTCCTGCATTACGTCAATGGGAACCAATGAAAAAAAGGCAGGTATCCCACAACACTCCTGCATTCTGAGCTGTCTCGAATGGAAGATCAATTAATAATATCCCTGAAATGTCATGGAGATTTGCCATGTAGAAAAAGCAAAATGTAAATTATCTGCCTGATGCAGCCTTTTTTTGTGGAAAATAGCACACAAAGGTGTAGAACGAATACATAAATTAAATCTCAGCAATGTCCTACCACAATTCCCAGTCTCTAGGAAAGGAGACCCCCCACACTCAGTCATGGGTCAGAATGCCTGCCCTTCTGTCCCAGCCATGGGCTCTGCTGAAGTCAGCATGGGAATGTTCCCAGCACTCCCCTCCCACCGCTGTTGACCTGGGGCCACCGTCCATGACTTCCGGCATGAAAATATGAGCTGAGCTCGGCCGGCATGGCTCAGTGATTGAGCACTGACCTATGAACAAGGAGGTACAAAGCACATCTAGTCACTTACAAATGATCTCTTTGGAACAGAATTACATTCAGTAATTAAATTCTACAACACACTGAAAAACCAAAGTCACGTCATTATCTTTAAGATGATATAAAATTTCCTCAGCAGAAAATTTCCGGTGCTTGGTGGGTTTCCATCACTAGTCAGTTCTCAGTAAGGAAGCCACGGCAATCACACAAGTAGCTCAGACTTACCTGGAAACAATCATTGCAGGTATTAAAAACAATGTGCTTTTGCAAACTACATGAAGAACCCTCAGCAAGTTCAGAAGCCACAACTGTCAGCATCATTTACTAAAACTGAAATTTTAAAGCGAAGACCCAAAAGGAGCAGCTGCCTGAACATGTCCCACAGAACAGTTGAGAGAATCGAGTAAGAGAACATAACAAGTGCTTGCTGAACCATGCAGTCTCTCTCACACACACACACACACACACACACACACACACACACACACACGAGTTACCATGGCCAGCATCTTTATATAGCATCATCACCTGAGAATTTACTTCTTCCAAAAAAACCTACATTTTGTGTAGACCAGTAACTCATCTTACCTATTTTCTTCTTTTGTTGTCGGCCAGCTGACTCCGTTATTGTTTCCTTCTTCTTTTCCACTGTAAACAACACAGTGACACAGCTCAAATTAATTGCTCGTTGCACTAAAGAAACAAAAGCTCCTCTCCACAGCTGGACCAATGGAAGAAGCTTACAAGAGAGTTACACGCTGACTTTGATTTTGATTATGCTCTCACACCTGCTGACAGTAAAAGGTGGACACACATTCTAAGACTGAAACAGCAATATGGTAGCATCTTTAAGCAAATACCCACGAAGGATGCAGAACACAATCATAATCTAAACGATGAGTTTTCAGACCATCAGTGGAGGGTGACTGCCTCAGGGACAAGAGTCCAAGCACATTTTGAGTTCTGCTCTCCCGTAACTATGGCTAACTGTAGTTACATTCTCATGTTCACTACCGGAGATAGGACCACTCAGTCAGCTATTGGCTGCCTACCTAACAGGCACTGTTCTAGGGAGATAAAAAGATAAACACGATCCATGTCCTCTAGAGAGCAATCCAGTGAGGGGAGACAATAAAATAACAATTACAGTCTAGAAAATAGGTACGACAGACACATGCAGTGGGTAAGAAGAGTACGAGGGCCAAAATAGCTAAGACCAACTTTAAAATTGATTTTAAAGAGAGAGGAAGGGCAAGTGAGAGAAACATCAATGTGAGAGAGTAGCATTGACAGGTTGCCTCCTGTATGTGCCCTGACCAGGGCTCAAACCCACCACCTAGTATGTGGCCTGACTTGGGAGTAGAATCTGCAACCCTTCAGTTCACAGGATGATGCTCCAACTGAGCCATACTGGCCAGGGCAGACCAACTTTTTTTTTTTTTTAACATATTTTATTGATTTTGTACAGAGAGGAAGGGAGAGAGATAGAGTTAGAAACATCGATGAGAGAGTCATTGATCAGCTGCCTCTTGCACACCCCCTACTGGGGATATGCCCACAACCAAGGTACATGCCCTTGACCGGAATCGAACCCGGGACCCTGCAGTCCCCAAGCCGACGCTCTATCCATTGAGCCAAACCGGTTTCGGACAGACGAACTTTTTTTTTTTTTTTTTAATATATTTTATTGATTTTACACAGAGAGGAATTGAGAGGGACAGAGAGTTAGAAACATCGATGAGAAACACCGACCAGCTGGCTCCTGCACCCCTCCCACTGGGGATGTGCCTGCAACCAAGGTACATGCCCTTGACCGGAATCGAACCCGGGACCTTTCAGTCCACAGGCCGACGCTCTATCCACTGAGCCAAACTGGTTTCGGCCACATGGTTTATTTATATGAACTGTTCCATATATTATCTCAGTATACTTCCTTCAATAGGAAACAATACAGTGCATGTATTATTTCTAAAATATAAAGTACACATTTATTATATATAAAATAAAAATTATATACATATACATATATATACATATATATATATATATATATATATAATGTTCTCTTTTATTTGCATTAAAGAGAACTGGCAGGTAGAATACTTCCCCTCATTACATTAAGTATGCTGCTGAGTCCTAAAAGCAAAGTTGATATTCCTGCTTTATGAAGGTATAAAGTTCCATTAGACTGCAATACTGCAAATTAAATGGTGAAGTGCTGACTAAAATGAGAGTGTGAATGTACACATACATGCACATGCACATATTGGGCATCAGTGATTGAGCATCAACCTATTAACCAGAAGGTCACTGTTCAATTCCTGATCAGGAAACATGTCCAGGTTGCAGGTTCGATTCCCAGTGGGGGGCACGTAGGAGGCAGCCAATTCATGATTCTCTCTCATCATTGATATTTCTCTCTCCCTCTCTTTTTTCCTCTGTGAAATCAATAAAAACATATTTTTAAAATAAGATAAAACACTATGGGGAAAAGAGATTTAGAATAAACCTACTTAGGAACAGATCATAAAAGGAATTTAAATCAAATTTTATAAGATGCCACAGAAATAACATTTTTTTTTTAATGGACAGAAATCGGATGGTTTACTTTGTATCATTATTATTAAAGAAACAAAAATATTTTTTCCCCACCCAGGACTAATGGCATTTAACTGTAATGGTGTAAAAAGCAAGGGGATAAGAGACAGAAGGCCAGAGAACAGAAAATAAAGTACTCCCTGAGCGCTAGGCGGTCTTTCAGCAGTCTGGACCGAGACAGATAAATCTTCTCTAGGGATATGATCAACTTTTAACCTCCTGTTTTCCTAACCTTTTTGTGTTGATACTTATTCACCAGGGCCTCACCCCATAACAAGCAGCGGAGATGCTAGAGTGGAGAGATAAAATGAAATGCATTCTGCCCATGATCTGGCATTGCTGCACTGTGAGTTCCAAATTCTCTCAGCTATAAATTATTCAAAAACTCCAGCATGTTCTTCTGCAAACAACGGAAGCACTTTACACTTCATAGTAATTTGTACTCAGTAAATGCTCCATATAATTGTTACAGCAGTGAATTACACATACTTTAATCTTTCTCTTACTGACATGTTCTTTCATTGATCTCTAATAGGAAAGGAGACTTTCTGATCTTTAGAGAGCACTTAACTTTACTGAAAGTCACGGATCACCTGAACCAACCCACTGGGTGCCTTTAAAAAAGCATCTTTTATCAAAGGCCAGTCACAACAGGGCAGCTTTTTGGAAAATATCAGTAGTATTCCCCAAATAATGTCCAGGATCAGATCAGCACAAGAATCTAATCCGAAGTCAAATCTATTTATGTTTTTTTGTATTTCTCAAAGGCCCTACAAACTTTCCTTGCCTAGATCCACACCACCTTCTGAATAGAGGATGCCAGAAGAGATCATGTATTTGCAACTAGGACATTTGTTCAAAGAGGAACTTACCTTATTTCTTCCTGTGAAACATCTCCCATGCTCAATATAATAGTTGTCCATTTGATTATAGCTATCTAGAAGACAGGCTCTATGCCCATTTATTTTGTAGTAGAGGCCTAATGCACGAAATTCGTGCAAAAGTAGACCTTCACAGCTGGGACGGCTGCCTTGATTCCCACAGCTGCAGCCCCAGCTTCAACTGGAAGGTCGTAGGAGCGTCATTCTGCTGTTTGGGCACTCGGTCGATTTGCATATTACACTTTATTATCATAGACTAGAGACCCAGTGCAAGAAGCTCACACACTTGGTGGGAAGGTCCCTCAGCCTGGCCTGCGCTCTCTCGCAGTCTGGGAGCCCTCAGGGGATGGCTTGTATATAGTTGTCCCTAGCCCTGCTATAGAGGCAGGAGAGGATCCCGCCACCACTGTTGGGCTCACACGCCATGAGCCCAGCTTCTGGTTGAGTGGCACTCGTGGGAGCACAATGACCACCAGGGGGCAGCCGCTGCACTGAGCATCTGCCCCTTGGTGCTCTGTGCACACCACAGCGACAGGTCATTGTGCCGTTTGTTGATTTGCAAATTAACCTTTTATTATATAGGATTGCACTCATCATGATTAATTCTACACACAGCACAAGTGTGTATTACTTGCATGCTATCAAATGTCAACTGATCAGACATGCAAGTAATACACACTTACTGAGTTTCCATAGGTCCTCCAAACTAGAGGACCTGCGACTATGAGAAACACAGGGGTCATTCCAATCATCAGCCTACCTCATACTTACCTTCACAGCAGCATAGTAAAGAATTATATTATTGTAAAAAGTACAACTATGGCAGAAACCGGTTTGGCTCAGTGGATAGAGTGTCAGCCTGCGGACGGAAAGGTCCCAGGTTCAATTCTGGTCAAGGGCATGTACCTTGGTTGTGGGCACATCCCCAGTAGGGGATGTGCAAGAGGCAGCTGATCGATGTTTCTAACTCTCCCTCTCTCTTCATCTCTGTAAAAAATCAATAAAATAAAAAAATAAAAAATTAAAAAAAGTACAACTATGCCGAAACCGGTTTGTCTCAATGGATAGAGTGTCGGCCTGCGGACTGAAAGGTCCCAGGTTCAATTCCAGTCAAGGGCATGTACCTTGGTTGTGGGCACATCCTCAGTGGGGGGTGTGCAAGAGGCAGCTGATCAATGATTCTCTCTCATCGATGTTTCTAACTCTCTATCCCTCTCTCTTCCTCTCTGTAAAAAATCAATAAAATATATATTTTTTTAAAAAGAAAAAAAAAGAAAAGCACAACTATGGGAGCTTTGCCTGACAACTACTTTAATTTGAATTTGGGTGTAGAGTAAAGGCAACTGATTTCTATAATTCATATAATTAGAAATGAAGCAATTAGAGTGGAACTAAAGAAGCTCATAGCTATTTATGTGAATAATTAAGGTAGAGAATATTATCCAAACAAATGTGAAGCTAAATGGAATTTGTTTAAGGCTTATTTAATAAGACTTCTCACTGACACATGACATGAAAGGTGTATACAGACACCTTCGCATGGTGGCCGACTAGTGTATGATCACAGCAGAACAGGTTCTCACAAAAAAAGCAGGTCAGTGTGAGTGGAACAGGTGAGTGCCAGGGAAAGTGTATCAGA
Organism: Pipistrellus kuhlii; assembly: GCF_014108245.1. Classification (NCBI taxonomy): domain Eukaryota; kingdom Metazoa; phylum Chordata; class Mammalia; order Chiroptera; family Vespertilionidae; genus Pipistrellus; species Pipistrellus kuhlii. The sequence goes on from NW_023425493.1 coordinate 810,153, forward strand.
GCGGTAATAGGGGAAGGTTATGGCCCCTAGAAGGATTTTGTTAATCCTCACCCCAGGATATTTTTCCATTGATTTTCAGGGAGAGTGGGAGAGAGAGGGAAAGACAGAGAGAAACATAAATGTGAGAGAAACACATCCATTGGTTACCTCCAGCATGAGCCCCAATCAGGGCCCAGGCCGGGGAGGAGCCTGCAATAAAGGTATGTGCCCTTGATTGGAATCGAACCCGGAACCCTTTGGTCTGCAAGCTGAAGCTCTATCTACTGAGTCAAACTGGCTAAGGCCACTAGAAGGATTTTGGCTTCTCTGAGAGAAAATGGAACTCCATCATAGAATTATAAGCAGAGGAACACCATCTGATAGGCTTTTGAAAGGATTATTCTGGCTGTTATCTTGAGAACAGACTATAAGGGGACCCAAATACTTGTTGGAGGTTATTGTAATTATCATGCAAAAGATGATGATGCCTCAAACCATGAAGGACCAATGGAGGTGATGAAAAGTAATCGGATTCTGGATATATCTGAAGGCAGCCCAACAGTACTAGACATAGACTGTGAGCAAAGAGTCAAGGACACCACACAGGGATAATGGCCTGCACAAGTGGGAGGATAGAAGTGCCTCTCGGCACAGGCATGAAAGCTACCGATGCAGCAGGCTTGGAAGCGAGGAACAAGAGTTCAGCTGAATGTGCTGGGTTTGAGGTGTGTATTAGACATCGAAGTGGACTGACAGTTAAGAATATGAATCTTGTATTAGCGAGAGTAGGAGCATAAATTTGGAGGTCATGGCAACCACAGCACACAAAAGAGTTCACCACTGGCAGTCAACCCCAAGGACAGAGGTCAAGAAGAGGAACCAACAAGAAAACAGCAAAAGAACGGCCAGCCAGAGGAAAGCACGACCAGAGTGTGGTGTCCAGGACCAAATGAAGAAAGTGCTCCAGGGCCTGTGCACGCAGGTACCTTCCCCAACCAGGGAAATCCTGAGAGAGGATAATGAACCTGGGTTTAGATATGTTGGGGTGCACTGTCAATAATAAATAAGGGAAGGAACAGTAAGCTGTAATTTAAAAAGCTGAGTTTGTCCAATTCTTTATTTGTGACCTTATTAAGCCTCCTTTCCTATAAAGGAGGATAATATTCATACAACCGGCCACAAATGGTTATTATGTGGATCAAATGACACACTGTAAGAAAGAAAACATCAAGATCTTATAAGACACAAAGCCCTGCGGAAATGCCGTCTTCATTTCAAAGACAATAAACTCTACTTGTTCTTAACCTTTTTGTCAAACACACCTTCAACCAAATGAAACGTCACTTCTCCACCAGGACACCACTTACCTAGATGCCAATCATAGTGACTGCTGTTCACCAAACACATCTTGGTCCTTAAAATACCCCTCCTTTGGCATCTATGCTATTTCCTTTATCTGGAAGTCCTTCCCGCTTCTCATTCTCCACCCAAATTCTAACCACCCATGAAGAACTGCAAGGTCTCCTGCGTCACAAAGGTTTCCCTGCACATGACACATACCTCTCACGCCACTGACATTTTGCACAAAAGCCATATTCCTAATCAGTCTTCTAGTTGGAATTGTCTCTGCGTCCCTACAAGGTTTTGGGCTGGTGCTACTCAACAATTCACTATCAACATGTGCTTCAAGGAGACTGACCAGTTGAAACTATTTCCTAAGGGAGCTGCCATACTCACATTTTTTACTCTGTTTTTCCACTTCCGCCTTCAGCCTCTTGTACTTGTCTGTCCTGTAAACCAGAACCCAGGTGATACCTGCAACATGAAGCGCAACGTGCTCATGGGGAAATGTTTGCAACGGTTCCAACAACTGCCATTATGGCCACGGTTGGGTAAGGAAGGATTTCAACTCTTTTGCTTTATAGGCGCCAGTAGTTAAAACGGACTCTTAACCAAAAGCACCTGTAATGTGATGACAAGGCGTCTCCGCAGACACTCAAGTGACCAAAGAGACCCGGACACCGCGTGCACACGATCCCTCCCGCCCGAGTCGTGCCCGAGTCGCCGAGGTTCGCTGGGGTAGAATACATGAGCCCACGAGCAAGCAGGGCTGACGAACTCCCCGGTGTGGCGCCGGCGACCCTTGGCCTGGACCCCTCCCTCGGGGACAGCTCAGACGTCAGGGAAGCAGCGCCCTCACCCTCGGCGAGAAGAGCCGTGCACACGGAAATGAACACGATGAGCAGCGTGTCCGCGAACATGGTACTCATCCTGCACTTCCGGCTCTGCACTCCCACCCGCCGGGGGGGGAAGCGCTCGACAGCCACGGAAAATGAGCGAAAAACGACTTTCCTAGACTTCAGGACCACCGAGCAGCACCGCGCTTCTGACAGATAGGGAGCCACACTTCCGCTTCCGGGGCACAGCGCCGGAAGGGCTCCTTCCGGAGAGCGGGGCGTGGCCCTCGCGGAAAAAACGCAGCCGCGCACGGGCGGGCCTCGCGAGAATTGGAAGTTGGGTGGCCGAGGCTGGCGTGGCTTGAGACCTGGCCGTCGGCGGGGAATCCGGGGCCGGGGGCCACGTGGCCGCGCTCGGCCGTCCTCCGTCCCGGCCCGTGTTTGCGGCAAAGGGAGAAGCCGGCTTCCTCACGTGCGCCGCGCGCCGCGCGCTGCTGGGCCGCGGAGGCGGGGCGCCGCCGGCCTCCGGGGACGTCGCCCTCGGGAGGGCCCGCGCGGTGGGACGGAGGTTCGTAGACGTGTGCGCAGCGGCGAGCCGGGGAGGGGCAGCGCGCGGGAGCAGACGAAGCAGGGGCTCGGAGGAGGAGCGGAGATTGGGGAGTCGGGAACCCCGCTGTCGGCAGGGGCACAGTCGATGCCCCCGCGCGCGGGGCGGAAGGCAGTGGTGGGAGGCCCCGGGTGCGGGAGGGAGCACTGCCGTCTGGAAGGAGCAGCCTATAAACCCAGCCAGTACCCTGCGAGAACCACCACCCGCTTCCAACATCTCCCATGTTCCAGAAGGTCCAGCAGCCCTGATGTCACGTGAAAGTTCAGTTATGAGTGCTGGTAGCTCATTAGAACAATAATAAAAGACCTGCTGTGTGGGTTAAAGAAAATGTCTCAGCAGCCTGTTTTCTGCCTCATTGTGTGTGCGCGCCTGCGCGCTCATTGGCTCTTTTAAACTACAGTGCGCTTTCTAGTGCTCCGGCTCCACCGCTTTTGGCCTGATTAGTTATAGGCGCGTTTCTGTGTTCTCGTCACACTAGAGGCAGAGACCCTGTTCCTGAGCAGACATTGAGCTCGTGCCTGGGGCCGGACAGGGGTGGGCACTGCAGGGCCAGAGAGGGTGGCACGGGTACTATTACGTTACGCATTGTAAGAAGGGGTAATAGCGATGGGTATTCATAAAATGTGGGAGCACATAGGAGGGCAAGGTAACTTTCTGGAGGAATTGGAGGAGCTTTTCGTGTGAGCTACACCTTGACTTGAGTGGTTCAGGCAGGGTAGGTTTTTCATCAGCCTGGCATGGCCGATGGTAAATGTGGGGGTGCAATGAGAACGTGACCTTGAAGTAACACCTGGTTCTGTTCTGGCTGTGTCACTTAATTGACAGTCGTTCTGAGCATATGGTTCCGCCTCAGTTTCCTTATCTGTAAAATGATAACACCAGCTTCGTCTACTGTTGCAGAGAGCATGAGGAAGGATAAGTTATAAAGCTGTTCCTGGCACACACAGTTCATCAAATGCAGCGTGCTGTTGACTGGAAGATGGGCCATCATTGTATATCCTACCGGGAAAGAAAAGAAACGGCGAATGAAGCTGTGGTGCCCCGTTGGTTGGAAGATGCGTTTTATTCTGTGTTAAAATATGAGGGGGAAAGCCGCAGGGAAGTGAAAAGCATTGCTCAGGTCCCTGAGCACGGCTACTACAGAGGACGGTTCCTTCTCCAGGGTACCCATGTCGTCATATCCTGGGCCCCACGTGGAAACCAGTGCTAGAGGCAAATTCATATAACGGCTCTTCTGCATCCTACGGGTTCCTTTGTCATGTTTCCAGGTTTTCTACGCTCTCGGGTTTTCCCCATGAAGACCACCCACCAGAGTTCACTGTGCTCCCGTTTCTAGGACAAGGCTTTTGTCCTGAGACGTCCTTTTACATCCTCTAGGGCGGGGTTTGCTGTTCCCTGGATCCGCATCTCCCTCCTTTGTCTATACTTTGTTTTTGTAGTACATCCTCAGGTGACTTCCTGTGAAAAGTAAATGACAAATACGCCTGCAGTGTTCTCACATTATTAGTGGGCTTAGTAATAATACTGTTCTTTTAAAAAATGTTCAGTACTAAGCCGAAACCGGTGTGGCTCAGTGCATAGAGCGTTGGCCTGCGGACTGAAAGGTCCCAGGTTCAATTCTGGTCAAGGGTATGTACCATGGTTGCAGGCACATTTCCCAGTAGGGGGTGTGCAAGAGGCAGCTGACCAATGTTTCTCTCTGATGTTTCTAACTCCCTATCCCTCTCTCTTCCTCTCTGTAAAAAAAAAAAAAAAAAATCAATAAAATATATTTAAAAAAAAAAGAAGAAGAAGAAAGAAGGTCTCCACCTGGACCCCCATAAAAAAAATGTTCAGTACTAGGCTAGGAAAGGTAAAAAGTTAAGAGAAATTTAACCCCTCTTATAACAGGTATGGAAAGATAACAGGCTTCAGGGTTTTTTTTTGTTCATTTGTTTTTATATTTTTAACTAGAGGCCCGATGCAGAAAATTAGCGCAAGGGCTGGGCCCTCACAGCCCCGGCTTCATTCAGAAGGTCATCTGGATGGTCATTTATCTGTTCAGCCGTTTGCTTATTACTCATTACTGATTGTAGAGAGGAACAGAGAGGGAGAGATAGAAGCATCCTATATAATAAAAGGGTAGAATGCAAATTGACCCTTAAGGCAGAAAAACTGCTTGACCATTCACTATGAGGTGCACTGACCACCTCTTGATCCCTCCCCCTGGCTAGGAGGCTCCGATTACCTAATGGTGAATAGGGAACTGGGGGTGGTTGGTGGCAAGGAGCAGGGCTGGCTGTGGGAGCTGGGTAAAATGGCCCTGATTGCAGGCCAGGCCTAGGGACCGTACCTGTGCACAGATTTTGTGCACTGAGCTTCTAGTTGAGGGCGGATCATTGGTTGCTGTCTGCAGGCCCAGCACTGGGCATCAAGTGCACAACTCCAGGGCCTGTGCCCAAACCCGGCTCCAACCATGACCTGGTTCATGAGTCAACCACAATCACTATGCTACACCAATTGGGCAGGGCTTCAGGTTTGACTTCTAACCCAATTCATGCAAGCTGTAGTACTTGAGCAAGTGATTTAATTTCTATGGGCCTCATTTGAAAAAAAAATCTTTATATAGCACTTCCAATGAATGGCACAATATACTAGGATTATATCCCAAGAAACTAGGAACACCAATCAGAAAGGATATATGCACCCCTATGTTCATAGCAGCACAATCTACAATAGCTAGGATTTGGAAACAGCCTAGGTGCCTGTCAGCAGATGATTGGATCAAAAACCAATGGTACATCTACACAATGGAATACTATGCTGCCATAAAAAAGAAGAAATTCTCGCCGAAACCGGTTTGGCTCAATGGATAGAGCGTCGGCTTGGGGACTGAAAGGTCCCAGGTTCGATTCCGGTCAAAGGCATGTACCTTGGTTGTGGGCACATCCCCAGTAGGGGGTGTGCAAGAGGCAGCTGATCGATGACTCTCTCTCATCGATGTTTCTAACTCTATCTCTCTCCCTTCCTCTCTGTTCAAAATCAATAAAATATATTTTTTAAAAAAAGAAGAAATTCTCATCATTTGCAGCAACCTGGATGGAATTGGAGAACATCATGCTGAGTGAAATAAGCCAGTCAATGAAAGAAACACCACATGACCTCACTCATTTATGGATAATAACATTATAAACTGATGAACCAAAAGATAGATATAGAGACAGTAAAGCAACAAGCAGACTGTCAAATTACAGCAGGTAGGGTAGGGAGATCTGGGGCAGATAACAGATAAACCGAAGGACTTGTATGCATGCATATAAGCATAACTGATGGACACAAAACTCTGGGGAGGGAGGGTATGAATGGGAGGGGGGGGGGCAATGGTAAGATATGTACACAGATAATTTAATTAAATTTTAAAAAAAACATGAATGGCACAATATGGATTAATCCTAGAAATACAGGGTGGAGCAAAAGTAGGTTTACAGATGTGGGTACAAGAAACAGTTCACTTTTGTATTATTTTCCACAAAACAACTATAAACCTACTTTTGTCTCAACTGTATAATATAGTGTGAAAAGTAATTTCTTAAAAATTATATACAGCATGCATTAAACTTCATAAAATTAATAACTAAAAATTCCTCCAAACACTGTTTAGGATGTTAAAAGAAAAAGCAAGAAAATGATGATTTTGCTGGTGTTGCCTTGAATGGGAAAAGGCTGGGTGAGGTAATGGAGCATCAGAGGTGAATGTAAATGTAAGTTTATGTCCTAGTTTCCCTGTTGGTGGTGATGTCATGGAAGTGGCAGCATGAAGAGAATGTCATGAGCCAAGAATAATGATGAATCTGGTTTTCTGCATCTGAGGTCCAAAATGTTTTCCTGTCGCATTCAGCTTTATACCTGATTGATATAAGAGAAGAAAGGGGGGCAGCAATCTTTTAAACTCCATGCCATCAAGTAAAAAGGGTATTTTAAAAAATGTCACATTTCTTTTGTGGCTTCACTTACCCTCTCGTCGTTTGCCACTTTTTTGTTGTTAATCCTCACCTGAGGATGTTTTTTCCATTGATTTTTTTTGGGGGGAGGGAGGGGGAGAAAGAGAAACATCAATGTGAGAGAGAGACATCAATTGGTTACCTACTGGGGCCAGGGATTGAACCTGAGGCCGTTTCAGTGTGCTTGCTGATGCTCTTAACCACTGAGCAACAACAGCCAGGGCTGATTGCCACTTTTGCCTGGGCATTTCAGCTTCCCGATTTCAGAAGATTGATGATAATGGAAAAATCAGAATATTTTAAGCTAGATGGTAAGTTTGCAAAATAAGCAGTGTTTTTTAAAATATATTTGTTATTGATTTCAGAGAGGAAGGAAGAGGAAGAGAGAAAGAAACATCTTTAATGAGAGAATCATTGATCGGCTACCTCCTGTACATTCCCCCTGGGGATCAAGCCTGCAACAGGGGCATTGCCCTAACCAGAAATCAAACTGACCTTCTGCTTCAGAGGTTGACAATCATTGGGCCACAATGGCTGGGCAGCAGTGTTGTTTTTTAATTGGACTGGAAGCTTTAGATAGGGTGGATTCATTTGGAGCAATATTGCATCAGGAAAACCAGCTGTCCAGCTGACGCAGTTTTCAAGCGAGGAAATTTTTAACTAAACAAGTAGAAAAATCAAGGAAAAAGAGTAAAATCCGAGATAACTGTGAAGACTGAAATAGTAAACCTTAGAACCAAATAAGATGAGGTGAAGAAGACGAATTCTCAGGTTCCACCAAAGGCATTCCTGAGTCTTATGTGGCCGGAAGCTTATACAATTCTTGGGAGTCTCCTTAAGAAAAAGAATATAGACTTAGAGTCAAAGTCAGGTACAAAAGTGAGTCCCTAATTAGGGGCCAGTGCACGTGAGGGTCTCTGATTTCCTGGTAAATCTGTCCGGACTATAACCAGTGTGGCGACAGCCTTGACTGTGGAGAGAAAGCATTTTAAGAGAGAGAAATATAAAAACTTCATTTTAACATTAAGCTTCTGTAATATTAGAATTAGAAGGGCCCTTTGAAAATACTTAAATACCTAAATTCACATTTCCCTTCATGGGTGACTCTAGACCATCTTAATAGAAGCCTACAATTGGAGGTGACAGTTCCTGCACAGATACACACTGCCACACTTACTCAGTGTCCTATGATATATTTTTGGCCAGTAATCCACTTTTACTCACTAAATAGACTCTTACGCTTCATCTTAGTGAAACCGGACAGCCATTGGGTCTGGGCTGCCTATAACTACTTTTGCCAATTAAGCAGAGACAGGGTTGAATCGTGTATGAGTGTTTATTCCGATACTGCCAGTAGCATAGGAGCGCAGCAGGTCATCCATGAAAATCGGTTCTTACCCTTTCTCCCCCATAAAACAGCTGCTTACATTGGGTAGAAGGGCAGAGATCCCGGGGGGGGGGGGGGGGGGGGGTGTAGTAGGAATTGCAGGCACTGGCAGTGGGCAAGGTACAATGGTTGCAGGTTACAGGCAGTGCGGACCCTCTGGGACAGATTGTTTCGGCAACAAGATGGTTAATCTTTCCAAGGGTTGGCAGTTCTCAGAAAGGAGAAGGGACTGCAATGTGCTTTCTTTAATCACAACAATCACAGTTAACAGAGCATGATTAGTACTTCTTACAGCCATAGCCACTCCTCACTATTCTATTTCTGCTCCTGACATTAGTGGTTCACTTTGCTGCTGGAAAGACATTGATTTTATTCACAGAGATAACCAGATATAAGCAATATTGCCAAATGCCCTAGCAAATTTTGGCTCTTTGGCCCTTGAGTGTGGCTCTTGCACAAAATACCACGGCCTGGACGAGTCTATTTTGAAGAAGTGCATTAGAAGAAGTTAAGTTTAAAAAATTTGGTTCTCAAAAGAAATTTCAATCGTCGTACTGTTGGTATTTGGCTCTGTTAACTAGTGAGTTTGCTGACCACTGCCCTAGCCTCATTGCTCTGGCTGCAGGCCTTTAAAGGAGCTCAATCTCAAATTGGCCTCTGCATCTCCCGGACAGTGTTGCACAGTGGTTGAGCATTGACCTATGAATCATGAAGGTCACAAGTCAGGGCACATGTTTGGGTTGTGGGCTCAATCCCCAGTGGGGGTCATGGGGGAGGCATGCGATTGATGATTCTCATCATTGATGTTTCTCTCTCCCTCTCTGAAATCAATTAAAATATATATATATTTTTAAAAACTGACCTCTGCATCTAGCACAGGGCCCATTAGCAGACACTCAAACATACTGTGAAAGGTATGCTTCATGTGCCAAAGCTCTCCACCAAACTACAGGGAATTTCTAGCTTTTCCTCCGCAGGCTCCAATCACGTGACCTTTTCCCAGGCATGGGGAAATGGCTTTTTCCGGGACACAGGCCTCGCATTCACTTCTCTGTGCTTCTCAGTTTTCTGAGGTCTGTTCTCTGTATCCTCTCTGGAACCCATGCAGATAATCCTCCCACAGGTTCTAATGTGCAGACAGGCCATGCAAGCATTGCTCCTACGGAGGCCGGAGGATGGTGTTACCGGAGACAGTAAACTCAGGACAAGCAGACACCAAGGACAAAGAGGTCCCTTCATAATAACAACAGGGTTGGTTCAGCACAAAGATCTGCCAATCTTAAATAAGTCTGTGTCTAATTTAGTGCTTCCAAGTTCATGAAATAAAAACTGACAGACCTAAAAGGAAAACTAGATAAATCCACAATTCTAGTTTGATACAAGTAGACAGAAAATCAGTCAGAATATTAAAGACCTGAAAAACAGTATTAGTGAAATACATTGGAGACCTAAATGAGAAAATGTTATACAAGTCCCACAAGAAACAAGTTAATTTTTTTATTTTAAAAATATTTTTATTTATTTATATATATATTATTGACTTTTTTACAGAAAGGAAGGGAGAGAGAGAGAGTTAGAAATACCGATCAGCTGCTTCCTGCACACCCCCTACTGGGATGTGCTCGCAGCCAAGGTACATGCCCTTGACTGGAATCTAACCTGAGACCTTTAAGTCTGCAGGCTATTGCTCTACCCACTGAGCCCAACCAGTTTTGGCAATATATTTTTATTGATTTCACTGAGGAAAGTGGGGAGAGAGATACTTCAATGATGAGAGTGAATCATTGATTGGCTGCCTCCTGCATGCCCCCTATTGGGGATTGAGTCTGCAACCCGGGCATGTGCCCTTGACCGGACTGGAACCTGGGACCCTTCAGTCCATAGGCCTATGCTCTATCCACTGAGCCAAACCAGCCAGGGCAGGAGTTAATTTCTTTAGAAATGGGATTACTTCAGGGTTAAAATACATTTGCAAGGCAAAAAAAAAGTATTGTGTAAGATAAATGAGAAAGAAAATGTTTTCTATAAAACAATGAGATCAAGAGCGTAACAGCACAACGGACAGAATTCACCAATAGATGGTCCACCAAAAATAGTACCTGCAACCAAAGAAAAGATAGTTGTGCTCAGCCCTACTAAGAGAGAGTCAGTTCAAACAACGTTAATGATGCCCTCCTAGTGGTTGGCAAACTCATTAGTTGACAGAGCCAAATATCAACAGTACAATGATTTCTTTTGAGAGAAAAGTTTTTTAAACTTTTAATGCCACTTCTTCAAAATAGACTCACCCAGACCGTGGTATTTTGTGGAAGAGCCACACTGAAGGGGCCAAAGAGCCGCATGTGGCTCGTGAGCTGCAGTTCGCCGACCACGGCCCTAGCTGGTTAGGCTCAGTGGATAGAATGTCAGCCTGCAGACTGAAAGGTCCCATATTAGATTCCAGTCAGTGCACAGGCTGGGTTATGGGCTCATCCCCAGTTGGGGTCGTGGGAGGCACATGGAGGGTCCCGGGTTTGATTCTGGTCAAGGGCACGTACCTCAGTTGCAGGCTCCTGGCCCTGGTTGGGAGCAGGTGGGAGGCAACCGATCAATGTGTCTGTCTCACATCGGTGTTTCTGTCTCTCCCTCTCCCTTCCACTCTCTCTTTAAAAAAGGGAGGAGGGAATATCCTCTAGTGACGATTAAAATAAATGAATACATAAATAAAAAGAAACTATATAAAAAAAACCTTTTATCAAAATAAGCCAGAGAAATCACATGATCTCACTCATGTGGAGCCTAATGAACAAAATAAACATGGAAGCATGGAAGACATTGATGAATCTCAGAGTGAGAGTGGGGTGGTAGGGAGAGGTTAACCAAACAACTATCTGCATATTAGAGGCCCGGTGCATGAAAATTCAAGCACTGGAGGGGGCCTCCCTCAGCCCGGCCTATCCCCTCTCACATTCTGGGAGCCCTCAAGGGCGGGTGACCCAGCAATCAGGGAAAGGTGACGTCCCATCACGCCTCTTCTGCTGCCACTGCCGGCAGTGCAAGCCTCAGCTGGCCCTGGTTACCTGAAGGAGCAGGGGGCTGAGGGAACTGGAGACTCTGGAGGCAGGCATGCAGAGTGGCGGGGCCTGCCTGGGGGTGGATGGGCCTGGCCTTGCCGCACCCCTGCCACCCAGGTGGGGCTGAGGGGACTGGACACTGCCATCTTTGAGGGTGTGGCAGTCAATTAGCATATTCCCTCCTTATTGGCTGTGAGCACTGCCATCTTTGAAGGTAGGGGAAGTCAATTAGCATATTCCCTCCTTATTGGCTGTGGGCAGTGCCATCTTTGAGGGCAGGGAAGTCAATCAGCATATTCCCTCTTTATTGGCTGTGGGTAGCACCATCTTTGTGACAGTGTGAGGGTCAATTAGCATATTCTCTCTTTATTAGATAGGATATGTATAACCCATGGACACAGACAATAGTGAGGTGAAGTCTTGGGGAGTGGGGTCAGGGTGGAAAAGGTCAATAGAAGGTAGGAAAGGGGGATATCTGTAATACTTTCAAGAATAAAGGTAGCCGAAATCGGTTTGGCTCAGTGGTAAAGCGTCGGTCTGCGGACTGAAAGGTCCAGGGTTCGATTCGGGTCAGGGGCATGTACATTGGTTGCGGGCACATCCCCGGTGGGGAGTGTGCAGGAGGCAGCTGGTCGATGTTTCTCTCTCACCGACGTTTCTAGCTCTCTATCTCTCTCCCTTCCTCTCTAAAAAATCAATAAAATATATATTATAAAAAAAAAGAATAAAGGTAAATTTAAAAACGAAAAGACCGCCGGGACCGGTTTGGCTCAATGGATAGAGCGTCGGCTTGGGGACTGAAGGGTCCCGGGTTCGATTCCGGTCAAGGGCATGTACCTTGGTTGCGGGCATATCCCCAGTAGGGGGTGTGCAAGAGGCAGCTGATCGATGACTCTCTCTCATCGATGTTTCTAACTCTCTATCCCTCTCCCTTTCTCTCTGTATAAAAATCAATAAAATATATTTTTTTAAAAAACGAAAAGACCCCTAGCCTCTGGTGTTGTTCAGTGGTTAGAGCATTGGCCCAAAGAGTCGTAGGCTCAATGCCAGTCAAGGGCATATATCTCAGTTGTAGACTCGAGCCCCAGAGCTGGTGGAGCTTGTGTGGGAGGCAACCAATAGATGTTTCTGTGTCTCCTCCCATCCACTATAAAAATCAATGGGGAAAAAATATTCTCGGGTGAAGATTAACAAAAAGCAAACAAACAAACAAAAAACACCCTGAGAGACACCATTTCTCAACCAACATTTCATCTAGATCCTCAGATTGTCAGAGACCCAAAAGCGACCACATAGCATGGCTGTGAAATATGAGACACCCTCATCTATTACTGACTGCAGTGCAAAAGTGTGCAGCCCATGCAAGGTAATCTAATTGAATTATATATGCAAATCAATTTTCAGGAAGCCGCCTCAAAGGGACAATGTGAGGGAGAAGAAGAAAACAATTCAGTTCTCACCGGAAATATCCATTTCTGGGCATTGTCCCTCTTATTTATTCCGACTGCTGTGTCTTCCATTCAGGCATGGCTAAGCTAGTGTTTTCTCCCCAGGGGCTTCTCCAGCACTCAGGGTGAGTCCTGGAGTCCAACCTCCTTCTTGCTGCTACAGCATCTTTACAGTTGGGTTGGAGGAAGAAGCCTGCAGCCAGGTTTGCCATGTTGTCCCCAAAGGTTCGTTTTTGAAGTACATTTTTTACTTTTTTAAGGACAGTTTTGCTTATTGAGGTGTAATTGACCAAGTTGCTAATACTGCTAACATGTGCATGCTGATGGCTTCATACTTGTGTACATGGTGACTGGTTGCCCCCATCCAGATAGTCAATCTCTCATCCCCCGTGTCTGTATCTTCTCTGTGTCTGTGTGGGGAGAAGCTGTAAGTGGCACTCTCTTAGTGATACGAGATTACCGCATTTTCTTTTTTTTTTTTTTTTTTTTTTTTTTTTTTTGAGATTACCGCATTTTCAATGACAGGCACACGTTTTACATAGATCCTCAGGCCTGGTTCCCTTTATAGCTGAAAGTCTGTGCCCTTTTACTACCCCCCCCCCAACTTTCCTATGCTTGTCTATGTTTGCTTTGCCCCCACGTAGAGAAAGGCCCTCAAGCTCCATCCACTTTGCACAAATGGCAGGATTTTCTTTTTCCTCGGGGCTGCATACTAGTCCATTGTATGCATCACACCACATTCTTTTAGCCGTTCCTCTGTCCTTTTCACATATTGGCTATTGGAATAATGCTGCAAGGACATGGGGATATGGATAGCTCCTTGATATCCTCTTTTCCTTCCACTTCCCTTTGGATGTTTATCCAGAAGTGGGATTGCTGGATCACGTGATAGCTCTATTCTTTATTTTTTGAGGAACCTGCTTTGCATAGTGGCTGCACCCTGGGGGCTGGGGATGTGAGTGGACCCCGGGTGGGAGCCTGTGGACGCGGCCCCTGCAGCCTCGGTGCCCGGACCCCCGTGTGTGCAGGTGGCCACCTCCCTCACAGGAGCTGAGTCCTCCCACCTCCTCTCCTGGCTCCCGGGCTGGCTGGCAACCAACGGGCTGTGCTGGGTGTGAGTAAATTACACTCAGAATTCTACTTAGGTGCATGTGTGCGTGTGCACACGTTTTCCTGGGAATGTGTGGCTTCCGTTCGTGTTTTTAGTTTCTGACTAAGAGTAGTTCTGAAACACTAGGTCCCCTCCCTTGAAGCCTTCGGCCTCTGGCCCCGACACACTGTACTTACATGATAAAGCGGAACTGAACTCCTTTTCTCCCAACGACAGAGCCAAACAACTTCCCCCCGTGCCATTTGAGCCCTGGACAGACTAGCCCGCTCCCCCGATAATCTCGTTTGTCCTCCGATCCCTATTAGCTCCTCAGTGCATCACCCCAGGAATATCGAACCTGCCACCCTTGGCTACCAGTCTGCACCCGCACCACCCGACTGCCACTCTTCTCCTGCGGGGCACCGCCCGCTGCATGTCCTGATTCTCCTCTCCTGGAGGCTGGTCACCCGGGCGGGCGATGAGGCACAGGTGGAGGGGGCTCCTTTCTAAGGCCCACCCCACATTGCACCCAGGGTCAGAGGCTCCTGCCCATCACACCCTGGTCCTCCTGCCTCCCTCAGTCCCTCACTCACACACAGGGCATCCCTGTCACCCAGGCAGTAGGGACAGACACCCGTTACTAGTGGTTAGAGAAGATGCAGGCAGTCCTTGCAGAAAGTGGGATGGTGAGGGTGGGAGTCTGGTGACAGGAAGAGAAGCAAAGGTCAGATACGGGTCTGAGATGAGAGCTGGGAACTAGGTGAGGCTAAAGGCTTAGGACACAGACAGCTGGCACAGCGGGCACGTGCTCTCCCTGGGCGCTGGGAGCTGGCTGGGCAGAACAACTGAACTGCCTTTAGCTCCGCCTCATTTTCGCAGAATCACCTTGGAAAGTTCCAGTGTGAGGAGAAGCGAGAAATACCAGAAACCTCCATAGAACTGCTGTGTGTGTGTGTGTGTGTGTGTCTTTGCCCAAGTCTGGGAGGATTCTTGGGGTGCATGGGACTTGTGAAGGTGGTCCTGGCGTGTCTGCACTTCTGTCACGTGGGGAGAGGGTGCAGGTGCACAAATCAGGATGGCGATAGAATCCAACACAATGAGCCGAAAACGGTTTGGCTCAGTGGTGGAGCGTCAGTCTGCGGACTGAAAGGTCCCAGGTTCGGTTCCGGTCAAGGGCATGTACCTTGGTTGCGGGCACATCCCCAGTAGGGGTGTGCAGGAGGCAGCTGATCGATGATTCTCCCTCATTGATGTTTCTAACTCTCTATTCCTCTCTCCTCCACTCTGTAAAAAAAAAAAAAAAAAAAAAAAAAAAAAGATTCCAACACAATGAGCCACTTGCGTTGGAGTCATGTATTGTAGGTTACGAATTCCTTTGATCTTGTCATTTTAATTCTGTTTCTTTGTCCATTTCCATTCCCCGGTCCTAAAAATTCCTTTCCCCTTCCAGCCTGCTGGTTGAGACCTATTTTTTATTTTTTTATTTTTTTTAAAATATATTTTATTGATTTTACACAGAGAGGAATTGAGAGGGACAGAGAGTTAGAAATGTCAATGAGAGAGAAACACCGACCAGCTGCCTCTTGCACACACCCCACTGGGGATGTGCCCGCAACCAAGGTACGTGCCCTTGACAGGAATCAAACCCGGGATCTTTCAGTCCGTAGGCCGACGCTCTATCCACTGAGCCAAACCGGTCCCGGCGAGACCTATTTTTTAAAAAAATATTTTTATGCCGAAACCGGTTTGGCTCAGTGGATAGAGCGTTGGCCTGCGGACTGAAGGGTCCCGGGTTCGATTCTGGTCAAGAGCATGTACCTTGGTTGAGGGCACATCCCCAGTAGGGGGTGTGCAAGAGGCAGCTGGTCGATGATTCTCTTTCATCGATGTTTCTAACTCTCTATCCCTCTCTCTTCCTCTCTGTAAAAAATCAATAAAATATATATTTTATATATATATATTTATTGATTGATTGATTTATTGATTGATTTCAAAGAGGAAGGGAGAGGGAGAGAGATAGAAACATCAATGGTTAGAGAGAATCATTGATTGGCTGCCTCCTGCACATCCCCCAATGGGGATCGAGCCTGCAACCTGGGCATGTGTCCTTGACCCTTCAGTCCACAGGCTGACGTTCTACCCACTGAGCCAAACCAACTAGGCTGGACGTTATCTTTTAATTGTTACTTTATTGTGCCATTGAGAGTGAGGAATCCTTTACCTTGGATTCCTAATCCCCATGCGGCGGGGCTTCCGTATAAATCAGAGCTGCGGTAGAAATAGAGGGGGAGGGACATGATGTTTATCTAACAGCTACTCCGTGACCACGTGTCTGCACATTTTCATGACCATCCTACACGCCAGGTGTCATGTAGCAGTTGAAATAACCGAGGCATATATAAGTTAATAAACTAGCCAAAGAAAAAAAGAGAAACTTGCCAAAGGTTATAAAGTTTAGTCTCAATGCAAAAACATACACCTTACTTTTCTGCATAGAAGTTACCTTTCTGCATAGAACTTACTAGGTCAGTAGTTCTCAAACTTCCAGGGCTCTGGAGTCACCTGGAGGCCTTGTCATCCCCCCCCCCCCCCCCCACTCGCCCTGTGGAGTTTCCGTTCACTGGTTCTGGGTGGAGCTCAAGGATTGGCCTTCCCCATGTTGTGGTGCCAATGCTGGAGACGCACCGGATGCCTGACCATATCTGAGAGCGATGAAGACCCCAGAGCCAGGTGGGCAGTGCATTGTCACCTGGTCATCCTTGCAGAGCAGCAGCACTTGGCATCTGTCCAAGAAGGCTGAGTGACAAAGGGAACACAGCAGTCACTTTGTGAAGTCTGTGACTGTCTAAATGCGATGCTGTCCATCCGACCAGTACAAGCTAATTTTGAATCAACTGTAACTGAAAGGGAATACATTTTTTTTTAAGGCAGAAAGTAGTTAGAAAGGCAATACAGAGAACTGAAATGCTTCAGAGACATGCTGAGGTGTAAGAACATATTTTCTGCTGGGAAATGTGATGAGAAATTAAAGAATTAGTCACGGTGTGAAGCACCTTGGGGGAGAACTTTCAGGCAACATGTAATGTTCCTTGTCTAGCTGGGAACTCCAGCTAGAGAGAAGTGGGCCGGTGGGGACTGTCATCAGCTGTGTCTCTGCCTTGGCTGCAGCCGCAGCTGCACACTCATGCTGACTTCATCTCTGTGTGAACAAGGCCAGCACTTGATCAGGCTGAAATCCACACCTATAGAATAGATGATCACAGATAGCGACAATTTTCTGTTCGAACTCTGGATTTAATTGAAAACCTTCCCCTCCTGCCTTCCCCGCTTAGTGGGAGGGGGAGGAGGACAGAACACAGAATCACTTAGTTCAGAACCCGCATTGTAATTGCTCCGGTCGGCTCAGACGTGACTTGAACATCTTGAGCCCTGGGATTCAGCGGCCAGGCTCCTGGGAGAGGATGACACAGCACAGGGAATGGCAGGCTGCCTGCCTTGCCTTAGAGAGAAAGATGGGAAAGTCCTTGCAGAGGTCACCAGCGCTGGGATGCGCTTAGTAATTTAAATAGACGTGGGCAGCTTCTGTGTGGGGAAGCCAGCCCCAGGGACAGGAAGGAGCCAACATGCGGCACAGGAAAACACGGAGTGCAGAGGGCAGCTGGAAGTGCAGGTGTAGGAGGCCTTGCCTTTATACAGACAGTTTTGTTCTATGTATTTTAACTCATGCACCAAGGACAGGTATTACATTAAACGGTGCAGAGACGGGTAATGAGTTAGCTTAGTTAAGGAGTTGGTTCACTAGTTCGCAGATAGTTACTTAGAATGCCAGGAAAACAGAAGCAGCGGCATCAGTATGATCTAAGGCAGCGGTCGCCAACCTTTCAGACCCCTCAGACCACCGGTTGGCGACCGCTGATCTAGGGAACATCTTTCCCTCCACGGAGGTGAAGGGGACTGGACTCTACTTCTCACCTCTCCCACGTTTGTTTGTTCCTTCCTTCCTTCCTTCATTCCTGTGACATGTATCTGATGGTCCCTGCTTGCCCCTCATTGTGCTCAGTGGCCCTTGGGACTCTACAAGTGATACTTGGTGTCTCTTCATTCATTCAGGAAATTTTCACTAAGGTCCTACTTTGTGTCAGAAGGTGCTGAGGATGTAGTGATGAAACACAAACAAACAGAAAGCAAGAAATGTATCAGCCTGTTGAAGCCACATAAAACTAACAAAAGCAAAAGGCTGACACAAGCGCTGTGACAAAGTGTGATGGCTAGAGGGAGGGGAGTGTGGAAAGCAAGCACGTACAATGTGAACCAGAGAATCTGGGTGGTACTTACTGTAAAGTCTTCCAGCTCTGTTTGAGAATTTACGAGATAAAATGTTGTGGGGAAAGTGGTAGGAATGATAAGGAAGGTGGGAATTTGGGCAAAGTTCACGGAGGACATGACATTGTTTTATCCAGCTCTTCTTCCTCTCAGCTACTTAATATCCCCTTAGCTGTGGGTCAGTCAAGTTCAAAATCCCCACAGGCCCAATGCTGGACTTCAAACACCTTGAAGATGGTCCGATCTCTAGTGGAGGAAAGACGGGGGAAGAAGCTGACTCACAAATGAGCACAAACGCACTCACTCACACCCACTTGGGAAGGCACCCCCTTTTAGCTAACGTCAAATATGGGAAGAGCATTTACGTTTTCTAATATCTTGATTTTCTTTAGTATTTTTCCCCCCAACATGTTCCTGAATTTAAGGAAATGTACTGTTTTAAAAGAGGATGCTTAAATCCTCTTAGATTGTAGGACCCTATCAGCTCATTGATTGGATCCCAGAATCACAGGGGCAGAGGCTGGAAATTACTTGTATAGGCCAGTGGTCGGCAAACTCATTAGTCAACAGAGCGGCAATAGCCACATGTGGCTCAAGAGCCGCAGTTTGCTGACCACTGGTCTAGGCTGTCCCTGCAGCCCCAGCAGAAGTTCCCTTTCCAGTTTGTGGGGAGAAAAAAGCCACATGCTGACCTGACAGCTCAGGGGAGGCCTGCGTGGTGGTTTTGCAAATGCAGACCTAAAATCACCACAAAGGATGGTCTGCAATTAAACTTTAACTAAAGCAGTGATGGTGGGTAGTTACATCGTAGGCATTGAAAAGGTCAACCTTTACTTTAACGGACCCTATGTGTCTTTTTGCACCTGTGATAACATATCCTTGAAATGTCTGGGTAGCTTGTAACTTCCCTTTTTCCAGACCTCTCCAGGCACAACCCAATGTGCTGGGCATCAGGACAGAGACCTCAAGTTCCTTCATTGTCACTGTTATCATGTTAACTAGAGGGAGGCCCAGCACACAATTTCGTGCAGGGGTTGGGGCCGTCTGGCTCACCCCATGGGGCCCAATTGGGCTGGGCCCGTGAGGGGGAGGGCCCACCAGAGGTTGGGGCCACAGTGCGCATCATAGGCACTGGTTGTTCTGGCCGCTGGGCTTTTATATATATATATATAGATTGTAGACTGTTAACTATCCTAAACCCATCTAAGTATGTGTTTATCATTTTACTTTTTATCCAATCCCAGGGGTTTCCCCCATTTGCTTTCTCCTGCCTTTCTAATCTATAAAACAGATGAAAAAGAATTGCCATTTTCTGGAACATTATCTCATTTCATTGAGGTTCTGCTTCCTGGCTCAAATAAACTCACAAAAATTCCTTACATGTTCGGATGTTTCTATGTTAACAAGTTTCAGCCTTTTTCTCTTCACACACTTAAAATATGGTTCAGAGTGGGCGGTTGCCAACCTTTTGGACCTCATGGACCACCAGTGGTCTGTGGACCACCTGTTGGCGACCGCTGGAGACTGTGCCAGTTACTATTGTCAGAACTTCAAATAGCAACTCATTTACAGCTCACCGCAGTCCTGGGATGTGCCTGCCATCATTGGTTCCATCATCATTGGTCCCATTTAGCAGGTCACTGAGGCTGGAGACGGACTGCTCCGAAATGCAGAAATGGGGCTCTGGGGGTGCAGAAGGCCGCGAATCCAAGGCCGACACTGCCTTTCTCGCCCGGAGGCTGGTCTCTGGAAAACAGTTCATTAAAGCTATTAATCGTCCACAGGGCGTGTACACACTAACCCCGACTCCGCAGGATCCTCGGGTTTCAAACTGATTTGAGAGGGGCTGGGTTAGGAGGGAGCGCGCCCCTCACATCACCCCTTCCCCACGGCGTCCGGAGGGAGGATGGTGTCGGGGTTTCCAGGAGGAGATGCTTCACACCGGGACTGACATTACTTTGGCCAGCGTGAGGGGAGAATTCTAATATTGGGAAAGCGCGTGGTCAGCCTGGGTGAAGGACGTTAACTCTGTTTCATCTCCATCTCTCAGGCTTGTTCCCATTTTGCTCCTCAGCCCGGGGCACTCCCTGCAGGCCCTGCCCGCCCTCTCAGCCTTTCATCCTCACGGAGGCGGCGGCGTCTCTAATTAAAGCCAAGGTCGCGGGGGAAGGGTTAACGCCGGGCGGGACGGCGGCCGCTCGCACCCTCCCCGCGGGCGGCGGCCGAGGGCGGGGCTGGGCGGGGCGGAGGGCGGGGCCGGCCCGGACGCCGCCGCCGCCGGCGAATGGGCGCGCGCCGCCCGCCGGATTGGAGCGCCTCCCGCCGCCCCGGGATGTAAGGGCCGCGTGCGCACAGCGCGCTCCTCCGGGACCGCGGCCTCACCGGACCGGGCGGCAGGCGGCGGCGGCTCCGGGCGAAGGCGGCTCCGGGGCGGCGGGAGCGGGCGCGGCGGGCCGGCAGGAGCGAGGGCGGTGCGGCCGCGCGCACAGGCGGCGGAGGAGGGCGGCGCGAGCCATGGCCGGGGACAGCGAGCAGAGCCTGCAGGACCAGCAGCCCGGCGGCGGCGAGCCCTTCCTCATCGGCGTCAGCGGCGGCACGGCCAGCGGCAAGGTACGTGCCCCGCTCTCCTCCGGGCCGGCGGGCGCCGGGGCAGCGGCCGCGGCCGGGGCAGCTGCAGCCGCCGCGTGGCCCGCGCGCCTGGCCGCTGGCGGCGCTCCAGCGCGGACTCGGGGCGCGGCGGGGCGGGGCGGGGCGGCGGGCGGGGGCCGGGCGGTCGGAGGCTCGGGGTGCCGGCCACCCCGCGGGGTCCTTTCCCGGCGCGGCTCGCTCGTGGCCGGGTCCTGCGGGGGAGGGGCGGCGGCGGCGGATGCTCATTGTTGTGCGGGTTGGCTCGCTGCTGGGGAGAGGGCTCCGAGGAGGGTCCCCCACGCGCCCCCGGGCACCCCTCTCCTGGCCCCGCGGGGACGCGCCCCGCCGCGCAGCCGGGGCCGGAGGCGGAGCGATCGGGACCGCCCGGAGGGACCGGAGGCTGCGAGCGCGGGGCGCGTCCGGGAGGGAGCCCGCGCGGGCCGGGGTGGCGGGCTCTCCGGGTGAAGCCGGAGCCACAGGATGCGGTGGCACCGGTGGGATGAGAGCAGACGGGACTCCCTTTGTGGCTGCGGAGGAAACGTGGCGGCTCCTCGGGGAAGTTCATGGGCGCCGCGCTCCGGTGCCCGCGGCGTGCGCGCCGGGACCCCCGGATCGGGGAGCCCCTCCCGCGGCGCCGGGCCCTCGGAGCCGCTTCCTTTGTGCGCCCCGCGGGAGGGACCGGGGATGCCGGCCCCGGCCCCGGCCTCGGCCCCGGCCGCTCTGCAGGTGGGCGAGGCGGCGTCCTCCCAGATGGTTCTTTCTTTCCGCCCGAACTGCCCGGAAGGCGGCGGCTGCTCCCACGCCGTCCAGCGCCCGTCCAGCCCGGCCGGAGCGGCTCCCCGGGCGCAGCAGCTGGGAGCGCCGGCGCCATGCGGAGCCACCACGCGGCTGTCGTCCCGGAGCCACCGGCCGGGCCCCTCCATTTTGGTTCCACGTTTTCCCTCCGGTCGGGGCGGTGGCGCTCGGGCCTCTGGCCTGGCCGGGGGGCTTCCTGGCCGGGGCAGTGGTCTGGTCCCCAGCGCCGGGGCTGGGCATCTGCGCGCTGGGGGAGGGGAGGTGTCTCTCTGAAGCAGATGCTGCGTTTGCCCCAGGCTGAGAGCATTTAAGGAACATTTCCCCTTCCTTACAGTGTAGTCCTCTTCCCGGTAACTCACAGCCACACAGGGCTCCCACTCCCTCAGGAAGCCTGATCTGTTTCTTAGAACTGTTTTTCCAGAGCCCATTCCTGTTCCTGGGACCCTTTCTCCGGTCCTTCTTGGGCGGGTTCCCGGGGTGCCCAGCCCGGGGCTGGCCCTGCCATTGGGACTGGTTGCTACCCTGAGGCCAGTCCCCCCGGGGAGGGGGCTGCAGCAGGCAGGGGTGCAGCTTTTAGAAGCAAAATGACCTTGGTGATCCTCTGAATAATTCAGTTACTACAGCGGTGGAAACAGGTCCTAGGACTTGAAATGACTCCATTCTCCTGTGTTTCTCGGTGGTCACTGTTTCAGTTGATCTAAGTAGGCAAACTGTCACGTGGGGGGAGCCGATAGCCGTTGGGGGGCGGTGGTTACCCGCTGCCCCTAATTCCAGTCAAGGAAGACAATTGTAGAAACTCTCCGAAAGGGTCTGTTTCATGCCGTTTTCAAAGCCTGTTTACATTTTTTGGCATTGATAAGTACCTTGTCATTGTTTGGTAATTTTTTTTTTTTAAGTCCAAAGTAGCACTGGACTTCTCAGATTCCATATTGTAGCCCCCATGTTGTAGATATACTTTGATTACAGTCCTTACTGCCTTTCCTTCAATGAATTCCAATTTTCTATTTTAAAAAAATCCTCACCCAAAGATCTTTTTTCCATTGATTTTTAGAGAGTGGGGGAGAGAGGGAAAGACAGAGAGAAACATCTGTGTGAGGGAAACACACATCCATGGGCTGGTTGCACAGCCTGCAACCAAGCTCCCGCGCCCCTTTCCGGAATTGAATCTAGGACCCTTCCGTCTGCAGAAGGGTCCACTGAGCCAAACCCGCTAAGGATCAGTTTTTTCTTCATTAACAGTCTTGGCCAACATCAACAAACTGGACCATTTTTAGAAGTTTCCGGCCTGAGCATTGTCGTCCTGGGGGGTCTGCAAGCAAGGTTGGTAGTCCACCCCCTGGATATTTTGTTACAGCTGAGCCTGTTAAAGGAATTTGGGAGAAGAAGAGGGCCTAAGAGCATCATCAGAAATGACAACTTGAGCCCTAACAGGTTTGTCTCAGTGGATAGAGTGTCTGCCTGTGTACTTAAGGGTCCTGGGTTCGAATCCAGTCAACGACACGTACCTGGGTTGCAGGCTCAATCTCCAGTAGGGTGCATGCAGGAGGCAATGGTTCTCATCATTGATGTTTCTATTTCTCCCTCTCCCTTCCTCTCTGAAATCAATAAAAATATTTAAAAAGATAACTTGAGCCCTGGCTGGGTAGATCAGTTGGTTAGAGCATGGTGTCCAAAGGGCGAAGGTTGTGAGTTTGATCCCTGGTTAGGGCACATACACGAATCAAACAATTCTTCTCAAACAAGATGGGGCAGCAGGGGCCAGCAGCACCGGCGCCCTGGCATAAATGAGTGGAACAAAAAAATCAGTGTGTTTTCCCCTCTCACTTCCTTTCTCTAAAATCAATGTTTAAAAATGTGGCTCAGGGATTGAGCATCGACCTGTGAACCAGGAGGTCACAGTATGATTCCCAGTCAGGGCACATCGAGTTGCAGGCTCGATCCCCAGTAGGGGTTGTGCAGGAAGCATCCAGGGATTCTCTCTCATCGCTGTTTCTCTCTCTCCCTTTCTCTCTAAAATAAATAAAAATGTATTTAAAAATATATATTCATTGATTTTTGTACAGAGAGGAAGAGAGAGGTATAGAGAGTTAGAAACATCAATGAGAGAGAATCATCGATCATCTGCCTCTTGTACACCCCCTACTGGGGATGTGCCCACAACCAAGGTACATGCCCTTGACCAGAATTGGACACGGGACCTTTCAGCCAATGTCCTATCCACTGAGCCAAACCGGTTTTGGCCTAAAAATGTATTTTTAAAATGTCACCTTGAGAGGTGGAAGGCAGCTCAGAGCCTTGGGAGCCCAGGACTTAGTTGATCACTTGGAGATGGAAACAATGTGCTCAGGGCGGTGTCTGGTGGCCCAGCCAGGGCGCCCGGTGCTCCTGGCCACACTGCCCCATCTTGTTTGAGAAGAATTGGCTCCGGCTTCTGGAGAGGCTGCAGGCTGGTTTCCGAGGTTGGCTGGACTGGAAGTGGGAATGTGGAAATGCAACTGTTCTCCCTCCTCCCCCCATAAGAAAACCAACTCCCTGGCCTTCTCTCTAGGGCTCTTAATGTGTCTCAGTATTGTGGCTGCCCTGGGCACGGGTGTTTTATCTCAGACTACGTTATTTTGGAGAAGGCAAAAATACTGAGTGCCGCTCCACAGATCACACTTCCTAGTTTGCTTAGTGAATGAAGTAGTAGAACTTTCGAGAAAGCGTTGCCAGGCTGACTTGGCCCATCACTGGGAATCGCATGTTAAAATTGAGGGCTGAGCAAGTCATTCTGATCCATGTGAAAAATCAGACTCTTGTACCTCTCCCTGACAGAGAGGTCTGGAGAGAGAGCAAGAAGTAACATTGGGAGAGAAAAAAATAAATAAAAATTAGTTTAAATCAGATTTCTTTGCCTGTATCTCCTCTTCTGTTTATTTTTAAAAAATATATATATTTTATTGATTTTTCACAGAGAGGAAGGGAGAGGGATAGAGAGTTAGAAGCATCGATGAAAGAGAAACACTGATCAGCTGCTTCCTGCACACCCCCCACTGGGGATGTGCCCACAACCAGGGTACATGCCCTTGACCGGAATCGAACCTGGGACCTTTCAGTCTGCAGGCTGATGCTCTATCCACTGGTTTCGGCTCTCCTGTTCATTTTTAAAAATATATATTTTTATTGATTTCAGAGAGGGAGAGGGCGATAGAAACATTAGTGACTAGAGAGAATTACTGATTGGCTGCCTCCTGCATGCCCCCTACCGGGGATCAAGTCTGCAACCTGGGCAAGTGCCCTTTACCGTAATCGAACCCGGGACCCTTCAGTCCACAGGCCGAGCTTTATCCATGGAGCAAACCTGCTAAGGCCTTCCTGTTCATCATCTTTGCTGCCGTTGCCCTGGTGACTTTACGGTCTGGCCAGCATGGTCCACCGAGGGTCTTCCTGGGCTCAGGTCTGGCTGTCACCAGGCTTCCTGGAAACCTTTATGGCTCCCCTTGGCCTGGACTCCAGAGCAAACCAGGACAGCATATGTCCCCTGGCCCCACTGTGGCCCCAGACTTTGTTTTCCCACCCTCCGCCTCCCCTCGCCCAGCAGCACACAGGCACGGGGAGTGCCCCGGCTCTGGCTCATAGACCCCTCTGGAAGGGCTCCGGCACCTGCCAGCCTCATGCTGCGAACACTTCCTCTGGGGAACTTTGTCATCTCCTTCACAGAACCATCTTTTGTGTAATGCCTCCATAGATTCCCCCCATTGTGCCTTTTCCTAAAGGGACTTGCTAAACTGGCAGAAAGTTCTAGTTTGGCGCAGTGGATAGAGCATCAGCCTGTGGACTGAAGGGTCCCAGGTTCGAGTCCAGGCATATGCCAGGTGGCAGCCGATCAACGATTCTCATCGATGTTTCTCTCTCTCTTTCCCTCCCCCTTCCTCTCTGAAATCAATAAAAATATATTAAAGAAAGTAAGTTCTGAATGCCCTGCGTATGCCTCATGGCCCCTCAGAGTATTTGTTGAACTGCGTTAGGCAGGTCATAATTTATAGTTACCTTTTTTAAAAAAAAAAAAATTCATAAGATTATTTGAATTAGGATTTCAAGCCACAGATGGGACCTTATTCACATTGCAATGGCTCAAAAGTGGAAGCTCCTGAGCCCTGGCTGGGTTTGCTCAGTGGTTAGAGTGTGGGGCCCTCAGACTGAAAGGTCTCAAGTTCGATTCCCAGTCATGGACCTCGGTTTCCCAGCCCCAGTAGGGCACATGCAGGAGGCAGCCCATCAGTGTGTCTCTGATGTTTGATGTTTCCCCGCCCCTCCCTTCCACTCTGGAAATATCCCGGTGAGGATTAGAAAGGAAAAGCCTCCCAGCCGCAGCCCATGGACACTGCTGTTCGGAGCCTGGGCGCCTGTGGCACGCGCTGAGTGGGTCCTTGCTGAAGGGGTGCTTGTGCGGATGCTGTGTTCTGTGTGTCCAGGGGAAGTGGGACTGTAACGAAAGGACAAAGGACGGGAGGGCTCAGCCGTGTTTGAGCCTCATTCACCAAAGGCATTTGCTGTCTCTTTTCGGCCCCGGGGAGGGGTGGGGTCCTGGCTGGTGATGGATGACAGGATGACATTGGAAGATAAGGCTCAGGGAATGGTCCCTTAGCTACTATGCGATAGAACTTGGAGTAGAATCACGGTTTTCCTTCGCTGAGCTTTCTCCACAAGCAGCGACTCGTCCTCAGAGGTGTTTTCAGGGAGGTTGGTCTGGCGGTGAGTAATACAGATCAAAGGGGGACAGTGCAGCCCTCCATCCCCTCAGAGCTGTGGGCTGTCAGCTCAGCTTCCCGGGAGTCAGCATCTGCATTGGGGGATCTGCTTGGGAGGCATCTGCTCTGGGACCTCCTGCCCCAGATGTGCGGCTGCAGCTCCCACAGCCCTGTTCCTGGAACTCAGCTGCCACCCATCTGGCCAGAGCACTCGGCTCCCAGGACGAGGAGTGGGCAGGGCCTTCTGTTTCCTCAGCTGGCACCGTGCCCGCCGTTGCCCAGGCCATCAAGCCCATGTTTGCTGTGTGCCAGCCACACCCCCTGCAGGGCACCACACTGTCCCTGCCCCTCACTGTCCACAGGCTGTTTGCTGGGCCTGAAATGGCCTGGCTCGCTGCTGCCTCAGTGGCTGACGGAGCCTGTGGGTTGAGGACCAACCGGCCGCTTCTCTTGATGTGCTGCCCCCCACCCCCAGGGGGTCTCCCGGTGGTTCCGACCCTCCTGTGCTCACCCGGCTCCACTCGGGCCCAGTGCTGGCTGCGGCCGATGTTGGCACCTGGTGTGATTGGGTTCTGTGAGATGCTGGGGTGGAGGCAGACGTTGGCGTTTCACTGCTGATGGCCTTTTCACCACTGGGCTCTGCGGCGGTGCTGTTGGGACTGGTCATGGCAGCCAAGGCCTTTTAGAGGCGAGTCTTAGGTTTTTTTTTAAAAAAAAATTTAAATTCTTTATGAATCAAAGTATTACATGAGTATTCTTTCCCCCCTCCCATTAACCTCTCCGGCCGCTCCCACCCTCAGCACGCGCCCTCACCCCCCTCCTCCATTGATCATGCTCATATGCACACATACACGTGCGCTGGTGGTTCTCTTATCCCCTGGCGTTCCCTCAGAGGTTGGGTGCTTCTATGTCTTTGGTTCTTTGTTCTTGGCATTCATGTGAAGCACTAATTTCTCAGCCTCAGGACTAAGTCCTCTGAGTACCATTCTTCCATAGAGAAGATCTGCACACAGCGAGAAACTCCACTCTTCCTCCTTAAGCTCTGGTAAATCCGAATACCAGTGTTTTCTCTAATGATTTTCTTTTCTTCCTCCTCCAGTTCTTTGGTTTCTGAGTCTTGTCGCCTGTGCATAAGCGGCATACACAGCACATTCTTAGACAGCTTAGTCTTATGCTCAGCACTGTCCTAGCTCCTGCCAGGGTCTGGATCTCCGCTCCCTCTGGTTCTATTTTTGTTCATCAGTTTATGTTGTTCATGATGAGTCTTTTTTTTTTTTTTTTAATATATTTTATTGATTTTCCACAGAGAGGAAGAAAGAGCTGGGTTAGAGAGCTAGAAATGTCGATGAGAGAAACATCGACCAGCTGCCTCCTGCACACCCCTCACTGGGGATGTGCCCACAACCAATGTACATGCCCTTGACCGGAATCGAACCTGGGACCCTTCAATCTGCAGACCGACACTCTACCACTGAGCCAAACAGGTTTCGGTCATGATGAGTCTTAATTAAAAAATTTTGTTTTAATTAATGATTTTGAGAGAGGAGAGAGAGAGGGAGAGGGAGAAGGGGAGAGAGAGAGAGAGAGAGAGAGAGAGAGAGAGAGAGAGAGAGAAACATCGATTTGTTGTTCCATTTATTTATGTATGCATTGGTCGCTTCTTGTATGTGCCATGACCTTAGCGAATCGGGACGATGCACTAAACAACTGAGCTCCCAGCCAGGGCGGCTCTCAATTTTTTCAATCAGTAAAATAGGTTGGAGGGTGTATTCTTGCTAATAGTTTATTGATTTTTTTTTTTTTTTAAGACAGAGTGAAGGAGAGGGAGAGAAACATCCATGAGAGAGTGCAACATTGATCTGCTGCCTCCTGCACGCCCCTCCTGGGGATCGAGCCTGCAAACCGGGCATGTGCCTTTGACCGGGAATTGAACAGGCAACCTCCCAACCAAGTGAGCCACACCGGCCAGGGCAACCCTTTGATTCTTTTTTTTTTTTTTTTTTTTAATATATTTTATTGATTTTGTACAGAGAGGAAGGGAGAGAGATAGAGAGCTAGAAACATCGATGAGAGAGAGTCATCGATCAGCTGCCTCTTGCACACCCCCTACTGGGGATATGCCCGCAGCCAAGGTACATGCCCTTGACCGGAATCGAACCCGGGTCCCTCAGTCCCCAAGCCGACGCTCTATCCATTGAGCCAAACCGGTCTCGGCAGCAACCCTTTGATTCTTACAAAAATTTTTTTATTTGTGACTAAAACACATCTTATATATTTCTTATTTTTGATAAGAACGGTTTTTTTTGTTTGTTTGTTTGTTTTATTTTTAAATCTTGTTTTATACACGGCGTTTATGGGCCTTAGATGATACTGGTGATGATCGTCTTGGGGATACTGCAAGGCTGAAGGTTTGGTTCTGTGTTAGTCTTCTGAGTCTTGATTTAATGACCATCATGTTTGGAAAAATGGTCCTCTGAACAGATCAAGTACAAGAAGCTCATCATTTGATGGGTTACACACCATGATGGTGCCAGCCCCAAGGAAGGCAGTGGCTTTTGTCAAAAATGAGCCAGAAAATGCTCATCTTCCCTGTTGTCCGTCAATTGTTTTTTGTAAGTTAAGATGCTTCATTTGTAGTTTTTACGTGATGTCTTCAAAACCCACTGAACCCCTCATTTGGAACATTTTGCAGGTTTTTACAAGTTTCTGTTTTTCAGTTTTATAGGCGCAGCATAGTGTTCGGCAACAAAGTTGCTTACCGGTGGTAACATCTTCAAATGTCTCTGTAGCGGGTAGATTGATCATTTAATAATGTAGCCCTGCCCTGGCCACGGGGTTGGAACGTCGTCCTGCACACCAAAAGGGTGTGCGGGTTTGATTCCCCCCCTGTCAGGGCACGATCCGTTGCCTGTTCCATCCCTGGTTGGGACATGACAGTGTCTGTCTTGTCTGTCTGTTTCCCTCCCTCCCCCTTCTTTTCTCTAAAATCAATAAAAACATAATCTCAGGTGAGGATTAAAAGTAATTTTAATACATATTTTCTTTCAATCCTATGTAAAACAGCAAGTCAGAACTTTATTTTTCAAAGTAAAATTTTTCCAAATGAACAAGTAGCGGCACAGTGTACATGCAAATAAAAAGGGAAAGACAGCATTTTCTCACGGACAGAATAAAGTGTTAACAGTGTCAGGTGTCACTGAAGTTGTAGGCAGCATTCAGTGCAGGCGCAGGAGGAGTTAGTCTAACTGGACGCTCACGCAGGAAAGCCAAGTGCGCACAGCCGGGGGAGTGCCACCAGCAGGCTGTTTCGCACAATTCGCCAAACGCGTGCAGAATCCCAGCCGCACGGGGCTCCGGCCCTGGAAGCAGCGGTGGGCTCTGCGTCGGCTCTGACGTGCACTGCACAGGCTTCGAGAATTCCGAACTGCGATTGCTTTGACACCGGCGGTTGGAAATGACCTTCCTATAGGATCGCTTTTGTTTGTTGTGAAGCATTTGTTTTCGCACGCTGCTCCCTAGGAAACGGCAGGAAACGTGTCTGTGACTTCATGCTTCCTGGAGGACCTTCGCAGGACGGGCCGCACCACCTCTCGCTGTCCTGGGCGCCCCGCACCTCCTTCATAGCATTCGTGCTGTCCCCCGCCTTTTGGGTGACTTGTGTCACTGTGGGGCTTTTTTAAAATTTTATGTGTTTTATTGATTTTTCACAGAGAGGAAGGGAGAGGAATAGAGAGTTAGAAACATTGATAAGAGAGAAACATCGACCAGCTGCCTCCTGCACAACCCTCACTGGGATGTGCCTGCAACCAAGATACATGCCCTTGACCGGAATCGAACCTGGGACCTCTCAGTCCGCAGGCTGACTGTTCTATCCACTGAGCCAAACCGTTTTTATTGATTTCAGAGAGGACCAGAAAGGGAGGGAGAGAAACATCATCGATCAGCTGCCTCCTGCACGCCTCCCACTGGGGATCGAGCCCAGAACCCGGGCATGTGTCCTGTCCATGAACCTCCTGGTTCATGGGTCGAGACTCAACCATTGAGCAACACCCACCAGGGCACTGTGGGGCTTCTGTAAGAACCTTGCCTGGTGTGTCCGTGGAGGAAGCATGGGAATTCTGTGGGTGAAGGAGGGCTGTGCTTGGTGGCTTTCCTCCGGACACACTAGCTGGTCTGCCTTTTGGCGTTTTCTGCCCTGGGCTGCAGGGCGGCTTTGGCAGGGCGTGGCAGTGGTTCTGTGTGCCCTGCCCCCCTGGCAGCCCAGGCTCTGCCCATGTAGCGGGTGCTCCGCCCCGGTGGAGGATCAGGCCGGTGGTCTCAGGACGGAGAGTCTGTGGTAGACGGGGTGCTAGCTTGCCAACCGTGATTCTGGACTGTGGTCTTCAAACAAGTTTGTGCCCGTAAGATGCAAAGAGAGTTTTGGTTGGGAAAATGCTTCATCTCATCGCACATTTTTGTTCTCTTTTTATTTTTATTTTACTTGTTTCTATCACATATTTTGACATCAATTTTTTTTTTCATCCTCAGTAAAGAGTTGCAAACTTTGTGATTTTTGATACATTGCAAACATAAACATTTTACAATAATAACTTGCATTCTTTCCAATGGTAGGCTCTAAGCACTGTAATAATTTCACTCATTGTCACCCATCTAATCATTGATGAATAAGCTCTCACTTGAGTCAGAAAAGTTCATTTTTCCGTTTTCGCCTCGATACCCTATTTCAGGGTCACGTCCCCACAGTGTTAGCCTCACTCACTTGGACGCTGACGGTCCTTCCGGGTCAGACTGCCTTGTGCAGCGAGTCTGTGTGCTGGGGTGTTGGTTTCCTGTTCTCTTGAGCCTCTTCAGTGTTGGCCTCTTTGGAATACGTCACTATGTATTCACTATGTAACACCATTCCTGTTAGCGTAAATTAACCAAAGCTGGGTGCATTCTGATAAGTCATTAAACGTAGGAGGTGGACTAAGGTCGTTTGTGTTGAGAGAAACCTGGAGAAGCCCTGCCGACAGGCAGCGGGCAGTGGACGGCCTTCTGTCGCATCATTCGCTCCGGATCTGGAGTGTTTTTATATGATCTTATTACTGATTTTACAGAGAGAGGAAGAGAAAGGAATAGAGATAGAAACAACAATGAGAGAGAAACATCATTGATACATAATCTATCGGCTGACTTCTGCACACCCCCCTCTGGAGATCGAACCCGGCATGTGCCTGACTGTCAATCGGACCAGAGACCTCTTGGTGCCTGGGCCAATTGACCCTCAACTGGGGAGCCACACCGGCCAGGCGGGACCGGATGTATTTTGTGGAGTAGACAGCCTGCCCCTGGCTCCTTTAATTTTGCCGAAAGCAGGAAACTGGACACCTTGGGAAGGGCATGCTAGTCACTGCCTCACGCTGTAGCAGCAGTGCTGTGTTTCAGTCCCCCAGTGTGGCCGCTGGCGTAGGCACCTGGGCTCCAGCCTCATTGCGCCCGTTTCTGGCGGGTATCTGCTTAGTCGCCTGACACCTCATAATTCTGTAACCGGCCGGGAGTAGCCTGAATGTTCCCAGTATGGCTCGCACACACCACGTACTTCATGAGTCCTCGGTTCCTCCTGCTCGGGGGGGGTGCCTTTGCCATCTGGTGGGGCCTGACAGACTGGCACCAGGACTGGCACCCTGCCGCCGCCCTGCATGCCCGACCCCTGGCTTCTCGGGGCCGGGACTCAGATCCCGGTGGAACTCCCCGCCTGTGGGCTGCTAGTTTGGTGTGTCCCCTCCGGGCTGAGCTCGGCACGGGCCGGGTCCTCGCTGTTGGCGGAGGCCAGCGCCTGTCTGAGCAGCGTGTCCTCAGGAAGTGTCCGCTGGTTCGGGGCCTTCTCCCCCTCCTGGAGTCTCCGGGATGCAGCGCTGCTTTGCTCTGTGACCGTTTCCGGTTCTCGCCGCGCGTACCTGTTGCTTTGGCTCTGGCTTGGACCTCCTCCCGGGGCCCCTTACCTGTGGCACCATGCCAGCCACAGAGGTCGCGGAGGTGTGGTGCCCGGCGGATCAGGTGCCTGCCTAATGGTGCGTTAAAATAAAAGCCGCCCAGCCGGTGTGGCTCAGTTGGTTGGGCAGCGTCCTGTTGATTTCTAGTCAGGGCAAGTGCCCGGCTTGTGGGCTTGATCCCAGCGGGGGGGGGGGGGGGGGAGGGGGGCGAGCAGGAGGCCGCCGGTCCATGTGTCACTCTCACATGGTGTTTCTCTCTCGCTCTAAAAATCAATAAACAGTTCTTTAAAATAATGAAATTAAAAACCCACTGGAGAGAAACCTTAAGGTCTGGCTTCATGTTCTTGTGTGGCGCTGTCTCCGTGGGTGGAGTGAATGCCTGTTGCCGGGAACTGACCTGCTTAGGAAAGGGGAGGGGAGATGATCTAACCAAAGCGAGGCTCTTCCCTGTCTTGGGGAGGGGGACCCCTTGCCTAGTGAGGCCCTGCGCCCATGACCCAGAGCTCCAGGAGCAGCCACGCTGGCCTGGGAGCAAGGCCCAGCCCCCTCCGCTCCGTGGCCAGTAAGTGCGGGTATTCACGGGTCTCCTTCAGAGATCCCCCTCGGCTCCCTGCCAGGGCTGCTCCGTGGGAGCCCAGGGCCTGCAGGGCCCGGTCACATCATGGGGAGGTGTTTAGTGACCGTCTGCTAAACTGAACAAGTATGGCCGTTCTCCCGCAGCAGCCCCTCCGGGGGCCTCTGGGTCCAGGGTCCAGGGTCCTAGGAGGCAGCTCCATCCGCATCGCTAGCCTCCTGCTTAGACAGGACCTCAGCTGCGGGTTGGAGGTGTGACGGGTGTGGGTGGTGCGGGCAGGAGGACTTGGAAAGAGCTCTAGGCTGTGGTGTGGCTTTGGCGAAGTCACCGATGACCCCATCCCCTGACCCGTTTTGTGACGTTGACCATGACCATCTCCAGGGGCGGCTTTCCTGACTCACCAGCCCTGGCTTCCTCTCCCTCACTGGTCCCGGCTCTCCCTGCACATCGTCCCGTGTGACTCACAGCCCCCCCCCCCCCCATGTGACTCCGCTCCAGGTGATTTCCTGCCGAGACTCGGTGCTGGGTCCTCTCCCTCTTACCCGCTGTCTCCTGGGCATCGCCCCCTGGCCTCCTGGAGCTCCGTTATTCAGAACTAGACACTCCTACCTGACCTCCCAGCCCAGCCACACACCTGCTGCAGGCCTGTCCTGAGCCTGCCCCTCCAGCCTTCCTGCAGCCTCCACACCTGCTCACTTCTCTCTGAATTTCTCTTAAATCCCCCCCCCCCCCTTCCACCCCCCACCTTTCCCCTGCATCCACTGCCTCCTGCCTTCCCTACTCTGCAGGGGACCTCCTTCAGCATCCTCCACATGGCTGCTGCCCCACCCCCACCCCTGCCACTGCCCTGCTCCTGACCCTGCTCCTGTCCCTGCTCCTGTCCCTGCCCCGTGGGCTTTAAAAAATGCAGCTTTGGCCACCCTGCCACTCCCCTGAAATTCCTTAGTGGCTGCAGCTTCAGCCTGGCTTCCCACCCAGTCACTCCCGAGGGCCTCACCCATCCTTTTCCGTCTCAGAGAGCTCATCTCCAGGCCTCCGCACCTCTGGGTCTGTCCCTGCTTCTGCTTGGCTTTCCCCTCCCGTCTAGTCTGTCCCTCCACCTCGCCTGGCCCAGGTTCCGTGCTGCGTCCCGCCCTCTGCCCGCTGACTGGTCTCCCAGCGGCCCCGGGCCTGACCTCTGTGCTTGCTGAGCCTAGAACATCACGGTGCTCAGGACGTGAGTGACCGTGAGAGGCTGTTGCTGGGAGGGGCTGAGCTCAGGGATTCATCTGGCTCACTTTGCTTTCATGCTGCCACCAGAATTTGATCCGAAAAGTCACTCTGACATGGTTCTGGGTTGAGGTGCTGCTGAACTTGTCATTTCTGTTTGCGTGGCCTGTAGACTGGCCGCCGTGCTGTGCGGGAGGTGCCCTGTGCCCGAGTGCCGTGGGAGTGGAGGGTGCCAGGATGCCCGGTGGGGGCGGCAGGGGCTGCACACTCCTGGAACGGGGCCAGGACAGAAAACTTCCGCCTTCAGCCCTGCGAATTTAAACACGACTCGCTTGTGGACAAGTCAGCTTAAACCCCGCACTTACAGAAAACCAAACCATGCTTTTCTTTTTTCCTTTTTTTAAAAAATGTATTTTTATTGATTTCAGTAAAGAAGGGAGAGGGAAGAACTTTTATCACGTTTCCCCACGCTCTTTTCCCCGTTCTTTTTTTTTGTTTGTTTTTTGTTAATTTTCACCTGTGGATATTTTCCCATTGATCTTGAGAAGGGGGCAGAGGGGGGAAGAAGAAAGAAAAACATGGGTGTGATGTTGGAGAGACACGTGGATTGGTCGCCCCTCTGCACCTGCCCCTACGGCCGGGGATGGAGCCCGCAACCAAGGCACATGCCCTTGACCGGAATGGAACCCGGGACCCTTCAGTCTGAGGGCCGATACTCTATCCACTGAGGCACACGGGCCAGGGCAACACGTTCTTCTTCTTCATCTAAAGTGGATGTTCTCTTGAGGCGCTGATGTGGATGTGAGGCCGTCGGAGGGCTGCTGTCACTGTGCCACTTTCCTGCCTCGTGCACTCCTCTGAATTTGTCCGTGTGTGCGCTTAGTTTCTTTCCAAGGCGCTTCTGCTGTAACACAGCCACTTCTCTCGGAGCGCGGACTGCTAAGTGTGTGTTCACTCCTCTAGTCCTGAGGGCCCCACACGAACCGTCCTCAGTTCCCAGGTGGGAAGGTAGCGGAGACCTAAGTGACTGTCTTAGGAGCTGTGAGTGCCCAGTGCCGGGGCTGGAGCGGACCCAGCCGCCTGCCCCAGAGCCCGGAAACCCCTCGGACCTGCCTCCCGGCGCCCAGCGCAGGGCCCGCCCTCTGCTCCCCGGGCACCTGGGGTGTGGGATGAACATGAGCCACGCGGTGAAACATGAAAATGAAACCGTCTCGGCGCCCTTCCTCAGCGCCGCCTGCTTGCTTTCCTCATCAAGTTCTCCAATGACAGCTGCACCCCAGGCCCAGGTGTCCTCCTTACAGAGTGTCACCCTCTCGGACCCGCCAGGACCCCGTGGGGAGACGAGATGCTGCCTCAGCCGTGCACGATGGACACGCTGTGAGGGGTTGTACGTGAGCGAAATAAATGTCGGCTTCCTTGAGATCCTACCGTCTCAGCACTGCCACTTCCTAGTGCACTGGTCCTGTTATTTCTCTATTATTCCTGTTTTATGTATATTTAAAAAAAATTTTTAATCCTCACCCGAGGGTATTTATCCATTGATTTTTAGAGAGAGGGAAAGACAGAGAGAAACATTGATGTGAGAGAGAAACATTGATGTGAGAGAGACACCTCGATTGGTTGCCTCCTGCAGGAGCCCTGACCAGGGCCTGGGCCGGGGAGGAGCTGCAACCGAGGTCCGTGCCCTTGACCGGAATCGAACCCGGGACCCTACAGTCTGCAGGCTGACACTCCATCCAGCAAGCCAAACTGGCTAGGGCGATTCCTGTTTTAAAAACACATTTACACTATTTCCTGCAGGGTCACTTCTTTTCTTTTCTTTTCTTTTCTTTACTTTACTTTTTAAAAAAAATATATTTTATTGATTTTTTTACAGAGAGGAAGGGAGAGAGATAGCGAGCTAGAAACGTCGATGAGAGAGAAACATTGACCAGCTGCCTCTTGCACACCCCCCACCGGGGATGTGCCCGCAACCAAGGTACATGCCCTTGACCGGAATCGAACCCAGGACCTTTAAGTCCGCAGACCGACGCTCTGCCACTGAGCCAAACCGTTTCGGTGGGTCCCACTTTCTTTATTGACCTCCATTGTGAATGGTTAGGCTTTAACAGACTCGCCCCTTCCTCTCACTCCTCAGACACGCACCCTGGGACTCAATTCAAGCAGCAGGCAGCGGTTTACCAGGTTCTGATGTATAAGCTGCCTGCGTGTTAGCTGCTGTTCTGAGTGAAGAGAGGGGGCGTGCTGAGCTGCCTTTCCTTATGAGTGATGTTTGAGTGTGTCACGTGGTTCTATTTAGATGTATTTTGTGACCCGCTCATTTTCCTCCTCGCATTCTTACAGATGTTCTGGAATCTTCTACAGAGTTGGTACAAAATTAGCTTCAGAATTGGTAGAAGCTAATGTTCTAGGCCAGTGGTCGGCAAACTCATTAGTCAACAGAGCCAAATATCTACAGTACAACAATTGAAATTTCTTTTGAGAGTCAAATTTTAATCTTCTTCTAACACTACTTCTTCAAAATAGACTCGCCCAGGTATTTTGTGGAAGAGCCACACTCACGGGGCAAAAGAGCCGCATGTGGCTTGCAAGCCGCAGTTTATTGATGACGGTTCTAGGAGAAACATAGGGCTGTAGGTGGACTGGGCCTTGGGAGGAGAGATGGCTGGTCTGCAGGTCTCCATGGGCTCGGTGCTGGCTGCCCGGTCTGGCCCCTCAGGCTGATGCCCTTCCTGGGAAGGACTCCTCGGCTGCCTCTGCTGAGCCTGGGCCATGGGGAGGCCTGGGCCACGGGAGGCCTGGGCCACGGGCCTCCTGGGCATCAGACGGGCGGGGAGGTGGGAGAATTTGGGGGTGGGGAGCAGCTCAGTGCCCAGCAGGCCACCCCGTGACCTTCATGCCCACCTGTGTTTGCAAAGTAAAAGCAAAACAACATTCCCCTAATCCAGCCCGACCCTTCACTTGTCAGGAGTATTTATGATAAAATACGTTTCTGTCTTCATGAACACTGAACGAAAGACTCCAAAACACCAAGCATTTCCACTTCTGAAAGTGTGACGCCTGCCTGCTGGGTTCAGCGGGTGCTCCCTCCCTCCCTGCCCGCCGCCCGCGTTGGCAGGCAGGGGCTTTCTCGGGAAGGCACCCTCCCCCAGGCGAGGACGCTCTGGAAGGCCCCAGCCCGCGCATTCAGTGGACAGTTTCCTTCTTGCTGTTCCGAGGGAGCAGTGGGAAGGCTTTGGGGGCCGCGTGGCCAGGTGTGGGCTTTGGTGCAGCTGCCTGAGTGCCTCGCCCGCTGCACACAGCCTCTGTGCCTCCTGCTGGCGCCTCACTTGGGGGCAGACGGGGTTCGCTCCTGGAGGCGCCATTGCGTGCGCTCAGCCCCGAGTGCACACGTGGCTTCTGGAGCAGCCTGCGCCCGGCGGCATGACCCGCGGTCTCATTCCCGAGGTCCCTTTACAGCTCAGTCCTCGGTGCGACGAGCTGGAGTCGGCGCTCCCTGCTCTGTGGGAAGAGGGCAGTTGGGGTCCCGCTCCCGCCCCTTCACTGCGGGGTTCCAGCTGCGAGGCAGAGCGGGCCTTGTGGGGAGGCAGGTGGCTGTCGTGCCGGAGGCCATGGAGGAGCAGCCGCCCCTGTGGTCTGGGATCTTATTAACGTCCCTCGGGGGTTCCCACCAGCCCCTGGGAACGGCACCTGTGGTTTCTCCGGGGCCTGTGGGACCCGATACCCAGGAACAGCAGGCGGTTAAGGCCCCGGCACCAGCCCCACCTGCACAGCTGCTGGCCTCTGTGGTGGGCGTCCCCGCCCCCTCTCAGCGGTACACTGTGCATTCCTAACTCAGCCTCTTAAAAAACATATCTTTAGAATCTCTTTAGGTTTAGAAAACGCTGTGTTTTCCTGTTTTTTGTCCCCACTGTTCCACTCGGCTCTGCATCTCTGCTGGTGCGAAGGTAGTGCCTCAGTTTACTGCGGTCCTCAGCGTCCTCTCCCCGTTCTCCTGCAGCCCCCCCCCCCCCCCCCATACACACCTTAGACAGGCGTCTTCAAACTACGGCCCGCGGGCCACATGCGGCCCGCAGAGCAGTCTGATCCGGCCCGCCAGGTTTTTTGGGCAGTGAGCGCAGCCGAGGTGTTACAGTAGGAATTAGTAGTTCATATAGTCCGGCCCTCCAGCTCTCTGAGGGACCGTGATCTGGCCCCCACTTTAAAAAGTTTGAGGACCCCTGCCTTAGGAGAACACAGTGGGGAGAGTTTAACTGGTCGAGGGTCTGCAGAATGCTGCTGGGCACTGCACCCGGGCACTGGGAGGAGGAGGACGGGCCGTGTGAGGGGGTGACCCTGCCGCCTGGTAGCCCCGTGGGGCGTGTTCGGGGCGATGTTCTCTCCCTCTTTGCACGGTCCTGCCGTGGAGGGCTGGGCACTGGCCATGGGCTTTCTCGGGGTGACAGGTTGGGGCAGGAGGGCGCAGCAGCCCTGTCCGCGGCTCCCCAGGACAGCGGGCCTCCAGGGGAGTCAGGCAGTGAGTCCGGCTTTCAGGACTCACTCCCGGCGCCTGTGCGGGCCTGCCTGGGTCCCCATGCGTCCGGCAGCAAAGGTGTTCCCGTGGCCGCTGCGGTGTCCGCGGGGACCGTGGTTAGAGCCTGGGATTGAGGCTCCGCGAGGACACAGCCCTCCCGGCGCTGGGACTGGGCTGTCATTACTGGACGCAGACGCAGCCGTGACTCACTCAGAGGCGATCCACTGCCCCGGCTTCGTTCTCGGCCCAGAGCGTGTGTGCAGTAACAGCCTCTGCACCTGCTCTCCGCGCTCGGAGGCCACCCACGCGTGGGAGCGCGGGCAGCCTCCGCGCCCTGCCTGAATCCGCGGTGGGCGAAGGCTCAGCCCGAGTGCCTTCCCGGGCGCACCGCGCGGCCGGCGGGGCGGTGCCGGCCTGTTCTCCGCGAGGCCGTGTTTCTGCGCGCTGCTGAGCTCATCCAGGTGGCAGGCAGGCAGGCAGGGTCCCTGTCCCGGCACGCACCGGTGAGTCAGGCTGGCAGAGGACAGACGGCTGGAGCAGGGATGACGGTGCAGTGAGCGAGCGCATGGCTCGGTGCAGAGTGTGGCTGGACACCCCCGGAGCCGTGCCTGCCTGGGGGGGGCACAGGCACTGGGCGTGGCGGCTTCAGGTGGAGGGTGGCGGGAGTTGGCAGATCGGAAAGGGGTGGGGCCACGGGGTGGGGCCACGGGGTGGCGTTGCAGATGGAACTGCGGGGCTGGGAGCAGCGTGTGAGCTCACTCCAGCGGGCGAGAGGCAGTAGCAGCAGGTCAGGGCCTCGTGTGCCAAGAGGCACTTGAGTGGCAGCCAGTGGCCACTGGGCACCACCTGTTCCTCAGCTGCTGCCCTGCTGGTGCTGCTGTCATCCGGCCTCCTGTCTCCCCCACCCCCACCCGCTCTGCCTGAGCTGCCCATGCTGCCCTCCCACACCGACTGGCCAGGTGCCCTCCGTCCCCAGGAGCGGGTCCGTTCATCCGAGACGCTGGGGCAGGCGCGGGACCCGCTCCGGGTCTGGCCTCTGGATTAGCCTCTGAGGACGGAGGAAGGCGGTTTGGTGGGAGGACTGGAGAAGGGTTGGTTGGTCTCCAGGCCGGCAGAGAAGCCCCAGTTAGGGTCCCAGGTGGGCGCGAGGCGCTGCTGGCTTCCAGCGTGTGTTCCGGCCACTGCATGTAAGGACACAGAGCGGCCCGTTCACTTCCCTCCTGGGGTGCGAGATCCCGGTCCTATTCCGGGGGAGAGGGGAGGCTCAGGGGCATAGGTAACCTGCCCAGGGTGCTCAGCCGAGGGGGATGGAGCCAGGAGTTCACTGTGGCCTGTGCAGCCCTCCCCGCCTGCCAGTGCCTCCCGTGTGCCCATGCTGCCCCGGTGCTGGGCAGAGAGCGGCTGCGGTCCCGGCTGCGCCCTGGCAGCCCTGCCTACGTCAGCTGCTTTGCTGGCAGGTGGATGAGGGAG
Organism: Pipistrellus kuhlii; assembly: GCF_014108245.1. Taxonomy (NCBI): domain Eukaryota; kingdom Metazoa; phylum Chordata; class Mammalia; order Chiroptera; family Vespertilionidae; genus Pipistrellus; species Pipistrellus kuhlii. Next base: position 850,088 of record NW_023425493.1, read on the forward strand.
CAGCCAGCTGTTCTCTCAGGCCTGGACCTCGTCCCTGGAGAGAGCGGCCAGCTCCAGGAGGTACGCCAGGCCCTGCAGCACAAGTGCCGGCATGCCGCAGAACGTGCCGAGTCAGCAGCTCCGGATCCAGGCTGTAGCGACAGTGGGTGCTGCCTCTGCCCGGTGCCCCGCCCGCAGCCGGAGGCTCAGCTGCAGGTGTGCCCGGGCAGTGGTCCTCCTTCCTTTCTCCCAGCTGCTCCCAGTGGCCAGGCCAGGCGCCCTCCCTGCAGGGGCATACCCGATGGGGCCCGGTGGCCCGGCGTACCAGCCACCAGCTCCTCCAAAGCTGTGAGCGGGCTGTGGGGGCCGAGGCTGAGTGCCATCTTCCAAGGCCTCAGGGGCGTTGAGCAAAGTGAGTGTCTGAAGGCAGGACCCAGCACGGCTCAGGTGGCCTGGGTTGTCAGTCTCCTCCTGCCAGACTGCTTGCTTTCTGTTGTTGACAACACGTTAACAGCGTGTGGTTTGAAGAATGACAAAGATGAGACGGTGCCCTGAGTGGAGTCCAGAGGACACAGGGTGTGTCTGCTGGGAGACGGATGACACCTGCACGGAGCCAGGCCCTCTGAGGCGCCATCCTCCCGTCCCCCCTGACACCGTGGGTGCCCCGGGTTTTCTGGAGCGGAGCCCCTGGAGTCCACAGCCAGCATCTTCCTCCCCTTAACGGGCTCTTGTCTGATTGGTTAACCCTCGCTGCTGTCTTATTGGTTAACCAGCTTGTCCCGCGGCCCCAGCTGTCAGTCACCTGCCCCGGGGCCCAGGGCTGTGAGCCTGGCCTGCAGCTCGGGCCAGACAGCTCCTGTAACAGGACCAACTGCTCACCTCGGGCTGCCCAGGGCTGCAGCCTCCTGGCCCCAGGCCCTCTGCCGTGGGCTGCTGGATGGAGCCCAGGCTTTTGCCTGCCTGGGTCACAGCACCGTCACATGTTCTGTGGGACAGGCCCCCTCAGGACCTTTCACCGTGTTCTTTTCTCCACCTCGTCCCGTCTTCCCTGCTGCCGTGAGTCTCCCCACCACCACTGCATGGCTGCCTCTCCCTGCAGAAGCCGTCCCACTGTTGCTGGAAGGAGAGAGGGGTGCCCTCGAAGCTGGCTGCCCCTGCCGTCATGGCCATGTCTTACAGCCCCTTCTCAGTCTTACAGCCCAGCGTCTCCTCACTTCCCTCCCCTCGGGTTTGGTGGGGTCCTGGGATCGTGATGACAAACCAAGACCTGAGTCACAGGACCCGCCTCCATCCCTCCCACCTCTCCAGGTGGAAGCAGGGGCTGGACACTGGTTTCTGTTTTAAAAGAAGGAGAAGGAAACAGCAAATGCAATCTGTGTCTTACAGCAGTAAGTGAACCGGCTGCGGTTGATGGGATGCTGAGTGCTTGTCCCAGGAGGGGGTCCCGGCCTGCGCCCTGCAGGGGAAGGAGCTGGGGCTGAGGCTGGGGCTGGGGCTGGAGGGTCCCGGCCCCAGGGGGGGCTGGTGGGGGCGCGGGGGACACGCGCCTCTTTCCTGATGACACGGGCGGTTTCTGTAAATCGCGCCCTCGCTGTCTGCAGCTGATGGAGAATGGGGAGTGGCGCCGGGAGGCGGAGCCTTCGTCCGTTTTTGTTCACAAGCGCTCCCTCCCGGAGGCCTTGGCTTGTGGAAGAGAAGGTCCTCTCGCCAGCGACCCTCACTGAGCCCGGTGCCCGCAGTCTCTTCACGGGCGTGTCCCTCCTGCGTTTCCTTCCTTCCTCCGAGGAGTCTCGGTGACAGTTCTCGGAAGCTCGGCCTTCGCCGGGCTCCGAGTGGCCCTTCCTGCCGCGGCACAGACACTCCTTAAGAGCGGCCTCGCCGTGGAGGCCAGGCCTGAGCAGGGCCGCCGCCTGCCGCATCCCCGTGCTCCGTCCGGTGCTCCGTCGTCACCTGCTGAAGACGGATCTGGGCACCGGAGCCCGAGGCCCCTGCAGCCTGCGTCTGGCCCGGCTCCGTGGGGCAGCCCTTTCAGGCCAGCACCTGGAAAACGTTGTTTCAGGGAGAAGCTCGGAACCTCCAGGCGGCCCTGCTTCTGGAGCGGTGAGCGATGGACCGGAGACGTAGCTGCCCGGTGGCAGGCCGGGTGCAGCTGTGGCTCTCGGTCCCTGTCCCTGCAGAATGGCCTGGGCAGGACACGCCTTTAAGTGACGGTAAAACCGCCCGCAGAGGCACTCACCATGGTGCCCGCGGCCCTGTCACCGGAAACGCGGAGGAGAAGCTGCTTAGATTTGTGTAAGAATACAGAGTGAAGACCTGCGAGGGAGGCTCTCCCTGCAGGACGAGCAAAGCCTGACTTAGCAAAGCTGAGGACCGTGGCAGGCCGTCGGCTGCAGAGGGTCCTGCCGTGCAGAACTCAGCAGCACGGCCTTCTCCCCGCGGCCGCTCCTGAGCACTGAGCTCCGTGTCTGGCCCTCGGCTGTCCGGCCGGGCCGGGGGGCCAGGTGTGTAAGAACGTGGGAGCCTGTGGGCGCGAGGGAGGAGCGTGCTGCTTGCCAAGGGGTGTCCGTTCGCAGGGCTGCCCTGCCCGGTGCCAGGCCTCAGGTGGGCCGTGGTCTGCTGCGGGCGGGGCGCTGAGCGCTGTGCTGCCTGAGCGCTTCCGGACGCGCAGGACTCAGTGGGCTGGATTTCCACCTGCATCTGAGCTGCAGCGGCCTCATCCTGTCTGACCTCATCCTCTGTCTGACCTGCAGCACTGGGTAAACGGGCACTGGACGCTGTGCTGGCGACCCGGTCCTCCTCGGTTGAATGGAAAACTGTCCCCGTTTTTGTACAATCCGCAAACCGCCAGGTGGCCACGTGTTTGTAAGTGGGGACACGTCGTAGGGTGTTTTGTAAAGAAGGAGACATGCTTTTCCAGCCAGGGCCTTTGTGGAGGTAAACGAGAAGCTGTCATTGGAGCCAGATACTAGGAAAGCCTGTTGGACTTGACCTCTGAGTGGCACCCCCCCCACCCAAGGTTACCTGGGGGCGCAGACGCAGGAAGCTCTGGCTTGCAGGCGGTGCTCTGTGGTAGGACACGTTCCGAGATGTCTGCGAAGCGTGCGGGGTGTGTGTCAGTTACATGGTGCTGTGTGTGGTGGCAGTCGCCTGGCGTGCGCTGTAAACATGTCATGTCGTTCACGTGTCAGTATTTCCTGCCTCACATCCCCAACAGCCAGGTGAGTGACCCACACATCAGGGTCCCGGCCTGCCACCTGTTTTCGTGCATTCTTTGGCCTTTGTCTCGGGCGGACTCAGTGCCAAATGGGAACAGGAAACCACAGATATTTTCCACCCCAGCCGAGCGCGCCCTGCCTTCCTCCCAGCGGCCACTCCTCGGACTGCGGATAGAGTGATGGAAAACCAAATAACATTTCACAAACAAGTCACCATGTTGTTTTTGCAGGTATCAGAAATGTGTATGGGGGGTTGGACCTTTTTCTGCTTGAGCCTTGTTATTTGGTGTATAAAAATAATTAGAGTATTATAAAGAAGAGTATATATATGTAAAATTGATTTCAAAGAGGAAGGGAAACGGGGAGAGAGATGTAAACATCAGTGATGAGAGAGAACCATTGATTGGCTGCCTCCTGCACGCCCCCTACTGGGGACCAAGTCTGCAATGGAGGCATGTGCCCTCAACGGGAATTGAGCCGTTAACCTCCTGGTTCATAGGTGGATGCTCAGCCACTGAGCACGCTGGCCGGGCTGATTTATACTTTCTTTGCCCTGACCTACCTGCTGTTAAAACTGTGCTACTTCTTTTTGAACTTTAATATATATGCATCCATGGAACTTACTTTGTGTTTTGGATAGAATGGAGGAAAAAAGTTCTGTGTTTTAGTTTTTTTAAACTTGATGTAACTGAGCATCTCCCCATGTTACCAGATATCTCGATCAGCGTGACCTGGCGGTGGTGTAAGGTTTCGTGTGCGGGGTGCCAAGATGTGTGTGGCCAGTCCCTCCGCCGTCCGGGCTGACCAGGCAGGTTCTCATTGGCTCTGTGTGACGGATGTCTGTGTCAGTTACTGTATTCCTTTAGTTATTTCGTTGGAACACGCTGCCAGAACTTGAATTATTGGTGAAAAGGATGAATGTGTTTACGCTCTTGCCTAATTGTGGCAGATCCCTGGGGCTTGCTGCTGGGACAGCAGGTTCCTGGCTCCGAGCTGCCGGGGTGGTCAGAGCTGGGTGTTCCTTGCTTTGTTGGGGGTGTGTGCGTGTGTGTTCTTTTCTCACTCCGTCCTTTTTATATGTTCCTCATGTTTCTCGTGTAGAAAGAAGAACCTGTGCTGTATTGTATTTTCTAACCTCACTCCCACTGGGAAAAGCCAGCCCTGGCGTCTGTTCCATTTCAGTAGGAAACTTCAAACACAGCGCCCACGCGCAGACAGTGCGGGGACCTGGGAGGACCTGGGACAGAGCCGGGGGAGCGGGAGGGGAGCATCGTGGCTGATCACCAGCCTGCCGCCGTCAGGAGGCTCAGACTTCCCGCGGCTCCCAGTTCTGTGGAGAAGGCCAAGCTACTGCTTTCTTCTGCCCACTCCTCAGCGCGGCCTCCCCAGCCTCCACAGCTGAGGCCCGCTGGGAACCAGGATGGGGGCCGGGGAGAGGGAAGGGGATGGGTGCCAAGGTGCTCCCAGGAGCTTCCGTCCGGGTCTCCCGGACGAGGAGTCCCTGGGATGTGTCCGCAGGGCTTGGCTGGTAACCAGTAATGCGAGCTGCTGCCTTTCTTACTGTCTTTGCTGCTGCGAGAATGACTTTTGTAGCCGAGGAAAGAGTTGTGTGACAGGGTCTCTCTCCCTTCTCTACCCCCCAGGCCCCATCATGGTTTCCACATGCGCCTTTAAAATATATATTAAACCTGAATCTGAACCTGAACGGGATGTGGGCTCAGTGTGCTGATTGAGGGCTTGATCCTGGGACAAGTGTACAAAGACTAACGAGATAAGCTCCTTACTCTCAACGTGTGTAGCTTAGAGGAGAGCAGTAATGTAAATAGATTTAAAAAAAAATTATAACTTTGTGTTTTTTTTTTTTTAATACATTTTATTTATTTTTTACAAAGAGGAAGGGAGAGAGATAGAGAGCTAGAAACGTCAATGAGAGAGAAACATCGACCAGCTGCCTCTTGCACACCCCCTACCGGGGATGTGCCCACAACCAATGTACATGCCCTTGATTGGAATCGAACCCGGGACCCCTCAGTCCGCAGATCGACGCTCTACCACTGAGCCAAACCGGACTCGGCCAACTTTGTGTTTTTTATTTTATTTTATTTATTATTATTATTATTATTATTATTATTATTTTTAATATATTTTATTGATTTTTTACAGAGAGGAGGAGAGAGGGATAGAGAACTAGAAACATCGATGAGAGAGAAACATCGACCAGCTGCCTCTTGCACACCCCCTACCGGGAATGTGCCCACAACCAAGGTACATGCCCTCGACCAGAATCGAACCCTGGACCTTTCAGTCCACAGGCTGAGTCTATCCACCGAGCCAAACTGGTCTCGGCCAACTTTGTATTTTTTTAAAAAATATATTTTTATTGATTTCAGAGAGGAAAGGAGAGGGAGAGAGAGTTAGACACATCAATGAGTAGAGAGAATATTTGATTGGCTGTCTCCTGCACGCCCCCTACTGGGGATCAAGCCTGCAACCCAGGTTGTGCCCTGACGGAATCGAAGCATGACCTTCTGGTTCACAGGTCAATGCTCAATCACTGAGCCATGCTGGCTGGACTCATTCTCCTTTCTGTCTTTATGAATTTCACTGCCCCCAGGGACCTTAATAAGTGCAATCTCGTGGTATTTGTCCTTCTGTGACTGCCTTGTTTATTTAGTTTAATTTCTTGAGGAATTATCTCATCGTTCGTCCACATCATAGCTTGTGTCAGGGTTTCCTCCCTTTTCAGAGTGAAGAGACATCCCGCTGTGTGCTTAGGCCTCCTTTGGTGTACCCACTCCTGTCAGCACACACCGGGCTCCCGTTGGCCTGAGTGAGTGACGCTGCTGTGAACAGTGGTGGACGGACACTGTTTCCTGCTCCCGTTCTTTGGGTTACACACGGCAGTGGGGTCCGGTGATGGCTCTCTGCTTCATTTTTAGGGGAATCGCTGTACTGTTACCGCAGTGGCCATTCTGTGTTCCCACCTGCAGTGCACAGACGCCCGATTTTCCCACATCCTCACTAACCTTGTGAGTTTTGATTTTTTTTTCTTCCTATAACAATCATCCTACTGGGTGTGAAGAGATGGCTCATTGTGGTTTTGATTGGCATTTCCTAAGGAGGAGTGGTGCTGAGCATCTTTTCATGTGCTTCTTGGCCATTTACACATATTCTTGGGAGAAATACCAGTTCTGGCCCATTTTTTAATGTTTTTTTTTTTTTTTTTTTTTTTTTGGTTGAGTTGTCGGAGTTCTTTGTGCATTCCAGATGCCAACTCCCTACCTGAGACGCGATCTGCACACATTTCCTCCCACTCCTTAGGTTGCTTTTTTACTGTGTTGCTAGTTTCCTTTGATGACAAAAGTCTTAAATTTTGAAGAAGTTCGTCATATTTAATTTTCTTTTGTTGCCTGTGAGTTTAGTATCTTGTTAAAGCAATCATTGTTGAACCTGAGTTTTAAAATTTCAACTCTTGCCCTGACCGATTTGGCTCAGTGCATAGAGCGTCGGCCTGCAGACTCAAGGGTTCCGGGTTCAATTCCTGTCAAGGGCATGTACCTTGGTTGTGGGCACATCCCCAGTGGGGTTTTGCAGGATGCAGCTGATCGATGTTTCTCTCTCATCGGTGTTTCTAACTCTATCCCTCTCCCTTCCTCTCTGTAAAAAAGTCAATAAAAAATATATTTTAAAAAATTTCAACTCTTGCCGAAACTGGTTTTGCTCAGTGGGTAGAGCGTCGGCCTGCAGGCTGAAGGGTCCCAGGTTCGATTCCAGTCAAGGGCATGTACGTTGGTTGCGGGCACATCCCCAGTGCGGGGTGTGCAAGAGGCAACTGGTCGATGTTTCTCTCTCATTGATGTTTCTAGCTTTCTATCCCTCTCCCTTCCTCTCTGTAAAAAGTCAATAAAACATAAAAAAAAAAAAATAAGTAAATAAAGATAGATTAAAAAAAGATATATGCTTAAAAAATTTCAACTCTTGTGTTTGGCCTTTGATCGAATTTGATTTACTTTTTCCATATTGTGTAAGATAAGGTTCCAGTTTCACGATTTGTTAAACCTGATTGTAATATGCGGGAGGAGCTGCGGAGAGCTCTGTCTGACCGCGCGGCTCTGGGCTGGTTCCTGGAGCTCTGCGGCAGCCGGGCAGGTTGTGGGAAGGAGGAAATCGAGGTGAGGGAGAAACACGGTATTCAGCGTGCGTCTTCATCCCCTGCCTCCACGTCTGTGCTCTGTTCACCGAAGGCTGTGGCTCACCTTCCATTGGTCTTCAGGTTGTGGTGCTCAGTGCGTGTGTGTGTGTGTGTATGTGTGTTTGTGTGCCTGTGTGTGTTTCAGCTCCTGGTCGTGGGGAGCAGCAGGCTTTCCTCCCTTCTCCGGACACCCTGCGGGGTGTTTTGAACAAAGGTGACTTGACAGATGGCTTCCCCTCCGGTGTGCCCCTAACTCGCCACAGGTTCCTGCTCCGACACTGGCGCCCGAGCCCGGTTCTGTGGGCGCAGCTGTGGGCCAGAGGGTTGGTTGCAAGCGGAGCCTGAATGTCTTTCCGGTCGATTCCAGGGGGACCCAGGTGCCTCTGTAACGGCCTGTGCCAGGAAGCTCGACAGCCGCCCCATCTCATCTCATTTCCGTCCGTTGCCGTTCTCTGTGCTCCTGGGCTGGCGACTGGCCTCAGGTTCAGGGTCGGCAGCTGCTGGGTTGGTGCCTCTGCTGCTCCTCCGTTGTTCTGGTTGGGATCCTGGGCAGGAACAGGGGAAAGGGCGAGAGGGACACTCCGGAGAAGAAAACGTAGGGGAATTTATTATACTTTCATTTTATTTTATTTTTAATCCTCACCCAAGGATACTTTTTCCATTGATCTTTAGAAAGAGAGTGGAAGGGAAGGAGGGGGAGAGTGAGAGCAAGAGAGAGAGACAGAGACAGAGAGACAGAGAGAGACACACTGTTTGCCTCCTGCAGGTGCCCTTACTGGGGCCGGGGATGGAACCTACAATTGAGATACATGCCCTTGACCAGGAGTTGAACCAGAGACCCTGCTGGCCAACTCTAACCACTAGGGCAACCAGCCAGGGCGAATTTATTGTAAATTTCCACAGGTGAAAGTTTTTTCTAAGTATAACAGAAACACATTACAAGATTAAACTATTTAACTACATCAATGTTAGAAATAAGACAAGCCCCCCAAGTCAGGGGTTCTGGTAGAATACAAAACACTGGGGAGCCAGGCAGCAAGGCAAACACACTTACTTCTGCATAGAAGGGTGCGCACATGGTCTGGGAGCACGTGCACACCTAGCGGACTGTCTGCTTGGCTTTATCATCCCTGACACACGTGGCCTGTCCTTTGCTCTTGATTGGAGCTCAGGCGCAGTCTTTCCTGATTGGCTAATTCAAGGGATTGCCCCCAGGAGAGCTGCAAGCCATGCGGCCAACATGGCGATTGCCAAGTCACGTGGTCCAAAATGGCGGCTGTCTACACTGTTCTTTGACAGAAAAGGTGACTTGTTTATTCTCACATTCAATAAATATTTTCTCCAGGGAAAATCACTGTAAAGTAAAACGACAGCCCAGCCGGCATGGCTCAATGGTGAAGTTTAAACAATGGTTGAGTTTTTGTTTTGTTTTTTTAATAATATATTTTATTGATTTTTTTTTTTACAGAGAGGAAGGGAGAGAGCTAGAGAGTTAGAAAATCGATGAGAGAGAAACATCCATCAGCTGCCTCTTACACCCCCCCCACTGGGATGTGCCCGCAGCCAAGGTACATGCCCTTGACCGGAATCGAACCCAGGACCCTTCAGTCCGCAGGTTGATGCTCTATCCACTGAGCCAAACCGGTTTTGGCCAATGGTGGAGTTTTAACAGGAGGTCACGGTTCAATTCCCAGTCAGGAAACATGCCCTGGTTGTGGGCTCCATCCCCAGTGTGGGGCATGCAGTAGGCAGCTGGTCAAAGATTCTCTCATCATTGATGCTTCTCTCCTTCTCCCTCTCTGGCCAATAAAATTATATTAAAAGTAAAATTAGCCAAAGCCGGTTTGGCTCAGTGGTAGAGCGTCAGTCTGCGGACTGAAAGGTCTCAGGTTCGTTCCGGTCAAGGCATGTACCTTGGTTGCGGGCACATCCCCGGTAGGGCGTGTGCAGGAGGCAGCTGGCCAATGTTTCTCTCTCATCAACATTTCTAGTTCTCTATCTCTCTCCCTTCCTCTCTGTTAAAAATCAATAAAATATATTAAAAAAAAGTAAAATTAAACTGGAACAATAAAAATAAATAAAGTAAAAAGGCATTTAACTGGAAAAAAACATTTGTGATATAAATAAGAAATGGCCAGGTTTCTAGACATATAAAGAGTTTTTATAAATCAATAAGAAAAAAAACAATAACCAGAAAAAGAAAAGCAGAAAGCTTTTCAGCATGTAAACATGTTTATCCTCACTTAAAATAGGCAAATTTAACAGGTAGCATTAAGTTAGATATCATTAAGGGGGAGGGGAAATGGGTGTATGGAAATCATTGATTTTTGGGGGGCTAGCTGTGGAAACCCCTTTCATGTCCCGCGTGATTCAGGGTTCCGGCTCAGGGTTCGGGTTCTGGAGAAGGCCGCACACAAATGAAAAGAGACTTTAGAAAAGATTTAATTTGGGAAATGGGGGCCAGGCAGTAGTCCAACTGTAGTGGAAGAACTGCTACTCACTCTGTCTTTTCCATCCCTTTTATTAAGATTAAAATGATAGGATACACCCACGTCCCCTAGGCAGGAAACTCCAATAAAAGCCAGTCAGTGAATTTAGGACTAACACTGGGGGCTTCTTCCACTACCCATATCTAGTAATTAGCTCTGACCCTTCACAGCAATTAAGGTTGACTAAGCCCTCTGACTCCCTGTCCACAGCTCTCTAGTATTAAAACAACGATCGGCTTCCAGCAGCTAGCTGGGCTTGTGTGTGTGTAAATTTAAAAAAATGCAGATTCGTTGCCTTAGCAAATCTATTAACGTGCATCCTACAAGTATATACGTGCACTCATGTCTAACGGCTGTTTTAGAAAAGTTAGGCACGGTGTAGATGTCCGCTGGTGGGGGAGTGATGGGCTTCCTTCATACGAGGAATACTATGCAGCTCTGAAAAAGGAGAGGCTCTTGTCTGTACCGATGGGACGATCTTCGAGACATGAGTGTTAATGAGGAGCGGACAGCACTGCCTTAGAGTCTGTGTGTGAGGAGCGTTGTCATGTGCAGTGCCCGCCTCTGCAAGGCTGTGCGTGAAATGGAAAACAGGCTGCCAAGCAGTCCAACAGAAGGCTGGGGCAAGTCAGGATAGAGACGGGCTCTGTATTCTGTACCTTTTCAGTTTTGTACCACATTGGAGGTGTTGCCTCTTGTGGCCTGGAAAGGGGTAATGGAAATAAATAGATTGTGATAACAGAGTAAGAACTACAAAAAAAGAAGCCAGACTTTCAGCTCAGGATTCAGATCAGCAACATATAATAATGAGGCCGAACGGCAGAATTCTGAGCTAGGGGAAGAATGGAGTTGTGGACAGTTTCATAAGCGTAAAAACTGTGAAACAAAGGGGCAACCGAATTACAAAACACACAGCGTCCCAGTGAACTGTCTCCGGGAAATACTGTACAAATGGAAATTAAGGGGTCTTAGCGAAGAGAATCATTTTTTAAAAATGACTTATTTATTTATTTTTGAATTTGTATACAAATTTATTTGAGCCTAACAGAGGCCACACCGGGAAGCCAGATCTCAGTAGACTGAGGTAAATGCCTCCTAAATGACTGACTTTTAACGGCAGTGTCACACCAACCATAGCAGCCCTGGGGCAGAGGGTTAGAAGGGGTCCAGGTAACACTTCCCAGCAGTTGCTGGGAGTTTGTAGATGACAAACACGGCATTTCCACGGAGCGCAGACATAATGCCGCACCCGTGACCGCACACTCCGCTCATCGACATTTAAGACTCGTTTCCCCCCAGCCAGCTCCTGGCACCGGGCTTGCCGTGTGGTGCTGAAGGGGGCTCATTCCAGGGGCAGGGCCACCGGGGTTCTGGGTAATTTGAATCACTTCCTCCCTCTGGCCCAGAGTGGGCGAGTCGCGTTCCCTGTCAACCTGTGGTCACCGTGACGACCACTGAGGTTGACGGAGCAGATATTCCGGTGGGTTGTTGGGGGTGGGGCCGGAGTGTCTAGTCAGGTTGTCGAACAGTCTCCGAAGCCGCCAGTGGGGAAGGCCGGCGCGGTTGGTTTTGATCTGAGAAGCACAAGCCTTTCCTTGGGGTGAGTGTCAGCACCACTGACACGCATTAGCACTGGGGTTACTGCAGCCCAGCCCAAGGGACCCGCAAGGGGCGTGAACGAGCCCCCTGCAGCCGCTCTCCCAGCGGCATTGAACTCGGACAGTGCAGCTCGTCTCGGAGATGCCCGCTGAGGAGGGAGTGGTTTTTATTGGACTTGTGTCTGTGTTAGGCGCTGTCTTGTGTATGTTAGCCAGCCTGAGGGATGCAGGGCACAGGTACTCACAGATGACCAGACAGTAAGGACCTGAGGGGTTGGGGCCGCTGTGGGTGGTAGATGGGTCAGCCCAGCCCTGTGTGTCCGTGGGATTCCGAAGGACCCAGGTTTCGCCTCCTAGAACTTGGAGGCAACTTGATATTTCCATCCATCTTCCTTTAAAAAAAAAAAAAAAAATCTGTCTTGCCCAGAAGTTTACTGGGCATTTCTATCAAAACACAAAATGGCACTTTTGCACAATTGTTACTCATTTTGAAGACCCTGGATCTAGAACTTCTTGGTCACGAAGGAAGCAGCAGCCAAAGCCCAGGGCTGCAGGTGCGGTGCAGGGGAAGTCTCGAACAATGGAGGAGTCCGGGGCCGCACGCTGATCATTAACCAGGATGTTTGACGGAGCGGGCACACCTCCGTGCCAATAGCAGCAGGTTACCGTGAGCAAACAGCAGCACCGGTAAGAGGAAATGACACGTCCTCCTGCACAGAGCTTCTGGTAGAAGGAAACGTGTGTGTAGACGTGCACAGACGTGACGAAAGTGCTCCGCCATTAGAAAAGAGAGACGCACCCGGTAAAAGTGTACGCAGGCTGCAAGCTCGGAGGCTCAGACAACAGGCGGACTCCCTGTTCCGGACCCGCCGGCCAGAACCTCGAGCTCCGCTCAGTGGTCCCTCTGCCCTGCTGGTGGCCTCCTTGGTGAGGGAGGTGTCTTCCAGCCTCCACCTCCTCCCTCGTGACCCTTCCCCAGGACCCTTCCCGGCTGTGTGTGTGCCTTTTAAGGGCACCTGTTGTGGGGTTAGCCCCGCCCGAAATCGAGATGATTCCGTCTAGGATCCTTTCCCTTAGCTACATCTGCACGGGCCTTTGTTCAAAGTAAGGCCCCATTCGGAGGTTCTGGAGATTAGGGCTTGTGGGCCTCTTTTGGGGGCCAGTTTAACCCACGACAGCCTGTTATTCGACCCTCCTCCCCCGCAAGTTTATGTCTGTCCCATGAACAAAACACATCCACTCCATATCGATCCATTAGCAGTGGTGTGTGAGAGGCTGCATTTCAGAAAAGTCAGAATTACAGATGGTCATCCACCTTTTTTTAAAGACAAATCTTTGGAGGTAATTGTAGGTTCACAGACCATTGTAAGAAACAATGGAACGAACCTGTGTGTCATTTACTCAGTTCCCCCAAACCCAGCCAGGGTACGACCCGATAAAGTGAAAACAGACACTTCCTCGTCGCGGGAGCCCTCACTGTCCCCTCAGCCACCCTGTCTTCTCCCGCTTCTATCCCCTCATCGTCCTGGCTTTAATTTTGTGTACTTGTATAAACATGTTTTTAATCCTCACTGGGGATATGTTTATTATTATTATTATTATTTTTATTTTTAAAGAGGGGAAGGGAGAGAGCGATGAGAGAGAAGCATTGATGTGAGAGAAGCATAGACGGGTTGCCTCCCGTTCGTGCATGGGATGATGCTCCAACCGCATTTCTTCTGTTTTCACGTACGTTTCCCTGAGGACTGCGGATGCTCATGTCTCTCCATGTGCTTGTTTGCGTCTCCGTCCCCTGGGCGAGGTGCCTCTTCTCGGCTGTTGCTCTCATTCTTGCGCACTGCTGGTCTTTTTACTGCCGAGTCTGAAATTCCTCACATAGTTCGGAGCAGCGGTCCACGGTGTGATGCCCGCCTCCCCGGAGTGGTGCCCGCCTCCCCGGAGTGGTGCCCGCCTCCCCGTGTGGTGCCCGCCTCCCTGTGTGGTGCCCGCCTCCCCCGTGTGGTGCCCGCCTCCCCCGTGTGGTGCCCTCCTCCCCGTGTGGTGCCCGCCTCCCCGTGTGGTGCCCGCCTCCCCGTGTGGTGCCCGCCTCCCCGTGTGGTGCCCGTCTCCCCGTGTGGTGCCCGCCTCCCCGTGTGGTGCCCGCCTCCCCGTGTGGTGCCCTCCTCCCCGTGTGGTGCCCGCCTCCCCGTGTGGTGCCCGCCTCCCCGTGTGGTGCCCGCCTCCCCGTGTGGTGCCCGCCTCCCCGTGTGGTGCCCGTCTCCCCGTGTGGTGCCCGCCTCCCCGTGTGGTGCCCGCCTCCCCGTGTGGTGCCCGCCTCCCCGTGTGGTGCCCGCCTCCCCGTGTGGTGCCCGTCTCCCCGTGTGGTGCCCGTCTCCCCGTGTGGTGCGTGCCTCCCCGTGTGGTGCCCGCGTCCTCGTGTGGTGCCCGTCTCCCCGTGTGGTGCCCGTCTCCCCATGTGGTGCCCGCCTCCTCGCGGGAGAGCGCCCACAGGGTTGTACTTTTGAGGACGTGCAGTGTCTCCACTTCCCGGTGGATGTACTTTTGGTGTCGGTGCTACAGAAATCTTTGCCAAACTCGAACCTGGAGACCTTCGATGCTCTTTCTTAAAAGGTTTTGTAGTTTTTATGTTTACATCAGCCCGTGTTCTGTTGGCGCTGATTTCTCTGGAAGGTGGGAGGTTTAGCTCAAGCTCACTTCTTGGCCCCTGGATGGCCGTTTCTGGAAAGTACCACTCACCCTTCCTCTCTCCCCTCCCTCCCCCCTCCTTCTTCCCTCTTTCCCCTCCCCCCTGCCCGCTTGGAGTTGCACTTGCATTTTGTCCCACCAGCTGCACATATCTGTGTGGGTCCAAAACAGAAGTTCGGCCTGTCCTCCTGGTGCTGCTTCCGTTCCCCGAGTTAACCAAAGACACTCGGCACACACACAGTGTTTCTGTAAGTCCTGCCTCCGACAGCGCTGGGCCCTCCTCACACGAGGACATTCAGTGCGGAACTCGCCAGCCCTTCCAGACCAGTGGTCGGCAAACTCATTAGTCAACAGAACCAAATATCAAAAGACAATGATTGAAATGTCTTTTGAAAGCCAGATTTTTATACTTAAAACTTCTTCTAACGCCACTTCTTCAAAATAGACTCGCCCAGGCCGTGGTATTTTGTGGAAGAGCCACACTCAAGGGGCCAAAGAGCCTCATGTGGCTTGAGAGCCGCAGTTTGCTGACCATGGCTCTAGAGGAAGATGGTCTCTTATTTTACTTTATTTTATTTTTGTCTCGGAGTTTGGAGCTCAGGGGTGCTGGTGAGTGGCGGGGAGGGAGCAGCTTGAGGGAACAGTGCTGAAGGAGGAGTGCGGCCCCTCTGCAGAGGCTGGGAGGGTGGGGGCACTGCGTTTTCAGGGGCAGCAGAGGGAGTGTGTGCTCAGGCAGCTCTCGGTTCCCGCCCCGGTGCTGGGGAGACCTGGGAGGAAATAAACCAGGTGGTCGGGTGTCCGGCTCGCACAGGGTGGTTAGTGATTGCTGGACAGACAGTGTGACAGTCCACGTTCGAGCGAGCCCAGCTGAGCTGCCCGGCCACAGTCAGTGGCCACCGTGGTGGCCAGCGTGGGAGGCCGAGCGGCCCCGTGCTCCCCTTCATCCTCTCCCTTTGAACAGGGAAGTCTCTTCCTCCTGCCCCTCGCCCAGGAGGCCTGTGGGCCGTGGCCATCCTTCCTGTGAGAGACACGCTGTCCCTGCTCAGGGAGCGCGCTGGGGCAGGCGGGTGGCTTTTGGTGTGCGCGGCCACGTGGTCTCTGCCTGGGACAAAGGACTCCGTTTTCTGGGCCCGGCCATCACTGCCCCTGCCCCTCCGGTGAGGGGAAGGAAACAGACCCCCTCAGGCACCCACCAGGCGGTGAGAGGGCTCCCAGCAGCCAGTGCTGCACAGCCGCCATCGCCTCGGTGCGGTCAGAGAGCGTGTGCGTGTGTGAGCGTGTGTGTGTGCGCGTGTGTGTGTGCGCGCGCGCGCCTTCCGAGTCTGTCCTCTGAGGCACACAGAGAAGCACCCACATATGCCGCACGAGGCTCAGAACCAGCGCCAGAGGCGGACCTCAGCCTTTCCACGGACAGATTTAACCCGGTTGTGAGCCCTCCCCTCCAGCACGAGCATCCTGCCTGTGCTGCGGGGCGTGGCTAGCTGCCAGCTGTTAGTCAGGCTGCAGAGCAGCCTTGAGCTTGGCTTCCCAGAAGGAATGAGGACCCCCCCCCCCACCACACCCCGCACGCCTTTTTGTTGTTTAAGATGACACAGAGGAACTACAGCATTTTCACTTTGGACTCTGCCTCCAGCCCCTGCCGCACGGCCCTCGGCCTCCCCACTGACCCCTCGTCTGTAACCTGCGTCGGCGTCGGTGTCAGTGGTCGGTGTTGGAGGACAGGGACGCCGAGCCGGCTCTCTGAAAGGGCTTCTCTCCACTTGCTGCCCCGCCGGCCAGGACCTGTGTGTGGGCTCCAGGGCGAGGTTTTCTTGCTCTTTTCTGCTCCAGCAGCTCACGGGTCCCCAGTTCCCTTGGGCTCAGCGGCCATTTCCCACCCAAGAACCGTTGGAGGGTCAGATTGACCTCGTGCCTGCCCTCTCCCCGGTGAAATGCCCACCAGAGTGAACGTCTGGAGAGGCCAGCCAGCCGTGCTCTGTGGGCCCCACGCTGCACCCGCAGCTCCTGTGACTGTGGTTGGCGCTGTCTATAACACCTGGGCTTCCCCGTGGCACAGGAGGAGGAGAGAGGCAGCGTGGCAAGTCGGGTGTGTGGTTAAGAATGTGACGCATTTGGAGCCGCTCGGCAGCTATCTGGCCTGGGATGTGGGGCAGGTCACGCGACCTGATCTACCTGTCAGCGCCCATGTCCCGAAGCACAGAGTGGACACCTCCAGAATCCCCAGGCACAGAATGGGCACCTCCAGAACCCCTCCCTGAGCTGGTCTGAAGATGGAAGACGGTGCGTGTGAAGTCCCCGTTTGCTGGTTCTGTGTGTCGGCTGCTCACGGCCATTCAGCTGACGGGCCCGGTGAGCTCCGTGACTGAGGGGACAGAGCCAAACGTGGAACTGTGGGAGCCGGAAGTGAGCTTCTGCTCCTGGGACTGGATTCGGTGAGATTGGCAGCTCACGGAGAAGTCCTGGGAGCCTGTGTATGTCACTGACTGTGGATCGACCAGCATTTTTCTCGTGAAGTCTGATCACTGGTGGTGTCTACACCGGACCCCCTAACGTGGCACTGGCACAGGGCACAGGGATCAGGGAGGAGGAGCTTCTGTTGGGGGAAGTGTCACCTCGTTCTTTTGACAATATCTGCATTTCCCGCTTCCTCTGTGGGGAGCCTGGCCTGCAGCACAGCAGGGTGCTGCGAGGTGGGAGGAAGTTACTGTGTTCTGAATGTCCGGTGGATACATGTGGTCTGGCAGATGGCAGAGAGGTGCCCCATAGTCTGGGGCCACTGGTCCAGGCGGCTGCTCCTCACCCCGACCTTTTAGAGCTCACCGGGAATGAGCTGGCTGGTGCGGTGGTTGCGGCCTCTGTGAAGAGTAAGGCAGCCTGTTGGCCCAGGGATGATGGTTGCCCCAAGCTTTGAGGGGAGTGTTACAGTGAGGTATACTGGCTGTGTGGGTGTCGATGCCAGTTTTAGAATCATTTCGGTCCAAAGGGACAGAAACCCTCAAGTAACAGAATTTAAACATTTGTCTCATTCTTCATTCCTCTCAGTTCTAGGACCATTTGAGTCTGGGGCTCCCCTATCTTGCTGCTTCACTACCCTTCGTTATGTGGTACTGATGCTGCGAGGGGGCTGCTTGGGCTCCGGCCATCAAGCCTCCATTCCAGCCAACAGGAAGGAGAATCAAGAGGGTGCCTTTCACCTGTAAGCAAATTCCGGAGGCTGCCACGTCACACGCCTGCTGATCTGATTGGCCGGAACTAGCACGGGCACAGAGAACTGCAAGGGAGCGCGGGCGTGCGGTCACCTGTCCCGCTACAATGCGGGCACTGAGCTCTGGGTGCACAGCTCGCTGGGGCTGCCCAAGCGGACACATACTTTAGGATGGAATCAAGGCTGAGGCTAAGAATGAGGAGGGCAGACTGCATGTTTTGAAGCTCTGAAGAGCAAAGAGGGCTGCTGGAGTTCCTGTCGGAGTGAGCCCCTGGGTGCCAAAGCCGCCAGGCTCTGGGAGGAAAGCTGGTCCTATCTGGTCCCTGCGCTCCAGGAGCTGCAGGTGACGGGGTTGGCCTGGAGCTGCTGATTGGCTATTCATTCATCTGTGTGTGCGTGTGCATGTGTGTGTGTGTGTACATGTGTGTGTGTGTGTGTGGGGTATGGCTGGGTGGTATTGTATTGTAGCTAGGAGCACACACTCAGCAATGCACTCAGCAATGCATGGTTTCTGGGGCCATTCGGGACCCCAAGACTGGATGCCAGGATGTTCCCAGGAAGCAGTGTGAGGCACCTCCCATCGCTGCTCCGTCAGGTGGTTTGACGGAATCGAGTCTGCGGTTGGAGCTTTGTTCCGTCCTGGGCACCCAGGGCCGATGGCTGGTGCTGTCGTGCCTGGGGCCGTGCTGGACACCACGCAGTCAGTGGCCTGTTTGTTAATGACAGCGATGGGACAAGAGACACTGTCGGAGAGCCATTGGCAGAGGCAGAGGCGGGAGGGCGGGGAGTCTTCTGCCCGGAACACCTGGCCTTCCTCACTTCGCGCCGGGCGGTGTGGTGTGCCTACCCACCCGCTCGGAACCGGCGCCAGCCGCCCATGCCGCGGGGAGGGAGTCCGCGCCGCGCCTGGAGCTGCTGTTTTAAGGCCTGGGCTGTGCCGTTCTCCCCTCTGACTCGGAAGCAGCGTGCTCAGCGCGGGACGGGCCACTCGGTGGGATTCTGAGGCGCCGGCAGCAGCAGGGACACGCGCGGCCTGAGCCCTCGGGGCTGAGCCACGCTCCCCGCTGTCCAGCCGGGCTCGGGCAGGCCGCAGCTCGGGGGCTGGAGGGGAGGGTCAGCGAGCGGCTGTGGGGCGCGCCTGCGTTGTTGGTGCTTTGCTTTGTTCATTCAGCCGCTTTGGGGCGGGCAGCGGGTCTTAGGCTGAGGCCCCGGAACGCACTCTGGAGCCAGTGGACGGTGCTGGCGGTCAGAGCCACCTCCTAGGAGAGCGTCATTTTGGAGAAACACTTCCTCTGCAGCGTGGGAACCCGTGTGGACCCACAGCTGTCCAGCTGGGAACTAGGCGTGGGCCTCGGACAGCCCGCTGACCGCCCGGGGGTTCCCGGATGGGAAGTCTGTACGGAAAGGCTCCAGCCGCTGCTCAGCACGTTTGGGCACAGGCACCGGCGGCTCAGTCCCCTTTGGGCCCATAGTTGCCGGCGTCTCACAGCTGGATTCTTTGAACATCATCCAGATTTAGGTTTCAGATGCCTTGAACAGGGGTGTGTGTGCGCGCGCTATTTTTTTTTTTCTTTTAGCTTTTTGATACACAGATCACCTGCCTGCCTTTAGTCGTATGAAACTGAAAAGTCCCACACATGGACTCTAATGAAGGACAGAGCAGCACCCTGTTTCTGATCCCCTCCCTCCCCGTCTCCTTCCCCATCCCTGCGGCAGCAGCAGGCTGATGGGGGGGTGCCTCCCACAGAGGAGCGGTCCTAAGCCGTCAGTGGGACATCCCCTGAGGACTCCCGGACTGTGAGAGGGCGCTGGCTGGGCTGAGGGACCCCCTCCCCTCCCCTCCCCTACCCTCCCCTCCCGTGCATGAATTTTCGTGCCCTGGGCCTCTAGTGCTTACTGTAAGTTTCCTTTGTTCAGTGTGCATTTCAGCAGCATTAGGTGCATTCTCGTTGTTAAGCAACAGATCCCCCGAACTTGACCACGTAAAACTGAAACTACCCGTTACACAGCTCTCCCTTACCCCATCCCGGGCCCGGGCACCCTCGCTCGGCATTTCCCCTCTGGCCGGGACTGCTCCAGACAGCGCGTGTAAGTGGGACCAGCTGGTGTTTGTCTTGTGACTGGAATTATTTTCAGTCTTACTTGGCCCACCCTGGAAGTTGCTTGCTCTCTCCTTTTTAGCATCCTGTAAGCTCGTAATTGCCCGCTGAAACCGGAGTCTTCATGAGTTATTTCCCTTAAGGGAACAGGACCCTCGAAGCGCCATCTCATCCCTTTGAGGAGGGCACACAGGGAAAGTGAGGGAGGCATGGGGGGCAGGGCGGAGCCGGGTGCGCACCCCCCCCCCCCCCTGTGAAAATGCAGACGTGAAGCAGGGGAGAAGCCTGTGAGAATCTGGGTGCTGCTGCCCCCCGCCAGTTTTTGTGGCCGCTTTAAAATACAAAGCCTGTGGGTTCGGCTTGGTTTGGGGCTGGCTCCTCGAAGTTGCTGTGGATATTGGTGCCGTTTGAGCCCCAGGTCACCGGTTCCCTGGGCCTGAGCAGGCCGCCCTGCTTCCTGTGATGTGCAGGGCCCGAGGCTGTGGACTGGAGCCGAAGGGACTACAGAGATAGGGTCACAGCCACGGCCTGGGCCTGCGCTGTGGGTGCTGACTCTGTTGCTATAGAGATGGGGGATGGGGGATGGGCGCTGTCCTCTGAGCGCCCATCGGCCCCTTTGTGACCGGGAGCGTCTGGCCCGCCAGCCCGCCCCCCTGGGCCTGCTTCCCACGGGGCTGCCCGCTTTGTGCCTGCGTCAGAGCGCCGCCGGGGAGAGGCCCGGTGGAGGCTCCCATTGGCTCTGGGAAGCCGTGTGGAGGGGAGGCAGGAATGACTTTCCCTCCTGTCCCCCCACTGCGACTGGACCCCGACTTCCTCCGAAGCCCTGCCTGCAGCGGACGTGCGCCCTCACTGTGCTCTCTCCCCTCCAGTCCTCCGTGTGTGCGAAGATCGTGCAGCTGCTGGGGCAGAACGAGGTGGACTACCACCACAGGCAGGTGGTCATCCTGAGCCAGGACAGCTTCTACCGCGTCCTCACCTCCGAGCAGAAGGCCAAGGCCCTCAAGGGCCAGTTCAACTTCGATCACCCGGGTGAGTGGGGGAGTGAAGGTGCTGACGCCGGGATGGCGGGAGCCGCCTGACCTCCCGCTGGAGACGGAGGCTGCTGGGCACTCTGCGGGGTTCGGGGCGCTTGCCAGCCGGCAATGCGTGGCTCCCTAATTCTGGCGGCATCTGTCCTGATGAGGGCGAGGCTGTGTGGGTGAGCCAGGCCCGGGTGAGACCTGCCCGCTGTCCTGTGTCCTTGCCGCACTGTCTGCACCCGCACTGCGCAGGCATGCCTGGGGGGGTAAGCTCCCTGATTGGCAGGAGGAAGGTGGGGGTCTGGGGTGCCTGCCTGAACACCTGGTTTTTCTGGCCCATTTTAAACAAAGCCTGTGGGTTCGACTTCATTGGGGCTGGCGTCCCCGAAGTTCAGGTTCGCTCGCTGCGCCTTCGGCGGGGGTGGGGGTGCGTACTAAGGATCGGAGCTGTGGCCCGATGCCTGCCGCTCCCGTCCTGGGTGTTCCTGGCCCCGGGGCGCTGTCCGGGCTGGCATGCCCCGGCTGCCACGCAGGGGAACACCCCTTCTCAGAGCTCAGCCTCGTGCTGAGACACAGAGCTCTCGGGATTGTAGGGCTGCCTGTGCCCGGGGCAGGAGAAGTCACTTAGAGATGAAGGACATTAACCGTCTGGTCTCCTTCAGATGCCTTTGACAATGAACTCATCTTCAAGACTCTCAAGGAGATCACCGAGGGGAAAACCGTGCAGATTCCCGTGTACGACTTTGTCTCCCATTCCCGGTGAGTGAGTGGCGCCTGGGTGTCCTCTGCACCGGGCCCGGCCCTGTCCTCCCGCCGTGCCCCGGCCCCCTCGGGGAGGGCAGTGACCGCAGCCTGTGCGCCCTGATGAGCAGGGTCTGGGAGCAGCTGGGACACGTCCGTTACCGACACCGAAGGGGATGGTCCCTGAGGAGTCGCTGGAGCTGTCTTCTGGCCCTCCCTCCCAGGGCCCTCCCTCCTTCCTTCCAGGCCTGGGGAAGCGGCCGTTGTTGGAGGAAACCGAGAGCCAGGCCCCTGAAGCCTCAGGGATGCAGGCCGAGCACCTCCCTGCAGCCCCCTGCTCCTGTCCGCTCCCCTGGCCGCCCACGGCGGTGTTTCTGCCCCAGTGAGAGCGCAGGCCGGTCAGGGGAGCCCTGTCCCCTGCCCCGGCCTCGTGGGTCTCTGCTGAGTCTGCGGAGGACCCGGGCTCCACCGAGGCTCTGGCGCTGGTCCATGGGGTTCCACCTCGGGCCGGCCGCTCAGCCGCCCGCTCTGTGCGTGCAGGAAGGAGGAGACGGTGACCGTCTACCCCGCCGACGTGGTGCTCTTCGAAGGCATCCTGGCCTTCTACTCCCAGGAGGTGCGCGACCTGTTCCAGATGAAGCTGTTCGTGGACACGGACGCGGACACCCGGCTCTCCCGCAGAGGTGCGTGCGCGGCTCCTGCCGGGCCCGGCGCCTGCCGCCCGACGCTGGGTGACACAGAGGGGACGGGTCACCGCAGCGAAAGGCTGTGAGCTCACGGACACGAGCGAGGAGGTTCGCATCCGGTTTCTCCGGAGAAACGTCTGATTGGCGGCTCAGCTCCTGTGGGTTCCCACGGCCCCTCTGTCGGTGGGGACGGAGCTGAGGGTCGGACAGCTGGGCAGGACCCCAGGGGCAGCACCCGGTGCCTCCCCCGCAGCCTGCTTCTCTGGCCCCTTGGTTTCCAGAAAGCTCTCCCGGCCCAGGCACTGTCCAGCGGCTTCAGACAAAGCCGGTTGTCTGCGCTGCGAGCCTTACCGAGTGGCCTGTGGCCTATGGTCTGGGAGCTGAGCCCAAAGGCAGCTCTGGGGCTCGGGCAGAGGGCGAGGGAGGCTGTGTGGAGGAGGGGTGGGCTCGGCTGTGGGGGGGTGGCCTGGGGCCACCCACAGGCACACGCACACACGTGAAGACGCACGGGCTGTTGGCGGGCTGTGTCACTGATCAGGGTGACAGGCACACTGTCACGGTGGGGGCGGGGCGGGGGCAGCTGGGGTGAGAGGAGAGGGCCAGCGGAGGCAGTGCCGTGGGGAGGGAATGCAAGCTGACTCAGGCCCTGGGAGACAGGAAATGACTCGCTAGCCCCTCGGCACCGAGCAGCCAGTGGCAGCTGGTTCTGCCGAGTGCCAGCCAGAGCCTCCCCCTCGGCGCCTGGGAAGTGTGCCCGGTTGAGACATTCGCAGCTGATTCATTTCTGAGGTCTGATTGCCAGAGCTGCACCGGCCCCTTTGGAGGAGCCAGCCAGGGTCCTGCCCCCGAGTGGTAGCGGGTCCACACTCCGGCAGGTGACTTCTCTCCGGGGCGGGGGGCTGGGGCGCGCTCTGACGGACAAAGCAGGGCTCCAGCCGGTTCTGAGATGCTGGCGGATCTCTTTATGGGTAATCGGGAGACCTCTGGGTTGTAGGGTTGAGACTGGCCAGGTGGGAGTCGTGGCCTTTAGTGACGGCTGCGCCCGAGCCTGACACTTCCGCGTGCACCTGCCTCCGGGCCTGGCTTGTCCTTCAGTCACACCCCACCCCCGGGTGGCTGCGGGGCCACGGTAGCCCGCACACAGGAAGGCAGCGGGAGGCACGAGGAGGGACAGCCGTGTGGACGGACCCGAGCCCTGGTTTCCCCTGTGACCTCAGGCAAACGGCTTTCACCTCTTCAGACCCCGTGCTCCATCGATGGCCGGATGGCCGGTCCTCCTGGGCTGCTTGTGGCCCAGAGGAGCTGCAGGGGATGTGAGCGCGGGACATCCGACAGTCAGTGTCGTGTGTGGGTCTGAGGCCCCTTTGCCTCAGGGGGAGGCGTCCTCCTGTGGGGATTGGCCTCAGGAGGCGGTGAGATCAGACGAGAGAGTGAGCGGGCGGTGGAGATGGAACAGGAAGTCCCTCGCTTGTCCTGGCCGTTCTGGGGGGAAGCGGGCAGGCGGCCCCTGGGGTTTTGAGGGCTTAGCTCTCAGCCCCACCTTCCCTGTCTCCCAGGGAAGGGGCTGGGTCTCTGCAGGATCTGCCATCGTGCCGCCCCCTGGCGAGTCCCTTTCTGGTGCACTGTGGGACTTCTCGGCATGCTGTTGCTCAGATCACTCTGTGCACATGGGACACAGGGCAGCCCGGGAGGGGGCGGTCAGGAGCAGCTGCCGGGCACGGGACATTCCTGCAGACTGAGTGAGCTCCTGGCTCTCCTGTGTGTCACTCCTGAGTGGGCGGGGCATCTGTTCTGGATCATGCATCCCGGAAAGAGGTCTTCCGAGGGCGCCGGTCCCACCCCCAACACCACTGGGGAGAGCCCCTGAAGGAGAAGTGACTCAGCCACCGAATTGTATTTATCATGGTCCGGCGTTGGCTGCGTGGAAGGGGCACGTGGCTTTGGAAAGGCCTAGGTGGGCCCTCGGTGGGAATGTGGGTGGATGTGCACTGTCCTGCCCTGATCCACCCCCTCCTGGCCTGGCCTGGCACAGCTGTGCAGGTCACAGAGCCGGCCAGGAGCCGGCTTTGAGACCTTGAGTTCCCACTTTGCACCAAGAGCTTGTCCGGACTTGGCACTCGACTTTCTGCGTCCCAACAGGGAGGGCACGTCCCATCCAAAGAGACTGTGCCCAGAGGCACCGGGAGGGGAGGCGAGGCGGACGGGCCTTTAGACGTTCAGTGGCCCAGCGTCGGGGGTGGAAACCACAGCCTTTTCTTGTGTTTGTGTGTGTGTGTTATGTATGTGTGCATACATGTGCTGTGGGTATCCTGCTGTCCCTTCCTGCACTGCACCCGCCCCACCTCCAGCTGCTGTGCAGGCTCCGCTCTGGGTTGGTCTGGCCACTGCCCTCAGTTCACGGTGCCCGCTGGGTCCTGAAGCTCCCTCAGCGTGTCCCCCCATAACAGCCATGAGGAAGGGCTATCACCGTCGTCAGGAAGGGAGCAGATTCAGAGGCGGGAGCGGCTGAGAGCAGAAGCCAAGGGGGGTGGGGGGAGGTGGGGGGAGCGACTTCCCGGCTCTGGAGCAGATGCAGGGGGCCGCCTGTTCCCTGCCCGTTCCCCCGCCAGCGGGTGCCGGGAGGGCTGTCAGGTGTGGGGGGTTCAGGTCTGCAGGCCTGGGCTGAGGATGTGAGCACATGTGCGTGTGTGTGTGTGTGTGTGTGTGTGTGTGCGTGTGCACACGGGCAGGGCGAGGACGGACTCCTGTCCAGGAACGTGGTCAGCTGTGTGAAAAGCTCGTCTTGTGAAACGGCTCGGGCTTGTGCCAGGCTGTGAGGAAGCTGCCAGGTGGCGTTGGCTTTGTCCCAGCCCCGATGGCCTGAGGCTCCGGCTTCCTCTCTGGCTGGCCTTCATCTGGGGACGTGGAGGACTGGTGGCCGCTGCTGTGTGTCTTGGCCGAGTCCCACCTGCAGAGCCTGCCGGAATGCCCGAGGGACAGGCCATTTCCCGGACAGCTTCTCTGGTCAGGGGGGACAGTCAGGTCATCAGGCAAGTCTGGCCGGTTAGGGAGGACTAGTTAGGGAGGACTAGTTAGGGAGGATTGGTAAGGGAGGACTGGTAGACTGGTTGGGGAGGACTGGTAAGGGAAGACTGGTAGACTGGTTGGGGAGGATTGGTTGAGGAGGACTAGTTAGGGAGGAATGGTAAGAGGACTGGTTAGGGAGAATTGGTAAGGAAGGACTGGTAGACTGGTTAGGGAGGATTGGTTAGGAAGGATTGGTTGGGGAGGACTGTTTGGGGAGGACTGTTTGGGGAGGACTGGTAAGGGAGGATTGGTTAGGGAGGTTAAGGGCCAACTCACCGCTTATTCCCTGGGCTTACCTCGGAGGAGCTGGAGGAAGTGGGGCTAGCAGTGGTACCTGCTCTGGACTGTGGTCCTGGACACTGGTCCCCTCCAGCCTAGGTCACAGCCATGACACCCCCCCCTGCTCCCATGCCCCTCCTGATCATGTGTGTCCATGTGCGTAGGTGAGTGCAAACAGGATTGTTCAGATGTGACTTTCCAGAAATCGCTCACAAGCATTCCCTGTGTTCGTTCACAGCGGCTTCACCCCACACCCGGGCCTGTGCCCTGAGGGCTGGCTGGGGGGGGGGTGCTCCCGTGTTTGGGGATGGAGCGGTGCATGTGGGGGTTGAGGAAAGATTTCACAGCTCGTGCACCAAGAATCAAAGTAACCTCTGTAGGGAGAGGCTGTTTTTTTTTTTTTTTTTGCTTGTTTTTAATTTTTTCAGTTGACTTTAGAGCGAGAGGAAGGGAGAGGAAGAGAGAGAAGCATCCATGTGAGAAACAGATCAGTTGCCTCCTGAATATGCCTTGACTGGGGATCAGCCCTGTGACCCTTTGTGCACGGGAAGAAGCCCCAAACAACTGAGCCACGTGGCCAGGGCAGAGCGGGGGGTGGGGGGGCCGGGGGAGCGCGGGGGCTGTGACACCTCACCTCTCAGCTCACTGCCGAGTTGGGGAAACAGGCCTGGGTGGCCCGTGCTGTGTGGCAGAGCCCCTGTTCAGTCCCTTCGCCGGGCAGACCCTCTCCATTTTGGACAAAGGAGTCAGTTAAAAGGTGTTCGAATGTCCCGGCATCACCCTGCCAGGAGGCAATGGGCCCGGTGAGTTTGGGTCAGTCTGGGCTGCCTCCCAGCGTTAACCCACTGTTCCCTGCACCGTGGTTTCCTCATGGCTCACCAAGTTGTTGTCTGTTTGCAAACCTGGTCATGACTGAGTGGGACAGGCCGACTCTGCAGGGCCTGGATGTGAGGGGCTGTGAGCCCGGCGAGACCAGCGGGCACAGCAGCCGAGGGTCGCTGACGGCACACAGATGCGTGGGGCAGGAGGCAGGTGGGCATTGTGCCCTCCGCCAGGAAGCCCACCACCTTGCAGGCCAGGGTTCCTCCTATTGTGAGCTCCCAGAATGGCCTGCTCTTTGGCTGTTCACTCTGCAGTTTATTAGGTCAAATGCTGCTTGAACATTTGACTGGTCTGGGAGGACAGTCAGGTCGTCAGGCAAGTCTGGCTGGTTAGGGAGGACTGGTTAGGGAGCCTCTCCTAACCACCAAGCTGTGCAGCTGTGGCTCAGAGCCTCAAGCCCATCACCAAATTTGACTGCAGCAGGCGTAGACATGGGACTTGTCTTCCGAAGCTGCTACTCACCTGCTCAGGTCACAGCTCGGGCCCCAGCATGTGGCCAATCCAGAGGCTCTGGCGCCATTTCCCACCTGCTCCCCTTCTCTTCCAGTGCTGAGAGACATCAGCGAGAGGGGGCGGGACCTGGAGCAGATCCTGTCCCAGTACATCACCTTCGTCAAGCCCGCCTTCGAGGAGTTCTGCTTGCCGGTGAGTTGTGTTCGGTGTGTTTTGTTGAACGGGGGTTGTAAGGTGTAATCAGACGTGGGGGGTGTGGGCTGAGGCAGTGCCGGCTGCAGCTCACTCTGAGCCTCGCCCGCTGGAGGCCCGGGAAGGGCGGCCTTTGGCGCTTTGCATCTGACCCCAGGCCTCTGGTCGGTCCTCGTCGGGGCCTCGGTCCTGCTGCTCGGTCCCCGGAAGGTCTGCGTCTTGTGGCCAGGCTGCTGGTGTGAGTGCTTCCTTGAAGGGCCTCACAGCTCTGGGCGGCCTCGGCCTCGGCCGTGGGCCTCTGGGAAAGGTCCCTGCTGGGTGGAGTGTGTGCAGGGGGAATGGGGGAGGGCACACCACTGCAGGGTTTCCCCTCTGACCCGCCTCCATCACTGCAGCCCTGCCCCATCGGGGAGGGAGTCGTGCTGGGGGGCGTCCCCGCCCTGGCACGGCCCCGGCAGCCTGGCAGCCAGGAGGCTTTCTGAGCAGGAAGGCCAGGGCAGAGGGCTCCTCGGCTTCTTGGAAGACTGAATGCCACCAAGGACCGGGCGCCCTGCGTGAGGAAGGGGACTCGGGTGTCTCCGCCAGGCGGACCAAGCCCTGGCCTAGCTCCCCAAGGGCTTGTGACGCAGCTCTGAGGAGGGCGTGGGTGGGGCACGGCCTGGTCCGGGTGGTACCTGTGGGGGCCGGGGTCTGGGGGCTGGTGGTTGGAGGCGGGGAGGATGAGAGAGGCACAGAGTGAGGACCAGGTCCTGCTCGCTTCCTGGAGAGACAAGCTTCTCCGCTGCCGTTGTTCCTCCCGGTCCGCTAGGAGTAGGTCTTGCGTCAGACGGACTTGACTTTGTTTCCGATCAGGGTTAGGCCGGCTCTGAGTCAGCAGGCGTAACCTTGAGGATTGGCTTTCAGGGTTAGGTTTCTGGGAAGAGGGCCGAGCGGCCATGAAATTCTATCCGTCCGTCCGTCCCTCTGTCTGAGGACTTCTGCTCTTGTTCACGTAATCGGAGAGCAAACTAAATTTACCCTTGGACATGAATTAGTGTTAACTGCCATTTTCTGCCGGCTGACTGACTTAGTTGTGAGCTCAGAATTTGGCACAAACCCCCTGGGTTGTAGCTGCTGATTGGGCCCCTCCTGGGTGAGCCTGGAGCTCGGAACCGATTGTCTGCTTGGGTCAGGCCGAGTTGTATTTTCATCGTCCCAGTCTAGAGATGCTCATGTTTATGTGGTCTCACCCTAAACCTGGAAAACGGGCCACAGAATCTCAGTAAGTTAAATAAAAAAAGGGTTTTGTGCTAATTGTGCCCTTTAACAAAAAGTGTAGCCCAGCCAGTGTGGCTCAGGGGTTGAGTGTTGACCTGTGAACCAGGAGGTCACGGGTTGATTCCCAGTTGGGGCACAGGCCCCGGTTGTGGGCTCCCTCCCCAGTGTGGGGCGTGCAGGAGGCAACCGATCAATGACTCTCATTATTAATGTTTTTTACTCTCCCTTCCTCTCTGAAACCAATAAAAACATATTTTTAAAGTAAGTGCAGTGACAGGGCCGGTGGCCTGTATCCGGAGGCCTTTTCTGGGTTCACCTCAGGCCGCTGGCTGCGAAGTTCCAGGGGGACTGCTCCCCCGAAGTCAGAGTGTCACTCATTCACACTTCTCTTGGGGGTGAAGAAGCAATTACAGATTTGGTTTCAAAGACCACGTTCTCCCTGCAGGTTGTAAACTGAAACCACGTGGGACGTTCGAATGTGAATTTGAGGAAGAGCTGATTGTTTGGGATTAACGGATTGATTTTAGAGAGAGAGGAAGGGGAGGTGCTGGAATGATTGGTTGTTCCGTTTATTTATGCATTCATTGGTTGATTCTTATATGTGCCCTGACCAGAGATTGAATACGAAAGCAACTGAGCTACCCCACCCGGTCGGGCTGACTTATTATAACTTAGATAAAGCGGGTAAAAAACTTTATCTAAATTATAATAAATCAGCCAAGTAATGTTTTTTTACCCGCTTTATCTAAATTATAATAAATCAGCCCCACCGGGTAGCTGAGCTAGGTGGAGAGAAGGTGCCCAGTCCACACGTTCCCCCAGGGCGGCTGGGGCCGGTTTCTCTCTGACTCCCTCTGAGTTCGTTGTAAATATCTTCTTCACAGACAAAGAAGTACGCGGACGTGATCATTCCCAGAGGTGTAGACAATCTCGGTGAGTCCCCCTGGGGTGTCCTGCTTTGGGGCGGGCGTGGTGGCCAAACGAGGCCCTGCAGGGGGGCGGACCCCGGAAAGGAACGCCCCCTGCCCAGCGGCTGTGGGCACCGGCCCTGGGTTACACACGTGTGAATGTGGGCACACACGTGGACCGTTATTCCCTGGCCGGAGTCAAGGTGTGGAGAAGCCTTGCCTTCTCCTTCTCTTATAATTGATTTCAGGTTTTCTCCATTTAAAACATTTAATTCTTTGGCTGGGACTCTCGCTGTCTGGCTCCTGTTGTCCTCGGCCTGTCTTTCCCACAACAGTGACGGTTGTAGGTGGCCCGCCATCCGGGTTTGTCTGGGTCCCTCAGTTGGGGGGCTGAGTTGGCATGACCGGGACAGCGCCCGGAAGACGTGTTCTTTGCGTGTCATCGCAGAAAGCACTTGGTGCTTCTGTGTTTGAAGTTAATCATTTGCATAGTTGGGCTCTAATCATTTGCATAGTTGGGCTCTAATCACATGTGTCAAACACAAGGCCCGCGGGCCAAATCCGTCCCGCCAGGCCTTGCAATGTGGCCCGCACCGCGCTGTCATCACTGCACTCCGCTGCGTTTCCATCACAATGACAGTTTATGACTGTTCAGTAAACCATTCGGCCCGCGATTTAGGCTGGATTTTAGATTTTGGCCCCTTCTCTGATTGAGTTCGACACCCCTCCAATGGTAAGAAAAGAGAGTGAGAGGCCTCCCGAGGGTCCCTGGGCGGTAGGAGGTTTCTTGGGACGGCCACAGCCTGATGGTGCCATGTAGGCCAGGCCTCGCACCGCAGACAGGGTGGGGCTGATGGCTCTCCTGCTGCCCTGTGCCCCGGGCACGGCCCTCATTCCCGTGGGACCCTCCGGGGGTCACATCAGTCTGGCCCGGGGCTGGGGGGGCTGTTCCCTCCTTCCTGCGCACATCCCTAACAGCTGCCCGTCTCCGCCCCCCAGTGGCCATCAACCTCATCGTGCAGCACATCCAGGACATTCTCAACGGAGGGCTGTCCAAGCGGCAGACCAACGGCTATCTCAACGGCTACACGCCCGCACGCAAGAGGCAGGCCTCCGAGTCCAGCAGCCGGCCGCACTGACCCGCGCCCGGACCCGCCCCGCTCCCGGACGGACGGACGGACGGACGGCGGCAGGGGCGGGGCGTGGCCGTCTGCACACGGTTTCCTAGGACTCTGCTTATTTAAGAAACGACACGGGGAAGGAACGCCTTTGATCTTGAAATGGAACTTGACCCTGAGCTTACACGACGAACTGTGCCAACTACTTACTACTGGTGACGCCTAATCATGCCAACCTGTACCGGTTACAAATACACACACGTACATAAAAGGATCTATTTTTGTGTAAACGTACAACACGCTGTAAAGCTGTCTGCTGCTCAGTGTCTTGCAGGAGGGCCCTGAGGCCAGGTGGTCCTGGCGTCCAGGCGGGCGGCTGGCACTCGGGAGGTGGGAACGGGGAGCCGGGGGGGGGGGGGGGGGCTCGGGGCCCACGCCGAGGCCCGCCCAGTGCACTGCCTGGAGCTGCAGCTTATTGACGTGTTGATGAGAGACTTCTTTTTTTTTTCTTTTGAGTTGAAATTAGGCAAGACCTCACCTGAAAAATCAAACTCAGGGAAGGGGCCCTCTGGAGAGAGCGCGTCTTTGCGTCATCCCAGCGGCCCACCCAACGCCCACCCCTGGCTGCTCAGGGGGCGGCGTGGCGACTCCCTCCCTCCCCGTGACTCGGTCTCCAAAGCCAGGGCTGCCTGTCCCTCGTCCCCGGCAGGGACCAGGCTCCCGGCTCTTCCCAGGGCCGCACCGCGGTCCCCTGCAGTCGGGTGCTCAGAGACTTGTAGCAGAAGGCCGGCTGGCGGGGCCCGGCGGCTTTGTCCCGGAGATGTGGGGTTTGCAGGGAGATGGGGTGGCACGCACCTTCAGCAGCGACATCGCCGGCGGCATCACAGAGGGGCCGCCTTTCGAGGGCGGCCACGCCGGGCGTGAGGGGAGATGGGACACGGTGTTTAGGCCCTGAGCTGGAGTCCTGGGATGAGAGGCTTGGGGTGGAGAATCCCATCTTCCCCGGGGACTTCCTCTTGGTGAAATGAGCAGCTTTGGAAGAAGCAGGTTCTTGGAGTCTGGCTGGAGGGGGTGCGGGAAGCGGGGGAACAAGGGGAGGTCTGGTTAGAGTCGGCGCCCCAGCCTGTCGCTGCCCGAGAGACAGCCCCCCGTTCTCGGTCGCCCACCCTCAGCTTGCCCTCGTCCGCGGCTGCCCTGCCGGGGTGTTTTGCCCCCCCCCCCTCCCCATTGGAGCCTTTCAGGTACCCCTGCCATTGCCCCTCGAGCACCGTTCATGTTGAGCCCTCTTTTCTGTATGCGATTTGACTCTAACCGCTTTTGCTGTTTCAAACCCCCAGCAGAGCTTTGCCGCCCTGAGCCGGTGGGGAGACATGTCGGGCCCGGAGGGCGCTCCTGGCCCCGAGGCCGCCTGGGGGGGTCCGGGCTCCGAGGCTCCGGGCGGAGGTGCTGGGGTTTCAGAATCAGTGTTCACCCCCTTCCCGTCCTGCCTCGCACGGCTCCGAGGTGCGGGGTGGAGGGCAGCTGGGTCAGGTCCTCCCGCCGCGGGGCCCGTGTGCCCGGGAGGCCTGCCCCCGCCGGAGCCCGGCCTGTCGGTCAGCGGGTGGCACCCTCACCTGTACTTGAAGCTCCAGGTGCCAAACCATTTAGTGCCTTGGCTGTGGTCCCCGCCTCGGAAGGCGGCCTGCTCAGCTCCGCCCTGACGAGTAGCCGCCGCCTCGTCACCGTGGTGGGGGTCTGAGCCGCGGTGGCCGAGCGCCCGGTCCAGGCGGGGAAGCAACAAAAGGCCGCCCCGCCTCCCGGAAACACCGCCTCCAGTCCCCAGCGGCTCCCGGGGGTGCTGAGGACGGCCCGGTTCCGGGAGCCCGTGCCCTGGGCCAGGGAAGGAAGCCCTGCGGCCCAGCCTTTCGCCGCTGAGGCTGAACTTGAGCTCCCGTAGGACGAGTCCTGGACGGGCGTCCGAGAGCCGCGGGGCTCTGATCGCCCGAGAGCCCTGAGGCCACGGCCACGTCCCGGTTCCTGCCTGGGGCTGGCGGCGCGAGCAGTGGGCGATGCCGGTCACGCCCACGGGACCTGGGCTTCAGAGCCACGGTGCCTGCTTCTCCCTCTGCAGGTCCTCCCGCCGCTGTCCGCAGACCGGGGAGCGGGAAGCGGGCGTGAAGCCCGGCCGCCCGCGGGAAGGCCTGGCCCGAACTCCTCAGGCCCACGGAGCTGCCGCGGCCTCTCCCGTGGGCAGCCCGGTCCGTGGGGGCCGAGGTGGGGCCGAGTGAGGAAGCGCAGGTGCTGCCTCGGAGTCCTGCTGGGAGTGGGAGGCCAGGGGAGCTCAGGGAGGCCCAGGGCGGAGGCCGAGGGCGGGGACGGAGGCTCTCCAGCGCCCCCTTTAGGACAGGTCCCTGCAGTGCCCCTCCGCTCTCCTGCCTGGCCACTGGCTTCCTGCCTCCTGGGCTCAGCTGCACACTTGTCTGGTGCCAGTGGGTCAGCAGTCTCAGGCACTGGGTCAGGCTGCAGGCAGGTGGGGGGTGGGGGGCTGGAGCCCAGCTGGTTGAGGTCGCCTGAGTGCTGCCCTTCACCCCGTCCTCGGTGGAGTGGCCACGGGAGGGCATCGCTGGGCTGAGTGACTCAGAGCCCTTGGATCTCGCCGCCCTGCCTCCCTCGCGGGTGGCGGGTGGCGGGTGGCGGGTGGCGCGTGGCGCAGCCTCCTCACTGCTCTTCGGTGCGGAGCCCCCTGGGCAGGGACTTGGGCCTTTTCCTTTGAGACGCCTGCTCTCCCTCCGCCTGCTAACCGGTCTCGATTGTTCGCAGTCACAGGAATGGCCACATGCTCTGTACTTGGCTGTAAATAAAGACTGAACAGAAAGCCGCCTGTGCCTTCCTGTGTGCTTGGGAGGTCGGGGCGATGGGAGGGTGGGGGGCATTGGGAGGTGGGGGACATTGGGAGGTGGGGGGCATTGGGAGGTCGGGGCGATGGGAGGGTGGGGGGCCATGGGAGGGTGGGGGTGATGGGAGGGTGAGGGGCCATGGGAGGGTGGGGGGCGTTGTGAGGTCGGGGCAATGGGAGGGTGGGGGGCCATGGGAGGGTGGGGGGCATTGGGAGGTCGGGGCCATGGGAGGGTGGGGGGCCATGGGAGGGTGGGGGGCATTGGGAGGTCGGGGCCATGGGAGGGTGGGGAGCCATGGGAGGGTGGGGGGCATTGGGAGGTCGGGGCCATGGGAAGGTGGGGGACCATGGGAGGGTGAGTGGCCATGGGAGGTTGGGGCGATGGGAGGTCAGGGTGATGGGAGGGTGGAGGGCACTGAGAGGGTGGGGGGTGATGGGAGGGGGAGGGGCCATGGGAAGGTGGGGGGCATTGGGAAGTGGGGGTGATGGGATGGTGAGGGGCATTGGGAGGGTGGGGGGCATTGGGAGGTCCAGGCCATGGGAAGGTGGGGGGCATTGGGAGGTGGGGGTGATGGGAGGGGGAGGGGCATTGGGAGGGTGGGGGGCAGTGGGAGGTCGGGCCGATGGGAGGGTGGGGGGCATTGGGAGGTCGGGGCCATGGAAGGGTGGGGTCCATGGGAGGTCGGGGCGATGGGAAGGTGGGGGACCATGGGAGATTGGGGCGATGGGAGGTCGGGGCGATGGGAGGGTGGGGGGCATTGGGAGGTCGGGGCGATGGGAGGGTGGGGGGCCATGGGAGATTGGGGTGATGGGAGGTCGGGGCGATGGGAGGGTGGGGGACCATGGGAGATTAGGGCGATGGGAGGTCGGGGCGATGGGAGGGTGGGGGGCATTGGGAGGGTGGGAGGGGCCATGGGAGGTCGGAGCGATGAGAGGATGGGGGACATTGGGAGGTTGGGGGCGATGGGAGGGTGGGGGACCATGGGAGGTCGGGGCCATGGGAGGTCAGAGTGATGGGAGGGTGGGGGGCCATGGGAGGTCAGAGTGATGGGAGGGTGGGGGGCCATGGGAGGTTGGGGGCGATGGGAGGGTGAGGGACCATGGGAGGTCAGGGTGATGGGAGGGTGGGGGGCCATGGGTGGGTGCCGGGGAGGCATGGGAGGCGGAGGCAGTGGGAGGGCAGCGCCCAGCCTCCGTGGGGTGGACACGGTACGCACACTATGGCTCAGCCTCAGTCCCGGCCTGGACCCTGGTGATTTGCGGGCACCTGGGCATTTCTCTGCCCCTGAAAGCGGCTGCGGTTTCCGAAAGCTTCTGTTCCCTGGGCCTCTGGCTCAGCTCCCGCAGGTTCCTGTCACTGCCTTCCCTGGGCCAGTCCCAGCCCTTCCTCAGCTCCACCACCAAAACCCAAACAGCTTTCCAAGTTAGTGTCCACGTGGCAGTGGGACCGTCCCCCTGGGTGCCACGTGTGGCCGCCCGGAAGGAGTGCACCTGGCAGCTCTGAGGCCAGGCCACCAGCGGCCACAAGGCCTCCGTCACTCACCACCCGGGTTTTAAAATAACGGGCTCTGTGCTCTAAGTAGCAGCCTGGGCCCCCTCCCCCACCTCCCCGCTGCTCTGAGCTCCCCCTCACCCTGTACGCCCTGCCCAGGCACCAGTGACCCTCAACGTGCAGTGTCTGCTCTAACAGCCACCTGTTCTCTGACTGCGAGCCATCGAGGACCCGGAAGAGCCCAAGGAGTCTCCTTCGAGAGGCCCACCCCTCAGGGCTGCTGCGGAGTCTGACAGCCAGCAGCAGCCTGACAAGGGCACTAG
Organism: Pipistrellus kuhlii; assembly: GCF_014108245.1. Classification (NCBI taxonomy): domain Eukaryota; kingdom Metazoa; phylum Chordata; class Mammalia; order Chiroptera; family Vespertilionidae; genus Pipistrellus; species Pipistrellus kuhlii. Next base: position 884,841 of record NW_023425493.1, read on the forward strand.
GTGTGACTGACAGGTGGCCTGCGTGGTGTCACAGGTGGTGGGTGTATGGCTGGTTTAACTGATCCTGACTGCATTGCTCTCCTCTTCTCTGTCCTGGACCACCTCTGCCCTCTGACCCACCTCTGCCCTCTGACCACCTCCGCCCTCTGACCACCTCCGCCCTGGACCACCTCCGCCCTCTGACCACCTCTGCCCTCTGACCACCTCCGCCCTGGACCACCTCCACCCTCTGACCACTTCCGCCCTCTGCCCACCTCCGCCCTGGACCACCTCCGCCCTCTGACCACCTCCGCTCTCTGACCACCTCCGCCCTCTGCCCACCTCCGCCCTGGACCACCTCCGCCCTGGACCACCTCCGCCCTGGACCACCTCCACCCTCTGACCACCTCCGCCCTGGACCACCTCCGCCCTGGATCACCTCTGTCCTGGACCACCTCTGTCCTGGACCACCTCCCGTTGGGGGCTTTGCTTGGGACTCAGTTCATTGCTCAGAAGTCAGTTCTGCTCCTTGGTATTGGGGGACAAAGGCCAGTGAGGCCCTTGGGCAAGTTTGTTGCTCTTCCCACCCTGTCAGCACATCCTCTGCGCCAGCCTCGGTGCCAAGGCTCTGGAGTCAGGAGGCAGAGCCTGGATATGGGAAAGTTCGCATGAGAGGATGGGCCTGGGAGATGAGCTTCTGTCATCTGGTGCGGAGGGCATTTAACTTCCATTTAAAGCAGTGTGATCATTTTCTGAAACCCACGAAGAGGTTAGCCCGCCTGCTGGGGACTGGAAACATCGGGGAGCACTCGGTAAAGTATAGACTGTCTTAACACTATGTACATCGGAAACTAACCCAAAATAATACTGGATGTAAACTCTAACTGAAAAAAAAAATTAATAAAAAATTAGAAATCAAGCCCTTGCCAAATTTTGATTCCCTGTCAAGGGCTGTACCTGGGTTGCAGGTTCAATCTCTGGCCCTGGTTGGGGTTCATGGGGGAAGCACCTAATTGCTGTGTCTCTCGAATCAACATCTCTCTCTCCCCCTCCCTCCCTTCCTTCCACTCTAAAAAATTCAGTGGAGAGGATCCAAGATGGCTGCACCCAGGTGAACACCTAGCTGCAGCCGCACACAACAATTTCAATAAAATACAACTAAAATATAAAACGGACATTGCCCAGAACTACAGGAAGGTTGACTGACTGGAAATTCTACAGCGAGAAGCAAGGAGAAAACCAGAAGGAGGCGCGGAGGAGCTGGAAAAGCCCAAGGTACGGAGACGCGGCACGCGGAAAGGACGGAGCCAGAGAGGAGGGAGGCCGAGTGCCTGGCGGGCGTTCCCGAGCGGAAAGGAGAGAAAAGCTCCGACTGTGCTGGGCCCCCGACTGCTCTGAACCCGGTTCTGGGCCAGACCCCGGGGACTCAGGCTCAGCCATAGGGAGCCGGGCTGTAAGGCGGAACCCGGGGAGAGGCGAAAGGAGGTCCCGGAGGCGCGCACACTGCGCGCAGAGAAGGGCCGGTCGGCTGTGCCGGGGGATTGCCCTGACGGGAAGGAGACTGGGGCTCCAGACTGCTCTGAACGCCACCTCCAACTCCTCTTCTAACTGAACTGAACCCCAATACCGGGCTCATTGGGGGAGAGCATAGACTGTTTGGCAGCAGGCGAAAATCGAGGGCACCTTTCTCTCAGAGGCGCCGGCAGCGAACACTGAAGGACCCGCATAGGGCGGGGCTGACAGAAGCCAAAGCTGCAGGCTCCACCCTGAAACCCCGTCCCATCTGTAACTGCGAAATGCGACAACAAAATAGATCACAAACGAAAGAAATGGAGGACAAAAAGCGTCTGGATATAGAGTTCAAATCTACGCTTATAAGGTTTTTCAAGAATTTCCTAGAAAAGATGGATAAGGCCTATGAGGATATGAAAAGAGATCAACTAGAATTAATAAGGAGTCAACAAGAAATGATAAGGGATCAACAAGAAATAAAGAATACATTGTCTGAAATAAAAAATATTTTACTGAGTCCTAAAAACAGAAGGGAAGATCGCAAGAATCAAGTCAAAGATTTGGAACATAAAGAGCCAGAAGACACTCCTCCACAGAAGCTAGAAGGCAAGAGAATCCAGAAAATTGAAGATAATGTAAGAAACCTCTGGGACAACTTCAAGCGAACCAACATCAGAATTATGGGGGTCCCAGAAGATGAGAGAGAGCAAGATATCAAAAACATACTGAAAGAAATAGTGACAGAAAACTTCCCCTACCTGGTGAAAGAATTAGACTTACATGTCCAGGAAGTGCACAGAACTCCAAACAAAAGGAATCCAAAGAGGACCACACCGAGACACATCATTATTAAAATTCCAAGAGCAAAAGACAAAGAGAGAATATTAAAAGAAGCAAGAGCAAAGAAGGTAGTAACCTACAAAGGAGCACCTATACGATTGTCAGCTGACTTCTCAACAGAAACCATGCAGGCCAGAAGGGAATGGCAAGAAATATTCAAGTTGATGAGTAGCAAGAACCTACAGCCAAAAATAATCTACCCAGCAAAGCTATCACTCAGAATCGAAGGCCAGATAAAGAGCTTCACTAATAAAAAAAAGCTAAAGGAGTTCATCACCACCAAACCAGAATTATATGAATTGCTGAAGGGGGTTCTTTCAGAAGAGAAAGTAAACAAAGATAAAAATTATGAACAACAAATACATAACTATCAACAAGTGAATCTAAAAACCAAGGAAATTTAAAAAATCTGATGAACAATATTAACTGTTGAATATAATAGAATCAGAGGTATGGAAGGGGAGTGAACTGACGATTCTTGGGGTAAAGGGGAGAGGGGGGCGTGGGAAGAGACTGAACGTGGACTGTGCACCTATGGATGAGGACAATGGGGAGAGGGGAGGGGGCGGAGGGCGGGGTGGGAACCTGGTGGAGGAGAGCAATGGTGGTGGGGGGGAAAGGAACATTTGTAATAATATGAACAATAAAAACTTATTAAAAAAAAAAAAAAAAAAAAAAAAAAAAAAAAAATAAAAAATTCAGTGGAGCCGAAACTGGTTTGGCTCAGTGGATAGAGCGTCGGCCTGCGCTGAAAGGTCCTGGGTTCGATTCCGGTCAAGGGCATGTACCTTGGTTGGGGGCACATCCTCAGAAAGGGGGTGTGCAAGAGGCAGCTGATCGATGATTCTCTCTCATTGATGTTTCTAACACTCTATCACTCTCTCTTCCTCTCTGTAAAAAATCAATAAAATATATTTTTAAAAAATTCAGTGGAGAAAAAAAAATATCCTCGGGTGAGGATTAAAATAAGTAAAGTAAAGATAGTTAAAAACACCTGCTAAATCTTGGGCTATTGCCTGTCCATTTGCGTGCATGCACACATGTGTGTGTGTGTGTGTGTGTGTGTGTGTGTGTGTGTCTAGAAGCTGTGAACTAAAATGACATCAAATAAGACGAAGCCCAGGCACGTAGTCTCCATTAAGTGGAGGTGGGAACGCACTCATTTTCTCGCATTCCCCTTTCACACAGGGCTTGTTTGGACCAGGTCGGTGGTCCTACGTTCAGGGCCAGGATGAAGGTGGCTGGGGTCTGGGCAGTGCGTGCTGCGAAGCCTGGGACTCTCGTGCGAGGCAATTTTGCTCAGATATTTCAAGATTCCTCTTCTCAGTTCCTGAAATTGCAGGGTTCTCTGCAGTGTTCACGTTGGACTTTTCCAGCCAGCAGTAAACTTTCACGTTGCCTCCTCTGTCCTTAAATCAGTCCTGGGAAGGATGCCAGGAATGCAGTCACCCCCAAACTGCAGGTGGTGGGCTAGGGCTGAGGTTGTGGTGCGTGTCTGCCCCCTAGTGGTGGGTTTGGGTCTCAGCAGGAGGGTTGGGCAGGGCTGATGGCATTTGCTTGGTGACCAGGGTTCCTAGGAGAGCTGTCTTCGGAAGTCTAACTGTGATGTGATCTCCTTTCTGCTTTGCCTTTTGTTTTCCTGGGACGTCTGTGTTAAAGCCTTCAGTCAGGCCCATAGGAGCCGACCCCCATCTCTAGCAGCGGCCCCCGAGCTGGCCAGCCAGGCCGCTGGGGCTTGTGGACGATCCCCGGACCCGGGCCTGAAAGGTCTGTAGGCCTCGGGAGAGAATCTGTCACAGCGAACTGAGTCCGACACACAGGCAGGGGTGGGAGCGCGGGGCCGGGGTTTTCCATTCAGAGCCGAGTTGTCATCGGGCGAAGCAGCTTCTCCCAGAAACGCTGAGCAGACTGTCTCGGGTTCTCCCGCCTAAACTTTCTTCCTATGCACTTCACACTCTTTGATGCTGTTACCTGAAGATATTTTTCCCATTGATTTTTAAAGAGAGTAGAGAGAGGGAGAAAAGGAGGAAGGGAGAAAGGGAGGGAAGGAGAAAGGGAGAGAGGGAGAGAGGGAGAGAGGGAGAGAGGGAGAGAGGGAGAGAGGGAGAGAGGGAGAGAGGGAGAGAGAGAGAGAGAGAGAGAGAGAGAGGGAGAGAGAGAGAGATAGAGAGAGATCTGTTGCTTCCTGCACTCGCCCAGTCCGGGTTGGGGCCAGAATCAAAACCACAGCCCTTGACTGGGGAATCGAACCCCAGACCCTCCGTGCTTGGGCCCGAACTGAATTTATCATTGGACATCAATTAGAGTTAACTGCCAATTTTCTGCCATTTTACTTAGTTGTGAGCTCAGAATTCTGCACAAACCTCCCATGTTTACCCCAACGCTTTCGAGATTTCTGTTAACTTTTATCGTCTCTACAGCTTGGAAATGACACATTATGCTTTCCTGTAGTGACTATCTTCTCAAGTTAATGTGCACACATGCCAAAAATCTCTAGTCTCCTCCCAGGCAAGGTAAGAGCTTTAGAAAGCTTTAATGCACCACACTGTCCACCTTACCTGCTAGAGTTGCTACGTATTTTACCAATAGTTCCACCCAGCTTTGATGTTTTGTGAGCTAATTATAACTATTGTTTTAAGAATAGTCACTTGTGCTGTGTTTGTATAGCTTCATCTGGACTTTCACCGTGCCTTTGTCCACTACTCCACGTCCCTCTGGATTCAGTTCTCTTCCTCACAAGCACCCTTCCCTGATTCTTTCACAGGGATTAGTGACGCGGTCTTCGTGGAAAATGTCTTTATTTCACCTTCCCTTTTGAATGATAATTTAGCTGTGCATTCTTTCAACATTTTGAGTCCCCCCCCCCCCCCGCTTTCTCCTCTCTCTCTCTCTCTTTAAATAAAGACTCCTCTTTGTCTTTGACGTTCTGCAGTTTGCCATGAAGTGTTGAAACATGGGTTTATTTGTAATTATCCACAGGTGCTTCCCAGCTGGCGAGGTCTGTGTGTTTCATTTGTTCTAGAAAATTCACAGCTATTCTCCTTTCTGATGTTGCCTCTTGGCCCTTCCCTCTGTTCTCTCCCTCCTGATCTGTAGGTACATCTGTGTGTGACCCTTTCTTCTCTCCTCCAAGTCTCCTCCTCTCACTTCCTTTTTCACCTTTTAACTTCTCAAGGTGACATGTTTGCAAAGTTTCACTTATTGTCTCTTCTGCCCAAAACGTACTCATCAAGTGTTTGATTTCATTGACCATATTTATAGCTTTAAAACCCACTAGTTTTTTTAATTGATTTTTTACAGAGAGGAAGGGAGAGAGATAGAAAGTTAGAAACGTCGATGAGAGAGAAACATCGACCAGCTGCCTCTTGCACATCCCCCACTGGGGATGTGCCCGCAACCAACGTACATGCCCTTGACTGAAACTGAACCTGGGACCTTTCAGTCCTCAGACGGACGCTCTACCACTGAGCCAAACCGGTTTCGGCTAAAACCCCACTATTTGATCACATTACAAGTCATGTTGATTTCTAAGTGTCCTATCTTAAGTTTTATTTCCTCTTCTTGGTTCCTGTAAAATTTATTTTTCGATATACTCAACTATGCATTAAACGGAACTTTTTTTTGCATATTTTATCTAGAATTTTTGAGTACTTTGTAGCAACAGACTTCCTGGTTATCTGAGACATGATAGTGGGAAAAAAATGTATCCCATTGGTTTTCTCAAACTTTTTTCTGCAGAAAAGTTCTGCTTTGTCAACAGGGTCAATGGTATTTGTTCTGCTGCTCCAAGTCTGTGACGTGTGCTGGGGCGCCTGCTGGGAGTGCTGTGGCTCCAGACTCACCTTGGCGGGAACTGTGATGTGTTTCCTGTTCCTTCGGTGCTCAGCCTGGTCCTTGTCCACATAATCGGTGCTGCATAGCTGCTCGCTTCCTGGTTTGCTTTGCTTTGGAGCCAGGCGCTGTGCTAACACGAGGTGCACACGCTGTTTAAAGGGATGTAGCGTCTGAGCTGCTCCTGACCAGAAGCGTGGCCTGCGCCCAGGTGTGGCCGTGCCGCCTGGGAATCAGCTCCACTGTGGGCTGTGTTTCTTAGCACTGGCCACTAGGTGGCGGGAGGGAGCCACAGCACAGCCAGGTCCTGCTGACCCTCCCCAGCCCGCGGGGGCCTCATGGATGGCTGGGGACACCAGTGTGTGCAGGCAGAATGGCGCGTGCACAGGACGATGATGCAGGCTCCTGGCTGGGGCTCAGGAAGGGGCACGCTGACGTCTGACCTGGAGAGCTCAGGTGGCCAGTCTGGGAGGAGGCCCGCAGTCCCTGGGCGCCACCCCAGCCGCTCCCACCTGGCCACACGCCTGTGTCACGTGTGCATGTCGTAGCACTCCCTCAGGCCCTCCCAGAGGCCTCCTGGCCCAGCTTTGCCAGTGACGGACCCTGTGACCCTGATGAGCTGTTCTCTGTCCGTCTCCTCATGTAGGGGTCACAATGCCGGTCCCACCACCATATAGTGTCCCGTTTAAGCAAAGTCATGACGTTAAAATGCTTTGAAAATCCCAAAGTGCTGAGCATGTACCGGCATGAAACAATTGGTGTGCGTCCCCTCCCAGTCCTTCCGGCCCTGGGCGGGCACCGATGGAGCTGACTGACGTGGTTCCTTCGAGGGGAGCCCAGGCCCGGTGGACGTGTGTATCCGGCTGCCTCGGGGGAAGGGGAGCCGAGAGGACAGCAGACACTCCGGTGACGCGTCGTCAGAGAAGCCGGGCTCAGCAGGAGCTGCCGCCTCAGGCCCTCACTTTTCGGGGGCCTTCCCCTCCCGCCTGAGGGAGGGAGACCCACTCCTCCCCCGGTGACCGGAGGCTTTGGAGCTGCCACTGCCCAGGGAGGGGAGAGGACGGCACGCAGGGGACTCCCCGGTGACGGCCGGGGTCCCTCGGCCACCAGAGTCAGTTTATCAGTTTGATCACAAACACTGGTTTGAAAACTTTGGTTGACGTGAGATTTCCATTCTTTGTTTGTGTGTGCATGTGTGAGTGTGTGTATTGGCCATGACACTTCCTGTGTCATAGTCCCCCTTTTCCACGGTTCCACGCCCCGTGGTCAGCCACCCAGGCCACCGCAGTGGGAATACCACAGGGAGGACCTGGAACTACAAGGGACGCGAGGTGAGTTTCCGCAGGAGCAGCGGGTGCAACCTCTGCCTCCCACTCAGGCCCACGGCGACCTGCTCCTCCCTGGCCGCACCTCCCCCTCCAGACGTCACAGGGCCCCAGAGCGCCCGAGCACCAGGCTGGCAGCTCCCTGTGCCCAGGAGAAGCCGGGAAGTGCTTGTCCCCCTGCCAGGTCAGCAGCCGCCTGACGTCACCGGCCTGGCGTCGCCAGCCCCCGTCATGGGTCACCCGGGCCCGTGTCATCTCAAAGCGCCCCAGAGAAGGCGGTGCAGCCCCGTGAGGCTGAGAGCCACACGCAGTCCGGGGCTCCAGCTGTGCTGTCTCATAGTGATTGTCGGTCTCCATGGTCCCAGTGGATGAATCACACGTCCCCATCGTGCGCATGTGTGGGCAAAGGCATGGTACACACGGGGCTTGGTGCTTCCGCAGTCCCAGTCCTCCCCGGGGGTCTTGGCCTGTGCTCCCCCCCCCGGGAAGGGGGGGGACTGTAGTCCCATTCACTCTCTGGGTGCCGGGCTTCAGGCCCCCAGCAGGGGCGGAGCTGAGTGGCCCGGACAGTCCCTCACTGAGGCAGGAACTTTATGTTAAACCTCATGTGACCCTGGAGACGGGCTGGGTGAGCAGGGCCTCAGGAGGAGCTTGGTGGAGAGCAGGAAGGGTGGGGAGAGCCAGCAGGAGCTGGGGCCAGGCTGGGAGAGGCCCGCACAGAGGGAGCGAGTGCAGGTCAGCTTTGCCATCCGAAAAGCAGGGACTGAATGCCAGCTCCTCTGGCCTGAGGCTGCCTGCGCTCCCTCAGCCTCTCTCCCTCGGGGAAGGGGGGTCACGTGACCCACCTCCTGGGAGCGACTCGGAGACACCCACCCTCCACTGGAGCTGGAGCGGGAGCCGAGCTCCCCGCAGCCGGAGTGAAGCCGCGGGGTGGGCGCGGAGGAGCGGGCGTGCCTGGCCGGGCGGGAGTTATTTTTGGTCCCTGATGGGGGAGGCATCTCAGCAGGCGAGGTCCCTAGAAAACGGAGCCTGAGGCAGCACTATGAGCTCATGCTGTCCGGGGGGCAGAGCGGTGGGCGGGAAGAGGGAAATGGGGCAGGAAAAGGGAAACCACTACAAGGAGGCGTGTTACCCAACTGGCTACGGTTTCACCAAAATGCATGTCCATGCGTCACCCAGGGGAGGCCTCTGAGCGGCGGGAACAGAGCCAGTTGGTAGTTGCTGGGAGGAGGGAGGGGGTGGAATTGACCCCTGTCTCCTCCCCGCCTGCCTGCGGCACACCCTGGGGGCCGGCCGGAGCGTGCTCTGGGGCCGGGGCCTGGGCCTGCAGGCGGAGGCCTGCCCTGGACACGGACACCTGGGGACACGCCGCGGTGCTGCCTCGAGCAACATGGGAGGTGGCAGCAGCTGCCAGAGCCGACGCCCAGGGTGGCATGGCTCCTCTGGGAGACAGCTCTGAGGTTCAGAGGATCTTCCTCCCACGGTGGCCACGCCCTCCCCGCCGTGCCAGCGAGAACCAGGGGCACAGCAGCTTCTGAGGGAGAACCAGGGCACAGCAGCTTCTGAGGGAGAACCAGGGGCACAGCAGCTTCTGAGGGAGAACCAGGGGCACAGCAGCTTCTGAGGGAGAACCAGGGGCACAGCAGCTTCTGAGGGAGAACCAGGGGCACAGCAGCTTCTGAGGGAGAACCAGGGGCACAGCAGCTTCTGAGGGAGAACCAGGGCACAGCAGTTTCTGAGGGAGAACCAGGGGCACAGCAGCTTCTGAGGGAGAACCAGGGGCACAGCAGCTTCTGAGGGAAAACCAGGGCACAGCAGCTTCTGAGGGAGAATCAGGGGCACAGCAGCTTCTGAGGGAGAACCAGGGGCACAGCAGCTTCTGAGGGAGAACCAGGGCACAGCAGCTTCTGAGGGAGAACCAGGGCACAGCAGTTTCTGAGGGAGAACCAGGGGCACAGCAGTTTCTGAGGGAGAACCAGGGGCACAGCAGTTTCTGAGGGAGAACCAGGAGCACAGCAGTTTCTGAGGGAGAACCAGGGCACAGCAGCTTCTGAGGGAGCGCCGCCAGCGCTGGGGCTGTCGAGGCCGTGCTCACCTCGGGCACAGCCGTCGGTCTGAGCAGCGTGAGGCAGAGGCTGGGTGCAGGGACAGAGGGAAGCAGGGAGGTGGCGGTGGCACCGCCTCTCGCTCTGGACGCTGAGCTCCGGAGGCTGGGCTGGCTCAGGGTCTGACACACAGGGACTCTGCAAGGTGAGGGGGAAGAAGGGCGTCCGGAGGCAGGGCAGATGGGACAGCCAGGAGGGGCCTGGGCCTCGGGCTGCAGGCTGTGTGCGGGCTTGTGATTAGACGTGATGCCCTGTTTTCGGATGTGCGCTCACCACGTACTGCTCTGCTGCTCATAACCATCTTGTCATACATGACCACGAGGCTGCTCGGGGCGTGGGAGCCGTGTGTAAAGAGGTCTGGTGTCTGGAACGCCCACGGGGATGTGAATCAGGCCCACTCCCCGTTTATTTTTATTTATTTTTCATTTCTTTTTATTAAGGTATTATATATGTACATATCTTACCATTGCCCCCCCTCCCATACATGCCCTCACCCCCAGAGTTTTGCGTCCATTGGTTATGCTTATATGCATGCATATAAGTCCTTCGGTTGATTTCTTATCTCCCCCACCTCTCCTTAACCTTCCCGCTGTAATTTGACTGTCTGTTTGATGCTTTACTGTCTCTGTATCTATTCTCTCCCCCCCCCCCCGCCCCCGTTTACTTTTAAAGTCTGTCTGTATTGTCCTGTGACCAGCTGCGATGGGACCCCTTAGCTGGAACCTCCCAGGTGGAGGGCTCGGGCGCTGTCCAGGGTGCTACCCTGGCCCTCTCCAGGCTGCGCTGGGCACGCCCCGGTCGGAGGACACGGAGGCCTCTGTGAGGGGGTTTCCTCAGGTCCTCGGACAGTGAGACACCGCACCCTCGGCGCCCAGCTGCTCGGCTGGGATGTGAGTGGAGGCCTGCGAATAGCTTGGCCCTCACTGCACAGCGACAGCTGCTTCAGGCTGCGGCGAGGAACTGCCCCAGGACCGCGCTCAGACGCTTGGAGCTCGGAGAGGGGGCCACGGGCACCGCTCTGTGGACACACTGTGTCGCTTGGCACCCTCTCTGCGCTTCCTCAGGGCCCCTCCTCCCAGCGCACCCGAGGGTCACACCTGCTCCAGCTGGAGGTGAGGTGGGAGAAGGGCCCGGCCGGCCTAGCCGTGGGGGTGGTGTCACTCAGCCTCCAGGAGGAAGAAAACAGCCAAAGGAACGGGAGCGCTTCACGGCGACGGCCCTGGGGTGCCAGGCAGCCGGGGAAAGCCTGTTGCCCACACACTGGCATTCCGAGTCGGAGGAGAAGGGAGGTGTCAGTCCACTCTGCCTCGGCCAGGCAGCAGGTCTCAGAGGCTTGAGCCGAGGGTTTCATTTGAAAACGGGAGGAGATGGACTTGACTCTGATGTTGTCGTTTGAAGCGGGAAGAGCAAGTCCCGAGGTCCCGGCGGGAACCTGGAGCTGCAGGCGCAGAGCTCAGATTCAGCTCCAGCCTCGGAGGCCGAGGAGGTGCCGCCCGGGTGTGGAGGGCCCGGCCGGCCGCGAGGCTCACCTCGAGGGCGTGGGCTCTTTCCTCGGCCCCTGAGCAGCAGCGTGGGTTCTGGGAGGGGCAGCATCCTTCCAGGGGTGTGCGGCTGTGGCAGCAGCATGGAGGCGGCAAGAGAAACCCTGGACCCACCCTCCCACCACTAAGATGTTGTTTGCACAGTTCAACCAGTTACACACTTACCTGGGCAAAGTTGAAACATTCCCGGAAGGGCCAAGCTTCACACTCAGGTGCAGAGCCCTCAGCTCTGCTGCTGCCCAGCAGCTGTGGCTCTGGGCCTCTTCCAGTTGGCATGGCCCCGGGTGCGAGCTTCCCTGGGCCCAGCATGCGGCTCCCAGATGCCCATGCGAGGTGCGCTCCAGCTCCCGCCTGGTCCTGGAGGCGCAGCCGGCCACGGCTCCGGGACCCGGGGAGAGGCTGTGCTGGCCGCTCTGGCACAGCTGTAGGAACACACGTCTTGTCATCACCAAGTTACGTCCAACGCTCAGCTTCCTGTGTCAGAGCCGGGAGGGTCAGGTGAGGAGGAGGCGTCGCCCGGGCGCAGGGGTGGTGAGGTGGGCCGAGCAGCACTGTGCATGGTTGGGTTCTTGGCAGGAAAGAAGTCAGACTCTGTCGACATGACACGTCCCTTCTTTCCAGGTGGGGGCTTCTTGTGAAGTGACCTGAACTCAAGGACAAGGCGACAAGCCCCAGTGGAGAAGGTGAGCCTCTTTGCTTTGGGCATCTCGTGTTTTACACACAGAAGTGGTGCCAGCTGAGAGAGAATCCCTTTATCATGTTGGGAAGCAGCCCAGCTTGTCTCACATGGTAAGGGTTTATTTGGAATCCATGCAGATGCTATGAATGCCCTTGCACACGCCTATTGAGATGATTGCACACCATTGTCACATGTAACCTGGGATGTGATACAGTCATAGATCTCTTCACGTCAGCCAGTCCTCTGTTTATGGGATAAACGTGGCTTCATCCCTGGAGATGCCATTTTAATGGACCAAATCCCATTTGTAATATTTTAACGTGCCTGCCTCCTCTCCTCCAGGCCAAGCTCCACACAGCGGCCAGAGTCACCCAAAGCAGCAGGCAGATCCGCTCCCTCTGCTGTGTACCATCTCCAATGACTGGCCATTTCGATGGGCTTGAAGTCACCTCCTCAGCGTGAGCTGTGAGACCTCTTATCATCGGACCCGCCGAGCTCTGTCCGAGCTCCCCGCTCCGGCACCCAGCAGCGCTGGCTGGGCCCACCAGCCTCCCCCGCCAAGGGCGTGCTCTCCTCGATGGCTCCTGAGCCACCCTCTCCCCGTTCACAGCCCGCGTGGTGGCTCCGGAGAGCTTCCTCCCGTTCCGAGTCAGGTGGCTCTGCAGTCCCTCTCCGTCAGTGATCCCATTTCACGTTCTCCTCAGTCTTCCGGTGCCTGGATTGCCTGTTCCATTCTGTACGTGCTGGCCGTCGGCTCCTCCCACTGAAGCCTGCGCCGGCCCCGGGAGGATCCCGGCTGGACTGGCCGCGGGGCCATGAGCAGGTGGACAGGTTCACCAGGGAAACTGCCTCTCACAGTCTTCGCATTTCCATCTTGGCCCTTCGTCATCTTCCAGGAGCGGCAAAGCCTTCGCTGGGTTTCGTCTTGGGTGGCCTCTGTCCGGGCCCTTCCACAGCACTCAGCCTCCGAGCGGAGGGACCGCGGGTGGGACTCAGCTCCCGCTGTGCCGTGCAGGAGGCCTCCGGGGCGGCCCGGGAGGCGGCCCCCGATCCCCGCGGCCCGGCCGGCCCGGTGTGAGTGCGGACTTGCCCTGCCCGGCCCGGCGTTTCAGGGAGGAGGCTGCGCTGGGAGGGACTGATACCCTGGAGCCCCAGGTGGGACAACGTGAGGTGAGCCGTGGGGCCTCCTCATCAGCTAGGAGGCAGACGTCTGGCTTGAGTGGTCTCTCTCATCCACCTGGTTTTGAGCTCAGGAAGGAAGCCCTAGCCGAAACCGGTTTGGCTCAGTGGATAGAGCGTCAGCCCGCGGACTGAAAGGTCCCAGATTCAATTCTGGTCAAGGGCATGTACATTGGTTGCAGGCACATCCCCATTAGGGGGTGTGCTAGAGGCAGCTGGCCAATGTTTCTAGCTCTCTATCCCTCTCCTTTCCTCTCTGTAAAAAAAATCGCCGAAACCGGTTTGGCTCAGTGGTAGAGCGTCGGTCTGCAGACTGAAGGGTCCCAGGTTCAATTCCGGTCAGGGGCATGTGCGTTGGAAACATCCTACTGGGATGTTTCTCTCTCATCGATGTTTCTCTCTCATCGACATTTCTAGCTCTCTATCTCTCTCCCTTCCTCTCTGTAAAAAATCAATAAAACATATTTTTTTAAAAAATAAATAAAATATATTAAAAAAATCAATAAAATATATTAAAAAAAATAAAAGGAAGGAAGCCCTGGCCATTGGTGGCCGTCCTCCCAGGCCCCAGTGCCCTGAGGCACCCTCTGAGCTTACCTGGGGGCCCTGTTCTAACAGACAAAGAATCCCCTTTCTCTTCTTTCTTCCCTGCGCTCATTATGTCTTTCTGCCTAGATCTCAAGCACATTTTATATTTATCCTTGTGGCCCTTCAGGTCCTGAGGACATTGGGAGAGAAGCAAATGAACCAAACCCCACCCAGCCTGGCCAGTGTGGCTCAGTGGTTGAGCTGTGGCCCGGAACCAAGTGGTTGAGGTTCCATTCCCAGCCTGGGTACAGGCCCTGGTTGCGGGCTCCATCCCTGGTAGGGGGCGTGCAGGAGGCAGCCAGCTGATGGCTCTCTTTCATCACCGATGTTTCTATCTCTCTCCCCATCCTTTCCTCTCTGAAATCAATGAAAAACATTTTTTAAAATTCAAACCCCTGTATGTAAGGAGCTCGCCCTTAGTAGGCTCTCTGGGACCAGCAGCCGCTCACATGAATATTTCATGATCTCCTGGCCTCCCGGCAGGGCTGGCTTATTTATCCCCGGCTCGTTATCCTCCACAGCGAGGCGGCCCTCCCCCATCGCGGTAATTACCCGGGCGGAGCCTCTGCAGGGAGCTGGGCGCTGCTGCCATCTGCTCGAAGCTCAGCTTCAGGCTGGGCTCCCCCCCACCCCCCAACCCCGCTGGAGCCCAGGAGCAGGTGCAGAGGCTGTCTCTGGGCCCCTGCTACCAGCTCACGGCCCCCCCCCCCCCCACTCCGGAGCAGCTGGGGGCCGGCGGGTCTTCAGAACCTGCCGGAAGCCCCTTTCTCTGTCTCCCTTCCCCACCGACTCTTTCTTCCTGACCTCCTGGGTTTTCTGTGAGCGGTGGTGACCTAGGAGAGGGTGGCCGAGCAGGCGTGCGAACCTTTACAGGGTGAGCACACATCCTCCAGGGGAGGAGGGGGCAGGACCGGGCTGTAGGGTGGGCCCTGCCGATGCCGCGTGGCCTCCCTCCCTGGAGCTGGAGACACAGGGGTGGGAAGGCAGTACTGGGCCGGGGTCTTGAATGGGAACCAGCGCTCTCGCTAACGGGCTGGGCTGTGGGGCGTCCCTTCACACCGGGGCCTCAGAGGACTCAGGTATGTACATGGCCGGGGTGACTCAGAGACCGCCACGGTCCTTTTAGCGCTAACGGCAGTGGCTCTCTGTAGTTCTGGGTCTCTGTCCCCAGAGCCTGCAGGAGAGAGCCCCCGTCGGTCTCCAGGAGATAAGCTCTGTGTCTCCTTTCTGAGGGCATGTGCACTAGGATTCACCGTGTGTCCCCCTGAAAGGAGAAGCCCCAGGAGAGGCTCCCTCCCCAGAGCATGTGCAAGAGGCAGTCGGTTGAAGTCTCTCTCACATTAATGTTTTTCTCTCTCTATCTCCCTCTCCCTCTCCCTTCCTCTTTCTCTGAAACCTATAAAAACATATTTGAAAAGAAAAGGGAAGCAAAAAACAACAACAAAAACACACAACCCAAAATCAAAACAGAAAAAAAGGGAAGCAAGAAAATATAATAAACGGAAATGAGAAAGAGAAATTAATAAAAGTGAAGTAAGAAAAGGAAAGTTTTATAAGTGAAGCAAAGAAAGACCAGGAAGAGTAGAGAACAAAATGTGGAAATAAGAAAGGAGAGGCAAACAAACAAGAAAGCCACCCGGAAGTATAGGAAGTGTGGAAAGGAATGTGAAAACTCTAAGTGAGAAAGAGAATAAAATGGAAAAGGAGGAAAAAGAAACAAAAAAAGTGGACGTAAGAAAAGGAAAAAAAAATCAGGGTTCAGCCTCTTTCTTCTTGTTCCACAATCTTATTGTCTGTCTTTCTTCCTCGTGACCCAGGGTGAATGCTACACTCTCACGGACGTGTATGGTGAGAGAAAAACAGAGGCAGAGGGGAAAGCATACGTCTCCAAGTCTGCCCTTTATTTTCAGAGAAGTAATGGCTTTCCCACTCAGTAAACTTGTATCTCTGGTTAGACCTGGGTCACATGAACATATAGCTACAAGAGAGTCTGAGAAGCTGAGTCATTTTAACTGTTCACATTTCCATCCTAAACAAAGTTGGGGTTTTATTAAAGAGGGACAAGGGGAAATGGATATCGGTACGCAAACTCCACACCTTTCACACTATCTTAATTTTTTTGATGTAACCAGAGGCCTGGAGCATGAATTTGTGCACAGGTGGGGTCTGGCTGGCCTGCTCTGGTGAGGGCTGATCAGGGTCAGCCTCAGGGAGGGGCCATGGGAGGTTGGCCAGTCAGCCTGCCCCCCATTGGACCAGCTGGCCAGCCGCAGTGTATGTCATAGCAACTGGTTCTTCCAGTCGTTCTGGCCACTTGGCTTTTATATAAATAGATAACAAGTTCCCTTCATGTTTATTTTATTTTATTTTTTATTATTATTTTTAATATATTTTATTGATTTTTTACAGAGAGGAGGAGAGAGGGATAGAGAGCTAGAAACATCGATGAGAGAGAAACATCGACCAGCTGCCTCTTGCACACCCCCTACCGGGGATGTGCCCACAACCTAGGTACATGCCCTTGACCGGAATCGAACCTGGGACCTTTCAGTCCACAGACCGACGCTCTACCACTGAGCCAAACGGTTTCGGCTATGTATTTTATTTTTTAAAAATATATTTTTATTGATTTCAAGAGATAGAGAGAGAAGATCACCCAATTAGCTGCCTCCCACATGCTCCCAAAAGGGGATCAATTCCACAACCTGGGCATGTGCCTGATGGGGACTCAAACCATGACCTCCTGGTTCATAGGTTGATGCTCAGCCACTGGGCCAGGTTGGCTGGGCAGTTCCTGCCTTATTTTTCTTCTTCAAAATTATCCTTCTTATTTCAACCCTTTATTCCTCTATATACATATTTGCATTAACTTACCAAGTTTTGCCAAAAATTTACCTGGAATTTTGATTTGGTCTGCATTGACTATACAGTTAGATTTTGGGGAAAATTAGTCATCATTAACGCGTTGAATTTTCCTACACATTAATAAAACCAAAATTACCCTCCACATATGGTATATCATTCACTTTATTCCAGTCTTCTTTTATGCCATTGAATTAGGCTTTATATTGTAGTTATCTCCAAAATATCTTGCTGATGCTTTACTTCTAAGGATCATATAACTTTAAGCTTTTGAGGAGGGAACAATTATTCTGAACCACCCGAGGAGAAGTTTATCCACGTGGGCCTGGGCGAGGCTGTCTCTCGGATGCCAGGGTGTGGTTTCACCTCCGGCGGCTGGACGCAGTGTCACGAGCGCCCCTGAGGGAGAGGCTGGGAGGGTCCTGGCTTTGCCCCCAGGCCCCTGTCTGGGGACTGGAGCTGAACGGTTGTTTTAAGTTCCATTCTTTTGCTTGGCTCTCGGGCATCTCACGCCAGGATGTGACATCATTTACGGAAAATTAATTGGGTGCTGGCTCCACGCCAGATCCTGAGGAGAAATGATGAGTGGGCATGGTTCTTGCCCTTCAGAACTCAGCCTGGTGGGGACAGAGGTAGACCGTGAGGGGCCTCAGTCCCAGTGTGAGCGAAGGGCCACAGGGCCAGGGCGTGGCTCTGGGCTGGAGTGCCTGAGGACTGACCCTTGTGCGGCAGAATGTGTAGGGCAGCGGGGCCGCTGGCCTGTACCGGCTCGGCCCCCGAGCACGCCCCGGCCGACAGCTGCAGGGCTAATTAAGTGAAGATTGTGATTGATTTGTTTGCTTCCAGCCCAGTGGGACTTGGTCAGCACGGAAAAGGAAGATGTTTAACATTTCTCCGCTATGAGCCTGTAAGATGACTCTGGCCTCTTCTCTCAGCTCCACCTTCTGCTGTTAGACTGTGATGCTGCTTAACCTTTTCAAATGCATCCCTGCAGCTGGTGGTGGGAGGCAGAGGCCCCCCGCAGAGTCAGGGGCACCTTGGTGTGTGGAGGCGGAGGGGGGTGGGACATGGAAGGGATGTAGGAAATGGCTCGGTGGGGTCTGTTTTGCAGGCCATGCTGGTAGTGCCCAGGGGGTGGGGGGAAGGGCTGAGAGGCTGGGCGGGGCGGTGGCCAGGGGGAGGAAGGGACATTTCCCGGGGGAGCCGATGGGATCCGAGGTCCAATTTCATCCTCGTCAGACTCGCAAATAAACGCCAGGCATCAGCTGTTCCGTTGTGAGGGTCAGAGCTTGAGCTCAGCGGTTTACTGTTTGCTGAATTCAGGCAGTTTATTAGCAAATTCTGCTTCTTCATTTAATTTCAACAAAAGGCTTTGCATGTCAGCAGGATGTTAACCCCCAAGTGCGTGGTCTTGGGGTTACGGAGGTAAAGGTTACATAGGAACTCCGGTCTAGCCTGGCCTGGTGGAGACAGGCTATAACTACAGTCACGGCAGCGCAGGAGAAACATGCGTGTGGGGGGCCGGGTGCTGTGGGAGAGAGGGAGCCCAGGAGCCCAGGTCAGCTCCAGCGGGCGGGCGGGGCAGCTTGCTGGTGATGGAGGGGCACAAAGGGAATTTCAGGCGGACGGAGGGGGCAGCTTGGGCAAAGGCTGGAGGCTGCAGCGTCTCACATGTTCTGAGACCTGCAGTGTGACATCTGAGAGCATGGACTCCACGGGGAAATGTTTAAACTCTGGATATTTCCATTCTAGACCTGGGCAAGTTACCTAACTTTCTGTGCATCCGTTTCCTCATATTTTATTTTTTAAAATATATTTTATTGACTTTTTAAAAATTTTATATATATTTTATTGATTTCTTACAGAGAGGAAGGGAGAGAGATAGAGAGCTAGAAATGTCGATGAGAGAGAAACATTGACCAGCTGCCTCTTGCACACCCCCTATTGGGGATGGTGCCCACAACCAAGGTACATGCCCCTGATCGGAATCAAACCTGGGACCTTTCAGTCCGCAGACCGATGTTCTACCACTGAGCCAAACTGGTTTCGGCTATTTTATTGACCTTTTACAGAGAGGAAGGGAGGGGGATAGAGAGTTAGGAACATTGATGAGAGAGAAACATTGATCAGCTGCCTCTGCACACCTCCCACTGGGGATGGTGCCCACAACCAAGGTACATGCCCTTGACCGGAATTGAACCTGGGACCTTTCAGTCTGCAGACCGATGCTCTATCCACTGAGCCAAACCGGTTCCAGCCCATTTCCTCATCTTTTAAACGTGATTATTGATAATACCTATCTCATAGGGTTGTTACAAGAACTACTGAGACCTGAAAATCTCTGAGAACAGTGCGTGGCACGCGGAAAATTCTCAGTGAATGCAGTTATCACGTGGGTTAAGGGTTAAAGAAAGAGGGATGGGGAAATGGTACAGTTATTACTGCTTTTCCTTAAAACTATCCATAGGTGTCAAGTAATACAGGGGAGAGGGCTCCTCGGACCAGGCATGGCCCGAGTAAAATATGGGTGTTGAATTTTTGCTGGAGACTGAATTGTGTGCCTCCCTGCAATTCACATGCTAAAGCCCCAACCCCCACTGTAATGGTCTGTGGAGATGGGACCTTAGGGGGGTAATGAGAGTCACATAAGGTTATGAGGGGCCCTCACAATGGGATCAGTACTTTATAAGGAGAGAGAGAAAGAGAGAGAAGGGCCCTCACAATGGGATCAGTACTTTATAAGGAGAGAGAGAAAGAGAGAGAGGGGCCCTCACAATGGGATCAGTACTTTATAAGGAGAGAGAGAAAGAGAGAGAGCGTGGCCATGTGAGGACACAGTGAGAAGGGCACTTTGAACTTGACTCCGAGCCCCAGAACTGTGAGAAGTAACTGTGTGTTTTAACCCCACTGTCCGTGGTGTTTGTTACAGCAGCTCGAACAGGCTGCTACGGTGACCTAAGACTGGGAAGAGGGACTGTGAATTCCACCACAGCTGGTGACTCCTGGGCTTTCATCCCCGGCACTTTCGGTTTATCCTCCGGAGCAATCAGCTGACTGCTCACAGGTCGCCACATGTCAACAGCTGCATCGCAACCACACGTTTCTCTGCAAGGCCGTTCCCGCTCTTACGGATTTGGAAGGCCAAGGCTGATCGAATAAACTGGAGGAAGTTAATAAAACGTGGGCTCCGATGGGGTCTGTGCCCAGGCAGACACTGCGCCTCCTCCAGGCGGGCATGCAGGTGCCAGGCTTGCCTCCGGAGTGCCCCCTTCCCTGCATCGACACAGCACCTTGTAGGAGGCGACTGGAGAAATTCCAGACCCCTTTGGCACTGGGCCAGGCATCCCTCCCGGAATCCCTGCCCGCGTCCCCAGGAGCGTCCCTTCTCCTCCAGGAGCAGGGTCGCTGGTGGGAAAGGCAGACCGTGGACTGCCCACAAGCCCGGCCTCAGCGGAACAGGCCTGCTCCGTTTCGTCTCAGACGGCATTTTGCTTCCAAACGGGGTGAGTCCTCCGCAGAGTCGGGTCTGAAGACGGCGCTGCCCGAGGCGGCTCACAGGTGTGTGGGCATCCGGAGAGACTAAGACGTCTGTTTTCTTTTTTAATTTCTTTATTGGTTATGGTATCACATACGCCGTCTGTTTCCATTGGCTCCATGGCAGTTGGGTCACTCAGACCTGCATTCTTTCTTAGCTGGGGTCGGGCCGGGACCGGCTGGCCAGGTGCTGCTGAAGGAGGCACTTTGCTAGGCCCCGGGAGAGGGTTGAGTTCTCTGAGGTGCAGGCAGGGGTGTTGAGGTGCAGGCGGGGGTGTCAGGGTGCGGGCGGGGGTGTTAGGGTGCAGGCAGGGGTGTCAGGATGCAGGTGGGGTGTTGAGGTGCAGGCAGGGGTGCTGAGGTGCAGGCAGGGGTGTTGAGGTGCAGGCGGGGGTGTCAGGGAGCGGGCAGGGGTGTTGAGGTGCAGGCGGGGGTGTCAGGGAGCGGGCAGGGGTGTTGAGGTGCAGGCAGGGGTGTTGAGGTGCGGGCGGGGGTGTTGAGGTGCAGGCAGGAGTGTTGGGGTACAGGCAGGAGTGTTGGGGTGCACACATTGTGTAGACTTCCACTCTGCTGTCTGGTGCCAGGGCAGGGACAGTGGGCACAGGCAGTAACTGTGTCAGCAAATTCAAACAGAATGAGATGCGCACACTCCAATTCCCCAAAGACTTTCCAGCCCGCAGGCCTAAAATGCCCGACATCGCAAAGCCATATCCACAGGCTTAGAGACAGACATTCGAAGACATCACATTCAGTGGAAATAACAGCATTTTCTTCACGGGGCCAATTATTAATGAAGACAATTTAAAAATGAACTCTTCCTCAGAGCAGAAGAGCCGTGTGTGACGGACACACACTCTGAGGGATGTTCAAACCGCGATGCCACTCAGTCCCCTTCTCCCCGAACAGCGCAAGAACGCGGAGGGGACGGTGGGAGCTCATGGCTAAACCACATGCCGACCTCCACAAACCAGACGACAGAAAGTTAAATCTTTGTAGAAAAATTGTTTAGAAGAAACATCTGCTCCTCATGCACTAAAATGTGCATTTTGATGCTAATGAGGAACGTATCCCGCTGCCGTCACAGCCATGAAACACCCCAGCAGCCTGCTGGCGGCTGCGGCTGCGGAAGGCCCTCCTCAGGACCAGACATCGCTGTGGCCTTGTCTTTGCCGAGAGAGAGGTGCTTTCAAAAGGGAAGAGATCAAACAAAGGACTTGTGTGCATGCATATAAGCCTGACCAGAGGTCATGGACAACAGGGGGTGGGCATACATGGGGAGGGGTTTGGGATGGGAATGGGGGGAATGAGGACAATTATGAGAAACCATAATCAATAAAGAAATTAAAAAAGTAAAAATAATAGTGATAAGATTTGAGAGAGAGAGAGAGAGAGAGAGAGAGAGAGAGAGAGAGAGGTGCTTTCAGTTCCAGCAACTGAAAACGAAGTTCCTAAAAGTATAACCAAAGAGGTGAATTTCCAGAAGAGGAAGCCAGAAAAATCTCAGGGCCAACCACGACATCACATGAACAAAGTATGTTATTTATTTGTTAGGTGAAATGACCTACTGGAAGGATTGTCTTTTTTTTTTTTTTAATGTCACTGCAAACTGTAGAATTGTGTTTTTTTTTTAAAATATATATTTTATTGATTTAAAAATATATTTTTTTGATTTTTTACAGATAGGAAGAGAGAGGGATAGAGTTAGAAACATCAATGAGAGAGAAGCATCAATCAGCTGCCTCCTGCACAAACCCTACTGGGGATGTGCCCACAACCAAGGTACATGCCCTTGACCAGAATCGAACCAGGAACCTTTCAGTTCAAAGGCTGACGCTCTATCCACTGAGCCAAACCGGTTTCGGCATTTTATTGATTTTTTACAGAGAGGAAGAGAGAGGGACAGAGAGTCAGAAACATCAATGAGAAAGAAACATCAATCAGCAACCTCCTGCACACCCCCCACTGGGGATGTGCCCACAACCAAGGTACATGTCCTTGACCGAAATTGAACCTGAGACCCTTCAGTCCGCAGGCTGAACGTCAGTTCTATCCACTGAGCAAACCGGTTTTGGCAGGTATTGTCTTTTTGAAAGTGTATGTAGTTCTTCTTGTTAGGGTTCATAAGGAATGCATAGTAGCTATAAAGGGAAAGCATTATATTCTCGTGTCTCTCACTGCGCACCCCCCTTTTAGCAGAGGGGGTTCTGCATTTTATTCCGCTAGGCTGCACCGCCCAGAGCAGCCCAGCCCCCAGGGCTTCCTCTCAGCAGGCCTCGGGAGTGGAAAGGGCCATTTTTCTTGGCTGCTTTGCAAAACCTCGCGTGGCTTCCTGTAAAAGAGGAAGCTCTGGAGACTATGATGGCAGGAGGCCTGTTCTCCGGGCAGCACCAGGGGGCCGGCTGCTGCTCAGTCACTGTGGACCGTGGCCCTCAGGGCTCCCACGACTCCCGAATCCTGGTGGAGGGAGCGGAGGCGGCGAAATGCTAACGCGTGGTATGGGCTGAGCATCCGCAGTGCCAGGCGCTGGGGGCAGCACGGAACCAGGGAGCGCTGACTGCTGACTCACTTGTGTGTGGGATCTGTCTTCTAAGCTGCCTTTTTATTGTTGACACTGTTATAGTTTCCCATCCCCCTGCCCACCTCCCCGAGCCCCTCCCCTGGCGCCATCACCCTTGTCCATCAGTGTGTCCCTCAGAGTCAGGTGAACGTGTGGAAGCGGACGGCCCGTGAGCCCCATGAACCAGGTGCTATGGTGTGAGGCGGGCCGTCTGCATGGCTCTGCTGAAGGCACAGCGCCTGCCGTGTCGCCGTGTTCCCGTGTCCCTGCGACTCCCCCAGCACAGGACTCGCAGGGGATCACCAGGCTCTGCTTTTGGTGGCCGCCGATCCTCAAACTCGACTCCGAAGGGGCACCTGCTCCCTCTGTCCTGGTTTCCTCTGAGTGGGGCTCTAAGTGACGAAACCCTCAGCACCTACCTCCGGACCCACGTGAGGCACCTCTGCTCCCTGTCCCCTGCTTGGCGTCAGGGGCTTCTCCGGGGACCGCGCTGACCGCGCCCTGCGCTCCAGGCCCGTTCTCCACTGCGAGGGTCCATCATAGTCCGCCAGCCCGGCGGGCGTGGCTCAGTGGTTGAGTGTCGACCTATGAACCAGGAGGTCACGGTTAGGATTTCTCGTCAGGGCAGATGGGATGCCTGAGTTGTGTGCCATTGATGTTTCTATCTCTCTCAATCTCTCCCTTACTCTCTGAAACCAATAAAAATACATTAAAAGAAAAAGTCAGCCAAAACTGGTTTGGCTCCGTGGATAGAGCCTCAGCCTGCGGACTGAAGGGTCCTGGGTTTGATTCCCGTCAAGGGCAAGTACCTTGGCTGCGGGCACATATTCAGTAAGGGGCACGCAAGAGCATCCCCAGTAGGGGGCGTGCAAGAGGCAGCTGATAGATGACTCTCTCATCGATGTTTCTAACTCTATCTCTCTCCCTTCCTCTGTAAAAAAAAATCAATAAAATAAATTTAAAAAGAAAGAAAGAAAGAAAGAAAGGAAGAAAGAAAGGAAGAGAGAAAGAAAGAAAGAAAAAGTCAGCAGGCTTGGGTGTCGAGTTGCTTTTCCCTCTAATAACAGTGCTGGGTGCCGGGCTCACGGTCACCATTGCACAAAGATGACAGGGACCCAATGTCCTGGCACAGGGGCTCCCCCCTCAGGGGCCTGTGGCCCGAGGCAGGTCCACAGTGGGAGCTCACCAGGGGCCGGGGGGCTTACTGCTCTCCCCGGGGTACAGTCACGGTGCGTTTGGGTCTCCATCTGTCTCTGTGCTTCTCGCCATCCCACTCCCTTCAAGGCCCCTTTCCCTGCCTCCCTTTCCTTTGAGGCTGAGGCTGAGAATGCGCTCCCTCCGGTGTGTCCCCTTGGTATTATTTCCTCGGTGACCTAAGAGGCTGCAAGGTGCACCTGGACTTCTTGCAGCCACTTAGCTGGTGCCCGAGGCCTCTCACCGGAAACACGAAGATCCCAGGTGCAGAAGCTCAGCTGCTCCCGGGCCTATAAGCCACTGCTGTGTGTTTTAACTTAAATCGATTTTAAACTCCACAAGATATATTTATTTATGCAGCCAATAGCACACACAGACCTTTTTATTTCTTCCTACATCTATGTTGTTCCGACTGGGATAACCTCTCTTCTACTTAAAACGCTCGCTTTAAGGTTTCCTTTAACACAAGCCTGCTGGTGTGAGCTCTCTGGGATTTGTTTGTCTGAAAATGCCTTTGTCTGACCTCGGTTTTGTTGTCTGGGTTTCCACCCAAGGCCCCGAGGCCTGAGCCACCTTCATCCAGTCCCAGGTGGAGGCCGCAGTTCCCGCATGGCTGGTCCACCTGTTTCGTCCTCACAGGTTACGCCCTTTATCAATCTCGTCCCCTAGTCCCTCCCTTCCCCGCTGCCTCCAGGCTTTTGAATTCTCGGAAATTAGCAAATATCCCCAAGGGAACGGTGCTAGTCTCACATCTCTGTTTCCAGCTTCTTCTAGATCTTGGCTTGGCAATTCTTCACCATCCTGTTGGCTCTTCAATATTTTCAGCTGACTTCCTGCTCTCTTTTCCCTCCTCTGCTTTTCCAACCCACTCACATGTCATGCCCTCCCCCCCCTCCCTCCTCTCTGCCTCCCACCTGAGCCAGGCCCCGGGATAAGGACGCAGATACAAGGCGCTCCCAGTCCAGTGGGGAGACTGGTGGGAAGGGTCACAGCCGTCAGCACAGGAAGTAAACTGTGTATGAGCGTCTTCAGCGTAAATGCATCCTTGTGGCCTGGTGACACCGAAGGTAAACAGAACCAGTCTGAGCAGAGAGGAAGGGGTGCTGATTGCCGAGGACACCAAGGAAAGTGGTGTGAGAAGTTTTGGTGCATCAAGAAATATTTCCAAGTTCCCTGGAACTCTATCTTACATGTAGAAAGCCCAACATCTCTACTTGAAATACACCTGGAACTCACAGGTGTTTATCCAGAGCACTTACATGTGATGAATATTGAACACGGGTGTTTGTCTTGTGCTGTGCCCTGAGGACTCACTTATTAGAGAGACGAACCCACAGGAGATACCGCCATACACACAGCAGAGAACGACGGGTGACCAGACAGACGGAGCCTCCGTTGTATTGAATTATTCTTTATGGAGAAATATTGGTCCAGAAACCACTTGCAAGGGAAGGCGATGGCTTTGTCATGTAGAACCCAGCAAGGTCCCGAGGCTTACACGCTCGGACTCTCATTTTCTTTCAGAACGTTCTCATTCATCTTGCCAGGCTCCTCATTCTTCTTAGGAACACAGAGAAAGGAATACATCTCTTACTTTAAAACTGACTTTTATTTAAACAGTTGTTGGATGGAGCTTTTCAAAATAGAGGATCTGAGTTGCACGATGACAGATGTGTACTCGGTGACAGGATGGACACCTTGTGTCTCTCCACCAGTCAGAGGGGCTGAGTCTGTTGGCCCAGCTTCAAGGTCACAGTCAGACCCAGGTCAGGGGTGAAAGAGCAAGAGTCAAGTCCCACCTGCACCACTTACTGGATCTAAGACCACATGCAAGTTGTCTGGTGACTCCTCCCACACCTGACACACTGTCCAATGGGGAGGAGGTGCTCAGTAAGACCCTCCCACACCTGGCACACTGTCCAATGGGGAGGAGGTGCTCAGTAGGCCCCTCCCACACCTGACACACTGTCTAATAGGGACCGATCATCTCCAAGCTTATTTTCCACCCTAAAAAGTGAGGGCACGCTGTTGTGAGGATGAATGAGAGCATGCAGGTGACAAAACTTTGTGCTTGGCAAAGGGCGGCAAATCCAAAAGGTTGACATGAATCCACATCTGGGCTTGTCCACTTTGGTAGGTATCCTTATTCCTGAATGGGATATGAAATTTCCGGCGGAAGTGAGGCTGTTTTGTTGTTGTTTTTAATTTTCTACTGCGAGGATATTGCAGGAAACAGGATAGTCTGTAGAGCCAAATGAGACAACGGGAAAACAGATCCTCTCCACGGTCATCTTGGTGAGGCCTAATGAAAAACAAGAGTCATCTCGGGCCCAGTAATCATATTTTCTCCTGGGCCTCACCTGATTGTATTACTGCCATCAGGAGCCCTCCCCACTTATTAAGTATCATGACCCTTTGCTCATGGGCTTGGAGATGAGATTATGGTCTCCCCCCTAATGAAATGAGAGGTTCTAGCTGGGTTAGCCATCAGCAGCCCCCGGGGAAGCCAGACTGGCTGGTCTCGGGCCAGTGCCTGTGAGAACAGTGATGCCAGGGCCTGCTCCACACTCGCTCTCCTGGGAGCGGGCAGCATCCTCAGGTCAGAATGCAGTTACTGCCACGTATGTGCCTGCTCCCTGGAGACCCACCCTGGAACTAATCCCTGGGGGACATTCTGTGTGTGGACTGAGCTGCGGGAATCAGCCCTTTGCATAGACGGTGGATGGTGTAGAACAAGCATGTCAAACTTGTGGCCGCGGGTAACATGCTACCCACAATAATATTTTTTGAGGCCCAGCCAATATAATGGTATGCAAGAAATGTGATATATATATATATATATATATATATATATATATAATTGATTTTTTTTTAAAACAGAGAGGAAGGGAGAGGGATAGAGAGCTAGAAACATCGATGGGAGAGAAACCGGTTTCAGCTGTAAGAAATGTTTTAATAAAAATTTCATAACTTAATTTTTACAATATCCCGTTATACATAATATATATATATATATATATATATATATATATATATATATATATATATATAGAGAGAGAGAGAGAGAGAGAGAGAGAGAGAGAGAGAGAGGGAGAGAGAGAGAGGGGGGGGGGTAATATGCAAATTATTATAGTCGGGACACCGTAATAGTCATGACCGGCTCAGGAGGAGGTTGCACACGCAGATGGGTGGGGGGGGGGGGGGACTGCTTGTGCTGTGAGACAGGACATGGATGGTGCAGCCCCGGAGTGGAGAGCAGAAAGGGCGTGCCCAGGCCACTGCCTCGCAGGCTGCTGCCACCACTGCCACCGGGCCCCAGCAGGCCCGCCTCTGCACGTAAGCTGCAGAGGAAGCACCTTTTCTGATTGCTCATTGGCTAAGCTCCCAGTTTGCCACTAGCAGTGTTCTTGATAACTTGGATAATAACAATCCAAGAAGGCGATCTAGGGTTTTTCCACCTCACTTATGGAGGAAAAAACAAAGGTCTGCTGCTGGAGGGCTAGGAAGCGTCATATCCTGCCTTAGCCAGTTCTGCTCAGTGGATAGAGCCTTGGCCTGCTGACCGCAGAGTCCAGGTCCGATTCTGACCAAGGGCATGTACCTAGGTTGTAGGCTCCTCCCTGGCCTGGGCCCAAATCAGGGCTCATGCAAGAGGCAACCAATCAAAGTGTCCCTCTCACATTGATGTTTTTCTCTCTCTTCCACACTCTCTAAAAATCAATGGAAACATATCCTCAGGTGAGGAGAAAGAAAGAAAGAAAGAAAGAAAGAAAGAAAGAAAGAAAGAAAGAAAGAAAGAAAGGAAGAAAGAAATGTTATATCCTATGAAAGAGATATCTTGAAAATGCCTGGAGAAAGTTGTCATTTTTTCTTGGTGAAGGGACTGGAGTCCGTGTTGATGAAAACACCTTGGCGGCCGGCAGTGGGTGATGGGGTGGCACCTTCCCCTGATCAGCCCGCAGAGGGAGGCCAGACTGCAGTGTAGGCCCGCTATGAGAGCGGGAGCGGGCCTAAGCCATCAGTGGCACATCCCCTGAGGGCTCCCAGACTGTGAGGGGGAGCAGGCTGGGCTGAGGGACCCCCCCCCCCCCAGTGCACAAATTTTGTGCACCCGGCCTCTAGTTATTAATAACGAACTACAAGAGAGAGGGGTAATATGCAAATTATTATAGTCGGGACACCGTAATAGTCATGACCGGCTCAGGAGGAGGTTGCACACACAGATGGGTGGAGGGGGGGGGGGTTCAGTAGTGACTGATTACTATAATCATGTTGCATTCATTTCCCTTAGATGCCTACGCACAGGTGTACCATTTCTCCCCACTAATACTAGCAGCGAATATTTTAGCTGATTGCCATGTCATTCGTCTTGAACTGGCTTATTTGGTGTGCCCAACAGGAAATATTTCACTTTCGGAGAACAAGAAAAATAGGTTTATTTGCATTTATTTGTGCATTTACTCAGTGTCTGATGAGTTAATGTTCAAGAAAATATTAATTTTTATTAAAATGTTATTTTATGTTAACAATTACTCATTCATTTCAGCCCTTTGTATTCAGCATGTCTCTATCGAAATGGACCTACGTTTCTATAAAAATTGCAGCTTTTGTTTTCTTGGTGGCCACATAAGCTTAAACCTTGTTTACTTGGCCCGTGCTGGCCTTTGAGCTGACCTGCTTGATGTAGAGGGTCTGGCCCGGAGTGAGGCAGAGCCGGAAGCAGAGACTGGGTGGCTCACAGCGTCCCAGGAGGCGGGACATTGTGGTGGAAGAGCTGCCGGATCGTGGGTCGCAGTCAGGGTCCCCACCCTGGCTCCGCGTTCGTGGCAGTGTGAGGGGCCGGCGGGCCCACATACTGGCTTTCTCATCTGTGACTGGGCTGAGGCCTGGCTCCCAGAGGGCTGTGAGGGTAGAGGAGATGGTGTACGTGAGGCCCTGATTTTGTTCCCAACCGGGACCCAGTCCAGTTGCCCACAGACAGTTAAAGTAACAAACTGCTGATGTGTTAGTCACTGTAACCAATCACTGACGCTCAGCGCGTTACCCGCAGCCACTGTCAGTGAACCGGGAGCAGCCTGGTCCCTTCCAAGCTTCCAGCCGCTGTCACTGCGGCCACGTCATCTGAAGGCCTGACGGAGCTGGCACAGGCCACTCCCGGTCGCTCCCAGGGCTGGCGTGTGGGTGCCGGCCACCTGCTGGCCAGGCTCTCCTCTCCAGAGCCAGGGCCTGTCCCCTGGGCCGCTTGGCTGTCCTCACAGCCCAGTGTCCACGGCCTGGAGTGGAATCTGCAGCCCATTCATCACCTCGCCTTGAAAATCACCACGACTGCCCTATCCTACTGGCCACAGGGGCCAGCCCCGGGTCACCGGGGAGGGGCGCTCACGAGCACCCTGCCAGAGCCCGGCTGACACCCTGTGGCACGGGCGAGGGTCTCTCTGGGCCGTTGTGCCAGGGTGTCATGTCCCGCTAACTTCCCGCGTCTTGCTTTGGAGTGGGTATTGCCCCAGTCCCTCCTGGCTCCTCAGGGCAGACAGAGGCGCCAGGGTCTCCCGGAGTTCGGAGACGGCAGTTACAATGAGCCGGCAGTGATCCCACCGCTGAGTGAGCTCCAAGGCGGCTGCCTGCCTCTCCAGGGTTTTGAAATAGACGGGATGTGGGGATGTGTTAATGACAGCACATCACCGTCAGTTCCCGCCCGGCAGCGCGTGCCACATGACTGTGTGAGGAGGAGGTGATCGCAGGCAGGCGGCTCCCTCGGCCCAGGCAGGAGGCGGGGCCGGAGGCTGCCCGGGAAGCCTGGTCTGGACCCCCAGCCGCCCATCACACCCTCTGAGCGGCTGGTGCCCAAGGCTCAGGGCGGGACAGACCAGGCTCCTGACCCGGCTGGGCGCGTCACTCTGGACATCTTCCCAGTTCGAGCACGCGGCCTGCTCCCACAGGTGCTGAGGAAGCCGTGACATGTCACTGGTGCGGAGGAAGCCGTGACATGTCACCGTTCCTTTTTGTTTTTTTAAAATCCTCACCTGAGGATATTTTCCCGGTGATTTTTTATAAGAGTGGAAGAGAGAGGGAAAGAGAGACACATCAATTAGTTGCCTCATGCACAAGTCCTGCCCAGGGCCCGGTGAGGGAAAAAGCCTGCAAGCAAGGTACCTGCCCTTGATGGATCAAATCCAGAACCCTTTGGTCCACAGGCCGACACCCTATCCACTACGCCACACCGGCTGGGCTCATTGGTCTTACTTCCTGATAACACTAAGGTCTATCTGCCCTGCCCCTCATCAGACTTCCTCCTGCTCCAGGCCACTCACACGCATCCAACCAGGGTGCCCACGCATGCTGACACTCGTTTCTTCCTGCCCAGACTCGCTGGCCCTCCTTTCCATTCTAGTACCCCGCTCCCCTGTTGCCCAAGCCGGACACCCAGTGGTACCACGTGGGAGGGTGTGGGTGGGGCCTGAGTGCCCAGCCATCTCACCTGCCAGGTGCCAGCTAGTGGTCTTGCTACGTGATGGCTCATTTCTTCTGTGAAGGTGGGTAATGACAGGAACAACCCGAGAGGGCGGCTGGGAGGAGCAAATGCCATCGTTCATGCCTGGCATACAGCAAGAGCCCAATAAATGCCCCAAGAACCACTGGGCTCTTCGGAGTCTGACTCCTAAGCATCTATTCTTTCCATGGGCCACCCCGGCCCTGCCCCGTCACTGCTCAGCTGGCAGGTGACTCTGGGCACTCTCTGTAGCCAGAGGGAGGTCTCCAAGATGCAGATGTGGGTGATGCCCCCTGCTCAGCCCTGCCCTGCTCTTGGGATCTGGGCAGAGGCCTCCAGGCTGCCCCCGCTGCCCCTCTAGCTTCCTTCCCTTCTGACCCACCAACTGAGTCTGCTCTTCCCTGAGCAGGCTCAGGCTCACCGGACCAGGCGCCGTTGGGGTGGGTCAGTGGGCGCCTGCCCGGAGAGGCCGTAAGCTCATTGCTGTTGTGGAGACCGACAGCTGCTTCTGGGCGCAGCCCACACAGAAAGCCACCTGGAGGCAGGTGTTCCAGAAGGCTCCCCCTCCTGCTCTGCCCCTTCCCCTCCCACAGTGCCTCACCACCCAGCACGCGGTGCTGTTTCCTCATCGACGACGCCCTGTCTCTCCTCCCACAGGACGGCACTTCCCAGCGGGATGTGGTTTGCTGGTTCGGTTCACGGAGCAGTCCCAGCACCGAGGCAAGAGCCTGGCAGCTGTGGTCACCTGGCCAGTGTCTGCGGAAAGAACCAGTCTTGGGAGAGGCCCGATCCTGGCTTCTCCCAGCAGCTCCAGCCCACTCTGCCCTCCCGCAGCTGGAGCACGCAGAGGCCTCGGCCTGGCCGATCTGAACCCCAGACTCCACGCCCTGGGCCGCGGGGTCAGGAACATGCTCTCAGCATGTGCACTGCCACGTGGGGCTCACAGAACCCAGCCTGCCCCCAGGGAACCAGCAGCTCCCGAGGCAGCGGGACCGGGAGCCTGGACGTGACCAGCGGTCCCAGGGCTGGGCCCCGACAGGCTAAGGTCGCATCTTGACTTAAGTTACGCCTCGACCCCCGAGCCCTAAGGTAGGACGACCTCAGGGCTGTCCTCAAGGCACGAAGAGCTGATTCGTCGCCCTGACCTCGCCTATGGCAATCGGGACCCTGGACCCAGAACTCACAGCGCCTGGTGGCTTTGCCCTCTGTAATTGGCACCGTGTCCCATCGGGAGTTTGGCACGTAAGCCTGAGCACGTTCTCCTGGGTGGCACCGTTCACGGGGAGACAGGCACGGAGCCTGGTGCTCGGCTCTGCTAGCTGGGTGACCAAACGCTTTCAGCTCCCTGACACAATGCGAGTGGGGCAAATAATGGGGCATTTTGAAAACATCGGTAAAAACAATGAAATGAAAAATGAAACATTAAGAAAAGGTCAATCTTCCCTCTGCAGCTTCCCCAGGATGGCCGTGTCTGATGGAAATGTGGGCTTTGTGTGTGTGTGTGTGGGGAGGGGGGGGGCGGTGGGCAGCTGGCAGGGCGCCTGGCCTGCCTGTCAGAGGAGACGGAGAGCCAGCGCCTCCTCCCCAGGGAGAGGCTGGGCCCCCGCCAGGGCTCCCGGGCCGGCGTGGGCTCGGGACAGAGCAGGTGAGTCCTGCAGGAGGAGCGGTGAGTCCTGCAGGAGGAGCGGGTGAGTGAGTCCTTCAGGAGGAGCGGGTGAGTCCTGCAGGAGGAGCGGGTGAGTGAGTCCTGCAGGAGGAGCGGGTGAGTGAGTCCTGCAGGAGGAGCGGTGAGTCCTGCAGGAGGAGCGGTGAGTCCTGCAGGAGGAGCGGGTGGGTGAGTCCTGCAGGAGGAGCGGGTGAGTGAGTCCTGCAGGAGGAGCGGGTGAGTCCTGCAGGAGGAGCGGGTGAGTGAGTCCTGCAGGAGGAGCGGTGAGTCCTGCAGGAGGAGCGGGTGAGTGAGTCCTGCAGGAGGAGCGGGTGAGTGAGTCCTGCAGGAGGAGCAGTGAGTCCTGCAGGAGGAGCGGGTGAGTGAGTCCTGCAGGAGGAGCGGGTGAGTGAGTCCTGCAGGAGGAGCAGTGAGTCCTGCAGGAGGAGCGGGTGAGTGAGTCCTGCAGGAGGAGCAGTGAGTCCTGCAGGAGGAGCGGGTGGGTCAGTCCTGCAGGAGGAGCGGGTGAGTGAGTCCTGCAGGAGGAGCGGGTGGGTCAGTCCTGCAGGAGGAGCGGGTGAGTGAGTCCTGCAGGAGGAGCGGTGAGTGAGTCCTGCAGGAGGAGCGGTGAGTCCTGCAGGAGGAGCGGTGAGTCCTGCAGGGGGGGCGGGTGAGTGAGTCCTGCAGGAGGAGCGGGTGAGTGAGTCCTGCAGGAGGAGCGGTGAGTCCTGCAGGAGGAGCGGTGAGTCCTGCAGGAGGAGCGGGTGAGTGAGTCCTGCAGGAGGAGCGGGTGAGTCCTGCAGGAGGAGCGGTGAGTGAGTCCTGCAGGAGGAGCGGGTGGGTCAGTCCTGCAGGAGGAGCGGGTGAGTGAGTCCTGCAGGAGGAGCGGGTGGGTCAGTCCTGCAGGAGGAGCGGGTGAGTGAGTCCTGCAGGAGGAGCGGGTGGGTCAGTCCTGCAGGAGGAGCGGGTGAGTGAGTCCTGCAGGAGGAGCGGTGAGTGAGTCCTGCAGGAGGAGCGGTGAGTCCTGCAGGAGGAGCGGTGAGTCCTGCAGGGGGAGCGGGTGAGTGAGTCCTGCAGGAGGAGCGGGTGAGTGAGTCCTGCAGGAGGAGCAGGTGAGTGAGTCCTGCAGGAGGAGCGGTGAGTCCTGCAGGAGGAGCGGTGAGTCCTGCAGGAGGAGCGGGTGAGTGAGTCCTGCAGGAGGAGCGGGTGAGTGAGTCCTGCAGGAGGAGTGGTGAGTCCTGCAGGAGGAGCGGTGAGTCCTGCAGGAGGAGCGGGTGAGTCCTGCAGGAGGAGCGGGTGAGTCCTGCAGGAGGAGCGGTGAGTCGTGCAGGAGGAGCGGTGAGTCCTGCAGGAGGAGCGGGTGAGTGAGTCCTGCAGGAGGAGCGGGTGAGTGAGTCTTGTAGGAGGAGCGGTGAGTCCTGCAGGAGGAGCGGGTGAGTGAGTCCTGCAGGAGGAGCGGGTGAGTGAGTCCTGCAGGAGGAGCGGTGAGTCCTGCAGGAGGAGCGGTGAGTCCTGCAGGAGGAGCGGGTGAGTCCTGCAGGAGGAGCGGGTGAGTGAGTCCTGCAGGAGGAGCGGTGAGTCCTGCAGGAGGAGCGGTGAGTCCTGCAGGAGGAGCGGTGAGTCCTGCAGGAGGAGCGGGTGAGTGAGTCCTGCAGGAGGAGCGGGTGAGTGAGTCCTGCAGGAGGAGCGGTGAGTCCTGCAGGAGGAGCGGTGAGTCCTGCAGGAGGAGCGGGTGAGTGAGTCCTGCAGGAGGAGCGGGTGAGTGAGTCCTGCAGGAGGAGCGGGTAAGTGAGTCCTGCAGGAGGAGCGGGTGAGTGAGTCCTGCAGGAGGAGCGGGTGAGTGAGTCCTGCAGGAGGAGCGGGTGAGTGAGTCCTGCAGGAGGAGCGGGTAAGTGAGTCCTGCAGGAGGAGCGGGTGAGTGAGTCCTGCAGGAGGAGCGGGTAAGTGAGTCCTGCAGGGGGAGCGGGTGAGTGAGTCCTGCAGGAAGAGCGGGTGAGTGAGTCCTGCAGGAGGAGCGGGTGGGTGAGTCCTGCAGGAGGAGCGGGTGAGTGAGTCTTGTAGGAGGAGCGGTGAGTCCTGCAGGAGGAGCGGTGAGTCCTGCAGGAGGAGCGGGTGAGTGAGTTCTGCAGGAGGAGCGGTGAGTCCTGCAGGAGGAGCGGGGCTCTTGGTCACCAGGTGGGAGGCTGAGGCTTTGCGACATACACGGGAGGAGGGCGTCTCCACACGCGGGCGGGTTCTGGAAGGGCCCGCACGCCGCCCTCGGCATCGCTGTGCTTGGGAGCAGTGACTGGGCCGCGTGTGGGGCCCGGAGGGGGCAGCGCGGACCTGGAGGCCTCCTCCCAGCCGGGCAGGGGAGGCAGGACCGGCGCTGTGACTCTGGACCGGGTTCGGAGAAATTGGGGGGTGTGCTGAGGGGCCTCCGGGAAGGCTCACTGAGCTCTCTGCTGACAGGATCCAGCTAGAGCGGTGGGAAGAGTGACCACGGGTGGCCCCAGCTGTTGGCAGGAGCGTTCGTTTCTTCACACACACAGCGTGTTGTCTTTCTTCCCCCAGATCAGTGTGGAGCAGTGTGGAGATAGAGCAGATATGTCTAAATATAGGTCAGTTTGCTTTTTCAAATGAATCCCACTCTTGTTTCGTTTTCCCAGCCATGCCAGTTTAACGTGGAATGTACAAGCTATTTTTTAGATTTTTATTTCTTTATTGATTTGAGAGAGAGAATATGAATTACTGACCCTCAGCCCTCTAAAAACTGACCCCACCAAAGGGTCACCTCTCTTGTGAAAGTAGCCAAGACAGGTTTGAGTAGAAGTCCGGAGCGAGAACGCCTGCTCCCTGGGCACAGACACTCCCCGGGCGGGCCGGGCCAGCGGAGGGAGGGCAAGGGGAGGACAGAGCGGGCGCGGCTCTGCTGGCGGGCGCCTGGCGCCACGGGGCCACGTCGTCAGCTTCAGAGCCACGTCCATCCCAACTCCACGTCCACTCCTCACCAACCATTAAAAACCAGCTCTGCCGGGACCGGTTTGGCTCAGTGGATAGAGCGTCGGCCTGTGGACTGAAAGGTCCCGGGTTCGATTCCGGTCAAGGGCATGTACCTTGGTTGCAGGCACATCCCCAGTAGGGGGAGTGCAAGAGGCATCTGATCGATGATTCTCTCTCATTGATGTTTCTAACTCTCTATCCCTCTCTCTTCCTCTCTGTGAAAAATCAATAAAATATATTAAAAAAATAAAAAATAAAACAAAAATAAAAACCAGCTCTGACGTCGGCCTGGGGACCGAAGCGTCCCTGGTGCGATGCCAGTCAAGGGCATGTACCTCGGTTGTAGGCTCTTCCCCAGCCCAGCCCTGGTCGGG
Source organism: Pipistrellus kuhlii (assembly GCF_014108245.1). Taxonomy (NCBI): domain Eukaryota; kingdom Metazoa; phylum Chordata; class Mammalia; order Chiroptera; family Vespertilionidae; genus Pipistrellus; species Pipistrellus kuhlii. Next base: position 920,058 of record NW_023425493.1, read on the forward strand.
GGTGTAGGACTGGCCCCCAATAGATGTGTTTCTCTCACAATGGTATTTCTCTCTGTCTTCCCCTCTCTTTTCCACTCTCCCTAAAAATCAGTGGAAACATATCCTCCGGTGAAGGTTAACAAGAACAAAACGCAGCTCTGAGGGAGAGAGGGCAGCACCCCAGACCCTTAACTGCCTTCGGGGCTCAGTCTCCCCCAGACACCTTGTTCTGGTCACGTGGCAAGCGTGAAGCAGAGGACAGCCCTTCGCAAAGGGGAAGGAGAGCCGTCAGCTGGTGTGCCGGGTGGCGGGGAGGGGCGGAAGGGCCGAGTTGACTCTCTGACTCTCTGGAATGTTCTCCTTCCCCACGAGCACGGGCGAAGGCACAGAGGAGGCTGGCGAGGGCCGCTGGCCACACAGGGTCCCTGCATCTGCCCCGCGTCCCCACGGCCTCCCAGGAAACCCGGCACTGCGACTTTAAGGCCAAAGTAAACAGGAGAGAGACGTTGTTGTCGAATACACACTGTATTTAACTTTTTATAATCCCAGAGAACTGAAATGCAACATCTGTTAGCAGTGATGTAACATCCGAAGACTGACGATGCAGAGTTTCCGAAAGGAAGTCATTGTAAGGCACTCGCAGGGCCAGCCCGTCGCTTCCTCCGAGGGCTTTCTCCAAACTCCGCTCCGCCCGGCCGCACCCCTGCGCCTGCTTCTCCCTCTCCCTGTCCCGACCCGAGAACCAGCCCAGTCCCATTGGAAGACAGAGGAAGATGGCGCATTGGGGGAGGAGACCACAGAGGGGGCACAGGAGTGAGCTCATGACACGGTGACAGCCGAGAGAGGGGAGCAGGAGGGACGGAAAGGGGGGACCCGCTGCCCGGGGTGGGGGTGGGAGGTGGGCTCCGGATCAGCTGGTCCCTTTGATTTTCCTCCGTGTTGAACGCTGTTCTCCGTGTTCTCGCCCCAGGGAAGGTGTGTGCAGGTGGCTAGCTTGTGCTCAGGCACAGGCCGGCGCAGGGACAGCATGACTGGAGCTCTCACAGGCCCGGTAAAAAGGGCCCCCCTTCCTGGCCCACGACATGCCCTAACCCCACCGTGACAGCCGCTCCTCTGGGCCAGGCATCGTCTGTGATCACTGTTAAACCGTAACTGTCCCCCGGGGGAGGGCACTCAACTCCTCCACGCACAGACCGAACTGCCCATCACCCGTCAGGGCGGCCCTGCGCGCGGGGACACGGGGCAGGACATGCGGACCCTGGGGGAGGACATTCCCCCTGGGGAGAAGGTGGCCGGGCAGCTGGTGGTGGTGGGAACTAGAGTTACGGGCCTGGAGTTACTCAGATGGGGAGGTCAGGTAGCAAAGCAACTTGTCCCACATCACAGTGCGCTAGGGTGTGTGTGTGTGTGTGTGTGTGTGTGAACAGTGTGCATAGATCACAACATTCTGTGTGTACATGTAATATGGAACTCGCTTGCACACCTCTGTGGTGATGGTTTGAACATGGCATCTGCACGTGCACACACACAAACTCACACACTCACACACACACACACACTCACACTCTCACACACACACACTTACACACACCCACACACTCACTCACACACACACACACACTCACATACTCACACACTCACACTCACTCTCACACAGGCTCACACACACTCACACACTCACACACACACACACTCACATACACACACACACACACTCACACACTCACACTTACACTCACACTCACACTTACACACACCCACACACTCACTCACACACACACACACTCACATACTCACACACTCACACTCACTCTCACACACACTCACACACTCACACACACACACTCACACACACACACACACACACACACACACACACACATACTCACACTCAGAGTGGCGATCTTGTGTGAACGGGAGGCCTCTTCTCGGCCACCTGGGTTTGGATGCTGCCCTCTCGCTGGGGAAGGCTGGCGTGGGGCAGTGTGATCCTCCCTCTGTCACAGGAGACCCTCATTCAATCCAGGTGGCTCTGCAGAGTGGGCAAGGTTTGGGTTGTACAGGCTGGATGGGCCCCGGCCAGTGCTGCTCAGTGGTTGAGCACCGACCTGTGAACTAGGAAGTCACTGTTCCATTCCCAGTCAGGGCACATACCAGGGTTGTGGGCTCAGTCTCCGAAGGTGGGTGGGCTGAAGGGCAGATCAGTGATTCTCTCTTGTCATTGATGTTTCTATTTCTCTCTCCCTCTCCCTTCCTCTCTGACATCAATAAATAAATAAATAAACAAATAAATAAATAAATAAATAAACAAATAATAAAAAAAAAAGCTGGAAGGGCCTTCTCACCAGGATGAGGATTTGGAGATGTGATGTCACCGAAGTGCCCTCTCACCTGTGGCTTTGGGGGCCTAGGGAGGTGCAGGTGGAAAGAGAATCTGGCAAAGGGCAGCCTCTGCTCCCAGTGAGGCTGGCAGCTTTTGTCCAAGAGCCGTCCCAAGCTGGGCTCGGCACCAGGCTCAGGGGACAGTGCTGGGACCTGCCCCTGCTCAGGGACCAGCTGACCTGCTGCGGGGCGGTGGGGGGGGGGAGGGGAAAGGGGGGGGAGGTAGGGGAAAGAGTCAGGGTGGCCGATCTGCTGGCGGGGGGGGTGCTAGGGGAGAGGCTGAGGAATGGGAGGAAACCACTGTCATTTCTCAGTGGCCTCTCCCATTCTGGGAGCCGAGAAAGCTGGGGAATGAGGGTGTGGGAGGTGAGGGGGGAAAGCAGACGTTGGAGGCCCGCTCAGCCGCCCCCCCCCCCCAGACCCTCAGGGTCTCCTTTAAACGCCGGTGCCAGGCTGCACCACCGAGACCCGGGTGCGGGAGGGGCCCGGCCCGGTCTGAGGTGAGGCGGCCTTAGAGGGTGGCGCCGGGACGGGAGCAGCTCCGTTCTGAGTCGGGCAGCGGGGACCTGAGTGCCAGCCCGCGGGCACGTGGGGGGAGGGGAGGCCTGTGCCCGGAGGGGGACGGTCCTGGGGCTGCTGGTTAGACAGCCAGGCTTCTGCAATGGGTGTGGCCTCCCAGCCGCCCAGCTGGTGGTTTCTAACCCATTTCTGGCTGAAAGTCTGGTTGGGGTGTGGGCGTTTGGACTCAGGGAGAGAATTTCCCCCCAAGTTCTGTGGCTTCAAAGTGGAATAACTTACTGTGCTATCTGGGGCCAAGAAGGCGAATTCTGGGGCTGGACCTTCCGCTGTGTAATGAGTACTAATTCCATAAATGAAGCAGTGAGCAGGCCAGGGAACAAACCAGGGAGTGAGACATTGCACGCCTCCTGGGCCCTCTTAGGGTGGTCCTCCCCTTGCCCCTTGACCTGGCGGCAAACACGTTGCCCTTGGCTACTGCAGGCATCCAGCCTGGCTGTGCGGAGAAGCAAGATGCTTTGACCCCGGCTCTCCAAGGTCAGAGACATCTCCAGAGTATTGACATTGGCCAACCGCATGGAAGGAGGGTGGGAGGGAAGGCAGGGCTTGGGGACCAGGGCTGGGTTACCCCAGGTAACCGAAGGCCAGGCTGAGCAGCCTTCACCCCTGGGCAGCTTCATAAGAGAGTTGGGAAGGACTTGAGACCTGGATGGACCCAACCCTTACACACGGAAACATACAGCGGGCACAGCCCCCTCAACACACCTCCCCAGGAGCCAACCGCAGCCCTGCCAGTGGGGAGGTGCCCGGCCCATGGTGGGTGAGAGGGACAGGCCACTGGGTGGGAGGGTGGCAAGGAGACAAGCAGGATGGCTGGTAAGGTTTATGGGAAACCAGCTGTCCACGGCTTCAGCTTGGGAGCCACCAGCCACGCTCAGTCCCTCCTCGGTCTGCCACGTGGCTCTGCTGGCTGGGTGTGCCATGCCTCGTCCTCCGAGGTGACCTGCGTATGGACAGGGAAACATGTGAGTAGAACGGGCATTAAGACAGAGGCCAAAGAAAGTCATTCCTTAGAAGCAGATCTGAGTACCATGAATAGATATCAAGAGGACAATGAACCTGAAGTTTTATGCAAAACTATGGGTAATTATTCACACACCCATTAGTAACGGCGGTCTGCGGCCTCTATGTGGTTCTTTAAAAAGTGATGAAAAGCTAACGTGGTGTGAAGGGATTACAGGTTGTCTGTAGGTACAACCCAGCAGCTGGGCGCAAAGGAGCGACAGAAACGGCGGGCGGGTCAGACCCACAGTCCGCTCTCAGCATCTGGGTCCCGAGGAGCCGGCAGGAATCGCTGGGTTGGGAGGACGGGGCCTGCTGGGGTTTCTGCGCGTGGGCGCACCTGCCACGGGCCGGCTGCTCGATTGAGACTACACTACTCCACCTGAAGTTGTCCGCCAGGTTGCCTTTGAAAAGAAAACCTGTTTCCACTGTCTTTTCTGCGGGCACTTGTCCGCGTGGCTCTGTGTGGCAGCCGTGGTCCCGGAGCCGTGGGCACCTGACGTTTACAAACACAGACAGGAGCTCTGAGAGCCCGGCTCCGCCCGTCTCCCCGATGGGCTCCTGTGCGTGTGTCTCTGGTCTGGTACACCGGCTGCTCTTGCGGGGCTGCCGCAGGCACAGCGGGGTCTGGGCCTACGTGTGAACACGGCTGCGCTTTCCGATTCCCTGCGTGGCTTCAGCCGAGGAAGAACATGCCGGTTCACAGGCAGGTGGTCACTAACCTTGTGGCCATGGTTGGCAGTTTGCAGACCCCCCATCGCCATGCCAGCGGGACTTAGGAGCCTAGAGGCCGCTCTGGAGACTTTCCGCAGGGGAATGGCTGCCACGCTCCGGGGCGGCGAATGCCAGTCCCCTCCTCCCTCAGCGACTGGTCAGAGGCACCGACGGCCTGGCTCTGCCGGCCAGTGGGATCTTGCCCGGCCCAGAATGGCAGAATGCTGGGTGACAGGTGCGATGTGGCCCGGGTGTGCGGAGGCCTGCAATGACCTCAGTCTGCCTGCTGCTGCTCAGGGACTGGGAGAGAAGCCCGTGTGCAGAATCGCAGCATCACAATGGGCTCAAGGTAACCGTCACCTTCTCTGCCGTGCCCTCCCTATGATATTATGTAATAGGTTTACAACTCAATAGGTGCCTTGGCTTAGCCTAATTTTTGCACAAAAAATCGGTTAGCTGCACGGGGTGGGTGGGGGTGGGGGGGAGAGTGTCTGTGCATCAGTTTCCCCCAAGGCGAGGCAAAGCCGTGAACCTTGAAGGGGGGGTGGGGGTGAAAGCACCTCGAACAGGCCCCTTCCCACCTGACAGTGGGGACGGGAGAAGACCTGTGTGAGACGGTTGAGTGTGGCCGCAGATATTTTTGAATCGGAGGAGTTTACAGCTGCTTATTCTCTCACAACAGATCCGCTTTCCCTTCCGAGGAAGGTGACCGAAGACGGCCTTGGCCTTTGGTTTCCTAAGTGGTTTCCAGGAACAGGTGTTTGATGGCAGGATTGGAGGAAATGCTTCCGGTCAGACAGTTGCCGGGGTCTTTACTCCCTGGTGCATGCGCCTGTGTGTGTGTGTGTGTGTGTGTGTGTGCATTGTGTGTAAACGGTTCATGTGTGTGCATGTGAGCATATGTGTGTGTGCTTGTGCATGTGAGCATATGTGCACGTGTGAGTGTGAGCATGTACACTGCACACTAGGGTGGGGTAGAGCCTCGCCCCTCGTTACAAATGCACACGCAGGTCCTCCTTTCTGCCCGTTAATTAGAAGTAACAGCTGCCTCACTGGCCTCTTGCTTTCAAAGCCCTGCTCAATGGGGCAGTTCTCAATGGGAGGCGAGTGACCACCTTCCTGCTGTCTTCCCAGGGCGTCTGTGTGGCCTCTAGCTGGATGGGAGGGTGGAGTGATGGGGGAGAGCCGATGGGGAGGTAGCCCAGTGCCTGTGAGTGGATGTGGCTACAGGTTTTCCCAGTGCCTCCTCGGAGGAGCACAGCACGATAGTGCTCTTGTCCCTGCCCTCCCTCGCTGAGTCCCCTCACCACAGCCGATGCGCTGGATAGAGAGGGCTCAGGGAGCACGTGCCTGGGGCATGTCCTGTGCTGTGTGCTCGCAAAGCTTCCTGCGGGCTTTGTGGCCTGCGGCATCATGGCCTGTGGGCACCGTGACCCGTGGCCTGTGGGCATAGTGGCATGTGGGCAGGGACTCTGCCTAGGCTGACACGTGGCAGACATTGCATGAACACTGTTTGAGAGGATGGGTGTGTAGAGGGATCTCATCCATTCTCCTTGAGAAGAAAACAGTGCATAGACGTTGGCAGGAAGCAGGGATGGGTGAGACGAGTCTGGGGTCCAGGGCGGACATTAGGGGCTCACTCAGCGCAGGTGCGTGCACCACACAACCCAATCGGTAATGCTCCCTCCCAGCCGAGGCCTGTGGCATCGGATCCTGTAGGGACAGACATGCCAGGGGAGGGCCACAGAAAGGGAGGGAGGTAGATAGGTGTACATATGTATGTATCATCTATATATCTATCCGTCTATCAACTCTGTATCTATCATCTATCTATCTGCCTATCCACCCGTCATCTCTCTATCTTACTTTCCTCTCTGTTTCTCTTGCCCGAGCCCATGGCGGCGCTGTCCCTGCTGGCTTCCTTAGTCGGTGTAAACGAGGCGAATGGGGCTGGGACTTCCGGTGTGGCCTCTTCCCTTCCCAGCAGGCCTCCCAGAGCTGCTGCGGCACATGCAGCGGCCCTTCCTTTTCTGACCGCCAGTGTCCAGGCCTCCCCAGCAGGAGTCTGAGGTGGCAGGAGCTCAAAGACGCCTCCCCCACGAGGCCAGGTTCACTGGCAGGGAAAGCGGGTTTCCCTAAGGTGGCTCTGGGCTTCCAAGGAGATGGGGCTGAGGGCCTGCCACTCGCCCCGGACCTGAGTCCACGGACGAGACCGTGCATGCAGGCAGCCCGTAGTCATCACCGCACTGTGTCTCCCGACTGTGGTGAGGGCCGGGCTGTATTAGCAGCTCGGTTCACAGAGGAGCCGAGGCCCAGAGGAATAAAGTGACTCAGTCAAAGTCAGGTTCACCAGCTGGTCCAGGTAACCCCAGGGCACACTGGCCTTTGGCTGCAGGGCACCTGAATGGGCCTCCCTTCTAATGTGGGGCAGGAGAGCAATCGGAAGCACAGAGCCCGGGGACCACGGAGAGCAGGGTCTGTCCTGTCCGGCTGCACCAGGGACCCATTGAGGCCGACCCCACAAAGGCCACCTTGTCCCGGTCCCCGCCAGTCAGCCCTGCCCGAGGAGTGGCAGTGGCTGGACAAGCACAGAGGGGCGTGTGCATGGAACTAGGGGAGAAGGTCCCCCGAGAGTGGGTAACGGGGTGGAAATAGGAGACAGAAGCTCAAGTCCTCGGAGCACCACTGATATTGGTGTGACCTCGGACAGGTCACTGGACCTGACTCCTCAGACCCCTCACCTGTGAAACGGGCTGCAGAGGGGATGACAGACGTTTGTGCCTGTGCCGTGCAAACCATGGCACACTAGCCAAGGGGAGTCTTCGCCATTCATAATGAGGACGGGGAGGGGAGGCCCACAACATTTCCATCTCAAACAGGAATGTTTGCTTCTCTACTTGAGAAGCAAAACCCTTGGTAAACTGTAAAGCACTGCCCACGGCGAGGGGATTGGTAGGAGGCTGACGTGAGTGATGGATGCCTCACTGAGCGGGAGTGCCTTCGCCCCAGGTGGTTCCTGTGCGGTGTCTGAGAACGGCCCCTGAGCGGCAACTCTCCTGCAGGGCCTCCACGGCAGCTGCCTTGGCAGGGAGACTGGCACCCGCCGTCCTCACAATCCCAAAGAGATGAATGGCAATGACGGGGTAAAAATATCCGTGTGCTCTGCGCTCGCTCGCTCTGCTCCGTTCTCTCAGGATCGTTGAGGCTTAATTAAAGAGCTCAGGCATTCATTGGGCTTTTGATTAATTTTTCTTTTCAGCCTGAAGAGTGTGAGTGTAGTGGGTCTGCGTGTGCGTGCGTGTTTGCATTTTCTCTGCAGCTCCGTTGGGAGCTGGCTCTGGCGGTGCTTCATTGTCCTCAGCGGTTCCATGTGCCGAGCAGAGCTGGGGAGGCCGTGGTTCATGCTGCCTCCGCCCGTGGGCTGCACCTGCCCCGTGGGCCGCTCCTGCCAGGATGAGGGACGCAGGGGGGGCCTCGCTCAGCTGGGGCCTCAGCTGCGTTGCTTGCTCTCTCCTCCTCCTGTGCTTCCGGTGCTTCAGGGATCCTGAGACTCCCGAGGGCAGATTGCTCCTCGCTAATTACCGGAGCTGCCGAGAGCTGCCCGGACAGCTCCCCCACTCTGCGCCCAGTGGGCACCTCCGGCCAGTCTCCCTGGGTTACCTGGTTCTCGGCATAGAAGACAGCGTTCGCTTATTTTTAACACATTCATTTTGTAGATCGGGCGAGGCCACATGGCTGTGGAGCAAATGACTGGCTTCTCCTTCGCTTCCCTCTCTTTTGTGCCCTCCTGGCAGGGAGCACCGCGGAGGCAGCTCAGGGCCTAGGCGAACAGGGGATTTGGAGCAAACGGCCCAGCTGGAACCTGCTCCTGACATTTTCTGTTTGTGTCAATGAATAAGTCCGTTAACCTCTGTGTATCTCAATCAGTGTTTGTAAAACAGGGATGGTCTGGGGGTGAGAAAATGCATATGGAAGCTTTTGTAAAATATAAATCACAGTTCTTTTATTTTGCTGCTCAGATCACGACTTGACCTGTGAGATACACTCCTAGCACCTGGACAGAGGGCGTCGGGAAACACCCTTGGAAGGGACTGGAGAGGGACCAGCCTCCAGCCTCCCACATGCTGAGGACCAAAGCCATGACCCAGGAGGTAAGATGTGTGTGGCAAAGGGCCTGAGGGAAGAGCTCAATTTCAAAACAGAGGTCACAGATCAAACTGATCAAAGGGAATCCAGAACATTCATTTTCGACATAACTGTCACAAGGACCTCCCCTGTCCTTTAAGGGATGGATCCCATCGTCTCCAGTGCTAAGAGGGTGACGGCTCAGGGTGGTGACAGAGGTCTGGCCGGAGACCAGGAGAGGGCGGTGGGGCTCAGGTAAGGGAGTGTGCTGTGATCTGAAGTTGGGGAGGCCCAGGCCCTCCCCTGGGCCCTGCTGACTAGTAGGTATGTGGCCCTGAGATGAGCTAACTTAATGGGACCTCAATTCCCTCGGGATAGTGGACTAAAAGCTTTCAAAGGTGACTACCATGAAGAACCTATGACTTAATGAAATGCTATTTCCCAGGCTGTGTGTGTGTGTGTGTGTGTGTGTGTGTAGACCTAAGTACCAGCCAACTAATGTAAACCTAAGACCAGCCAACTAATCAAGGCACTGAGTGAGTCCCTCTAAACTATGGTGTCAGCTGTCAGACCTGGGGACTCTTGGGGACACGCCTGATGGGAACAGGAAGGGGACCTGAGGTGACTCCCTCTGGAGAACCTTTCACTTTGCAATATCCAGACTGCGCTGAGGGGCATTCAGAATCACAGACAGAAAAGGGTTGTTTTCCGGTAAAACAGCGATGACTTTAAAATCATTGGCTGCAGGGCCCTAAGACATCCGCTAGATTTCAGAACTGAGAGACCCCGCTGCAGAGTTCACAGTATCACTGACAATGATCACAATGCATATTTGGTTATTATACAGGAATTTGCCTTTTATAAGTACTTTCCTATCTATTTTTTTCCTCTTTTTGTCATCACTCAATTTTTAAGAAAACTGGCCTGGGGTAGTTTCTTTTAAAATTCGGAAACGTGTGCATGTTCAGCAGGAACCAGTCTTGCTAAGTGTGCGGAACCTTGCTTTATAAAGACAGTGCATCCTTGGAAAAGTTGTATGTGAATATGACTGTGTACGTCACAGCTTATTTGAGTGGGCAATGGGTATTTGAAAACAGAAATCTTGTATAAGATTGTGTAATATACATAATCCTTTCTTCTGCTTTTTTTTTTTTTTTTTTTTTTTTTTTTTTTTAACAATTTTTGGTTTTTAAAGATCAGGTGTTTCTTAAAGTAAGAACATGGACTAGGTTCCGGGATCAGTGTCCACTCTCCAGGTCCCACATGGGTGGCATCTAATCCCACCAGAGGGACACACTGCTGTTTCCGATTCTGCCAGCAGCTCCTTATTTCAGCCCCGGAGCTCTTTGGGGCTTCCTGCCCTAAACAAACAAAACAAAACAAGACAAAACAAAACAAAACATACCCTGGAAGCGTGGAGAGGGATGGAGGAACACAAATGGGACAGCAGAACTATTTCTAAATGAACTGTCCCTGTGAGTCGCTGGCGTGTTGTCTGTGTGTGCTATAAATGGCTCAGCGTGCCCTCAGTAACCAATCCGGGGGCAGCTCAGGACCGAGGTGCGGGGCCCATATGGTGTCACTGGAAATGGATCTCCTGTAAATGAGCACCACCCCTGGGATTAGAACCTGAAAGAAGTTCAGCTAGATTGCACTTTTAATAAAAGTAATAAAAAGGCGCTCCTGGCTTTCCAGCTTCATCCTCAAGCTCTGGCCACAGACACATCCCTGGAGCCAACCACAGGGCTGTCACAATTGCTCTGAACCTCAACTCTCTCACCAGGCCTGTAAGTCCGCCCATCAAGCCCACAGCGGCATTATGGGACTTTCAGAATCATGTTGCAGGGGGAGGGGCTTGAAAAAGGCACCATATTTATATATCACAGTTCATGACTGGGAATAAAGGAAAAAGCTCTTTTTGGAGGGCAATAGAAGTTAGAAGAGCTGGAAAAATCCTTATTATAAAAATTAGAAATTCTTTAAAAAACTTGATATTGGCCTGACCAAAGGAAATACAGTTTCTCATATTTATTGCTTCATGTGAGTAGCTCAGATTTTCATTAATGAGCTCGGGGTTAAGGCTTAGGAAGCAGGTCTCACAAAGGCCCAGCAGTTAAAGTTGATTTCTGTGAAATTGAGTGGAAAGAATCGAATACAGAAGCACAGTGCGTGCTTTGTGCTCCACGCACTCGCCAGGAACTCTGGACCCGGGCACACGAGCTGCGTGTGTGCATTCTATCCGCCCAGCTCATTCGGAAACTAAAACCACAAACAACCCCAAAGTGAAAATGCTATTCTTATTTGCTGAAATGTTCTTGAAGCCCTCCATGGATTCTTCGCTTATACACATTATCTTTCTGTAAATTTAGGACTAGTAACAGGAACAGAACAAGCAGCTGTAAACAAAAAATCACAATTCAGGTTTCACTGAAAACATGGTGAAGGCCCCGAATATCATAGTGACTGCAGAGCACAGAAATGACCTATCCCAACACTGTGATTAAGGATGCTCTGAGTAATCACTTTTTGGAAGGAGGTAGGTAGGTAGATGGAACCATCCAGAGTCACCATCGGTTAGTTCATATCAGCACCTTGGATAGCTCCCAGGACGCCCTCTCAGAACAGAACAAATGTCAATATACCTGCAGTTTCTAAGTGTTCCTTTCATTCCAGTGAGTCTACGGATGACCAGATAATCAACTAATAAATGTACAATGATTAATTTGTGATAATAACTTATTCCTTCCTCTCCCCAACACCCATTCTCCTCACCACCGCCCTTCATTCCACCCCCTTCCCCAGCACCCTCCCGTCAGACAGCGGACTGTCTGTCTTACAAAAGCCTGGTGTGGGTGTTTCACTTCCACTTCTAACTGGTTGGGAAGCAGCATTTGCCACAGGCACTGTTTAGTTTCGCTTCCATTCCCTGCTTCTCACAGGAAAATGGTCAATAGTTTGGATAAAAGAATCATCCTGGTCAGCTCCAAATAAAATATGGCTCCTTGCATGGTGTTCATAGCAAGTCTGTTGAAGCAGTGATTTCTCTATTCCTAAGAGGAAGAGATTTTCCCTAAGGATTATGGTTCTACCACCAAGGAGCAGCTCTGCTCTTCACAGGTGGCTGCAAAGGCTGGCAAACCAGGAGGTCTGCTTTGGCTCAGAAATTCAGTTTGGCTCCTGCCATCCCTGGCACCCCCACGGCGTGTCTCCACGACAGGTGCTCCACATACTTTCAGGCTGGCTGGTTTCTACTTAGGAGGAATCACAACCAGAGGTGGCCCCCGCTTGGGCCTCCACATGAGGACCTGGGCATCATTGGCATTGGGTTTCACTAGTGCGTTGGGGGGGATGGGTTCCATCCGGCTCAGGATCCGGGGCTGCTCCTGCTGAGTCCTGCCCACCAGCCGGGCCCGTTGTCCCAAGAGCTGAAGGGGGTCCACCTCAATGTCCACCCTCATCCTCCACTTAATGGTCTGCAGAATGATCTTCTCCTTTGTGGTTGTGTTCATGGCTACCAGCCAGGTGGTGAAACTCTGGTCCCTCTTGATCCTGGTGAGCAGGGGTACGTTGCTGTCGCTCACTGGCACCGCCCATGTCACACTGGGGTAGAAATTGTCATTCATGCTGACGGAGAACCTGGACATCTTGTTGGTGGGGCCGACCAGGGTCACAGTTTCTGTGGTGTTCCCATACCAAGGGTAGCTCACCCCATCTGAGTCACTGATGGCTTTTACTCTCCCTTCCCTCAAGTCAGGCAGCTCCCAGCTCGACCTGGCAAAGCAGAAGAGATGCAAGAAAGGAAGAGTCTGAATGAATTTTTCAAAGCTGGAGAGGTGCCCACCACTTCCTAACACAGCCAGCTTGGGCAGAATGGGGAGTTCAGAGGGGAATTCAGGTAAGAGAGTTCTATGCTGTGCTGTTTCATGATAAATAGGAACAAATGAAAACAAACAAAAATTAAAAAGCGATACCAAGACAAATTAAATACAGTCATAACTGGTCCAACTGGAAGCAGAAAACTCAAATACGCATTTGCGAGACCCACAAGGAGGCACTGACTATTTGGGATGGTGGAATTAAAATCAAGTGTTTAAGGTAGGGGTGTCGAACTCAATCAGAGAAGGGGCCAAAATCTAAAATCCAGCCTAAATCGCGGGCCGAATGGTTTACTGAACAGTCATAAACTATCATTGTGATGGAAACGCAGCGGAGTGCAGTGATGACAGCGCAGTGCGGGCCACATTGCAAGGCCTGGCGGGACGGATTTGGCCCGCGGGCCTTGTGTTTGACACATGTGGTTTAAGGCATTCATTGCAAAACCCATTTTATTTTTTTTTTCTTTTAATATATTTTATTGATTTTGTACAGAGAGGAAGGGAGAGAGATAGAGAGTTAGAAACATCGATGAGAGAGAGTCATCGATCAGCTGCCTCTTGCACACCCCCTACTGGGGATATGCCTGCAACCAAGGTACATGCCCTTGACCGGAATTGAACCCGGGACCTTTCAGTCCGCAGGCCAACGCTCTATCCATTGAGCCAAACCGGTTTCGGCCAAAACCCATTTTCTTGGGAATTATGAGTGTGTGTGAGGTTTGTTGGGAAGAGGTGCTGGTTAAGGACTGATGTACTTGGAATGAACTATTAGATTGTAAGAGGGCAAAAGAAGGCAAAATGAAAAAATTACATCAATTCTTAGAAAATCCCAGTACTAGAATTTCTACTTAACCAAGAAGGTTGTTTAAAACCCAGTTATTGGCTAACCCAGTGGTTAGCAAACTCATTAGTCAACAGAGCCAAATATCAGCAGTACAACGTTTGAAATTTCTTTTGAGAGTCAAATTTCTTACACTTAAACTTCTTCTAACGCCACTTCTTCAAAATAAACTCACCCAGGCCATGGCATTTTGTCAAAGAGCCACACTCAAGGGGCCAAAGAGCCACATGTGGCTCGTGAGCCGCGGTTTGCCTACCACTGGGCCAACCCAACTTAGAAAATATAGACATAGAAACTGGTAACACAAGGAAATAATGGTCACCTCTGGAACCGCCTCAATGTGAAAGCTATGTGAATGTTGGCAGACAAAGTCTCTCATAGCTATTCTTTTACTGACTTCAAGTCCAGTCTTGAAGTCTAATTGCTTAGTTTAGCAAATTTTCCATCTGGGCATTTTGCTACTATTTCTGGCTGTCCCCAACCTTGTACTGAAGGAGGGAAGAGGACATGTGCCCAACTCTTAGCCCATGTCTCTCTCCCGTGCCATGGAATCATTACCAACACCACCATCACCATCACCCCTACCGCCACCATCATCACCATCATCATTATTACCATTATTATAATCACCAACACCACCATCATCACCATCACCCCTTCCGCCACCAGCACCACCATCATCATTATTACCACTATTATAATCACCAACACCACCACCATCATCACCATCATTATCATGCTCATCATCACCATCATCATTACTGTCATCAGCAGCAGCATCACCATTGCCATCATCATCACCATCATATCACCAACTTCATCACCATCATCATAGCTGATACTTATTGAGCACTTGCTCTATTCCTACCACTGTGCTAAGTGTTTCATGCTTTCTTAGTCAGTGCTCAAAATATATGGCAAAATAAATGAATTTTTATTTCCATTTTATGTGTAAGAGGATGGAGGCACTTCCAATTCCAGATGGGCCAAACCACACGCACCTTGTTCATGGCAAAGTTGGCCCTTTCCCCATTTCTGCTGCGGGGTGGCTCGGTGCTAACTGTCCTCCAGGTCAGAGGTGAGGGTCACCTTCGGCTGGTCCTATGCCCTCTCCTGGACTGCCACACAGACTGTGTCACCACAGCCTGTGAATTTTGCTCCATAAATGATGCTTGAATTTATCTCCTTTTCTGCATCCAACTCTCACTGCCCTCAGCATCTCTGACCTGGTCTACTGTACCGGTCTATAACTGGTCTCTCAGAGATGCAGGTCTGACTGTGCCTTTCCATGTCTGAAACCCTCCAAAGGCTCTTCTACATGGACAGCACTGGCTTCACCCATAGCAGAACATTCTAGTTCATCAATAGGACATATGAGGCTCTCAAGGTCTTGCCTCCTCAGTTGCCTTGCCTCCACACACTATTCTGTTTCTCCCCTCTCCCCTTTGCTCATGCCCTGCCCTCTGCCCACACTGTTTTCTCCCCTCCTAGTCTCACTGTACCTAACTACTCTTCCTCTGGGAATCACTGAATGTGTGACCTCTGCAGGAAGCTCTCTCTTCCATGCTCCTAGGGATGCATTCAAACCTTCACAGGCCCGGATTAGAATGATTTGTTTTTATGTCTGTCTTTCCCTTTAGGTTAAGACTGCCTTCAGGCTTGGGATTGTGACTTATTTTTGAATCATTGGTGTCTAGCACGTTACTGATAATAATCCTATCTAATAAAGAGGGAATGTGCTAATTGACCCTTGCACTGTCGCAAAGATGGTGACACACAGAAAATAAGGAGGAAATATGCTAATTGGCTGCCCCACCTCAAATGTGGCATCACCCACAGCCACAAGATGGCAGCATCCAGTCCCCTCAGCCCTACTGGGGCCGTGCACCTGCCTCTGGAGTCCCCCAGTCCTCTTAGCCCCCCAGCCACCCAAGGCCAGCTCCAGGCACAGGCAAGCCTTGGATGGCAGCTGCCCAGCTGCCCAACGCTGCCCGAGACTCAGGTAACCAGGGCCGACCAAGGCTTACACTGCTGGCAGTGGCAGCAGCAGAGGTGTGATGGGGGCATAGCCTTTCCCTGATCACTGGGTTCTCCCACCCCTGAGGGCTCCCGGACTGCGAAAGGGGTCAGGCTGGGCTGAGGGACCCCCTCCAGTGCAAGAATTTTCATGCATCGGGCCTCTAGTAGATCTTAATAAATCTCCATCAAAGGAATAAGCAAATATTTGATTGGAATAATTTTCAAGTCTCTATGCCTGTAGCTTGGTAGCACTTGTATGCAGCAAAGCACTTTACCACAGGTTTACACTGTATATATTCACTCATCTTAAAAAACAACATTCACACACTGGCATCTACTATTCATTTAGGGTCTATTAATAGAACAGCTCCATGCCTGACGCTGAAAGTTGTGCACACTTAAGAGGGAGGGGGAGAAGCCACACATAAATAAAAATGAATGAACTGGTTACGATGGGCTTGAGGTGAGAATTAAGTAAGGCAACGAAGGGGCAGCACTTAGCACAGAGTGTGGCACAAAGCAAGTGACGCAGACGTTTAGTAAGGAACAGAGACGGGGAGTGGGAGGCAGCCAGCAGCCCTGGGCCTTCTCAGGCAGGCACTGGCAGCCCCTGCGGGAGGCAGGGACCCGCGTAGGCTGTTCACATGAGGAAAGGCTCCTCTGAGTGACATGGGCTGAGAAACACCTGGGATCTCCTACGTCTCCGAGCTATGACAGGGGCCGGCGGTGTGTGCTGGTGTTCGGGCCAATGCCAGTTATTATCTCACCCCTCCTTCTCCCACAGCCTCTTCTCCGCGCTGGGATCAGCACGGTGTTTGCGTTTCAGACAATCAGCCATTGACCCAGCACTCACAGCTAATGGACTCGCCAATGGAGCCGATAATGAAAACATCGATCAACTGCAACCTTCACGCTTCCTGCGTCTCTTCTTTAAAAGAAAGAGGCAAATCTCAATCAAACAAGCTCGTGTGAAGCATTTCGTTCAAATAAGTGGATCCTGGGTGAAGGTCCCGGTGCCACCAGGCCAGCCAGGCCTCCCGTGCCCACGGCACAGCCACCTCTCTGCAGAGCCCACGTGGCTCCCGGAAGCCCTGTGGTCGCCGAGAAGGTGGGAGCCGGCGTTCCGGAAGGCAGGCCCCGGGCAGGGGTGGGACGGGCTCACACCCGGAGCGTGCCCACAGACCTCCCGGGGGAGGCTTGGAGATTCGGATGGAGCTCCCCCGGGCCCAGGCCACAGGGGTCCCTGCCTCGTCCCACAGCTAGAGGGACTGGGACACCCACTCGGGTGACTTCTGGCTGTGCCCCTCCACACCAGTGAGAGCCCCTCCTTCTAGGCCACACTCTGGGGACCTGGGACTTCTATTCCTACCCAAGTGGCCCCATGCTCACCCTGATGGAGCCCCCACTTGGGAATGTGGAAAGTGAGGCTACGGGAGCACCACACTGAGGATCGGCTTTCCTCCCAGGCCGAGGAGAGCAGCGTGCCCATGTGCCAAGTGCCCTCGACGTGGCAATCCCAGCGCCCCACACTGTTCTGTCCCCCAAGCCCTCCAGGGAGGAGCGGGGAGTAAGAGCTCCCCCCCGGGGGGGGGGGGGAGAAGAGGGAGGGAGAGGAGGTAAGAGAGGGGAACGGGAGGAGACCCCTCAAGGGCAGGTGCGAGGAGAGGGCTGTTCGGGGAGGCAGGGGGCAGCGGCGTGTGTCACCTGACGAGTCACAAAGCCACAGCCTCTGGGTGGCCTGTCCACCCACGCAGACATCAACCCCAACCCCGGCACCAGCCCGGGTCCTGATTCCCAGAGGGTTTGCACCGAAATTACAGAGTGAGTTTAAAATTAGGTTTTCCTCCACTGCACTGTGTGTCAGACTCGGAAGCCCGTGACTACCGCCTCCCACCATCCCTCCGCCCTCCGTTCCGACCACATCCTCTCCTGACTGTGAGAGCCACATTTTCCCACGGCAAAACGGCCTTTTCAGGGTTTTCGGAGCCTCCGTGTGTGGAGGGCCTGGCGGGCTCCCTCGTCAGGGCCTCCTGTTCTGCTTGGGCGGGTCGCCTAGCGACACGTCCCATTAGGGGCTCTGCCTTCAGGACCCGAGCTCAGGGCCCCTCGCTCCTGTCCCGGTGGGCTGTCAGAGGCCCCCACGGGGGGCTGGCCGGCTCCCACAGAAGCTCTGAGGTCTCGGGTGGGTGATATCTGAGCTTCCTGGAACAAAGCGGCTCCCCCACAGAGCTGTGGGCCGGGAGCCCCAACACGTCCTCACAGAGGCCTGTGACCGCTGAGCCGACCACAGGGGCCTGTGCTGGGCGCCCCTTGAGTCCACAGCCTCCCCGAGGTGCTGGGCCAGAGGCCTCTGAGGGGTCTGGCTCCAGCATTTGTCTTCTCCATCCGTGTGGCTGCCTCCTCTCCAGGCCACCGAATGGTCCTGCTGGGCCTCCGTCCACGCTGCCCTGCCTGGCGGCCCCACAAGCCAGGAAAGTGATCTTCAAGGACGTAAATCAGATCACGAGGCATCTCTCCTAGAGGACAGGCGCCTCCCACCCCTGGTGGGTCCCTGCAGGATGTCAGGGTCCACCCCCTCCAGCCCCCGCCTGCGCTGCTCAGGTCCTTGCGACTCAGCTGTTGATCAAGACACAGCTGCTCTCCGGGGGCTGAATCCACTGCACCGACGGCGACGACGGATGTGCACATGGACGTGCCAGGCCCCTGCTCCCAGCAGCCAGCGCTTCCGCCTCCTCTCCCAGGCACTCACGGTTTCCACCGAATAACACCTGGGGGGAGGGCAGAGGGTGGGGGAGGGTCAGGTCCAAGATGCCAGGTGGAGGGGCGGTCGCGGGCACGGAGAGGCTGAGGCGGTGTGGCCGAGCGCTCAGCGTGTGTGCACACTCAGAGTTCACTGTTTTCGTTGACTTCCCAGTGTGCGCTCACAGGCCACGGCCCCGCACGGAGCACAGCACAGCTAAGCACGCAGCCCGGCGTGTGCTCTGTCCTGGGCCCGGTCCAGCTCCACACACAGGGGTGCTGCCTGCAGGGGTGGGGGTGCACACAGGGGAGGTCTTCTGGTGCAGCCAAACCAGGAGGCAGACGGGCGGAGCCTCCAGGATATGGTCGGGGGTGCTCCCCGGGGTCGCCCAGGCAAGCACTCGGCACTTCGGGGTCCCCCCCCCGTGTTCACTGTCCTGGGGAAGGGCCTCCACCGCCGACTGACAGGCACAGCCACTAAGCCGAGAGGGGTAAGTCGTTTGTCTGTGCCTCCCGGCTGCTGAGTGGTGAGGGTGGGAATCAGCCCAGGAGAAACCCACGACCTTCCCCTGAACTGGGTGCCTCCCCAGGGCCATTTTAGAGTTTCAATATCTGAACTCTGACACTTGATTAATTCCTTTTAAGACATAATTTTTGAAGTCCTGGGTCCGAGGCCCTGAGGCTGAGGGGAAGCGCAGCTGCGTGCGGGGTCATGACTGAGGCAGGTGGGGCGAGGAGTAGCCTTCAGCCAGAGGATGCTCCGGGCGCTGGGGGCGGAGGCACCTGCTCCCACGTGTTCTATGTTGAGGGTGCTGTCCATGGGGTGCTCTCCATCTCCTCCAGAGAGCCCGTGTCCGGACTCAGCCCCAGCGAGCCGTCGGGCGGGGCCGCCTTGAGTGGATTCTGTGGCCGCTGTTAGTCGACTCCATCAAATGCCCGGGGACTGGCTCTGGCCCCTGGATGGGTTGCCGCTGCTCAGGTGACTCTGGCGCTGGTCTGAGAGCCAGCAGGGAGCTGGCCTGCAGCAGAGGCCTCTGGAACCTTGTGCTCCTTAGATGTTGGGTTGAATCAGGCGCTGATGCCTCCTGCTGCCCAGGCTGTCGGAGCCGTGTGGGCGTAGATTCAGTGGAGCAGCAGCGCCCACACGCCCGTCCCCTGCGCCGAGTCCCAGGCCTCTCATCCCTTCTCCTCCACAGGCCGCACTGGGCGGGGCTGAGGCCCCAGGTGCACGTGGTGGGCGCCAGGCGGCCGTGAGGCGGGGCCCCGGGGAGCGCTGTGCAGGCTCCTGAGAAGCACGTGCCACGT
Organism: Pipistrellus kuhlii; assembly: GCF_014108245.1. Classification (NCBI taxonomy): domain Eukaryota; kingdom Metazoa; phylum Chordata; class Mammalia; order Chiroptera; family Vespertilionidae; genus Pipistrellus; species Pipistrellus kuhlii. The sequence goes on from NW_023425493.1 coordinate 939,615, forward strand.
CCGGTGGTCGGCCCATTGCAACTTCCAGGCTTCGTTCGTCCAGCAGCCGAGCGGTCTCCACCGGGGACCTTGGTGAGAGTGCCTGGCCATTCCTGCCGCTGACAGGCACAGCGTGGGGCTTTCCCTCTTACTCAGCCACCGGCGTGGGGGCAGAGGAGGCAGGTGCTGGGCTAATCTGGGTTGGGTCTTGCTGGGTTGGTGGCCTTCCCAGGTCACTTCTCACCATCAGCAGAACAAAACCCAAACCCCTAACTTGCTTCCCTGGAGCGTCCTCCTCTGGCTCTGATTCCGCCAGCTTCACCCTACCCTGCACCCCCGTGCTCTCAGCACCCCATCCCCACCAGGCTCAACCGGGGGGGGGCCCACGGAAAGCCAGCCCCGAAGCCGGCGATGACAGCCTCCTGCAGAAGCAGCACCCCCTCCCGCCCTCCCGGCCCTACAACCTTCCTCCCAGCGTCCCCTTCCTGGCCCCGTGCTCTGCGTGGGTTGAACAACATCCACATGCAAACCGGGAATCAGAAAGCCCTCTCCGCGTGCGCCACTGTTCACGGCCACGGGAAGACCCCACTTTCTAAGGCAGGACCCCGCCCACCCACATAACCCGCCCACCCTGGACAGGCAGACCAGTGCCAGCCTGGACCCTGACCCTGCGCTCCGCAGGAAGTCGGGGCTGAAAAAGGCCAAGTCTCAGGGGAGGAGGAGGCCAAGGAGGAGGCCATTCTCTGAGGACAATGGGCTTAGACCAGCCAAGGTCACGGTTAGGCTTGTCATGGCTTCGACTTGCCTACTGAAGCAATGCAGTCCCAACAAAATCAAGTGAGGGAAAGCCACCTCGGGACATGGCTCATTTGCAGTCAGTTCCATGGTTTGTCGAGCCACATGCCTGGCGCTGCCCCCAGGGCAGGGGACACCCGGCTCTTAAGCTCCGGGCCTTGCCCTTGGGAAATGGTTCGGGAGCACAGACTGAGGGGCAGATCACTCCAACGTGACGAGGTTAGAGGACAGACACACGTCACCGTGGGCCCGCAGACAACGCTCCTGGCCAGCTGGAGGGAGGCGGCTGGTGACCATGGCGACGAGACTGGCATCTTCACGCGTCTTCTCTCAGGAGCCCTCACACGCACCGGTGTAAACGACGGGAGGGCTCTGTGGGATCTGATCACAGGCCGCAGGCTCCTGAGCAGAGTCCTGGGCGAAGAACGGGGAGCGAGAAGGAAGCGGCATGGTTGACGGCCTCCAGGTGTGGTTTGGGCACAGAGGAAGAGGAAGTCTCCTGTCACCTGGACGTGAAGTTGGGCCAAGATCCAGGGGTGAGCAGGCAGCAGAAGGGGAGGAGGGGGCCTCGGCGACTCCCCCTGGCTGTGTGGCTTAGTTGGTGCAGGGAGGTGAGGTCTCAGGTGTAATCCTTTGTGGGTCCGGCTCCTCCCGTTGCCATGGAGATACTCACCAATGGTGACAATGGATGGGATATAGCTGCAGCCAAATTCCGGCTCAGCCTTCACATTTCAGTTACCTCTTCTAGACGCTCTCTTCACCCTCACCATCACCGACGGAGGGCATGCTGGGCTATTTCAGACACGGCGGCCGGAAGTTAGGGAGGATGGAAGCTGGTGGGCAGGAACCCGCTCCACGTCCTGTTTGTTTCCCACCACACGCTTCCCGCCCTGTGAGCGGGCCGGCGGTGGAGCGCGGAGACTCCGTGGTTAACCCGGCTGAGCCAGTGTTTTCTGTGTCCAGAGTCTATTTTTCTCAAGCATTTTCCAGAACTTGGCTCTCTGGGGAAATGATCTATCCAAACGGCCTGTGACTGACTTGGTAAACACAAGCCAGAAATAGTTAGCTAATGAGTTACCATCAGCGCAGTCATCCCTGCAGACAGGCGCACAGGGAGAGGGAAGTGCGGGGCCGTGGGGCCCAGCCACTCCCCCGCCCCGCAGGGAGCCAGGCCGGCCTGCCTGGGTGCGGTGTAAAGGCCCCTCCAGGTGGTCGGTGCTCTCTCTCCCTCCGCCTCCCCTGCCGAGTTAGTCCTGTGGCCTCGTCTCTCCCAGGACCTCTCACCTGGGACTCAGTCCTGGTGCTCGGCCTGCCTGAAAACCGGAATCTACGGTCCTCGGCATGTCTCCCAGCCCATGACCGCCATGCACCGGAGGCCTGCCTCAGTGAGTCTTCCTGCCGCCTGTCTGCCAGCGCCTGCTCTGGGCCATCCATAGCTCGCAAGCTGACTTGTCCCCCATCAAGAAACTGGATACATGGGCAGTGAGAAATGCCGAGGACGGTGGATTCTGGTTTGCCGGCAGGCATTCCAAGCCGCTCCCCGCCCTACACTTCCCACGAGAACAGGGCTGAGGGGGCACCATGGCCCGTGAGTGCCTGACCTGCCAGCCCTGTAGGCCCAGAGCTCACAGGCCCGTGAGAGTGGCGGCTCCTTCCCCACAGGCGCCTCGGCCCCGGAAAAGCCTGAGCCGAGCCCGGGCCCCTCTCCGGAGGACAGGCTCGCCGAGGAGGGCGTGTCAGGCGATCCCTTGCAGAACGGAGAGCCTGACCAGCCGAGGGTTTCTGGGCCCCAGCTGAAGGCAGGCGGGCCGGCCACGTGCCAAGTGCTCCTTATTTTTTAGAAAACAAACAAACACAAAAACCAACAAAACAGATGTGGACTGGGCACAGGAGGCAAGGTCAGCATCCTAGTGGCTGGGATGCCTCAGTCAGAGCTGCTTCTGGGGGAACAGCCTAGTCCCAGGGCCAGTACTGTGCATAGGGGCGCAGGGGTCAGGACACATGGGGAGTGTGAAGGAGTGCGTGTGTGTGCATGTATGTCTGCATGCATGCATGTGTGTGTGTGTGTGCACCTGTGTGTTGAGTCTATATTGCACAGAGCCAATGGTCCGGGAAGCAGGAGGTGGGAAGCACTGAATACGACCCCAAGAGAAGCCATCGAGGGGTGACTGTGCCTAGGACATCAGCCGTGCCCTCAGCACCCGTGACCTCAGCACCCATGCCCACAGCACCCGTGCCCACAGACATGAGGAAAGTGGGGCAAATAAAAGCAGGGACAGGGTGGGGCCAGCAAGTCCAGTGGGTCCGGCGAGCGGGGCGATGGGACAGAAGCAGAAGGCCACCACGTGCCCGGAGGAAGGTGTCCTGTGGTCCCCGCTGGACCCTGTCCTCACACGGGGCCTTACCACCGGCAGAGGGCTGCAGCGGGCACCCCAGTCACACGGCACTGTCCGGGCCACTCTGCCCCGGGCTGGCGGGAGCTGTGGACTCAGATGTCCCGTCGGTGCTTGACTTAGAGGCAGGCATGCAGGAGTGTGCTTGGTGCGGGACAGGATGCCTGTGGGACCCGCACGGTCCCGCACTGGAGGGAGCTCTGGGAGCAGCGGGGACGGCTGGCCACGAGGCAGCGTTCCTCTCCTCGCCCTGGGGCTGGAGGTGAGCAGACCAGGAGCTATTTTGGGGGTGATGCTCCCCAGCAGGCAGAGCGGGGTCAGGGACAGGATCCCCAGGCCCAGCGACAGGAGACACAGAGACGACGGGACAGCAAAGGCAGCGGGCTGTAGACCTCGCTGCGGTCCCCGCCGGGAAGAGCCAGCCTGGGCCCTGAGCCGCGTCTCCACAGGAGCCTCCGGCCTCTGTCCCTCTGCAGCCGCTCTGGATTGTGGGTCAGCCAAATGCGGGCAACTATCTAAGCTACATAACCACAGGTTTTCAGCTGAAAACGACATCTGGCACGAACATATTGTCTGCCTCTGAGAAACCACACTGCCAGCAGGGTTTCACCCCGGGCTATGACGAGTGGGAAACTCAAGTTCGGGTCCCCGACTCCCCTGGGGCCTCCGAGCTGTCATTCCCCCGGAGCCATTGCTGGGACGGCAGTGCCAGTCTGGTGGCCTTGGAGATCCCTGTGTACCTCTCCCCACAGTGGCCCTTCCTGTCCCTCCATGAGCCAGACGTGTGACCGAGGGTGACCTGGCCACGCGGTGCCTCAGTTTTCCTCGCCTGAGATGGGAATAAGGACAGGAACACCCACTGCTCTGAAGCCGTTGGAGACTTGCCCAACACCTCACCTGCCTCTCTTCATCCCGGTGGCCTTCCTCCTGTCCCACCCACAGTGATAGGCTCGTCTGCGACCCCCCCCCCCCCCACACACACACCTCAACTGTGCCTCAGGAAGCCAGCCTGGTTGCCAGAGAGACCAGGAGAAGCTGAAGAGCTGTCCTCAGAGGCCTTGTCACTGGCCCTGACGTTGGCTGCGCAGCCCCCTCCGCACCGCGGGCGCCTTGAGTCCGGCAGGCGGAGTCGGTGGTCTCTCGCTGACTCTGGGCACCAGCCGTTATCTTTCTCCCGCAGCTGAGCTGACACACGTGGTGAGCGGTCATCGGCTTCTCCCTGTGCTAGGCCGGGCCCGGCTCACAGGGGCCCTCCCTGCCTGCTTTCCGCACCAATGCGGTGAGCCCAGCGCCCATGCACGCTGGCAGGGAACTCGGCCGAATCGGTCACTTCGGATGCCATTAGGCTTGGAATCGAGCCTCCCAGAGAAAGCTGAGGGGTCCCCAGTTAGGGGGGTTGGAGCAGGTGGCCCCACCTAGACGCTCGGCTGGGGTCCCTCACGTGGCAGAGCTGTGGTGGCTGAGCACAGCGGGCCTGGGAGGACTCCGGCAGAAGCTGGAATGGGACCGAGGGGTTCAGGCCTGTGAGGCTGGGAATCAGGAAGCTGCCAGGCGGGCATGGACTGGCACACAGTCAGGCTGGGGCGGGCCGTGCCCTGAGGGTCCCGCTGTGGGGAGCAGGGACCAGCGTGAACTGTCAGCCCTTCTGCCGAGCGAACCCAGAGCGGGGAGGCCTGCAGACAGGGTGTCCTGACCCCGGAAGGTCAGGCCTGACCTCTGTCACATGTCCCCCGATCAAGCCACCGTGAGGTCCAGGTGTCCGGTTCTGCTCAAGGGCTGTGCCTCTGCTGTTTTCTGTAATCAGGCCCCGATTTAGGGACTTGGCCAGAAAAAGGGATGCTCTCCACACCAGCGGGCAGGAGTAGGAAGGGTGGGGCACACCGGGTCTCCCGTTTGTTCTCTGCACCCCGACAAAGGAACCTTCGCTTTAGGGGCCTGGCTGTCTGGTCAGGTCGAGACATGTGATATGAGGAGTGTCCCCAATGAGAGAGAAAGCTGGCCTCTCAGACGTGCCCAAGGCCGGGCAGCTGTCACCAGCAAGGACAACCTGGCGGACACCCTGCCACACCCACTTTGGTTCTCTCGCTTCTGTTCCAAGTAACTGGGAATATCGCTCCTTTTTGGCCAACTGAAGGGGGTGGGGGTGGGAAGGTCCTGACCCAAGAGGCCTCTGCACAGGACTTCTGAGGGGCGCGGTGAAGGCGACATCAACGTCCACAGCCCAGTCCCTGGTGCGGAACAGCCTCCAGCATGCACAGTGCCGTCTCATTCCCGGCATACGTGAAGTCTAAGCGCCACGGGCATCTTCCCAAAGGCTAGTTCATTCCCTGTGTTCCATCTCTGTTTCCCTCTGGCTACATTCCCTCCGGTCACTGTGATTCTGCCCAAGAGAATATAAATTGTGTTCAGTAGGTTGCACAATCCAGGTTCTCAGAGGCCTGATTAATGCCAGGATCCATGACTCAGCACGGCCTGCCCCGCTGTCCTGCAACTTCGTCTCCGGAAGCAGCCGGGTCTCGTCGGTGCTGCTGCTTCGGTCAGTTCCTGGGGGCAGCTTGCCATGGCCTGCCCTTCCCTTCGGCCTGGTCGGCCCCGCCTTCTGCCTGCATTGAGGGACGAGCTCTGATTCACTCATCACATTTCTGTTCTATTCGTTCTCACAACCCGGACACACATCAGAGAGGCCGTGAGCAATCAATGTCAGTGCAAGCCCAAAGCAGGGCTCTACAAGCCCAGCCCCCCTTCTCTTTGATCTTCACCTCTTTCTCCGACCGATCAACAAGCACCAAACTCCTAAACTCAGGCTGTTAGGCCAACAGTCTGACAAAGCCCAGGAAAGAACCCTCTGGAGCAGGTGTCTTCAAACTACGGCCCGCGGGCCACATGCGGCCCGCAGAGGAGTCTGACCCGGCCCGCCAGGTTTTTTGGGCAGTGAGCGCAGCCGAGGTGTTACAGTAGGAATTAGTAGTTCATATAGTCCGGCCCTCCAGCTCTCTGAGGGACCATGATCTGGCCCCCACTTTAAAAAGTTTGAGGACCCCTGCTCTGGAGCAAGCACATCAAACTCAAAGGCTGACACAGGCCACATAAACAAGGCATGCAGCCCGCGGGCCGCGAGTTTGACATGCTCGCTCCGGAGCCTGGGAGGGCGCCTTCCCGGAGAGCTGCCCTCCAATGCCTCTGGACCAGCTCTGAGGGGAGGCATCGAGCAAAGGCCTGGAGGGGACTGCATTTTGGGGGTTCACCGGTGAGGCACAGAATACACACTTGCTCCCCATCCGGCCTCTGCTTCCCGCAGATGCCCCCCAGTCCAGGGAGTGGCCAGAGACACTGAGTGCTCTGTGACCCCAGGAGGCAGATGCTGTCCAGGCTCCTGCCCTCACAACAGGTCGGCTGGCTACCAGGGGCCCAACCACCCCGATTCCCTGAGTGCTCCCCACATGCCAGGCCCCAGACCAAGCCCTCTCTAGTCACCTCATTTCATCTCCGAAGCCATCCCAGGAAGTACATACTAGGGTAATCCCCATTTCATATGTGGAAACTGGGCCATAGAGAGGTGATATAACTGACCCAAAGTCATATCGCTAGTAAATGCCAGAGCTGGGATGTGAGCCTCTAAAGACTGTATTCTTAGAAACCCCCCTTAAACGCACTGCTACATAGGCTTCAGTTAGAGAGATGAAGGTAAAAACAAAATATTTTCTAATTAAAAACGGAGACTATAGCAACTGCCACCTTTGGGAAAGACTGGACGCTGAGGCCAGAAGGCCCAGGGTCTACATCCCTGCTGTGGTCCCCTCAGAGCACAGAGGGAGGTGTCGAAGGTAGAAAAGTGAGTTTTTATTTCCTTCAAACTGTGCCTTCTGCTCGCATGGGGGAAACTGAGGCAGCCAGCAGCCACACCCTCTATTCATCTCCACATCATCCCTGTGAGTAGGTGCCCAGCCCCCACCTTGCAAGCAGAGCGGCAGGAGAGGGAGGCAGCCGGCTGGCAGCACGCACCTGTGGCTGTCACAGACTAGAGGTTCCTGTGAAGAGCCATCACGCCGGCATCCTGCCATCTGATAAAAACCACCTGTGGAACGGGCTTCGCTAGTGGAAGCTTTAGCATCCAAGGATGCATCTTTTTATGTAAAAGGCTAAGCAACTGTCCGATTGTCCGACCGGCTGGTAGCTGACACGCACTGACCACCAGGGGGCAGATGCTCAACAAAGGAGAGGCCAAGCTGTGGTGACTTGGCAGCAGTGGTTCTGGGGTGACTTGGGTGACGCACCTTGGAACCAGAGAGGAGGGAGCCCGATTCTGGGGTGTGTCACCCGAGAACCGCCTTCTCGCAATCTGGGACCCCTTTGGAGATGTCAGAGAGCCAGTTTCAGCCCAATCTCCACAGGCCAAACCAAGTACCCCTCCTGCCAGAGACGGCCTTCTAGCCATGGCACGGCCCCAGGTAAAGCTGGCTGGGGAGGGACTGCAGGAAGTGGTTCCAGAGCGTGTCCAGCCCGTCTCGCCCAGTCCCACCCCACTGGCCACGAATCAATGTGCACAAATCCATGCACCGGAGCACTAGTAGAAAACAAAAGCCTTGGACACAGGAACTGAAGGACACGTGGATGCTGAAACACAGGTGCATCTTATTTTGTCACCCTGATTATACCTGCTAACAGGAGCCACGCCTTTCTTCTCTGCGTTTCAACTCCCTCCCACGCCCCCTTTCAGTTACTTATCTGTTAGGCATCGCTGTTTCTCATTACTTTATCTGCGCCACCTTCTCTCACTGTGCTCCTCCCTCCCCCTCCCTCACTCCAGGAGTGAGGACGGAGCAGAGGAAGGAAGCAAAGGGGGTGGAGCCCTGATGACGTCAGACATTGGGGGGTGGTCCTGCAGGGGACCTTGGGTGCAGCCACATCTCTCTGATTAGGTGCGGAGAACAGGGTTCCGTACTTGAGCTCGTGTCCATCGAGACAGCTCGCAGGGCAGATGTAAGGAAAACGCTTGCTCAGCTGTGAAAAGCTACACACATGTGAACCTCCGTAACAGCAGGAGGGGAGAGTCTCCACTGAACCCCACCACCAGCCTGTGAGCCAGGAGGCCTGGTCCTGGGCCTGTCCACCCCCTGCCCTGAGGGCACCCGGCTCAGGCTGAGGGCAGTGGCAGGACCACGCCCTGTGGCAGACGCACAGATGCGGCGAGCATCCCCTGGCTGCTTAGCCGATGAACAGTAATGACTGAGTCGATGTGGTGGATGATGGGTGTCCTGGGAGCCATCACGGATGCTCCTCTCTTACACGCATTTAAAGATCTCAACATCAGAACTGCAGGCGGAGCTGGAATGAAGTAATGGGGGAGGGGGCAGTTTCATGGGAGGAAAATAAACCAAAGCATGCGGGGGGGGGGGGGGGGGAGAGACATGCTGTGAAGACTGATGGGCACTGGCTTTTGTGAGAGCACGAACATGGGACACCTGCTCAGCCAGGCAGGTCCAGGCTCTGCTCCTCCGCCCCCATCCGCCCAGCCGCCCGGGGTATGAGCGGCGCGGGGGTCAGGGGGTAGCTGCAGCAGTGGGGCTCAGGTCCCTGCCTGGATCACACCCGCGTCTGCGGACCTGGAGCTCCGTGTGCTGTTAGACCATCAGGAAAAGCAGATACGGCATAAGCTCTGCAGTTCCGCTGCTGTCAACCCCGCCAGTTCCAAACTCAGAGGAGGAAGCTGCCGGAGGAAGGCCTCAGGCCGCGTGGCCCCTCCTTTGTGCAGCGCACGCGATCTTTGAGGGCCACGTAGCTTGTCCCTGAGAAAGGACCTGTGGGCTTGAGAAGCCAGCTGCTGAGCAAACAGTGCACCGAGCAAACCGCCTTTTCCCACAGGAAGCGCGTGGGACGCTGCAGCACAGATGTGGGAGCATCTGGAAAGCCCCCACATCCCTGGCCCCTCGCCCGTGCCCACAGTCCCGGCTCCCGCTTGTCTCTTCCTGTCCTAACGGAAACCTCTTTCTTGGGGATACGGATGGACAACTTTAGTTCTCCTGCCTCCACACCCACAAGTCCTGATGCTCCTCCCTCTTTCTCCTGCACTATCCCCCCCCCCCCCCCCCACACACACCACGACAGTTCAGGCCCTGTCATCTTGCATGTGGCCTCTCCTTACTCCAATCCATTCCAGAAACTCCCGCCGAACAGCCCCTTAAGCACAGCCCTGACCATGGCACCCACTGCTCAGCAGCCTCCATGGCTCCCACTGCCATCGGCGGTAAAGACAACTCACAAACCTGATGGTCAGCCGCCTCCTGCTGCCCCGTCCTCTGATCCTGATCACACTGCGCCCTCTGCTCGGACACCTGGGGGCGGTGCTGTCCCGTGTCTGCCACCGAGATCTTAGTCACCCCCAGGCCCAGCCAGACATCACCCTGCCGCAGGGGTCTTCAAACTTCTCTCATTATGAGAATCACCCGGTGGAGGTGTTAAAACACAGATTCCTGATAGCACTTCTTATAGTTGGGATCCGGGAATCTGTGTTTTAACAACTCCACCAGGTGATTCTCATAATGAGAGAAGTTTGAAGACCCCTGCCCTGCCGGAAGCGCTTGCTCACTGCTGCCTGAGCACCTCTTCCTGGCCTAGGTATGTCCACGCTGCATTCCAGTAGTTTCTGTGCCTAAATGTCCTCCACCAGAACGTCCCACCACGAAAACGGGCTCTGCCGTGCACCTCTCTGGTCTCACCTCAGCGGGTGAGCATGCCAGAAGGAACTCGCTTGACTTGCAGGCAGCGAGCACAGCCAGCTGGCCGCCTGCCGGGTCAGGCACAGAACGCACGGTTTCTCTCCTGCGTCTACATAACCACCGTCAGCTCAGAAAAGGCCACAAGGCTACACAGGATGGTGAGGATGACCGAGACGTCCGATGTTTGCACACACTGTCACTTAACAGCCTGTGAGTCATGCGGTGGTCCTCAATGTGGGGGAGGAGGGGAGAGAGACAGTTCGGCCCCAGGAGACACTGGGCGGCGTCTGGGACACGTCTGGGGGTCACACCGGGAGATGCTACTGGCATCTAGGGGACAGTCTGGCGTGCTGCTAATGTGCTCCAATGCCCAGGCCAGCTCCGCCCGCCACCCCTTCCAGCAAAGAATTAACGATTTGGGCCAAAATGCTAACAGTGCGACTGCTGAGAAGCCCCAAACAAACGTAAAAACCATATTAACCCCGTGACTCAGACGAAGACACTGAGGCTCAAACAAGGCAGGTGGCCGCTGAAGTGCAGAAAAGGCCAAACCCCAGGTTCCCTGAGGCCGTGCTCGTCCTCTCAGCCTCTGTGTCCCTCAGCACGGCTGCCGCCCCGCCGCTCAGAGCCCCAGGCAGACCCGACCGGTGGTGCCGTGAGGGAACCTGGCAGGCCCGGGTGCTTTCCCTCCAAACTTAACCGAACAGCGGGAGGCGCTGCCTGACGCCGGACGGGCAGACTGCAGGAGGCGAGCAGCCCTCCGCCACGCTGGGAAGGACGTCTGGACAGGAACAGCCCCCTCTCTTCCCCCGCCCCCCACTGGGTAACTGAACCCTCCCGCGGGAAGGTGGCTTGGCTGACACCAACCAGTGTCAAGGTCGGTCTCCTCACTCACAGCGCCGTGCTGAGGCCGGGAAAGGCCCCAGGAGAGCGCCATCCACTGGCTGTCAGGAGCACCGTGCTGGGAACGCCATGCTGGGCAGGCCACCCCAGGCCTCAGTCCCGAACTCCCCAGAGCAGGGGGGCAGCCCCCCAGGAGGAGGGGCGGGGCTTGGCAGACTCTACGCCCTTCTTGAGCATTTGGGCCCGTCCCTAGACCCACCTCCGCCGGAGAGGCTGGCTAGTGAGGGCTGAGGAAGCTGGCGGCCAGGAAGGGGCCTGGAGGGCCGGCACGTCTGGCCCCGGGGGGCAGCCTGGGGCTCCTGTGGCCCACGGAGAGATGGGCAGACTGGGGCTCAGTGAGGAAGCCCGGGGACAACGAAGAAAGTGCATGAGTTCCCTGGGGCCCGGGGGCTGGCTGACCCAGGAATGGATGCTGAGTGAGCTCCTCAGGGGGTGGTGCAGAGTCTGGGTGCCGATGAGAACAGGCTGTGAGCTGTGCTGACGCAGGACCTGGGCTTCCGACCTCGGCACAGGGCGCTGTGGGATGGGAGATGCCACCTGGAAAAGCCCTCCGCTCCAGAGCAGACGGGGCACCGCAGCAGGGACTGGGGCCTACGCCGCGGTGACAGGCTCACATGCCTCGCTCTCACTGTTTCCACTGAGGCTGGAACCCAGGAGGGCCACGCCCGCTCACCTGAGCTCTGTTCTGTCCCATTGTTAGCACTGGCTCACAGAGGCCTGTACTGTAAGAGCATCCATGCAAAACCTACAACTAAACGTGACACGCTCAATGACGTCATTCCTGTGGTTGACGCAGGGATTGTGCAGTCTGCACGGATAAGTGGCCGGTGACGGTGTCCCTGCCCTCGGGTGAGGACTGGGACACAGAGCCAACCCGCCGGCCGGCCGGCCTGTCGCTGCAGGTGATGGTGCGACTGTGGCCACATCACTGAACTTCCTGCTGCAGCGCCTCATCGGTCCGAGGGGGAGCAGACGGCCGCTTTATAGGAAACCACTGAGGGTGAAGTGAGGTGCTTGCACGAAACAGGTGCGTGCACAGGGAGTGGCCTTCCCACAGGCGCTGTCCTACCCCTCGTCCCACCGTAAGGTGAGGTGGCAGGCGAGGCATGTCCCTCCCACCATGACTCTGCACTTTGTTCCAGCCAATGAGACAAAGCCCCTTGTTCAGAAGGTACCGTGTTCCAAAGCCATTTGCTCGCAGTCCTTTGCTGCGGAGCGGCTAGGCATCCTCCGGATGCTGCACCAGCTCTGTGATCCCGCCCACAGGGTGTCAGCGAAGCAGCGGCCTGAGCTGCAGGGTGGGATGAGACAGGCCCTGGAAGACCCAGGAAGGAGCAGTCGGGCAGTGCGCAGGCTGCCCCCTGTGCCGTCTGTGCCCTCGGGGCCGGGCTGAGGTCACCAGCAGAGCTGGGAACTTGGGTGGCGAGGGCTCTTATCAGGTCGGGACCTGGCTGGGACGAGGGGCCAGAAAGGACTAGGTGCCCTCCCCCTCACCTCTTCCCTTTGAGAGCGGGTTCCTGCCACGCCCGCGCCCAGCGCCTCCTGGCTGTGCCGTGGGGAACGGAGGGCCGAGCGTCTCATCCAGGAGCCGCTGGTGGAGCCCGGAACTCCAGGGAGGCCCTTGCTGAGTGGGGGGCACCGGGTCCCTCTGTTCCAGGGCTGGGGTCCAGCTGCAAACAGAGGGGGCCTTTTCACATCAGGACGCTCTCGAAACACAGAAACTGGCTCTGTGACTTGAGAAGTCTCTGCCATTCCTTTAGGTTTGTGTCTAAGCGGGAAGGACGAGTTCCCAGGCGGCAGCCCCGCCCTGCGGCCCTGACCCTGGGCTCCAGCTGGAGAAGTGCTCCAGGCCTGCTTCTGTGGCGTCCGCACAGGGCCGGTGAGAGAGTGAGGTCTGCTGAGAGCACAGGCCCAGCACGGACGACCGACAGGAAGGCCAGGGGGCGCTGCCAGGCGACGGCCCAGGGCGCTCCGTCCAGGGGCTCCGTCCAGGGAGGGCTGTGGTCCGGGAACAGCACACGAGGCCGCAGAGCCTGGGGTCTGACCGTTGTCTCTGGGCAGGTCACCTGGGTTCCACTCTAGTTGAACAAGGTCACTGTCTCAATTCCGTCTCCTGCCAGCGGCCATCACAGGGAAGCACCTGGCGAGCAGACAGGAAGCGCTGGGCACCCAGACGTCAGGTACTGTGTGTGGTAGAGGCTGGGGCCCGTGGCCCAGAGGGAGGCAGTGCTGGGGAGGCTCTGGGGAGAAGGGCTGCCCAGCAGAGCACGGTGGGGACGGCAGGTGTGACGGGTGAGGGGGGACTGGCTCCTCGGCGGGGCGGGCCAGGGCACCAGAGGCTGGGCTTCTTGCTGAAGAGTGTGAGCCTCGGGTGGCTTTTGAGCAGGAGGGTGACGTGACGGTGTGTGTTCTGAGGGGCCTCTCTGACTGAGGCATCGGGAAGGGTGGATGTGGGGGGCGGGAGGCCCGTTGGGGGGGTTGCCCCAGTGGTGGTGCAGGCGTGAGAAGCGGAGGCTGCACTGAGGAGAAGCTGGAGAAGGAGGACGGCCGCCGGCGAGAGGGCGGCCACAAATGCTAACGGCACTGGCAGGAACCCTGGCGGGAGCTCTTCGTCACCTGCAGGCCCGGGCATCCCGCTGGGTCCTCACCTACAAACCTCGAAGGGCGGGCGGGCGAGGCGGGAGGACATGGCTGCCCTCGGAGCTGCAGGGCAGGCGGACGGGACGCTGATCACCTCCGGTGGGAATTAGAAAGGAAGGCACGTTCGGCAGGGAGGGCGTGACAGGCAGCACCACCGCTGACAAAGGCACCAGCGGAACCCTGACCCGAATGGGTCAGCCTCATCGCCAGGGTCCCACAGGACAAAGGGGCAGGCTGCCCACTTCCAGTTACTCAGGAGATAAACCCCGGAGCTCAGGACTGCCGACAGCCCACCAAGCGCACGTGCCCGGTGAGAGGGAGAGAGGAGAGAGACAGACAGAGAGAGGCTGACTGAGATTTATCTCCCAGGTCCACGCGCCCCGGCACTCGGTGTGGGAAAAGCTGCGAGGGAGGAGGGGCGGGACGGCTCCTCTTTATGAATGATCCTGACGTGGGTGTCACAGGAATAAAGTCAACAGATGGGGATGCGTTTGTGAGAAAGGGAAGAGACAGATGGAGCCGGGAGCACGGCTCCCTTCAGCTGCCTCCAGGGAAGGGAGGCCGGTGAATGTTACGCATTTCCTGGAGGATGAGCTCCTCCCCAGGGCGGCAGGAGGCTGGGCGGAGGAGGAGCCGGTGGTCTCCCTGACGGAGCAGGAGGAGCAGGAGAACCAGAGCGAAGGAGGGCAGAGCGGCCTCCCATTCATTCCCAGCAGCTCCGTCTCCTGACAGACAGGGTGTGGGCGGCTGCTCAGCTCCCGAACCCCAGATGGTGGCTCCAGCTCAAAGGGGACAAAGCACGCGCACAGAGCCCGCAGCCTAGAGCCCACGACACGGAGGCCACGGCACAGAGGCCATGGCACAGAGGCCACGGCACGGAGGCCACGGCACAGAGGCCACGGCACAGAGGCCATGGCACAGAGGACACGGCACACGGCACAGAGGCCATGGCACAGGGGACACGGCACAGAGGCCACGGCACAGAGGCCACGGCACAGAGGGCACGGCACAGAGGACACGGCACAGAGCCCACGGCACAGAGCCCACGGCACGGAGGGCACGGCACAGGGGACACGGCACAGAGGGCACGGCACAGAGGCCACGGCACAGAGGGCACGGCACAGAGGCCATGGCACAGAGGCCACGGCACAGAGGCCATGGCACAGAGGGCACGGCACACGGCACAGAGGCCACGGCACAGAGGACCCGGCACAGAGGCCATGGCACAGAGGCCACGGCACAGAGGCCATGGCACAGAGGGCACGGCACAGAGGCCATGGCACAGAGGGCACGGCACACGGCACAGAGGCCACGGCACAGAGGACCCGGCACAGAGGCCATGGCACAGAGGGCACGGCACAGAGGCCATGGCACAGAGGGCACGGCACAGAGGCCACGGCACAGAGGACACGGCACACGGCACAGAGGCCATGGCACGGAGGGCACGGCACACGGCACAGAGGGCACGGCACAGAGGACACGGCACAGAGGCCACGGCACAGAGGCCACGGCACAGAGCCCACAGCACAGAGGCCACGGCACAGAGGCCACGGCACAGAGGCCACGGCACAGAGGCCATGGCACAGAGGGCACGGCACAGAGGCCATGGCACAGAGGGCACGGCACAGAGGCCATGGCACAGAGGGCACGGCACACGGCACAGAGGCCACGGCACAGAGGACCCGGCACAGAGGCCATGGCACAGAGGCCACGGCACAGAGGCCATGGCACAGAGGGCACGGCACAGAGGCCATGGCACAGAGGGCACGGCACAGAGGCCACGGCACAGAGGACACGGCACACGGCACAGAGGCCATGGCACGGAGGGCACGGCACACGGCACAGAGGCCATGGCACAGAGGGCACGGCACAGAGGACACGGCACAGAGGCTACGGCACAGAGGCCACGGCACAGAGCCCACAGCACGGAGCCCGGGTGGAAGGCGACACGGAGGAAGCCCTCCTGCTTCCCACCGGGTACCAGGTCCAGCCCTCTCCACCAATTCATTCATCTTTCTGTTTTTGTTTTGTTAATCCTCTCCTGAGGATGTACAGGTATTTCCGTTGACTTTCAGGGGGCGTGGAAGAGAGAGGGAAAGACAGAAGCATCGATGTGAGAGAAACACATTGAGTGGCTGCCTCCTGCTCGAGCTCTAGGCTGGGGCCGTGATGGAGGCTGCAACCAAGGTACATGCCCTTGACCGGAACTGAACCCAGGACCCTTTGGTCTGCCAGCAAATGCTCTGCCCGCTGGGCCAAACCAGCCGGGGCCACTCATTCATCTTTCCACAAAAGACATGCCCTCTCGTCAGCTCCTGTCTGTGAGAGAGGAGTTTTGGGTTTCTTTGAAAAAGCCAGTGACAGGGCGGGCTTTGGGGGACCTGACCACCTCCTACGCTTGATACCGTTAAGAAGGCACACTTCAGCCCCGGTTCCTTGATTCTCAAGCTCCGCCAGAGAAGATGCTGGTGGGTGCCCTCAAGCTGGGCTGGGTCCATTCTCCTCAAAGGGAATGCAAAGGTGCACCTGCTGAACGGCCCTGGGACAACAGAGCGAGCCGCGTCTGCATCCTCAGAACCCCGACTCCCGACTCATCTTCCATTTCCCATCAGGTTGTTTCTTCCGTGTTCGCCTTCCGAGTCAGAGGCCCCTAAACACGGAGCCAAGACAGGCGAGCCCATCTTGGGAATTCTCCCGCCCGCCTCACTCCCCCCTGTCCAAGCACATCTGGGCTGCAGGTTGGCATGTCGCCCACGCCCTCCAAGGGAAAGGGCTTCTCCTCGGCCCGGGGTGGGTGGGGGTGGGGGTGGGGGTGGGGGTGGGCGGTGGGTGGGGGTGGTGCTGGGAAGGGCCCATGTGGCAGGGGACGCTCACCTGCTCTGGGCTGCGTGAGGGGGAGGGCCGAGCCAGGCATTTTCCCAATCCCCTCCCAGCGGCTCCTCGACTTTGAGAGTCAGCAGAATGGCCAGCCGTCTGTTCACGACCAAAGACAAACTCAAGCCGGACACGGTGCTGGCGCCCGAGGGCCATCTCCGCACTTCCACGTGAAGAGGCTGACTCTGCTGGCTGCCCAGGGAACGGAACTCAAACTCAGGACCAGAGGCCAAGGGGATGGGGCAGCGGCCGAGGGGAGGACGGTCAGAAAGCGCTTCTCTGTCTGCGCCTCTGGCCTGGGGCCGGTCACGGCTCCCGAGCTGGTTTCTTCATTTGCCAGAGAAGCAGTGTGGCCCTGCCTCGCCCCTCACACTCCTCTCAGCCCAGAGAAGGCGCTGCTGACACAGCTCAGGCCCAGGGCCTCCCTGAGGGCAGTCGCCGCCATTTTGCTGAAAAGGCTTTTGACCCCAAGGGCCAGTTTCTACCTTTTCCGTTCAGGGTTTTATGGCGCCTGGGACCCCAAAGACGATACATACTTAGGACCACAGTCGCTATCTGAGTCGCTTCTTCTACCTCTGAATTAAAAGGCTCCATCAGTGGGTCAGGGGTGGCTTACTCAGCGATGCTCAAATCAGAACCAGAAGGCCAACTGGAGGGCAAGGTGGACGGACAGCAGGAGGAGCCCGGGACACCTCCCTCCCTCTCCGCAGGGGAACGCCCCTTTGGCCCAGGGGCCGGGAGACCCCGACTTCCTCCCCAGAAGCTCTGGGTCCTCTGCCTTCCTCATGCTCGGGCTCTGCTTACCACCTTGAGGCCAGGACCTCCATCTCTCCCCTGGTCTCACCTCAGCCAGCGAGCATGAGCATACACACAAAGCCATCGAGTTCCTAGCAATTCTGAGCGCCTAACCGATTCCCTGGGCTCTGAGCTCCGGCCCGGGGCTCGCTGCCTGGGGTTCAGGCAGGGCCAGGTCCAGGAGGCGGTCAGAGAGTGGAGGCCACGGAGGGACACAGTGAGGCAGCGGTGCAGTACGGACACGGGGACAGGGGCATACTCAGCACCAGGACGGGAAGGGCGGGCTGTGTGCGGTGAGGGCGATCAGAAAAGCCCTCGGGCTGTGGACAGGGACAGCTGCCGTCTCTTCTTGGAGTGCTGTCCCTTTGGAGGAAAAGGGAGCTGAGACCCAGGGAGCAGGATGGATGGGACATCTGCGGTGGCTGCCAGCTCAGGCCAGACCTTCCCGCAGGAACGGGGACCCAGGACGAGCAACATAGAAGCCCGAAGCAGGCTGGCACGATTCTGCCTGGAGCAGGCTGGAGGCAAGGCGGCGAGGGCTCCTCCAGAGCGCTTCCTGAGTCTCTGGGGCTCCCCCGAGAGGGGTGGGGCTCCCCTCCTCAGGGTGGGCCCCCCGGCCACCTGCCCACGGTGCCCCAGCACAACACTCAGCACCCAAGTGCGGAAAGCACACCAGCTGGTCGTCCGCTGTGCAAAGGGCTCTGCCAGGCCCACAGGTTCCCTCCATGTATGAGTTTCCAGCCCCTCCCGGTGTGTGCTGGGCACACAGTGAACATCTGGCCGTTATTTCTCCCCCCACAGTTAAAAACATTTAACCTCAACGTGAAAGCCCGCCACGCACCAGGCACTGCTCGGAGCGCTTCATACGTGTTAGCTCGTCTCCGCTGCCCCACAGCCTGGGACGGGGAAGCTCCCCACCCGCAGGGAGTCAGTGGCGGAGGCAGGGCTTGAACGAAGGGACAGAGGACGCCCGGCCTTTTAACCGAGCGCAGGGCGATGAGCGCTGGGCTGGGAGCTGGGAAGCCCGGCCTTCCCCGTGGGCGCCTCCTGTTCGGGGGTCGTTTTTAATGACGGCAGCAGCGACACTGCCTCTCTGGCCTGTGCCCACCCACACGGCCCTTCCACCCACACGGCCCCAGAGGCGGGAGGTCAGGGGTGCAGAAGGCTGCCAACACCAAGCACTCAAATCTCCGGTGATATTTTTTAAAGAGCGTGTTTCCTGGGCCTCCAGAAAATTGTGAAATGCCTTTCAGACACGCGCAGTTGGGCAAGAACGCTTGCAATCGTTATCAGACGTTCCGGTCATTTGCTGGTCTCAGCCCTCCCCGAGGCCCATTTTCCTCTTTCCGTGCAGCAATGACCTTAAGGACGGAGGCTGGAGCGCAGGTTGAGTCCTCTGACCCCGGGGCTCCATTCTGGCCCAGGGCTGCGCTCTTTGGAAAGCCTGTTTCTTCCGGGAGACAGGGACCATGTGAATGCCAGCGGGCTTTACGTGAGACAGGATTTGTGTGAAAGGCCGAGCAGCTCACGGCTGTCCTAGGGGCTCACCTGACAGTCAGGGGGAGACGCAGCCTGGATGTCTGACAGCACAGGAGGGAGGGACAGCTCCTGGGCCACCTGGAGCCCAGGCCCAGCCGACAGTGACAGTGCTGCTGCCCCCCTCCCTGCCCCACCCCGAGCCTGCCCCACCCCTCCCTGCCCCACACCGAGCCTGCCCCACACCGAGCTGCCAGGCCGGGCACTCCTGGAGACACCTACCACTCTGAAGCGTGTTTCTCAGAAAAAGGAGAGGCTTTCCTAAAGAACCGAATTCACTGAGTTGAATTGTTATTTACACACACAGACTTGTTTTAAAATAAACGCAGTCCTTTGAAGATCCCAGCGGGTCTGCCAATCAGCTGTTGATGGGGACCCTCCCCCCTCCAATCCAGCCTGGGCACAGCAAACTGCGCCGGCCCCCTGCACCCCGGGTCCCCCTGCACCCCGGGTCCCCCCGCCCCCCTGCAGGGGAAGCAGATGTGACAGTCAGGTGCTCTCTGCTAAAATGCCTCAAGTTCACAAAAAAGAAAAAGAAAAGAATGGAGAGAAATCCAGCTAAACACCACGACAGAAACAATCCCCCGGCGGCTAGGCTGCCCCTCCCAGAGCCCCGTCTGTCCCGGCCCCCCCCCGGCTGCCGCTGAGCCTGCTGCCCGGCCCCTCACAGTCTGTCACTCTGACACACTCGGCTCCTGTTTCTGCCTGAGCCGCCAGGGCATGGAGCGCCTGGCCCGTCTGCGGGCAGGAACCGGGGCACGTACAGCGCAGCACTGGGCTGGGGGGCGAGGGGGCGGAAAGAGACTGGGTGTTGGGGACCCAGAGTGAGCCCAGTTTGTCCTCCCTCCGGCGGTGAAGCCCTCCCGTTTCCTGCCATCTGTGACGGCCTCTCTGGGGAGACCCTCTCCTTTTCCACTTGCAAACCACGGCCTGTGGCCTGCGGACACTGGGAACAGGCTGGTCTTGTTGCTCCCGGCAACGGTGGAGACATCCCTTGGGGAGCTGGCGGCTGCGCCCAGTGCAGGCAGCCACCTCTGCCCACAGGTGGACCCTCACCAAACGGTGGGGGTGCGGCTTACTGCTTGACAGCCAGGGGCCCCTGCCCTGGTCCAGGAGCGAGCCGCCGGCTCCCGCCGGTCCCCTGTGGCAGTGCTGCCGGCCGCAGCGGGGATCACTGGCTATGGCGTCGGGGCCTGGGTCAGAGCCTGTCCTCTCCTCACGGTGGGTCACCGCCCCCTCGGGGCTTCAGCGCCCCCATCTATAAAACCAGCAGCTGGGCTGGAGGACCTCAGGCACCACCCCAAACCCCCAAGTCGGGGTGAGTCTGCTCCCCCAGGTACATTATTTTCCAGCTGCTCTCTAATCTAGATTCTGGGGTGACTGGGATCTGATAGCAGCCACTTCCGAGGTCACCGGAAGGGTAGAGTGCTGATCCGGGTGCTGGGATGGTCCCTTGGGTCTGACCCATGACCCTTGCTCAGTGCCAGCATGTTCTGAGCAGCCAAGCAAACCAGCTGGGAGGTGAGGTGAACCCCACTCCCGTTTCCCAGGCCTCCTCGCGAGGACTAAGCGAGCGTGTGGGCAATATCCACTCCCGGCCACGAGGCAGGGGAACCCCATAGGAGTCCCTGGAATGCTGGTTTCCAACCCCAGCCCCTCGCTTACTAGCTGGGTCACGTGGGCAAGCTGGGTCCGTCGGCCTCAGTCTGGCCTCCTTACTTGGGACGGGAGGGGACGGGACGGGAGGGGACGGGACGGGAGGGGTTGGGATGGGCGCCAGCTCCCTGGGCAGCGGCCGGGAAGCGGTTGGAGCTAGCAGGTGCCCAGCAAATGCTGCTGCGATTGCACCTAGGGGCCTTTGAGGAGACCGTCGGCAGATTTCTGCCCGTTCCTGAGCGTGGACTCTGGTTCTAGAAAAGAGGCTCCGGACCCCGAAGGCCGAGCAGCCGTCTCCCATAGGAGGCGGGTTTCCTTTCGGGGCACGCACACCATCATCCTTCCTTACAGCGCAAAGGCTGTTCATGCAAGTCTGACAGACTGCAGGCTGGAGTCGCTCAGAGAACCTGGTCTTGAGGCCCGAAGGTGAGGGGGGGGACGGGACACTTTAATGGAAGCTCCACCAGGTCTCTCAGGAGGAGGAGGAGGAGGAGGAAGAGGAGGAAGAGGAGGAGGAGGAAGAGGAGGAAGAGGAGGAGGAGGAAGAGGCGGCGGCAGTCTCCTCTCAGGAGAGCTCGTCTGAATGCCTTCAAGCCTCATGCCCCCACATCCTGGATCCTGACTCTCTGTGCCCCTGAAGGCTGGGCCAAGCAGCACCTCACTGCTTGGTTATGGTTCCCTGTGCTCCCACCACCACGCGTGCCCAGGCGCCCCCCTCCCCCCTCCCCCTCCCCCCTCCCCTATCCCCCGGCCTGCCCCTCCAGGACCTGCACGGCGGCGATTTACTGCCTCCCGTTAGTCAGGCCCTGACAGCCTCGCGCGGCTGCCCAGCTCGGCCCATGAGCCGGCGCTGAAAGGCCGGCTCCGGAGGGAGCGGTCAGGCTGCCATCACCCCCGAGGGGCACAGGCCTGATGTATAATATTTTGTGTTAACCTGACGGCCCGGCATTCCTCTTTGCTTTTGTTGAACATGTTTCCGTGTTCTCATCCACCCTCTCTTGTCCTCAGAGGCCTCTGGGCGCTGACCCGCTCGGAAGGGCTCCGTGTACGCGGCTCCTGTCCTGGTTGGCTGGCCGTGCACTTGGCACAGGAGGGCACTAGGGCAGGAGGCAGAGGCCTGGGCGCCAGGTCTGGTTTGACCAGTACCTGCCAGTGACCCTGAGTAAGCTATTTCATCTAACACCGGGAAAACAGCTGCCTTAAATAGGTTTCGTGGTTAATGTGAGGTTAACTATGGGAGGCCCTCTTACAAAGGGACAAAGCTGTGAATGTGTGTATTATTAAACATACGTTGTAAAGAATCTATTAGAGTCTCAGACACAATTTATTTGTGGTGCCGGTCTCGTCTGTCCCCCAGCCTGGGAACCAACCCCACAGTCCCTGGCGCGGACCACGTGGTTTCCATCCTCTCACCACGCCCAGAGCCACGGCTCAGAGCCAACCCGGAGGGTGGCTTCCACTGGGACTTGGAAGACAGAAGACAGCCGTCCCTGTGCCCTCTGGCTCCCAGTCTGGACCTTCTGTGCCCGACCACACCCGCCGGTGCCCTCAGGCTGACCCAGCGTCACCCCCTGGTGGCACGGTCGCCCTAGCAGGTGCCCAGCACTTGGAGTCAGGAGAGCCCTCCACCGCGGCACCTCCCTTGGTTCCTTAGGAAACAGCACATTCACGTGCAGGCATGAGAGACACGGAACTGTTCAGGGACCTGCAAAGGTCACAGCGCTGGCACTGGGCCTCAGCGGCTGTGTCTTTAACGGGCACCGTCAGCACGACCAGCTGGCTGGCTGTCCAGCGCCTGAGCGGCAGGGTCCCGCGCCAACAGGTCTCCCAGGTGAGCATCCGGAGCCACAGGCGTGTCCCGGGAGCCGGTGGGAGAGCCAGGTCCTCCCAGGGCCTCTCTCCTCCAAGTGCTGAGCGGAGGGATGAACAATTCCCAAGGCAGCGCCTGAGGGGCCGGGCGACTGCCGGCTGGGCCAGGGCTGCCCTTGGGGCTGACAGAGGCCACGGGCAGCTCTCGGAGGAGCCTGGACGGCCAATGTGGGGCCCTGAGCTGAGGCACCCCACCTCGCCATGAGCGCCCCACACCTCACCCATAATGTCGTCTGTTCCCCTTCCCGTGGCGGGACCTCCCAGACTCTGAACACAGTCCCTACGCCTGCACACGCACCCCCCTTCTTACGAACCTACCGCAACCCCCAACAGCTCAGTGATCTTTGTGGGCAAGACGGGGTTCGCCTATGGCTCTGTCCGGTGGGGACATCCACACTATGGGCCTCTCTGCCCTGGGGGTGGGGACTCCAGCCCTCCCAGGGGCCTGGCACCCGCGGGCCCTGCCTCGGAGTGGCCACCACCTGCTCTGTGGCTGCTAACTGCAGGTTCCCTCTGCTCTCATCACAGCCGATCACAGGTCACAGCCACTTCCTGTGGTTCGTGTTCACACAACCAGCTACTGCCCTCTGTTGTCCGTGGCAACTTTTCCCGCCAGGGGGCCTAAGTGCCTGGCTGAGAGAATGGCAGGATCACCGACTTGAATCCCGAGGACAAAGCTGAGCATCTCCCCAAATGCCAGGGAAAAGCTGGGCCAGTGATGGCGGGAACCTTAGCCAGGAGGTCTGTGTGCTGACACGAACGGAATGCTAACCTGTCCCGCCACAGCTGGGCCCGGCAGGACCAGGGGCCAGAGGCATCCCAGCTCAGCCAATCGCTGGACGTGAGGCCTCCGGCAAATCCTCTGACCTCGCCATCCTGTCTCCCATCGATAACAGGACAGAATCACAGCATCCGGCTCACAGGGCCACAGGGAGGGCCAGAAGGGCCAAGCGAGCGGGAGGGAGGGGTCGGGGGTGGGTCCTGAGGCCCTGCCTTCCTCACCAGGCCCTGCACTTCCTCACCCAGTCGCCCTCTTCCTTGACCTGGAACTTCGTGAAGCACTTGCACATCGGCCTGGACAGCAATGACCTCGCTGCCACGGGGAAGGTCACAGACACCCTGCGGGCGGCCCACACGCCTCTGCCCGCTTCCACGTCCCCCAGCGCTGTGCAGCGATCTAGCACCCCAGGCTCTCCAAACCGTGTCCTTTCTAACCCCCACTGATTTCTCCCCTGAGCCCCCGAGTTCTTTCTCCATCATCTGTCATCCACCCACCTCTCCCATCCCCACCTCGGGACTCAGAGTTGTGTTTTATCTGCAGTCAGCTAATGCTCTGATAAGATCTGCACCCCTCCCGCCTCCTTCCTGAGAGATGGAGAGATTACAGGCCCAGGGGCAGGCCAGTTGTCAAGGGCAGTCAGGGCTTCCTTGGGGACAGGAAGTGGCTCTAGACCAGGGGCCCCCAGTGTTTCTGGTGAGAAGCAGCTCTGGCTACTTCCTGGTCAGGAGCCCGTGCCTGGGAACGGAGTGGGACTGAGGGGATGGGTGTGGGCACAAGTGGCCTGGACACCCATCGGGCTCCTTGGACAGACAGGGCAAGCTGGGTCCGCAGGAGGCATCTCGGTGGGCAGCGAAGGACCCACCCATGGCCACACTGCATGCCCAGGCAGGGGAATGCGGGAGGTTGGCTTTGGGGCACTGGTGGCTGGGCAGGGCGGGCATCTCAGCAATGGCCAGTCTCACGTCCACAGTCCTGGCTCAGGCCCGAGTGGGTCATGCGGGCGGAGCAGGACTACGGCAGGCTCTCTGTCATGTCTCCTTGGGGACTTAGAGGCCGCAGTGTTTGCTGAACACCATTCCCGGCTCCTGCTGCACAGGGGCCACGGGGACAGAGGACATGGCAGAGGAAGCCTGTGCCGAGGAGGCAACGCGGAACAAAATGGCAGGAAGCACCGCGACGGGAACTGTCCGCGTGCTGAGGGCGGCGGAGGGTCCGGACCCCAGGGCGTGTGGGTTTAAGAGGAAAAGCTAACACGAGGAGAAGAAAGACTATCTGAGGTCAGACAAATGGCTCATTTATTTATCTTCGTCAGATGTTTCTTGACCCTGTGCTGGGGCCCAGCGCTGTTCGTTCGTCGAGAATAAAACGGACTGAGGTTGCAGGAGCCGAGGCAGTGAAAACCAGTGCAGTGAAAACCAGCAATTCTCTCCCTGCGTGGACCGTACACGGTGGAGGGAAAGACTGCCCTAAAGGGGGGGAGACAGGGCTCTCTGCAGAGCTAGCTGCTGAGACCTGGAGGGCGAGTGGGATTTGCTAGGAGAGGGTGGGCACGGAGAGTACCTCAGACAGAGCAGCCCATGAAGAGTCTGGGTTGGGACCAAGCTGGTCCCTTGGGAGAAATGGGAAAAGCTGGCCTGGCTTGGGGACAGAATTCAGAGAGTGGGAGACATCCTCAAAGTTCACCCGATTGCATGGAAGTCACTAAAGGGCGTAAGCAAAAAAAGTGGTAGCACTTACATCTTTAAAACGTCACTCAGGCTGCCGTGCGGGGAAGGACCTGGAGGCGAGGAGTTTGGTTAGGAAGCCTCTGTCGGAGCCAGGGCAGTGATGGCGACGTGTCCTGAGATGGAAGGGGTGGCCACAGGGAGTGTGGCCAGTCAGAGCTGTCCAGTGGCCGCAGGGAGTGTGGCCGGACAGAGCCATCCTGTGATCACAGGGAGTGTGGCCGGACAGAGCTGTCCGGTGGCTGTAGGGAGTGTGGCCGGACAGAGCTGTCCGGTGGCCGTAGGGAGTGTGGCCGGACAGAGCTGTCCGGTGGCCACAGGGAGTGTGGCCGGACAGAGCTGTCCAGTGGCCGCAGGGAGTGTGGCCGGACAGAGCTGTCCAGTGGCCGCAGGGAGTGTGGCCGGACAGAGCTATCCTGGTCGCCATAGAGAGTGTGGCCAGTCAGAGCTGCCCGGGAGACATCAGCAGGACTGGAGTGTGGAGCCGAGGTGTGGGGGGATAGCTAGAGTGACACTGATGTGGATTCGGGGTGGGCACTGCAGTCAAGGGTTCAGGTCTGAATTTGAAAAGCTTGAGATGCCACCCCGATGGCCAAGGGGAAATGTGGGTAGACACACACCCCCTGAAGCTGCAGGTGACTGCTTCCCGTGGAGAGCATCAGCGGCCCCTGGGATGGATGATATCGCCCAGGGAGTAGCCCTAGCCGGTGTGGCTCAGGGGATACAGTGTCAGCCTGTGGACTGAAGGGTCCGGTGTTTGATTCTGGTCAAGAGCATATACTCCAGTTGCCAGCTCCAGTACGGGGCATGCAGGAGGCAGCTGATCAATGATTCTCTCTCATCATTGATGTTTCTATCTCTATCTCCTTCTCCCTTCCTCTCTGAAATCAATAAAAGGAAGGAAGGAAGGAATCTCGCAGGGAGCATGTAGAGAGAGCAGAGTCCTGATGAACTGCCTTTTCAGGTAAGAGACAGAGAAGAAGCTGGACAAACAGCACGGAAGCTCGACGAAGGCAGTGAGTGAGGTGAGGAGGCCGTCAGCCACAGGGAATGATGCTGAGGAGGTGAGTGTGACATGGACAGCACAGAGGAACTGAGTGTGAGCCGTGTGGAATGAATGGAACCTGCCTGGTGGAAGGAGAGGTGACAGAGGGAGGGGTACAGTCAGATCTCCAGTGATGGTGGCTCAAAGGGAAGACTAGAGAGACAGGTAGAGCTGAAGGAGGGGAGGGAGCTAGGACCTCCTGGCTCCTAAAGTTCCACCCAGGCCAGCGTCCTCCGCACCATGAGCCTGGGCTGATCCGAGAGTTCATTCCCTTCCAGCTCGAGAAGACGACCCACATGGGCTCCCCATCGGCCTCAGCTTCCCCTCCTCTGACCTTGACATAGGACCCCATTTCTGGTTCAAACCTCCCTCAGGGAACCTCTTGGGTTGGACTCTATGATCCAAAACTCCCACCATAAAGGTCTCATGTCTTACTGAAAAGCCCCATGTGCCTGGGAGGTCTGAAGGCATGGAGCGCCTCCTGATACTCCGACCTCGACTTGGTTTTTCCAGACCACATGCCCGAGGACTTCCCCAACACACCCCAGCCCCCCTCTAGAACCCTCTCCCACAGTCTCCACTTGGAAGCTCACTCCAGCCCCACCCCTTCCCTGGCATTTGCTGTTTTCGATTCAGAGTCAGTCTTCCTTGCCCAGTGGAATCTCGTCCATTCAAGTCCAGTCCAGTCCTCACGCCTCCAGAGAACCCTGCCCGGTGCCCCAGCCTCTCCAGCATCCCCCCACCTCTCACACTGAGGAGCAGGGAAGCTGCCCACATGTTCCAGAACGTCGGGGGCCCTCGGAAACACGGGTTTGTTGACGGGTGGGATGAGAAAAGCAGCGGCCCCTCCTCACTGACGGATGAGACCCGCGTCTCCACGGCTGCGGCTGCAGGGCTCACGAGACAATTAGTGCTCCCCATCCCGCCGCCACAGAAGCATCAGAGCCAGTTCCATCGCTTGACTTCAAGTTCAAGTGAAGCTCCGACCATCATAATCTTCATCAGCTATTTCAGAACCCTATTCTTGGAAACGTTAAAAATTTAAACCACAAAAGTTCACGTTTTCTATTAAGCCATTAGAGTTTTCTTGCCGTTCTGAGTTGTGGATTTCCTCAAAAAGGCAGCTTTCTAACCCCAGTCCTCTCATCCCGTCATGCTTCGCGCAATAACAAGTGATTGCGCACGGGTGCGGGTTTTTTCCACTCCAGGGGCCGGCGGAAGTGGACATAAAACCCAGCGGACTGCAGCGACGCATGTCATAAGAGCTCCCGTTAAAAAGTTGACACTGGCCAAGTTCTCGGGCATCAGCATTTTGTGGGAATCGGTTCAATCAAATCTGGGCTCCAAGTGGCCTTAAACAGAGCAATTACTGCAGCCACAGGGGGCGGGCGGAATCTGGACACGGACCCAGCATAACGGACTTTCAGACTTCTCGGGGACCGTCCTTGCTCCCCGGCATCAACAACTTGAAAACCAACAACCTTACAACACTGGAAGTAGCAAAAAAACACACACAAAAAACCTTAGAACACTGGAAGGAGGCAAAGCTTTCCCCAGTCCCGAAGGTGAGAACTCTGAGGCCCCTCAGCCCCAGCGCTGGCACCAATTCATGCCCATCAATGTCCTTCCAGCACGGACACACCCTCCCCCCGAGTCCAGGAAGTTCAACCCCCACCTCTGTTTCCATCTCCCTGCCACTTCTCCTGAGGCTGGACACATTTCCTTTTTGGAGAATTCTTCACGTATTTGCCTTTGGTTTGCTTTTTAAAAGAGATTAAGGTAACCAAGAGCCCTGGCTGTGTGGTCCTGGGAACCCCGAGGCTGTTTCTGTCCTGTTCCTCTGGCTCCTCTACTAGGGACCCAGGTTTCGATCACTGCCCCCCTCCCCCATCAAGGTTATACTGCCCTCAGGGCCAGGGCGGGGGGCCGAAGGGAGGGCACCCTTACCCTGTCCGGGCCTTTCTCTGACTTGGTTGGAAAAAACAGGTTTCTAAAAACCAAAATAAAACAAAAACAAAAAAACCAGCTTGAAGAGACACGTATGTTCAAATATAATCATTCTTTTTTAAAAAAAAATATATTTTATTGATTTCTTACAGAGAGGAAGGGAGAGAGATAGAGAGCTAGAAACGTCAATGAGAGAGAAACATCGACCAGCTGTCTCTTGCATACCCCCTGCCGGGGATGTGCCCGCAACCGATGTACATGCCCTTGACCGGAATCGAACCTGGGACCTTTCAGTCCGCAGACCGACGCTCTACCACTGAGCCAAACCGGTTTCGGCCAAATATAATCATTCTTTTTGAGGGCGTGTCTGTTTTTAAAAATGATGTGATTCACCCCAAATGACAGGCTCCCCATTTCTCAGACCCAGCCACCCCTGGGAAGGAGGAGAACGGAGTGTGGGGGCCTGAGGGCCGTGTTCACACACCTTCAGCAGAAACAGCTTTCTCCTGCCCCGAGCTTTTGTGCTGGAAAAGTGCAAACCCTCCTGGGGGAGGACGGAGTGACCTGTCAGCATTCCTTTTAGCACCGCCGACCAGCGGGCTGCCCTGCTGCAGGGAGCCGGCGAGCGGCTGCAGAAGATGGCCTGACCCATATCCACGCTCGCTGGGTGGACCTGGGGATTCTAGAGTTTGGGATTAATAACCGAAATGAGGCTGACTTCCAGAAAAGGGGCTCCCTGTGGGCTGCAAGCTAATTAGGGTGCCCGGACCTGCCCTGGAACAGCAGGAGGAACGCAGGCCCAACCCTGTCAGCCGCTGCGGCCGCACCCGCGCAGAGCCTGCTTCTGAAGGGAGGCTGGCGGGGAATTATGAACATTTAGTAAATAAGAGAGCCCTAGAGGCCACCGCACCAGCCACCGCACCAGCCTGCGGTCCGCCCCTGGTGGCCGGGGAGGCTGGGTCTGCACCTGGCCGCGCACCGGCACCGGCACAGCAGCGGCGCTGCTGAAAGCAGTTGGAGAGCTCCCAGATTCGGAGGAACGGGCCTTCCCGGCGCCGCAATGAGGAAAGTTCTGGAGTAAGTTAAGACTGTGGAGCACCACACGCACAGCGGGCGAACCTGCCAGGGCCGCTGGCACAGGCCCCCAGTCCTGCTCGGCCTGACGCGCCCGGTGTCCCTGCTCCCGCCGCCCAGAACGCCTCCCAAGGGCGCCCGGCCAGACGGCGGTTCTGCCGGGCTGGCCACTCCAGATGGAAATGCCTCCGGCTCCGGCCCGGGGGACCAGGGCGGGATTTCATCAGTCAGAGGAGCACGAGCAGGATCCTCATCCCCGCCAGGGCGCCCGGGACCTGCTTCGCCAAAGGACGCGCGGCACAGCCCATGCGCCCCCGCGCTCCCCTCCGCTCCTCTCTCCACAGGTCCCCCAAACTCTTCCCGGAAAGCCCCCAAACCACAGGCGACGCCCCGAAACCCCCAGGGCGCCGGCCAGCCACCCCCAGCTCTCTCTCGAACACTCCTCGCCGCGTCCTCTGCGCCCCACACCGTCTCCGCGCTCTCGGGGAGCCAGACGCAAACCACGAGGAACTGCTTCGCGAGGAGCCTCCCCGCGCCCGCCCAGTCCCTGAGACAAAAGCGCAGGGAGGGGGAGAGGGAGGGAGCGGGAGGGAGGTGTAGACGGAGGATGGGGAGAGCGGAGAGAAGGAGCTGGAGGAGGTCGGGGTGGGAGCGGAGCCGGGGCCGCAGGGAGACCCGCTCCCGCCCCGCACAGCCGGTCGCTTACATGCCCAGGTCGCTGTAGGTGTTGAAGAACTCCATCTGGTTGCACGCCTGGATCCAGCCCACCACCCAGGTCTCGTGGCGGGGGATGGGGGGCATGACCACGCGCGCCGAGGCTTTGAAGTAGGGGGTCTTGTAGCGCAGGACGATGGGCGAGGTCTCCTCGATGCGCGTGGGGCACTGGTCGATGGTGGCGCACACGTCGTACACCACGATGTTCTCGCGCCGCACCCGCGCCTTGCAGGCGATGCTCTGGACGCAGCCCATCCTGCCGCCCGGCCTGCGCGGCGCGGGGCGCGGGGGCCGCCGGGGGGCCCGTCACGCCGGCTCGGCCACGCGCCTCCCGCGCCCGGGGCGGCTCAGCGCGCGCCTAGGAGCGGGGCGCCGCCGCCGGCCATCCTCCGGGGAAGCCCCCTCCTCCCGCCGCCGCGCGGGGTCCGGGCAGCCCGCCCCCGCCCCGCCACGCCCGCCCCTCGCTCCGGCGGGGCGCGGAGCCTGCGCTCCTAGGCGGGGAGGGGCGCCCCCACCGGCTCCGGCGCCCGCGCGGAGGGCAGGGCAGGGAGCGGCGCTGCGGGGAGGGGCGCCCGCCTCGGGCCGGAGCCCGCCGCCCCTGGCCGGAGAGGCGGCGGCGGCCGCATGGAGCCCGGTTCCTCTGCCGCCGCCGCCGCTGCATGAACCTCTGCACCGCGGCCGCCCCCCGCGAGCAGCGCACCCAGCGGCGGGCGGCCGGCGGCGGCGGCGGCGGCGGAGGCGGGGGATGCGCTCCTCCGGCCCCGCCCGCGGCGGGGGGGGTGGGCGGCGACCCGGGCGGAGGGCCGGCGGGCCGGGCGGCCGGGACGCGATCGCGGAGGAAACTGGCTGCGCGCGGAGTTTTGTCCCTCTCCGGCTGCCGTCCGCGTGGGGGGTGCTGTGCAGGGTGGGGGTGTTTAAAGGGCCTCGGGCGCCCGGCGAGGCCGACACGTGGACCGGGCCTGCAGGGCGGGGCTGCAGTGGGCGGTGCCCGGGCTGGGAGGGGCGTGGGGACCCCGCTGGAAGGGGCTGGGTGGGCGCGGGGGTTTGGGGACCCGGCTGGATGGGGCTGGGTAGGCGGGGGTGGGAGGGGGGAAGGACGGCTAGACGCCTTAGCCGGGCGTGGGGTGGGCGGTGGTGGTCGTGGAGGTGGGGACCCGCCCAGGCAAAGTGAAGGGGGCGTGGGGAACAGGCCGGGGGATTGGGTGGGTGGGAGGGGTGGGGTGGCGGAGAGGGGCGCAGAGCTGTCAGGATTCAAGGTGGGAACCCTCAGTGCACGATGGAGGCAGAGAGGGGTGAGGGGAGCAGCTGTAGCTGAGAGGGGTTCTTTCTGTCATGGAGCGCCCCGTACCCCTCCCTGTAGACGCTGAGGTCGGGCTCCGGCAGAGGTGCTAAGGGCAGCGGACCGAGGGTCTCCCCTGCCGTTGTCTGGGAGCTTTCTTCCCACCGGGGTCTGGGGGGAGGGTACCTAACGCCCAGTCACCGAGATCCCAGCAGTTTCGGTCGGAGCCGGAGCGGCGTCTACTTCCTGCCTGCCTCCACGCAAACCTTCCTGCTGAGAACACGCTCTGCCAGCAGCCGCAGCGCAGACCCAAAGCCGCACGTGGACGCCGGGCTGTGCCCTGCGCGACCCCCTAGCTGCATTGAGGTCACCCCAGGTAACCTGTGACCCGCTGAGAACAAGGGGAACAGCTCTTGTGGGAACAGGACTGGGTTTCCTGCCCAGGATACTCTGAGTGGTTTGTATCCATCTCCCCCAGGAAGCCTGGAATCTCATGGGCCCTGCGTTGTCTCTGCACATGGTGGCGACCACAGTTGTGTGTGTGAACGAATGAGAAGCTAAAGAGCCTCCCTGTAACCCTCTTCCCCCGCCACTGGGCATTGCATTCAGTGTGACATCTTGTGTCTGACATTGTGGTCAAATGCGCAGAAAAAAAATATTTAGCAAATGCTGTTCCTGGGCATCTTTTTACATTTATATTTTCAAAACTAGTAGCTTTTCTGTATTTTATGATTATGAGGCATTCACCGGTGCCCACGAGTGAAACACTCTTAACAGGCCGCAGGAGGCTGCCTAAAGTTCGTCCGTAGCCAGAACAGTTGTGGTAATTTAAACATTGGTGGGGATCTAAGCACTCTTCATCCTTGATTTAATTTTGCTGGCATCTTGATTCACTTTATAATTAACAGAAAAAAGTAGTTTGGCCCTTTGATAACACGCTTCTCTCACTTGACGAGGTAGCCCAGATCTCAGTCGCGTCCCGTTAGTCCAGCAAACGCTGCCTGCCTGGGAGCCGGACGTGTGGAGAGCACCAGGGCTCAGAGGTGACCACAGCCCGGGGATCGCCGGAGACACCCGGTTAACAAGCTGCCCCTATACATTGTGACACGGGCTTTAATAGTGGTGTGTACCCAACCCCATGGGACCCCGACCGGGGAGCCATGGGGTCACACCAGGCTGTGTTGAAGTAGTGACACTCAGAGCAGACCCTCAAGATGCTGACAGAGGCGCACAAAGAAGAGCATGAGAGGACGGTGGGGGCAAGAGTTGGGCAAATGCACAATGCTGGAGATGTGAAGAGAGACGATCATGGTCATGGTGTGGTGTGTAGGGCACAGGCATCAGACCCCGCTTTTTTTTTTTTTAGACCCCGCATCTCGATCCCCTGAGGGAGCCAGTGGATGCAAGGTTAGCATTCTGAGAAAACTTAACTTTGTCAGTGTGGAGACTAGACAACGGGAGCTACCGGCAGTGTGTTGGGATATTGTGATGACAGGTGACCTGGCCCTGAGTGAGGGCAGCGCCCTGGGCTGGAGAAGCCTGGCTGCATTTACGAGGTAAAATCTATTTATTTGGTAACTGATGGGAGATGTTGGGGGGAAGAGTCTGGCCAACTCTGAATTGTCCCAGCGTCAGCAGATAAACTCGATCCGGATGGTCCGGACCAGGAGACAGGAGGGAAGCCGGTGAGAAAGGTGCTATTATGCTAAGTTTGAGGAACTTGGAGGGTGTTTTGTGCAGGGGCCAGAGTTTGCATTTCAGAGGTTATTCGATTCCTGGAAACAGACCATGAGAAAAGCATTCAGTTGGGAGGTTTAGTTATCTTTGTTGATGTGAGTTACTTATCAGTGTGCAATGTTGTGCACAAGTGTTATCCTTTGTCCTCTGGTAGCACAGGCTAAGCTTCATAAACAGGGGCAGCCACGGTCCCCTCCCCCAAATTACCGGACGGTCATATAAAGGAAAATAACTTTTTTTTTTCAAACTTAAATCGAGACCATGCTCTAACAGTAGAGTGCCAGTAAAATCTAACTCATTACTCATGCACTTGAACCCTTGACATTCTCAAAGGCTTCACCCCTGACCTTCACAAGTCTCCAAAACCATGAAAGTCACCATGACATATAACTCCCACTATAAAAAGCAGTAGAGAGTAACTGAAAAAGATGTAAGGGGCTCTTTAATGGTTTTATAACCTATGGGGCCAAGGTAATTTCTAAAACCACTTAAATAAATGTTGCTATTAAAATAAACTCCTTGCTGTATGACATCTGTACCTTATTAACTCTGTAGTTCCCTGACTCCGCAAAGAAAAACAGTCACACCAGCCTGGGAACTACTCCATGGACATCGCCGAGAAGAGCTAAGCTGTGCTGGGACAGGGCTGCCAGGCAGTGGGCGTGGGTGTAGCTCAGTGGCTGGCCTGCACCCTGGCCTCCTGGCAGGCCATTCAGAGTTGTGTCTTAGCAAATTAAACCAAGGCCGAGACCTTTCGGGTTACTCGATGGGGGCTGTTTTCCCCAAGAATATTTGCTCTGCAAATGCCAGCGGGCCTCCGCGTAGAGCTCAGAGGAGAGGACTCCCAGCGGCAGCCATGTCTCAGCGCCACTCCTGTAGCTTATCTTCCTCTCCGGGCTGGACGTCTCCCCATCCCCTCGTAGTGTCTGATCCTGCCTCTGTAGCACTTCCCATGCTGTCCACAGTGGTGGGGTCACACTGGACCCACACGGTAGGCAGTTCACTCTCCAAGGACATGTGTCATGAGGTCCTTTTGTCCAGCCTAATGCCTGGTGCCTAGGAATGAATCAATAAATGTTTGGCCCTAGCCAGTTTGGCTCAGTGGATAGTGTTGGCCTGAGGACTGAAGGGACCTGGGTTTGATTCCGGTCAAGGACACATACCTTGATTGCAGGCTCTTCCCTGGCCTGGACCTTGGTTGGAGCACATGCAGGAGGCAACCAATCAATGTGTTTCTCTCTCATCGATATTTCTCTCTGTCTCTCCTCCTCCCTTTGGCTTTCTCTAAAAATCAATGGGAAAATATCCTAGAGTGAGAATTTAAATAAATAAATAAATAAATAAATAAATGTTTGAATGACTTTATATGAGAAAATAATATTACCCACAACTTAACTCTAAGCTCCATCTCTTTACCTACAACAAGCCTGTGTTTATGTTTATTTTTATTTTTATTTTTATTTTTATATTTTATTGAATTTTTACAGAGAGGAAGGGAGAGGGATAGAGAGCTGGAAACATTGATGAAAGAGAAACATCCATCAGTTGCCTCCGCACACCTCCCACTGGGGATGTGCCTGCAACCAAGGTACATGCCCCAGACCAGAATCGAACCTGGGACCTTTCAGTCCGCAGGCTGACGCTTTATCCACTGAGCCAAAACGGCTGGGGCAAGCCTGTGTTTTGACCCTAGTACTTTTGGCACCGTGCCTCCTCTCCCTCTCCCTGACATGCCTCCTGTGGTTAAGTGGTGCCCTTTGTCTGGAGTCTACCCGCTGTGCCCTCTCCAGGGTTATCTGTTCTGGGCACTGAGAAATGGAAACGCTGCAATGACAAGATCTCGATGACAATCCTTCCTTGTGAGTGACTTCGCCCAAGTTTATTCTCGGGGCACAGCACAGGCGCTCCTTTGTGCTTCGTGCGTTTGATGTCTCCATGCGGACAGAGCCCCTCAGTTCCCAAGCCAGTGCCCGGAGCGCACCCCAGAGGCTGGGCGTGCCCCGCACAGGCTGCTCATTTGGCCTCCCACGACCCCAGGCTTGGTCTTTCCAGAAGCAGGCCATCCCCGGCTTCATTTCTGCTATTGATGGGCTCATTACTCATCAAGTGAGCTTTTCAGAAACTCTGGGTCACCAGGGCCTGCTTTCCAGTTGACCTTGGCAAGGCTTTTCGGAAACTGCAGGGCAGAGGACAAAAGCTGTTGCGGAGTCGCCTGCAGAGCTGTGAGGAATGGAGACAGAGCTCCATCCGCCTCAAATGGTCTGGAGACAGGCAGGAGGGGAAATGAGTCTTTCTGGCCCAAGAGCTCAGGGCTAAGGAAACGACCCTTTTTCCGGTTGTGAGCTTCTCCTGCCACCACTGCAAGCCAGAGTAGCCCTTTCTCTGCCAGGCCAGGCCAGGACATCAGCGTGGATGCACCCCCGCAATGACGTCTCCTTTGCAGAAGGCATTGAACCCAAGACATGGCAACTTCAAGCAGCCGGTCTTCGCTGAGCTTTTCCCACCAGCCTCACATCACATTAGACTCCAGTCTAGAAGCATGCTCGGGTCCCTCACCTGCCCTGCTGACGGTCACCTGGGCAGTCTGAATCCTTTTCTCAGTCCTTATGTGTAGGGTTTGCACCTACGATTCTGCAAATCCCGGTTCTCCTAGCTGCTGGGGCCCTCTCACTCCCCCTCCCCAGGGGCCTCTCCTTCCTGCCTGGTCTCCCTCAGGCCATTCACCTGGGCTATAGGCTTTAGCAATTATTTTCTGTCCTGGCTTCTCAGTTGGTCCCTTTAGCCCCAACATTTGCCCTCAACTCCAGGCCCGCCGTCCACCTGCCCCCTAGATGTTTCCGTCTGGATATCGGTCATCCTCCATCTCAATGAGTGGACATCTCCTTCCGGCAGACCAGGGTCTCTCCTTCCTGCAGGCCAGCGTCTCCCCCTGGCCACCTGTTTTTGGCCGAAGGCTCTCCCATCTTTGCACTCCCATCCAACACTTCGAGGCAGAGCACTGCTTTCCAAAATGGTCTTCACTGGGGCAAAGAAGGAAATAATGGAATTTCCACTGTCAGCTCTTCCGGTTAAAATGCCTCTCTGTATGAATGTTTTATTAGTGAACAGATCAGCATTGTGGAACCGACAGGTCTAATTTGTAATAAACGAACATGCAAACCTACATGGCCACCACTGATCTAGTTGCTGTGATTCCTTCTCCTTGTCTCAATTCTTCCTTATAAACAGACAGAATCAACCTCCTCAAACACATTTATTGTTCACAGGAGGGTCAAGACCCACTCATTCATTCATTCATTCATTCACAGGCAGAGCAGCTGCCACGTGGAGACAGAGGAGGTAACGTGCCTTTCCTGAATACAGGAAAACGGGCTCCTGTCATCTCGTGCTCCATGTGGTGAAAAGATTGTGCTCCAGACCCTGCCTCCCTGTGCCTCATGCCTGGCCTCCCACTCCCGTGCGGGAGAGGTGCTTAGCATTGCTGGCTGTCACCAGTGTGCTCCTCACATGCATGTCGACAAACCTGTAAGCTCTGCAGGGCAGGGTCTTGTCTTTTTGTCCATTCGTGTGTCCCGGATGCTCAGCACAGTCCCGGGAATAGAAGAGGCACCTGATCACTTCATCAGCTATTGAAGCACCGATGTCTTCCATAAGCCAACTCAGCCAGTGCAGTCAGCAAAGCTTGTGGCTCCCAGACCCAGCGGGGCTCGCCACGGGCACTCTTGGAGCCCCTGGTCCCTCCTCCCACCGCACTCACTGCACTAGTTAGTCATTTCATTGCTGTGGTCAGTTCGTCACGCTCTCTTTTCCTTGCTGGATTATAAGCTCCATGGGGGTAGGAGCTGGGTTTGTCTTTTTCATTGCTGTTTCTCCAGCCATCAAATAATGCCTTGCTCTCAGTGGTCATTCACAAAATACTCGTGGGATGAGTTGGGGACTTCATCTTGGTAACCTGCCCAGGGTCTCGGTCCTTGTAGAGCTAAGGCCCTATTGTACCCTGGGTGGTCGAGAGATTCTCCTGTCCCTGCTGGCTGCTCACAGGCTTCCCTGATGCTGCCTGCCTTCCTGGCTCCTGGGCCCTCCTGCTCTGCCCCCTGCCAGGACACATAGTCACCACCGGAGGCTCTGACGCCCAGGCCAGGCCTTCCCTTCCCTGCACGGTGCTGTGCCCATGGGACCAGACGCATCTCTCAGCACCAGCGTGGGGATCTGCATGGGAGCTCCGGCTCCCACCCTCCTGGACTGCCGTCCACGCTGTACCTGGAGGTGCAATAGGAGATGTGAGGCACTGTGGGGTCCCAGGGACTCTATGTGTGTTGTGTTCACACACCAGATCCCACCTGGGCCTCAGTCCAGGCTGAGCAAACACCACACGAGGCAGAAGTCTTTGTGAGCACTGCCCGTGGGAACAAGTACTGATTTCTATTACTACTGAACGCTATTATTTATGAATAGAACGTAAGTCCAAGTCTCATCGTCATACGGGAGTGAGCGGTATGGAAGAAACCATGCTAGAGGGAAGGAGAAGATGGGCTGTGGTGTTTACTGGAAGAGAAGCTAATTTTATCTGTATTGCTCAGTAAGCCTCGCACACAGGGGAAGCATTAGTGTTTACACTTCCTGAGGCAAGGAGGCGGCACCCACAGCCCTGCATCCACAGGAGACAGCATCCAGCAGGCCGCCCGTCTCATTTCACACCCCCTCGGAGCTGGGTGGGGGAGGCCAGTCTTTGTCTCCAAAGTGCTCCAAGCACAATTGATTATATCTTAAAATAGGCCCGCACCTGCCCTCAGGGGCTTTACCGGAAAGTTATGTCTTGAAGACTTCCTGTCTTTTAGTTAACAGGAAGGGAACTGATACCAACTCCCTAGTGTGAGCCTCAGTTTCCTGGTCTGTGATTGTAATTTGACAAGATTACCTTCACGCTATCTCCGTATTTCTTCCAGGTTAGTTTTGGGAAACACTTTGATAAACTGCTTGGGGCAGAAGACAAGATGTGAAGAATGAATGATGATCCCAGCAAGGGGCACATCAGAATGGGGTTCCCAGAGAAATTACATGAGTATGCTAGGCCCTTCATGCACCCAGAGAGTGGGGAGAAGCTGGAGCAGGGAGAGGAGAGAAGCTGGAGCAGGGAGTGGGGAGAAGCTGGAGCAGGGAGAGGAGAGAAGCTGGAGCAGGGAGAGGAGAGAAGCTGGAGCAGGGAGAGGAGAGAAGCTGGAGCAGGGAGAGGAGAGAAGCTGGAGCAGGGAGTGGGGAGAAGCTGGAGCAGGGAGAGGAGAGAAGCTGGAGCAGGGAGAGGAGAGAAGCTGGAGCAGGGAGAGGAGAGAAGCTGGAGCAGGGAGAGGAGAGAAGCTGGAGCAGGGAGTGGGGAGAAGCTGGAGCAGGGAGAGGAGAGAAGCTGGAGCAGGGAGAGCAGAGAAGCTGGAGCAGGGAGAGGAGAGAAGCTGGAGCAGGGAGAGGAGAGAAGCTGGAGCAGGGAGAGCAGAGAAGCTGGAGCAGGGAGTGGGGAGAAGCTGGAGCAGGGAGAGGAGAGAAGCTGGAGCAGGGAATGGGGAGAAGCTGGAGCAGGGAGTGGAGAGAAGCTGGAGCAGGGAGTGGGGAGAAGCTGGAGCAGGGAGAGCAGAGAAGCTGGAACAGGGAGAGGAGAGAAGCTGGAGCAGAGAGAGGAG
Source organism: Pipistrellus kuhlii (assembly GCF_014108245.1). Lineage (NCBI taxonomy): Eukaryota > Metazoa > Chordata > Mammalia > Chiroptera > Vespertilionidae > Pipistrellus > Pipistrellus kuhlii. The sequence goes on from NW_023425493.1 coordinate 977,744, forward strand.
AGAAGCTGGAGCAAGGAGAGGAGAGAAGCTGGAGCAGGGAGTGGGGAGAAGCTGGAGCAGGGAGTGGGGAGAAGCTGGAGCAGGGAGAGCAGAGAAGCTGGAGCAGGGAGAGGAGAGAAGCTGGTGCAGATAAGTCCCGAGATACAGGTAGAATGGGATGATGGAAGATGACACTGATTGGTGGCTGGAGCCCAGGTCCGTTCAAGAAATCTGGGGCAGGCTGGAAAATCATGGTGTTAGGCCACAGTAACGTTCCGGTGAAGCCTGTTTGTCATGATGAATTATCCTCTTTTAGATTTTTATCTTCCAGTTATGGTTTATATTCATGGCCTGCTTTTGGTATCAAGATAGCGAGGGCTTCACAAGGTGAGTTGGACATGTTCCCTCTCTCTATTGTTTTCCTGTTGCTGATGAAAAACGAACACCAATGCAGTGGCTTAAAATAGCACACATTTATTATCTGACAGTTCTGAAGGTCAAAAGTTCAAAGTGAATCTTACAGAGCGAACATCCAGGTGATGGCAAGGGTGACTTCCTACCTTTTCCGGCTGCTAGAAGCTGCCTGCACTCCTTGGCTCATGGCCCCTCCTTCCACGTTCAGCCGGCAGCATGGTTCCCCCAATCTCTCTCATTCCCACGCTCCTGCCTCCCTCTCTCACTGAGGACTCTTGCCAGATGATCGCTGCGCCTCAGATCCTGAGTTTAATCACATCTGTAAAGTCCCTGCTGTCATGTAAGGCAACCCAGGACCTTTGTCTCTTCCCTCATTGTCTGCTGTCCAATGTCTGAGCCTGCAGTCCCACACACGGCTCAACGTTTCAGCTGTTTTGAGAAGCTTCAGCCACTGTCGCCCCATCCTGGTTGGAAGTGGATATAGACCCAAAAGGACGGAAGATGAGATTGCTTAAAGACCTGGCTTCTGAAGAGACTTCAAATCCAAAAGAAGGGTGTGGTCTGTGGCCCGACCCCTCGAGGGAGGACACCTGGACAGGGTGGGAACAAGAGACTAAACCCAATGAGCCCCAAATCTGTGTGATTCGCTCCACCCTGCCTCAGAGCAGACGTCCGTCCACCCCAGACCTTCCCGGAAGCTCTGGCAGAGCAAGTCACGTCCCGTGGGCCCTGGGTGCTGGGCAGTGACCTCACCCTTCCTTTCGGAAGCCATGGCCCCGTCCACTGAGGGGCGCTGATGGCAGCAGCAGGGCTGGGCTGGCCCTGGTCACAGAGGATTTGCCTGGCTTCCTTGAAGATGATTTCTGCCGGTGTTTCCAGGGAAACAGGCCTGAGCCCCTGGGGCCTCCTCACCTCTCCACACAGGAGCTCAGCCTGAGAACTGAAGGCGTCCTCCAGGGCCTCGCTCCTGCCCCCTGGGGTCAGACCATGCCTTGGCTCAGCGCTGATGAATGACTCTCTCTCCTCAGTAGCCGGACCTCTGCTGGGAGGAGGAGCGAGCCGGCAGCTCCCTGGGCTGCAGGCGAACAGTGGCCTCCGTGGCAGCCTCCCGATGACCGCCCTCTGGGGAGGACAGATGGGAAGAGAGGCTAAGCCTCCCCCTCAGGCCCAGAATCCTCACTTCAAAGAGTCTGCTGAACCGGCCTACAAGATCCCATCCCAATCCCCGTGGAACGAGGCACCGTTTCCCTCCCACTTCCTTTTTGTTGAGGCAGAGCCTGCAGACACCACCACCACGGAGGTCAGCCAGGGCCTGGCCAAGGGAAGCTCCCGCCTCCCTGGGCAGAGTGCGACCAGGGCAAAGCGTGATCCGCTTACAGGGACGGTGGATGGTCACAGTGATGGCAAACACCAGGTAGCATCTCTGGGCACTTGGCAGGTGTGAGCACATGTGCCCAGCATGTCTCCTGAATCAGCGGCCATGCCCAGCGCAGGTCGGGACGCCCAGCAGGCACACAGTACGTGCTCACTGAGCGAATAGACAGAGAGAGGGCCGTGGCTGCTGTGGGCTTGGAGACAGACACATTACTCGAGCTTCTCCCAGGACCAGGGATGGCACAAAGCTGGCCACGGCCCCTCACCAGCCACGGGCATTCTCCAGTCTGGGGAAAGAGCCATCGCCAAAGTGAAATATTGAAACGTCTACGAAACAGCGATTCACCAACCCCAGGAGGAGGCGGGTCACATAGCTCTAGATTCTTCCTCCATCAGCAACCCGCAGAAGCTAATGTCTGTCTGTTTCCTCATCACGTGTTCTAAAACCTTCCCATGTTTGAGGCAGTTTCTTTACTACAAGCCTCCCCACCCCAAGGGGAGGGCCAGGCACCCCCATTCCCAGCCTTCCTGGCAGGTGGGTGTCCCCACAGGTCTGGTCTGACCATTGGAGATGCTGCGGGGAGACTTCCATTAGGAAGCGGACAGCATCAGAAGCAGGGGCCACGCCCCTCTTTCCGATGAGGGAGGCTGCGGGGGCAGCAAGAGTGGAGTTTGGGGCTGCAGGGGTGTGAGCTGTGAGCTGTGTCCCTCCATACAGCGGGGTCTCCACAGAGGCCACCCACTGTGTGGTCCACGTTTGTCCCTGGTCATGTTGCCTCCTGGCCTGTTGTTTTGGCCTCGCTGGAGATTTTCTTAGTTCTCCAATATTTTGTAATAAATCTTTTTCTGCTTAATGTAGACAGAGGTAGTTCTGCTGTGTATAACTGAAACCTGATGAAAAACCTGCTTTGTTTTAATTGGTGAAGGGCCAACGCTTCCTGTCCGTATGGCTGCAAAGGAAAACCATTGGTCTGTGACTGAGGTTGACTTCCTGGACCTGGAGGGTGAGCAGGCCCCAGACCACCCTTGAAGGAGCACTCATCTACTTCTAGAAGCTTCCTTGCAATGTCTGCTCTCTAAATGAATGCTCTTCTGCCGGCATCACCAGATTTGGTTAGTTTACCTGGATGCCTAAGCCGGGGGTGTGCAGTCATCCTAGGCCTGTCCGCTCTCCCATCTCCCGGTGCCACACATTTAGAATTGGATCTTGTTATTGTTACTCATGTCACTACCTGCTCTCCAACCGCACCGCTGCGTCCCTCACTGAGACCTTCACCCAGTACCCCTGCCACCAGGTTCAGTCAGCCCCTTCCTCCCAGGGGAAGCCCTCCGTGCTACTGGTACTTGTACATGGATGCCCAGGCTGCTTCGATGCAGGACCAGAAATCAGTCTGAAGCTCACTTCCTGCGATTCCCTCATCTCCTGTGTCTAGCCACCCACGAGTCTCCAAACACCAGGCTCTCATCGCTGTCTTCATGTGCACCTCTCTCTCTTCTCGAAAGGTCCTTTGCCACATTATGCTTTTGGCACACTCCTACTCATCCTTCAAGATTTAGTGAGAATGCCACCAACTTCGGGAAATGGTTTCTGCCACTTCCAGCAAATTGTCACACGTCTTATTCTGCGCTTCCCAAGTTCCTTTGTCTGTCCTTCGAACACAGCACTTAGCACAGTGTCGTCATCACGGACTCCCACGCGTACCTCCCCGCCAGAGCCCGGAAGGAGGGGCAGGGCCAAAATCCTCTTCAGCTCGGCATTTCAGGACCAAGGACAGTGCCTGGGAGGGGGGCTGCTGAGTAGATGCTCAGTTGATGCTGGTAAAATTAACTAGTTAATTAATAATAAAGGCAATGGGGGAGGAGACATTGAAGCTAACCTAAAACATTGGCAGCTTGCATTCCCAAATGGAGGCTGTTGTTAAAGTAAGATTGAAGCCACTGCAGCCATAGCCCTCCCTCTGAGGGGGCCGTCCACATGCCCCCAGGGGGAGCAAAGGAAGCACCTGCTAATTCACGCTAATTAACACAAAGCTCATTAAGAGTGAGGGAGTAATCATAGCTAAATATTGGCGTTTAACAAAATGTGTTTTCCTTTTTTTTTTTTCTATCCAAGCAATAGTGTTATTGTTTTCTTAATATATATTTTTTATTGATTTCAGAGAGGAAGGGAGAGGGAGAGAGGGATAGAAGCATCAGTGATGAGAGAGAATCATTGATCGGCTGCCTTCTGCATGCCCTCCACTGAGGGGTAAGCCTGCAACTCAGGCTTGTGCCCTGACTGGAAATCGAACCTGGAATGTGAACGCTTCAGTCCACAGGCCGACGCTCTATCCACTGAGCCAAACCAGCTGGGGCCAAGCAATGGTTTTAGTGAAGAGGTTCAATGGCTTGAAATGGGGGAAGTGGTCCCAGACACCGCGTGTATTTAAGAGGCAGTGCTGCCGGCGGGTGTCCTTCATTGCTGCTATTAGCCACAGCGGAAACCGAGCTGCACCCGGGGGGGATGGCAGGCAGCTGCTCTTGCAGAAACTGCTCATGCGAAAACAAATTAAATTTGCAAAGCAGATGACTTTTGAGGGAGATCTTTCACAATCCAGAAGACCCTCTGCTATACCCAGGGTCTCCCACGAGGCTCCTTTAAGTGGGAAACTCACTGTTAGCAGCTAAAACATCATTGGGTCGATCAGGAATCGACGAAGAACTAATTCTCTCAGAAGCCGATCTATTGCACAGCGAGGGTGCAGCTACCTATTGAACTGCTGCTCCAGCCCTGCCGTGACCTTGGCGGCCAGGAGCACTGTGTAAAGGAAAATGCATAGGAGGGGCAGCGGCCTGGCTTCCATCTGCTTTGGGTCCAGGCTGGCTCGGCCTCTGTCTTCTCACCTGGAACGGAGGCCACCAGCCTTAGGGGCCAGGAGTGAAAAAATAAAGGAGTGTGAGATGGCCCATGACGTAGGTGCTAGCTTCCTGTGCTGCTGTAACAACAAGGACCACAGTCAGAGCAGCTTAAACAACCGCAAAGCACTGTCTCTCGGCTCTGGAGGCCAGGAGTCCAGGCTCAGGTGCTGGGCTGGCTCCTGCCTTCCTCCTGGCTCTGGCGCTTTGATGCAATCCTCAGAGTTCCCCGGCTCCTGCAGCACGGCCCGTCTCTGCCTTGACCATCCTAAGGCCCCCTTTCTGTGTGCATGTCCAGTATGACCCCATCTTAACTAGCTACAGCTGCAAACACCCCATATTCCTCAATAAGCTCACATTCCGAGGTCCTAGGGCTGGAACTTCAGCATCAGAATTTTGAGGGCACGCGATCCTACTCCTAACAACTCACTATTGCCCTGGCCTTCCGTCACCGGAGGGCAGACAAGCCGTGCTTTTCCTCATGAGCTATTTTGCTTTTCTTGGCTGAGATGTTGCCAAGGAGGAGGCATTTTATAGAAATGAGCAAGCCGGTCTGCAGACTGAAGGGTCCCAGGTTCGATTCCGGTCAAGGGCATGTGCCTTGGTTGCGGGCACATCCCCAGGAAGCAGCTGATTGATGTTTCTCATTGACATTTCTAGCTCTCTAGCCCTCTCCCTTCCTCTCTGTAGAAAAGCAATAAAATATATATATATTTTAAAAATGAGCAAGTCACAGAGAGCCTACCTGGGACGCAGAGATCAAAACCAAGGGGACCGAACTGGAGCAGAGCAGCTGGGCAGCATCCCCAGGGGCGGTTTCTTCCTGCCTCGTTGGTGCCTCCCTCTCAGGGTACTGGGTCACACGTGCCACCCTGAGGAGCAGAGGGAGGCCTGGCACTCTGCTCCTACCATGACTCACCTCCCGCGGGAAGATTTCTCACACCCAACAGAGCCACCCTGTCAGATGGAGACGGCTCTATGCCTCCACAGCTCTGCCTCGCCAGCCAGCCGACAGGCTTGGCCATTTCCTCCCAAGCGTGATTTCTGATAAACTCCCACAAGCCCCTCTGCCGCTGCCCCATAGATCGGATGGCTGGAGGCGTGGTCAGAGGCTGGAAGGAATGACTTCAGGAGCCTTCAGTTCGGGGCCCCTTGCTCTGTGCTGTGACGCTCACACAGCGAGCCCCAGACACTGGGGACGATTGTAGTGATGACTACAGGAGGTCCTACCTTCTGTGTCCACACAGTGGGCAGCCCCTCCCCCCCGGCTCCCGTGCTGACTCTCAGCACGGCCATGGGTCTTGATTTGGCCAAAGGGAGCAGCTGGAGGTGTTTGTCCATCAGGCTTGTCCTTGAAATCTCTGTCACTGTCACCAAACGAACCAGCTCGGGTGAGCCTGCTGGAGGAGGAGACTCCACGTGGAGCAGGGACCAGCCGCCCAGCTGAGCCCTCTTCGACAAGCAGCTGCCAGCCAGCTCTGCCGACACAGGCCTGTGTGTGGCCGTCTGGGCCAGCCTGCAGGAGCCCTCAGCGGCAGGCGCCCCAGATGGCAGGCTCAAACTTGTGAGCTAAAATCATGTTCCTCTCTCTCCCTCCGCCTCTTCCTCTCCCCGCCTCTCTCTCTCTCTCTCTCTCTCTCTCTCTCTCTCTCTCTCTCTCTCTCTCTCTCTCTCTCTCTCTCTCTCTGTTGTTGCTGTAAGCCACTTGGTGCTGAAGTGGCTTGCATTGCAGCAAACGCTAACTGACAGCTATTTCCTTGAGGGTTCTTCTCGAGTCTGGTATGTCAGTGAGATCACGTGAGCTGGTTCTAGGGACAGCTGTCTGTCTGTCCGTGCCATTGGGTCACCTGGGTCAGCAGCCGGGATCTCTCACCAATCGTGCGCTGTGTCCTCTGGGAGCACAGGTTTGGGTTCGAGCTGACCTTGGCTTCCACCTTGACACTGTGCCCGAGAGGAGCAAGTGCTATAAAAGCAGCCCAGTCTCAGTGGCTTCACACTGTACACAGAGGGTACCTCTCTCCCAGTTCATCTGCACCTTACAGAGTTGGGGCTCACCACGCTGTGCCCCCCTGCAGGGCTGGCTGGCCAGGCTGGCCCACAGTGGCCCAGCGGGACACGTGTCTGCTCCCGTGGCAGCCGTCCTCCAGCAGGCACGCTTGCTCTTGATCGAGTTTGTATGTGTCTATGGAGACACCGGGCCCAGGCTCTTTCCATCCAGCATCTCCTCTGAGCCCTCCAGGGGCCCCTGCATCCAGCCAGGAGACAGGGGAGAGGGGCATGGAGCATCTGCTGGGGCTTAGGGCCAGGGCTGGAGGTGGCAACAGTTATTTCCTCCCTCGTTCCATTGGCCAGAACCCGTCCCTGGTCCTGCCAAGATGCAGGGAGCCTGGGACCGTGGCCTAACCTGTGCGCAGACAGAGAGGAGACAGACATCAGTGAGTTCCAGCCGTCCGTCCCAGGCAGCAGCTCAGTGACAAACTTCTCTTCTGGTCAAATCGTCCCCCGGGATCATGCCATCTATGCAGAAGCAGGCTTGCCCCCACCCGCACCTCTCCATCCTGGCCTGTGGCAGTCACCGCAGGGAAACTGAGGCAGTTCAGGCCACATTGTGATGCTGCTGCTTGTCGGCTCCAGGCCCCACAGGGCAGACCAGGGCAGGACGTGGGAATGGGCCGCCCCACCGCAGATGGTCAGTGGGTGCATTTTCTGTAGAGAATTCTTTGAGTTGGTTTTTAAATTTTATTTTCAATTTTCGTTGGCACATATTAGCTAAACTGCTTTAAACGATGAAACCAACTGAAACTCGGTCTGCTCTTTTATTACCATCGTGTGCCAGCAAAAACACTAAAACCGTCTTTCCTGAGGAACTTGTTTGGAAGGTAACCACCTGACACTCACCACTTGCGTTCCTGTTGAGATTTAATGATACTCACCAAGCTTTGCCAAGATAAATATTTTGTTTTTATTTCAAAGGTGAGAGGTCTCTGTTCAAGTTATGCCTGCAGTGAGTCCTTTAAAAAAGGAAAAGTTACTCAGATGTTCCATTTTGAAGAAGCAAAGCATGCTCGAGCTTAAACAGTGTAATTTAAACCAGCAACGCGACAGGCCTCTCTCTGGCTGCGGTGAGAGTGCTGAACCGGGAGCTGACGTCTGAGCTGGCGGCCGCTGCCTGGGTTCCCCGGGGACCCTGTTTTTGCCCCTTTGCAGGGATTCTGTTACTGCTGAGCCTCCCCTCAGTCTCTGATCGCTTCGGCAAGAGTTCTGTCCAGCTGCTCCGTTTCTCAGTGACCTGGTTCGCAGCGCTTCTCCGGTTGTTTCTCTAGAAGTCTCTCCGCCTCCAGGTGGATGCCTCGCGAGTCTCTCTTCCTCCCCCCCCCCCCCCCCCCCCCCCCCCCCCCGTCCCTCTGGTGACCGCATGTCCCCCCGGGGGCTGCGGCACCTGCCTCGGAGGCCTCCTCCCCGTAATTCCAGGGAAAAGCAAACCTCCTCTTGGTCTTTCCTTGCTGGACTCTGCTGGCTCTGAGCTTCCGCTTTGTACTGCCCGTATGTCTTTGTTGTCAAGCAGAGAAGGCCCTGGAGCACATATAATTCCGCGGATGAGCAAGCTTGGGCCAGAGAGCCAGATGACAGAGAAAGGCCAGACCCGCGTCTCCAGCCCGTGTCCCCGCTGCGCCAGGGTAATGAGCGCCATCGAACCACACGGAACTGATGTCGATGGACTAATGGATGATGGATCGGTCAGCTCTGTTCATAATTAATTAGTTACTGGATTTTAATTACATCTGGATTCTCAGTCTTGGCTAAAACAGGGAGGAGGGGGAGAAAAGGAAAGGAAGGGAAAGGAAAGGAAAGAAACAGGGACATAAGGGGACTCAGAAACCCTAAGGCGTGCCCTGGAGCTCCCCATCATTCTCAGGGTTCAGCATTGTGCTAAGCGTCCTGAGCCTTCCTGTCATTTACTGGTTAATAGAGTGTCTGCCATGTGCACACAAGTTTGCATGCATGCGCACTACCCACAGACACACACTGCTCAGGCCCTCTTAGGATGACCTTGTGAAACAGTGTACATCGTCCCCACAGCTAACCTTTAACAATACGTTTCATGCTGCAGCATCATGCCCAAGATGTGCTGCTGGAGGGGGTGGCGGGGAATAAACACTGAGATTCCTTCTTGGTTCTTTTCTTCCCAACCATTCCATCTGTCAGCTCTTAGAATCACCTGTCTGTCACTTTCTAGTGGGCCTCAACCTCAAATGCCCCCAAGAGCCCCACGTGTAAGGGAATACTGGCCCAGAGCCTGTGTCACAGGAGGGCCGGGGCCCGTGTCACACAGGAGGGCCAGGGCCCGTGTCACAGGAGGGCCGGGGCCTGTGTCACAGGAGGGCCGGGGCCCGTGTCTCACAGGAGGGCCGGGGCCCGTGTCACAGGAGTGCCGGGGCCCGTGTCACACAGGAGGGCCGGGGCCCTGACAGCCTCCCGGCTACTAATCTCACTGAGAGGACGGCTGCTCCTCCAGGTCAGGGGGGTTTGTTGTGTGGGAATTGAAGGGCGAGTATTTCTAGAACGTCTGCATTTTTACTTCATGTGAAATCTGATATTTGAAATGCTGATGATTACCGTAGTTTTAAAAATGTAAAACCACTGCGTGCTGATGAAATCTGTTCACCAGAGTCAAACCTGGGCAGGCAGGGCCCCTGGCCCTGGTGTGTGCCTTCTCCACTGGGGGGGGCGGCAGGACCCCACCCCCGCCATGGGCGCGCTCGTTTCCTAAGCCTCCTGTGTGTGCGGGCGCCGGGCAGCAGCTTCCTCACTGACCCCGGGGGCAGTGCCCAGCAGGATGTGCCTGGCCGGCCTCCGCGTGACACACGGAGGGTCCACGCCCCTTGCCGAGCAGGAGCAGGAGCCGCGCTGCGGTCTCGGAGATCCAAGGAAGGGGCCGCCAGCCTCTGTGGCTCCAAACGCACCCGCTGTTTTAGAATTAATGGGCTGTGCTGGGGTCACGTGAACACGAACCTGTCCATGGCATCTGGAATTCTGTTTTTCCAAACTGTCCAGTCCGAGGTCCTCACCCTCCTGCTAAGGTCCACCCTCACGCCTGCCCTCCTCCTGGTCCTATTGCCTTCGCTGTTTGTCCCAGAGCAGGGAGGGCCTCCAGGCGTTAGAGAGGCTTTGAGCGCTGAGGGGTGACAGTGACCCTCGCGGACACGGTTATTCTCCTGGGACCTCACCTCCGCTGAAGGCTGGGGAGACCTCAGTCATGTGAGCAAATGACTAACAACCGTGTCTGTGGTGATGGTCACTATGGAGAAAGGCCAGTGCAGGGTGGGGTCCATGACTGGGACAGGCCATCTGGTGAGGACCAAGAGAGAAGCCAGCAACAATGCAAAGGCGCGGGCAGGGGTCCAGCCGGGGAAACGCAGGCACGGACCCCAGTGTTCAAGGGCCAGAAAGGAAACGTGGCTGCCCGGACTTCCCTCCAGCCACGGGCATGGCTCAGCTCTCCTCTGGCAGCTCCCTCCTCTGGCTGCTCCCCCCAGTTCCAGGTCCGAGGCCCTCGCTGCTTCTCTCCAAGGTCCTGAAGAACAAGCCTGCCTTCTGGGGGGCGTTTATCCACTTCCCGAACCTCATCTGTTACCTCCATGCTGTGCTCCCCTAGGTGCACGCACTGAGCTGTGAACTCAGTTGCACGTTATGTGCATGGAAATCTAAGAAGGGCCCCTGCAGCCACCGCTGCTTCCCCCAGAGCCCAGGAACAGCCTGCACAAGGCCAGCGAGATGCTGTCCTGACTCGGCGTAGCCAAGGTGGGCTTGCTGTCCCTATTGGAGTGTGGTGGCTGCAGGTGAACGTACGGAGCTATGGGGAGGGAAGGTGATTCCAAAGTGTCAGGCTTGAATCACTAGGCAGATCGTGGTGCCACCACTGAGGTTCGAGAAACAGTGGAGAAGCAGGTCTCCTTGGGGTGCAGAGCAGGGTAAATAGTGGGTTCAGGGGATGGAAAGTAAAACTGAGAAGAGGGGCTCAGGAAGGAGCCCCGAATCTTAACCTGGGACCCCAGCAAGAGAAGGCCTCTCTCACCACCTCTCAGATGAGAGCTCCAAGTACCTTGTGTCAAGTTAGGTGATAATGGGAAGGTGGCTTTCTAAAGCCTCTGAGCGCTGCTCCTTTCCCACATCCTGGGACTAGAATTTGTAGGTGATTCTAGAACCTCACCCACCAATAACAGAATTGCTTCCCTCACAGTCAGATGGCGCCGAGGCACGCTGGTGACGAGCAGAGCCTGTTCCCTGGAGCTGTTTTTTGTCAGCCAGTTTTCCCTCCGTCCAACTAGGCAGCCTTCGGAAGCAGGCCGCTGGTTTTTGAGACCTGAGCACATTGCAGCCGTGGCCACCATTGCGTCCTGGCTGGAGTTCCCCATCATTAGGATCTCCGGTGGACTTGGGCCAGGCACCGAGCTGGGTCCTGGGGCTGCACGGATGAAGAAGGCATGGCCCTTGCCCCAAATAATCAACCAGCCCCACCTGGCTGACCGTTTTCCTCCAAACCAGCGATTCCTTCCTAGAACTGGTGGGCATGTCTTCTTTACTGGTCTGCTATGGACCAAGAGTGTGTGGGACCACCTTGTGTTTACGCTCCTATTCCTAACACTCATTGCAAATCGCCACGCCCCGATGGCCCTGTGATGCCGCAGACGCCCGGCAGGCCCCTGGAGGGGAATGTCTAGCAGTTGTCAAACTGGCGGCATTTACTTTTTAAAGAACGTGTTCCACTTGGAGACAGTGTCCTTGGTGGTTATATGAGCCCTCTCACCTGGTTCTCTGACAAAGCAGCTCCAGGACCTATGTTCTGGCATTTTGATGGAAGGGGTTTTTTCTCTCCGCCCCGGACACCAGGTGTTACTTGCTAAAAACAGCAGCGGGCTGCCGAGTCTCTGCCCGTAGGTCCTGGCAGCCCTGCAGCGAACTGGGCCACTGAGCTCTGCTTCTTCCCCCTCGATGTGTGTGTGTGTGTGTGTGTGTGTGTGTGTGTGTGTGTGAGAGAGAGAGAGAGAGAGAGAGAGAGAGAGAGAGAGAGAGAGAGAGCACGCTTCTATGCCCCTATGCAAACATAGCAATGGTTTTCTTGGCCTTGGCTGTCTCACAGGGCTGTTCTGAAAGTCACACAATAAAATGGGACAGCAAACAGATTGTGCCTGGAGAAAACAGGAGGGTATAAAATTGGGTCCTAGGGATGCCAGTAAGAAGAAGGCGTGACCCTCGCCCCAAACTATCAACAAGCCCCACCTCGCTGCCTTCTCCTATAACTGGTGGGTGATGTCTTTTTTAATGGTCTGGTAGGTACCAATAATATTTTTTTTGTGTGTTTGTGTATTCTTTTTTTTTTAATTTTTATTTATTTATTAAATTATTATCTGTGTACATATTTTAACATTGCCCCCCCACATACCCTCCCTCCCCAGAGTTTTGTGTCCATTAGTTGTACTTATATGCATGTATACAAGTCCTTCGGTTGATCTCTTATCTCCCCCAGATCTCCCTACTCTCCCTGGTGTACCGTATTTTTCGGACCATAAGACGCAATTTTTTCCCCCCAGAAGTGGGGGGAAAAAGTCCCTGCGTCTTATGGTCCAAATATAGCCTACACATATACTTTAAAAAAAAAGTTTTTTTACTTGCCCAGCTCTGTGTGGTCTCTGTGTGCTTGCCCGGCTCTAAAATGGTTCTAAATGCTGCTGTTTACTTTACAGGGTTGATTACATGTGTTTATGACTGTGATGTTGGGTTTTAATGCACATAAAATATTTTAGGACACTATTTGTTTCAGAATCTTTTTTTCTTCATTTCCCTTCTCTAAAAACTGGTGCGTCTTATGGTCCGGAGCGTCTTATGGTCCGAAAAATACGGTAATTTTACAGTCTGCTTGTTGCTTTACTGTCTTTATATCTATCTTTTGGTTTGTCAGTTTATAATGTTTTTTAATGTCCATAAATGAGTGAGGCCATGTGGTATTTCTCTTTTATTGACTGGCTTATTTCACTCAGCATAATGTTCTCTAGTTCTATCCAGGTTGCTGCAAATGATGAGAATTCCTTCTTTTTTATGGCAGCATAGTATTCCATTGTGTAGATGTACCATAGTTTTTTGATCCAATCATCTGCTGATGGGCATCTAGGCTGTTTCCAGATTCTAGCTATTGTAGATTGTGCTGCTATGAACATAGGGGTGCATATATCCTTTCTAATTGGTGTTTTTAGTTTCTTGGGATATATTCCTAGGAGTGGGATTACTGGGTCAAATGGGAGTTCCATTTTCAGTTTTTTGAGGAAACTCCACACTGTTCTCCACAATGGTTGCACCAGTCTGCATTCCCACCAGCAGTGCACGAGGGTTCCTTTTTCTCCACAACCTCGCCAACACTTGTCGTTTGTTGACTTGTTGATGTTGGCCATTCTGACAGGTGTGAGATAGGTACCAATAATATTTTTAACATATTATTAACTTATTTGTGGTATTAGACCAGCATCCGCATGCACTCCTGTGAAACAGTGTGGCTGGAGGTCAAAGTCTTGGCTCTCTGACTTGACTTTTGCCAGCTGTGTGATCTCGGGGCAGTTATTTAATCTCTTTATCTGTGAAATAACATAATGGCTTCATCTGCTTCATCTAGCTGCTGGGAGGGTTGAATAACTTTCAGGTGAAGTGCTTAGCCTAGTGCCTGGCAAATGGAAGGTGTTTACTTAAGTCCTTCTTTCCCTTACCCAGGCCCTATGTCCTCCCATGAGCCATGGAAAACCAGAGACGGTTGCCCAAAGGAGAGACATTATATGCCCAAGGGAACGGGCTGTTGAAGTTCTTGGATTTCACGCGTTGGCCAACTGGCCAGGCAACCTTGGACAGACTCTGGCCGAGGTGGTTTTGACGTTTCTGCAACATTTAGTTGAAGAAGCTGAGGTCCTGACTCATTTCCCCAGGATAATAGAAATGCTCACATCTCTCCCAGCTTTAAAACCAGCCACCTGACAACCACCCACCATCTCAACAAAAGACTTTTTCTTTTAGGTCAGTCAAGGTTGTCTACATGAACTCCCTCACCTTCCTACCTGCATTCACTCCTTTTCCAAAAATCTCTTTTTATTTATTTCAGAGAGGAAGAGATAGAAACATCAGTGAGAGAGAACCCATTGATCGGCTGCCACCTGCTGGGGACTGAGCAACCCAGGCTTGTGCCATGACTGGGAGTCGAACCTCGACCTCCTGGTTCATAGGTCAATGCTCAGCCACTAAACCACAGTAGCCGGGCCACATCCACGTCCACATCCACATCCACTTCTTAACGAAGGCATGGCCATCTGTTCTTGGTTTCTGTTGCTCCCTTGCACCAGCTCTGGTTCAAATGATCTCTTCATTGACAAAAACCAATGGGGATCTTTCCATCTTCATCTTTTGAAACTTTTGGCCAGAAAGAGAAAAAGGCACGCGACTTTCCTGTGCGGGAAATACATTTTCAAGTCTGACTCCAAACAAATCCATTCTTGATGCTGAAATCAGAAATGCCAGGGGAAGGGACATTGTTCTGCCGAAAACATCTTACATGCAGCTACAAAATGTGAATTATTCAAGTAATCAAGGAAACTAGATCTACTTACACAGCTCACTGGGACACCCGGCACCCAGAGTGAGGCTGATGGCAGGAAGAGGAGGAGGGGTAAGCAATCTGCAGCTTTGTTCTGCTGTGGCAGGACGAGGGTGACGCAGCACCTGCCGCATGGGGCCCAGTGGGTCCTGACACATTTCAGATCGCCGTCCAATCACTCCACCCCTGTCCAATCAAAACACACTTGTCCTGTGTCACCTATGCCATCAAGACCCTCTTCTTTTTAGGGAGTCTCTACAAAGATACGAGGTCGACATCTGCATGGCAGCATACACTATCAAGGGGAGATTTCTGGCAATATTTTTGTTTTTTCCAAGGCCCCTGGCGTCCCCACCCCCTTCTGGAGTAGATGGCATTTCCATGGGCATTTGGTGAAGCTGCTGCTGGGAGCTGAGTCAGACCATCGCAGGGAAGGCAATACGCCTTCCTCAGAGGGTGGCAGGATGATTGAACAGGCCCCACGGCAGCAGCGGCATTGTGGGCAGAGCCACCGGAGCTGGCGCTGTGATTGTGGGCACGTCTCTCCCTCGGTCTCCGCTGGGTATTGCCACCTGCAGGGGAAGGGCTGGCCAGATGATTTCAAGGTCATTTTTAAAAATCTCCTCTCTCGGGACTCTGCAGCTCTCCTGGTTTCTCCGACCTGTTTCTATGTTGCCTGATTTTACCACGACCTTCCAAAGTGATTACTTCTTATCTCTCAGCTCCTCAGTTACTTGGGCTGGCTGGCTTAGAGACAACCCCAGGAAATGTGCGTCTCACACACAAACCCTCCTCCACGCAGAGGGTCTCCGCCATGTCCAGAGCGCAGCCGTACAGGAGGGCCCAGAATCACCCTGAACGCCGGGCCTTGCCTAGGGGGTTCTGTGATGTTAGTGTGACATGCCGGCTGGGTGACCAGGTGACTCAGCTGGCCGACCGGTCCCCATGTGGAATAGACTATAGACTATAGTCTCCCAGGCCTTTGCTCTGACCAGTACTTTCTCTAAAGATTTTCGGACTCTGAGGTTGATGAAACTTCTCTTATTCCCCGGCTCCAGTTCCTCAAAGCCAGGCTCCGAGGGCAGGGGCCCGGAGGCCTTGGTGACTCACCTGTTCTCACCTGGTCACCTGCTGGCAAGAACCACTCCCGCCCCCTTGGGGCTCAGTTGGCACTAAGATGATGATTCGGTGTGTGTGTGTGTGTGTGTGTGTGTGTGTGTTTCTGGACTCAAAACTGGAAATACTGTAAAACTTCAGAACATTAAGGAGAAAAAGAGTATCCTAAAATTTTCCCAGTAGGGTTAACAGAAAAAATACAGGACATCCAGTGACATTTGAATAAACAGTGGATAAGATTTTAGAATAAGTATGTGCCAAATATTTCCTTGCTTATCTGAAATGCAGGTTTATTTGGGCAGTCTGTGTTTTCACTCACTAAACGTGGCAACCCTGCTCCTCAGCATAAAGCGAGGCCACCCAACACCTGCCCACAGGCATGATGGGAAACAGCTACTTGAGTGATGTTTTCAAAATCCGGAGATATTATGATTTCTGATCTAGAAACCCATACCTAACTAACCATCAATGAACTAATAAAACACTTTGAGACACATTTACAAACCTTTTCGTTTATATAAAATGAGAAATTGAAACATTTTAAGATATTCAAGGACTTAGAGAAAAAAAGACTTCTCAAAAAGAGCCGATGCTTTTCTTACTCAGCAAAGAGCCACTTCCTGAAGGCATTTGCTATGTTCTCAGCCCAGAAAGATTCCCTGAGCCAGGCAGCCTTCCCTGTGCAGGGCCCGCCTCTTCCCTCAGATTCGCAGGCTCCGTCCTCTGCAGGATGCCTGTCCCTGGGCCGGGAGACTCTTCACGCCTTGGCAGTGTGAGTGTGTAAAGAAGACTCGGGACCCCGGGACCCAGTCCTCAGGGTGATTCTGCTCTGACCGGGTGGTCCAGCCCATCAGTAGTGGCCCTACCCGCCCTCATTCCCCTGATGGTGCCGGACCCCAGAACCAGCCTCCCTACACTCCACCCTCTGGGTCCTGCCTGCTTCATTCGAGGCCGACGCCAGGCCAGACGCGGGCAGTTACTGGGGAGAACATTTGTCCTGCTTATCTTCAACGGCTGTGGGCAGACTCCAATGGGCCGTTTTACCAAGTTCAAAGAGATCTACAGATACAAGGGTTTTATTATTATTAAAAACACCTCCTACAGGCACCTCTAGATAAAGGAGTGCTGGGTGTGGTAAAGAGCTGGAGAGAGAGGAACAAACAAAATCCTATTCCCCAATTCCCACACTCGCCACAGCGAGGGTGGCCCCTCAGTCATCACTGGCAGGGCCCTATCGGTTCTATTGGCATCAACCCGCTTGCCCATGGGCTTATTTCTGCCTGCGAGCTACTGTCAAACCGCTGAGCCTAACTGACGAGGGACAGTGTTCCTTTACCTGTGGGGCTGAGCTTAGGCAGGAAGCTGTAGCCTTGATTTTTCACCCTTAATTTCCTCCTGCTTAGCTTATATCTGCTGAGCAAGTGTGCAACCTGAGAAGTGCCTGAGTCTGTTTTGGCATTTCACGGAGTAACAAACTAGGGGAGCACTCTGTAAGAGGACGGCCGCTTGGCTTCCGCTGCCAGTCCTGCGGGCTGCTTTCCGCAGCTGCTCCTGGTGCTGGGTCTCCTCTGTCATCATCGGGGCACACACAGCATCAAGAGAGGCAAAAGCCTTCATCCCGTTCTGACAGTCCATCAGGAGTGGCCCTACCCCCATCTCCCACAGATGAAACTGACACCTGCCAGTCCAGTCTTCCCAGCATCCGTCAGCTCTCTGTGGTAACAGCACCTGGTTGGGGGGCTGCCCCTTCTCCCACTCCTCTTTGCCTGGAGCAGGAGCGTGGGTCTCATGCCCTTGGCTCCAGGGCTGGCCTTGCACAATTACAACCCCAGTGATTGGTTCAGGGAGGGGCACGTGATCCCAAGCTGGACCAATGAGAGGTAACCCTATCAGGAGCTCCTGGGAAAGAGAAGCTGTTTCATCTTGGGTTGCAGATGGGAGAACTTCAAGCTGAGCGTGTCTGGTCTCTTTGTCACCAGTAAAGGAGAGCCCCACTGAGGACGGAAGCCAGCACAGAGGAAAGGGGAGCCAGGAGTTTGCATATGGGGGTTCAGTCACGCCTGAAGATCGCCTCGTCCTGCACTTTTCTATTACGTGAGCCTGTGAGCATATAGTTTTGTCCCATGTAAACTGGAGTCCTGACCTGAATCCTGATGCCGCACACGCAGCTTTCTGTCTCAGCCTGTCCCACGTGTACAGACCCTCAAGAAAAAATAGGATGAGGCAGAAAGAAGTCAGTCTGCAGAAGTAAAACTCAGAATTTTAGAACTACTACATAATCCCCCTCCCCCCCCCCCCCGAAAAAGTGCACTGGGGCCCACTGGACCCTTCCTCAGTGTTGTCTGAGGAAGAGGCTCTGTGAGGTCTCGCTGGTAGGCGAGTGCGTGGATTCTGGGACCCCCTGCAGCTCAGTCATTCACCCAGCGGCTGGGCTGCCTGCGCCTGGGTGTGTCAGGGGAGGGACAGCTGAGTTTGGTTCCCTTGGAGATACAATCTAATCAGTTTCCTGAATCCAGCACCAGGGCCCACGGAGGACAGAGGAAAGCGGTGGGTTTGGATGGGGAAGCCCCTTCCTGATGAGTAGAACCACTGGGGGCAGACCCTGGATGTCCCAGGTGCCTTGATAAAGTCACTATCACAGAAGCATTTTGGCTTTGATGTTCATCTTACTCTGATGGCCCTCCGATCCTTTTGTTTTCAGCTTTGAACTGTTTCCTTCTAAAGGACATTGAGGCCATCGGCAATAAGAATGCTGTAAACACTGAAAAATGCCCCCCATCAATCCCATGCTCCAAAGCAATCGGCTTTCGGTGAGGGTGAGGGTGGTGGTGGTGGTGGTGGGGCTCCTGAGAGGGTTGTAGATTTAGGGCACCTTCACTCCAGTGAGCTGCAAACACTTCCAGTGGCTGAATGCTTTTTCTTTCCCCGAGTCTCCACTGGTGGTATCGGGGCCAGAGTTATGGTCTCCGATTCACAGAGAAAAGGGCATTGGTCTCGAGTTGTCACAGGTACAGGCTGAAGCAGACACCGGCCACTCTGATCAAACCGCCAGGCTGGAGTCCAATCCGGGCAGCCAACCTCTCTGGAGCAATTTGGCACGGCTTGAGTCCTCTGTCCACCCCCTGAGCCCAGCACACAGAGGGGAAGGGCTGAATGTGCAGAGTAGCCGGTAACCATGACATGGGTGGGAAGGGCAGTGGTGGGGAGGCAGGGCCCTGGGAAGCCACTGCAGGAGCCAAATGGGGGACAGGGTGAAACATCTGTCCAAACGGGGTACTTCTCGGCTTAGTGGGATTTTGCTAGACTTCCCTCCATGGGAGACACAGCCTCCTGCTTTCTTGCCATCTACTTGCTTGTATCGTTTTAACGTGTGGATTCCATGGTCTCCCACTGCGAGGTGAAGGCCAAGGGTGGGGCTGTGCTTGGGAGAGTGCCCCTCCCCCACAGACCCTGGTCAGTCTGGTCTCAGGAACAGCCCCGGGTTTCAGCATCTGCCTCCTGCTCTGGAGATGAGAACTGGAGTTGGAATGACTTATCCCAGGAAGTCATTGGTTTTAATCCAATTAACCGCTGAGTGGAAGGTCTCTCTGCATCCCAGCCGTGCTTATGCCATTATGGCCAAGCCCAGGGCACGGCCATGTTTCTTTGCAAATGTCATTAGCAGTGGCTGTTTCCATTCTCTTCTGGGTCATTAATGAGGCTGTAAAACAAGGCCAGCTCCGGCCCCGCCCGTGACAGGCCCCAGTGGGCCTTCCACTCATAGCCAGACCCAGTCCTCATTTATCCCTGACCACAGAGCATTTCGTCCTGCGGATCCCAGCCACACGAGCGTGTCCATAAATGGGCCAATTTAATTTGGAGCACAACTGTTACGGACGTCATTCCCAAATGCATCTCTGCCCTCCACCTGGTCGCTGCACCCCCTTCACCCCACCCTGCATGCTGTCTTTTTTATAACCCACTGCTCCTCTCCCAACAGATTTTTTTTTTATTGTAGTAAAATATGCATAACATAAACTTCACTACCTCACCATCTCTGAGAGCACAGCTTAGTGGTGTGAAGTACACTCACGTGGTTGTGAAACCAGCCCCAGAGCTTTTCTGTCTTGCAAAACAGAAACTCCGTCCCCATCACACAACTCCCATTCTCCCCTATCCAGCCCAGGCAGCCTCCGTACTACTTGGCGTTTATGGGACTGTGGCTGCTCCCGGGGCTTAGGTATTAAATAGGTAATAATTAGCACACCCAGGACTTCCCTTCTTATGATTGGATTATGTCACTCAGCACCATGTCCTCAAAGTTCACCCACATTGTAGCGTGTGTCAGATTGTCCTTCCTTTTCATGGCCGGATTCTATTCCATCACATGTAGAGCACATTCTCTTTACCCATCACCTGTCAATGGGCACTTCGGTTGCTTTCACCTTTTAACTGTTGTGAATATTGCTGATTTGAACACGAGTGTGCAAATCTCTCTGAGACCTGACTTCATTTTTTTGGCTCTATCTTCACAAGCAGAATTGCTGGATCATATGGTAATTCCATTTTTAATTTTTTGAGGAACAACAAGATTTTTTTCATAGTGGCTGCACCATTTTATATGCCCACCGACAATGCACAAAGTTTCCAACTTGTCCACGCTCTCACCAACAATTGTTATTTTCTGTTTTGTTTTTAATACTAGCCATCCTAATGGATGCGAGGTGATGGCTCATGAGCGCGGGGGCTTGGGCAGGGACTACTCTTCCTCCGGTGGCCGAATCACTGCCAGCCCCCTCCACGGCTGAGCACAGGGAGAACCCGGGGAGGCGTCTGCTCGCCTTGGCACAGGCGGTGTGCACGGAAACACCGAAACGCTCTTCCATTCTGTGGCAGATTGCCAAGCAGACTTTCAAATCCTTCTGAAAACCAGCAGGTTGCCTCTGACCTCACTCCTCTCATTTCCCGGCCGGGGTCACAGGTTTGACTTGCTGCTGACCTCATACCGGTGCTCAGTGCTGTGACTTTATATGCATCGTCACACACCCACCCCTCACTGTGCGAGGCAGCCTGAAGCTCAGGGAATCCGAGGCCCCGCTTTGGGAAGGAAAGAGCAAGGACTTGTCCCACGCCCGTCTGATTCCAGAGCCCCTCGCCTCGTGTTCAGATCTCGAAGGAGACTGCAAGTCCAATCTTCAAAGACCCTGCCACACTGCTTAAATGGTCTTTATCGTAAAATAACTCAAAGACCCTCTGATAGATCCACTCGTTAGCTTACACTTTAAGTCCCCTTTCATTTGTTGCTCTTCAACTAACCAGCTGTGTGACTTAAGGCAGGGAGAGGGCTCCCGGACTGCGAGAGGGTGCAGGACAGGTTGAGGGACCCCCCCCCCAAGTGCACAAATTTTGTGCACCAGGCCTCTAGTTTTATAATAAATCCGGTCTACACATATATGGCTGTATGGCCTTATCCTATCTAGTTCTCTGTAATTCTTCCAAATGTATATAAGAAGAGAGCCAGAGTGGAAGTTTGTGATAGGAAAGTTCACTGCAGACAGGTTCTGTTTCGGTTAGGACTTGATGCAGCTGCAAATTATACAGAAGCCTAAACAATGTTGCACTAGACACACAGGACTTATTTCCCACACCACAGTCCCGAGACAGCAATGCAGAGCTGTTTGCACCGTGCCACAAAGTCATTCAGACCAGGCTCCATCCTCCTTCCTGCCCCACCATCTCCAAGGCATAGCTTCCCACTGCAAAGTCACCTCATGGTCCAACATGGCTGCTGGTGCTCCAGCCATCATGCCCATATTCCAGCCAGCAGGCACGAGGAAGAACAGGATAGAAAAGGTATAGTTCTCCATTGTAAGGAGCCTTCCTGGGAGTCTCATAACACTGCCAGCTACACCTCACCAGCCAGACTTTTGTCCCAGTACTGGCCTTACATAACGGCAGGACAGGCTGGAGAACACTGCCTTGTGGCTGGCTTCATTCCCACCGTCACAGGAATTTTGTGACCAAGAAAGAAGGGCCATGGGACAGTGGGAGGGCACTCTGCAGTCTCTGCCTCCGAGGCCAGCACCGGTGCTGCAGACATCTCGGAGCAGCTGTGTCCTGAGAGTCCAAGACTGCCGGAGGCTGGGCATGTGGGGAAGGGCGGGCTCAGAAAGCCTGTTCACACGTTAGAATATTAGAGCTGCAGGGAGGTTTATTTTGCTAAAGGGATCCCACTGTCTGCAGCATCGCGGCACACCGCCACTGGAGAGGAAGGCGATGTCAGTCCATTCTGAACAAGACCGAGGCAGGCCCGTTACTTCCTTTGTCTTGGATGCCTGAGAACTGGGGGGTACGACGAGGTAACAAAGAAGCGACCTGTGTGCGTGTCCCTGTAGCCAGCAGGGAGGCCATCACCTGATGCTGCCTCGGCCCCTGGAGGCCGCTCTGGGAAGGGCTGGGTCGGAACTCGGGCTGTGACCACGCTGGATTTGACCACGCGTGTGCAGAACCAATGGACTGTTTGTATCAATGACCCCAGTGACCTTCCCAGCCTCTGTTGGAGCAAACAAATGCCCGGGCTGTTCTGAGGCCTGTGTCCCAGCTCCTGAGCAGGCACCCAGGGCAGCCCTGCTCGGCAGGGTGTGTTCTCTTACCGGTCCGCCATGCTCTGCCGAAGGCTTGACTTGGTCTTCGTGCCATGTGCCCAGGCCGAGGGCATCAGCAGGGATTTGATCAATGTTTGCTGACAGAATTGCTACCTGTCCTGCAGTGCTCCTGCGCGTCAGAACCCACTGGCCCCACTCCTAAACTAGCTCTGACTCTGGCCAGACAACTGCTGATGCTCAGCGATTCCTTCAGGGCTGGACTCCTGTCAGGGAGCCTCAGGGCAGCTCCCGGCGCTGGCCGTCTGCAGAGCCTGGGCCGGGCACTCAGGAGAGGGGCCTGCCTGAGCACTGGCTCCACACCAGCCTGCCCTGGTGCTGGGCCTGCCTGGCCCTCACCTGGCTGCTGTTTCGTGGGACCTGAGGTGCCAGCCCCACCCACCTGCTCCCTCTCAGCTCTGGCGGACACTGCTGGGCCCTCCCTGTGAAAAGCCTGCTTCTCCTGGCCCTCCTCACTGGGGCTGCTTCCTGGAGGTGTGGGAGGGTCCCCTCCTCCTCACGTCTTCCCAGACCCTCCTGTCGCCAGCCCAGCAGGAAGGAGGGGAGCCGGGGCCAGGCTCTCCTGGCCAAAAGCAGGGAGAAAGCAGCCCAGTACAGACATAGACACGCCTCCTCACAGTGTCACCCCGAGAAGACACGCGGCCACCTGGCAGCACACACTGACTCTCTATCTCCGAACCTGGGGAGGTCAGCACTGTCTGTGCCCTGTAACACCTCACACCGCACACCTCACCCCTCACACCTCACACCTCACCCCTCACACCGCACACCTCACACCTCACACTGCACACCTCACACCTCACACCTCACACCTCACACCACACACCTCACACCTCACACCTCACACCTCACACCTCACACCTCACACCTCACACCTCACCCCTCACACCGCACACCTCACACCTCACACTGCACACCTCACACCTCACACTGCACACCTCACACCACACACCTCACACCTCACACCATACACCTCACACTGCACACCTCACACCTCACACAGCACATCGCACACCTCACACCTCACACCTCACACTGCACACCTCACACCACACACCTCACACCTCACACCATACACCTCACACTGCACACCTCACACCTCACACAGCACATCGCACACCTCACACCTCACACCTCACACCGCACACCTCACACTGCACACCTCACACCTCACACAGCACACCTCACACTGCACACCTCACACCTCACACCTCACACCTCACCCCTCACACCTCACCCCTCACACTGCACACCTCACACCTCACACCACACACCTCACACCTCAAACCTCACACCTCACCCCTCACACTGCACACCTCACACCTCACACCTCACACCTCACACCGCACACCTCACCCCTCACACCTCACACCTCACACCTCACACTGCACACCTCACACAGCACACCTCACACCTCAAACCTCACACCTCCCCTCACACTGCACACCTTACAATTCACACTGCACACCTCACCACCTCACACCGCACACCTCACACCTCACACCATACACCTCACACCGCACACCTCACACCTCACACAGCACATCTCACACCTCACACCTCACACCATACACCTCACACTGCACACCTCACACAGCATATCGCACACCTCACACCTCACACCTCACACCGCACACCTCACACTGCACACCTCACACCTCACATCTCACACTGCACATCTCACACCTCACACCTCACACCTCACACCGCACACCTCACACTGCACACCTGACACCTCACATCTCACACTGCACACCTCACACCTCACACCTCACACCTCACACCTCACACCACACACCACACACCACACACCACACACCTCACACCTCACACCTCACACCGCACACCTCACACCTCACACCTCACACCTCAAACCTCACACCTCACCCCTCACACTGCACACCTCACACCTCAACCCTCACACTGCACACTTCACACTTCACACCGCACACCTCACACCTCACACCTCACACCTCACCCCTCACACTGCACACCTCACACCTCACACCGCACACCTCACACCTCACACCTCACACCTCACACCTCACACCTCACACCTCACACTGCACACCTCACACCTCACACTGCACACCTCACACCACACACTGCACACCTCACACTTCTCACCGCTCACCGCTCACCTCACACCTCACACCTCACACCTCACACCTCACACTACACACCTCACACCTCACACCTCACACCTCACACCTCACACCTCTCACCACACACCTCACACTTCATATCTCACACCTCACACTGCACACCTCACACTTCACATCTCACATCTCACACCTCACACCTCACACGGCACACTTCACACCACACACAGCACACTTCATACCTCACACCACACATTGCACACCTCACACCTCACATCACATATTGCACACCGCACACTGCACAACATACACTTCACACACACACCACACACTGCACACTGCAGATTGTACACCGTATACCTCACACCACACAGAGCACACAGTACACAGCACACTGCACCCCCCAACCACATACTGCACACCCCACACCACATATCGCACACCATACACCGCACACTGCACGCCGTAAGGACCATCAGACATTAGAATGGGAGCCAGGAGAATGGATGAAGATGAGGTGCATATGGACAACGGAATATGACTCGGCCATAAAAAGGATTGAAAACTTGCCATTTGCAACAGCATCGATGGAGCAGAGGGTGCTGCGCTGAGTGACAGAAGTCAGAGGAGAAAGGTGAAGCCGGCTGAGCGGGGAGTTCTGTGTCCTTACAAAGAACAGGAACAGCCAAGCACGTAGCACACACTCAGTAAAGGGGAGCGGCTTCCATTAGACTCACACGTGCTGCACGGTTAGATTCTGTGTGTCCTTCAGATCACAGTCGTGTCAGCTGCCTCCCTGCCGAGGCCCACATCCGCACTTTTCTACACCCAGAGCATGTCTGTGCGGGGGCCCCTCGGGGTGGGCTCCTTTTTCAGCCTAAGGAGTGTGGGCAGGGTTTTGCTGGAGTTTCGTACTAATGCTCAGGCTGCCGCAGAGTGAATACGCAGGCGCAGACTCCTTTTATTTGCTCCCAAATTAGATGTTTGCCTGTCAGGCCCAAACCAAAACAACAATGCAATTTACCTCACCTGCTCTCCGTTCCTGGCTCCCAGCCAGCGGGCCGGGCACTCAGCCCGTAAGTGCTCTGCCTGGCCCAGGGATCGAGCTGATGTGGAAAATTTGGTGATTTTCAGAATAACAAAGTCATTGCCACTGCTCCATTCTACGGCACTGACAGGAACGCATATTCGCTCGGAATCCGGCCTCCGGAATAGGGGTGCCGGGCAGGAAGTGGGCTGGTGGTAGAGGGAGATATTCTTTACACGTGGCAGGTGGCAGATCTGCTCACGAGCCTTTGCTGCTGTGGCAAGCTCTGGCATAATATATTATCTGGATTCTATTGCTTTTTATTCCTGAGAGTGTCCCTGAGAATCCTACAAACAAGCCAGGGGTCCCTGTGGGGCCGGTGACAGGAACTGGTGTCCGGGGTGGACGCGGCCTGTGCAGGGCGGACACTGGGTCTCACCGGAGAGGCAGACCCTCACTCTCCACATACAGTGTCCAGGTGAACTCTGTCGGGTCTTCACAGGTGTTCTTGCTGACCTTAGAGAGGCCACGGAACTGGTACGCTTCCATTCTGAGGAAGTATCTGGAAACTGGGAAAACACAGGAAATACTTTTTCCATTGTCCCTCCCTCCTGTCCACTCTCTCAGAATCAGCGGACATAACCCTGGGTGAGGATGAGCAGCAAGAAAAAGAGGCTGTGACCTTCGGCTGGCTGTCCTCCGTGTATCTCGCCTGCAGCACGTGTCCTACTGTCTGTCCTCGGGATGTCCCTCTGGAGAAAGCCTTTGGCTTGGCCTCCCGGGAGGAGCTGTCTGAGAGCCAGAGTACAGCCATTTTCCGCCGCTTTCATCACACCTGGTCCGACACGCTGCTCCAGCTCCTGTTTCTCTCCCCTCACCTGTGTGCGACCTTGGCCACCCCACCCTCCACGCACACCCTTTGTCTGGTGATATGTCTTTCCAGTTATTTCCTCTCCCCAGCTGAACAGTGAGCATCAAAAAAAAAATTTTTTTTTGAGTGCTCATCCAAAGATATTTCCCCATTGATTTCTAAGAGAGAAGGGGAGGGAGGAGGGGAGAGAGAGAGAGAGAGAGAGAGAGAGAGAGAGAGAGAGAGAGAGAGAGAGAGAGAGACATCAGCATGAGAGACACACATCTATTTGCTGCTCCTGCACGCCCCCTGCAGGGCTGGGGAGCCTGCAACCAAGGTACGTGCTCTTGTCCTGAAATCGAGCCTGCTACCTCTTGGTTCATAAGCCAGTGTTCTAACCACTGAGGTAGCTGGCCAGGGCAAGCAATGCTTTGAAGACAAAGGTGAGGGCTCATCATTTCTCTAGACATCTTCCCCAGGTCCTTCTGGTTCTCCCAGCGTCTGGCACAGGCTGGTGCACGAACAGCACTTAGCACTGGGCCGTGGACAGCTCCTCTCCTGGGCCACTTTGGCCTGCAAGGCACACAGGTGCCACCTCAGTCACAAAACAGAGCCCCTGGGCCAGGGTCCGGCGGGTGGAGGGAGGAAGGACAGCTGCTTGCACTGGGCTTGGGGTGGTTTGCAGTGTGGATGTGAAGATGCATCTCTGTTCCTGTCTACCCGCTAACATTTGAGAAGTCACAGTTACGGGCTTGGTTCGAGATAAATGGGCCCATCCTGGAGGTGGCCTTTGCCTTAGGGTCGAATTAGCTCCCGTGACGACCCTCAGGTTCGTCTGGGTGCAGACCCGGCCTCTCTGGGCACCGTGCGTGTGGTCATTTCCTCTCTCTGAGCCTCAGTTTACTCATTTATGACATGCACGCTGGCCAGCGTTGAATATCGGAGTGAAAGCTTTTGAGTTTCCATTTCTCTACTTGTAAAATGAAAATAACAATAAATTAAGTGGATCACATAACTGCCCAGCATTTCCTACTTTTTAAAATTCTCAACTGCGAAGTGAGGTGCTTTGAACTTCATGCTAGAAGTTTAGGACCTTTTTGGCTTGAAATAGAGACCGAACAAAGCTGCTCTGAGGCTGCTGGCACTTAGTCCCCCTAGCTCCGAGGGAGAAGGGGGGCTGGCCTCGAGTGGAGTCGGGCTCTGGGCGGGACTGCTCCGGAGTTTGCTTTATTTAGAAGCGTGTAAGCAAGTGGCTGCTCATGTTCTTAAAGGCTCACTGGAAGTTTGTGAGGTAAGGCAAGTGCAAACATATCTGCCTGGGATTTAATGTTTCAATCTTGTAAAATCACACACAGTAAGGATGCGCAGAGAGAAAGGGTACAACCCTGTAAAATGCAGACTTGTTTCTCTCCCCCCACTTTTCCCTGGGGGGAGGTGCTAAATGGGAGGCGATAAGTAAAACAAAACGGAAAACACCAACACAGGATTGCTGTCCACCACGCCTTCTCGCCGGGCTTTGTGTGTGTGGCCGGCGGCGTGGCCGCTGAGGCTGGGCTGTCCACACAGTGTAGCAGGAGCCCAGCACCAGGAACGCCAGCAGCGCTGGGCAGCCTGGTGCTGCCAGGGGCCTGGACCTGTGGGCACTCACTGTCCGCTGTGTAACTGCAGCCTCTGTGCTGTGCACCTGACACTAACACCACAGGAGTGCAAAGTGCACAGGGAAATGACAGTGCAGCAGGGTGTCCCCTCGTCCCTGTCCAGCGCGTGGCTCTTGGGGGAGGATCCCGGCACCACAAGTGGGGGTGCTGAAGCCTGGAGCCCCCTGGGGGAGCCCATCCTGGAGGGTGCCCCCGTCCTGTGCTGGGCAGGCCACACGGCGCCCCTCTGGTCACTGCCTCTGACCCTCTGCCTTCAGCCCCAGACTTTTCCTGTCCTTCTTCCTCCCCCTCCTGGTCCCAGTGCACAGAGGACTTCACTGAGCACGCTCCTCCGTGGGGGCTGCTCCGCCCATCAGGCTCAAGACTGGGCGGGCGGGCGGACCCAGAGTTTGGAATCTTTGTGCAGGCCACGGGTGGGTGGTGGGTGATTTCCCTGCAGGAGCCCCGTGGGCGTGGGGGTCAGACTCCTTTCCTGCTCTTATCTCACCTCATGCTTCAGCGTGATATCTCTCCAAACCAGCAGGGCCCGTCCGTTAGGCAGGGCGGGCACAGCGACCCCTCCCCTGCCAGCACAGGAGTGATGGGTAAAGGGTTCAAACCTGTTCCAGCGTGTGGCTGAGTTCTGTGCTTAACGCGTGAGCGCCAAGCTGCTTTGTCTTCCTTTCCGTTTAGCCCGCGGTACCGATCTCACCGACATCCGATTCCCCCAGTAACCGGAGAGTTCCCGACGGAAAGTACTGTAGTGTCAGTCCCCGGGGGACGGACATGCACTTAACGTGTTAGAGCACATGTGTCAAACACAAGGCCCGCGGGCCAAATCCGTCCCTCCAGGCCTTGTAATGTGGCCCGCACCACGCTGTCATCACTGCACTCCACTGCGTTTCCATCACAATGACAGTTTATGACTGTTCAGTAAACCATTCGGCCCGCGATTTAGGCTGGATTTTAGATTTTGGCCCCTTCTCTGATTGAGTTCGACACCCCTAATGTTAGAGAAAGAGAAGAGCATTCTCAGGCCAGGAGCGAAGAGGAGCAGGAAGCTGGGTGGGAGGTGGGAGGAAGCTGGGGGCCTGGAGGGGTTGGAGGGGGTGGGACCCAACTGAAGGCCTTCCAGGCCTGGCAGGTGTTGCCCCTCGGGGAGCAGAAGATGAGACTTAGGCCTGAGGACCGAGGGGAGTTGAAAGGAACCTCCTGCTGCCAACTGGGAACCTCAAAGGGCTGCCCTTTCCTTGAAGGGAGAGCAGCGCTCCAGGCGGCTCTGCCATCTGTTCACAGCGCGGACACCCGTCCTTAGAGAAGTCAGGGTCCTCCCCAGCATGAGGAGTGCTGAGAGGGGACTCAGCCCAGTTCTACCTCCTGTGTGGGGTGGGGTGCCAGTTTGAGGAATGGAAGAGAAAAGTGCTCCAACCAGGAACACATTGGGGTCCCAGCAGAGGCCTCCGCGGGACTCCCCAGGGTGAACCCACATCCTGTGCACAGAGACCCCACAGGAACCCCCTGCTGCCAGGGGCTGAGCGTCAAACCTTTCAGGCCGCATGAGGACACGAATTCCCAGAGAGGTGGGGATTGGAGGCCGGACACAGTAAACCAATACCCCGAGAATCAGAGAAGTCAGTAAGGTAAAAAAGACATGAAATAAGGATCTTTAAGACTGCAGCAATTCTGAGTCCTTGCTTAAGCCACACCCAGTTGTAAGCACCCCCTGTGCTATTGTCCCGACCGGCCAGGGAATCAGAGGTGGTGACTGCCCATGTGTGGGGGTGAGGAAACTGAGGCACGCGATGGTTAACTAAGGTTGTGCAGAAATGGGGAGCCAGGCTGGAGACAGCAGACTTATCACAGCGCTTGTCTCCTGACCACTGTGACATGCCTGCTTTCCTTCCTGCGGGGACGGGACCCCAGCTGGACCAGTGGCCGCACATCCCAGGGACTCGGGGGCTGTCCCAGGCGAGACTGAATCCTCTCTGGATCTAGTGCTTTTCCTTTTCCTAAAGGAAGAGGGGTAAGGAGAAGACTGACAATGACCCACACAGCTGGGACCCGCACAGCTGGGACCTGCACCTGCCCTCAGGGCTACACATGGGCCTACAAGCTCTGAGAAGCCTGGGTACTGAGGATGTTCCTGGGACCCAGGCCGCTGGGTGCCTAGGTATACAAATTTGTTGGGTTAATTTGCATACGCACTCCTGATTGGCTGATGAGCATTGCGGAGGTATGGTCAGTTTGCATCTTTCTCTTTTATTAGTGTAGATCCTATATAATAAAAGGCTAATATGCAAATAGACTGAACGACAGAACAACCGAACAATTGGTGGCTATCATGTGCGCTGACCACCAGGGGCCATGTGCAGAACATGGCTGGCATTGGCCATGGCGGGATGGTGGAGCAGGTGAGCAGGGGCGCCAGACCAAGGCAGGGTGCCAGTCACTGTCATTCACTGTCATTGGGCAAGCCTCCGGTGATTACTGAAAATTCTTTTCTCCTGCTTGCCACAGTCCCACCTGGTGCTTGCACCTGCTGCTGGTGCCAGTTCAGCTCACACCCATTGCTGGCATTGGCTGCACCTGCAGCCAGCACCAGAGCCTCTGCTTACACCTGCTGCTGGTACCTGGTGCTGGTCCCAATCACTCGGCTCCATCAGCAGTTGCTAGGGAGCAACGGCCCTGATCACCCTTGAAGACTTCTCCACCATCCCCTGCTCCTGAGGGGTGATCGGGGCAGCAGCCACAGCTCACACCTGCTGCCTGCACCAGCCCCAATTTCTCTGCACCATCAGCAAGTAGGAGCGGCAACAGCAGGAGCGGGGCTGCCTGCAGACATGGGACTGGGGGCCACGGTGGGAGGGGCTGGGTGGGATTGTGGAGGATGGGCAGAGACCTGCCCCTGTGCCTACTGCAGCCTTACAGCCCAAAGTTCCTTTCAAGGTGCACGAATTCGTGCACTGCCTCTCCCCCCAACACACAGTTTATTGATTTCGAAGAAGAAGGGAGAGGTCTAGAGAGATAGAAACATCAATGATGAGAAAGAATCATTGGTCGGCTGCCTCCTGAACGCCCTACACTGGGGATCAAGCCTGCAACCCGGGCATATGCCCTGACCAGAAATCGAACTTGACCTCCTAGTACATAGGTGGACGTTTAACCACTGAGCCATGCCGGCCGGGCTGAATAAAACCTTATCCCTAATTATCTGGTGCATGTTCTCTTTCACAGTTCTCGTGACTCAGTAAGACTGGACCTCGCCTTGCAATCCTCTCCATCCGTCCTCACGCCTCTCAGGGCTCCCTGTGCTCCCTTCCTGACCCCGGACTGGGACCCAGCGGTGGGCACAAGGTCCGGTTGGAAGCTCTCAGAACTTGGTGGTGATTCTCTCTGAGAACTCACTGACTCCAGCTCCTTATCACACATGGGCGCTCTGCAAGCAGGTCATTGGAACTGAACGGCCATCTTGTCACCAGACCCCTCTCCTCTGCCGGGTGAAAAATGCCCCGGGATCAGATCTGCGAGTCTTTTCTCCGTTTGTCTGACTTCACGTCACTTAAGATCCTGTGCCCGCCGGGAAGGAGACGGCTGGCCGACAGGCACTGTGCATTGTATTCAGAGGGGGAGCTGGAAGGTGCCCTGGGTGTCTGTATGCCTACCTCATAGACGCCTTCGCACTCACCGTGTGCATTGTAACATTCCCAGTTTCCGCCTTAGACTGAAGCTCCTGCCAGGCGCTCTGTGCTGAGGGGCCCAGGGGCAGCAGGTGCTGCTGTAAGCGACATGGTCCGGAGAGTCCCAGAAACTCAGGAACAGACCTCAGGAGTCCCCGTGTGGGAAGGCACTGTCATACAAACCAACAGGCCTGCTTTAATAATTCACACTCACATAATCTGGGTCGATCTTTGGCACCAAGACTAGTTTAATAATTCGGTGTAATAAAGGCAGCAATGTTTTCTCTGAGCTGACATCCAGTACAATAAAAACAACATGCTTATTATAATATTTGTAGTTAGCAGAATTGTTATAAATTATGTATAATGTAATAGCTGTTATATAAAGTTGAAACGGGGCTAATCATTGTGTTCACACATGAGTTTGAACTTTTGGGGTTGAATTTCATCCTGTTTGGCACAGAAACGATCCCTGCCAGCTGCCTTGTTCTTGCACTTGCTCTGACCGGCTCTTTCCCTGCGAAAACGGGAGGTAACCCCTCACTGTGGTAGTCCCCCCTTTCTGGAGACACCTCCCGGCTGAGCCCTGCCCCCCCAGAAACACTGCCAACGTGGATGGATCCTCTGGCTTTGATCAAAGGGTCACTCTTTGCCACATTGTAACATCTTTTTACTTTTCTCTCCTATCCTTCAAACAAACTTTTCCATTTTTCTCCCTCCCACCTGACTTGGTGTCCCCGAGAACTGACTGTCCGGCCCGGTCCACCATCAGCACCCGGGGTGCCCTGCAGCTGCCCTCTCCCCTGCGAGCCGAAGAAGCCCAGGAGCGGCACCCAACCACTCGGAACAAAGCCGGCAGCAGCCGCGCCGGCCAGCATGGTCCGGGACGAGCTGCGTCCGCGCCACCAGGAAGTGTGGGCCATACTTTAGGAGAGGGAACGGAGATAGCGGACAGCAGAGCGAGAGCACCATGCCTTCATGTTAATATTTCGTTGGCATCTCAGGCACCCCTCTTTCAGGACGTCTGCCCTAAAGCAGTTCACCTGTGCCTCCCCCTGCTTAGCGGGAGCAGCACTAACTGAGCCCCTGGGAGACCGTTCCTCACCCGCCTCGCCCTCCTCCCCTCCTCGCCTGCCTCCCGTCCTTGCCCTCCTCGCCCGCCTTGCCTGCCTCCCCTCCTCACCCTCCTCACCGCCTCGCCCTCCTCCCCTCCTCGCCTCCTCCCTCCTCCCTCCTCGCCCTCCTCCCCTCCTCACCCTCCTCACCGCCTCGCCCTCCCAGGAGGCGCCTCATTGCCTCTGGGTGTCCAGCAGTGAGTGGCATTCATGTGAACAAAATGGGGGACTGACAACGGTGGCTCTTTCTGAGCTTTATGCTCCCAGAAAGTGAGGACACCCCTACCCGTTGTGTCCCAGGAGCGGCCGGCCACAAAGCCCCCCCCCCCTGCATTTCCCAGACTCCTCCCCCCGCCCCCCCCCCCCCCCCCGCCCCGGACTCCACTCGACTGGCGGGTGACCCTCTGGTTTCCGCTTCTCCTCCCCAGCCGGCCCCGTCCTCTCCTTCCTCATTGACAAGCATCCTCCTTGGGCAGCAGCCCCGACACTCCCTCCCGGACTGCCCGGCACATCCAGCCCTTCACACGTCCCTGTCCCCTCGCACCTGCGGCGAGTTCTCACCATTTCTTCTCTCTCCGAGCCTGTTTCCTCATTGGCAGAGGACTGTCACTTCCCCTTCTGAGAAATATGAGGCTTAAACCAGGAAGCGCCTGGAGGGAGCCCGCAAAGCCAGGAGGAAGTGCTCAGTGAGTATCAGACCCTCTTTCCGGGAAGAACTCCGAGCGCAGTGCGGGTGCCCTGACCCTGAGTGACAGCAGGGGGCAGGGCGCCAGCTCTCCTGGGTCAGAAGGGGAGTCCTGTGCCACTGGGACTTGGCAGGTGGGGTAGCCGGTTACACGTCAACTCCTGAGGCTGCTAGAAAGATCACTTCCCTTCCCAGCCCCGTGGCAGGAGCCTGTCTGCGGGAGCCTCCTGGCTGGGCCGTGCCCACGCTGCATGTTCACTCCGTTTGCAGTGGGTCCTGGGCTGCCGGGCAGGGACAGTGCTGGCGTGTGTCTGCTGCACGAATGGGTGGGGACGGGGAAGAGGGGCACTCCTGAGAGTGCTGCCTGAGGTTCCAGCCTCCCTGTCTGGCTGGCTGGCAGCCTCTGAAGCACGTGTTTCTGGAAAGGAGAAAGCTGCAGATGGTGAGCATCGCATGGAAGGTTCCAGAGAGAACTGTCACCACCGGACAAGTCAGCCAACATCGGTTCTGACACATGTGTGCGAAGTGACCGGAACCACACCTGCTCCTGAGCGAGGGCTTTGCACAAAGCAGTGACCAGCCAAGGGCACACGGAGCAAGTTCCCCCCGGAGGCTTTAACCAGAGGGAGGCTGCCTGTGGGGCCTGGGCACAGGGGGTGCTGCTGCTGCTCTCGCTCGGCGCCGGCTCCCGGCTCCCGGCGGTGCTGGAGCTCTTCAGTGTCTCCAGTCCTCCTCCCGCATCCCGCACCCCGCACCTGCACATTCGCCTCACGCTCCTCTAGAAGGCCTGGGGAGGTGCTGAGAGCCAGCGGCCGTAACAGACGACCTGCTCCCTTTGGGTTTGGATGTCAGGATGTGAAAGGCCTGGTCACATCTCCTCTCGGGACTTTATCAGCGTGTTCACTGAACTACCTTATGGTTTGTTTTGTTCCACCTCCTGGCCGTGCATCACGCAGGCTGCGCACCGTCGCCTTATCTGTCTCCGTCTGCGGGACTCAGTCCTTCTGTCTAATGAGCCACGTTCCTTTTCTTGGAAGCCTAGTATTTTATCAGATCGTCTCTGCTTCCGGGCAGTTCATCTCGCCAATCAGCAGGGCAAAGTTTCTTTCATTATCACAGAGTTTTATTTAACTGGACTTTAAATAATGTTTCTGTCCCTTTGTTTGGATCATCTTCTTTTGGGTTCCTATGTGTATCTCTCCTTCTCCCTCTGCCCACCCCCCACACACTCTCTAATCTTCTTAAGTATTTGTCTTTGATTTCATGTTTTAAATCTTCAGCCCATTTGTTTGCTGTTTCTCTGTCTGTCTTTCATGTCTTGCTACGTTTCCAATGGGGTTTCTTCCGTTTATGGGGCTTCCCGCTGAAATATGGTAGCAATCATACTTGGGTAAAAACTACTGTTTGAATTTTAACCCTGCTATTCTGACTTCGACCTTCACTTACTTGCTTTGTTCATCGCGTGATGGGCTTAGGGAGGATGAGTTCAAGTTCTGGGCAGGGTTACAGGCAGAACTTTCATTAAAGAGCCAGCCCTATGTACACTTAGTGGTTATCTCGATGCTGGCCTCGAAAACAATGCTGTTCTATCCAATTAAAAAAATGCACCTGGCATGGTATTGAGACTGTGGGTATATCTGGTCTCTGGCCTGCAAGGTCAGACAGCTAAGTTTACCTTCATCATTCTTTAAACAGGCTAAAGCAAACTAGAAAGCAACATTTTATCTAGGAAGAACAGCAGAAAATTCCAAACAACAGTTTGTTGCAGAATGGGGGTTTTCCTTCTCAGAACCTTTAAAAATAACCACCTGCCCCTAAAGCCTCGCAGTCGTTTGGAGTCCACCTGCGTGCGGTACTCTTGCGCCTGCCCTGGCCAGTTCAATGAATCCTTGTTTGCTTTTTAAATAAATGATCAGCCTCCAGTGGTCTTATTTTGAACCCAGGCTTCGAACCCACAACACCCGCTTGCATTTTGTGTCTGTGACAGTGCTTGCTCTTTTCCCAGCCAGCTCCTTCACCACCTCGGATGCCTTGCCGTATTTTCCCGGAACCCTTATCTCTGCTCTGCAGACCGGTTTCTATGAAGGTGACGGCTTTATTATTTTTTTCAGTTGCGATGCCGTTGGTCAAATATTTCACTGCTCCCTCACAGTGGCTTTCTGGGGCACGGCTCTTCACCTGTTCGTGCTTTTCCCGTGGCTTTTATACTTTATTTAATACTTGCTTTATGGCCAGACACGCATGTCTCTACGTCAATAACTGTCGGGCTGGCTGGGCCGTCTGGAGCTGCCATTGCAGAAGGCTTGTGCCTGTGTGGCCGAGCTCGCCCGGAGGCGGGGACTCCCCTCCTTAGGATCATTCCTTGGCACACACCTCCCTTCATTCCCCGCCAGGAGAGGGCCCGGGGCCTGGCCCCCGTTCAGTGTCTTTCTTCCTGCCACCTGCAGGCCTGCAGCCATCGCTGTCTGTGTGACTCCCCTCCCACTGAGCCCACCCCCGCCTCCCCAGGGTTTGGGCCAAAAGGAACTATGGGAAAACCTCGACCACCTGTGGCCTGGCCCTCATGGTGTCCCTGCTTTAGGTTTGCCTGAACCCTAATGCCATGGCCCCTCACGGCCCGCACGCTGCCGGGAGGCCTTACGGTAACCTGGGGACTTCCTCTCAATTGTGGCTCAGGTGACAGATGTCTCCCAATTCCAGCAAAGAGGGAGAAGTTCTCTTGTTTGCTTGTCCAAGATTTCTTAAAAAGAAACAAGAGGGCACCATCCAAGCAGAAGTCTGTTCCTGTGGCACAGACTGTGCGGAGCCTCCAGGAGGGTCCTACCCACACCATGGGCTGTTCCTGACATGGGCACTGACATAGACACTGACATTGACACTGACATCTGTCCTGACATCGGCCCTGACATCACCCTGACATCGGCCCTGACATCACCCTGACATTGGCCCTGACATCACCCTGACATCGGCCCTGACATCACCCTGACATCGGCCCTGACATCACCCTGACATTGGCCCTGACATCATCCTGACATCACCCTGACATCGGCCCTGACATCACCCTGACATCACCCTGACATTGGCCCTGACATCACCCTGACATCGGCCCTGACATCAGCCCTGACATCACCCTGACATTGGCCCTGACATCACCCTGACATCACCCTGACTTTGGCCCTGACATCAGCCCTGACATCACCCTGACATTGGCCCTGACATCAGCCCTGACATCACCCTGACATCAGCCCTGACATCAGCCCTGACATCACCCTGACATCAACCCTGACATCACCCTGACATTGGCCCTGACATCACCCTGACATCACCCTGACATCAGCCCTGACATCACCCTGACATCGGCCCTGACATTGGCCCTGACATCACCCTGACATCACCCTGACATCAGCCCTGACATCACCCTGACATCAGTCTTGACATCACCCTGACATCACCCTGAATCAGCCATGATATCAGCCCTGACATCACCCTGACATCGGCCCTGACATCACCCTGACATCACCCTGACATCGGCCCTGACATCAGCCCTGACATCACCCTGATATCACCCTGACATCAGCTCTGACATCACCCTGACATCACCCTGACATCACCCTGACATCAGCCCTGACATCACCCTGACATGGGCCCTGACATGAGCCCTGACTTCACTGTGCTGGTATGCGTAGCTGTGGTGGAGTGAGGGGTTGTCTGAGCGTCAGATGTGATGATGCATCTGAGCACCTGAGTCGTGAATCTTAGCGCTTCCGTAGGGCGTGTGCTCGGAAATCCCAGCGGCCACTGTTCCTCTCAGATCACCTGGTATCAGGAAGAGATCTGGGCCTCGGCGATAACCACCTTGGCTGCACCACACTCCTCCACTTGCCCATTTCTGGTGTGAGAATGAAGTTCTGATTTTGTTCTGATTCAGCCATCTGGCAATTTCTGTTTGTCTCCTCCCAAGGATCCTGCAGAAGCTGATTAAGGGGAAGACTGATTTTGACCAAATCAAGTCTGATGAAGGCCATCTAGAACGTCCTACAATTCAATTTGTCGCGCAGTCGGCCCTCTCACAGTGAATGTGGCTGATTGAGGATTTAAAATTGGCACAGCGAAGAAGTTACAAAGATAAATGTTCACTGCAGCTAAGAAAGAAAGATCATTGTCTTTAGACAAAATGGAATAAATTTCCCCAAAATATTTCTATTACATATACACACACTATTTATTGGAAGAGATTGGATAACGTGGTATTATAGTTCATTGAAAACCAATTGTCCTTACAAGATAATTTTATTATTCACAGAGATTCTGGAATCAGCTATCAGATTCAGGATTCAATTTTGAGGGACTTAAATGAAATAAAACTTTTATAACTTTTCTAAATTACAGAGGAGCACCCTCTTTACAAATTATTATAGCCTCTCACGCACAGCACTGGCTAACACATTTAGAAACTATTAATTTTGCAGTAAATTTAACTTGTTACATTAATTCAAAAGAGGTTTTTATCCTGTGAGTTACCATTTCATATTTTGGTTTTCATGTAACTACTGGTCAGTATACCACTAGAGTAAAATAATAGAATAACAGCAGCCTCTTCACATTCTAAGCCTTTGTTCTCTCTACCACAGGTGCCTGCAGCTGCTATTAAAGGACTCTTAGCTGAAATCAGTTTGGCTCAGTGGATAGAGCGTTGGCCTGTGGACTGAAAGGTCCCAGGTTCGATTCCGGTCAAGGGCATGTACCTTGATTGCGGGCACATCCCCAGTAGGGGGTATGCAAGAGGCAGCTAGTCGATGTTTCTCTCTCATTAATGTTTCTAACTCTATCTCTCTCTCTTCCTCTCTGTAAAAATATCAAATATATATATATATATATATAGTTTTGTTTTTTTTTTAAAGGACTCCTAGTGGCACCCATCCCCACCACATGACAGGGGTCAGGAAAACCGAGGCTGTCAGAGGCCACGGTGCCCACCGGAGGGCGCCCTGTGACTGCTGGAGGGAGGTGAGCACAGGGGCTGGCAGAGAAGGGCTGTCTCTCTGCAGGGACGTGAGTGGCGGTCACTGGTTAACCTCTGGGAGCTTTCATTTTCTTCCCTGTAAAATGAGAACAAACGTAAGCATCAGGATGTTCTGAGGGTTAAATGAGCTTATACCTGTAGGATGCTCAGCCAGGGCCTGGCCCATGGTAGGTGGTAAGTCAGATGCCGCCGTTTTCCGTAACATCAGCAATAGCAACAGCAAAGGCGGCCCAGCCCTGAATCCTGGGAAAGGTCTGGCTTGTTCCCGCGCCAGCCCAGTGACAGGAACAGGCCGCTCAGGGCTCAGGCCGGTGCGCAGGTCCTGCTGATGTCTTCCTTTATGAACGGATTTAAGCCAACCAGCCTTGCTTCTGGCTATATCTGCTCGCTGCATCCACGCAGCATGTACATAAGCTGAACTTAGCTGCACAGGGGTCCCGCCAGGAGCCCCCAGGTTTCCTGAGACCTCTTGAGAGACTTGGAGTTGTGCAGCGCCCACCCCTCCCACCCTGGGGCCCAGCCTACTGGCCCTCTGATGAGTCAGCCCTGACAAGCCAGGGTCATTACCGGCTCCCTGGGCTCTGGCCACCCGGCCCTGCTAATTGCTCGCACCCAGCTGCCAGGCCCTCCCCTTCCTGGCATCGTGGCCCCAGGCTTTCTGATCTTATCGAAGTAGCTCTTAATTGCCTGCAGCTCCTCGTCTGTCTTTCTCTGTGAGTAAAGCTCAGCATGGATACCTTTGGGCTAATTGCTTATTTAATGCACCTCCCATTGGTCTGCCCCCCTCTTTTCTCAGACATAAAAAGCCTGGTCCCTCCCAAGGCTTTCTTCCATCCTATCTTCTCCGCAAGCTTTTCCCGAGGCAGCCGGTTCTTAGCTGAGTACAGCCCTGTTTAATCCCTCGCTATCAGAGGCTTTG
This sequence comes from Pipistrellus kuhlii, assembly GCF_014108245.1. Lineage (NCBI taxonomy): Eukaryota > Metazoa > Chordata > Mammalia > Chiroptera > Vespertilionidae > Pipistrellus > Pipistrellus kuhlii. The sequence continues at coordinate 1,016,829 of NW_023425493.1, forward strand.
TTTATAAGGCCTTGCAGGTCTTCTCTACCTCCTGCACCTGCTTCCCTTCATCAGACGTTAATTATTAATTAATTAATTTTCTCACCTGAGGATATTTTCCCACTGATTTTTAGGGAGAGTGGGAGAGAGAGGCAGACAGAGAGAAACATCAATGTGAGAGGAACACATCCCATTGGTTGCCTCCAGCACGAGCCCTGACCAGGAAGGAGTCTGCAGCTGAGGTACATGCCCTTGACGGGAATTGATCCCGGCACCCTTTGGTCCACAGGCCGATGCTCTATCCACTGAGCCACCCGGCTAGGGCAGAGATTACACTTTTTTAAAGGTGTGAGTGCGCGCGGGAGTTCTGGGTGACAGGGCCTGGCTGAGTGCGATGATGGTGCAGAGAGGAAGGGGAATCTGGAAGCTGTTGTTGAGGCCTCGCCAAGAGCAGCTGTTCATGACTTCAGCAAACATCCTCAGCTCCGAACAGCCGATGTACGTGATGGCACTCAGGCCCCGCACCTGAGGCTGCTGAGTCCGCTGAGCCGGGAAAGAGCCGGAGTCTGCAGTTTGGGTCCCGAACGCGCCATCACAGCGAAGCACCGCATAGGCGCCAGAACAAGGCCTTGCCGGTAAGGAAGGACAGCGCGGCTTACAAGCTAAAAGCTGCACGTGCCAGACGATTAGGCAGGAAAACAAACAACAGGAAGGCGCACAGGTGACGTGCAGACCATTCCCACGCAATCTGAGCCACGTCCACGTCAAAGGAGAAGGGCTTGTGGCCCAGACGAGGATTCGGGGAACGCGGAGACCGGAACGGCAGTAGGTCCTTCGGGGACGTAGGGCTTTCTGGGCAGAGAGGGAGGGGGCACTTCAGGACAGGAGTTCCTTAACCTCTATAAAAAGGGAAGCTCTGTTTGTACCTTTGCTTAGAATTTTACCGCCGTGTGCTGGATTCTAGAAGGCTTATGAGCGATGCTGCTGGCAGGGATGGCCTCTTCTGCTCCCGCCCCACTAGCCTTAGGGGCCCGCTGTTTGGCTGTTTGGGCCCCGCGTGCTGATTTCTGAGCACTCACCATGCCCCGTCCCCGTCGGCTGCGTGTCCACAGCGGCCCCCGGTTTACGTGGATACAGATGTGGGTGCAGGAGGAGCTGCAGGTGCGGGTGAACAAGGTGTAGACATGGAATCGACGAGGTCTTAAGCGTCCGGGTCAAGAGGAGCAGCCTCCACGTGCTCTCCTTACACACCGGCTCCTTTAAGGCCTTCGCTCTGTTCCGGTCAAGGGCACATACCTGTACCTTGGCTGCAGGTTCAATCCCTGGCCCCACCGGGCATGAGCAGGGGGCAACCAACCAGTGTGTCTCTCTCACATCGATGTTTCTCATTCCCCGTCTCTCCCTCTCCCTTCTACTTCCTCTAAAATTAAATCAACGGAAAAGTGGATCCTCGGGTGAGGATGAACAATAACAAGTCACCGCTGAACCCTAAGAACACATGTGTCAAACACAAGGCCCGCGGGCCAAATCCGTCCCGCCAGGCCTTGCAATGTGGCCCGCACCGCGCTGTCATCACTGCACTCCGCTGCGTTTCCATCACAATGACAGTTTATGACTGTTCAGTAAACCATTCGGCCCGCGATTTAGGCTGGATTTTAGATTTTGGCCCCTTCTCTGATTGAGTTCGACACCCCTACCTAAGAAGGACACACAAGTCCTCGTGTCTCGACATGAGGGAGAGGCACACGCAGGACACTGCCCTCGAGGAGTTCACAGGCCACGCAGAGGACGGTCATTCGGTCACTCACTCACCTAGAGCCCGAGGCTGCGACACAGTGGCTGAAGGACGCGGCTGCCTCCAGGTTGTGGCCAGAACACAGGATTAGAGTTCAGGAGCTATCTGTCCATCCTGCCTGGAAGGTTTCAGAGCAGGAAGGACACATCATTCAAACGAGAAAAAAAATAAATAAAAGCAAAGGAAGGACCTCAGTGCTCCCATCGGACCTCAGTGCTTCCTCCACGACCCAGACCCTGAGACACCAGCCCTGCATCCCAGCGGGCAGCCACCAGAGGCCACGGTCACGGTCACAGCCTCGCGGCTGCCTGTGTGGACCGAAGGGAGAGCTGTCCTCACGCCCACTCAGGCCGGCTGGGGCCCCGCCTTGGGGCCGGGGTGCTGGAGAACACCCGTCCCTGCAGCCTGATGCCACCGCAGCCTCCTCATTCCTCCGGGCCCAGCCAGCACCTCAGACCAGCTCACACCTGACAGCAGCTGCCTGAGACGGTATAACCATGGCAACAGCAAAGCTTCCCTTCATTTGCACCAGCAAGCAGCAGCGGTGGGTGAAGAGCGAGGAGAACCATTCGGGACGGGCGGATGGAAAGGAGTCTCGGAGGAATTCCCGCCCCTGAGGTGACGGAGCTGGCCTCTCCTCTGGCTTTGCGGGTGTGAGTGTCGAAATGTGGTCAGAGCCTCGGACTCGGTGCTGGCTGTGCCGAGCCACCATTCCCCTATTGGCCCACCACTCAGGCCTTCTTCGCTGGGGACGCAGGGGCAGGGGGCCTTTTACTCGGAGGCCTTGGCTCAGGGTACTGATTTGGTCAGACAGCTGCCGCTCAGTCTCTGGGCCGCTGTCCCCGGGCCACGGCGCCTGCAGCCAGCATGTAGCCAGCAGTCTCCTTTGCAACAGGAGCGGTTAGACTGTTGCAGAGTTCCCGAACAATCAAACAGTGCGGGAGAGTTTGGAGAGGCTTACTTTATTCCTCGCGCGATGGGCTTAGAGAAAATGAATCCAAATTCTAAGCAAAGGTACAAACAGAGCTTCCCTTTTCATAAAGGAGGCAGCTCTCTGTGCAATTAGTGGTTATCTCGCTGCTGTCCTTGAAAACAAAGACAGCTAAATTTATGGGCATACCTAGTCTTGACCTGCAAGGTCAGACAGCAATTTTATCTTTATCATTCTTCAAACAGGCTAGAAAGCAACATTTTATCTAAGAACAGCAGAAAATTCCAGCAGACTAGAAAGAACAGCAGACTAGAAAGCAACATTTTATCTAAGAACAGCAGAAAATTCCAAATAGCAGTTTGTTACAAAATAGAGGTTTTCCTTCTCAAGACGAGACCATGTTTTCCAAACCTGGTTGTCCATGAGAGGGCCGGGCGCATGTAGAAATACAGATTCCAGGGCCAGTCCACTCCCACTCGCAGGCGGGCCAGGGAACCGCCTCTCCCCCTCCCTGTGATGCCCCGCTCCCTGGCCCTTCTAGTTTGCATCCCACAGATTCAGGGAGTCTCCAGCCAGACCACCCCTGGAGCCTCCTCCAGGCTGCTGATCACCCCCAAAACCACCCTCACTCACACTGAGCCCTCAGCCTTACTCCCGTGACTCCTTTGGGCACCCGGAGGCCCAAGAGTTTGGTCGACTCAGCGAATGAGCCTTCAGCCCAGCGAGCGCAGTGGCTCCTCCGCTTCGCTGCCCGGCCTCTGAGTAACAGTGACTCTTCCCAGGATAGCACGCCGCCTCCAGGAAGCCCTCCCAGCCCCTTTCCCGGCACCTGCACGCCCTTCCCCACAGGACCGAGCCGCTGTGTGTCCGGCGGTGGGAGCTGGATTCAGGTAGTTTTCAGTGTCGTGCGGCTGGCCACCGTCTGTGTGAAACGTTCCCATCGAGCCGAGGAAAGGACACGGCCGCCCGGCACGTCCCACTGCTCCGGCCGCTGCAAGCTCCGTCCATTCTTCACCTCCGGAGACGCGGCTTCTCGGGAGGGCCCTGTCCTCGGCGCCGCACTGAGGAGCCTGTGCCCGCACCCTCCCCGGCAGAGCCAGGAGGCCTGTGCCCGCACCCTCCCCGGCAGAGCCAGGAGGCCTGTGCCCGCACCCTCCCCGGCAGAGCCAGGAGCCTGTGCCCGCACCCTCCCCGGCACAGCCGTCCGAGGCTGGCCTGGCGTGGTGTTGCTGAGGTGCCGCTCCTCTTACCGGTGAGGAGCGTGGTACTGCCAGGTCCGCCACACCGGCATCCGCTCCCACGCAATCCGGCTGTGCCCCTTGCTGGCTGTTGTCAGTGGTGCTGCTTTGAACTCTCAGCAGCTCTTCCGCCCTCCGCCCTGTGATTCCTGTGAGGCTGCCGTCACTGCCCACCCTCTGGCTGTGCCCACCAGGAGATGGCACCGGCCTGGCCTCGGGACTTTCCTGGGAGCCTTCTCACTGGGGCTGAGCTGAAGAGCTGGGCGTGAGGGTGCTAGCCTGGGTGACCTGACTCCAGGGGACAACCAGCCCGGAGCACAAAGCACAGGGAAGCAGGGAGACCACAGTCAGGAAGGGGGGAGGGGGAGGAGGGGAGAGAGAGAGGGAGCAGGAGGGAGAGGGGGAGGGCTGCAGACACAGGCTGACGGGAGAGCAGGCAGCGCACTCCCCTTTCCATGGCGGAGTCTGTACCATTTGCACAACTGCACAGGCATCTACTCCGCCTCTGGGAATGCAACCCGCAGATCGGAGTCACACACACAGGAGTCATTCCGTGCCGTATCCTTACTGACAAAAGGCGAAGTAGTCGTCACGCCCTCATGTGTGATGCCCTCACGCTGTCACAAGATGGCTGCGGGCACAGTGGGTGTGGGCAGGTGGGCGGGGCTGGGCTTGACGCTGTGTGCGAGGGCGCTGGAGGGAAGTTGACTGGGAGGTGCATGGGGGAGTCCATGGGGCGGACTCGGGGGAGTGGCCCTGTGGGGTGCAGGACTCTGGGACCCCGGGACTCCCCTGAGTGCAGCACCCCCACTCCACCTCCCCCGGGAAAGATTCGTCTCCAGTGTTGGGATAATCTTGGGGTAGCGGGAGCTGCCCACACCCCACGTCACCCCCCAGACCTGGGGTATGAACATGACAGAAACCTCCCTGGTCACTGCCTGGCCCCCTGCCCTGAGCTGCTGCCCACACAAGAGTTTCATTTCCTGACCAGAGCGGTGACCTCACTTCCTGACGATGGAGCCCGACAGAAGGTGGAACCCTGGGAGCCAGGCAGCCACGTTCTAAATCAGCCCCTGCCCAGCGCCTTTGGTTGAGACATTCCCATCAAGGCATGTTCTGCTGTTGCCGCAGTCCCACCACCGTGACAGGCAAAGAGCCAGCCATGACAGCTTCTTCCACCGCTGCTGCCTCTGGCCCTTTATGTGGCTGAACCCACAGGTAACCAGGGAGGCCCAGAGCGGTTTCCTTAGAGCACATGTGTCAAACACAAGGCCCGCGGGCCAAATCCGTCCCGCCAGGCCTTGCAATGTGGCCCGCACCGCGCTGTCATCACTGCACTCCGCTGCGTTTCCATCACAATGACAGTTTATGACTGTTCAGTAAACCATTCGGCCCGTGATTTAGGCTGGATTTTAGATTTTGGCCCCTTCTCTGATTGAGTTCGACACCCCTACCCTAGAGCCAGGCCACCACTCTCACCCCCCTCACCACCCCGTGTCACCTGTAGCACCGGCCTAGTGGGGCTGTGGGACTCCAAGACTAGGGGGAGCCCGCAGCTCTGTGAGGCGCTGGCTTTGATGCTGCTTCCCTCAGCATCACAGGCTCTGACAGGAGGGAGGAGGGAGCTGGATACCCACACCCAGGACCTGGCAAATAGTGATATTAAAATATTTCTTCTAATTAACTCCCTTTCAATGTGCCCAAATTCATGCACCAGGCCACTAGTGTTTATAATAAGAAACCCACGTGCCCATCAGGGGCTGATAACTAGGACACCCATGCAGTAGAATGTCATTCAGCTGTAAAATAGAGAAAAGTTTCTCTATTACTTATATGACGAGAAGAAGGTGAAAACCTGAGTGTGGAGCAGAGCACACGGTGCATTCCATTTGCGTAAGAAAGGGAAATGACACCATATGTTTGTATTTGGTTGCACCTGCACAAAAAACTCTGGGCAATCCACAAACTGCTAAGAGTGTTCCCAGTGGGGAGGGGAGTCTGCTGGGAGGGGAGGGAGGATATGCACTTTGCAGGATCCTGTGAGATTATATCAGGCATTCAAATGAAACAACAGCAGGAAGGGATGAAAAATCAAGCGTGAGTGCTGTGTGTAAAACACTGTGCTCAGGTTGTATCTAAGCCGTCCTCGGTATCTGGGGGGGTTGTTTCCGAGATCCAGAGATATCGACTGCAGATGCTCAAGTTCCTTTTTAAGTGGTGCAGAGTCTGCATGGAACCTGTACTTACCCAGAGCCTACAGCAGGGCAGGCCCACACCCCACTCCATTCATGTGGATGCCACATCATACTGAGCACATGCCAGATCAAGTTTTGCATTGTGGAACTTTCTATTGTAGAATTAAAAAACATCCTATATAATATAAGCCTAATATGCAAATAGACCAAACGTTGGAACCACCCACAGAACAACCAGTCGCTATGATGTGCACTCATCACCAGGGGGCAGATGCTCAAGACAGGAACACAGGAGCTGCCCCCAGCCCACAGGCCCCAGCCAGTGGTGGTGGCAGGAGGCAGGGCCAGTGAATGGGCGGCACCAGGCCAGCCAAGGCACATGCCAGTGCGGATAGGGGGGCTACCAATTGCCCTGCCAGTTGCCCAACAGATCTGCCCTGATCGCCAGCCAGGCCTGGGGACCTTACCTGTGCACAAATTTCATGTGCAGTTGGTTGAATTCCCGCAGATGTGAAACCACAGATATAGAGAACTGACTGGACATCATGTCATTTAATCCTCACAAGTTCCCTGGGAGGTATTGCTTTTACCTTAATTTTATAGATGGGAAGAAGAATTACTTAGATGCTTCCTCAATATGTCCCTTCTTTCTATCACCCTAGGTGCCTCATTTCTCTCATTCCCAGCTCCTTGCGAACTTCCTGTAGGTCTCCACAGGCTATTTCCATCCAACTCCAGCCAACTGCTGGGATCGCCTTAGGAGGAAATGCCTGCTTCTCCACCTTCTTCCTCCCGGGCTGTGCTGGCCCACGGGCTCCCCTCCAGCTAAACCACAGAAGCCGTGAGAAGAGCAGTGTCCACGCCCGCCCCGCCTGCCACGTGAGCGGGTGGCGCCCGGGCCTGGCTCTCATGTGCGATCCTCGGTGGACAGAAGCAGCCTGGGGTCCCATCTGCAGACACAGCCTCTGAACCCCAAGGTTCCAGGTGGCCCGTGAGGAGAGCGTGAGGAGTTCTGCCTCACGCACGGCTCCTGACAACTCTCCATGATCTCATGACCCATGACGTCTCCAACTCGGAGACCCAACCAGAGCGCTGCTTCCTCACCCTCCCCCAGGGCTGCTGGTGGGGGGACAATCGCCAGGTCTCTGTCCTCCAGGACCCTGGGCTCCTGAGGAGTCGGGTCTCTGCAAAGAGACCAGGTGAGAGCAGCCTCCCGCTGAGAGGAACAGGGAGTCTCGCCTCCTCTGTCCGGCTGTCCCTGCCTCCCTGCCTGGCCGCTCTCCTGCCTGTGCGGCTCCTGGGGGTGTGGGTGCAGCCAGCCGGGCTCCCCCGCCTCGGGGTGAAGTCACCTCAGCCTTGTGCATTAGCTCTGCGGCCGCAGTGGGGAGCAGCCGGCTTCTGTATTCCCAAGGCGCCTGGTGCACGTCAGCTCCCGCTCCCACACACTGCTGGCGGTTAACATTTATCCTGATGTCTGCTGGCTGGTTCTCACTTACGGCCCCGGAGCAAGGTGTGTCCGATCCCAGGAACGGAACCCCACTAGAAGAGGACACAACCACTTTCTGCGTTTTCCTAAACAATCTATTATTGGCATTTTAAAATCTCTAAATGTATGTAATTTTCATTTTCATTGTAAATTTGTTATATGATGTCTAGACATGAAAGAAGAGTATTTTAATTTTGATAATTTGGAAAATTCAGAGAGCTATAAGGAGAACTAAAAACCAGCCACCACAACTGTAATCCAAAACTTCACATTTCCCTCTATTCCTGCTTCCCCTCCTGCTATACCGAGCCTGTCCTCGATTCCCGGCAGCTTGGTACGTGGTTTCCAATCTCTATCTCCTCAGGACCTAGGAGGGACAAGGTGTGGGAGGGACATGGTCTGGAGGGACATGGTGTGGGAGGGACACACATGGTGTGGGAGGGGCATGGTCAGGAGGGGCATTGTCCAGGAGGGAGGCTGTCAGTGGGAGTGCTGGCTTCACAGCAGACTGCCCTGGGGAGATGGGATCACAGGTGAGATCAAGGGTACTGGGCTGTCCCACCTTCAGCCTTGCCTTCGTGTTCAGAGAATACTTTCCATGCAGAGTGGGTGGTGCAGAGGTCAGCTGGCCTCCCAGGGGCCCCTGGGCGGAGTGTGGGGTCCTCAGTTTGGCTCCTGGACAGGCCGAAGGCCAAGAGGACACAAACACCTTTCCAACGGCCGGGCTACTGTTCCCCACATTAAGGCTACCCTTCCCTCTTCCCTCCTCTTCTTGTTTTTGGAAAGTGAGCTTAGTTGTTGACTAATTATATGCCTGTCGCCTGCACTGTGTGGTCTCCCTGGAGACAAGTGACTTAGCTTGGGGACTGTCAGCATGCTTCCCTCTCTGCCAATCACCATTCCGGGTGGTGGAGGAACAAGCTCGCGGAGAGGAGTTGTCACATGACGCAGACCCCTGCTTCTACCCTGTTTCCCCCAAAATAAGACAGTGTCTTATGTTAATTTTTTCTCCAAAGTTGTGCTAGATCTTATTTTCAGGGGATGTCGTATCTTTCCATAAGCTAGGTCTTATTTTCGGAGGATGTCTTATTTTCGGGGAAACACGGTAGTAGAGCTTGGATGGACTGTGTCTGCTGCCCTGCCAGCGCCGTCACGGAGAGAAGCCCAGACGGCAGCAGTTGCCCTGGGGGATGACCCCGGAGCCTCCTCTCACGCAGGGGGGCTGTTCTCATTCATTTTACAAACATTTTGGGGGGCCCGGGTGACACGCACTGTGCTGGCTACCGGCCTGTACAGATGAAAGAGTCACCATCCCAGCCAGGAGGCGGCCACGCTCTGCTGGGCTGAGGAGCTGAGGGCGCCCTGACGGGATCTCAGAGCTCAGCGCGGGGCAGGCTGTGCTCAGGGCCGGCCGCGGGGCACCGGGTGTCTGAAGCCCAAGGGCCGGGGCACGGGGCAGAGGCAGCTCTTTGGGACCTGTGGCTTCACTGATTTATTTACTTAATCCTCACCTGAGGGTATTTTTCCCATAGATTTTTAGAGAGTGGAAGGGAGGGAGGGAGGAAGGGGAAGAGAGAGAGTGAGAAAGAAAGAGAGAGAAGGAGAGAGAGACATTAATGTGAGAGAGGCACATCGATTGGTTGCCTCTCGCATCTGCCCCAACTGGGACTGGAGATTGACCCTGCAATCCAAGACCCTTCAGTGCGCAGGCCTACACTCTAACCACTGAGCCACACCGGCCACGGCAGGACCTGTCGCTCTGTTTTATTTCCAGGAGCAGTTAACACAAGATCGCACGGGAGTTCTAAGAGCTTGGTGGGAGTCTTTCCCACCAGGTGAAGACTAACTGAACTTGTCGGCAGAGTATTTTACCCTCCCCAGGCCTGAGGCCATCCCCGACTGGCGAGAACGCCCCAGCAGGCCTACGGCCCCAGGCTGGCCGGGTGCCATGTGCCAAATGCCTGGCTGGAGAAGCTAGGGTCTGGGGAGGGCAGGACACTGGGGACTAAGCTGGGCCCAAGGGAGAGGTAGGCTGAAATGGTTACGATGAGACTTTAGGTTTCCGTGGGAACTGGTCTGATTGAGGAGAAATTTGATCTGTGAGGCCCTCCTGGCCTGAGATCCCTCAGACACCAGGGAAGGGCTGAGTGCTGGGAGAGCCTCATCCTCATGGGGCTGAGCCACACTTCGACTGCCCCTGGCCACCACCCCAGCAGGACAGGAAGTGCTCCTGGGAGGTGGCCCCTGCTGCAGGAGAGCACTGCTGCTCAGGGTTCAGAGGGCACAGGAGTCCCGGGCCACCTGCAGGGGAGGACACCCCATCCCGGAGACCTCCCCTCTTTCCATCCTTTTACTCTTCTCCCCCCGCCCCCTCTCTTTTTCTCACCTCATTCCCCTGGAGCACAAACTGCTTAGACACAGGTCTCAAGATGCTTTATTTTACATCTCTATAATTAAAGCTAATTCTGAGCACTCACCAAACACACACACATATACATGACTCTGATCCACAAACACACACCCAATCATACAATTATAGCAAATCCATCTATAGTGCTTACTACGTGTGCTGAGTCTAGATTAGCAGAGAGGTTAACTACTGTTAATCTATTAAATAAATATGGATAAAGGTTAACTTTGTCCTTATTTTTTTAGGTAAAAGGTACACATTGATAGCCCTAGCTGGTTTGGCTCCCGGTTCAATTCTGGTCAAGGGCACATGCCTCATTTGCAGGCTTGATCCCCAGTAGGGGGTGTGCAGGTCAATGACTCCCTCTCATCATTGATGTTTCTATCTATATCTTCTCCCTTCTCTCTGAAAGCAATAAAAATATTTTTAAATGTAAAAGAAAGTGAGATGATTGCTTTTCCTTTAAGAAAGAATCACTTGCTGATATCTAAGGAGGTCAGGTTTGAGACGGGATAGTGAGAGATGAGATGTGCATTTTGAAACTCCCTCCCATGAGGACCCTGACAAAGTATAGATGGGGAAGTAACAGGAGCCAGAGGAAACTTAGAGTCAATGGTGAGAGTCAAGACCTCCACCATGTCCTCCATCCGCTTCATCTGCCATTTCTGCGCCGGCCCCCGAAGCTGACTCAGTCCTCGGAGACCTCTGGCCTTGACCTCGGCTAACAACCTGCAGCTTCGAACTTCCCCTCAGCTTGGGGGAGCCGGGAAGACACTCCGGAAGAAGGCTCTGCCTCCAGCGTGGAGACAGACCTTGAAGAGCTGCAGGACAGTGCCTCTGGCGGGACATCTTTGTGATGACAAAATGTCCGGGGACTTCACCTGCTCGGGAAGCTGGCCTCTGGGAGGACCCTCAGCAGCATCCAGAGAGCCATGACGGGCCTCTGTGACGTCCTATCTGGTGAAGAGCTGGACCACCCTGTGCGAGGCCTATATTGACAGTCTCTTAGAGCAGCTGGACAGCCAGCTCAGGGTTCAGAGTCTGACAGTCAGACCTACAAAAGCTGCTTGGAGACCTGGGATGGATTAGGTGTGGACGCGAGGTAGACACTGCAGTAGGAGCTGAAGATCGTGGCGCTGCAGGAAGCAAGGCTGGTTCAGGAGCTGGAGAAGGTGGAGGAGACAGGACAGCAGTGGCCCTGGAGGCAGCCCGGGCAGAGACGGAGATGCTGGAGCAGCAGGAAAGGCAGTGCCATGGGGACTCAGTGCAGTGGCAACAACTGGAACTGCAGGAGGAGCTGTGGTTTTGGGTCCTTCTGGATTGGGGGTGCCCAGTGCAGAGGGTCACCTCTCGTTTCTCGTGGTGATTTGTTTGGCAGCAGGGACGCCACCTTGGGATGTGTGGTCTGTCACTCACCCTTCCTCTCTCGTACCACGCCACACTCCCTCTGCACACTTGCCGGGGGGATCAGGCCCAAGCACCTCATTTATTTTGTAACACTGTTTGGCCACAACATTAACTAGATAACAAGTCTCAATGGCCTGAAAACAGCACTTTCAATTTGAACACACTGAGCAATTTAGAGAATTGCTGTCACTGCGATGGAAAATGGTCAGATTCCCTACGGCCAGGCCTTTTCACCCTTCAGTCCCATTCTCTCTCTCAGTCCTGCGCCACCACCAGATCCTTCTCCTTCACACAAAACATCTTACCCTAACACTCTGATTCTGAATCTACTTTTGACCCGACAGACGGCCGACCCCCACCCCCTCACTCCCCCTCCCTCCCCTGCAGTAGATCCCAAAACCCAGACCCTCCTAACCAGCAGCCACCTTCTCCCCGGCCCCTGAGAGCCCAGCTCCCAAGAATGAGAGCTCCAAACAGCCTTTCCCACCCACACTTACAGGCAATGTCCAACCTCGCACAGATTGAGAGGCCTCTCACATCTTTTTCCACCGACCTGATCGCCTTTCCTAAGGAATGTGACAAACTTACTGTCATCACTCAGGGCCCTGACAAAACCCAGCTCTCCCCCTCTCCTGCCTCACGGAGGCCTTCCAGACATTGGCCACCTTAGACCCCACCTCCCAGTGGGCACCCTCTTCTGACACGTATTTTATACCCTAACCCGCCCCTGACAATCACCACAAACTTTGAAAATAGACCTAGGTCCACAAACCCCTCAAAAAGACCTCGTTAACCTGACCTTTAAGGTCGTTAATAATAGAGACGAGAAAACCCAAATCCAAAAACAAGGCGAGACCAGGCCAAGCTGAGGCCCATTAGGAGGCCTTCCGGCTCCTAGCCACGGCTCTCACGAACCCCAAACAAAGTGCCGGTCCTCCAACCGCGGGTAGGTCAGGGGCTAAGCCTCCTCCGGCCCATGCCTCACTGCAGCCAGGAAGGACACAGGCCAAGTACAGAGTGAGAGGCCCAAACCCGAGATCCCTGCCTGGGCCCTGCCTAAGGTGCGGAGGGAAGGCCACTTGAAATCAGGCTGCAGTCTGGCCCCTCCAGACTGGACCTCAGCAAGGCCGCCCAGTGGATCCGGTTTGGAGCTCCCTGACCTCCTGGGACTGGCCACCAAAGACTGAAGCTGCCCCTGCCCTGCAGGGCCCCACAGGCTCACATCAGCAGGACAGAGCTGCCGTAATGACTGTGGTGGCAGGTAAGCCGATCTCCTTCTCACTGACACCGGAGCCACTCATTCTGCCCTCTCTGAATTCGCTGGGACCCTTGTCCCCTCCTCAGTCTCTATTATGGGGGTTGACAGATCAGTCTCACAGCCATTAGCCACCTCACCCCCACACTGCATCTTACTAATTCCCCATTCACTCTCTTCTCCTTCTACCTCGGTGCCCGGCAGGGCTACTGTGCATCCTCTCATAAAGCCCGGTGGTCCCAAACCACAGTCACCTCCCTCAGTTTCACTCTCACCACACAAGGCCCCTTTCTCATTGTTTCTATCGCTCTTCATCTCCCTTTCCCCCTGCAATCAATAAACATATATATATTTTTAAAAATACACATTAATAGAAATCCTAATAACTCCTTCTCACGCCCCTATGAGGCACCTTGCACCCCCTGTTACAAGCACCCTCACTTGTGAGACCGCTGATTAACCTCCCCATTTGGACCATTTGGACCCGAGTGATAACAGCGTCGTCTTGTGTATGGAGTCCCTGCTATAGCCAGGCTCCTCTTTACCACAGACAGACCCTGAGATTTAGCAAAAGGCTTAGTGAAGTGCTGATAAATTACCAGGACCCACGCGGTCACATGGATAGTAAATAGTACAGCTGGGATTTCAGCCCCCAGATGTCCAATCCTTTTACCCAAATTCCCCAGAAATGTCGTTGTCCACAGGAAACGGGCCCATGAAGAGAGACGCAGGGTGTGCTCACAGGAGGTGGTGGGAGGGACGGCACTGCAGCGATTCCGGTGGTCACTCTCATGGGAGGCAGAAGTCCAGCCTGCTCGGGGGTCGAAATCTCGTGCTCTCTCCCTGAAGTGGGCATCTCCATCTTCCTTTTGTGTGGACCAGAGGGGCAGGGGGTCCTCCCAGCTCACACTGGCCCTTCTCCCCTTCCTCCCTGCTGGCGCCTCTCAGCTCTCAGCAGCCTCCTCAGCCCCACGCTGCTCCCTGCAATTCTCCCGTGAAACTCATTTCCTTTGTAATTGCATTTTAACGTGGCCCATGCTCTGATACTAACCTTAAATCAAAGTCTTTGCAGAAAGGCCATTGCAGTGTGACAAGCTTCTCTCATTACAGAAACATTGTTCGGGCTTCCGGAGGGTGAGAATGGCTGCCTGAGTGCAGCAATGACTTAATCCGCCAGCCCGGGTTTCCTTCCTCTCCTGTCCCACCCGTTTCCCTGGGGCTGGACCTGGGACAGAGCGGTGGGAAGGAGAGGTTGCTGGTCATTGCACGTGGAATGGCCCGGGAGGTGGTGAGTTTGTGGACCACCGAGACACGAGAGCCCGACCTCCAGTGGGTAAAGTTGATTGACTCATTTGGTGACCTCTTTCCGATGGCAAGACTTTTATGGCTTACGAGATAGAAGAACTTAGTCAGAAATGCATATGAACATCCTGAGGGTAAATTAAACAAACCAGTCAAGTGAGGAAACAGCTGGGGATGCAGGCTCCATGCGTGGCCCGGACCCGGATGGCTCAGAGACAGAAGGCATCGCTGGCGAGGAAGGAATTACTGGTGAGGAAGTCTGTTTTCAGCCCCGGGATGATTTACGATTATGTTTCCAAATCTCTAAGGGAGTTAAACTCATAGTATAAGGACTCTGACATATACCAGTGTGTGAGTTTAAAGTATACAGTGTGTTGATGTGATACATTTACATATTTAAATATGATTAACCTCTATCATGCCACATAATTATCATTTCTTCTTTATGGTGGGAACAATTAAAGCTGGTCTCTTAGCAACTTTGAAGTTTGTAATTGTATAACCATTATATGTTATATATGGATTATATTATATTACATAAATTATTTATTAATCATAATTGTTAATCATATGCTAATTATAATTGTACTAGAGGCTCGATGCATGAAATTCTTGCAAGAGTAGGCCCTCCTTCCCCCAGCTGCCAGCACGGGCTCCGCTCTGGCACCCGGGACCCAGGCTTCCCTCACAGCCCTGGCTTCGTCCAGAAGGTCATCTGGAAGGATGTCTGGAAGAACGTCTGACCTAATTAGCATATTATGCTTTTATAATTATAGATAATTATAGATTATTGTTGTTGTCTGTTGACTATAATCATGACACTGTGTATCAGCTCTCCACAGGGAACCTAAATTTGAATCTTGCCCTTCCATTTACTAGCTGCAATCTTGGGCAAATCTCTTAACCTCTCTGCCCCTCTCTCCTTACTTGTAAATTTCAGATAACCCATCTAGGGCTGCTGGGAGGACTAAATATGCTAATGCAGATGAAGTACCTGTAACAGTGCCTGGAGGATAATAAATAGTATGGAAATAGGTTGCTCTGTTATTGTTAAAAAAGCATAGCCTGCCTCGTGTGGCTCAGTGGTTAAGCTTTGACCTATGAACCAGGAGGTCACAATTTAATTCCCAGTCAGAGCATATGCCCAGGTTTTGGGCTCGATCCACAGTGTAGGATGTGTAGGAGGCAGCCGATCCACAGAGCAAAACATCAGTGTTTCTCTTTCTTCTTCCCCCCTCCCTTCCATTTCCTCTGAAAATCAATGGAAAAAAATCCTTGGGTGAGGATTAAAAAAAAAAAAATCTATAGGAAAGACGCACAATGGGGTAGATCCCTGTCAACATTCTGAAGTCGTCCGTCTGACAGTGTGGACTGCACCGTGCCCATGGCCCAGCATCCAGTTCTGCTGTGCGACTTTCCACTCTGGGTCTTCCCTTTCCTGGCGCGTCAAGATGAGCTTGAGAGACAGCACTCCCTGGAGCCACTCAGTTCCTCAAGGCAGTGGTGCCCTCTAGTGCCTGGTGAGTGACAGAGCTTCCAGCATCTCCCAAAGTCTGACCATCAATCACCTCACTGGTCAGGGCTGCTGGGAAAACCTTGGGACCTATTTGGATCCATTTTGAGACCCCAATGTACATCTAAGATCCCCAGCTCCCTGTTAGCCTCAATGGCCGGCAACAGGTTGCCATCCAGTACAGGCTTGGCAGGGCCTCATCCTTTATGGTGTTGACAGTGTGGGAGGCAGGATGGTGATCATGCCCCCACCTGTGAAGGAAACACTGACAGCCAAACCTAAAAAAATTCTGCAAGGGAGAGAAACCAAGATGGCGGCCTAGGTAAGCACCTAAGCTGCTGCCTTGCACAACAATTTCAAAACAACAACTAAAAGACAGAATTATGGGGGTGCAGAAGAAGAGAGAGAGCAAGATACTGAAAACCTATTTGAAGAAATAATGTCAGAAAACTTCCCCCACTTGGTGAAAGAAATAAACTTACAAGTCTAGGAAGCGCCCAGAACCCCAAACAAGAGGAATCTAAAGAGGACCACACCAAGACACATCATAATTAAAATGCCAAGGGCAAAAGACAAAGAGAGAATCTTACAAGCAGCAAGAGAAAAGCAATTGATTATCTATAAGGGAGCACACATACGACTATCAGCTGATTTCTCAACAGAAACTATGCAGGCCAAACGGGAGTGGCAAGAAATATTCAAAGTGATGAATAGCGAGAACCTACAATACAACCAAGATTACTGTATCCAGCAAAGTTATCATTTAGAATTGAAGGGCAGATAAAGAGCTTCACAGATAAGAAAAAGCTAAAGGAGTTTATCACCACCAAACCAGGATTACATGAAATGCTGAAAGATATTCTTTAAGTGGAAGAAGAAGAAAAAAGATAAAAATTATGATCAACAAATACATATATATCAACAAGTGAATCTAAAAATCAAGTGAATAAAAAATCTGAAGAACAGAATAAACTGGTGAATATAATAGAATCAGGGGCAAAGAAAGGGAGTGGATTGATAATTATCAGGGGAAAGGGGTATGGGGGTACAGGAAGAGACTGGATTAAAATCATACACCTGTGGATGAGGACGGGGGCTGGAGGAGGTAAGGGCAGAGGGTGGGGCAGGAACCGGGTAAAAGGGAGCTATAGGGGGGAAAAGGAGAAACGATTGTGATAATCTGAGCAATAAAGATTTTTTTTTTTTTTTTTAATGCTGCAAGGAAGAAAGCCCGCCCTTTGCTCCTTCCAGGAAAGACGTAAGTGCAGGAGTGTGAGAACTGAGATGGAGGGACCAGGAACGGCTTCTCCGTCACACAGGCCACGTGTCACACAGGCCACGCACTGGGCCACCTTTCTGGTGCTGTTTGGACGCTCTGTGCCCAGAGACAAAGCCTCGCTTGCTGCAGATTAGGAGGCCGAGGGAGACTGAGCATCCTCCTCCCTGAACACCTCTTCACCTCGTCCCGGGGCGGTCCTCCGGCGCTGGTGGGCACTGAGGCCTCGGCATGGATTCTGGGGCGATGTCGAGGTACAGCTGTTGTGGAGCGGGTGTGAGTGAATGACCACTGGAGCTCAGACCAAATTAAAATTTAGGGAGCCTTTATTAGCCAGCCCGGCAAGTGACTAGCCAGGCGGCTGCTCTGCCTTTCACTTGTCCACACCGGGGGCTAACTCTGGATGGCGCGGTCCCGGGAGCAAGGAGAGGGCTCTCATATCTTAGACTCTGCTGGTGGGGAACAGAGACGGGGCCGGCCCGTAGCAGGGGAAGTTAGGAACCAAGATCTTAGACTCCCATCCTTCCTCCACACACACATCCCTCCGCCGGCCTCCCGGCCCCAGGATTGGAGAGATTAGAAAGGAGGCTTATGTGATGTCACCGCTAAGTGATGTTCTCTGAACGAAGTCTGATGACATGTATGCTAATGGCCCAGAGACACAGGGAGCGACTGCCGAGCAAGCTACCACCGCGTCCTGTCCACTGTCGGGCCTGCCCACCACATTGGGTGTTTAGGATGGTTTTGTAATCCGGCTGGCAGGTCTCAGCAAGGATCGGGTAAGCAGTCCCACGCACACCCTCACACAGACCTGGACTCTTTGGGGAGACCTGTGTCCCCACCTGCTCGTGAGAGGAAGAAAGAGGAGCGTTGTCTGACTACCTCTGATTTGATCCCCTTTTGGCCGCCAGGGGAAGTGGCAGACTCAGTTTACTCTCTCGTACAGAGTAAGAATTAGAGAGGTATTCTGTATGTCCTCCTGTCAGGACAAAGCTCACTGTGGAGACAGACGGGACCCCGCATGGTGGCTGGGGCTCAGAGCATTCACTCGCTGCCCGTGTACTTGGCCTCCCAAACGAAGGCCACTGAGGCCCGTCAGCACAGCCGCCATGGAGCTGCCTGCGGAGGCGACCAAGCCCCTCGGAGATGGCGCCAGAAAACGAAAAATAACAAGGGGTTCATTGCCCTCTCCATGTTTCTTTCTCCAGGACTCACTTCCAGTCAGTGGCTCCCCAGGACAGGAGGGACCAGTTACTGTGGACACTGACCCTGACAGGTCAGTCTGGATTCTGGGGGTTCAATTTAACCTTCACAGAGGAACTCCCAACTTCCCCGGAGATCCATCCTGTGTACGCCACTCACATCTGGCCCGGACGCTTCCTTATAAAAAACAGCTAGCCCGGCCAGTGTGGCTCAGTGGTTGAGCATCGACCTATGAACCAGGAAGTCATGTTCTGACTCCCAGTCAGGGCACATACCCGGGTTGCCGGCTCGATCCCCAGGAGGCAGCCAATCGATGATTCTCTCTCATCATTCCTGTTTCTCTTTCTCTCTTCCCTCTTCTCTGAAATCAATAAAAATATTTTAAAAAATAGTCGTAGCAGCTAATATTTGTTGGGTACCATGTGTATGGACGGCTCTGAGTACACAGGACAGAGGGAGACAGTGACAGCCGTCGCACCATCTCTACAGGGTGCAGCCCTCTCTGGGACAGGCCCTGAGCCTGCTGGGCGATGACACAATGACCAGCCGTGCGCCATGGGGAGCAGATAGCTTTCCAATCCCGCTCTGTGGTGGACAGGTATGGAGAGCTAGCTGGCCAAAGCAACATGTTCTAACTGTTCTTTCTTGTTGTTTTCAATCCTCACCTGAGGGTACTTTTTTCATTGATTTTTAGAGAGAATGGAAGGGGGGCAGAGATAAAGGGGAGAGGGAGGGAGAGAGAGAGAAAGAGAGGAACATTAATGTGATCAATGTGAGTGAGACACATCGATTGGTTGCCTCCTGCAGTCTCCCCAGCCAGGGCCAGGGATCAAACCTGCAACAAGGTATGTGCTCTTAACTGGGAATTGAACCTGAGACCCTTGGGTATGTGGGCTATTGCTCTAACCACTGAGCGAGCAGCGCCAGCCAGGGCTGATCTAACTGTCCTTACTGCCGAGACAGCTCCCTGAGGCTGCTCTGCACTGCCCTGCCCTCTCTGTGTTTGTGGCCACCTGGTGCCAGTGGCCACTCCTGCTCTGTGCGTGGCAGGAGGGAGCACAGGCAGATTGCCCAAGGTTATGTAGTAAACACCGAGTCAGTGTTTGAACCCATGTGGTACCCAGGCTGGCTTCTTCACTCTACGGCCCATTCATTCCCAACAGATATTTCTCAGCAATTGACCGACTGGAGCACTGAAGAACCCTGCTAGTGTGGCATTATGTGTTTGCTTCACTGCTGATTGCTTGCTGAAGCAAGCACATCGTTCCATTGTACGTAAACAAAAGCGGCATTTTCCTATCAGCACTGATACACATTTAAACAATGTCTCGTAGTAGTGTGTTCCTCCTGCACCCTTCACCAATTGCATACGACAAGGATGTGAAGCCAGAAATATTTTTCAATCAAACTGTGTTTTCTCACATGAAAATGTTTGTCGTCTCAATCAATTTAAAATGTTTGAGTAGCAAACCCCAGGGAAGGAGGGGATCGCTGGGACTAAGGGGGAGAAATCAGCCCAGGGACTTGTGTGCGTGCATAGGAGCCTCATCAATGGCCACAGATAAAGGGGGGTGGGTGGGAGTATGAGTGGAGGGTAGGGAATAAAGGGGGGATAAAAATACATACTTAAAATAATAATAATAATAATAATAATAATGATATTAAAAAAGAAAGAAAGTGTGAGTAACCGGAATCCCAAGAACACCTGAGAACGCCTTCACTGCCATGCTAGCAGTCAGCAGCTGTATGGTAATACAACCTGGGGCTATTGGGTAGATTTCTGGACTTATGTTCCTAACCCTTCACGGGTGGGAGCCCTTACCTGGGCTGATCCTCCCGCCCAGTGTAGTCACTGATGATACCAAACCCCTTGGTCATCCAGGAGGACCACGGGTGGGACAAGGAAGTATAATTACATAGGGGTCACCACCCAGCTGCCCTTCTGTATGACACAAAATTAAACCACTGCTCCTTTGTGTGTAAAAGTAAAGAGAGGTTTCTGGCTGGTGATGACACCAAAGGAAGAGACCATCACTACTTCCTCCTGGGAGAGGTGCAGAGAATGTAACAAAGACTTTGTCTATACAAAAAGAAATTGATAGCCAGTTTAAAATGGAATTGTCATGGCCCAGAGCAAAGAATATCCTGACATGATATTATTCTACAATGTCATTGTAATTTTTCCCAGATTTGGGTTATCCCCATTACCTATAATAGTTCCTTGCACCATGGAGTATCAATAAAAAATCATTTTATTATTATTATTATTAATTTATTTATTTATTTATTTATTTATTTATTTATTTATTTTGGTGCTTGGAGACGAAGGTTGTTATATCTCTAGATATTTTAGAATTACAACAGCATATTGTACAATTATACCAAACAAGCTTACAAACTAATCTTTTGAATGTCTGGCAGCAATTTAAAAACGACATGAAAGGATTTAATCCCTTCCACTGTGTAGGGCCCCCTGGGAAGGCACCTGAGCATTCTACATTGGTCCATCTTATCCTTGTGGCAACGAGCGATGCTCTTCTTGTGGTTCAGGTGCCCACAGCTGTTGCCTGATCTTTCAGTTCATGCCGAGGTTGAAGCATCATGCTGGCTGGTACCATGGATCTCTCTCCCGCCCAGTGGGGTGAGCTGGGCCCTCTCTGGAGAAGAAACATTTGGGTTCCCCAAAATATGAGATTAGTGCTCAGGCCTCACCAGCAGGTGAGGGGTTCCCGATTTTATGGCAGGTGCTGGGCGAGAAGCCCATGGGGGCACAGGCTACCAAGGAGTCAGAACCAAACCTCACATCACCCTGCTTGGCCCGGAGGATGGCTAGTTAGCCAGAGACGGGTAAGATCCCTCAGGGAAGGAACAACCTAAGACAGGCACAGTCACAGAGCCATCGAGAGAGAACTTGGGGGTCAACAGAGGTGAGGCACAGACCCTTCCTCCCCCCTGCCCCCCCGCAACTTGGCACATGATTTCACTCATGTCTGGAATCTAATGAACAAATTGAGCTGCCAAGCAAATAGAGGCAGACTCATAGAGAGAGAACAGACAGATAGCTCTGATGCAGGGAGTGTTGGGGGGGGGGGGGCAGGAGGGATGGAGCAAAATGGAAAAAAAAAAGAGAGAGAGAAAGAGAACTCATATACATGAACAACAATAGTGTAGTGATTGTGAGAGGTGGGGGATGGAGGTGGAGGAGGGTATGGGGGGATAAATGGTGATGGAAAAATAAAATAGAGAAAAAAGACAGTGCCAACCACATCTTTGCTCCCCCCAGAGGCTAAGATCATTGAAGAAGCAGGTGTGAAGAGGAAACCTTCTCCAGCCTGGGCCCCTGTAGCCTGGTCACATAGCATGAGCTTCTGTGTGAGTCACTGGCAGATGGGGATTATTTGTTACTGCAGCATAACCTAGTTTGTACTGATAGGTACATTGACACAGCAATGGTTTCCATTTCTTCATGTTTCCATCACACTTAGTCTACATCTTGTGGCAGCCAGCTTGTGTCCACAGGGGGCAGGATCTTTGACCACATGGGGGCCGCCATGTTGTGTGTTGGAGTGATGGTCAATCTGCATATTACTCTTTTATTAGATAGGATGTTCATGCTCAGAAAGTAGTAGTTCTCTCTGACCCTAATGAAATCAAAGCTTTACTTCATCATAATGTACACGGCAGATATATCTACAGGGTACAATTTCGAAGTCAGATTTTTAAGAAAAGTGGGGAGTATCTTGAAAAACAAACAAACAAAAAACAGCCCAAAATACTAGGAGGCAAGAAATGTGCTTTAAACGTTGAAGGCGGAGAGAGGAGAGTAAAGAAAAGGTAACACCATGGCCGAAGCACCACGTGCGGCCCAGAGGAGGCCTCCCGCCGCCCGCCTCCTCCTCCGCCTCCGCCCGGGGTGGCCAGCTCCAGAGCGAACCAGGGCTCATCCCACACAGGCCAGAGCCCAGCTCTCGGCAGAAATGCCTTTTTAACATTAGTTTTCTGAATAGAAAACATTAAATCTAAGCTTAGCACATGATAAAAGAGGATAAAAGAAATTCTATATTAGACCTCTAGTAAGAGTTTAACTTCAGGATAAAGAAGAATTTGACATCCTCCCGCCTGAAAAAAGCCACCTGCCTGAGACAGACGGAGGCCGCCGCCACGGAAAGCCGGTGCACCCGCCCTGCTCTCTCCGGCGTGGTCAGTGTGCAGGGGCCGCGGGCCACGGTTTCAGCTCGGCACTGAGCCTCCGGGTGTGCACAGGAAGGAAGGCACCGGGCGATGGCAGCCAGCAGCAGGGACATGGTGGTGCATCCAGGGGAACCAGCTCCCGCTACCTCCTGCCAGGCAGCACTGTCCGGGTCAGGCAGCACCGTCCCGGGTCAGGCAGCACCGTCCCTGGTCAGGCAGCACCGTCCGGGTCAGGCAGCACCGTCCCGGGTCAGGCAGCACCGTCCCGGGTCAGGCAGCACCGTCCGGGTCAGGCAGCACCGTCCCGGTCAGGCAGCACCGTCCCGGGTCAGGCAGCACCGTCCCTGGTCAGGCAGCACCGTCCCGGGTCGGGTCAGGCAGGCAGCACCGTCCCGGGTCAGGCAGCACCGTCCCGGGTCAGGCAGCACCGTCCCTGGTCAGGCAGCACCGTCCCGGGTCGGGTCAGGCAGGCAGCACCGTCCCGGGTCAGGCAGCACCGTCCCGGGGCAGGGAGCACCGTCCCGGAGCAGGGAGCATCGTCCCGGTCAGGCAGCACCATCCCGGGGCAGGGAGCACCGTCCCGGGGCAGGGAGCATCGTCCCGGTCAGGCAGCACCGTCCCGGGGCAGGCAGCACCGTCTGGGTCAGGCAGCACCGTCCGGGTCAGGCAGCACCGTCCCGGGTCAGGCAGGCAGCACCGTCTGGGTCAGGCAGCACCGTCCGGGTCAGGCAGCACCATCCCGGGTCAGGCAGGCAGCACCGTCCGGGTCAGGCAGCACCGTCCCGGGTCAGGCAGCACCGTCCCGGGTCAGGCAGCACCGTCCCTGGTCAGGCAGCACCGTCCCGGGTCGGGTCAGGCAGGCAGCACCGTCCCGGGTCAGGCAGCACCGTCCCGGGTCAGGCAGCACCGTCCCGGGGCAGGGAGCACCGTCCAGGTCAGGCAGCACCGTCCCGGGTCAGGCAGGCAGCACCGTCCCGGGTCAGGGAGCACCGTCCCGGGTCAGGGAGCACCGTCCCGGGGCAGGGAGCATCGTCCCGGTCAGGCAGCACCGTCCCGGGGCAGGGAGCACCGTCCCGGGGCAGGGAGCATCATCCCGGTCAGGCAGCACCGTCCCAGGGCAGGCAGCACCGTCTGGGTCAGGCAGCACCGTCCGGGTCAGGCAGCACCGTCCCGGGTCAGGCAGGCAGCACCGTCCGGGTCAGGCAGCACCATCCCGGGTCAGGCAGGCAGCACCGTTCGGGTCAGGGAGCACCGTCCGGGGCAGGGAGCACCGTCCTGCCGCACGGCCTCCCCTCACAGGCAGGCAGCCCAGGGACACCCAGCGGCTCAGAAGGGCACTGTCCCCCAGGCCAGGGCTGGGGTTGAGCCTTTCAAGGAAATTGCTAGAAGCTCCAGCCCTAAACCTGCCACACACACCTGAGAGATGGAAACCACTGGCAAAGGTCCTGGCATCTGCCAGTCTTAGGGTGCAAGCGAGGCTCCCACCAGTTCATGACTGTGCAACCTGGGAGCCTGGGCACGCATTGAATTGTCCACGTCTATGAAATGTAGACCTACACCCAGGACTCTCTCCTGGTCCAGCTGGGACACCCGCTGCTTTCAAAGCATCTATAGGGCTAGGGCTAGGGCTATGGTTAGGGCTAGGGCTAGGGCTAGGGTCAGGGTTAGCATCTGGGTCTTTGGATGCACATTGGAATAACCTGGAGGGTTAGGGTAAGGGTTAGGTTTAGGGGTAGTATTAGGGCGAGGGCTAAGGTTAGGGCTAGATTTTATGGCTGAGTAAGGTTTAGAATTAGAGCTGGGGTTAGGATTAGGGTTAGGGTTAGGGTTAAGCTTAGGGCTATGGCTAGGGTAATGGTTAGGGTTAGGGTTTAAAGTTAGACCTAGACGTAGGGTTAGGGTTACACTTAAAGTTAGGAATAGGGTTGGGATTGTTGTTATAATATGGGCTCGGTTTAGGTTTAGGGTTATATTTAAGGCTAGAAATAGGTTAGGGACAGGGTTAGAATTAGTGTTATTGTTAGGGTTAAGGTTAGGGCTAAGGTTAGGGTTAGGGTTAGGGTTAGGCTTAAGATCAGGGCTAGGGTTTGGGTTAGAATTAGGGTTAGGATCAGAGATAGGGTTAGGGTTAGTGTCTGTGTCCTTGGATGCACATTGGATTCACCTGGAGAATTAGTGTTAGTGTTACGGCTAGGGCTAGTATTAGGGTTAAGGTTAGGTTATGGTTAGTGTTAGGTCTAGGGCTAGGACTAGGGTGAGGGTTAGGTTTCATCTCTTCTGGTTCCATCATTCCAATACAATCCTTTATAATAAAAGCATAGAATGCAAATTGTCCCCTTGACTAGAATTCTTCCGGGAGTTCAACTAGGAATCGGATTGGCAGAGCAGAAGGGAGGGAGGCCTCAGGGGTGGCAGACAGCCAGGGGGAAGGGAGGGAGGTCCGGTCAGCAGCCGGCAGCTGCTAGGGACCCTACCAGTGTACAAATTTTGTGCACTAGGCCTCTAGTAATTAATAACACGATGATGTTTCTTTTTGTAAACTATGGCCTATTTTGTTTTACCATATAAGTTATAAGCATTAACTAAACATTATTTTCATTAAATTTTTCTTTATATAAATGCATTAAAATATCCTTAACATAAAATATCCTGACATGATAACAAATGTTTTACTTGTGAAAAGTGAATTAACAACATTACTTAGTTCCCAAAATATTTTCATACTCTTTCCAGTCAATGAAAAGTATTTACTTTGAATGGTCTTCACAATGTGCTGATTAGTGTTAAAATTCACCACAGAGCAGTACCTGTGGGTGTTGTAAATTCTATGAATTATACCCGGTCTCTTCCCGAAAAGGCTCATGGCAATTTCTTTTCATCCAAATTGGAGGAGTCATGGGAAAGGATTACACATGAACAAATTCAATAATCTATAAAAGTCTTTATATTGCTGTGAATAGCTTTATTTTAAAGAAGACAGAGAGAGCAGTAAATCTACTTTCAATGAGAAACTGAAGTTAAACTTGATTTGCCTGCTTTTTAAAGGTGAGTCTGTTTTCTTTGCCTCATCATATATATTGCTTTGTGGGAGCAGTCACTAATGTATTCCAACTCATTACGGTTGTGTGGTATATTACTGTCCCAGGATGTTAGCAAGTACAGAAAAGTAGGAAAGTTTAGAAGTGAATTTGCTTCCACAAGTTTGGTTCTCAAGGCATTTATTGGGAGTCAGCTGAGTCTCCACTCACGCCAGGTGCTTTTTACTTATAAAACAAGGCAGGCAGGATTATAAATAATAAAAAGATGTGCTCAGTGCAATGCTAGAGATCAGTGCAGGCTCTGCCAGTCACCGTCTTAGGATGGGCTTACCCACGCCTGAGCAGCTCCTGGAGAGTTTTACATGGAGGGTATTTCTACAGTGGAAACAGCATCTGAAATAAATGGCCATTTCCACAAGAAAAGGCAGAGGTCCCGTCAGAGGAGTGTCCAGCGAGGTGGAGTGTCTTAACCTTCACAGTCACAGCTGGTGCCTTGGCCTGCCCTCCTTCCAACTGGAGCCTGAGGCCAGGGCTGCGCCGTGTTCCTGTGGCCTCAGCAATAGGCACTGTGCCTGGCGGTAGTTGGGGGATCAATACGTGCTGAACCAATAAGTAACAGGGCAAATAAACCAGTGAGTGAGCGATCTAAGGCTCACAGATACTAAGTACTAATACTTAGATAATTTAAAAAATACAAGGTTTTCCCACTTTTAACCCATCTTCATTACATGTGCTTTTATTCTTCCAATTTTTATTGTGCTATAACTTGCACATGATATGTGAATGTGAGGTGTAGAGTGTGATGTAATACATTTATATATTGCAATATGATTGCCACCCAGTGTTAACTAACCTCTATCACATCATATCGTTCTCATTTTTGGTGTGTGCTGAGAACATTTAAGACCTAGTCTCTTAGCAACATTACAAACTTGCGGTTAGAAGATGAGTGAGTTCTGAGTTCTAATGAAAGCACAGCATTGCCACTGGTCACCAATCCTGTGTCAGAAACTTGGAAAAGAGTTAAGACAATTTTCCCCGTTCCTTCAGGTAGCTTGTTAGGTCATCAGCCAAGGAGCACTAGGTCAATGTGGTGAATTCACTCTGCTTCCATTGGCTTTTCTGAGTGTAAAACAGTTACCGTACCTACTGTCGTTGGCCCCTGAGATTTAACCAACTTGTTGGTGTTCCTTTAATTCCTGGTCCATGGCCCTCCCTTACCATCAATCGCCATAGGAGTCAATCAACAAACACTTGCTATCAAGGTGCCTCTATGATGCCTAAAAAGCCATCACAATGAACTCTAGGGGGTTAAGGCAAATGGAGAATTGAGAGCCCTTAATGGAAGTCAAGGGACTTGAACTTGGACTGTGGTGGTCCAACTGACTAGCCAAGTTACGTGTGAGAAATCCCTACCTCTCTGTGTCCACACACTGACACACTCATTGGTAAAATGAAAGGATTTGATCTTCTGAAATATGTTCTGGGAATCATGACCCAATTACGATATAATCTATAGATTATTGACTAACGATGATATATTTTTTAGCTTTTGTTGTTTGACCGCTTCCTTGCTCAGACACTCCCCATAGGGAGACATGGAGTATGTATTGTACATGTGGAGAGTTTCAGGGGGAGATGTGGGAGCATGTCCAGAGCAGGACAGTCTCAGAGCGGCAGACAGAGTGGGGGCTGTGACAGCCCTCAGCAGAGCCAGGGACAGCGCGAGGCGTCCGTTGCTGGGAAGGGAGAGAGGTCAACTTGGTGAAGAGCAGCCGGTATCTCCACAGAGAAGGGTAAACACAACCAACCACCACCAGCCTCCTGCGTCACCATTTCCTCTGTTTAAGTCGTGGGAGCAGAGGATAAAGATCACGAGGACGATGTCACGCAGTTAGACCAGGGGAAACGGTTGGGAAGTGTTCATTCTGGATGGGTCTGAGACAGGTCCGTTGCCTCCTGTAGCAGATCCCTAACCTACAGTCAGGACCCACAGGACTGTTTGAGTTGACTCCCTTTTGAGCGCCGTGAAATGCAACATTAAGTGTCAGTGCGATTCACTGACCCGGACTCAAAGGCTGTGTTTTCAGATCACACACGTTTTACTCTGTGATGAGATGTCACGTGAAAGGAGTCCCTGTAACGAGAAACACTCTTCTCCCCCCTCCGGCACTGACAAGTCCAAGTCCATCATGTCCATGGCCGAGTACAGAAGTCCTGAGGACTCCCCAGCGGAGAGTGTCATCGTGGTTGGTGTGGGGAATCCTGGCGCCGGCGTTGGCGTGGAGCTCAGTCACGAGCAAAGCAGGTCTGTCCCCTGGAAACACCATTTCCCTTGAGAAGCCCCTGCCTGAGGGGGGACCGCCGGAGTGAGGCCAAGCGCCTGGCCTCAATGTGTTTAAGTCGTGGGAGCAGAGGATAAATGTAAATCCAGTGCCTCCTATCCACAGTGGAAAGCACACAAAGAAACTGTAACACCCAGTGATGAAGTAAAACATGAGCTACCGTGTTTCCCTGAAAATAAGACCTACTTACAGGGTTCCTTCTGAGTGAAATATAAGGCATCCCCCAAAAATAAGGCCCCCAGGCTAAACATGAGAGATTTGGTCCACTGATTCTGAAAGAAATGGAGTCACAAGAAATTCACCAGGAAATTCAGGAATTGGATTGTTATGATGATGTTCTAGAAGATGATGACATGATTGTCATTGAATAAATGAGTAAATTCTTGATACTATAGGATTCACAGTTTGTCTGGTTTGTGTTGACAACTACCGTACTACCGTACCGTATCCAGGTAATAAATTTCCTTTATTTTCATTTAACAATAAATGTGTGCCGTATTCTTCTTCATGGAAAAATAAGGCATCCCTGAAAATAAGACCTAGCGCATCTTTGGGAGCAAAAATTAATATAAGACACTGTCTTATTTTCGGGGAAACAGGGTAGATGAAGGGGTAGGTAATGAATCTGACTTTTCTTGCTACCGCACTAGCTCCCGGCTCCTGAAACAGACTCCAATGGTGGTAAAGACAGGAAACTGGGAGTCCGTCCGGGATCAGCTGATTTTGGTGCCAGGATTTCAGCCCTCAGAGGAGGATCAATAGAGATGATTGTGGCTGGTCTCCTTGGCGGGAGGACTGGAATGCAGCCAGCGACTGAGGCAGGTGGGAGGGGGTGTATTCTGCTTTAAGCATATGTCATGTCACACAAAGCAGGTTACCTAAGAACTTCACTTAAAATGGATTATCCAGTATTCTTTCTGCCACTGGAAAATTAACAGAGCTCCGAGTTCAGAAGAAAATGAGTTACCTTTTGAATGCAAGTTTATTAACTATAGTTGACAAGTTTTAATCGAAAAAAAACCTCAACCTACTAGGCCAGCGTTTTTCAACCGCTCTAGTGTGCCGCGAGATGTTGCCTGGTGTGCCGTAGGTGCAGACAAGACAAGAATTTTATAATTTTTCACTATTTTGTTTACTTAATATTTCATAATAAAGTAATTATAAAATACTTTCTTTGTGTTTATTTGATTCCTATTTAAGAGAATTACTTTATATATAGTCAATATAGGCACAGAGTTAAATTTTTTAACATTTTCTAATGGTGGTGTGCCTCGTGATTTTTTTCATGAAACAAGTGTGCCTTTGCCCAAAAAAGGTTGAAAAACACTGTACTAGGCTATTCAGGTATCCTAATCATGTTTACTTATAGATTTTTATTTATAACCACTTATCTTAAGCTTTGAGGAGAAATTGCTATTAAGCCACCTACTAACACTTGAATTTTCTAAAAGTTTGACGAGCATTTTAACAGGTAAATGCATTGTCACCAACCCCTCAGCCCCGTCCCGAGCTACCTTCTTCCAGGTTTGATCAACAAGAACTGGGATTCAACATGATTACTTCAAGATTAATGCGACACCAAAATCAAATGAATAATACAATATATTTTCTAATCGTATCAGAATACAGGAAGTTTACACATTATAGAAAGATGTGAAAGTGATTCTGGTTGTATGCTATTAAGCAAGATACCAGTCCTGAATAATATGATTCAAAAATATATACTAGTAGCCCATCACGTGATATCGCGCACAGTAGGCCTCTGGCTGCTTCTGAGGGAGCCAGCAGCACACCAATGGGAGGTGGGCCCACCGTCTCCTTTCTGGGCCTATTCTCAGCTGCGGAGGCTGCAGGCCAGCCCCCTGTCCCTGGCCATGTACGCTCCGATTCTGGGGGTCCAGCCCTAAGCAAGCATTCCGCCAGGCCCCTCACACTGCCTGCTCTCAGTAGCTGCCCTCCTCCCCCTCAACCCCCACACGCACACCCCTGGGACTGGGGGACTCCAGCAGGGCTGAGAGGACTGGGCGCTGCCATCTTTCTGATGGAGTGATGGTTAATTTGCATCTTACCCTTTTATTAGGTAGGATTTTTATTGACTTCACAAAGGAAGGGAGAGGGAGGGAGAGAGAGAGAGAGAGCCTGGCCAGGGGGAGGGGACATAGGTGGTTGGCCTGCCTGCCTGCTGGTTGAACTCCTGATTGGGAGGACAATTTGCATATTAGCCTTTTATTATATAGAATACACACTGAGTGGCAAGATTATTATGTGTTCAGAGATCATAATAATCTGGCCACTCAGTGTAAATTAGGAAGGATAAAAATGATTTGATGAAATAACTTCTCTTAGGTTCACTCCAGCACAATCTCATAACCATTGCAGTCTATTCTTAAAAAATCCTTGACTGCAGAGGAGACACCAAGATGGTGGCTTAGGTGAACACCTATACTGTTGCTTTGCACAACAATTACAAAACTACAACTAAAAGACAAAGCAGACATCACCCAGAACCACTGGAAAGCCAGCTGAGTGGAAATCCTACAATTATTAATATAATAGAAGGAAAAAGAAAAGGACACTGATACTCAGGAGATTCAGAGACATGCATGCGTGAGAGGAAGGGCTGGGTGGCTGAATACACGGGTGGCTTTCTCGAACTGGAGTGAAACAAAGACTCCCCATAGCGCTGAAATCCAGTCCCTGGCAAGACTTGGGGAACCCAGATACATAGGGGGAGAAACTGGACTGTCTGGCAGTGGGCAAGGCTCGAGAGCAGCTTTCTCTCAGAGGTGTGTGCAGCCATAGCCGCAGGGCACTGAGACTCAGGGGAACTGTGGAAGACAGAGGTGTGGGATGCAGAGACGTGCACGCAAGAATGGAAAGGCAGGGCGGCTGGATATGCGGCTGCCTTGTTTGCTCTGGAGGGAAACAAGGCCTCCCAACTGCACTGCACTCCAGTTCTGGGTGAGACTTTGTGCACCCACACTCATTCAGAGAAAAACTGGACTGTCTGGAAGTTGGCAAAACTTGAGAGCAGCTTTCTCTCAGAGCAGCCATTGTTGTGGGATACTGAGATCCAAGCCTCTTACAGCGGGGCTGATAGGAAACCAAGGCTGCCTACTTCTCCCTGAGATCCCACCCCATCCAAACTGAGCACAGAAGCTCTCCCAGTGTAGACACAGCTAATTCTCACAGCCAATTGGCCTGGAGGTCAACTCCACACAGTGATAACAACAATAACCAAGGCTTAACTACAATAAGACTGTGCAGCCCATAAAGGGGTGCACCTAGAGTGTCCACCTCAGGTAACTGGGGAGGCCGAGCCACTGGGCCCAAAGGACACCTCAGACACAAAGCCACTCCATCAACTCAGGGAAGCAGCTAAAATGCAGAGACAAAGAGGCAGATCATAAATGAAAGAAATGGAGGAAAGCAGGAGACTGGACATAGAGTTCAAAACCACATTTATAAGGCTACTCAAGAATCTGCTAAAAACCTCTGAGGAACTTAGTCAGACTTTTTAAAGATCTTAATGATAATGCCAAAAAAAAATAGAAAAGGACCAGTCAGAAGTTAAGCATACACTGTCTGAAATAAAGAATATACAGAAATTCAACAGTAGATCAAAGGACCCCAAGAATCAAACCAAAGATTTGAAACATGAGGAAACAAAAAACACCCAACCAGAAAAATAAAAAGAAAAAAGAATCCAAAAATATGAAGGAGCCTCTGGGACAACTTTAAGCACACTAACATCAGAATTATGGGAGTGTCAGAAGAAGAGAGAGAGAAAAATATTGAAAACCTATTAGAAGAAATAATGACAGAAAACTTCCCCCACCTGGTGAAAGAAAGACTTACAAGTCCAGGAAGTGCACAGAACCCCAAACAAAAGGAATCTAAAGAGGACCACACCAAGACACATCATAATTAAAATGTCAAGGGTAAAGACAAAGAGAATCTTGAAAGCAGTAAGAGAAAAACAGTTAGTTACCTATAAGGGAGTAGCCATACGACTGTTAGCTGATTTCTCAACAGAAACTATGCAGGCCAGAAGAGAGTAGCAAGAAATATTCAAAGTGATGAACACCAAGAACCTACAACCAAGATTACTCTACCCAGCAAAGCTATCATTTTGAATCGAAGGTCAGATAAAGAGCCTCACAGACAAGGAAAAAACTGAAGGAGTTCACCAATATTAAACCAGAATTATTTGAAATGCTGACAGGTATTCTTTAAGAAGTGGAAGAAGAAGAAAAAGGTAAAGATAAAAATTATGAATAACAAATACATATCTATCAACAAGTGTATCTAAAAATCAAGTGAATAAAAAATCTGAAGAACAGAATAAACTGGTGAATATAATAGAATCAGGGACAAAGAAAGGGAGTAGATTGGTAATTATCAGGGGGAAAGGAGTATGGGGTGCAGGAAGAGACTGGATTAAAATCGTATACCTATGGATGAGGACAATGTTGGGGGGGGGAGGTAAGGGCAGAGGGTGGGAAGGGAACCGGGTGGAAGGGAGCTATGGGGTGCGGAGGGAAGGAGAAACAATTGTAATAATCTGAGCAATAAAGATTTATTAAATTTGCCAAAACCGGTTTGGCTCAGTGGATAGAGTGTCGGTCTGCGGACTGAAAGGTCCAGGGTTCGATTCTGGTTAAGGGCATGTACCTTGGTTGCGGGCACATCCCGGTAGGGGGTGTGCAGGAGGCGGCTGGTCGATGTTTCTCTCTCATCGATGTTTCTAGCTCTCTATTCCTCTCTCTTCCTCTCTGTAAAAAAAAATCAATAAAAATATATTTTAAAAAAGATTAAATTTGAAAAAAAAAGAAAAGAAAAAGAAAAAGAAAAAAATTACTCTAAATTTTTAATACCAGAAATAAGCATTTATATTCAACAAGCAGCTCCTTACTATTATATTAAGACAAAGACTGAGTTGATACCCAGGTACCCAACCCCGCCAGCTGGCTGGCCTGGTCACCTGGCTGACTCCAGAGCGGCCTCTCCACACATTGGACAGGTGTGATCTTGGGGTATCAGATGCTCCCAGATGCCTTCTCTCCCACTAACTGACTGACCCCCAAAACTCAGCCTCTGTTATTTAGCTGCGGGGGTTCCTGTCTCCCTAACAACAGAACCCTCTGAGGTCAGAAAAGCAAGGCAGATTCTGATGGTGGACAAACGCTCACACAACGCTGCTCAGGCGGCCGGGCAGCAGAGGCCCCGAACCCACGTCACGTGCCCGAAAGGGGAAACAAGCCACACCTGAGAGACCCCCACCCCCAAGAAAATGCTTCCCGCCTCTGTTAAACTCTCCACACGTTCACTTTGGGGAGGAATTGTCAACATCGCCTTCCGAATCCAATGCCTCCGGTCACAGCTCTGAAGGTGCTCATCAGCACGTTCACTTGGGTGACTTTTTTTTTTTTTGGGGGGGGTGACTTTTAATGAAAGTTATAAACCACACAGGTGCTGGACTGAGAAGAAAGAGAAGTTTTCTTGGAGAGGAGTCTGGGTGCGAGGCCTCAGCACCTCGTCTGCCCCGAAGGAAGGCACCTGCCCAGCATGGCACAGCGGCCCGAGCCCTGGCACTGCCCTGCGGGTCCTCCAGGCGTCACACACGCTGCAGGTGAGGAGGTGACCGGGTGCTGGGAGGGCCTGGCAGACGCGGGCTCTAAGGCCTGTCCTGGAGGATGGACCTGCAGCCGCCATGGCAGTCCAGACGCGCACACACAGTGCACACCGTGCTGAGGAAGCCGCAGAAGAGAGCCCAGACAAGCGGGTCCTCTCCCCGGGCACAAAGGAGTCTCCCTTCTCTGTCTTCTCAGACAGCACCCAACGGGAACAGCGCCCAGAGAGCCAGCACACTCTCCGACCGAGGATCTCCCCCCGGCCTGGCGCAGGGCCGAGGGGGTACCGAGGAAGGAGACTGGTTACCAGCTTAGCATTGGACACGTGGTTTTCCCTGGATCTTCACAGGACTCTTCCAAAATAGAGACAGGTATAAACGTGGGACAGCTTGAAACAGGAACTGATCACCCTGCACAATGACCTTCAGCTGACTGTCCCTGCGTGTCTCAGGTGGCAGCAGAGCTGTGGGCCGGCCGCAGGCACCCCGCCAGGAGGGTCAAGACCTGTGGCTGGAGTCACACCCTGGACAAGCAGCAACCCAGGGTCGCCATGGCAGCCTCAGTTACACAGCGACACCTGGTGACAGGATCCCAGGCTCCCAGTTTCCCCACTTTACTGCAGTTCAAGCCGAAAGTGCAGCGGCCGGCCCCTGCCTCAGCACCCCTGCGGAGCACAGCTCAGAGCAGACAGTCCTGGTAACCGCCCAGCACCCCTCCCGGGGGCTGGCTTGGGCGCCGCTTAACCAGCAGACAAAGCCAGGCCAAACCGCCCCACCCCCCCCGAACCCTGGGAGGCGCTGCTGTGTCAGCCGGGTGTCAGCAGGATTTTCCATTCACCAACTTGGCTCCTTTATTCATCGTCAGTACAAGTGTTCCCTGATCTCCGGCCCCGGGGACCGAGCAGGACACAAGCAAACCAAGCGCCTGCCCCTGAGGAGCCACACACTCGGGGGCAGGTACTCGGCAGACAGATAAACACGATGCCACGCAAGAAACTCAAGGAAAGCACGGGGAGAGAAGGTGTTTTCATGCAAAAAATACCCCTATCGTTTTTCTGCAAAAATTGGGACATGCCACCTCTACTGTGTTGTAAATTCCATAATTTATTTCAGTAACCTACTACCTGGTGTCTCCACATGCTGGGATTTATGAAGATCACAGGCTGAGGACTAATGGCACAGGAGATGGTAACGAAGGAAGACTTTAAACCACTGAGAGGCCTGAGGGCTGGGAAGTGTGCCCACAGCTCCCCAATATCACTGTCCCCCCAGCCCCCACACCTGCAGTCCCCTCCACAACCAGTCATCCCCTGGCAAGCCCCAGCCCAGCCCACACAGGAAGTGACTCAGGGCCTTATGCTCTCAGCCTCAGGGACCCAGACAGAACATGGCCTGGGAGCGTGACCTGGCTCCCTCCTTAAACAGACCGATCCCTCCCTGACCACAGACAGAACCTTCCGAACACCGAGGCATCCTTCCTCCACCAGCCTCTGCCTTGGACCCCAGTCTCACCCACTTCCTGCCGCACACCTGCACCCGGCCTGGCCAACGCGGGAAGGTGGACGGGACAGTGGTACTGAATGCCCAGGTGGACAGCGGGAGGGCAAGAGCCGAACTGAAGAGCCATGGCCTTGCCCCATCGTCCCTCAGCGGGTGTGGGCTCTTCAGGGAAGCCGGGCTCTGCTGACCCTCTCTCTCCACCCACATTTGCCTCCCATTTCTCAGTCCTCACTACACTTCCCTGGGCCCGCCCTCACAGCCCTGGACCATGTCAGCGGCCTTCAACACCCCATTTCTGGTTGCTTTGGATGTTTGCTTTCCAGCAAAGTTTTATTCTATTCATTCCTTCAAAACGCAGACAGGTCCTTTGCTCAAAACTTCATAAAATACAGCTTTCTGAGTCTAAACATTAAAATAAGCACATAAATAACATTAATCAGGACATGATTATTTAAACATATCTGAAAAAATTACCTCTTAGGTATGCTGAATATGAATTGTCCGATTCAACTTTTTGGATAAAAGCATTTTCCTTTTCTCCAGGAATGGGGATGTCTGTGAATCGTGAAACTGAGGAATCTGTTCCAAATTGGAAAGAGAAACCAGGGAGGCAGCAGGTGCGAAGCCGAGGCCATGTTGTAGGGATCTTTCTGGAAACTTGATTTCACTGCAAACTGAGCGCACCACTGCCACCTGGTGGCGGAATTCTGACCCACAGGGGCAGTTTTACAAGGTCACCGAGTCCCTTTGGTAGGTGAATATGCAAAATTCAGATTACGAAATGAATCCTATTCGTCCCATTTAACTAGAACTTCTAGGGCAAATCGAGGGCAGGTGAGTAACAACAAACCGTAAGGACAGAAACTGGGACATGGCAGAGTGCACGCAGACCTTCCTGGGATGCCAAACCGTCATCCATGCATCCTCCAGGAGGGAGCTCTGCCTCTGTGCGGCTCGCCCAGGGCCCGGACAGAGGTGGCCAACAGAGCAGGCGGCGTGACCCACCGGGTGACCGCAGGCTAGAGCCTTACAGGCGACGCACAGACCCACGGGCTATGTCAACGCAGTCCTCTCTCCGACAGGTGATGGCGTGGACTTCATGTAAGTTCCTCTTTCCAAGGAGGGCCCAGAGCTTGTCCCACCATCCGTACTGAGCAAACAGGAGCTAGTACTGAGCAGCAGACCGCTGGTCTCTCACTCCCGCTGTGCTGCACCC
This sequence comes from Pipistrellus kuhlii, assembly GCF_014108245.1. Classification (NCBI taxonomy): domain Eukaryota; kingdom Metazoa; phylum Chordata; class Mammalia; order Chiroptera; family Vespertilionidae; genus Pipistrellus; species Pipistrellus kuhlii. Next base: position 1,052,741 of record NW_023425493.1, read on the forward strand.
ACCTTCTCCCGGGGGTGCTCTGAGCTGACTGGGTGACGTCATAAAGGGCGATGATGTGAGCGGGTGACATCAAGCGGCTGCTGACCTGGCCGGGTGACAAGCACTTTCCGGCTTCTCCTGGGCGCCTGGGAGCTGCCAGCCTCGCTGCCCGGCGCTTTGGGGCCGCTGTGACGTCACGTGACGCCAGGACAGCCTGCGAGGCCCAGAGGCTCTCAGTGCCCGCGGGCGGGGCGTCTGGAGCCGCCGCGGCCGAGGGAGGGCCCGTCCCCCGGGACTGAGTGGACCTTCCTGCTCCGGGCCTCCGGGCGGTGCCGGGCGGCGAGGCCGGGGAGCGACCTGGAGGAGCCGCGGGGACAGGCAGGCGGGGCCGGTCTCCACGGCCGCCTCCCGGCGAGGGGAGAGCACTGGGCCAGATGGGCTTGTGCGGAGCAGCGGGCGCTGCGGGAAGGCGGCCGCGGAGCAGGGCCCCTGAGGGGCACATTTAAGTGTCTCAGCCGCGCGTGATGGGGCGCACTGCTCCCTCCGCAGGGAGGACCCGCCTCGGACCGGTGCAGGGAACCGGGGTTATACTGAGACAGGATCATTCCTCCCCAGGGCCCACATGCTGCTTCCTCCTCGGGAGACTGGCCTGATGGTGGTCCTGCCCCCTCTCCTGCAGAGTGAGTCCCGCTGTGCACGTGGCAGCAGCGATCCCGCAGGCTCCCAGGGCAGCCCGGGGTCGGAGGCACATTGCAGGGGAGAGCCGAGGGGCAGCTGACAAGGAAGCAGCGGAGAGAAAGGGGTTTCACCCGCAGCGGAGTCTTCCCCTTCCACTGTCCGCTCCCTGCAAAGGGAGCACCTCAATCTGGGGGCGATGTTACAGCTCATGAGCTCCTGGGCCTTTTCATAAATAAGCTAAACGTCCATTTGAGCTTAAACTCGCTGAATGGAATTACTGCCAGCGAAATCTCGGTTTTTGTAATTTTGGAAAAGCTGGCATGGAAAGATGATCGAAAACGCTACCTTGTATTTAAAGCAAACACGTCAAACTAGCGGCCCATGGTCCACAGGCTGGTTTATTCGGCCCGTGTTCGCCTCTGAGTTTGACATGCTTGGTTTGAAGCATTGAATTCTTTCAACATTTCTGGTTGTGGGCCTTCTCCAGACAGTGTGCTTGGTCCTGGGGACAAATACGTAAGGTGTGGCCTCTGCTCGCAAGGAGCTTACAATCTAGGGCAGATGAGAGTGTGGTTCTATTTCTATAATAATCATTCAAAATTATTATAAATAAGAGCATGCTGGGTCTTATTGGGAGATTCATAGGGTTTAAAGGTATCACGGGTAACCTGGCGTTTGATCCCAATGGCTTCAGTCTGCCCCCAAGATTCTACTCCATCTGGTAACTCAGCTCTTCACCGAAATGTCTGCTGAGTTTTTGTTTTTTTAAAATATTACATTTTATTGATTTTTCACAGAGAGGAAGGGAGAGAGCTAGAGAGTTAGAAACATCTACGAGAGAAACATCGACCAGCTGCCTCCTGCACATCCCCCCGCTGGGGATGTGCCCGCAACCAAGGTACATGCCCTTGACCGGAATCGAACCCGGGACCCTCCAGTCCGCAGGCCGACGCTCTATCCACTGAGCCAAACCGGTCCCGGCTGTCTGCTGAGTTTTGCGGCCAGAGCCCAGTGCTTGGTTGCCTAGCGGTCCCCGATCCAACATCCTGGAGCCCACGGGTCTCTCGTCAGTTATTGTTTTCAGAGCGGCTGTTTTTCACCCCCTGCCCCGGCTCCTGAACAAATGAGTTGAGGCACTCTCCTACATGGCTGGGCCCTTGCCATGTCAGACCCCAAATTCCCAAACTCTCAGTGCTCTTCCAGCCTTAAAGGAAGTCTGTGGCATTCGCTGACAACGTGCACGGCATTCTAGAGCAGAAAGATTAGTCTGTGGTTACGCACATCGCAGTGATTACATAGGCCTCAAAGGATGGTGGGGAAGGGAGGAGGTTCACTGGGAAGAGTTAATGGAAATATTTTAAGTCTTGACTGGGGAGTGGCAGCACAGATCTGCAGGAGGAGCGAGGCCTGAGCGAGGAGGAACAATGGGCCTGAGCAGAGGCTCACCAGCAACCAGCACAATGACAAGCCCTGCAGGACCGCTGCCTCGGTGTTAGCCTGGAGGTGACACCGAGCTCTGAGCCAGAGAAGCAGCAAAATCAGAGGGAGCACGACACCATGGCGACATCAGGACCAGCACTGACCAATGACTCCTGCCTGGTGCTGACCAATCAGTGGAGACCAAGGAATGTTCTACTGAGATCCTCCCCTGAGACCTCCAGATAAAAATTCTTCGGACAGCGACACCTGGGGTTGTCTCCCTCTCTCCCTCCCTCACTCTTCCCCTTCCTCCCCAGTGTTCTCTCTCTCTCTCTCTCTCTCTCTCTCTCTCTCTCTCTCTCTCTCTCTCTCTCAGCATGCCAGCACCTTTCCTCCTTCTTTCATCTCTCAGCTCAAAGGGCCCTTCCTTTGTCTCTATAACTCATTTCCTAGGCCCATTTCTTTTGTGGCTCCCTCTTTCACCTGACTTTCTAGATGAACTTTCTCTCGTAGCTTAAGTCTGGGCTCTGAATGTTTTCTCAGCCAGAACTTAAGTACCAAGGTCACTGAGCCAAGGTCTAATACCTGCTGCCGTTTCGCCTTATCAACCTGCATAGTGACTGGCCAGTGTGGCTCAGGGGCTGAGCATCGATATATGAACCAGGAGGTCACTGTTTGATGTTCCTATCTCTCCCTCTCCCTTCCTCTCTGAAATAAAAAAAGAAACTGTACATTTAAAATAGATTATTCATTTTTTAAATAAACTATACACTAATAAACCTAATTTAAATGAAGAGAGAAGCGTCAGGGTTCAGACCCTTTCCTCAGAGGAGGCTCCGGAGCTCCTGGCACTGTCCACCCCGGGCTGTGACGCCCTGAAGCAGCCGGGGGACCCCAGGCAGGCACAAGGAAGAGAGTCTTAATCTGCTTGGCATCACCAGCACCTAGCCCAGTTTCCTAATAAAATAAAGACATTTAAATAAATAATAAGCACACTTAATATAGAATAACTTACAATCGTGGTTCCTTCCCATGTGAGTCTGAAAATGCCATTCCACAATTTAAAAACTCAACCCCCTCAGATGACACTAATGAAACTGCCAATAACTATTGATTGGGAAAATATGGTTCCACAAACCATGGTTCGAAGACGATTTCAATGCATTCCGTCTCACCGAGCACAGCATCGCCAGGCGCCGGCCCGCGGCTCCCGCCTGCAGCGTCCGCGCTCGGAGCCACGGGGAGGTGCGGACTTCCCGGGACAGCTCTGGCCCGCCGAGCCGGGGCCACGCCGCTGTCCCCTCTCTGGGAATCTCCCCCAAACTGTGCCGCTCACTCAGACTCCCTCCTGTCAGGTACGGAGAGGATCTCCACGAGGAAGACATTGGTATGAAGAAGCTTCGGAATAAAGTTCCGAAGCGAAGTCCCACCTCCGCCGCATACAGGCTCCGGTCCCTTGGATAAGCTACAGACACATAAGCCCCGGTTTCTTCATCGGTAAAAGCGGAAAAGTGATAGATCACAAACTGGAAGTAAGTTAAAATGCCTAACACTGCCTACCTCGCCTGGGATAACTGCCCAATAAAATGCAGAGAGGAGCGAAATCCTTTTGATTGATTGGTTATATTTTTGTCCCTTAACAACTGTAATAACAGACATTCCCACATTATATCCCAGCATCTCCCTCCTGGAGTACCATACTATCCTCTACAGTGCTACATTTCCAAGATGATTTAAAGGTGGGCCAGCCTTCACCCCGGCCACCATCCCACGAGGGCCTTTATCTCGAGCCTTTATTTCCGGTCCCTGCTGAGTCCGCATCAGCACCGCGCTCCCCCGCATTCCGGCTTCCGTTCCAGGACGCCGGTTTTAAAATGACTTTCTGTGTGGATCGTTTACAAAAGCCTTTTGCAAACTAAGATTAATTACATCCCCTGATTCATCCAGACTCTAAGTTGTTGCATTAAAAAATCTGAAAGTGGAGAAGAATGTCTTGTCTGTTTAGGTGTGAAACTTCAAATGTGCACCAGCCCCACGTTAGTATCTTGTGGCCTCCCAGTGCTGACGAAAGAGCAGAACCGCCTGCCACCGAGAGTTCTTATTCAGTAGCCAGCAAGGACGAGGGCAGGCGCAGGGGCCGCTGGGAGCGTTCTAGCTGTTACAATGAATAAACCAACAACTTGAACCCCTGAGTTTTACACTTCGAATGTGAACGGTCTGACAAATTCAAGTTGACTGTAATGCCTACTGGACAAATACAACAAGAAACTATCAAAGTCCTCCATTTCCATACTACAACAATTATGACTGGTAAATATTACTTAAAAATATTTTTATTGATTTTCAAAAAGAGAGGAAGGGAGAGGGGAGAGAGAGAGACATGCGAGAGTGAACGGGCTGCCTCCTGCATGCCCCTACTGCAGAACTGAGCCCCCAAACCCGGGCATGTGCCCTAATGGGGAATCGAACCAGCAACCTTTTGGTGCACAGGATGACTCCCAGCCACATGGGCCGGAGCTATGGGAGGATCCTTTGGAAAGTAAAACTGTAAAGAAATGCGTGTGATTATCAAAAAGGACAGGATAGTGGCCACCTCGATGCAAAAGACGTTGTGATGGGAGAGGATTTGTGAGGGCTCCTGGGAGCTGGCAATGCTCCTTTTCTCGACCTGCATGGTAGGTTTCTTTTTACAGCAGTTTATGAACCTCTGTATCTGGTGCTGTACATTTGTGTATCTGTAATATATTATACAATTTAAAAAAATTAATATATTTTATTGATTTTTTACAGAGAGGGAGTGAGATAGAGAGTTAGAAACATCGATGAGAGAGAAATATCGATCAGCTGCCTCTTGTACACTCCCTACTGGAGATGTGCCCGCAACCAAGGTACATGCCCTTGACTGGAATCAAACCTGGGACCCTTCAATCACAAGCCAATGCTTTATCCAGTGGGCTAAACCAGTCAGGGCTAAAAAAAAAAAATTTTTAATGCTTCAGAACAGCCCTAACTGGTTTAGCTCCGTGGATAGAGTGTCAGCTCCTGGACTCCATAAATGTATTCTTATTAATGATCCCAGAATTCTATTCAATGAACTATCCTATCTAAAATATATTAATATGCAAATTAACCACCACTCTGCTACACCACAAGCCAATCAGGAGTGAGTATGCAAATTAACCCAATCAAGATGGCTGCAGCTACAGGGCGAGCAGGAGGGAGGCTTGGCTTTCTCTGTTGATGGAGGAAGCCAAGATTTCCACACACCCTGGCTGGCCCAGGCCTCCACTCAAGGCTACAAAGATTCAATTATAGAAGATAAATAACTTCCAACAGAAATGGCTGCAGCCTCAGAGCGAGCAGGAGGCTTGGCTCCACTCCAGGATACAAAGTTTTAATTGTAGAAGATAAATAAACCCCAGATACCAGGGCCTCTGCCTGGGTCTCTGGGGAGTGTGGCCAGCCTGCAAACCACCACAGGCCCCTTGCCCAGGCCGCCCTACACCCCAAGGGAACCCCCATCCTGGTCTGGGACACACTTCAGGGCAAACCAACCGGCTTCACCCATGCACCAGGCCTCTATCCTATCTAATAAAAGAGTAATATGCAGATTGACCATCACTCCAACACACCAGATGGCTGCCCCCATGTGGTCAAAGATCCTGCTCCCAATTGGACACAAGATGGCCAGCAGGATAGGGAAGTTGAGAGGGACCAGGCCTGCAAGGGAGGGCAGTTGTGGGTGATCAGGCCAGAATGGGAGGGCTGTTGGGAAGGACCAGGGCTGCAAGGGAGGGCAGTTGGGGGCAATCAAGCCTGCAGGGGAGGGCAGTTAGGGGTGACCAGGCTGGCAGAGGAGGGAAGTTGGGAGTGACTGGGCCTGCAGGGAAGGGCAGTTGCGGGGGGGATCCAGGCCTGCAGGGGAGAGCAGTTGGGGACACCTCACCTGTAGGGGAGGGCAGTTAGGGATAAACAGGCTGGCATGATAGCAGCTAGACATCAATCAGGCTGGCATGGGAGTGGTTAGGGAGTGATCAGGCTGGTAGGCAGAAGCAGTTAGGGGCAATCAGGAAGGCAGGCAGGTGAACAGGTGGGAGCCAGCAGTCCTGGATTGTGAGAGGGATATCTGACTGCCATTTAGGCCTGATCCTGGTGGGACATCCCTTGAGGAGTCCCAGATTGGAGAGGGTGCAGGCTGGGCTGAAGGACACCCATCCCCACCCTCACCCCCCACCCTCCACCCCCACCTCGTGCACAAATTTCGTGCACCAGGCCTCTGGTTTTTATATAAAAGACATTCCTTCTTAGAATTTCCTTCTTTATAATCCTCTAGGTCCACGATTCTGCCCTTGGGGATTTGGTAATGGGTCTTCCATGTCTATGTGGCTCCTTTTTATTTATTTTTATTTTTATTTATTTAGGAGATTGCTCTATTTCCTTTCTAACCTGATTTGTTTTATTCTACAGTTATTTGCTATTACTATTTAAACATATTCTTAACAGGCTATCCCTAATGAGTAATACTTTTTACAAAACACATTGTCCCTTAGCTATTTACTGATAAATAGCCCAAATTATCCTGAATGATGTGAAAAATCTGGGCCTTTAGCCATCTAGTAAATAACAACATTTCTTCCTTATTTTAAGTAATGTCCTTAGTTCTCAGCCCCTTACAATCATTGAAGACCCCAAAAAGATACTGTAGGTTACCTCGGTTGATATTTACCACATTCGAAATTAAAGCATCGAAAAATACGTACTTGCTTTTTGATGAAGAACAATAATAAGCCCAATGCCTATTAACAGAATATGTTTTATGAAAAAATAACCCCCTTTCCAGAACAAAGACATTTCAGTGAAGGGGGTGGCATTGTATCTTTCATTCTGCAAATCTCTTCATTGTCTGGCTGGACAGAAGGCTGCTGGATCCTGGCATTGCTTCTCCATCCAGCCCGTTCCAATCTGCTGCTTCTCAGCCGTTATGGACAGCACCAGCTGGGGAGAGATGTTAGTCCGGAGGGTAAGCCAATGGGATGCCTGCCGTGTGTGGGTTCCAAAGGCACACAAGCCAGAGCATAAGCCCTGAGGCCTAGAGAGGCAGATCCACACCAGCCACCCCGCTGGCGTGAGCGAGGTGCAGAGAGAGCTTCCTTCCTGGGTGCCCACCCTGAGCTCGGAAAGCTTGAGTTTGCAGATATAAAGCTTTAATGAGCCCCAGCAGCATCTACCTCACTTACAACCATTTCATTTATTCACCTACTCATCCGAACGGATATATGGACCACAGCTGTGTGATATCACCACTGAGCTATTTTTATTAGTTAACAATCAGCATCTTTAAACTTTCATCAGATTGTAAATGTTCTGACATTTCCATGAATTATAAACGCAATTATCACACCAAATGGCTCTTCCTCAGGCTTCTCTGGAAACGTCCTTCGAGTCCTCCGACATTACTTTCTCCCTCGGGGTCCACTAGCTTTTGATCCCGTTTATGAGTCTCCAGCCTTCGAAGGACAGGCTACGGTGCATTCATTAACGCCTCCCCTCATTCCTACCTGTTGAGCTTAACACTCGGTCTTGCCGAGCCCACCTGTTCCAGGAAGCCTCCCAGCCCCCAGCTCTGCCCACACCACTCCTGGGAGCAGATGCCAGGGAGTCACAGAGAGGTTTTTGTTTCTTGGTTGGATTGGTTTGGTTCCCATCCCAGGAATGGAGGCTTGTCCTTCAGAGAGGATGCCTTCCATGGTGGCTCTGGAATTGAGTAGGCAATTATTGTGAAGGACACGTTCACACATTTTCCATAATGGATACACGTCAAAGAAAGTAGCAAAATTCCAGCATCTATAATAATAAAAGGATAATATGCTAATTAGACCGGACATCATTCTGGATGTCCGTCTGGATGAAGCAGGGCTGGAGGGAAGCCCGGGTCCCAGGTGCCAGAGGGAAGCCGGTGCCAGCAGCCAGGGGAAGGAAGGCCTCCTCTTGCATGAATTTTGTGCATTGGGCCTCTGGTCTCTCTATATAAAAGCCTATGTGACCAATCGCTATGATTGTGGTGTGTAGGGGAGGCAACCAATCAATGTTTCTCTTTTTCTTTTTCTCTTTCTCGCCCCTCTTGCCTTGACATCTATCTCCATAACCCCAAATAAAGACTTCCTTTCCGTTGTCATTGTGCCAGAATAACTTTTTCGTGAACGCATTCCCAACATCCAAACCCAGAATCTTGTTCTAGAACAAGAAGGGCTTTTGGCTTATCCACTCTTGTATGGTCCACGGAGTCGCCAGCAAACAGCTCCTTTGAACATTTTGGGCAGGATCCTTCCAGACACTTGGTTTGGGATTAAACAGGAAGTTCCTTCTCCACGTATATGAACAAGTTCTGCACACATGTCTACTAGAATACAGCAAGATCGACCCCAAAGACCACACACATACACACACACACACACACACGCACGCACGCGCGCGCGCGCGCACACACACACACACACACACACACACACACACCACGCCCCCTGCGGCCCTAGCTGGTCACTCTGCACACCGCCTTCCTTGAAGCAGAGACAGGGCCCTGCTGAGTGCCCAGCGCACAGGGGCGCGCGCTCCCGCTGTTCCCGTCGCCGCCACCGGAGGTCGCGCGCGGCGCACGGAGGCCGAGTGCACGGGGCGCGGGGGCGGGAGGGGCGCGCGGGGCGCCGGAAGCCGCTGGAGGAGGGGGGCGCGGGCGCGTCCCCGGGCGCCCGGCCGCTGACATCAGCGCGCTCCGCCCCGCGCCTCCCAACACCCTCCGCTCGGCCGGGCCCTCCCTCCGCCACCACGTGTCCCCGCTCCCTCCCGAGGGGCCGTGCGCGGGGCCGGAGAGAGGCCGGGATGGCGCAGTGACAGCCGGGCCGGCTCTCGGCGTCCCCCGCGCCCTGGCGGGGGGCCCGGCGGTGAGTGCGCGCGGCGGCGGGGAGCGCGGGGCGGGGTGGGGGCCCGGGCGCGGGGCGGGGCGGGATCCTCCGGGCCGGGGCGCGGGGCGGGGGCGGGGCGGGATCCTTCGGGGCCCGGGGCGGGGCGCAGGGCGGGGGCCGGGCGGGATCCTCCGGGGCCGGGGCCGGGGCGCGGGGCGGGATCCGCCGGGCCGGGGGCCGGGGCGCGGGGCGGGGGCCGGGCTGCGGCTGCACCGGCGCCGCCTTTGTTGCGGGCCGGCGGGACGCGGGAGGCGATCGGCGCCGGCGCTCGGCAGGTGCGCGGGGCCGGACGGGGCCGGGCCTCCCGGGCGCGGAGACGGGAACGGGGACAAGATGGCTGGAGAGACCCGTGCGGCGCAGGCGGCGGCCAGGCCCGGGCACCCCGCCTCCCACCCCGACCTGCCGCCCCGGGAGCCGGCGGGGGTGGGGGGAGCGCGGCCAAGTTGGGGCCCCGCGCGGGGATCTGAAGCCCGTTCCGCATACCCCAGCCCCTTCCCAGCTGCACTCGCCCGTCCTTTCAGGAAATACGGGAGAAGCCGACTTTGAACTCGGGAGCGATGTTTTCCCCGCTACCCGGGAGGTCGGGCCCCGGGGATGCGCCCTGGCTGCCGCCTGGGGACCCAGCCCGCCCCCGAGGGCAGGAGCGCGGCCCTTTGTGCCGCCCCGAGCGCCCCAGGAGCTCCGGGGGTCGGGCCGGACGGCCCTGGCAGATGGGTGCACCTTGTCGGCTACCGGCCCGCTTCAGTGTCCTGGCTCCAGCCATTGCTTCTGAGCCTGCTCCGGGACAGAACCTCTGAGTCTGGAAAACCCAGTGATGGCGATTCTGAGCCACGCAGCCTCCCGCTCCCGGCTGGCCGGCAGGAACCCCCAGCGGAGCCTGTCCTGCCCGCCCTCAGAGCCCCCGCACCCCGGACTGAGCGAGCTCTGCCCTTCCCTGCTCTCTTCCCGGAAGGAATGTTTACCCCTCGGCCGGTTCTGCCCTTGGGTCCCTGCCGAACCAGGCTGGCCTCCTCCACAGAGAGCTTTGTAAATTGTTTATTGATTGAGAGTAGAGCGGTGGAAGGGAGCGAGAAAGAGAAACATCGATTTGTTGTTTCGATTACTTACGCATCAATTGGTTGATTCTTGTATGTGTCCTGACCTGGGACTGAACCTGCAACCTTGGCGGATGGGAAGGATGCCCTAACCCAGTGGTTGGCAAAGAGCTTATGTAGCTAGCCACATGTGCTCTTTGGCCCCATAAGTGTGGCTCTTCCACAAAATACCACGTTACACTAATTAAGATACCGTATTTTTCGGACCATAAGACGCACTTTTTTCCCCCCAGAAGTGGGGGGGAAAAGTCCCCGCGTCTTATGGTCCAAATATAGCCTACACATATACTTTTTAAAAAAAAGTTTTTTTACTTGCTTGTCTCTGTGTGCTTGCCCGGCTCTAAAATGGTTCTAAATGCTGCTGTTTACTTTACAGGGTTGATTACATGTGTTTATGACTGTGATGTTGGGTTTTAATGCACATAAAATATTTTAGGACACTATTTGTTTCAGAATCTTTTTTTCTTCATTTCCCTTCTCTAAAAACTGGTGCGTCTTATGGTCCGGAGCGTCTTATGGTCCGAAAAATACGGTAATCACAATGTACCTACCTATGTAGTTTAAGTTTAAAAAATTTGGTTCTCAAAAGAAATTTCAATCATTGTGCTGTTGATATTTGGCTCCGTTGAAATTTCATTGTGCTGTTGATATTTGCCGACCACTGCTCTAACCAATGAGCTACCCAGCCGGGACCCACAGAGCTTTTAAATGTGTGAAGGCAGCAGCCACATATGCTCTCTGCTTGCAGCCCCTCCTTCCAGCTTCCCGGTGCCCCCTTCCTCCCCAGCCTGACCGTTCCCTTCCTTCCAGTCCAGCAGAGCTTGGGGCTAAGAGGTTGTGTTGGCGGAGCTGTGTCTCCCTCCCCCCCTTACATGCACACACACACACACACACACACCCGCCCTTTCAGGACATGAGAGTTCACACTGGCCTGGTTTTTCTGAAAGAGTCTTGCTTGCAGACATGGAGTCCACAGCCATCCCTCTGAACCTGACCCTGAAAGTGGAGGAGAGCGAAGAACAGATTCAGAGCCCAGACCTGGAGGATGGCTGTGCCGACATGCAGAAGGTCCGCATCTGCTCGGAGGGCGCCTGGGTGAGTCAGGGTGCGGGGCCCACAGGGCTTGGGGGAATCCTTCCGGCCCGGCAGGAAGGGAACAGCCCAGCCCCGCTCCGGTGTCCACATTCCCGGGAAAACAGTGCCGTGGCTTTAAAAGGTGCCGTGGAAACAGAGCGGTTACCTGAGCAGGCCCTTCTGTCTCGGAGGCCAAGGCCCAGTCTCTCCGCACCCCCGGTGCCCGCACCCGCTCAGTGCCAGCACGTGGTGGGCACCGCTGTGTGCTGACCTGTGAGAATGCTCTGCCAGCTGTTCCAGGGAAGGAGGGCCTATCCAGGACCACGGAGAAAGGGGTCACAGTGTCATAGGAGGGCACGCAGACCTGGCTCCACACCAAACGCAGTAAAGGGGGGGTTACGGCCAAGAGGCAGTGTGGAGGGTGCGTGGATGAAAAAGTGCTTAGGATCCGGGCTCCCGGCTGAAGGCAGGTCGGGGTGATGGGATATTTGGAGTGTGTGTGGGGGGAGGTTTGTACCCTGAGCTGGGCAGGGGGACGGAGGGGACCTCACAGGGAAGGAGCCGGTGTCACCTGCGGCTGGTTGAAGGGGACCACTTCTCAGCGAGCCTTGGGGTCACTGAGCTGAGGGAGAGCTGCACCCCCAGCTGGCCTGGATGCAGGGGCCGGGGCTGGGCAGCCGGATGGGGAGCGAATCCACACAGAACAGTGGAGAGAACTTGGGAAACTTGTAGACATGTCGGAGTGACAGGAGGCGTTGTGTTAGGAAGTTACTGGACTTCGTGGTCAATATTCTAAACGAGCCACAAGCTGACATTCCTGCTCTCGGTTTCGTTTGCCCTGCTTGTCTGCATCGTCAGTGTCGTCACAGCCTTTTTCCGTGAGATCTGTGGTCAGAGGCTCACGGTGCTGCCCGCCTGAGGGAACTGGGGTGCAGGGAGCTTATGCTTTCCCCAAGGACACACACGGACACTGATTGTTCTTAAATGGCTCCTGAGCTAGACTCTTAAAAGCTATGCGTTTTGCATATCTCAGCTTTATAAAATAAAGACACAGCATGCCGCCAGGCCTGGGCGCCGGTCTGGCTGTGGGGGCCGCAGTCTCTTCGGGTTTTCTGCCCACCTGTGCTCCCGGCCGGAGCGGCAGCTGAGGAGCCCACCCCGCATCCCGGTGGGTGGAGGACCTGGGAGACGGGTGCAGGGGAAGTGGTGCCTGAGTGTCGGGACAGTGAGACATGTCCAAGGTGAAGGCCGTGCTCCTGGGGAAGGAGGAAGTCAGCTGGGAGCACCCGGTGCTGGAGCTGTTGAGACAAGACCTCCAGGCTCACGGAGTCACTGTCTTGCAAGGCGGACAAGGAAGCAGACGACAGCACAGGCTTCGGGGTGCAGCAGTGGAGGCCAGCTCCTGGGGGCCTCGCACTTAGGCTGACCGCGTAAGAGGCTTCCTGCAGAAGGCGGGCCTGGGCCTGGGCCTGGGCCTGCTCAGTGGGTCCCCTCCTGGGGAGTTTGGCAAAATCCGGAGACATCTTTGGGCATCGTGACTGGGGAGGGGGTGCGAGGTCTGACTGGCATCATCCGGGCAGAGGCTGGGACGCTGCTGAGCATCTTCAGTGCCCAGCACAGCGCCCTGCAGGGAACGGTCAGGCACAATGTCGGCTCTGCTGAGGTTGGAGGTTCGAAACCCTGCCCTGGGGCATCCGACCCAGGAGGGGAAGAATCCGTTTCTCCCACGTGTATTTGGCTTGTGGAGAGTGTGAGAGGGTGACCAGTGGAAACAGTGCTGGATCCTGGAACAATGCAGCGTCGAGAGAGAGAGATGGATTCTGAGCCCAGCCTTCGTCACCGGTGGATCCCGCCAAGGGGAGCGAGGGGCTCATGTTCCCGGCGCGGAGGCCCGATCAGAAGCTGGGGCAGAAGAGCTGGGAGCAGGTCCCGGAGCCAGAACCGAGAGCGTGGTGGGGACAAGGAGTGAGAAGTGGGCCAGGCCCGGCCAGGGAGGCGTCGGGTGCTGGCGGAGGTGAAGCCCTCTCCTTGGCGGCTCTGGGGGAACCAGGCCTGAAGCATCTTCCCAAGGGAAGCTGAGGCTCCCTTCAGTCCCAGGCAAGGCCTGAGTGCGGAGAAAGCACAGGCTTTGGTCAGACTTCCCTCCGTGGCTTTGCACATGTCACTTAACAGCCTGTTCCTCCCCGTGAAAGGATGCTGACCCCATGTCTGTGTGTCATGGGAGGGACGCAGTGAGATAACACACAGGAAGCAGGACCGCCCTCGGCTCTGCCATCCCCGCCGGCTCTGGACCAGGCGGGGTGTGGGCGCAGCAGGCACTGCCCCGGAGATCAGCCTCGGGAGGACAGCCCACCGGGCAGCAGGGATGGTCTGAGCGGACGGAGGGAGGAGCAGGGCTGAGCACCCCTACCCGGAGGCCAGGATGGGCCTGGGGTGACCTCGGGCTGCGGACCCCTGAGTCTTGCCGGCCGCCATTGGCTTCCGTTGTGCCGGGCCAGGGAAAGGGCTCGGTGGAGGAGGGAGGCGCTCGCCTGGCCTGGTGCAGCCCTGCCGGGGCCACATCCGAGCCTCGGCTGTGCCTCTGCAGCACAGTGTGGGCTTGTTGGAAGCGGCTCTGTAGCTTGGACGTAGAAACCGAGAGATGAGCTGGCACCGGCCTCCGGCCGCCCCTCGCAGCCCAGGCGCCAATGTTCGCACAGACCAGGGACCAGGGGGCTGCCTTCTCGCATTGATTGTGCCAGGGAGGTGACAGGCTAGGCAGCCCTCGTCCGTCCTATCAGCAAAGGGAAGGGGCTACAAACAGGGGTGGCCAGGACCTGGCGTTTCCTTGGGGTCAGGCCACAGAGCCGGGGGGAAAGCGGGGGAGCGGGAGGGTCAGGGAGGGGGCGGGCAGCTGGGACAGCGCTGGGTCCTTGTGGTCTCCACCCGGGGTTTTGTCCACTCTCCCTCCAACGTCTAGGTCCGGGTTTGTGTCGGGTAAAACCATTTGCAGCTATTCCAAGTGGAACGAAAGGGAATTGGAGAGTCTTTGCCTAAACCTTTTATTCAAAAGTATGTAGAAGTGATCAGGGAAACAGAGGAGGCGCCTGGCTCTCCCTCGGTGGGCGTGTGGTCTAACGGGAGAAGCAGGCGCGGAGCCAGTATTGACGTCCCTGTGCGGGCTGGGTGGTGAGTGCCTCTGCAGAGCCGGGCCCAGGCCGTGGCAGGGACATGGAGGGGGGCACCAGGCAGGTCCCAGGAATGGGACGTGGAGGCTGAGTCCTGGATGTAGGGTGGTATTGGCCAGGCCAGGAAGGGAGTGGGGGGGGGGGGCGGCCTTAGAGGCCGAGGAGAACCCTGTGCAGGGCGTGGCAGGCGAGGGGAGTTGCTGGGGGACAGCTGAGCTCGGAGGCAGGGAGGCCTGGGCACCGGGGGCCACTGTGCTGGAGCCTGGATGTTAGGCTGCTCGGTCCCGCTTACTGGCTGTGTGGCTTTGGACAGCGACCCGTCCTCTCTGAACCCGCTTCCTTCTTGCTTGTTTGAAAGGGGAATGGGGTGTGTGTGTGTGTCAGTGAATGAGTCCCAGACTTTGTCTGGGAGGGAGTGCTCCCTGCGTGTCGCGGGTGTGCTCCAGCTTTGGGAACGGCTTTGAAAGCAGTAGTCAAGGTAGCCAGTCTGCAGGAGGTGGTCCTGCATGTGGTGACCTTGGAGTAGGGTTCTGAGTGACCGAAAGGAAAAAACGTAGTAAGAATGAAAGTAGACGGCTGAGGAAGCACGGGGAGCTGGTGAGGTGGCTTGGCGGCCTTTAGCTGCCCAACGTCCCCTCCCAGCAGGGGCCGTGAGAGGGGCCGCCCTCGTCCTCAGGACTCTAAGCTGGTCCAGTTTGCTCCGGTCTCATTACCACCCAGGCTGCCGTTAGCCCTCTCTGTGCCCTGGGCCAGCCCTTCCCTCACTGGCGCTGCTCTGGGTCCAGAGTCCAGCACTGGGGCCAGTGGGAAATGGACACCAGCGTCTGGAAGCCACTGAGGTCCAGACAGCAGTGACCCCCCAAAACTCATACCCAGACCAGCCCCTGCTGAGGGGCTGTGACAAAGGGGAGGGAATTGCAGGGTGGGGGGGGGGGGTACTTTCAGGGTGTCCCTGGCTGTGGAGGGTCTCCTACCGGGGATTGGGGCCTGGGGCTCCTCCTGGAGTCTGTTCTCCTTGTCTGCGAGCGACAGGGATGTAACTCTCCGGGTGCGGGCCTGTGCTCGGGCCTATTGGCCTCTAGCGGTGAGTGCGGGCAGGCAGCCGGCTCCCGGAGGGCCCTCCGGAGGGACGGACTGTGAGGCACTGCGTGTGCCCGCTAGCCACCCAGAGGCCTGTTCCGCCCCAGGTGCCCGCCCTGTTTGACGAGGTGGCCATCTACTTCTCCGACGAGGAGTGGGAAGTGCTGACGGAGCCCCAGAAGGCCCTGTACCGGGAGGTCATGCGGATGAACTACGAGACGGTGCTGTCGCTGGGTAACGCCTCGCGCGGTCCCTTTGCCTCGCGCAGGTCCTGAGCCCAGAGAGCGTTCCCGCGTCGGATGGTGGGGCCGGCACCCTCTCTCCGAACGGCTCTGTCCCTCAACACCTGCGCCTTTCATTTCCCCTGTGTGACTCGGGCAGGGACATATTGTGTCACTGTACCCAGTCACTCGCGCTGGTCTCAGACCCTCATCCAACCCAGGCGTTCGCGTCTGGGCCTGAGCATCCCCTGCTCCTCGGCTCGCTGTCACTCTCGTGGCCTCAGAGGCTGTCACTCTCGTGGCCTCAGAGGCTGTCACTCTCGTGGCCTCAGAGGCTGTCACTCTCGTGGCCTCAGAGGCTGTCACTCTCACGGCCTCAGAGGCTGTCACTCTCGCGGCCTCAGAGGCTGTCACTCTCTCGGCCTCAGAGGCTGGGGACGGGCCCCGGGCATCCTTGCTCCGTCCCAGCACTGACAGTCAGGGGACCAGCCGGCACCACTGGAGGGTGCCGGGTCTGCCGGGGCCAGGCCTCATCGGCAGAGCCAGGAATTCCCGTGGACAGGCCCATTCCCCATCCTCTTTTCTTTCCACGTCCTGAGCCCTTTTCCCTGTTTTTCATAAATCTCCGATGGAGGAGGGGGCGGGTGAGGGTAAAAGGACTGATTGGACGGTGCTCCGAACCTCGGTTACTTCCCCTGCACAGAGTTCCCGTTCCCGAAGCCAGACATGATCTCTCGGCTGGACGGCGAGGAAGACTCTCAGAACCCGGACCCGTGGCCACTCCCAGGAGGGAGCTTTGCAGGTACCGGGATCCACCGCCTGCGAGCACCATCCCGTGGGAGCTCGGGAAGCGGGTTTTAAGTTCCCGTGTTTGCTCTGTGGGCTGCGTGAGAGGGAGGCGGGGCTGCCAGGCAGAGAGGACGGGTTTGGAGTTTGAACACCTCCCTTCCGGTGCGGTGCGGCCTTAGGCAGCTTCTTTAAGCTCTGAGCCTCCGTGCTCCGCGGTCTGTGTGGTCGGAGGCTCAGTGCCCCGTGGGCCGGTGAGGCAAACTGAAGCTCGAATGGCACTGTGTGCGCGCAGACCCCAGTGCGAGCAGCCACCTCCGGCGACGAGGGAGGACAGGTGACAGGCATGGCCCAGAGTTACCGCCTGGCTCCTGTCCCCTTCACCGGGGAGACGGGCAGGGCCGGGCATGGCACACGCTGGAGCACACGCGTCTAAGGCACATGGGCTTTCGTCAGGAAGCATGGCAGTGGGAGGTGCTGGCTGCATACCTCCCGGCAGCCAGGACGCTTTGCTGCCTTCTCTCTGTAGGTGGGAGTTTAAAAGGCCGTATGTCATTGATTCTAAGTCGTCTCCCCCTGCCACTTGAATGTCTCTGAAACTGAGAATGCCTCTTAAAATTATGATGCTTCTTGCAACTGATGACATTTTAGTTGGGTGAGGTAGGGCTATTTCCCCGAATCGTATTCAATTTTCTGATGCCCTCCACGTACACACACACACACGGAAACCAGTTCCAACTGGCGCGCGAGAGCCTCTCGGCTGCCTCGGGGCCCAGGCCTGCTGAGTGCAGCTCCTGCTGCAGATCCTCTGGGATCGAGCCACGGAAGGCCATGCACCTCGTGGTCTGGCAGGACGGGCTGTATTTGACTTCACACCCAAACGGGAGGCATTTTGGCCCAAATCTGGCCCCCAGATTACGAGGCTCCAGCTCGGTGCGCGTGCCCCGCTGGGCGCCACCTCTCTGGCTCAGCTACCGTGACACCTGCCTCCCGTGCTTGGCTTTCCCACCTCAGAGTCAGGAGCACGTGGACTCCCTGTGCTCACCGCTCTCCCCTTCCTGTTTGTCTCCAGAAAACGAAGACGCTGACGTCAGGCCCCCGGACTGGGCCGGCCCGGCGCACACCGCGTCCCCGTTCCCCCCGCCGCAGCCCCTGGACGGCTTCGGCCTCCGCCTGCCGCGGGCCTTCGCCGAGCTGCCCGAGTGGGGCGAGGGGTACCCCTTCTACATGGCCATGGGCTTCCCGGGCTACGACCTCTCGGCCGACGAGCTGGCCGCCAAGTTCCAGTTCAGCCGGGGCATGCGCCGCAGCTACGACGCGGGCTTCAAGCTGATGGTGGTGGAGTTCGCCGAGAGCACCAACAACTGCCAGGCGGCCAAGCAGTTCGGCGTGCTGGAGAAGAACGTGCGGGACTGGCGCAAGGTGAAGCCGCAGCTGCAGAACGCCCACGCCATGCGGCGGGCCTTCCGCGGCCCCAAGAACGGGCGCTTCGCCCTGGTGGACCAGCGCGTGGCCGAGTACGTCCGCTACATGCAGGCCAAGGGCGACCCCATCACCAGGGAGGCCATGCAGCTGAAGGCGCTCGAGATCGCCCAGGAGATGAACATCCCGGAGAAGGGGTTCAAGGCCAGCCTGGGCTGGTGCCGCAGGATGATGCGGAGGTACGACCTGTCCCTGCGGCACAAGGTGCCGGTGCCCCAGCAGCTGCCCGAGGACCTGACGGAGAAGCTCGCCGCCTACCAGCGCAGCGTGCTGGCCCTGCGCCGCGCGCACGACTACCAGGTGGCGCAGATGGGGAACGCGGACGAGACGCCCATCTGCCTGGAGGTGCCCTCCCGGGTGGCGGTGGACAACCAGGGCGAGAAGCCGGTCCTGGTGAAGACGCCGGGCCGGGAGAAGCTGAAGATCACGGCCATGCTGGGCGTGCTGGCCGACGGCCGGAAGCTGCCCCCCTACATCATCCTGCGGGGCACGTACATCCCGCCCGGCACGTTCCCCAGCGGCATGGAGATCCGCTGCCACCGCTACGGCTGGATGACCGAGGACCTGATGCAGGACTGGCTGGAGGTGGTGTGGCGGCGGCGGACGGGCGCCGCGCCCAAGCAGCGCGGGATGCTGATCCTCAACGGCTTCCGGGGCCACGCCACCGACGCGGTGAAGGGCGCCATGGAGAGCATGAACACCGACATGGTCATCATCCCGGGCGGCCTGACCTCGCAGCTGCAGGTGCTGGACGTGGTGGTCTACAAGCCGCTCAACGACAGCGTGCGCGCCCAGTACTCCAACTGGCTCCTGGCCGGGAACCTGGCGCTGAGCCCCACCGGCAACGCCAAGAAGCCGCCGCTCGGCCTCTTCCTGGAGTGGGTCATGGTCGCCTGGAACAGCATCCCCAGCGAGGCCATCGTGCAGGGCTTCCGCAGGTGCCACATCTCCAGCAGCCTGGAGGACGAGGACGACGTGCTGTGGGAGATCGAGGGCGAGCTGCCAGGCGGAGGGGAGCTGCCCGCCGAGGGCAGGACAGAGAGCAACTGACCGCCGGCGCAGGTAACCGCCGGGGGCGCTTGGGGCGCGCCCGCTGACGTGTTTGTGTCCACAGGCAGTCTTGTCTCGCCGCGCTTGTCCCCTCTCAGGACCCCAGAGCCCCCGGTGTGGTCCTTTCGGGTGAAACTTCTGTCGCTGGGCTTCCTGTGTCCTCGGCCCTGTGGCTGGACCCGAGCACTTGCATGGAATCCTGTGCCGGGGCCGGGGGCCGCTGCGGACAGCACCTCGGCTCTGTGATGCTGGCTGCGGGGCTGATGGAGCATGGGCTGACCGCTGGCTAAAGTTTTGTCTGAAAAGCCCACTTTTTGTTTCCTTGCTGGGCAGGAGGTCCAGGATGTGAGGCAGCACCGAGTGTGCCTTCCACCCGGCCTCAGGGCTCAGTCCCAATGGGGGGCGTGAGGGGGCCTATGGGACCCCCTGTGAGGTGGGAGTCATCGCCTGTGCTTGCTTCTCCAAGTGTGTGCCAGTGTCTCTCTTCGTCACAGCCTTCACGTCGGGGAGAGTTGATGTCTTGTAGCTCTCAGCTGTCTGAAGGAAGATACTTTTCAATCGAATCTAATAATAAAGGATGCATATCTAGGGCAACGGGCGGAGGGTGGGGAACGGGCCTGCGGCTCTCAGCTGCGTCTAGTCCAGTGGTCGGCAAACTCATTAGTCAACAGAGCCAAATATCAACAGCACAATGATTGACATTTTTTTGAGAGTCAAATTTTTTAAACTTAAACTTCTCCTAATGTCACTTCTTCAAAATAGACTCGCCCAGGCCGTGGTTATTTTGTGGAAGAGCCACACTCCAGGGGCCAAAGAGCCGCATGTGGTTCGAGAGCCGCAGTTTGCCGACCACAGGTCTAGGAGAAAGGCTCAGATGGAAGTGAGTCTAGCAGAGAACCCCAGTTCCCTCACAGAAGAACAGGGTTCGTTTTTACCCTCTTGTTCTTGTTTCTGGTACTTGTCCCTCCAAACACAGTGCACACTGAACATGCAGCGGCTGTACTGGACAGGGGACCGAGAGCAGTCCTGACTGACCTTCCTTCTAAAGTGACGAGGTGTTTCCAGGCTGCCTGCTTCCTGCTCCACCCGAAGTGCTGACGGAAGGCTCTGCCCTGCGAGCTGCCCGGAGACCCGTCTCCTCCCTGCCCCTAAGTCTCGGGCTGCTCGGCTGCGGGGCCCGCTGCCAGCGTGGCTCCCTGGAATTCCAGTGCAGCCCAGTTCCTACCACGACATTCGAAATCTCCAAAGCTGTCTGTTCTCCTGTCCCCCCCTCCCCGGTGCAGCCTCCCTTTCCGCTAACCACTCCCTGCCATTGCTTACTGCGCTGACTTAGCGAGTGTTCGTCCCTTCCTCACTTTACCTTGTTTCCTCGCCTTGTTAGGTAACATTTCTGTGCGTTTTTTATGTTCTAAGCTCATTGCCACCCAGGGGATTGGGTCTGAGTTGCCAGAAGAGGGGAGGGAACAGAGCGATGCTTGTGCCCGAGAAACGCGGACGCTGATGCATGGCCACCGGCCGCTCACAGACGGGGAGGCAGGAGACGTGGGCGTTCCACGGCCCCCCGTCTGTTAGCAATCTGACGAATGGAAAATGACGCTTGTTAACAGTTACACGCCATCCAAAGTCCCCGGGTTAATTCACACTCAGGTTCTCTCTTTTCCAGCAAACGGGACTGTGCTGGAAGCGCTGGGGAGAAACCCGGAGGAGGGCGCTGGGAGTGTGGCCGCAGGCACAGCGGCCCGGCTGCAGGCCGCCCGGGGCCGGTCCGGACAGCGCCGGCACCTGCCCGGACACGGCCCGCCCCCCCCCCGGGGTCACGGAAGCCTAGGACCTTCGTTTCATCAGAGACACGATCAGGAAGGAAACTGCCCTCCCGTTTCTAACAGCGGTGACTCCGGCCTCCGCCAGAGGAAACCCGGGGGAAGATGAAAAGGCACTTCCCGGAGGAGACCGTCATTCAGCGGCCACGTCTCCCGCCGGCCACTCCACCGTGTCCTTTCCGGGGAGAAGAGCCTCGTCATTGCTTCTCTGCCTCAGAAACGCTCCCCGCAGGGCCTGCCGCCAGCAGGCCGGGCCTGCCGAGAAGGCGTGTAGAGACATGTCGTTTTTGTACTTAACGCATTTCCTTTTAGGAAAAGGAGATCCTAATGACAACCACACTCCGACACACTGGCCTGGTGCCAGCCGTGGCTTTTCTACAGACAAACTCGGTTGTTGGGGAAGATCCCGGTTAAAACAAACGAGGCTGCTTTATTAATCTTCCCAGCCAGGTCGGCAGCTAGCTTTTTGGGTTTCATGATGGTTCTGTGTAATGCAGGGCAGCGTTCGGTCCACAGGTCCCTGCTCCTCAGGCTGCTGCACGTCAGCAGGAGCTTCCTGCTGTGCTCACGGACTCCCGCCGCTGTTTTGTTCATTTTTGTATTTTTTCACGAGGGTGGTGAGAGGGCGTGGGCCTTCAGCCACAGCTGTTTGAGACAAAGCCTTCCCCCTGTAGGAGATGGGAGGTCACTGGGTTTTTACATGAGACTTTGCATTCCCACCTAAGCTGAGTGTTACGGAAACAGGAAATGGGCCAGCACCTCGCAGAAATGTCATTCCGTGTCAGGCCTGCGACAGGCTCCACGTCTCCTTCCTGTCCACCCTCATTCCTACTCGACACTATTCTTGGCCTCGTGAGCCACTTACTTCTACTCAGGTACTCATCTTCCTGTTGACGAAACACCTTTCCCCCTTTTTTAAAACCAGTTTTCCTCCCAAAGGGGAAATTTCACTTAATTTCTGGTATCGGAATACCTTCCAATATTTGAATTGCCCCACTGGCAAACTGAATTCTCTGTCATCTCAAATGGCGACTTTTTGCATCTCAGCTACTTTGCATTCCAGAACCTTCCATCCCCTGCAATTCCACTTAATTTATCCTCCACCTTCCTGGTTCCCGGCACTTCCCTCACTGCTGTTTCACTGGCGTGGGGCATGCTTATAAGACCTGATTTTGGGATCCTGCATCGGAGCCAGAGTTCTCTGGCAGAGATGCGTGGGAAATGGGTCCAACTCCTGATTCATTCCGCCAATCCCACCGTCTCTGCCCCGATGGCGGTGCCTTCCGGCTGCTGCTCTGGGATGCTCCTTAGTGACGGCTCTGCTGTCGGGGTGTCTGGGCTCGTGCTTCCATGGACAGCCTCTGCCTCACGGAGCCCCGGACAGCTGCGCTGCAGGGCGGCCGTGGCCCTGAGGGACGACAGCACATGTTGAGACATAGATGTACTTACTCCTCAGTAGGTAGAAAATGGCCCACAATAAACTTTGATAGTAAAGACCACAGGCTGTGGTGGTTTGTTTGCTTCTCACTGACCTGCTGGTGTTGTGAAAAGCCACGTGGCTAACGGGGACTCATCCTTTCTCACCTATCACACCAGCAAACGTTACCCTCTTGGATCCACAGGGTCTGTTCGTGGGATGGCATATCAGTAACGTGTCTTTACAGAGGAGAGCACGTGTGTAGTTTTAAAAGGGTGGGGGGGTGGCATAAATGGCTTTCCCCTCAGTCCTGTCTTGGCGCTGTGAGGGGTGGTACGTTACCAGAGTCAGGAAGGAAGTAGTTAGGGGTGTGGGTATTGAGTGAAAATGTGCCAGCACGCTAACCAACAGAAAGTGTTCCTTTTAAACAGGAAAGTGTGGCAAGCCCTCCATGTGCTCTTCCCTGGTGCATGTTTAGTAAAATCAGCCCCGCCCATGAATTCAATGAGTAAGTTGTCTACTTTCCAAGAATAATCTGGACCACATTTCCCTTTACGCCATCAGAGTTAAGTTCTGAACCAATCTGTTGGCCACAGCAGGCGCGACCCTAAAACCAGGCGTCCTTGTCCTGACTTTATGTCCCGGAGGCACCTCGGCGAGGGGGTCCATGCCATGGGGAACAGGTCTCACTACTCAGGAGCGACCACTCAGTAAGCGGTTGCCAAGGTGACGGGTGCCGTGAAGAGAGCCGTGCTTGGCCGGTCAGTGGTGGGTGCTCAGGGTGATGGGCACGTGCTGAGCTCTTCCAGCCAGGAGAGCAGGGTGGGCCCGAGGGAACCTGCAGCTAACACGGCTGTGGAGGTTCCTGCAGGAAAAGAGTTTTGTTCTAAGTGTGAAGCATTTCCCCCTGGAGGCATTTCTCAAGGGGATGGTTAGCAGGAAGCACTTGGGTCCTGGGGCAGCCTGCAGTGGCCGCAGCCTCAGTGCTCCACCTGCTCACACTTCTCAGGGGCTCTCAGCACCGTTCTTCCTCCCTTCCGGCCCCAAACAGGGAGTCCACACAGGAAGTCCACTGGTCCAAGGAGCCGGCGACTGTAGGGACTTACGCGGGTCCAAGAGCAGAGATGAATCCAGCCTCTCGACGAGCCTGGTGGCCTCTGCACCCGGAAAACCCACAACGTGGAACACCCGTAGCGCTGAGGCCCAGGTGTGTGGAGTCCAAAACGTTTTGTCAGACACTGGTTCAAGTTCCTCTACACCCCTCGACTCCAGTATTCGCTCATCTCTAAGTTCAAAGGGCTTTTCTGACTTGGGCCAGCGACTGAAACTCAGCTGTTTCCTTTCAGTCTTGTTTAATCTACAGACCACAGAAGGAAGAGATGGCATGCCTTAATCTTTCCCTCTAGAACATTCTCTGACATGTTTTGCTAAGGTCTCACCACAGGGCTTTTCGTGTTTCTGCATGAGGCAGGGTCCCTTATCTATTTAATAAACAAACACTTTTCTCCCAAAAGTTTTATTTGTCACATTTAAAGTACAAAATCAAACACAGCCAGCTTCCCATATGTACATATTTACACGCTACTAACCACAGAACCCGTCCTAATGCAGCCGACCCCGAACAGCACAGGTGTAAGCTGCGGGGCCGCGGATACACGAATTTCCCCCGGGAACACCTGCACGACGTAAGGTCGCGGTTGGGAGTCTACAGACGTTCCACGCCATGTGACAGGGACCTGAGCATCTGAGGGTTTTGGCATCAGCGGGGAGTCCAGGAACCAATCCCTCTCAGACACTGAGGGACAGCTAAGCTTAAGTTTTGGGACGTCACAAGGTGTGAGTATCTGACTGCGCTGGGGGTTGGTGTCCCTAACACCCACACCGTTCAGGAGTCAACTGCATCTCCACCAATCCTATCTCGAGTAAAAGGCAATATGTCTCTAAAAAACAACCCTGGTTGTAACACTGCCAAATGAAAATTATTTTCACGTCTGGGAATATGAACTGAATGGAGGGAATGTGAGTTACAGGAGACATTCCATGAGGTTAACCAATTCCTTCTAAGTGTCTGTTGTGGAGTTTCTGTCCGGTAGCACAGCCTGTCTGAGCCATATCGTCCATGGAGGGGTAATGATTTGTAGGGAGCTGCCTAAAGGACATCTGTTGAAAATTAAACTGGTCACTAAGGGAGGTATCTGATTCTTAACACTGCAGGTTATTTCAACCAAATTCCAAGAGCACGATTCTCTCCGAGTCCGACGGGAACTTGGGCTGCCGGACACTGAGCAGAGGATGCCACTGAGCACACAGGTGTCCTGCAGGTCACAGGGGCAACGTTCTAACAGCGAGCGTCCTTGTTCTAGGAGGTCATTACCTGACTTGCAGACCAGAGGGCCCGGCACCTGCAGGCCACTTCCCCAGCGCCCACCCTACGGGGACACGTCCACACACGTGTCCCTCACGAAGTCAGAATTCTACCAACGGCTTCACAGTAGCAACACAGAATGTACTCAATGTCCCATTTCCATAGGAAAGGCTATATTTACACTGTCCACTCCAGGCTGAAGTGTGGACCCGGGGCCTCCGTGCCCAGTGAGCAGTCTGCGGCGTGACCGGCGAGCAGAGGCCTCAGTAGAGCAGCAGCCCCTCCTTGGCGGCCAGGCGCTGCCTGTGCACCTGGTCCTGCCGCAGCTCCTCGTGGGTGGGGTGCCAGAGCTTCGTGATGACCCTCTCCACGTTGAGCGCGTACACCGTGTGCGTGGGAATGACTTCCCTGTGCACCTGCATCGAACAGGATGGGTCTCCATTACACCCAGGACACGGACTTTTCTAACACGGAAAAGGTTTAGATCCACAAAACACTCACACAAAAGACACAACGTATAAACTTCCAGACAGAACCTAACGAATCCCAAGCCAACTAAAAAAAAACAAAACAGGAAATAACAAGGTTCTGAAATAGAAATAGGGAACAAGGGTGTTTCCCCCCCCGCCCCTTTTCTTTCTCATTGGGGAGGTGTGCAGATGGGCGAGAAATCAGGACGGACTCGGGCCCAGGACTTGAAAGTGAGGGGGGATGAATGGCTTTAACAGTAAACAGCCCAAACTGAGAACGAAAGGCCGGAAGTGGGCAAGCTCCCGCATGCCACCCATCACCCCAGGAAAACCTCCGGAGCAGTTACCTGCAAAGCTTCAAAAAGGTCATGCATGTTCACAGGAGGCAGGGGCGCGGGGAGGGTGTCCCCGGAGCACGCCAGCAGGAGCGCGGCCTGCTGCTCCGCGTCGTCGGGGTGCGGCTGGGCCGCTGAGTTCTGGCCGACACAGGAGGCAGGAAGGGCTGGCGGGCTGAAAACAGAGGACGTTAGGAACACACCGCAACTCCAAGGGACCCCTAACGGCGGGACTAGGAACAGGCGCAGGAATGCACCTATAAAAAGACCTGAAAGGGAAGTAGGAAGCCAGCTATTTTTTAGTGAGTGCATATACAAAGTGCAGAATTGTCATTTTTTAAGGCAGCCCATCTGGCATGCAGGAAACAAAATGTAGAGCAACCCCCTCCCTCCACAATATTAAAATATTCAGTACACTCCAGATACAAGGCCAAGATTGTTCCCTGCCCTTAAAGAGCTTCTAGTTGAAAAAACATAATAGACCTTCATCCAAGGAAAAGGAAACAAAGCGCCGACTTGGAGAGGAAGGCGGATATGCTGGAACCAAAAGGATCCCGAAGAACCGCCAGAAGACATGGCCGGGCGGCCAAGGCCAAAGGCAAGCCCCTGGGGAAACCAGCCCATGTGGCCGTTCCCAGGGCCCAGGCACCATGGTGGGAAGTTGGGCAGAGTCTGCACCAGAACACAGCAGCCCCCGTGCGACAGAACACGCTGGCTGAAGCCACACTCAGGAGGCGAGTGGAGGACAGCATGGCCCAGACAGAGGCAGCCTGGTCCGGAAACACGCCCGGTGACTGCATAGGGGAGAGGCGGGCAGGCACCTGGCAAGTCAGGGATGCTGTCCCCAGAATTCACCCCTGCAGGAGCCCCCTTTTCGGTTTGTTTTCTCTAGAATGACTTAAATGAGAACCAGAAATCTCAAACACAGGCCTGCAGGAGACAGAACTGATCGCCACCTCCCCAGGTTGTGAGCTGGGCTGAGAAGCTGCAGCCCAGGTCCTCGGAGGCAGCCCCTCCCTGTGGCCCCAACACTGTCTCTCCCCCCACTTCTCCCTCCCTCCCCATCTGTCCCACCTCCCTCCGCCCCCTGGGCCTGTATCGATCCGCCTCCCCAATCAGCTTCTCCCAAACCTCTCTCAGTCCACAGGACCAGACACACCACGCCCAGCACTTGCAGAATGCAGTCACTTCCGTTCCCACAAGGAGACAGTGTCTTTCCTTCCCAAAGGCTTTCAATCCGGACAGAATTTGTGGAAAGGGGCGGATGAACAACACAATAAAGTAAAACTGTTCTGCTCTCAGGCCACACCACCCGCTATCTGACGGGCAGGTGGTGCACACACACACAGCAGCGTCGCCGCAGGAACACACCTTTCTATTAGGCTGTTGTACACCACGATGCTGTTCCTCAGGTACGGCTGGGGGGTCACGTTACTGCCAAAGGCGTACTTAAAGTGACCATCTCGCACTCGATATGCTTTCCTTCTGGACACAACCGATGCCAGTATGTCCTTAAGGTGATTCTGTAAAAACAGAAGAAAAACAGCATGAAGTCCCGTTTAAGAGGAAATCCTCAGGCTTCCCTGAGCTGCTCACGCTCACGGACGCAGGATGGGATGGGTGCGTGCCCGTGCTGGACCCTGCGAGGTTCACCGAGGAGCCAGACCGGAGGGGCCAGGAGGGAGAGAGGGGCTTGTTCTACATAGAATATAAAAGGTTTCCTATCTCTAAATTTGCTCCTCTCAAAAATGATTTTCAGCCCAACTGGTGTGGCTCAGTGGTTGATCTTCGACCTATAAACAAGGAGAGGTCATGGTACAATTCCTGGCCAGGGCACGTGCCCGAGATGCAGGCTGGATCCCCAGTAGGGGGCGTGCAGAATGCAACCGATCAATGATTCTCTCTCATCACTGAAATTTCTCTCTCTCCCTTTCCCTCTCCCCTCCTCCCTGAAATCAATAAAAAAAATTTTTTTAAATGATTTTCAGATAGCTTTAAATAAAAGCACAAAAATAAGTAATTTTCTTTAAAAAGAGGCAACACACCTTAAAACTTAAGTTTCAGGCTCTGGGACTTTTGGGTTACAGTGCCCAATCCTCTGAGCCCCTCCCCTGAAGAGAACTGGGGCTCTCTCAGAGCGATGTAAACACAGGGACACAGGAAATTCGGGTTCCATCCCTTCACCTTATGAAAGCCACCTACGAAAAAGGCCGGCTGTCCCTTCGCCTGCCTTGTTATCGGGACCAGGGGTGGCATTTCAGCGATACCAGTGAGAGCCTCTCCATCAGGAGCTCACGGTGCAGTTTACAATTTCCGCACCCGGAGCTCACTGTCATGTTTGTAATTTAAATCTCTGAGGTCGGGTGAGGAAGGGAGACCCAGGAAAGTGCCAGGTGATCAGCGTCCCTGGAGCCCCTGTGCACGCCAGGCCTGGGGACGCTCCCCAGTAACAATGTGAAAAACCGAGTGCATGACGGAGCATCTGCGACAGGGACCACTGTGCAGAGGCCGCGTCGAGCTCTCTTGAGGCCAGGCAAGCGACGATCTCACTTGCCCCTTAGAAACCGCTCCCTGTGACAGAGGACACATGGGCTCAGACACGTCCTCCGCGAAGCTTGCTGTAAAGCGAAGGCACTGGCCAGAGTGCGGTGCGTTTCTCCCGCAGAAGAAAACCACGTGAACGCTGACAATTCTGAGATCAGTGACGTGTGGGCTCTTTTCTCACACAAGCTCCCCACATGCAGCCCGTTTCTGCCCAGCACACCCACCTCCACGGCGTAGACCACCGCGGACACGGCCTCCTCCGTGACGTTGTCCAGGCCGTGCTCGTACGCCGTCACGATCATCCGCCCCTCCAGCTGGCCCCGCGTGGGCAGCATCATTGTGTGCGAACATAGTTTCAAGTCATCGTCATCTTGGGGATCCTTTGCCACAAACTGCTGGGCTCCCGAGAGGGGGTTCTGAGGCTGGAATCTGTGCTGAGTAAGAAAACCTTTCAAAGTTATTCATTACAGTGGCGAGGAAGGAGACGCAAACAAGAGTAACCAACGTCCTGGACTGCACGGCCCACAGAGCCATGCCGCCAGGACCACACCACCAGGTGAAAACCAAAAAGCACGCGTCGTGCACAAATAGTCAGGCTCACGCGTGTTTCCTGGAAAGAACGGAGGTGTGGCTTGTAATGATTAGCGTCTCTGTAACCACAGAGCACACGGCTCTGGGCTGGAGTAACCATCCAAAAGAAGGTTTAAAACTATTTAAAACAGTGAGAGCGCGTTGAGTGTACATGAAGCAGGCAGGTGCTGAAAGTGTCAGGCAGTCACTCCTTTGTAAGCCTGGGAAGTCTGACTACCCCGCAGGACAGGCTGACAGCCAGCGCTCCGAGACAGTGCTGTGCAGTGTCCTGGAACTATAATACTTATTCCTACTGCCTTCTCCTTGCGATTCCCAAGACGCCGCCACACTCATTACTTAAAGTCGTTTTTCTGTCTTTCTTCTGCTCATAAAACCTCAGCCGTGCTCTGGGAGATGCTGAGAGCCCTTTATATTCTCCGTCATCACCAGAGCCGGCCCCCTAGCAGCTTGTGTTTAAGCCCAACATGCAATACTTTGTAGCTATTACTTTTGACGTTTGTATTAGAAAAGTGACACCTGCTTTTCCCCGTTTTCCAGAAACACTGCACTATACATCCAGCATGTGCATCAACAGGAGGCCCCCGGGCCGATGCCCGAGACTGAATGCTGCAGACCTCAAACAGCAGAGGCGGTCGGTGCTTGTGGTGCTAACCCAGAGCTATCGCCTCCCCGTCAGCACCGAGAGCCAGGAGACTTCTAGGAAACCGTTCCCTCAGGAAAAGCCAGTTACTCTAAAACTGTACCAATTCTACAGCCAAGCGCCCCTGAGACTCCTCTGCTGACCCACAGCTCGGCTGCTGGGCAAGCCAGGCCCCTGCCCTGCAGCCTGCAGGCCCCCTGCCCCGTGGGACACAAGTCCCTCGGAGAAACACTGCAGAGAAGGAACAGGCACAGCTTCCAAACCACTGAAAAATCACCGATGCTATTGAGAACGATAATGGTTATGCAATAACAAACCAGGACTAGAAAAATCCAGGCACCAACTTCACAAACGGTGACACCTTTCCCCCCCAGGATACCCCCATTTTTTCCAACTCTATCACCAGTGACTTCACATTCATTTAAAACAAACCAGCAGTGACCCAGACCTGCTGACGAACAACCTACATCAAACTTCTGGCGCACAGAAGACATCTTCTTCCGCCCCTTCGGCTTCCCGGGCTTGGCTGCGGAGCCCCCCGTCCAGGGCAAGGAGCCGGCACCCTCTAGGAGACAGGAAATAAGGACGTGAGAGGAAGTAAGCAGTCGGGAATTGCAAAGTGTTTTCATTTTGGGCTAAAAAAAAGTATGGAATGCTCAAATAATATAAGTAAATAAAAAATAAATTCACATCTTTCTCTGTTTTTCCCTCCACTTCCTTTTCTAGCTGTAACCAAAATTACTCTCAGGATGACAGCTTGGTTTTCCACACCATAGCCATTGTCCCTGCAGCCGTGTCACAGAGGGAGGACCACAGAGGGAGGACCATCAGGTGCTGTCCCTGCAGCCGTGTCACAGAGGGAGGACTGTCAGCTGCTGTCCCTGCAGTCGTGTCACAGAGGGAGGACTACAGAGGGAGGATCATCAGCTGCTTTCCCTGCAGCCATGTCACAGAGGAAGGATCACAGAGGGAGGACCGTCAGGTGCTGTCCCTGCAGCCATGTCACAGAGGGAGGATCACAGAGGGAGGACCATCAGCTGCTGTCCCTGCAGCCATGTCACAGAGGGAGGACCACAGAGGGAAGACTGTCAGGTGCTCTCCCTGCAGCCGTGTCACAGAGGGAGGACCGTCAGCTGCCGTCCCTGCAGCCGTGTCAGAAGGAGGACCATCAGGTGTTATCCCTGCAGCCGTGTCACAGAGGGAGGACAGTCAGCTACCGTCCCTGCAGCCGTGTCACAGAGGGAGGACCATCAGGTGCTGTCCCTGCAGCCGTGTCACAGAGGGAGGACCGTCAGCTGCTGTCCCTGCAGCCGTGTCACAGAGGGAGGACCATCAGCTGCCGTCCCTGCAGCCGTGTCAGAAGGAGGACCATCAGCTGCTCTCCCTGCAGCTGTGTCACAGAGGGAGGACAGTCAGCTACCGTCCCTGCAGCCGTGTCACAGAGGGAGGACCATCAGGTGCTGTCCCTGCAGCATATCACAGAAGCAGAGCAGGGTTTTCTAGCTCAGAATGGGGACTGAGCATGTGTGCTAACCTGCTTTCCTTCAGGACCTGCTAAGAATGGCAACAGAGGGAAGTAAGGGCCCGCCAAATAGCAGACAAAGAGGACAATGAGCAGGGGACAAGATGAGATCTCGACAGGTTTCCAGTGGGCTGGAAGGTGCGGGCTGACAGAGCAGATACGAGTTGGCCATGACCAGCTAGCAAACCAACACCATGGACCTCCTCACAGGCAGGGCAATGAGGTGGGAGTCAACCTGCCCAGGAGAAACCCGGAAGGATCTGGATTCGGAGAAGGTGAGTGCAGCGGGCACCAGGAGGGACCCGTAATGCCATCTGTGGAAGGTCTACAGGCAAAGGTCATCCACACAAACCCTTCCCTACCCAGCGGGCTCAGTAAGAGCAGAACGCAGGGTGCCCTGTTCAGACAGCTGCCTAGCCCACTGCCAGAGGCCAGCCCTGCTCACCGCATCCACGCGGTACCTGACACAGGGGGGAGCACGAGGGCGCAGGTCACAGGACAGCATCTCCGGGGTTTACTAAAGCAGCGGGGCTGCATGCTGGCAACTCAGGAAGAAGCCCATTCTTAACTATGAAGCCCCCGACGTCTGACAATCATCTACCCGGAGCACCTTAAGAAAGACCAAGTTAATGCTAAAACCGGTTTGGCTCAGTGGATAGAGCGTTGGTCTGCGGACTGAAAGGTCCCAGGTTCCATTCAGGTCAAGGGCTTGGTTGCAGGCACATTCCCAGTAGGGGGTGTGCAGGAGGCAGCTGATCAATGTTTCTTTCATCGATGTTTCTAACTCTCTATCCCTCTCTCTTCCTCTCTGTGAAAAATCAATAAAATATATTTTAAAAAAAAGAAAGGCCAAGTTAAGCAAACGAAAAATAGAGGATTGAGAGGTAAAGGTTCCAGGCTACAGAGAACTCAAGTCACTCCTAGCTGGTGTCCTCAGAGAAGTCTGAGCAGTCACATACCCACAAAACAAAAGAAGGTCCTATGGAAATGCTGAATTAAGGGATGCATGAGACAGAAAGGCTGAAAGGAGTTGAGGAAATCTCACAAAACACAGGGTAGTGAGATGATGAAACATGTGTAAGATCAGTGTATCGAGAGAGAGAGAGAGAAGGATCTGTATGAGGAGCTACTGAGGGCCCAGGACAGAAAACAGGCATAGCTGTCTCTGAGAACAGGGTGAGGGTGGGAAGAAGCTTCTCATAGTAAGACCTTCTGCATATCCTCTTTAGCCATCGACATATTGTTTAGTGTTAATGAAAAACAAAGTAATACAAGCTCACTGTAACTCACTTGAAAAAATATCCTCTAAATTTTGTAAGAGAAAAATAAAACCACCCATCATCCTAGCAAAACATGATTTCCATTTTGATGCATTTGGAAGAATGAGTTTTTAGTTTTCTGTTTTTACATTTTTTCTTATTTTTTATCTTTATTTTTTATATTTTTATTTTTAAAAATACGTTTTTGTTGAATTTAGAGAGAGGAAAGGAGAGGGATACAGCGATAGAAACACTGATGAGAGAGGTATGTCCATTGGCTTCCTCTTGCATGCCCCATACTGGGGGTGGGGCCTGCAACCCTCTTGGTTCATGGGCTGATGCTCAACCACTGAGCCACACTGCCTGGGAGAGAAGGATGAGTTTTTAAAGCTTTGGGGAAAAATCCTCCAGCTCCTTGGGTTAGAAAGAACTGTTTGGGAAGTCATCGCGGCACCCAGACCTCATGTGGGAAGATCAGCCAACCTGGACCTCAGGTGACGGTGACGCTGCGCCCTGCGGCCAGATGCTCTGGGTGAGAAACCAACATGACGACAGGCAGCGAGGACAGGATCTGCGGGGCGGCTGCTGGGAGCCACTCACATGTGCTCCTAGGTGGGGCCTTGGGAGCTAATTTTCTTGTTTTGAGGTGTGTCTCCTCATCTATAAAAAGAGGCTCAAACGCCCCTGGCGAGTTGCTGTGGGGATTAACGTGACGCACGTGAATGTCCAGCCCACTGCAGCCGCTCTACACAGTTATTAACTGCCCTTTCCTGCCAGCCGGGATACAGACCGCCACCTGCAGGCTGTCGGTGCAGACCCAGGTTTCTGTATTTTACTTGTAAGAGAAATCCTCTCTTTGTTGCTGGCCATTATTAAGTAATTTCATTTTGAGAAAATATATTTTGGGTGTTGATGGAGAAATAATCTGTCAGATTCCAAATGTTTCTTCACTTATCTAAAAACTATCTTTGTTTATTGTATTGTGATGCAGTAATACTTTGGGTTAAATTGCATAGCAGTCATTTCTGTTCTGAAGAGGCAGAAGATCTGAAACTTGTTCTGAGATTGGATTTATTCTCTGTTCCACAACCCATATATATTCCTTTCTCTACCTCTCCGAAGTTATTCCCACCACAGTGTGATGTTTTGGGTTGTACATTTTGTTCAAAAGATTTAAAGAATTTATGAGTTGGCTTGGATAAGTTTAACTTTATTTTTAATTTGTTAATTATTTGGAATAAATGTATTAATCTAAAAAACAAACAAACCCAGAGACCCGGTGCATGAAATTCATGCAGGGGGCATGGTGGGGGACCTTAAGCCCAGCCTGCACCCTCTCCAATCTGGGATCCCGATGGAATCGGGCCTAAACGGGTGGTTGGACATCCCTCTCACAATCCAGCTGGGGGGGACCAGGCCATCAGGGGAGGACAGTTGAGGGCAACCAGGCCAGCAGGGGAGGGAAATTAGGGGTGACCAGACCAGCAAGGGAGGACATTCCTCTCACAATCCAGCAGTTGGGGGTGGGGGTGGGGACCAGGTTGGCAGGGGAGGGCAGTTGGGGGCAACCAGCCAACGGCTCGCCTGCCTCTGCCTGATTGCCCCTAACCACTTCTGCCTGCCAGCCTGATCACCCCCTAACCACTCCCCTGCCAGCCTGATCAATGCCTAACTGCTCCCCAGCCAGCCAGATTGCCCCTAACAGCCCTCCCCTGCCATCCTGGTCACCCCTAACTGCCCTCCCCTGATGGCCTGGTTGGCCCCAACTGCCCTCCCCTGCAGGCCTGGGTCCCCTGTAACTGTCCTCTACTACAGGCCTGGTCCCCCAACAGCCCTTCCCGGTAGGCCTGGTCACCCCCAACTGCCCTCTCTGCAGGCCTGACTGCCCACAACTACCCTCCCCTGCAGGCCTGGGGCCCTCCCAACTGCTCTCCTCTGTTGGCCTGGTGACCCCTAAATGCCCTCCCCTGCAGGCCGTCCTATGACGGCCATCTTGAGTCTACATAGGGGCAGCCATCTTTGACAACATGGGGGTGGCCATCTTGTGTCTTGGAGTGACAGTCAATTTGCATATTACTCTTTCATTAGATAGGTTAGCCAATAATAAACATTCAACTGCTCATTAAAAAGGTTTTATTTAATTCAGGTCAACCAGCT
Source organism: Pipistrellus kuhlii (assembly GCF_014108245.1). NCBI lineage: Eukaryota > Metazoa > Chordata > Mammalia > Chiroptera > Vespertilionidae > Pipistrellus > Pipistrellus kuhlii. Next base: position 1,086,850 of record NW_023425493.1, read on the forward strand.
ATACTTATTAATAACTCTCCATATTTGCTAAGCATTTTTGTGGATTTTTGTGTATTCATCCTTACCCAAAGATATTTTTTCATTGATTTTTAGGGAGAGCGGAAGAGAAAGAAAAAGACAGAGAAACATCAATGTGAGAGAAACACACTGATTGGTTATTTCCTGATGAGCCCACATTAGGGCCCAGGCCTACAACCAAAGTATGTGCCCTTGACCAGAATCGAACCCGGAACCCTTTGGTCCACAGGCAGACACTCTACTCACTGTGCCAAACTGGCTAGGGCACAGGCATTTTGTATTTTTAAAAGCACCTTTTTACTTGTTATTTCATCTGCTTATTTATTTAAATATATTCTTATTGATTTCAGAGAGGAAGGGAGAGGAAGAGAGAAACATCAATAATGAGAGAATCACTGATTGGCTGCCTCCTGCACGCCCCCCACTGGGGATCAAGCCCACAACCTGGGCATGTGCCCTTGATTGGAATCGAACCTGGGACCTTTCAGTCCGCAGTCCGACACTCTATCCCTGAGCCAAACCGGCTTGGGCTGCTTATTTATTTATTTATTTATCCCGTAGGTTCGACATCACTGTCTCTATTTTACAAATTAAAGCTAAGACCATCCGATAATTAACTCCTTTCTCTAAGCTAAACCGTACCCAGGGCTCCACTCAACCAGGGTTTTTACTTCAGATCGCTTATCTCCTGGGCGCATGGAGCCTCACAGAACGCTCAAAAGTAAGATCTTATCCTCGCGGTGCCGGTTCTCTGATCAAGTCAGCCTTTCACAGGGCAGTGGATTACCTCTGTGATCCACCCGCCAAAGTCCGCTCTCAGCTGAACAGAACACAGAAACCTGACACTGTGAGCCCGTGCAGGGAGGGCAGGGAGGGCCAGGGATGCAGCAATGGGGACTTCTTGGAGGAACTGGGCTCCAGGAGACCTTTTCTGAATTCTTCATCACACAGTAGGGTTGGCACAGGGCTGGATGATACAAAAACCGGCCATTTCTAGGTAACTATGGGCTTTTAATACGTGATCATCAGCATCTCTCCATAGGCCTTTTAAAAAAAACTCAACTTAGTGACAGCAGGAGGTACCTAAGAATGCACTTTTAAACAAGAGCCCAGGCTAAGTTTTATCATGGGGCAAATTTTGCATGTAATCAATCATTTGTTTTGGACTAGTTGATTAAAACAAGATGGCTGAAAGAGGTGGCTTGTACCACTTAAGCTCCAAGCATTTAGGGATACAGGGGTGGGCGTTTCTATCAACACCTGTCTAGTTCAACCTCCTAACAGGCTGCGGTCAGGACCCTTTGTTTTTCACCAATAATCGGTCAAACACACACGTGGAAGCTCGAACCTACCTCCCAGATGCCAGTATCTCACAAGTGGAAGCCCAGGTTCCCCACAGGTTGTGATCCCCACTCCCTCCATCTATGCGAACCCCGCTGCCCTCCCTGCACTGGCCTTCACCTCTTCATCCTGGCCACTCAGCCCTTCCCCTCTCATACAACTTCCGGGTGTGAAGTCCAGCGGGTGGGGAGTCGTGACCGAAGGTGCTGAGTCTAGGGAGAGCGCTGCTTTCACGTGGTCATAAGGAACCTGCACCAGCAACCCCCCCCCCCCCCCCCCAGCCCAGAGGACATGTCGCTCGCAGACACACATGCCTGTTTCTGGAAGCTGAAGCCAGGGTCTTGGGCATGTTGTGGCTCCCTTACCTGGGGTAGACACCAAAATCTGGCACCGCGTGAGGATGGCCAGGAGGAACTCGTTGTGAGAATGCACTGCAAAGAGAGGAGTAAATACACCATATTTACCACCAAGGAAGCCCCTACTTCAGTGCGGCTTTTAAGGGGTTTTGATATCCCCCATTCTGCCATTCTTTACACTTAATTTTAAACGTCCACATTATGAAAACGACCTTATATGCCACTAAAATCAAACTACTTTTTAAGTGAAAAGACTAATTTATTGGAAACCTGGAACCCCCGGTGGGTGGCTGTTTACCATTATCCTGCGTGAGGAGTCTGTGAGCTTCCAGGTCAAACTCCTCTTTGCTGATCTTCTGCTTGAACCACAGCTTCAGGTTGGCCCAGTACCTGCAGGGGCGGGAAGTGTGAAGAGCCACAGGCTGTTTCTTCCCCAGTCCACCTAACTGCCCCACCCCAGGACAGTTTACTCCCTAGTGTGAGGGCGAGTGCCCTGATCTCCACCCAGAGAGTGACACCTGCAGACAGCTCAGTTCCCGCGGTGTCAGGGGGGCCCTGACCCCCGTGACTGGTGTCCTTAAGAGACAGGTCAGAGAGTGACGCCGGACAATGGCCATCACCAAGCCCGGGGGAGAGGCCTCAGAAGAAACCGGCCCTGCTGACCCTTGAGGTCAGACTTCCCGCCTCCAGACGGTGGGAAACACATGTCCCTTTTGGTCCCCAGGCCGTGGCCACCTCTGCCAACTGGCACACCTGGCAACCAAAATGCCAACGGGAGGGCAGAGGAGGAAGGTCCTCCGTCAAAGGGGCTGACGGGTAGTCACAGAATCAGACTCGTGAGCTAGTGGCCAAAAGCACAGCTTTCCCTTTCCTTCCTCACTGTCCCCTCTAAGAGGCTGCTCCTCTCCAGGAGCCTGCATTTCATATTTGAAGTTAAAGTTTTACTGGTTCTAAGGAATGCTTTGCTGCATACTGAGAGCTGCTAAGAGAGACCTTAAAAGGTCTTACCACAAGAAAAAAAAAAATGTTGCTTTTTTTATGTATGTTAATCTTCACCTGAAGAAATTTTTCCCATTGATTTTTGGAGAGAGTGGAAGGGAGAGAGAAGGATGAGGAGGAGGAGAGAGAAAAAAGCATTGATGTGAAAGAGACACATCAATTGGTTGCCTTTCACACCCTCCCACAACCGTGGGGACTGGGGATCAAACCTGCAACCCAGGTATGTAGCCTTGACTGGGACTCGAACCCGTGACCCTTTGATGTGTGAGCTGCCGCTCTAACCACTTAGTACACCAGCCAGGGCAACACATTTATGGTAATGATGGCAAGTAGACTTACTGTGGTGATCACTTTGCAATATTTACAAATACGAAATCATCCTGCTGTACATCCGAAACTAAAATTCAATTTCAAAATAGATTTATATATTAAAATGTGTGTGCTTTACGGGCTAGGGAGCGGTCATTAATACTGTTTCCGGCTGACCTCTTCCTTTCATATGCAGCCCAGTTTCCATCTAACTGGCTGTTTCTAACATGGCTCACCGCCAAGAAGACACCCATAGATGTCAGAAACTTAGTGGTTTTTAAAGTGAAAACCGTCCATCATAAGAATAACTAGTTGACTGTAGAAAAGAGAAGATCCAACCTTTTCTAACATAACACCGCTTGAAGCAAGTAAAATATATGAGTCTTTACATCCCGTTTCAGTGCTTAAGCTGCTCCTTGTTCATCAAACAAGGTTAAAAAGTTAGTGCATACCTCATGGTCACTTTCAGTTCACACTCGTTTACTTTCTAATGCTCATCTGAGTTTCTAACAGGAAGAGAAAAAAAGCAGAGATTTCTCTGCCAGATGGTTTAACGCCCTCACTGCCTCAGTAGGCACCAAGCAGGGCCTCTCCTGCTCACCGATTAGCTTCTAGGCGCCTCAGCATGATCTCTGCACATACCTCATCATGATCTGTGCACGGACCTAGCCATGATTTCTGCTTGGACCTAACCATGATCTCTGCATAGACCTGACCATGGTCTCTGAATGCATGTGGCCATGGTCTCTGTATGTACATGGCCATGATCTCTCATGTGTGTGGCCATGATCTCTGCATGGAACTGGCCATGATCTCTACATGGAACTGGCTATGATCTCTGCATGGAACTGGCCATGATCTCTGCATGGAACTGGCCATGATGTCTGCATGGAACTGGATATGGATGAATGAAATTGCAGCCAAAGCTCTGGGCTCAAGTGAAATTTTTTCCCCCCAAGAGAAAACATGTAGCCTTAATGGAATCTTAGTCACAATCACTCAACAGCCAAACGTTTAGTTCCAGAGTTTGCCACCACGTTTCACACGCTCAGTACTGATAACTTCCCAACAGTGGACGGACGCTCAGAGGCCTTCTTTGCTTAAGGACAAGAACAATTAGGAAGTGAAATGGAGCTCTTTCCCGTCCTCTTCTATCCAACAAGAGGTCAGTAACCCAAGGAACCTGCATCACTAGTTTACCAGAAAGATGCAAACAGACGCAGTCTGGAGCGTGGGAGCTGGTTCGGAGCCGAGACGAGGCTCTGCAGGGAAGCGGTTCCACCGCGGGGATGTCCACCTGCAAACTCTGTGCCCACACAGCAGCCCTGGCTATCGAAGGCTGACCCTGTCTTGGTCCTTATGCTGACTGTATGCCCACAGCCCAACGGCTGTTTTCCTCAACAACACCAAAACCAAGCCAGCCGGCCTCTGAAGGCGAGGCTGAGTGGGTCAGACTAGGAAGCACTGGAGACACCTGGAGAGAAGTAACAACACGTGCCCAAGTCACCCCAAACATTCAGCACCTGTCTGCACAGGACACTCCATTGGACGAGACCCAGCATCTCAGAGGCGGCTCCTACCACGCTGTTCGCCTGGACTGAATGACGGTTCTGACACTCGCCCGGTTCTGACACTCGCCCGTTCAGCAGCGGCCCAACAATGTCCTCGGCCCCCGGCTGTGACCTGGGGAGGTGAGGCTGGGCACCGGGCCGTCAGGTGTCAGGCCAGGAAGCGGAGGGAGGGCGCCAATCTTTCTGTGCCTCTCTCTCTGGTTGAAGTCACTAAGCTCTCTGGATCGCCATCTTCTCCCCTATCCATGGGAATGACCGCACCTGGCTCCCGGCTCTGCGGTGAGGTTACCGGAGGCAGCACCGTGAGCGCCTGACCATACGAGCCCACTAACCGCTGTTAGCCGCCCGGAGGGCCCCCAACGGCCGTCCCTAGGCCCGGCCCTCCCCAGCCCAGAGCCTCCGCCTCCAGGAAGCCCTCGGGGCGCCCGCGCCGGCCGCACCGCAGGGCAGGCCTGTCCCGGTGCCCGGTGCCCGGTGCCGGGGAGGCGGCCGGCGGCGCGAGAGGCCCGGCGGCCCGCCCGGCGCACAGGCCCCGCCGCCCGCGACGCCGGCGGCCCAGGCCCGGGCGGCGGGGCGGCTCCGGGCGGCTGGGCGGTCGGGCCGGAGCCCCGCGCGGAGGCCGCAGGCCGCGCCGCTTACTGTTTCACGTTGTCGCCCAGCGCCTCGCTCAGGTTCTTCTTGGCCGCCTCCAGCTCGCTCACAAAGGTCGCCATTGCTCCCGCGCCCGGCCCGACCGCAGGCCCGGCAGCCGCGCAACCGAAGAACCAACGCGGCGGCGAGCTCGCGCCGAGGCCCAGCCGCTCCCGCCCGCCCCGCCCCCCGGCGCGCGGAGGACGTCGGTTTGGTTGTCGGCCCCGCCCGCCTGCCCCCCGGTCCGAAGGCAAGGGGCGGGGCCCAATCCGCGGGCCGCTCGGCGCTCCGGCTCCGCCCCTGGATCACATGACCGCTCCTCGCGGCGCGGCTGCAGCGCCGCCTGCTGGGCTGGCGCGTCCGCGCGTTCAGGGAGCCGCAGGGCCCAGTCCTTTCACCTGGTGTCTTATCCCCAGACCCCACATCAAACAGTGACTGCAGCATCCGTTTTCTTTTCTTGCTGCGCTTCATTTTCCGCCGAACACCAGGCATCTGTAGGCCATTCAGTTGGATTATCTTGCTAAGTGTACGCCCTCTCTAACTGAGAGGTGGTTCCCTTTTACCCCATGCTGTGTGCTCTTCCCGGGGCAGTGCCTGACTAACCAACTTTGCTGAGCGAATGAAATGATGGTGGAAAATGGAGAAAATGCACCGAGGATAAGAGGGAAAGAAAGAAAGTGTGTTTTACCAAACTCTTTAACAGAGATTTCTCCCCCACGCCCATAATTTAGAATCATACTCTCTCTGCAGTTTTGAGTGTAGGTGCGTTTTTTAACATAGTAACAATAACAAGTATTTTCCTCTGGTGTTACATTGTTCCTTTAGTCCTAATTCTAATGCCAGCGTGTTAAATACCCCATGGATAGAATGTGCACAGTGACCGCATTCCTGGTTGCGAGAGTGCTCGCATTCATTCTATGTTAGAAGCAATAATGAACTTTATTCATAAAGCTTGGCCTCATTTAGGATTATAAATCCTGTACAAATACTACACAAAGGAAAGCCATCCCAAAGGTTTATTTTCACACGGCTATTTTACTTATATATCCCCTAAAAGCTTGCCTTTCTCTCCCACCCCCAACCGCCTGCATTGAGGAATTCTTCCCAATTCTGTATTTATAAAGCACCAATGTATTGGGCAGTAGGATTGGGTATTGATGGAGCTGTGAGATATCTCAGTTTGGTGGTGGTGGTTATGATGATGATGATTTCTCCCAGATAGGCTATTTAGGTTCTTTAGACCTAATTACAAACCACTGCCTAAAGCAGAAATATGTTGGTTGACTTACTCCACTCATTAGCATCAGCTGGTTAGCCTCCTTCCCTGAGCCCTGACAGCAAACATGTGAGCTGTTTCCTCAGCGTTTCTGCTTCCTGAAAGGTTTCCTACAGTCCAGCTTTCAAACATCGATCCTTCTGGTTGCCCTGTTGAACTTATCATTATGCTGTTCACTGTAATTTGTAATCTTATTATGTGTACATCTGGTGTGTATATATATGGTTATATTATGTTACATAGTATATCTCACACTCAAAGTATATGTGTCTGCTAGAATTAAAAATGTCAGACAATACTATATAATGTTCTTTCTCACCTATATCTGTATTGATGTAGAAGTTTTAATATAGTTAAAGAGTATAGAGCAGAATGTACTAGGAAATAGTGACATTTATGGTTGAAAACAATGGGAGAGGCCTGTCGCCCCGAGACCACACGGGTTTATTTTATGACCACCAGCGGAGGTAAATTGGTTCTTAATATTTTGGGGGGCCTTATTTATGGGACCTTGTTGGCAGTTTGGTGAAGCTTTGCAGCCCTTCTCAGAACAATGTTTCTAAATATATAAACTACATAGGGCTGCAGTGAAAAGTCTGACTGGAACAAGCTCTGTCCGTGGGCCCAGCTTAAACCCTCTGGAGCTTTGTATGTGTAGTTGACCCTCCAGCAGCTCGGGTTTGAACCACATGTCCACGTCTACACAGGCTCTTTTCAGGAAATCAGCTGACCTTTCGTCTCCACGGGTGTCACATCTGCAGATCCAACCGATCACGGCTGGAAAACAGTATTGCCACATTCCCAACTGCCAATTCCCAAGTGCTGTTTCAATCTGCAGTTGGTTGAATTCGGGTATTTGAAGAGCTGAGTGTGGAGTCAAATTTTAAACACAGATTTTTGACTGCAGGAGGAGGGAGTGTCCCTAACCTCTCAGTGTCAAGAGACAGCTATATTTATTTTGTTCAGGATGCTATTAACAAAGTTCCACAGTCTAGATGGCTTAAACAACATAAATTTATTTGCTCGCAATTCTGGAGGCTGGAAGTCTGAAATTAAGGTGGCAGCAAACTTGGTTTCTGAAGGCCTTTCTGGATTATCTAGACTAGGGGTGTCAAACTCAATCAGAGAAGGGGCCAAAATCTAAAATCCAGCCTAAATTGCGGGCCAAATGGTTTACTGAACAGTCATAAACTGTCATTGTGATGGAAACGCAGCGGAGTGCAGTGATGACAGCGCGGTGCGGGCCACATTGCAAGGCCTGGCGGGACGGATTTGGCCCGCGGGCCTTGTGTTTGACACATGTGATCTAGACAATCACATCTCTACCCTCACTTTGTCTTTCCTCAATGTGAGGGTTAGGGGGCACACTCTAAAGTCTCTGCTTGGAAGGACACTAATCCTGTAGTACCAGGGCCCCACCCTTATGACTTCATTTAACCTTGATTACTTCCTCAGAAGCCCCATCTCCAAATATGCTAAACACAGCCACACTTGGGGTTAATAACATACGAATTGGGGGTGTTGGGCGGGGTCCACACCTTCAGTCCATAACAGTCCACATGAGTTAACGGTATCCCTCTTTCTTAGAACCTCTTAGTGGCTGAAGTTCTAGGACCCTGAGAAATGGAAGGTGAATGGAAGATAACTTAGCAGCCCAAGAACACTGACAAGTGAGCACAGTCTTCACCATGTTTCGATACCCTCCTGGTTGTAATTAGTGTGATCAGAACATTTTCCCTGGATCTGTGAGCCTTCCAATTGAGGAACAAGCGTTTACTGGGAGAACTGTAACAGGGATGGCAGATAATCAGAAGCTATCAACTGTACCTACTTGGGCTTTATGTATACAAAGCAGACAACTCCACAAAGATTAACTCACCTAGTTCTTTATATATATATATATTTAAAATTATCCTACAGGAATTTCATTTTCCTTTCCCCGGTTAGAGGAGAAGGTATAAGTATTGTTGCAGCTGTGAGCTTTAGCGTTAGAACAATCAACAGACTGGAGGTGCTGTAGGGGTTACTGTTCAGCTCTGAGGGAAGAAGAGGGGCAGAGCTGGACCATGAATGAGCTTGAGGACATGAGGAGGCACAGCCCGTGGGCACAGCCTGGGGCCCCCAGAGCAGTCAGTGCCCCAAAGGGAATCCCAGAAGTACCCTGTTTCCCCAAAAATAAGACAGTCTTTTTTTTAAAAATATATATTTTATTGATTTCTTACAGAGAGGAAGGGAGAGAGATAGAGAGCCAGAAACGTCGATGAGAGAGAAACATCGACCAGCCTCCTCCTGCACATACTGGGGATGTGCCCGCAGCCAATGTACATGCCCTTGACCGGAATCGAACCCAGGACCTGTCAGTCTGCAGACCGACGCTCTACCGCTGAGCCAAACCGGTTTCTGCAAGACAGTCTTATATTAATTTTTTCTCCCGAAGTTGCGCTAGGTCTTATTTTCAGGGGTGTCTTATCTTTCCGTGCACTAGGTCTTATTTTCGGAGGATGTCTTATTTTCGGGGAAACACGGTAGCTCCTCACGTTCTGTTGCCTCTTCTTACTCTGGAGCCCGATGGGGACGCCCCCTTGGCTCTGTGACTAGTGAGAACACTGGACAGTCTGTAATGAGACAGAGCAGAGGGCGCCGGGAGCTCCCATTAAGGGTGAGGTGTTATGGGACAGTCCTTTAAACTTCTCAGAACACAAGCCATTCCACTGCACACGCCGGAAAGACTTCTTTCCACCCCCGGGAAGCAGTGAGCCCAACAGGAAGTGGGAAAGCTTGGCTGAGGCCTCTGGCCCTGCTCAGAAGGCAAAGAGCTTCTTCACGGTGCTGACAACTGTGTCTGTGTCCTGATAGGGGTCCAGCACGGAGAGACCTTCGGCGCTCGGGGCAGGGAGAGATTGGAGACAAGCACCGTCACTGAGTTGCTGTGGGTAGAGGGAGACCTGCTGGGTGAGACGAGGCTCACAGGTCACCCCCAGAAGGAGGGGAAGCCACAGTGAATATTGGAAAGTTCAGCCGGGGGTCCTCGCTTGAAATCCAGGAGGTGATTCACTGCCTGGGGTACCGGCTGCAGTTGTGCCAAACAGTGCCTCCTGGCCACCTGCGGCCACCCCACCCTGACCAGACGGAGCGAGGGACTGGGAGCTAGGACTTCCTCCCCAGTAAGGAGCTGTCTTGCATGTCTTTGGTTTGCTTCGTGCCTCATTTTTTAAATTTTTTTATAAAGTGTCTTGCCCTGACTGGTTTGGCTCAGTGGATAGAGCGTCGACCTGTGGACTGAAGGGTCCCAGATTCAATCCCAGTCAAAGGCATGTGCCTTGGTTACAGGTACATCCCCAGTGGGGGGGGGGGGGTGTGTGTGTGCAGGAGGCAGCTGACCCATGTTTCTAGCTCTCTATCCCTCTCCCTTCCTCTCTGTAAAAAATCAATAAAACATAAAAAAAAAAGTACACTGCTGTATTTGATTTGATAGTATCATGTGTAGGGTTTTTGCATCTGTGGTCATTAATAATATTAATGCAAAGCCTTTGAGTTCGCCCTGGTCCGGGTAGAAACGTTGCATCGTGAAAGGAGTTGGGGAGCCTCCGCCTTTTCGTGGCCCCTGAAACGACGGGGAAAAGGGGGAGAGGGCTTCTTCGTCCCTTGGAGTTCGACAGACTCTGCAGGAACCCCTAGTGGCAGGCTCTGCTGGAGAGGACGGCTTTTAAAATCCCTAATTCAATTCCTTGGTCACTTGGTGTCTCATTTTTCTTGTTGTTTTGTCATTGGTGTGTTTTTCTGTGTACGTTTCCGTTTCCTGGAAGTTTTCAAGCTCAGCGCTGCCGCTGGTTTGGCTGGTCAGGATGGGCTCTGGGGGGATGGTCCCCCTGAATTAGCAGCACCCCGCTTTTCTGCAGTCTGTGGACTCAGCACACATCATTTCTTAAATGCCCCCCACTGTGGGCCTAAGCTGCAGCGATTTAATTCAAAAGAAAACCCCAAACGGTCACTTGGTGAAGGAAAACTGGGTGCAGGTTCTGTCTGTAATTTGGTGTCCTCCCGCCTTCCTGCCACTGCTTTCTAGAGAGGCAGTTTATTATTAATATTTTATTATTTTTTTGTTTTTTGTTTTGAGAGGCAGTTTACTACGGTAGTAAGTTCTTGGATTGCACACCAGGGTGGGTGCCTGGCCCTCTTTCGGGCAGCCTAGCTGTCTCCGGGCAGAAGCTGTGGCCGCCGGCGCTCCAGGGCGGCCCCGAGTCATGTCTGCGGAGACCGCGGACCCTCCCGGGGAGGCGGGACCCGGGGTAGGAGTCCGGAGCCCGGCCCCGCGCTGCGTGGGGGAATCTCACGGCGGCGACCCACGTGCGACCTGGGCTCCTCGCCCCACTCCCGGGCGGCTCCCTCCGGGGAGACCAGGGTCCCTGGGCTGGAAATGCCGGGAAGGGCGGGCAGACGGCCTTGGGGGCGAGATCGCTGCGGGGCAGGCGCCCAGCACCGGGCAGCTGTCTCTGCGGAGCAAAGCGAGGATGCACAGGTCCCGCCTCTCCCCTGCTGTTTGCGCGGGCGCCACCAGGGGGCGATGCGCCCTCGTCCTGCGTTTAGGACCCCAGGGTCTGGAGTGTGGGGTTGACCGGTGCGCATCCCTCCTGTGGCTTAGAAGGGGCCGCAGAATCCTGGCCTTAGGATGCACACTGCTAGGCGGTCCCATGGTGAGAGCTCTCAGGCCTCTGGGGAAGTTGGAGGACGTCACACAGGGGACATGAGGCCACCCTGAGGGCCCGGCTGCGGGGGCTCAAAGTCATCGCCACGCTCCAGGTGTCACCTGCAGGAGGAAAGCGGTGAATCACCAGTTGGGGGAACAGCCTGGGAGCTCGGAACCAAAGGGGCCTTGGAGCCATGTGTGGGGAAGGCAGAGCTTGCCAACCCCAAGAGGGCAGGAGGCCCACTGTGAGGTGGCCTTCACGTCAGGCCCAGCCAATGATGGCACCTCCTGGAGTCCCCCCAGCGAGGTCAGAGCTCCCCCGGGCAGGTGGCCGGGAGCCCGGGGCCTGTGCAAGACACGAGGGATGTCTCCTCTCCATTTCCGGAGCCTGATGTGGCCCGAGATGACTGAGCTTTGCTGCTGTACCGGAGAACACTTTCTGTTCAAATTTTTTTTAAATATATTTTTATTTTTTACAGAGCGGAAGAGAGAGGGATAGAGAGCTAGAAACATCGATGAGAGAAAATCATCGATCAGCTGCCCCTTGCACATCCCCCCACTGGGAATGTGCCCACAACCAAGGCACATGCCCTTGACTGGAATCAAACCTGGGACCCTTCAGTCCGCAGGCCGACACTCTATCCACTGAGCCAAACCGGTTTCGGCCACTTCCTGTTTAGTGTGTCCCATTGTAACCCTGACAAGAGCAGTGTCTCAGCGCGGCCGTTAGGTCGCCTGGGGAAGCTGGAACGCCGTGCCCAGGCCAATCTCCAGGATAAGTCAGAATGTCTGGGGAGCGAAGCCCAGGCCTCCGTGTTTCTCAGAGCCCTGCCAGCGACCCCAGGGTGCAGCCATTCCTTGGTGTTTCCCGAACCCGGCAGGTGCTGCCCGGTGCCGGGGCCTCTGGGGCTCCCCTGGTGGCCTGATGGGATTAGGGGGCAAGTTCCAAGGAGTCTGGCGACTCAGAGCAGAAATCGATGTCACGGGTTTGCTTTGTAAAAAGGAACACAGGTGTGTTGAGGGCATCCCGGGAGGGAGGTGAACTGGCCTCTGTCACAGGGAGGGCCTGAGCCTGGGCCTTGGGCCCCAGAGTGTCCCACACGAGGACCTGTCTCATCTGGTGACCGCCCCATTGGTTATCCTTGCGCTTTAAGAAAATTCACGCCCAGAGGTGAACCTGCGGGCTCAGGAAGAGCCCGCGGGGCAGGCAGAGAGGAGTAGTGGCCTTGGTTAGGCTGACCTGGTGGCTGGGCACAGCAGGTCAGTGTGAGCAGTGACCACAGACAGAGCGGAACTGCGGCTGAAATGCGTGGAGTCACAGTGACTGGAGCCTCTGTGGTCTCTCCCCAGGACTGCCCCAGGCCCCAGCCCCCTGAAGCGAGGCCAGAGCTTCTGTGGGAGGGAGAGGGAGGGGCGGAGAGGCATCATTCACTGGCATTGCGACCAGGGTCCCCTCCGTTGTCCTGAGGAGCAGGTGAGGCCCCCCCTTTCCTCCTCCACACACACACACTGGCTGTAATCAAATCAGGCCCTCCTCACTGAACCTTAGCCACAGGTTCCTGGAACTGGGGCGAAACGAGGGCTACAGAAACCACGGTTGCCATAGGCCAGTGGTCGGCAATCCACGGCTCACCAGCCACTTGCGGCTCTTTGGCCCCCTGAGTGTGGCTCTTCCACAAAAATACCACGTGCGCGCACGTACAGTGCGACTGAAACTTCATGGCCCATGTGCAGAAGTCGGTTCTCGGCCTGGGCGAGTCTATTTTGAAGAAGTGGCGTTAGAACTCAAGAGGTTCGAGAGCCACGGTTTGCCGACCACTGCCCTGGGCTAATTGATATACACAAGAGTTAAGTTCTGACTTTGCATCTCATGGCAAAACGATGCTGAATGAAATGACGGTATTTGAAGCCCTGCAAATAAGAGTAGGAGGGAGTGATGGACACAGCCCTGGCTTAAGCCCTGGCCAGGGTTCCCCTAAAAGCAGCCAGTGTCCATGGCAACAGCCCAGCCGCCGGGCGGAGGGCCGGCCGCTGTGTCCTCGGTGCGGGTCACGCTGGGTGGCGGCGCGTTAGCACAAGGCTCTTCCCGGCTGGCACAGTCACAAGCGGTGACGCCAAAGCGAGCGGCCGAGTCCGCACCCGTGCTGTCTGGAACTGCTGGCTGCAGCCCTCCCGAGTCTGGGACACGCGAGGCGGTGACCGCCCTGAGCAAGGACCAGCGTCGTTTTGAAACATCTGTAACATAACTCTTTACCATCCTCCCCAGACAACACACATGGTCCCTCTCGGCATAATTTCAAGCACTGTGTCACCATAGAGATGATTCAGGTTCCTGTTGCCATGGTGACCATTCTGAGAGCTAGAACACTTCCATCAATCCTCCCCCTCCTTGCCACTGCCATATGATGTAAATAAGTATACACATACACGTGATGTAAGAATCATATGTATGTACCCTTTCCAGAGCATGTACAAGTATTTTGAGTCTATGAACGTCTTGGCAAGCATAGTGGTTTAAGGTGACACGTCTGGTTTCCCGTGACCAACGCCCCATACCTGACATTGTAGAGATCAAGAGTCAAATGAGGGCTGCGAGGGGGCAGATCACTCCCAAACGCAGGGTTTTCAGGAACCTCGGGAGGGAATGCAGCTTTGGCCTGACGCCAGGGACACAGGGACAGCGACACCCACGTGCACCCTCCTGGGAGAGAAGGAAGCACAAAGATGCTGACTGTCCTGAGAACAGGAAGGACAGAGGTCACGGGACCAGAAGGGATGAGTAAGGTGCCTGAACATTCACCTTCCACAGTGGGGTGCGGCCCAGTGAGTCCAGCTAATTCTCCTGTCCTGTTTGCACAGAAAAGAATGAAGAGGCGGCCCGGCCGGTATGGCCCAATGGTTGAGTGTCAGCCCATGAACCAAGAGGTCACTGGTTTGATTCCCAGTCAGGGCACATACAAAGGTTTCTGGTTCGATCCCTAATGAGGGGAGGGAGGAGGCAGCCAACCAATGATGTTTCTCATTCATTGAAGTTTCTCTTTCTATCCTTCTCCCTTCCTCTCTCTCTAAAATCAATAAACACACACACACACACACACACACACACACACACACACATATATATATATATATATATATATATATATATATTATTTTTTTTTTTTAATTAAAAGAAGAATGATAGGTGGAGAGGAAGGCCAGAAGTCCCCAGGTCTATGAACTTACAAAAGGGGAAGGCACCTTGCCCAACATTGAGTGTTTTCCTTGAAACTATGGAGAACTGTGGCCATGAAGTGGGAGGAATTATTCGGGACAAGCCTGGAGGGGGTGGAGAAGGGAGGGTGTTCGAAGAACCGAGGAAAAGATCAAAGTCCTGACTAAGGTGGTGATGGGTATGGGCGCTGGATTTCTGAATTCAGAATGACCGGCGTGTCACCCAGGCGATGCCCTGGGACGCGGGAGGCTCTGGGGTTCTCCACAGATGGCGGGAAAACAGCCTCCGGTGCCCCAGTGCCCCGACTGGGATCCTGCCTGAGGGGGCGCCGGGCCCTGTAATTATTGGGTAAGAACTCTGGGATGCAGGAATGGACGCCTGCTGTCTGCCCAGCATCCCGCGTCTACCTCTGTCAGTAACCACCCCCTTTCTCTTTTGGAGAAATTGCCAGTCCACTGTCCATTCCAGCACAGAAGCTCATCCTCCTGGCCAGAAATGGACTCGCCGTCTCTCCGGCCACAACCATTAGCTCAAAATGGGCACAGGCCTCCGTGTGAGTCACCCCTAACCCTTCCCAGGATTGCCCCCGAATAAGGCCCTTTGTGTGTCTGGGTAAGTGTGACTCTTGGACCGCTGGGGGCTAGGGTCCGGCCGGCAGATGAGGTCTGACCTCCCTGGGAAACGTGTAAATGTAAGGAGACAAGTAGGAGGGAGTGATGGGCACAGAGAATCTGACCCACCATACCCAGGTCTCCCGTCAGTCCCCACAGCTCCCCATCCGTGAGCAGCCCAGGACCTTCTCACAAACCACCTCCATCCTCTCCTGTTTCCCTCAAGCCCGTCTGCGCTGCCTGCCTGTCATTCCCCATCAGACAGCTCCTTACTGACATCGCCGCAAAAAAAAGGAACGTGGGCGACTTCGGTGGCTGTCTCCCCGGCGTGCAGGAAGGCGGCCCGCGTCTGGACTGCGCGCCCACAGGACAGGCTGTGGGAGGGCGGGTGGCCGTGTTGTCTATTCCACTCAGTCGAGCAAAGGGCTTTTATACGAATGGCGCTAAAGGAGAGTATGGGCCAGGGACAGCACTTTGCTGCTGCACAGACATGTGAACAAATGTAAGGAAACATCTCCTAAAAGCAAAAATTGCTTTTTAAAAAGTGTTTTAATATCAGAGAGGATGGACTCCTCTCTGCTTGTATTTTAGAGACAAAGAGAGTGAGAAGCAGAGAGGGAGCCTGGATTCATCTTTTCACAAGAAGCCGGGGACTGGCTACTGAGGCCTTGGGCTGCACCGTTCAATGACCTAAGTTTTACTTGTTAACGAGAAACTCGCCCCCTGATGATTCTGTGGCAGCAGAGTCTGGACTGCCTTCACCAAGTGCTTGTACCTAATGACGTCAAAAGCACATTTTAAAATAGATTTAAGTCAAGGAAGGAGCCGTGTGACCCGTTCCCACTTGGTCCCAAGCAAGAAACACGTGATCTCCACAGGAATCTGCCTTGAAGAGATCCGTGGCGAGGTCTAAAGCTTCCGAACAGAGGAACCCCGCCTTCTAAATAAAGAACGCCCCGTGCACTTATTTAATTGTCAGAAGTGAATGCATGCAAGACTTTTTAATTCAACGCAAATCCTGAGTCCTGGCAAGTCCGCCCCAGAGGCGCGGCCTTCGAGGGGTGCCAGTAGGTGGCGCAGCAGGCTAACGCACGCCCCTTCTCTGAGCCTGGCTGCCTAGGGACCCTGCAGCCCCTGCCTGTCAGGCGGTCATCGCAGGCCACCTGCTAAGCATTCAGGAAATGCTTAAACAGCTCAGCAGAAAATACCATTCACCTCAGTGGCCTGATGCGTATTATCAGGATGTCTCTGCCAAGATTTTTCAGAACCTGAAATCGACCTATTTCTTTACTTCTTAAACGGATATGAAAATAGGCCTTTTACATGGAAATGAACGGTGTAGACATAAAATAAGTTTTTGTCCCTAATTCAGTTGCCTAATTCTAATCTATCCTATGGATCGAGCCCTTCTTTGCTTCTTGAAAGATACCTAGATCCATAATGTCTCTGCTTGCTCTTGAATCATGAATGGCTTATTTACTTCTAACCTCCCAAACTGTCTTATTTCTGTAGTTAGAACGGTGATTCTTTTGTAACCATCAAACACTGAACAATTTGTGAAGTTTAATCTCCTTGTTCTCCCCTATCTCAGGCTCATGTTAGTCAAGGGCAGGGGTGGGGAGCCTTTTTTTCTGCCAAGGGCTGTTTGCATATTTATAACGTAATTCTCAGGCCATACAGAATTATCAGTTTAAAAACTGGCCTGCTCTATTTGTCCAACACTTAATTAACTCACCCAAAATTCCTTGGCAGGCCAGACCCAATGATTTCACAGGCCTTACCTGACCTGCAGGCCAGACATCCCCACCCCTGCTCTAGAGGCTTGCATCGGAGAGAAATGCGTGTACCTTCTAGATTTCCCCCCCTTCGCTTTCCCACTCCATCTCCGCTCAGTCACTCATTCCTCTCGGCCCCTGAGGGTAGCTACAGCTTGTGGCATTACCATGGAGAGAAGGACAGCTCCAGAGCAAGAACATCTTTCCTGGCTGGCACCAATGTAAAACAGCATTCTACCAAACACGAGCTCACAATCAAACCTATAAAACAGCTCTGGCAGCATTGCTCAGTGGTTAGAACATGGCCTGTGCACCGAAGGGCTTCTACCCTATTTTTCCAAAAATAAGACAGTGTCTTATATTAATTTTTTCTCCCAAAGTTGTGCTAGGTCTTATTTTCGGAGGATGTCTTATTTTCGGGGAAACACGGTAGTTCAATTTCCAGTCAAAGGCATGTAACTTAGTTGCAGATTCGATCCCCAGCCCCAGTCAGGGCACATGCAGGAGGCAACCAATCAATGTCTCATGTTGATGTTTCTCTCTCTCCACCCTCCCCCTTCAGTCTTCCCTTCCACTCTCTCTATAAAGCAATGGAAAAAAACAAACAAAAAGATATGAAACACATAAGGAAACAAGAAAGCATGAGTGACAGCAGAAGTAATGAATTTCAAATTTAGACTCACAAACACTGCTGATTTTAGCACCACCGAGTATACTACTACTAGTAAAAGTGTAATATGCTAATTAGACCAGACGACCTTCCGGACAAAGCCGGGGCTGTGAGGACAGGTACCAGCCTGCCGGTGGCCAGAGGGAAGGCCGGGCCCAAGTGCCAGAGCCGGCGGGGGGGGGGGGGGGGGGGTGGGGGGGGGTTGGGGGGGAGTGGAGTGCGAGGGGGGGGGTGGGAAGAAGGCCTTCTCTTGCATAAATTTCATGGATTGGGCCCCTAGTAAGTAAAATATAAAATTTGTGCATTTAATATATTCAAAGAAATAAGTATTTTATACAGGAGTAAAGAGCAAGATGCTCTCAACAATGACCATGCAGGTTTAAAAAAGATCTAAAATGAACGTTTAAAAATGAAAAATATACTGATTAAAAATAAAACTGGAAGGAGATTAGAGCCAACTGAAGAGAGAAGTAGGGAACTGGAAGATGAACCTGAAGAATACAGTACAGATAGACAAAGAGATGGAAATGCAAAAGGTAGATTAAGCAACATGTAGCACAGAATGAAAAGGTCTGAGTACATTTAACTGCAATTCTCAAGAGTTTAAAGAGAAGAAATATTTGGTATGTTAGTAGCTGGGATCCTGAGAGTTTTCAATAACTGATGGAAAATACAATCCACAGATTTAGGAAGCACAACAAATCCCAATCTGAATAAATTTTTTTAAAATTCACACCTGGCCACATGTTATTTAAACCAAAGAACACTGGAGACAAAAAGAAAATCTTAAAAACAGCCAGATAGACAAGATAGATTGCTTACAAAGCAAGGATAATTCGATTGGTAATTGACTTCTCAAAACCACCAACCACAAAAGTCAGAGAGAGTGGAGTGATGTCTTGAGAGTGTGGACAGAAGGTAACTATTAATCTAAAGTTGTACATTCAGTGGAATTATCTTTCAAGAACAAGAATAGCATAAAAACTTGTGTTTTTTGTTTTTGTTTTTGTTTTAATAAACAAGAACTAGTCGAGTATGGTACCCACAGAGTCTATGGCATAGACCATCACTGAAGACCACTTCCTTCAGAAAGAAGGGGAAGACCTCAAAAGAAGATACGAAAAGCAGAAAGAAATGGCTTGTAGAACACCACGCGGGTGATTCTAAAACACTTTCTAAACCAAAGCACCATTTTATAAAGCGAAAGAGCAAGATGGGATTAAAACAACGGACCAAACAGCAAGAAGTCCGGAGGAGGGCATCGGAGTGCAGCACCAATTGAGTCTATCTTTAGGCAGCTCTGCGGGTGAACATCATAAAGCTAACTGCTTCATAGAAAGGACTGAGCCCAGATGCTTCACCCAAGGACAGGTCTCCCGTTCACCCAGGACCCTGGATCTGCCACGCCAGAGCCTGGCGGGAGGAGGGTCCGCGTTCCCTGGGGACGTATCCCTTCGATTGCTCACATCTGTCCAGACGCCTCCTCTTCACTAGCATGCTATGGGGTTTTTCAGATCCCTTCGGAACACGCCCTGCCGTGAACTGCTTCCTTCCTCACTTCCCAAGTGCCATTTCTCGCAGGTGCCCCTTCTGGCCAGGAGCCGGGCGCCACCCACTGTGCAGCCTCCCAGCTGCCCCTCCGAGGCGGCGGTGTGCACAGAGCCGTGGCGATGCTCATACAGACCTGTGACCCACGCGGTGCTTCCTGAGGCCACAGCAGCCACGTACTCCGCTGCCAGGGAGGGGCTGGAAGCAGCCTCGGCAGCGCAGAGCGTGAGTTTTTCCTGCGGGGTCTCCGTCAGGTCATGATCAGCGGTAGCTGTGTTCATCATGAGACTTGACCACACATGGAGGTGAAAAACGCTTTATTTCCGTTTAAAACATCACAATGCAATTCGCTCTGTATATCTGACACTGAAAAGAAGTAGTCCCGGGCAACAGACACACACAGTTCAGTTTTGATGCCACAGACGAGGCACAAAGACAAACGGGCAGGTGACACGGCAGCACCTTCCCCGCCTCCCTGCCCCATTCCGTCCTCCGCAGGAGGCCCTGGGGCAGCCTGTGCCCCTTGCCCACACAGGGTGCTCCCTGGAAGCCCGGGAGGGGCTCCTCTCTCAGCCTTCCTGGGAGCAGGCCCGGCCCCGCTGGCAGCAAACACAACGCAGAGTAACGCCTCTGCTGCCCTCGGCATCTGCCCGCTTCGTTCCACTCAACATCCCGAACACAGGGAAGTGGCAGGCAGTTAGGTCCTAAGAGGTCACCCCAAGGCCTGGGTTCCCGAGTCTCCATGACTTTGTACTCTGGCTCAGACATGGCTCTTCAGGAGGAATCTGCGATCTGTAACGCAGGTGTCCAGGCGCCCCCAGCGCTGGGCGAGGCCGAGTCCCCGGCCATCAGCAGGCGCGGGCAGGGCCCTGCAGGATGGGCAGCGTCTGTGCTCACAGCTCCCACCCGTGGGCCAGTGCAGGGCTCCTGCACCGTGCTGGAGGGCCAGCCAGACCCTCGGGAATCCAGGACCCGGAAAGAACCTTAGACAGACAGTCCGTGGGCCTGGCTGGGTTTTTAAAAGATCCTTTTCAACCTCTTTCACTGTTTGATGGGACTCTAGGACTCTTCCCCCTCCCCAGCCCCCGCCTGCCTCTCAGACACAATGAAAGGGCACGTGGGAGTGGCCTGTGACAGCAGCACCTGAACTCGGGCAGAAAGAGCCACCCTCTCCCCGCCCGGCAGCGGGGCCCAGGCGGCTGCTGGCAGCTCACGAGTGTCCTCGCCCACTCGGATGTCCAGAGCCCCCAACTCCGAGCTTCAGGGGTCAGATCAGCTTCCCGGGAGGTCGGAGGCGGGTCCTGGCAGGAAAAGCTAGGCCCCTGAGGCACCTGGATCCCATGTGGGTTGGCTCCCGACACCCAAGTCGCTCTCAGACTCCTGCGGGGTCAGGCCGCACTGGGACCTGGGCTGGGGCTGGATGTAGATTTGATTCTTCTCTCCCGCCCCACATGCGGCAGTCAGGTCATCTGTGTGGCCAGGCAACCTGGGGAATCACGGATCCAGCAGAAAAGACCTAAGGCTTGGAGTCCGGAGACCACACTCCGTGTGTGCCTTCACCAACGGGCGATGGAGTTCCCTCCACGGCTACCGCCACGCTGCAGCCTCCGGCAGAGGCTGCCGAGTCCAGTCCAGGAGCCGTGTGTCTCTGAGACGCGTGGAGCACCGCCAGGCGTGGCGAGGCGCTGTGAGCACGGAGTGCCTGGGGGGTGGCAGCCCCTCCCACCCGCGCCAGGGCGGAGTGAGGCTCGGAGGGAGGCCCGTCTTCTCCGTAAGACGGTCTGTGTGGGAAGGGTGGCCGGCAGCCCTGGAGCTGGGAACGGAGCCCGGGGCAGCCAGGACAGCGCTCCTGTGAGCACGCGTGGCGGGACAGCTGGCACGCACTGTCAGCTCCGTGACAGATGTCCTCGGCTTCCTAACATGTCTATGCACAGCCCGGAGACGCCGTTCACCTACCAGGGACGCTCTGCCATCTGCATCCACGTGCCCTCCACACGGCCCCGACTCACTGTGACTCACAGGCAAGCACAGCAGCTCACACTCACCCCTGGCCCTCCGCGGCCCCTCCCTCTCCCAGTCACCTTTCTTTATTAGCATCGGCTCTTCCGAGCACAGAATATCATGAACTAAGATGGATGGACACACACACACACACACACACACAATACTAAAATATCAAAATATACCCATTTAAATAACACACACTTCAGTCTCTGGGTCTGCTGTCACTTATCCATCGCTGCATTTCACGTGATGCGTGAACCTCCCGGTGCTTTCTTGGGCATGTCCTGTCCCCCAGGTCCCAGGGGCCAGGGGCCAGCCTCACGCCGGACTGGCTCTGTGCCCCAGGAAACCCGGGAAGGCGGCTGGGCAAGCCCTTCCTCCGAGGACACGGACTCAGGAGAGCAGGAGCACTGGGTCCAGGGAAGCCTGGGCGCTGAGGGCACCTCTGCCTTCCCTTGTCCGTCAGCCTCACCTCCTGCCCACGTACCCAGAAGCGACCGTCTTCTCTCTCCACTGCAGGCCCTGTCGTCTCGGTCACTCTCAGACGACAAGCTGGCCCAGCCCCAGGCTACTTCCTGTCTGTCACTGTCTGCACGTGTGTTGTCCTTGGAATGGCAGGTTTCCAATTTTAGTCCTTTCCCACTGCCCCCTCCAGTCACCCAAGCCAGAGGGCCCGTCTCGGAGCAGTGGGGGCTCTGCGGCGGGCGTGGGAGGCTCTTTGGTGGTGAAAAGCCTGATGCAGGGTGCGGATGAAGAAGTGAGAGCGCCTGCAGCTGTCGATGTTCTCCAAGATTGCCTGAGCAAGTGAACGCCGAAGCTGGTGACTGAGAAAGGATGTTTTCACGGTCTTTCCCATCTGGACCAGGCCCAAAGGGACAGACTAGACCAGGCTTTTGGAGGCCAGGGGCAGCAGCACATCGAAGACTCAGCACCAGGGTTATGGCTCATGTCTTCCAGCCCTTGGAAGTGCCAGCACTGGGCTGAACTGTCTGCCTGAGTCCTCCGGACAGGCCAGAGCCACTGTGGAGTCCTTGGCAGCCCAGTTCTCCAGCAATGACATCAACCCAGCCACTGGCCCTCACCCAGCCACTTCTTCGTTCATTGTGCACGTAGGACTATGCTGGCCATACGTGATGTAAATGGAATGGTCCTCCGAGAAGGAGCCTCGCTTGTCAGGTGGCCCTAGAGAAGCCCAAGGCGATGCTGAGGAAGGAAGCCACAGGCAAGCACCTCCAGGGATTGGAGTCAGCCACGAGTCTCCCCACACAGCCTGGGGAGAAAGGCTTTGGCTGAAGTCTGTCCACGAGAGTGCAGGCTGTGCAGTGAGGGGTTGGGTGGAGTCGGAGATTCGGGGCCGGACAGGGAAGAAGATGAACATATAGAGAGAGCAACGTCTCCTGCCTTGTGTAGGAGTCAGCAATGTGGGCTCGCTCCTGGCGGTTCTTCTGTTGGTCTCAGCTGGGCTCCCTCATGTCTGCAATCAGCTGCGAGTTGACAGGCTGGGGGAGGGGGGACCGGCCCTGTCTCCCATCATGCAGCGGGACAGCCGGGCTCACTCCCCTGGTGGTAACGGCCAGGTGCGCAAGAGCAGCAAGAGAGGGCAGTCCCATGCCCACGGATTTTCCGTCTCGGCTTGTGCCACACTTGTTACTGGGCCACCAGCCCAATCAAATCATTTGGCCATGCCAGATTCGAGGGTGGAGGGCAGGAGGACAGACTGCATTTCTCATTGAGAAGTGTGGCCATGTTTTTGCAATTTACACAAATGACAAAATCCAGAGGGATCTAGCTTTCTATCATTTAGGCAACGGTGGGAACAGGAAGTGCTCCCCTGGGAGCAGCACCCCTTGTCTCCAAAGCGTCTGCAGCAGCCACAGAGAGGCCACGGTGGGCACGTGTCCGGGACCTGGAGCAGCAGAGCTGCTGCGGCAGAAACTACGGAGGCAGACGCAGTACAAACCCAGGGAAGTCACGGGAGTCCGTGGGGGAAATGGCCCATGTTCCAAATACGAGAACAGGTATTCTTCTCCCTCCATTACTGCGTCCTCTCCTTTCGCTCCCGCTTCTCGTGCAGATGTGGAGCATTTACCGAAGAGCCGGTCGCATGGGGAGGGAGACGGGGCTCCGTGTGGCCCCAGCCCGTGCCCATGACTCAGGCGTGTGCAGCAGAGAGAAACGGAAAAGGAATCCACGTAGACAGCTTTTCAAACAGGTATGTACTCTCTTCCGTGTTGTGCCAGCCACTCAAGAACTGTCCTTCGGAACAGCAAGTGGAAGTCATTTCTGTGACTGTCCAGCAGGTCACGGTCACCAGCCCACTGGCAGCTTCTGTCCTCAGTGTAACCGCAGTCGTGGAGCAGAGACGGAGGAGAGGGGAGTAACGGGTGAGCTCAGCCTGAAGCTCTCCCGTGGTCAGAGGCCTTGTGATAGCAGTCACAGGCGCTGCCGCCTCTCGGCACAGCCAGGAGGCCCGGAAATGCGTGCTGGAGGCATTCCTGGAGACTAGCCGTCCCCAGCTCACTCCCGTCAGACGTGGAGAGAATCCTGGTGCGGCTAAGGAGCCTGGCGGGCGAGAAACGCGCGTGTGGAAGGTTCTCGCGTGCAGTCGCTTCCATGGCGGATTTCTCAAACCAGATAGATGGTTCCGAGGTTTGGAACCAGCCTCGCTCAGCCTTCCCCCGTCCCTGGCCAAGGCAAAGATCAGCAAACCTTCCAAGGTGAGGCCGGAGGAGTCCCGGGCCAGCTGGCTCCTGGATTTATGCCTTGTCCTCATTGTCCACGTCTGATTCTCGTCACCCAGAGAGCTGTCTCGAACACACATCAGACCACAAGGGACATCCTGGTTGGAAAGTCGTTCTGGAGAAGAGCAGAAAGAGCCCAGCATGAGACCACACACTATTTAGAGAACCAGCACCACAGGTGGTGCTGTGGGCACAGTCCATGGCCTGGCCTGAGCCTGGTACCCACCCCCCAGGAGTGCACTCACAGGACAGGTGTGCACACACGCGTGTGCAGGAAGTTCTGCATGCAGGCCTCCCAGCCCACATAAGGACCAGATCGTCCCGCTTTTGGCGGGACAGTCCCGATTCCTAACAATTTTTGCCATGTCCCGCGGAGTTTTTAAAAAGTCCCGATTTTTGGAAAGATTGGAAAGATTCTTACCAAAAATCGGGGCTTTTTTAAAATGCCGCGGGACACGGGAAAAAATTGTTAGAAATGCGGATTGTCCCGCCAAAAGCGGGACGATCTGGTCACCTTACCCTAGAAACCATGATGCTGCTTGTTAGAGATGGTCACTAGTGGGCCAACCTCTCCTTCCGCACCCCTGCGCATGCCTAGCCAGCGCCCCAGGCCCCTGCCTCCTCACCCACCTGTCGCAGGGAGAGGGAAGTGGTGGTGGGGGGGTAGCCAGCACCCAAGCTCTCTGCAGCGGGCCCCGCCTCCACCAGCCCCTCTCCTCTGCCCCCGCCCCGGCCACCCCAGCCGGGGCAGGCCTCACCGGCTTCTTGGTGGGCTCCTTCTTCTGCCGCTTCTCCGAGGAGCCGTGGGCGGCCGGGTCGCGGCCGCGGCGGGACGGCGTGCGGCTCAGCTCCAGCTCGCTGTAGGGCGGCAGCGTGTCCTCGGCCGAGTCGCCCTCGTCGCTGCCCCGCGGGGCGCGGGCCCGGTAGGAGGCGGGCGGGGACCAGGCGTAGCAGGGGCCGCGCCGGGCGGGGGTGTCCAGGCTGCCGCCGCGGCCCGGGCGCTCGCAGGCCGGCAGGCTCACCAGCCGGGGCAGCGGCGCGGCCTCGGGGGTCCAGGCGCGCTCGGCCTCGGCGGGGGGCTCGCGGCTGCGGCTCCGTGGCCCGAAGTACGGCTCCGGGGAGTAGCCCTCGGGCGGGTAGCCCTCGGGCGGGCCGTCCCCGAAGAGGCCCCCGCGCGCCCGCGGCTCCGCGCGCTCGAAGCGGCCGCCCGGCCTGGCGTCCAGGCCGTCCTCCGCCGCCCGCCGGGCCCGCGCGTACGAGTCGGCGAAGGCGGCCAGCTCGTCCATGGACACGGCCGGCACCCCCGTGGCGAAGCTCTTGCGCGACAGCATCTCGGACTTGGAGCGCTGCTGGCTGCGGGGAGGGCACCGGGTCAGGGGCACGTGTTTGCCCGGGGCCTGGGGCCCTGGTGGGCGCCGCCGCACCTCTCTGGCCGGTTCCCCGCAGGGAAAGGGAGGCAGCGAGTCCCCCAGGGTCAGGTCCCCAGGGTCAGGACGGAGCATCACAATGGCGCCTGGAGCATCACAATGGCGCCTGGAGCATCACACAGGGGCCCAGTGGGTGGGACTTCGTGACCCAGAGGGCGGGGCCTCCCGAGCATTGTCACGTGACCTGGGGGCAGCCTGTGCCCCTGTTCACCCCTCAGCTCCCTGGGTACCAGTGCGGCTGGCAGTTCACACAGCTGCGGCCCAAGGAGCCCCGTGATACTTGGTGATAAACAGGCCTTGTCCTCCCTCCAACTGACTGACAGGCCTCCTCTGGGAGCAGGTCCGAGGGGCCCACATTGATGGAGGAGAAAGGGCTGCCCTTCAAGGAAGAGGTAGGTGAGTGAGGAAGGCGCCCCCGAGGGCAGTGGCCCCACACCTCCGCCTCCTGCGTTCACTGGCTGTGTGACCCGGGGTGAGCCCTCAGCCTCCCTGTTGGGTTCAGTGTCTGCAAGTTAAAATGGGGGCCTGCCTGTAGAGCTATGACAATCAGATGTAACAATATTTTGTGCTTGGCATTTTACCTTCCACATAACAAGTGAGCAGAAAGGGTGAGCTGGTGGGTGGGGTATGTGAGGGCAGGGGATAAACAGCTGAGAAGGCAGGGGAAGGCTAAAAGGTCTCACTAAGAGGACGGGAGGGCCCATGTCACAGCGCTGGAAGGTGACTGCACGTGTCGTGTTCCTTAGTGAGTGTGGGGAGGGGTGTTCCTATAGAGAGAATGTGGCAGGAAACCTGGAATGGCAGGCAGAGGTGTGACCGGGTACGAACAGCCTCGGATCCACCTGCCTCCTGCTCCTGCCCTCACGCCCAGCCCTGAGCCGCCCCGCCAGCCCTTCACCTGAGCCTGAAGCTGTCCCGGTCCTCCCGGTTGTACTCCACGGCCGAGGGCCCCCGGCTCGCCCCGCTGCTGCCTCCCATGACGCCCGGCCAGTAGTCGGCATTGCTCTCCAGGTCCCGGGACACGGGGAGCTGCTTGCTCCGCATCTGGTGGTAGGACTGGCGGAAACTGCCGTCCTCCTCGTGCAGGGAGCTGAGTTCCGAGATGGTGTTGTTATCTGCAGGGACGAAACGAGGCAGAACAGCGTTCTACGTGCGGGCCAGGCGGGACCGCCAGCCAGGGCGAGACCACGGGCCTCGGGAACCCCACCCGGCACTCAGCCTCGTCCGTCCAGGGCGGCGAAGACCTGAACGAGCCTGTTTGTGTCCTTAGCTAGGTGGGCGCGGGGTCCAGCTCGAAGCTCACTTGCCCAGAGTGGGAGGCTTCTGTCCCTGGACTGGGAGAACAGTCATCATTGCTCCCCCTAAGGCAGGCTCCCAGCACGTGGGCCCGCAGTGGTCTCCTCCCAGGACATCGTCATCTTGTGCAAATGAGTGTCGTCTTCTTGTGAGATTCTGTGCTGAGCTGTGGCGACCCCAGGCATGTTGAGCCCAAAGGGGTACCGGCGAGAGAAACCCCAGATCACAGTGTCTTCCCTCCTGCTGGCCGAGTCCCGAGGCGGGGCCTTCAGGGCGAGTACCGCCCCAGCAGCGGGAGCACCCGTGCCAACCTCCTGCAG
Source organism: Pipistrellus kuhlii (assembly GCF_014108245.1). Classification (NCBI taxonomy): domain Eukaryota; kingdom Metazoa; phylum Chordata; class Mammalia; order Chiroptera; family Vespertilionidae; genus Pipistrellus; species Pipistrellus kuhlii. The sequence continues at coordinate 1,113,643 of NW_023425493.1, forward strand.
CCGTGCCCATCCCAGAGCAGGGCGTCCACGGGGCCAAGGGGCATGCATACCTCGTGTCTGCCCACCTCCCACTGGGAGCTCATCAGGGAACCTGGAATACCCTCGCCAGATGGCTATTTCCAGGGCCAACGTTGACCCTTCCCCGCCTGAAAGAGTATCCTAGGTGTATGTGGCCTGGTGGCCAGGATAGCTGTTTGGAGGGGCAGGCAGGCCAGGGGCTGCTGCACCAGGCTCTGAGCCTCCACGTGTGGTCTAGCCCCAGCCCCACGCTGTGAGAAGGGGGAGGGGGCTGAATTGGCATGGCTGTGCTCCAATAAAATTTACTCACCAAGACAGGAGGCGGGACATGGTGCCCTGGGACCTGTAGCTTGCTGATCCCTGCACTGGGATTCCAGACTCAACGCATCCCAAGGGGCAAGTTCAAATGTGGGCCTAGTTCTCATTTCCTAAGGCAGCCTCGGGAGCTATTTGCAACAGCACTCATGAAAAAGACCAGCATTGCAATCCGGAAAGAAAAATACACGCCTATTTACTTATGGAACTTTGAAATGGATCGAATGCCATTTTCCTTAAGAAAATGAATCTACTTAATCTATTTGTACTGTAATTCGAGCCATTTGTTTTCTAAAATCCTTTGGTTAGAACTTCAAAATATTATCAAAGTCAACATTTACAACATGGAGTGTCTGGCTGCTGAGTGAGGTAAGCCGAAATGGGATGTGGGAGGCACACATGTGGGCCTCGTTCCCTCTGTGTCTTCTCCCTGGGTCCCTGCGAACCGCTGCTGCCCCAGGCAGGGAGGGTGGTCCTTCCCTCAGCGGCACCTGCCACCTCTTCGTCCCCAGGACCCAGCTGACCTGCAGCTCCGGGCAGCTGGGCATCAGGTGGTTTGGTGGTCAGTGGTTTTGAATTATAATCTCATTTTAAACCTGTCTTCCTCCGAAGGAACATGGACTAGTTTATATTTGAATGACAATAACTCAGAGCCTTTTGAGGAATAAAATCTAGAACTTTCCTTTCTCAGGAGCTTAGTGATGGACAATCTCCCAGGGAGCACACAGGAGAGAACCTTACAATGCACCGAGGGTGAGGTCTGTCCGCGGTCACATGTGACTACCGAGAAACCGCACTGTTGTCCCAGAACTGCCCTCAGAAGGCAGTGGCGGCGATCCCTCCGGTCTGCAGGTCCAGAGGGCCGTCTGTTCCCCGCTCAGCGGGCGGGTGGGCCAGGCTGCCTGCTCCACAGCTTCTGCCCCATTGAACATGACCACACCCTCCTCCGCTTACGGACACCTGTCACTCAGGGGCAGGACAGTCAGACTCTTCCGAAAAGGGCCACACGGCAAGCATTTTAGGATTTGCCAGCCACACAGGCCTATTCAGCTCTGCCACTGCAGCGTGAAAGGTGACCTAGCGAATACAGGTGTGACTTGGCATGGCTGTGCCCCAATAAAATGTGTTCACCGAGACAGGAGGCGGGACATGGTGCCCTGGGACTTGTCGTTTGCTGATCCCCGCACTGGGATTCCAGACTCAAGGCATCCCAGGGCAAGTGAGGGCCACACGGCTGGCGGGCCCTGGAATGCCCAGGCTCACAGAGTGGATGACTCCCTGTGACAACCTGAGACGACGGACCCACTCTGAGAAGGGACCTTCAAGGCGGTCCCACTTCCGTGACCCTCCCCAGGGTTCTCTGCCTTCAGGCACAGACCTCTCCAAGCCCTGTGAACTGCTTTCCTGCCTCATCTCTGTGCCTTTATCGCCACGTCAACCGGCAGCTTCCAGGACACCGGGGTCCAGTTCTGGTGTCGGCGCTAAGATCTGGCACTGGTGACGTCCCCCTGCCTCCCTTCCCTCCTCTGCAAAGTAAGGGGGAGACTCAGCACCTCTGCCTCTTCCAGGTTTGACTCCAAATCCTACGAGCTGGAAGCTGTGGCCGCAGCAGCCACGGAGCCGCCCAGCCTGCTCCCAGGCTTCTGTGTGAGAGCACAGGGCGGGGAGTCGGGGGGCTGGGTTCCCGTCTCATCCTGTCACTTGCACCCTCCGGCTTCCATGTCCTCGACTTCACACCGGCCATCTCCAAGGCCCCCGTGGGCACCAAGAGTCCATGACCTTGTGACCTGCCAGGCCCTGGGGACCATTTTCATCCAGGGAGACAGGACGTGCCACCTACACCAGCCTAACTCATCTCCTGGATCACCGACTCTGTCCCCTTCCAGGGATCCATGACAACATGGTTACAACCAGCTCGTCAAGTGCGGTGACATCTGCATCCCTGACACCCCAATCTGGAGCCGGCTTTTTATAGTCGGTGGTGGGAGGATGCTGCTGCGCCTGCACTCCGTCCGCGGGAGGAACTCGGAGCCGCGAACGCGGAGGAACTGGCTGTCCTTCGTCCGCACAGAGCTCCTTGCAGCTGTGTTCATGGTGGCCCAGAAATTCCATCACATCCCTGGCAGGTTCCGGGGTGAGGAGGGTTCAAAGACAGAGTGTGGAGCCCTCGGTGCTACACCAGTCCCGGCACACCCACCTGGGCCGCCTCTCCCCGGAGCTGGTCATTGGGAAGCGTGGGCTGTGTGGGCCGCCAAGTCCCCAAGGACCGGGGTGGGTGAAGGGGTGGGGCCCTGCCCACAGGCTCCATGATTCCAAAGTCCCCTGACAAGGGGCAGCCTCCCGACTTGCCCGTTCATTTCTGCTGCCGGGCATCTCAGTGGCACAAAGGCCTCTCCTCTTCGTACGACACGCGTCAGCACAGCTGTTCTCTCACACACCGGGCCTCCACGTGGCCAGTGCCGGCTGTTGTTCAGTGCGAGGGCCCCTCGTGTTGGAGAGACTGAACGCTCAGCTTCCACGTGGAAGTCTGTCCCGGAGATGCTTAAAGGGGCAGTGGAGGGGACTGTTTCCATAAGACATCTCCACTCCCAGCGCACAGCCCAGCAGCACTTCCTGTCCACAGATGCTGAGCCCGAACCCCCTGGACTCGTCTGCTCTTCACACAGAAGCCCGGGTCCCTCCCCGCTGCACCCTCCACGGCCCTTTCCTCAGGATGCTGTCGCCAGCACCTGCTGGTTCTGACCCCGGGAGCCAAAAGCTGCCCAAGTTCAGGGACCCCGCCCCCTCCTCCAAGTCCGCATTAGCTGCGAATTCCTGCACAAGGGAAGGCCCCGTCACAGACAACACGGATGCTCACAGTGGCCCCTCAGCCTGCGGGCCGGGTCAAACTGAGCCAGCTCCTTCTCCACGTAGTACAGGACCTTCATGGAGTCCCGCTCCTTGTCCGCCTGGATCCGGTAACCCTTGCGAACTGTGGGGAAGAGGACACGCGTGTGAGCTGGGGAACTCGGGAGACGGGGCCTCGCGTGCTTTCCCAGGTAGAAGCCACGTTCCCACGTGTGGCAGCTCCCTTCGGAGCCACCAGACACAGGGATCTGTATCTGTACACGTAAGACCCTTCAGCTCGGTGCCCTCGGCACAGGGCCCAGCAGGTCCACACACAGTTCTGTGCTGGTGCCTGTTAGTCCTGTGGTCGCCGCTGCTCCCTGCCCCACCCCAGCAGCTCCACACACAGCTCCTCCTCTCAGAGCTCCGGACGCGGACCTGAGTCCTCCCTGAGCACAGACCCCTTTCCGGCCTGAGACAGACTGCTCTGCAGCCTGCGGCTCACACCGCCACTCGGCGGGAGTTCCTGTAACTTCAAAACAGACACCTCAACTGAGGGACGTGGGCAGAGGTGGCCTGAACGCCTCTAGTGGCCCGGGGGAGGGCGTAAGAACTCCCACCTGCCTGGTGCATAGGAGCTAATGTTAGATTATAGGCTAGATGGGCATTGGTACAAAATAAGAGGCAGAATACGTGATTATCGTTATTTTCTTATTTTTAAACACCGGTAATTCAACCTGCTGCTTGCTGTGTGTGACAAGCAGGTGCTGTTCTCAGGACTTCATAACAAAATTAAAGCATCCTGCAGACATAACCCGACCCCCCACACCATCACTCATACTGTCAGGGACAAAAGCCGTTTGAGCCCCCCCACCCCCCCAAGTGTCACTCTTGTCCAATACCAGCCCCAACGGGAGGTCTAACCGTCACGGGTAAGAGAGGGGAGGAGAGCAGGGAGAGCGTGGGATGGGAACAGAACAATGGTGGCAACAGACACACGTGCTGGGTGCTCGCTGCCTGCTTGGCCACTGGCCCTCACGCCACTCACGGAAGGTGCCGTCTTAGCCAGTTTGTGGTTGGGAAAACTTTGGCTCCAAGGCGTTTCCTAACTTTGCCCCCGGATCACTGGCAGCTCGGAGTCTAGGGCCACAGTAGGAAGGAGAGACGAAGGGGATGAGGAAGAGGAGCTCAGGCAGGAGGCCTTAGGCGGCCAGGGCACGGTGCTGAGGCGTGGTCCTATCTCCGCCCGGCAGGACTGTGCCCTGGGGGGGAAGAGGGGACCCACGGGGAGGCAGGCGCCATACGGAAGCCGGTGCCTCCGGGTCTCTGGTCACGTTACAGTGGAAAAAGTCCCCACAGCCATGGACACGGAGACTGTAATAGGCGATTCCCCAGCGCCCGGGCCACAGCCTGGCACGTGGGCAGACACGGCGCCCACACGCCCCCTGGCAGGCTCTGCTCTGTACATGAGCCTGTGCCGGGCAGTCCACGGCCATCAGATCGTGGCGTTACTTTAAAATCTCCACACGCCGCTTAGTGACTCCTCTCAGAGGTCAGACCCATAATCCTTTCGCAGAAGCAATTATTAGAAGAAATGGTTTTATGCATCAAGCTGCACGGTCTCCCACCTCGTTTGCAGAGTGGTACAGACAGTTCAATTAAAACGCAATTATCCCACCAGCTGCTCTGTCTGCTCCGAGGCAGTGCCGTCTGATGGGTGAATACAGGGCTGGGGGTGGGGCCTGGGCACCCTGTGGGCATGCCACTGGTTTACAGAGGGACCCCCAATAAATGGTCCCTCTGTTTTCCTGTCTGTAAAAGGTAACTCAGCCCCTCATCAGTTTGGCTCAGTAGACAGAATGCCAGCCTGCAGACCAAAGGGTCCCAGGTTTGATTCCAGTCAGGGGCATGTATCTTGGTTGCAGGTGCCTCCCTGGCCAGTGCCCTGGTTGCAGGAGGCAACCAACCGATGTGCTTTTCTCTGTCTTTCCCTCTCTCTTCCACTCTCCCTAAAAATCACTGGAAAAATATCGTCAGGTGAGGATTAAAAAAACGGCAACTCCCAGTTCCCACCCTTTAAGCTCGCGAAGAAGAGACGACAACACGGACCGAAGCCACGGGACCGCCGAGCTCTCTCTAATCAGGAGGGGCAGCTCAGGCGGCGCCACCTCTCCCGGGCCTCGCGTCTCGTCACTCGAGAAGTTCTACCTCCTCTCGCTGTCTCACTCCTAACTTACAAGCCATTCAGTCTGAACCGTCAGCAGGGCCCTGGGTATATTCTAGCTTGTTTATTTGTAGAAATGTGTCATCTCCCCAGAGTCCGCAGGGACAGGAGTCCTTGTCGTTTTGTGTGAAAACACTCAGGACCTCGCTGTACCCAGAGCAGCACTTACTGAGGGCGTGTGAGCGGAGCTGCCGCCGCAGGGCGCAGCGGGGTTCCTGGTTTCCTCAGGAGTATTTCCAGTCCTTTCCCTCTGGACGGCCAACTTCCCGAGGACAGAGAGGACCGGTCCTCTGTTCCTCTCTCACCCCAGCACCTAGCACAGCACCGACACCTGCTAGACATCCCGGATGTGTGAGAAGCCTCCAGTGGCAACTGGAGGGAGCAGGCTTGGTAGGTTTTGCTTTATTGTTATTATTGTTGACGATACCAATGGTAAGAAGACTCTAATGATGATAATCGGTAAGAAGACTCGCTTGTTTGCGGGTGTGGGGACAGGGCTGCCCTGCCTTTGCTGTGGCTTCGACTGCGTGTTCCGAGTGTGTGAGGAGCCCCGTGTGAAATTCCAGCCATGAAGACTGAGCTGGGCTGTGCCCAGGTACTGCCCCCCGGCGGCGAGGCTGGCCCCTGACAACCGCTGGAAACCTGGGCTGCCACGTGGGCTGGAATGCATGTTCCGTCACACAGCAGACACGCTCACCAGACTGAGCGCATATTCTGTTACACAGCAGACACTCTCCTTGGTGTGTTACAGGAACCGTCCCAGCCGCGAGAAGGCAGCGGCCGCCTCAGTCCCCTCTGCCCGGACGCCCGCACTGCTACCTGCAGGCTCGTGATCCGAGAAATTGAACTCCTCACTATCATAAAGGACAGAGGCGAACTATTGATCCTGAGACTTTGTGCCATGGCAGCACACTGGGGCTCTTCCCTCATGCTGCGAGGAGCCGCCGTGTCCCCTGGGGTTCAGGGGCATAAAACCAGGCCTTTCTTGGACTCTCCCCACCCCGCCTCGATGAGGCTGTTTTTTCTGGGCAGCCAGAGAGAACAGCCTGATCAAACACTGCTTTGCAGTCTTCACTCAATTTATTTCAATTTGCTGGCCCCACAACCACTCTCCTAGACCAGTGGTCGGCAAACTCATTAGTCAACAGCGGCAAACCGCGGCTAGAGATCAGCATGTGGCTCTGGAGCCGCGGTTTGCCGGCCACTGCCTAGACCATGCATTCCTTGAGGGGCAATTTATAAACATTTATGAAATTTTTATTGATTTGAAGATAAATAGATGGTGTCTGGTTGATTTTTGTCTGTACTGAGTCTGAAGACCAGAGACCTATGCTGGGTGGTGCCATTTCAATAGGGATTGTCCCAGACCGGTGCCCAAGCCCAGCGCTTTGTGGGAAAGGAGGGTGCTCCCAGCGGTGTTCCAGTTTGGTGGGTGGTTTCCCTCTCTCTCCAGTTCAGTCAGGTTCACGTCCTTTGGTTGGTGTGGCTTCTGCATCAGCTTCTCTAACTCATTAGCCTTGCCAACTCTGCTTCCACCGGAGAGGGAATATTAGGGGACTCATTCTCATGCCACACTGTAACATGGAACCATTATTGCTAAAGATTTGAGCTAATACTTTTGTCCCCATTGAGACTCAACTACTTTTCAGTTCGTTTCCCATTTGCAGCCAAATGAAACGTAAAAACTTGCAAATGACGCCCATCCCTAAGGCAGGCCCATGGTGGCCGTGGTCTCGGAGTGCCAGCTTCCTGAGCTGAGTGAGGCTCCGGGGATGATGGAGCAGCTGCCACCCCCAGTGACAGCATCAGCTGTGAGGAGGTGGAGCTGGAAATGCGTGTTCTCTGTGTGCACACAGCGGGCACAGAGACACATCCTCATTAGTTTCGAAAATGGTATTTCCAAACCCTACCTGCCTACTCAATTCTTTTGCTAAAAGTGAGGGGAGGCAGGTAGATGTGACGAGGAAGTGGATTGGAGTGAGGGAAAAGTGGATGCAGGAAGAGCAGGTAGATCATTCCACTCGAGCAGGTGGGAGGTGGTGGCAGAAGGGACCAGGGCTGGGGTGGAGATGGGGGATCAGGGCTGGGGTGGAAATGAGGGACCAGGGATGGGATGGAGCTGGGGGACCAGGGCTGGGATGGAGATGGAGGGCAGAAAACTGGTTCGAGGTTATTCTGAGCTACAGTCTGAAGGACTTGCTGACCAACTGGATGCGGGGAGTGAGGGTGAGGACGAGAGGAGGGTGGAGTCCCAGCTTTTGGCTAGTAGGTGGACAATGCCAGCCACTGAAATAAGAAACGGCCAAGCTGAAGTGGACAAACAGCAGGTTGATTCCATTTCCCAGAGGCTGGGGTTGAAAAGCCTGCCAGCCTCCAGGGAGGCGTGAGGACGGCAGTGGGACCCGGGGATTGGGGATCAGGGAGGTCCGAGGCATCGGCGTACAGACCATGGCTACAGCCTGGGCGTGAGTCCGTTTCCGGGGGGGAAGCAGGAACACTGGCCTCTGGGCCACACAAAGGGACAGCCGGCAGGAAGAAAAGGTCACAGAACACCACGAGGAGGAAGGCAAAGCCAAGAGTGGGTGAGGGTGCAGGTCCCTGGTAGCTGGGGGAGCCAGGATGGAGGAGGACCCACTGGCCTCAGCAAGAGGCGGCCTGGCGGGCCGGCTTCTGCAGTGAGCGCAAGAGCGAGATGAGAGTTGGGGGCGCTGATGAGAGCAGGGACATGAAATGTTCAAATCTCTCCGGAGGAGCCTGGCAGTGAAGAGGCGCCAGGGGTGGGATGTGACCTCAGAGGGCTGCAGTGGGGAGAAGGGGAGAGATGAGGGTGCAGTATGTAACGGAAGGTTTCCAAGGCCGAAAGGAGGAGGCCCAGAGGCAGGCAGGCTGGAGACGTGAGGCAGAGCGGGCACTGTGCGGATGCCCTCGGGAGAGAAACAGAACCAAGGGGTGGGTCCTGGCGGGGGCGAGGCAGCCATCTTTCACTGTAGGAGGTCCCCACCAGCCGCCATGAAGGATGGGGGAAGGAATCGGGTGCCTCTCCCGTCTCCCTCGCGGTAGCGAACTGGCGGTTCTGTACGCAGCTCCTCAAAGATGCCTTTGCAACCCCCCCCCCCCCCCGCCCCCGTGCGCAAACGACTATTGTGTACAAATAGAATCTGAAAAGTTACCGTTGCTAGGTGACTACCCCAAAATTGAGTTGGCATGTAAATATAAAATAAGCTAAATTTACATCTTTATAAAAAGGCCTATCTTAACATGTCTAACATGCCTGAGAGAATAATCTACACGAAACCTTGGCGTCATCAGTAACTCTGGTCGTGGGACCAGGAAGATAGAAATGTGCCCAGCGGGACACTCACACAGCCAGGCTGGTGTGACACCCCCTTTCCTGTCACAGAGCCCTGGTTTTGTTCATTCCCAAGGTCAATAAGTGCTTTGGTCTAAGAGATGTGTTATATATGTATATATATTTTTTCGTGCATCGGGCCTCTAGTGTACACACACACACACACACACACACACTAGAGGCCCGATGCACGAAAATTCATGCAAGAGTACGCCCTCCTTCCCCTAGCTGCTGGCACCAGCTTCCCTCTGGCACCCGAGACCCAGGCTGGCTTCCCTCATGCCCTGGCTTTGTCAGGAAGGACGTCTGGAATGACGTCTGAAAGAGGAAGATGCCCAACAAACACCCACTCTGGAAGGTCTAATTAGCATATCACCCTTTTATTATTATAGATTGATTTCAGAAAGGAAGAGAGAGAATCATCCATTGGCTGCCTCCTGCACACCCCACACTGGGGATTGAGCCCACAGCCAAGGCATGTGCCCTTGATTGGAATTGAACCAGGCTGAGGATCTATCCACTAGTCCCAGCCAACTAGGTTTAGGAAGGGGCCTGGGACACAGTGCTCGCCACCAAGACTGCAGATGTGGACGGGAGGAAGGGCTTCTGGCAAAGGCCCGTCACTCTGGACAAAGCGGCGCAGGGAGGAAGCGTGTCTGCTTCCTGCCTCAGAATGCAGTGCCCAGAACGATGATGGCCATCGCGGGAGAACCAGGAAGCGCCCAGGAGGACAGAGCGGTGGAAAGAACAGCCCCTCCGTGATGCCATGAGCTGCTCCTCCAGCCAACCCCAGGCCACCTTCCCCAGGGGCTTCTCGCCACGTGAAATAAGACACTGTCCTTGGTCCCAGCCATTTCTGACTGCACTGGTCAGTACGGCAGCCAGGCCGGAAGGACGGCACTGCCACCAGCAGGGGCTGGGGAGGCTGGAAAGAGGAGAGAGGAAGCCCTTGCCACTCTAGGAACATGAATCATTTTGTTATGAGACTCGCTGATTTAGAAGTGTGGGGGAGGGTTCTGGTGGGAAGGCAGGAAGGAGGGGAACTGGAGGAAAGGGAAGCAACCCATAGAGTTGGAGACAAGTTCCCTGGATGGCTCCTGGCCCCCCACCCACTGGGCAGCGGCTGCCTCTCTCTCTCTCTAATCCCCTGTGTCTTTGATCATTAGCTTCCACTCCCCTGCCTGTGACTCATTTCCGGTCTCAGGCGGCAGGATTCTGTGAATAGTTCCAGGGAGAGAAAAACACAAATGCCGATCACCCACTGAGGCCGCCTGCTCTGTCCACGGTCCGTACCGACAGTTCACCGCTGGGCGAGGCCCTGGTCCCTGTCCAGATGCCCCTCCCCGAGCAGAAATGCCTGCTTTCCCCATCCCCATGGCTCACCCTCCCCGGGGTTTATAAATCACCTGCTAAGTCTCCCACACACAGCTTCAACCTTCCTGCTCTGCGGCCCTGGTCAAGGCCTCCGGGAGAGCCACACCTTAACACGCTACCCCCATCCCCCTCCGCCCGCCCATAACCATGACCCTTCATCCCTAGGTGGGCCAATCTCATCTGTACAGGCCTCTGGACCAATGAGCGCACGGCGGGCTGTGAGCGCACCACCGTTACTCCACTTCCTGCCCGATGGGCTCCTCTCCATGCACCTGTCCGACTGCCCTCATTTCAGCTCACGATCTCCCCCCAGATGCTCACATGTCCCCTGAACAACTTCAGCTGCATCTCAGCTCGGGGTCCGACTCACTCTCCCTGTAAACCACGTGCGGGTCAGCACCTCACTCTCCGCTCAGGACTCTGCTGCCGTGACTCTCGCTACAGCACTGAGTCCCAGCCCTTCTGGGAGCCGGACCAGTGAGCCGGACACCATCAAGCACACTGTGTCCTCCCTGCTCGGGCTTCACCTGCTGCCTCCTGGGGGTGCTCAGTGACCGCCCCCGCCCCCCGTCCTCTCATTCCTGCAGCCCAGCTCACACCTCACCTCTTCCCAAAGACTTGGCAACCAGCTCTCTCCTACAGCCCCCCAGTCCCACGCTCTAGCCCCCAAATGCCTGATGAGGTGTCTTTCAGCTGCGTCCACACGTCTTGGCACTCGGCACTGGCCGGTTGGTCCTGTACGTGACGGAGGGAGGAGGAAACCACTGACTAGCTTCTGGGATGGAGATACCATTTCCGAAAGGGGCGTCCCTGAGCTGCCGTCAGCCAGTCCCCGGGGGAAGCCAGGAGCGGGCCGGGCGGGATGGAACCACATTACCGCTGCGGCTGCCTCCAGTGGAGTCGCTGGGAGCCAGGGGCGGTGGGTGCGGCTTGTCCATCAGCATGCCCGATGAGGGGGCTCCTCCCAAGGGGACAGGGGGGATGGAGTAGGGGCCGGGGACACAGGACACAGAGGGAGGGTACCCGGCCTTGGCTGCTTTCCCTGCTTCATACACTGTGGAGGGAGACGAAGAGCAAGAGATTATATGGTCCCACCCTCACACCCCTCAACCTCACGTCCCTGAGGATGCACTTTAGGGACCCCCTGGATGTCTGCCTGTGTGCCTATATGTGCATGCATGTGCACGTGTGTGCTTATGTCTGCAGGTGCATGTTGTGTTCTGGTGCATGTGTGTACATGTGTGTGTTGTGTGTCTGGGCACATGTGTTAAGCATGAACATATATATGTTGTGTGTACCTATGTGTGTGTATTTGTGTGTGATGAGGGTTCTTATGTATGAGTGTGTCTATGCCTGTGTGTGTGCTTATGTGCGTGTGCATGTGTGTGTGTGCACGCCTGTGTGTTCATGTATGTGTATGCTTTCCTAGGCCTGAGCCACTCAACTCCCCGCTGCCGTGGACTCCTCCGGCTCCGTCAGCGGACGACATCAGGAAGTGCAGTGTTTGGCACCTGGAACTGAGTCCCTAAGCGGCTCTGTGACAGCACAGCCCACTCTTAGCGGCCCTGTGTAGGCGGCCCAGCCCCCGGCTGCCCAGGGCAGCTTCCAGGGCAGCCGGAGCCTCTTCTAGCGGGAAAGCAGGGGCTGCTTGTGAGCCCAAAGCGGAGCAGATGACCTGACTCCGGGAAGTGCACTACTCCCGAGGGTACCAACCACAGTGCTGTGTCTCTCTCCGACAGCGGGGGTTCCAAACGTGATGCCTACCTGGGCCTGGCACCTGGGGAATCCCCAAAGGAGGACTCGCACTTCTGTGGACCCTGTGGTCACGGGAGCACATGGAACCCGCCAGTGGCTGGCTGGTACCCAGCACTGTGGTCTGCACACTCCGCTGTCAGAGAGGGGTTCTCTGCTGGGAAGGGCGTGGCCAGAGAAGCGTCCTCGAGTCTGAACGCCCGGGAGAGGGCAGGCGCCTCTCCCACAGCCTCAGCCGCCTGCACCCGCCCTTCCTGCACCCAGTCTCAGCGAGGACGGCACATGCTGGTGACGGGCGTGGACAGCGTTGAGGGAGTGGAGTGAGACGGAGTGAGTGAGTGGACGGAGTGGAGTGAGACGGCACACAGGAATGTTGCTCTGGAAGCGGGGCTCCCGCGGGGAGGAGCATGGGATGAGTGACACTTGGGGCGGAAGGAAAGGAGGTGGAAGAGGAAGTCGGGCACACAGCCGCCCCTCGGGGGGGTCCCGATCCTCGGGGGCTGCCCCCGCCTCAGCCCTTTACTCACAGGCCTGCGGGCAGCAGCAGGACTCGGGGCAGCAGGGGCAGCGGACGTAGCAGCAGCAGCTGTGCGGGCAGCACTGGCACCAGCAGATGCCCACCAGGACGAAGAAGAGGAAGACGCCCAGGATCACCAGCCCGACAAACACCCACTCTGGAAGGACGCACAGGGAAATGGCGTCAGGATGGCCCGCTCGCCCGCCTCTCCCACGAAGAGGCCGACGGGGGGCCGGGGACAGAGGGCGCAGAGCCCCAAACTCGGGAGGCACTGGGAGCGTGAGCAGTGCAGACCCCCGGGCTGGGGCGTGAACAGGGTGGTCACCGGGTCCTGTGATCACAGTGACACCCAGCACCAGCCACGGTGGCTCAGGGCCCACCCGGGGAGCGGGTTTGCCACGCTGGCTGCAGGGTCAGGACGGGCGTGGGACCGGAGCACAGACACTGGTGCCTGGAGGGCACGGGTCTGCGGAGCTGGAACGGGGTTCTGTGCGTACGGATCTTGGGGAGTCGTTACTCTTGTTGCTGAAAGTGTGAGCCCTGAGACACTCGCTCTGTCTACCTGGTCCCAATCTGAACGTGCTTGGTGGTCCGTGTCCTTACATCTCTGTCCGTTCCCCTGCCCATCACCCGAGCACCTTCCCTGAACTCAGCATCGGGGCTGATAACTGTCCAACCAGGACCAGAGGCCAGGACAGAGGGGCCCCAGAGAAGACGCTGTCCCCGCCCCGCGGCTGACCTGCTGGAGGGCCAGCCCCCCCTGGAGGCGCGGGAGGCTAGTGAGCGCGCTTTCCCTTAAAAGCGAAAAAGCTACAGCAATTCTGATTGAAAATCATCTGCCAAAAACTCTTTCCAATGGACTTCACGCGTTATTTTCTTAAACTTGGGGTATTAAATACTCCGGTTAAGTGGCCATTCAGTGAGAGCTTGAAAACGTGGCATTTTTGTTGCGTAAGTTTGTGATCGTGGCAAAGCCTTTGATCTTTGTTTAGACAGATTTCCTCAGAGAGGAGACTTCTCATGCTTCCTGGCTGTCCCGCCCGCCTCCCCCTGAAACAGGTTCGAAGCGGCCAGGTCCCAGCTCTGCAGGAGAGGGAGCCCTCGTCACTAGTGTGGTCGGAGAGCACTCCTGCTGCAGCACTGGATGGCTGAGGCTTTGGCCTGGGCCTGGGAATGACGTCAGGTCACTGCCCGGAGACAGTGTGAGCCTGAGGGGTCGGTGAGGGATGAGGTGTGGCCAGGCCGTCGAGGAGAAAAGACGGCAGGTGCCCTTGAAGGAACACTGTTACCCACAAGGATTCTTCCAGCTAAAAGGGAGGGGCATGCAGGTTCCCAGGAGCAGAGAGGGAAAATACAGCAACTCTTTCTTGGGGTTATCAGCTCTGATGTGGAGAAGCGCTGCTGGGTAACATTGTTTCTCTGACGCACACACTGACACAATTCTGGATGAGGGGGGACACAGAGACAGTCTGTGTGGCCTTGGGACGAACAGGAAGAAGACTGTCTGTATTGGGCTGTTCAGTTACTGGGAAAGGGCCAGGAAATTCCTGGAAGAATAATGAGGGATGCTCTATTGGGAAGACTCTGGGTGTTTCTGAAGCCTTGAATCAAATCAAAACCGATGGCCGTGGATACTGTGTACCTCACTGCTGCTGGCAACCTCAGGCAGCTCTGCAACGTGGGCAGAAAGCCTCCAAAGCGAGAGGGAACCCCTTCCCACCCCGAGTCTGGCTGTGGTGCCACCTGGTCCATTCCTGCTTGGTCCGAGCCTCCTCCTTATGGGCTACAGGCGGCACCAGCCTGACGGTCGCTTGTGTAGGCCTCTGCGTTCAACTGAAGCCACACAAAAGCAGGGCAGGTGTCCTGGAGACAGTCCACAGCCCCCCAGGACCGAGGGGCCCCCAAAGGCGCTGGAGCTGCACACAAAGCAGAGTGGGTATGGAGATGTGCGCTCCTCATGGGAGAAGGGGTGCCCAGCTCTCATTAAGTTGGAAGAAAAAAGTTCTGATAAAGTTACAAGGGAAGTTCAGAGTAACGTGGCTGCACACTGATGGGTGGGTAACATAACTTAGGGCCTAAGGAACACAGACAAGGAATGACTCTGTTAAGGATACTTAGTGCGAGGTGGTGCAGCTGAGACGCTGGGCATGGAGGTGGCCAGGGAGGTGCGTGCCTGGCATGTGTGGTCAGGACTGGGGACCCATCTCAGCCATTTTTAATTTTCGTTACGTTTTTAGGGTCTAGTAACAGAGGAAATACCATTTATCCCAATGGGCTTAGTTCATCCTGGAAAAGACCACAGACACATATAGACAAATGTGCAGATATAGTAAAGGAGCAATTAGTGACTAATGCGGAAGCCAGACAGATGGAATGACAGCACACTAAGCAAAGGAGGAGTTAAATGACGGAATACCTGGCATAATCTCCACAGCAAAACTGGGCAAGAGGTCAGCAAGCAGCCCTGTCCTGCCTAGAAGAGGTAGAAGGGAAGAAGAAGGAGAGAGGTTACTCCAGGGGAAAACGCAGCCTCGGTGGCTGGCTGGTGCCACCACACGGCATGGCCCAGGCTCTTTGTGGCACCGAGGCACATCCAGCGGTGGGGCCCGGGCAAGAGAATGACCTTCCCACCGACCTCTGGCAGCTGGGGAAGTGACCGCTGCACCTACATCAGGGGAAGCAGAAACAGAACTTCCCCTCCTGCCACGTACAGGAGGCGGGGACGCCTGCCTCACCCACGAAGGGCCCTGACCAGCAGACAGACACGCGCCGGCCACTCACGTGTGCGTCCTTTACTGGAGAGTCCACCCCGTCCGGGTCCAGACAGTCAACCTGCATTCCCACACATCCACACGGATCCCCACACCCGTAGAAAACAGAGCGCATATTTACTTTTAACTCGGAATGATCTCGGTATATAATTCTAATTACAGCCTGGAGACACTTCAATGATTAACATTTCCAAGGCAAAGGAGAGATAAGCTAGATCATCTCACGCTCCTCTGCACTGGCTTCGGAAAAGCTCTGCACGGTATGGCTTTCCCATATGGCACCCCCAGCTGGTGTGCGTGGACCCACCTGCCTCCCACGTGCCACGGCAGAGAAGCGTGAGGGCCGGTATGGGAACACGCAGGGGCCCCTCGAGGCTCGGCTGGCAGGGAGCTTGCAGGAAGGAGCCACTGAGATGTGGGGAAGGAGGTCAGTCCTTACAAACAGCCTCCTGTATAGGGAGAGGTGCCAAGCGCACCACGTTCTCAGTCGCAGTCCCTGCTGGGACTTCCCTGCGCCCAACGCCCGGCCATGCTGGGGTCTCGCTGACCAATGAGGTGCACTGGGAAACAGCTCGTAAACCACCTCCTGTCAGGCTTGGATGGCAAAGGCTCACCCTGGCACCTCATGCTGCTTCGTTTACGTGTGTGACGATGCACCAAGAACAGCTCTGTCTGGTGCAAATATGTGAGCAGCGGGTCACTGCAGGATTTCTAGTAATCACGTTAAAAGAGTAAAAAGAGGCCCTGCCCAGGCAGCTCAGTTGGTTAGAATATCATCCTGATATACTAAGGATCTGGGTTTGATCCTCAGTGAGACCACATACAAGCAGCAACCAATGAATGCATAAATGAGTGGAACAACAAACCAATGTTTCTCTCTTCAATCAATTAAAAAATTGAAAACGAGTAAAAAGACTGAAGTTAACGGCTATTTTTACTTATACCAAGACACCCAAAGTGTGAGCACTTCCCAGGCCCCGAACATCACCTCCACTGGGGGTCTGTTTCATGCACGTGGACTTGGTTCATTCAGAAACAGCCCTTCCTGTTCAAGTTTCTAGGGGCGGAGTTGAGAAAAAGTCACGTGTGTGGTTTACATTGTGAGCCATAAGGCCATTGGCTGGGCAAGCCGCCCCACTGAAAGCAGCTCTGAGCTCTGACAGAGGCCACGGAAAAGGCTCGCCAGGCGCGGGGAGGTCACTGTCCTGGGGGCGCAGCGTTAGGGGGTGGGGAAAGGGTGTTGGCTCACTTTGCTTTTCTTGGCTCTCCTCAACTCGCAAGGCCAGCGTGGAGTCAGTGTCCCGGTCATGTCACCTGCGTGGGTGATGGCCCGACATTTACAAAGCTCACTGGGACCAGAGCCCTTTCCAAGGGCGAGGCAGCTTGGGGGGTGGCGCAGGCCAGCTCCGGCTCGGTTTGGGGCAAGCAGAGCCTCCTTCTGTCTGTGCTGCATCTGCCTGCAGGCTCTCGGAAGGACATGTGCGAGCCACGCAAGTAATTGGGAAAGGCACCCTCGGGAGTTAGCCTAAGCCTCTAGGACCGGCTAGGTGGTGCCTCTATGCTCACACGAGGTCCCGTCCAGTTTTCCGGGATGGGAGGCCGGACTGGGCTCGGGGCCAAAATCTGAGGGCGTGACTAAGGGCACCAGCTGGCCTCACCTGGCCACTCTCTGTACAAGTTTCTCTTGGAAACTCAACAAGGCAACAGACAGCTGGCCAGGGATTTGGGAACTGGGACCTGGGACATCGCTTAAAGGCATAATTACTATTAATTACCAGCCAATAGTCAATGAACCAGAAACCAATACGTAGTGTTTTTAGTAAGCCAGGTATCAGAGACTTACTTTGACAATGAGAACAATCAGCACTTCTAAACGTGCCTCTGATTGTAGCGATACAATGAGAAGCTTCCCTTGCATTTTCTCTCTGGTTCTCAAGCCCACCAGTGTTTAAACATCTCTAGACATGTGATAGCTCCAGTCATTACATTCCTAATAGGAAGCACTGCAGACATAGCTGCCAGTTGTGCGCTCTCACAGGAACTAGCTCTGTGGTGACTATTGACTGTAAAAAGCCCAGGCATGCAAGGGGGAGGTGCGCGAACACATCACAGGGCATGTTCTACGGAGACAGCAGCGGACGGGGAGCGAGGGCGGCGCTGCCCCGAGTTTACTGGTGATTATGCAGGCAAGCCGCAGCCTCCTCTGGTCTCCGTTTCCTCCTCAGTCGATGAAGTGCTGTCTCTATAAAGGAGGCCACCTGGCCTGGCTACCATTGCCCTGGTGTAGTGATTCAGAGCGCCTCTTCTCACCCCAGTGCCCTGTTCGGACAGTTCATTGTAGGTCATCCTGTCTATAGCATGTTTCGTTCTTAAAGCTGATACGCAGTGAACAGAGTTGCAAAAGCAACTATCTGCCTACAGCACATGTGTCAAACACAAGGCCTGCGGGCCAAATCCGTCCCGCCAGGCCTTGCAATGTGGCCCGCACCGCGCTGTCATCACTGCACTCCGCTGCGTTTCCATCACAATGACAGTTTATGACTGTTCAGTAAACCATTCGGCCCGCGATTTAGGCTGGATTTTAGATTTTGGCCCCTTCTCTGATTGAGTTCGACACCCCTAGACAGGGACCAGCAGGAGTGCAAATTTACGCGCAGCCAGACCAATCTGGGGGAGAGGGGTGGCAAACAGCAGGCTGTGTGTCCATGGGGGCTGTTCCTCCCCGCACCCGGCCAGTTGTCGCCCCAGAAAAAAATGTGCCTGCGTGTTTGCAGGTCTTCCTATAATATTTCTTAAGCAGACGTGAGATTTTTTACGTAAAATATCCTGATGTGTGAACATTGCCAACTGATGCAGAGTTTAAAGAGCACCAGATAAGCATAATAAACAGGGTGTACACACAGAGATATGTTTATGGGCACATGGAACACACAAGCTGGACCTCTCCACAGGCTCGTGGGTGACCTTGGTGGTGGTCTGACCTTGCTTCTCTACCCAGAACGTCAGGGAACACAGGTTGTAGGCGCCTGGGTTTGGCTCTGAAGGCATCACACGCCACACTGTTAGCTCTTCCTACTGCTGGGAGCTGCGAGGGGCTCAGGGAAGAACACTGAAGGCCTTCCATTTTGTACATGTTTTTGACATTTGTAATTGAAAAAAATGAAAACAAGGAGAGGTGGGGTCAGAAATGTGGTCAGGACTTCACAAAGCTTGTCACTGGGACAGAAGGACAGGCGTCTGCTTCTCATTCTCCCTGAAGCCACAGTCCAGAGCTGACGCTCCTGAGGCAGGGACACATGCACGGTGTGGTGGCCCCTGGCTGGGCGGTACCCTCTTACAGGGAACAGCCGGAGTCCGGGGACAGCGGGCAGTGCCACCGTCATGGCAGCAGTGAGACCTGCGCTCACTGGCTTGCACACCGGGCCTTATTTTATTGGACTAAAGGCACTTTGAAAACGGGTTTATACTGGGACCCTAGATTTCTGAAAAGCATTTTGCTTCCATCTTCTTGCCTAGCGATTCCTGAGAATGGCCTTTGCCAGATGAAAATGCTGTATCTTTCTTTCCTAACCCATCATGCCCAGTGCAGGCCTGACCCGGAGTCCACACAACTGCAGCGAACGCCCTGCTCTCAGAGGCCTGACCCAGCTGGGACCTCACTTGTCCTCCTGGGTTCGGTGTAAGAGTGGCAGTTACATGTCACCGAATGTCTGAGAAAAGGATGGAGAGGTGACATTCCAAGGCCGTTTTCTCTTTTCAAACATCGTTAAAGCTATTACAGAAAACTGTTCATGAGGTGCTTGTGTTCCTGAACTTGGCAGAATCCATCACCTTAAAGCTATTTCCACAGGAGTCAATCCCACAACTCAGCGCACACATGAGCACCAGTTTCACACCAAAGCATCATGCATGTTGCAGCCCAAAATACTCCCGGGATTGAATGATCATGGCAGCAGCAGCATGCACAAGTGGATAAAACAATTCACATATCATACCTGCACAACTCCCACGGCCGCCATTGTTTGCCACAGACACTTTAAAGTTACCTGAGAGCTTTGTACTATTCCTCGGACCCATTACTTCTGAGTGTCTCCCAATCATTCATTCATTCATTCATTCATGCATCAAGAAATGTATGCGGCGCCAGGTGGAGACGCAGAGGGGAACTAGACGAGATCCCTGCACTCTCGGGGCTCACGGTCTCGCCTGCAGCTTGTCCAGCGGTGTGAGTGTAAGAGCAAGTAAGCGTCACAGGACTTACTGAGGTACCTCCTCCTGCCCATGCCATGGCTCATCAGCCTTCTTGCCTTTTAACATCGGGTTCCACCTGGCCCTGAGGCCCTCCCCAGAGCCTTCCCCAGAGCCACGGCATTCTAGTCCCAACAAACCCTGTCCTGTGACACTTCCCCGAGACTCGAGTGGTCCTTCATGGTAGGCCAGCCCTTCCATGGACTTCCTTCCCTTCTTTCCTAGGGTAACAGCTCCTCACTCCTCACTCCTCACCCCACACAGCCTCCCCCCTCCAATGTGGATTCCGACAGCCCGGAGGGAAGCTGCGCTGAGAAGGTGGGTGTGCCGGGCTCAGAGGACCCCAGGGGCACCCTGCCTTAGAGCTGGTCTCCTGGTGGCAAGGAGCAGCGCACTGAGGACGAAACCCTCCAGGCAGGGCCTGCGCTCTGTGCGATGTCCCCAGCAGCCCCGCAGGAGGAGACACCTCACCCTCTGGGCCGTGAAGTGTTCCCAGTAGCAAATCCCCTCTGCGGGGTGTGTGGCTTTGATTGGCTGCTCACAAGGGTGCCCTTGTCCATCCCAGATGGACACGGGCTCTGTATCAGCACAGGAAGGGAGCCTTCGTTCACGGAGCCCTGGTCCATGTGCTGGAGAAGGGGGAGCACCCTGGACTCGGGGGCTCAATGGTAGGAGCATCCCTTGAGGATGCACCCAAACATCCCAAAGGTCATCTTACCGTCGCGGGGACTGCAGGACTGCCCCACCTCGCACCCACAGCTGTAAACCACCAGGCTGGGTATCTCTAAGGCAGCCATCACAGAGATACAATGTGCTTATGAACTTAGCCAAGGGCTTGTATTTAAGTTTACTCCTGAAACTTAAATACAAGCCCTCAGAGGGCAAAGGTTAACTCGCCAGGATGAGTTTCCCTTGTCCTGGCGAGGCTGCCGCTGCGGACAGCGCGCCATCTCCATTCAGTGCACTGAGCTGATTCTCGTGGAGTCCTCCTGGGCTTCGCCAGCGCACTACCTGCCGGTGCTTGCTTCCCGTCCTCGAGGTTCCCTCTCCTTCCTCTGCCTAAAACACCGGTGGGCTCCTCCCACACGAGGCCTTCCTCAGACTCCAGGTCAGTTCTCAGGGGAGCACAGTACCCACCCCGTTCTCTCAGCTCCTAACCCCCCCAAACGTTCCCTTTCAAAGTCTTCAAAGAGAGAAGATGCCTTTCTCTGGCTCTTTGAAGTGTAAACTTGTTTCTATGGCTATTTGGAATCCCAAATAGATAGGAAATTTCCCAAGGGCACACACATCCCTGCTTTTATCCCGTATCCCCCGGCAACCATGCATTCAGAGAGTTTGTGGTTACCCATCACGAATTTGGAGCTGGCCTCCCTCTCTTTATGTATATTTATAGACCATGTACGCAAGCCTTTCATACGTGAACGCTTTCTTTTTGTATCCTTTACATTTTAATTCACTTTAAACTATATTGAATAATTCTGACATTGGAGTCTCTCCAATACTAATAATGACTAGTATTAGACCATCTGCAATTAGCTGTTCATAAATGCTTTGGGCTTTTTGGCAGTAATTGTAAGGTTGGTTCAAATCACTGACTTCTATTCACACAGAAGTCAGATTTGATAACTAGAAAGATCTTGGAGATCATCAAATCTGTACCTACTCATTCTTAGGAACCTGAGGCTCAGAAAGGTTACAAATTTTACCAGAGTCACACAGCTGACTAACGATCAAACCAAGAGTAGAACCTAGATCTACTTGTCCCATTCCAGTATTTATTTTTTACTAGTGGCCCAGTGCATGAAATCCATGCACATTAAAAGGAAGTTAATTAGAATAAGTATTTTAATATTGCTATTTTCCTTTTCTCTATAATAGAAGTGTCAGGGATGAAAGAAAATTAGTAAAATGTACATAAAATCCCCCTCCTGTCAGAGTCTGGGGTGTGCTGTGAGACCTAGGGTCAAGTCCCCACCCACCACCCACACTCGCTTCGAAAATGCAGGAGACCCAGACCTAGCAGGCCCCAAAACCATCAAGCCTCTTCGGAGGGGGGTGGTGGTGGTGGTGGTGGTGGTGGAGGGCAGCCTCAGGTCCCCCAGCCCGGTACTGGGGTGGAGGGGGCACAGCATGAGGTGCCCTGCCCCAGCTCTAGGGTGGGGGACAAGGCCTGAGGTTCCCTGTCAAGCCCTGCCAGGCAGGGGGCACGGCCTGAGGTCTCCTGGCCCAGCACTGGGGCGGGGGGGGGGGCATGGCCTGAGGTGTCCCAGCCTGGTTCTGGGTAGGGGGTGTGGCCTGAGGTGCCCTGTCAAGCCCAGGCCCCACCCACCCACCCCACAACATCACATCAGCATTGAACGGGGATGCATGCAGGCAGTGTCATGTCTGTAGCCAGAGATGCAGGCAAGCAGCTTCACCTCAGCATTGGGCGAGGACACACACAGGCAGCGTGACATTAGCCTTGTGGCCCTGTCCCCACTCACAGACTGGTCATGACTAGGACACCCACCGTACAGACAAATTAGCATACTACCTCTTTATATTATAGATTTATTTATATTTTGCCATACCTCACTCCCTCTCCAGATTTGCTTGTCCTTAAATTTAACTGCTTCCTCATCTCTTGGTATTTGCAGTGAGGGACCCTCAAATGTGTTTGTGGCATCACTGCTCTACTTAAATAATTCAAGTGTAATTTTTGGGTGTAGGGAATGTTAGAGGTGGTTAAAAATTTCAGCACCTTTTAAAGTTGCATCCAGAAAGTGATTACTGAGTAGTCATGACCCTATGATCTAATGAAAGGGCATTCGCCATGCTGCTACATGATAATACCACGGGGACCTGGTCAGAGTACGCCGGATGTGCAAGGCCACTCTGAGCGTGGGACTCTTAATCAGAATGTTCAAGGCTAAGATACTATACGCAGGTGCACAGAAAGGCCACAGTAGTCTGACTATGTCCACTGGGTAAACGTGCCCGTCTATAACCCAACATAGTGAGGTCAGTATTTTGGAAGAAGCCTCTTTTTGTCTGAGTTGGTATTAAAGCATGTTACTGCCCACCAGGCTGCTGCTGCTGTGTGGGAAAGATACATTGTTGTTTAGCCAGTGTACAGCTATGGTATGGGACTTTACTTTGAAGAACTGTTTTGTCTGGTGGCTCCTTGTTAGCGATGGCTGCTTGGGCTACAATAAAGACTCTCTGACATATCTACAACTTCTCATGGCTTTTCCATCGAATACCCGGCATCCCAGGAGGTCCAGTCCCTGGCAGAGGGGCTTGGACCCAACCAACACCAACTGCAAAGTACTCGGTCTTCCAAAGGTGCTACGGTGAGCCAAGCCCCGGCCCCAGAGAGTGCACAGATGTAAAATGTGATCAGTGATGTAAGGTGCTCCAGTTGGCCTAAGAGGAAAGGCAGGGGATGGCCCCAATTGCCTCCAGAATGCTGTGAGGAGGGAGGGGTTCATGGACAGAAGTGATAGATCCTCCCTTTCTCCAGTTGATGGACAGAGGTAAACCCCACCTGCGGCCAGACATTCCTGAGCTCTGAACCACCAATCAGCACCTGCCAAACACCCTAGGCCCCTCCCCCATTCCTAAGGCCCTAGGTCCCTAATCACCAATCAGCATGTGCTGAGTGCGCTAAGCCCCGCTCCCTAACCTTAAAGGTTCCTTTAAGCCCTTCGCTTGCTCTCTTCCGCTCCTCTGTGGAAGCAGCTGGCAGAGGTACCCTTCCTTCCAATAAAGCCTGTGTGTCCTGCCAACCCAGTCTCCAGTCTACCTTCTCCATTTAATCTATCAAGAAGATACGGAGTTTCTTGGGGTGATTCCAGGGGTTTTCCTGAGCTGCTGGGCTCCTTGCATGAGACTGGCCCAGGCACCTTAGCTACAAAGATACCAAGGACAGCTACTCTCCTTAACCAAAACAGCCCGGGAGTCTGCATGGGGGGAGGGAGGTGGGGAGAGGGGGCACGCCCCCGCAGCCCTGGATGTCAGAGTTCCTGCCCTCTCCCAGGCCAGCCCCTCTCCGTGTGAACGCAACCCTGCGCACTTGAATAGCGGCAGCTGGCTTTGGAGAAAAATGGGATGACTGTCTCCTGACCCGCTTCCAAGGGCTGCCATTCTTTCTATGCAGGGCTGAGCCGACTCTCTGGTGACACCCCCTCTCCCGTGCAGGGACACAGGCCTGCAGCCTTTCCACGGACTACAATGAGGCTGGCTGTGGACCCAGCTGCTCCCCTTCCCCTCTCCCCCAACCCCAACCTGTCACCACAGCAACCAGCAACCGGAGCTGGAAGAATGCGCACTAATTAAAGGCCAGTTTCCTCCCACCTCCAAGAGCAACAAGTGAGCTGGGAGGAGGCTGTGGAAGAGGGTGGGGGTGTGTGTGTGTGTGTGTGTGTGTGTGTGTGTGTGTGTGTGTGTTGGGGGAGGAGGGGAGGGTCAGGAAGCACACTGCAGCAAGGCCTGGGGCTGGGGCTGGAGCTGGGGCTCCTGGCCGGGCCAACCCCGCCTCCAAGTCCTGCTTTGTTCTCTTAACAACCCCGATCTGGAAGAGCCTAAATGGAACTCCCTTACCCTGAGGAAATCTTAGCGCCAGTTTTTCAGTTAGAAGATATTATGCAAACCACCATCTGTTGTCTGGGCCCTTTGCTTGGAGATATGCACATAGTAGGTCCTCATGAAGGAAATGCCAGCTTCAGCCAGGGCTCCCAGGTTGCCCCCAGCTCCTCTGGAACTTCACTTCCTGTCTAATTGAGAGGAGGGCCTTCAGGGGGGTCATCTCTAAAGATGGTGGGACCCTCTTGCCACTCTGCCTAGACATTCTCAGTGTATGCCTGTTGTCCTGACATAACTTAGCAGGCTCTCCTCACTCTAGGAGTCTCTTCGTTTGGACCATAAATTACAGTCACCCATCTAGACTTTCCAGGACCCATATTCTCATCACAGCCCTTAGGTGCCCCCCAAAGCCTCCAGACTTCACCTGTGGCCCTAATCCTTGTATAGGTGGTCACACCCTGTAATTAACTAAGGGCCGTCCACTGAGAACTGGGGGCAACCAAAACAGAGCAACCGAAAGACAGCACGCTGGGAGCTGGGACGGAATGTCCTAAAGCCCACTGGCAGAGGTTCCCACAGGGCTGCAGCGGTCACCTCCACAGGGCACAGCACAGATGTCACCGTGAAAACATGGCTGTTAGAAACAGGATTGCCAATTCACAGTGGCTCAAAGTCCGTCTGTGGAACGGGCTAGAGGAGAGTCGGCCCCTAGCAGGAGTCCCACACGAATTCCCTGCAGTCCCTCAGACCATGGCTGACAGGCTGGAAGAGATGTGGGGATGGAAGGATGGAAAGGAACTCATCCTACAGGTTCTGGTCATGTGCCTCACAGCAGTTTCCCCAGGAAGTTTTATTCCTCCTCATCTGCTTTTACAGATAAGGACACTGGCCTGTCCAAGCTCCATGGGTGCACCGAGTCCAGGGACTATGACCCCACAGCCATGCTGTAGGCAGTGACCTTCTCCAGTCCCCAGAGTGAACTGTGGTCAGATCAGGATTTTGTAACCTGGCTATTGACACATGGGGCCGGATCTTCTTTGCTGGGTATAGGAGTCTGTCCATCCCGCAGGGTGTGGGAGGCTGTCTGTCCTGTGCATGCAGGGTGTAGGAGGCTGTCTGTCCCGTGCATGCAGGGTGTGGGAGGCTGTCTGTCCTGTGCATGCAGGGTGTGAGAGGCTGTCTGTCCTGTGCATGCAGGGTGTAGGAGGCTGTCTGTCCCGTGCATGCAGGGTGTGGGAGGCTGTCTGTCCCGTGCATGCAGGGTGTGGGAGGCTGTCTGTCCCGTGCATGCAGGGTGTGGGAGGCTGTCTGTCCTGTGCATGCAGGGTGTGGGAGGCTGTCTGTCCTGTGCATGCAGGGTGTGGGAGGCTGTCTGTCCTGTGCATGCAGGGTGTGGGAGGCTGTCTGTCCTGTGCATGCAGGGTGTGGGAGGCTGTCTGTCCCGTGTACGCAGGGTGTAGGAGGCTGTCTGTCCTGTGCATGCAGGGTGTAGGAGGCTGTCTGTCCCATGTACGCAGGGTGTAGGAGGCTGTCTGTCCCATTCATGGAGGGTGTGGGAGGCTGTCTGTCCCGTGCATGGAGGGTGTAGGAGGTTGTCTGTCCTGTCACGCAGGATTGGAACAGCCTCCTTGACGCTAGCACCCCACATGTGTGCCAACCAACAGCGTTTCCAGACACTGCCCACTGCCCCCTGGGGCAAAGCAGCCCCTCCTGAGCACCAGTAGCCTGGGTATTTCATCTCAAATACAGTTTTAATCTTTCCTGTGTTGTTCTCTAATTGCTTCAAATATATAATTTTTATCTTCACCAAAAGACAGTGATTTTTTATAGGAACAAGACTGTGTCATATATTGTCATTTTGAATCCTCACTGTGCTAGGCACTTAGTATGCAAAAATACTGATTACATTTAAATAATAATTTTGATAAAAATCAATTTGAAGCAAAACTGACTGCACTCCATGGTACCTATTCAAGAGCAAGGTGGCAAGGATGCAGGAGAGTCTGAGACCGCCCTCCCCGTCCCATCCCCCTCCCCCCAACCCACACCAATCCCCCACCTCCTGCAAAGAGAGGCCTGGCTGGGGTCCTGGGGGTGGGGGGGGGGGGAAGGCTTGTTGTTGACAATCATGAGCCAGAATCAGGTTTTGGTTGATTGGCACCTGGCTAACTCTCCCAGCTCTCCATCCCTTCAACCCATTTCCTGGTTCATCTCAAACCAAGACCAACAGAGGCACCGAGTGAGCTCAGGCGGAAGGCCAGCACGGGGCCGCGGGCTTGGGGAAAGGGCCAGGGCTGAAGGTCACTCCTCTTTAGTCTTCTCTCCCGTCGGGCAGCCTGAACGGTTGTCTCAGCTCCTCCAGAAATGAGAAGGCCCAGTGTCTGCTGAGCACAGAAAGGGCGCTTCCACCCACCTCCAGAATCGCCCTGCTTTCGGTCTTTCGAGTGGGGCCACCGTATGAAGGACAGTTGATTCGACAAGTGAAAATGTGGGCTCAGCCCAAATCCGAGGGTGTTCCACAGGCGTCACCCCCAGATTTACACCCCGAGTGTGGCTGTAATTAACGCCGGCTCCTTCTGCAGGGGGAGCCTTTTCTTCCTTCCCCTCCAATTCCTTTCCCGCTTTCTGTTTGTAAACCTTCCAGAGAAGCCAGAGCAGCACTCTCAGAGATCAAAGTTTGAGCAGGCCGAAAGACCTCCGGGGAGGCTGTTGCCATGGGAACTTGGGAGCTGCAGCCCTTTTAATTGGCAAATCTCCTCAGTTAGGAGCCACTGGGCAGGCAGAGGCCGAGAGCGGGAGGGGAGCCTTGGCAACAAGTAGCCTCTCTAAAGAGCCAGAGGAATGTCCTGGGGGCGGGGGCGGGGGGCCCAGTGTAGGCACAGACCCCGGGTGAGTGCAGGGATCTCTGCACAGCCTGAGAGACGCGCCCATATAACCCTCACGCAAATGCAGCCAGTGCTGTTGTAATAACTTAATAAACGATGTATGGAGCCAGACCAGTACCAGGCTGACGGGGTGATCACCAATAAGGAATACAAATGTCTAATCACTACGCTGTACACTTGAAACTAACATAATGAGTGTGTGTTAATGGTCACTAACAAACACACAAACATTTTTAACCCTAAAACATGGTTGCAGGATGGTGTCCCAGTCAGGCACACACCTAGGTAGAGGGTTTGAGCCCTGGGTCAGGGCACAGATGAGACGCAAACAATCCACGTTTCTCTCTCAAACCAATAAACATACCCTCAGGTGAGGATTAAAAACACATATGTAAAAAAGTTCACACACACCTGTTCCTAGGTGGTATATGCCTTTGACCTGGGAAAAGACAGGGCGAGGGGGGAGGAAGCAGGAGCAGAGTGAACCCCAACTTTAGCCCCTCCTCACCGGACCTGACCTGCCCCTGGAGTAGCACTGCCTTCGGCCAGGGAAGACGCAGAAGCCATGAAGCCACAACATGCGGGCAGCGGCAGTGGCAGTGTCTGCTCTGCCTGCCTGGCGTTCTCTTCTTCTTTTGGAATCTGTGGTCCACCCAGCAACAGGACCTTTGCTGAAACTAAGGAGAAAAGCACTTTATACTCCACCGAGGTAGGAGGGGTTCAAGTCCGGGATGCCGAACCTGATGGAGGGAGCCTGAGCAGGAGCAGCTGGCGTGGAGGAGAGATGCCCCCTCTGACCCCCACACTGGCAAGAGGAGGCTCTCTGACCCCCACACTGGCAGGAGGCCCTCTGACCCCACACTGGAAGGAGGAGGCCCTCTGACCCCCACACTGGCAGGAGGAGGCCCTCTGACCCCCACACTGGCAGGAGGAGCCCTCTGACCCCACACTGGCAGGAGGAGCCCTCTGACCCCACACTGGCAGGAGGAGCCCTCTGACCCCCACACTGGCAGGAGGAGCCCTCTGGCCCCCACACTGGCAGGAGGAGGCCCTCTGACCCCCACACTGGCAGGAGGAGCTCTCTGACCCCCACACTGGCAGGAGGAGCCCTCTGGCCCCCACACTGGCAGGAGGAGGCTCTCTGACCCCCACACTGGCAGGAGGAGGCCCCCTCTGACCTCCACACTGGCAGGAGGAGGCTCTCTGACCCCCACACTGGCAGGAGGCCCTCTGACCCCACACTGGCAGGAGGAGGCCCTCTGACCCCCACACTGGCAGGAGGAGGCTCTCTGACCCCCACACTGGCAGGAGGAGCCCTCTGACCCCCACACTGGCAGGAGGAGCCCTCTGACCCCCACACTGGCAGGAGCAGCCCTCTGACCCCCACACTGGCAGGAGCAGCCCTCTGACCCCCACACTGGCAGGAGGAACAGCCCTCTGACCCCCACACTGGCAGGAGGAGCCATCTGACCCCCACACTGGCAGGAGGAGGCCCTCTGACCCCCACACTGGCAGGAGGAGCAGCTCTCTGACCCCCACACTGGCAGGAGGCCCTCTGACCCCCAACTGGCAGGAGGCCCTGTGACCCCACACTGGCAGGAGGAGGCCCTCTGACCCCCACACTGGCAGGAGGAGCCCTCTGACCCCACACTGGCAGGAGCAGCCCTCTGACCCCCACACTGGCAGGAGGAGCCCTCTGACCCCACACTGGCAGGAGGAGCCCTCTGACCCCCACACTGGCAGGAGGAGCCCTCTGGCCCCCACACTGGCAGGAGGAGGCCCTCTGACCCCCACACTGGCAGGAGGAGGCCCTCTGAACCCCACACTGGCAGGAGGAGGCCCTCTGAACCCCACACTGGCAGGAGGAGGCCCTCTGACCCCCACACTGGCAGGAGGCCCTCTGACCCCCACACTGGCAGGAGGAGGCCCTCTGACCCCCACACTGGCAGGAGGAGGCCCTCTGACCCCCACACTGGCAGGAGGAGGCCCTCTGACCCCCACACTGGCAGGAGGAGGCCCTCTGACCCCCACACTGGCAGGAGGCCCTCTGACCCCCACACTGGCAGGAGGCCCTCTGACTCCACACTGGCAGGAGGAGGCCCTCTGACCCCCACACTGGCAGGAGGAGGCCCTCTGACCCCCACACTGGCAGGAGGAGGCCCTTTGACCCCACACTGGCAGGAGGAGGCCCTCTGACCCCCACACTGGCAGGAGGAGGCCCTCTGACCCCCACACTGGCAGGAGGAGCCCTCTGACCCCCACACTGGCAGGAGGAGCCCTCTGACCCCACACTGGCAGGAGGAGGCCCTCTGACCCCCACACTGGCAGGAGGAGCTCTCTGACCCCCACACTGGCAGGAGGAGGCCCTCTGACCCCCACACTGGCAGGAGGAGCCATCTGACCCCCACACTGGCAGGAGGAGCCCTCTGACCCCCACACTGGCAGTAGGAGGCCCTCTGACCCCCACACTGGCAGGAGGAGCCATCTGACCCCCACACTGGCAGGAGCAGCTCTCTGACCCCCACACTGGCAGGAGGAGCCTTCTGACCCCACACTGGCAGGAGGAGCCCTCTGACCCCACACTGGCTGGAGGAGGCCCTCTGACCCCCACACTGGCAGGAGGAGCCCTCTGACCCCACACTGGCAGGAGGAGGCTCTCTGGCCCCCACACTGGCCGGAGGAGGCTCTCTGACCCCCACACTGGCAGGAGGAGGCCCTCTGACCCCACACTGGCAGGAGGAGGCCCTCTGACCCCCACACTGGCAGGAGGAGGCCCTCTGGCCCCCACACTGGCAGGAGGAGGCCCTCTGGCCCGCCCCACATTGACATGGCCAGGCCTGAGGTGGGTACCCTCTTGGACTCGGCCTTAGACTAGGGCTGCTGTGCAGAGGGAGTTCTGGCGAACAGCCTGTCAGCTCTGCGAGGCCAAAGTTCAGGAGATATTTTCTCCTTTTGTACTTTCCTACTTCGTTTAAAAATTTCTCAAGAAACCTGCATCATTTCCCCCTCCAATAAACAGTATTAACCCAGAACAAGACAGCAGCGGGCGTCCTGGGCCTGCATGGAGGATTCGTTCTGCAAACTGTGGGCGGGGAGGGAAGCCACAGGCAGAGGACGGGCTCTGAACCCCGGCTTGGTGGTGCTCACTCAGACCCTGGGCGAGCGCCCGCCTCCCCTCACCACAGGGCAGCGCCTCGGCCTCCTCACTCACCAGTTTCCCCAAACTGCCATTTCGCATGTAGCTTCCATCTACACACGCCCTGGTCCATGGCCTCCTGGTCTCGGCCACAGGCACGAGTACGCATCCTGCCCTATTTCTGCCCGGCCCTTCCCCTCCTCCTTCTGCCTGAAGGCCCTTAACAAACAAGCGGCCACATGGGGCCTCAGAAGGAAGAGGCCAGGCCCTCACTTTGTCACAGAAGCGGGGCAGAGCAAAGCGAGCTGCTTCCGATTTTTAAATAACAGCCTCCCCGCTGGCACCTTCCTGAGTCCTTTCCTGCCAGCCGGGGCCGCCCGGGGCTTTGTTCCTGCTCCAGCAGTGCCCAGGCCAGGTCCCAGACGGCCTGCCGTGGCCAGCGACCTTACACCCAGGTCTAACCCCGGGTGGCGGACTTCCGGACACTCCCACCTTTCAGGGCTGGGGAGGTCCAGCCCCACAACCCCAAGCGTCTGTCTAATTATTTCTAAGGTACTTGCCAGCGTCAGCTCGAGGCACCCAAACATCATGAGCACATCCAACTCCAGAACGGCTTTGCCTTCTCAAGCATCAGAGAGATACACAAGGGGCTCAGACAGTTCTTGTGCTTACAGCGAGTCCACAGAGGTCCTCCCATTTCCCGAGTCACTCGCTGTCTTCGGACATTTCTGAGCCCTCCGGAAGGAGCTTCCATGGAGATCTGAAGATGCTTCGGACGAGGAGACCCAGGCGCCGCCTGGACAAGAACAGCTAGGCCTTTGAAGCGAGGGCCTCGGCCAGTGGTTAAGGGCAGTTTTACTAAGAAATAAAATGAAACTCTAAAGCCAACCTGGGACAAGTAAAAACCGTTTCCTGGGCCTCAAGCAGCAGCCACGTTTTACAGCCGCTTTAGATGGACAGGTCGGCCCGCGTGGGAAGAGGTGGGGCTAGGAACCAGCCCTGGGGTGTCTGTGCACCAGGATAATGAACGTGGCGTTCTTCACTTGGGCAATGAGGACAATAACGCCTGCGCTGCTACCTGGCCCGGTTATCACAGGAGAGTTTATGGACTAACAGTATTACCTGTGTACGTTACAGTAATAACAGACGGTGGACACATATTGCTTTGGGGGCATCTCATGTCCTGTCTTACTTTGTCATCGTGCTCCAAAGTTTACTTGGGAAATCAATTCTCTTTCATATCTCGAGAGACTAGCTGTCCAGCAGCCCTTGAGCACCCAAGGCTAAGCATGGACACCTGTCCAAACTGGGCCAACGGGACTCTCTCCTGAGGCTGATTCTTGGATGGGAAAATGCAAGAGCAGAAAATATAACAGTTCTACTGATGTTTTCTGGCCCTGGAACCCTAAACACACTGCCTACCAATTTTTTTTTTTTTTAATATATTTTATTGATTTTTTATTTATTTATTTATTTTTTTTACAGAGAGGAAAGGAGAGGGAAAGTCAAAAATATCGATGAGAGAGAAACAACAATTAGCCGCCTCTTGCACACCCCCCACTGGGGATGTGCCCACAACCAAGGTACCGCAACCTTTACCGGAATCGAACTCGGGACCCTTGAGTCAGCAGGCCAACGCTCTATCCACTGAGCCAAACCGGTTTCGGCTGCCTACCAATTCTTGCTACACAGACCCCGGGGCAGCTCTGGCAGGGCAGGGATGAGGCTGTTCATCTGCACAGTCTAACTCTCTTCCTGGGCACATACAAAACAGGTGACCCAGACCTGGTCTCTAAAAAGTCCCATCTGACCTGCCTCATTCTATCTTTCTGTGTGGCTGGGACCAATGGTCTCCCATGCAGCAGAGTTGAACAATGGAGCAGCCAGACCCCTTATACCACCACCGGGAAGGGGGCAATCAGGTGAGCCTCCTACCCTCATCTATGACCAGATGAAGTAACCAACTTCCGTGGTGATAAGTCATTGAGATTTGGGCACTGCTTTTACAGGAGTTAACAAGCGTTACCCTAATGTACTACTATCCTTTCAGAGACTGACTTTCCTGTCTTCCTTGCAATTTCCTTCCAATGAATTCCTTTCTGCTACCCAGCGTGTAATTGTTGCTTTCCACCACAGTCCCTGATCGATAGACTATGAGTAATAATGTAAATACCCAGCTGGAGAATTAAGACTAAGGAGATTAATGCATATTCTCTCTGGAGATTGTAGATGCTTATTGTATTGACACTCTATCAATCAACAAATAAATGCTCAGCGCTAACTAACATTTAAGAGGAACAAAGTAAGCATTAATTACAGATTCTGCCCACTTATCATTTGAGGGGGGAAAATGCCCTCAAGCTTCCTTACTGCAGACCCTCCGCTAGGCAGCGCAGATGCAAACACAGAGGGGAGTGGTCCGCGCCTCTGCTGACCCACGGCCCTCGCTGTTGGAGAGCTCCCTGCGTTGTAGGGAAATGGAGACATGCCATAGGCAGTGGCCATGCTACCATTTTCCTGAAGTGAAAGTAGGACATATGCCTGATGGGTTCCGTCCTTGGCCCTCTGCCCTTTATATAATCTTCCTGGTTGGCTCATCCCTTCTTTCATGGTTCTGACTATCACTCATGGTTCTCTAATCTATTGTCTCTCATCCTCGCTTCTCCACCGAGTTCCAGGCCTATATTTCTAATTGGGACACCGTCTGGATGCCCCACAAGGCCTTTCATGTTCAACACATCCAGAACCAAACTCATTCTCCTGCCCCCCAACCTGCTCTCCGCCCAGTGTCCTCTCTTTGAGTTGGTGGAGCGGTTGGCTACCCAGGGAACTAGGAGTCCTGTGACCTCAGAAATGTTTCTATGCCGACTTTTGTCAATCCACCCCTCTGTGCTCTCCAGCAGCCCCCTGACTGCCCCCTCTCCCAGCACACCCTCCTCAGTGCATTGTCTACCCTGCTGCTAATCATACTCCCGCCCTGAGGTCTAGTTTCATTCTTCTGCTAGAGTTTCTTCACCAGCTCCCCATGGTCTTCAAGATGAAGTTCAAACTTCTCAGTCCTACATATAAGACACTTCACCATCTGCTCCAGCCACTTCTCCATGTTCGTCTTTGTGAGCATAAACAGAAAACTAAATTCTCTGATCTTTGCTCTAATTCGCCCATCTTTGCTGATTGGTCCTCTGAAATTCCAACCAGTTATCTGCTGCCCATTTTGTGATGAACTCCAAGAAGAGCTAACATTTCAGCTCCTTCAATCATCATCAAGAGTCTTCTCATTCCGGTGGGACCACCCGTTAGCCCTGAACTCTCTGCAGAAGGCCACCCTTTATCCCACCCCCCCACCCCCGCCACCCGGCTTCTCTGTGAACGAGCATCACACTGCGTGTCCTTATAACCAACCCGTAACCTTTCATCTCTGCCACGAATTTCCGGGAAGTCATTTTCTCAAGGTAGTCGCATCACTCACGTTCATCTACATTTTAATGTGAGATTTTAGAATTTTAGAATTGAAATAAAGCTCAGAAGTAACTTAGTGAAGCACCGTTCCTAAGCATAAAAGCTTGATGAAACTCTTAAGAAAGTTTTCAACCGCTTAAGGACATGGGAGTCACTGCTCCAGAGAAGACTGTCCTTCTTCCCATGTCTCCAGCCGTCAGCAGCTCCTGCTCTCACGGAAATGCACTCCCCAGCCTGTGACGTCCACACCTGGCTCTCATTTTATCCGGCCTCACAGCAAGCTTCCAGTCCCTCTGGAGACACGTCCCAGGCTCCTGTTCCACGTCCTCTTCCCCTGGACCAGGTCCTCCCACCCCTCCTCATGCCAAGTTCAGTGCCCGAGCCGGTGGCTCATGGGACTGAAATAAGCAGATTGTGAGCCTGTTACCTTCCCCCTGAGGCCTTCAGCTCCTCGAGGCCGACCTCACAAATCGGGATGCTCTCCTGGTCTCACCTGAAAAGAACACCTAACAGATGGGCCTGCAGGTACAACACCAATAACCGGGCTTCCAGACTGACAGTATTTTGAAAAACTCTATTATAAAGGGAGTCAAGGCACAAATGCTCAGAATTTTGCATTTGGGAAGTAAATATAGTCCTTTATGGCACCCAGAATATTCCTGTAGGTGTCAAGGCAACCTCTTTAGTTAACTACACATCTAGAGTTCCCTAAAAAGTTTACATGGCAAATGTATCTGCATGTTTCTAATTCCTGTGAACACAGTGGAATTGTGAGACATGCCACCTCTGCTGTGATGGGCTGGGTTGTGGCCTCCCCAGTGTGTGTGTGTGTCTGTGTGTGTGTGTGTGTGTGTGTGTGTGTGTGTGGTTTTATTGATTTCAGAGAGGGAGGGATAGAAAGACATAGAATCATCAATGATGGGGGGGAAAATCACTGATTGGCTGCCTCCTGCAAACCCCTGCTGGGGATTGAGCCCACAACCAGGCCTGGGCCCTTGATGGAAGTCAAACCCTGGACCCTTCAGTCTGCAGGCCGACACTCTATCCACTGAGCCAAACCGGCTAGGGCCCCTGTTTTCCTTTCTGCTTCGCTTTAAGTAGCACTGATTTCTGCTCTCCATCTTTTTGCCCATCGTGGGCGACCTCTTCCACCTGAGCATTCCTTACTCCACCCTGTTGTCCTGGAATGCATCTTTGCCCAGGTTATTTATAGGCTCCCTAACCCCCTTCCCACACACAGCACCGCCTCGCTCCTTCCCCACGCCTGGAACCGGGGCCGGACTACTGAGTGGTTTCTACCCGTCCACTTCCCCTGCACAGGCTCCACTTCCCCATGATGGCGGCACTGGCCAGATAACCGCCCAGTCAGCGAGCTGCTGGTTTCTGACCTGGCCGCTTGCGGTGTGTGATGATGCAGACATTTATCTCTTCCTCCTTCTGAGTCACCAGAGCCCAGCCGACCCCCATCTGGTTTCCCAGGGTCCTTTTACAAAACGCTCAGAAGCTGTCCATCCCTTTATCTCCTCTCCAATCCACTCCCATTCCTTCCCGGACCCCAGGAGTATGGCTGTATGATGCACTGGCCAAAGGTATATGCACTTGAATTAAGTCAACCCTCCGATAAGGGTTGATTATTCACAATAAAGAGATGATTTTTAATCATTATTACTTCATCCATTCTGTAAGTTACAAAGTTAAGGCAGCAGAACCATTGATTTGCCAAAATCACAGTCATGGTTGAATGAAACGAAATCCTAAGTGGCCAATTCAAGTTGTCCCTGGGGACTGAGTTTCCCAGGGAGGGTGCAAATTAACCTATAACCTCATTTGCCTTTAAACCTTAAATATTCTCCCAAATGGTTATCACATGGTTTCTTAAAAGCTAAAAAAAAAAAAAAAAAAAAAAAAAAAAAAAAGTAATTTCTTTAAAAAACTGGCATCAAGTGTTTACCTTTTCCCCTACAATTTATATAGTTTCTCTTTTTCATTCCTATTTTTTACTTCAATTTCCTTGTTTAACCAACACTTATAGAGCACGAAATACGTGCTCAATTTTAAGTTCATAGGAGGTCACCCCACTGACATCCCTCCAGTCCACGAAAGGGGAACAGTAGCCCAAAGTAATGAGTTGGCATTAATGGAGAAACTGCTATTAATAAGGATTAGATAGATATTTGCTTCGAGAAGAACTCAGACACTTCTAGGACTCAAGAAATTGGCCTTCCAATTACACGCTGCCACATTGCTCAGCAGCTCTTTGCGATGGCGCCATTCAGCATGAAATTCTCCAGTTCTCAGCCATCTCCCCGTAATTGTCCTAAGTGGAGCTAATGAATGGGAAGGATTCCGATTCTCAGAGGTCCTGACTCACCAGTGATTTCCCAGCTCTCCTGGGTCTCTACCCTCTTGAGGGGCCTCAGGCGGTTCCTTCAGGGTTAGCATATAAAGATAAGTAAAGCTTGGAGCGAGAGAAAGCTGGGTTAATGATGCAAATGAAAGGAAGAAAAAAAAACCAGAAAACCTAACAGAGCAAAAGAAACACTCAGGACATTGCTAAGTAGCGGGCCATAGCCACCAAGAAACGAGACGGGAGAAATGCCGGCCACCTGAAGCGCTCTGTCAGGCTGTAGAGGGTAAGGGCCGTGTGCAGGGGATGGAGAAGGGGAACTGGCCAGCAGCTAAGATGTTCATGTCTCCACTCACCCAACACCAGCAGCTCCACCGAGTCCTCGTTTTTGCCCTCCAGGTCATCGGGGGTGGTGATGATACAGTAATAGAGGCCGCTGTCTCCCCACATGAGTTTTCCAATTTGAAGGTCTGCATCTGTCAGCACAGAGAGAATTACCCAATCCTGCACCTGGCCTCTGAGAAGAGCAATAAGCAACATGCAGCTGAGGGGGCCCCTGGGGCGTGTCCGCAGAGTCCGGTCTACCTGGATGGTGGCTGACAAGGTGTCTGACTTCCCTAAACAAACGTGCAAAATAAAAACCCAGCGTCCCTGAGGCCAGAGACCAGGAGCCCCAGTAGAATCGGTCTTGTTCCAGGGCGGGGCCAGGAACAGAAGACCAAGCAGCCAAGTGGGCGTAGAGGACCCGAGAGCCAGGTACATTCTAGAATCACCTGGACTGCTGCAAAGGAGCTGGCTTCACAGCAGTTCTTCAGCATGCAAATATCCCCATAGATCAAACCAGACTCCGAGGCCCCTGTCTTGTCCAAAGCTGGGGGGAGCAGGAGCAGGGGGGAGGAGAGAGAACACGACGTGGGGCATGTGCGAGGCAGCCTCCTGGCTCAGGACCGCAGGGGTGCACCTTTCCCCCAGGGAGGAGTCTGCTTTCTGAGTTAGGAAAGGCCCTGCAGACTGACGTCAAGGTGTCTGACCGAGGCTGTTCTTTTGCTAGAACCTATTTAATCTTGGTTCTGACAGCACGGCCCTCCAACTGGAGGGCAGGACAGAAAGGACGCTCCTCGAGCTCAGCTCCGTCTGCTCTGGCTGTCACATGCTCCCCCCACGAGCCCATTAAAGTAAGTTGATGGGTTCTTGCTGCTCCCATGTCCCAGAAAATCAGCCTTGGGGGGCTGAGAGGCTGAGAGGCCAGTATCCCCGGAGTCTGGAACTAAGGTCCCTCCCATCCTAATCCAAAGCAGAGCTTCGTTACCGTGGACAATGGTGACCTCTCTGCCCCGGTAGAAGTCGCCCAGGGTGACGGTCGAGCCCTGTTTTGAAGCGACCACGCGAACGGTCCTCCGGCTGTCCAGGCAGTCCAGGTAGGGGTCCCACTCCAGGTTCCTCTTGCTGAGAGCCTGGGCCCTGGGAGAGGCCAGGCCCAGGGACTCCCCCATGCGGTCCTGGCAGTAGGACTTGAACTTCCACTGCACGACGGCGGGCTGGCGGGAGGACGTGGAGAAGTGGCAGCGGAGCAGCGTGGGCTGGAAGAGCATGGCCACCTGCTTCTTGTCGGGCACTGTGACCTGGAGACCACCTGCCAGGGCTGCAACACAGAGGGACATGTCCGTACAGCACCCGTATGTGGCATGTCACACACAGCGCGTGGGCATGCACCCCGGTGTCCCCTCCCTCCCCTGCCCCACCCCCACGTTTTCTCCTCCAAGTTAATGGCATCAGTTTCCATCCGGTCGCCTTGTTCAGAAACTGCCATCGCCACCAATACCCAACTAGACACCAAGTCACGTCAATGTGACCTCAGCATCCTTACTATCCTTCCCGCCTTCTAAACATTAAAAAAAATCCACATATTTTATTGATTTTTTACAGAGAGGAAGGGAAAGGGATAGAAAGTTAGAAACATCAATGAGAGAAAAACATCGGTCAGCTGCCTCTTGCACACTGCCTACTGGGTATGTGCCCGCAACCAAGGTACATGCCCTTGACCGGAATCAAATCTGGGACATTTCAGTCTGCAGGCCAATGCTCTGTCCACTGAGCCAAACCGGTTAGGGCCCTTCCTGCCTTTAACCCACTTCTTAAATGCTCTCCTCCGTTCTTGCCTATACTATCACAATAATCTCTTGTCTGTCCCCTGCTGCAGCTGCTCGCAGGAAGTGCCTCCTCTTTAGTTCAGGTGAACTTTCTACATCTGACTGTTAGGGTTCTCCTCAAAACCCTCTACTCCGCCTCCATGGCCTTCGGAATTCTTGGCAAGGCATAAAGGCTCTCCCTTCATCACCCAGTCCCTCCTCCCTCCTTCATTTCCTGCAGCCCCTCTGAGCGCCGACGTTCCCCAGGTGCCATTTCACACCTGTTGCCCCTCGTTTCTGGGATGCTTTTGCTTCACTTCTTTCCTTGGAAACTTCCTTCCATTTTTCAAAATCCAGTTCGAAAGCCACCTGTGACCACTCAGTGCATCGGTCACTTCCTCCCTGGCCGCCAGTCTCCCCGCATTCTCCTGTAGACATTGATTATGCTACCTTGGCAAGGGTCTGTTCCGATGCCTGCCACGCCGTCACTTCCTCTGCTGCCCGGGCCTGTGAAGCCATCGGCACTCAACACATTGTGATAAAGGAGGCCAGCGGAGACAGGAAGTGTGCTTCAGGGGGAAGTGACTTCCCTTCCAGCCGGTGACCAAGCAAAGGGGTCAGAGATGAAGGGGAACGAAGGCTTTGAGAGAAATGGAGGATTTCAGATCAGAAGCAGTAGACTAAGTTCAAAAGCTCTGAAGGATGGTCCAAAGTGGAGAGGGTAGGGGAGGGAGGGAGAAAGCAGATGAGAAGTTTCAGAGTGAAAAGATGAAAACCGAGGCTTGGTGTCCAAGAAGGAGGGAGATCTCAGTGAATGAAAGATGAGGGGAGCCTTTGGGAGGCAGAGGGCCTCTATGAGCTCAATGGTAAGATCTAGAAATGCCAAGCAAAGAGGACATCACTTCCTCGGGTGAATAGGAGGAGAATCAAGAGTTTCTAGATCAATGGGAGGTTAGAAGCAGACCCAGAATTTTGATTAGAAGCAGAAAAAAAGGAAAATCAGTGCAAAGACATGAATATGAAGAGGTTCTGAGATGAAGCCAGAAGCCTGCCAATCAGCTTCCGTTCACTTGGGGCAATTTCACCCGAGAATTACAGGTGGACCTGAGCCACGCAGGAAAGCCTCGTTTCACTCGTGGGGGCCTCTGTCCTTTACTGCTGCCAAGGCTCACTGTGACTCTGCGAAACAAAGCCTCTCTCCAGCTCAGCCACACACTGTGGAGGAGGTGTTTACAGAAAGACCTTTGACGAGGGCAAGGTAGGGTATTTGGGCGATGTTTCCAGGAGGGCCTATGTGAATGCACGGGGAGACACTAGCTTCTGATCCCTGTGAGGAGAGGGCTCTGTTCTCCTTGGAACTGGGAACACAACACAGTACTTGGGATTTAGGAAATCTTCAAGTGCTTTGAACCTACCAAGCGCTTAACAGCTGCTGGAAGAGCAAGTGAATGAGGATTCACATGGGAATTCCTAGGACTCTGCAGGGGAAACTGGTTAAATGAGCCCTGGGTGGCATGCATGGTCCAGCAACATAGCATTGGC
The DNA here is from genome assembly GCF_014108245.1 of Pipistrellus kuhlii. Taxonomy (NCBI): domain Eukaryota; kingdom Metazoa; phylum Chordata; class Mammalia; order Chiroptera; family Vespertilionidae; genus Pipistrellus; species Pipistrellus kuhlii. The sequence continues at coordinate 1,153,098 of NW_023425493.1, forward strand.
TCCAAAAGATAGGGCTTGGAACCTCATCTGGCCATAGAGTGGCAGTGGTAAGGCCCCGGGGCAATCTCTATCTGTAAAATGAGCCTCAGAATTCCCACTCACTGGGTTGTTAACCATTGTCACCTCCTGGGTCCCCTGCTGAGAGCAGACCATGCAGAGCCCCCTGACCTTGGCCTATAAAAGGTAGTTCTCAAATACTCATCCTTTTCTTCCTACTATTCTGAGATTCCCACACCTTGATGACCATCCAGCTTCAGTAGGCCTGACTACAGCCGGACTGTGTAGGCCAGCTCCAGCCAGGTGCGAAGAGTTTCCACCCGGGAGCTCACCTGAGAGCCCCCGCTCCCAGGCTCCACTGCTGCTCTCCCTCCTCCTTCCCCACTCCCCGTGCTGATGGGCTAATACCCTTCTCCCTGCTCACACAGCTGCATTAGGAACATTCTTTACAGTTCCTCCTTAAACCCCACTGCACTGCTCCAACCTCATGATTCTTCTTCCAGTCCTATCTACCTCCCAATTTCCCAGATACCCTACATGGGACAGAGGGGTGAAGTGACTTCAGTGGCCACAGTTGGATAACCAGGGATGGGCACAGTTCCCTGTCAGTTCTGCTACGTATTCAGGCGAACTTGTGGAATCACATTTCCTAGCCTTTCTCAGATAAATAAAACCAGCAAAGGAGCAGGTGCAGCCAGAAGCGTTGGGGGTTGTTTTATCAGAGTGTCAGGTATGGCGTTCTGTTCATCAGATGATTACTAAGAATAACCTCCTTCCCCGCCCCGTTCGCTCAGAAAGAGAGACCAAGCTGCTGGGCCCCTGTAATTATTAACAGGGGCCACTCAGTTCTCAGCGCCTGTTGTGACATGGACATAAGCTCCTGCCCTGGAGAAGGAAAACATTCTCGGAATCGTCTGCCTTGTTACAGCCGGGTAGCTAAGGCGTGGATTTTGTAGTCAGTCCTAAACTAGAATCCAAGCTCTACCCTTGTTGTGCTACACGGGCAAAGCAGAATGTCCTAGAAGGCCAGGTAACTAAGTGCAGACCTCTCAGCCTCTTGCGGTATTTATTCATCTGTGCATCCAAGCTAAGGGTCACTCTCTCCCTTAGTTCCAACTACTTAAGCTCACCTCCCTCAAGCCTCAGCTGCATGTTTAACAGGTACCTCAAGTGGAGCCTGTCTACACCTCATCTCTCATCGCCTCTGCTTCCAGCTTTTGCTGGTTCTTCCTCTACCAGCTCTTTGCCAGTCTACACCCCACCTACTGCCTCAGAAAGAAATCATAATTCCGGCCATCTCCTCTCTGGCCCTGACCACACTCGGTTGGTCACTAAGGCTAAGTTCCCCAATTTGACCCTTCTCTATTCTCACTGTCATCCCCTAAGTCAGATATCTATCGCTGTTACTCCAAAATAGTTACAAAATGCTACCCAGGTGAGAAATTGTGTCCAGCACTAGCCATGTATCTTAGTGAATTCTCTCAAAAACCCTATAGAGTAGATATTATTATTACTATTATACCCCATTTAGTGGATGAAGAAACTGATTCTTAGAGAATGTCGGTATCTTCCCAACATCTCCGACTTAGTGATGGTCAGCTTGAACCCAGGCTGACTGGCTCCACAGTCCCTGACCACCAAATCCCACAGGCCCTCACGCTGCCCTGTTCTAGAGCAGCCTCTTCCCGCCTGACATGCTCTCCACGTTTCCTCTGCCCAGACAGAGCTAACCCTCTGTCCCCCGCTCTCAGGCCTCCGTCACTCCCCATTCCTTCATGAATCTCCTATGCCTGGACATGGCACAGAAGGTCTTCCCCACCAGCTGGCTCCAGGCACACTCTGGGCATACGAAGCTATTTCTCTCTTAACTATAAATACTGATTCCCTCCCGCGGGGATGCAGTGACGTGTAACTGGAGGAGTTCCTGGCACAGATGGAGAGAAGCCCTGAGCACGGTCGTGCACACACTCGAATAAGTGTGGGCATGCTGCGGGTCTGGGTCCAAGAAGGCCTAAAAGGCCTGCCCTTGATCTTGAGAAATTCAAGATAAACTTGGTTTCTAACTATGGTCCCCGAGGGCAGGGGCCAGGATTTGGGTGACAGTGCTCCGCACACAGCCCAGCCTCAGAGTGTAGCTGACGCTCACGGGATTGGGGTGCATCAGTGAGTGACAGAGCCAGTGAGGGGTGACCTGAGGGCCTTTCTCAGCAGGCCCCAGTGCAGAAAACGCGTCTGGCCGGTGCCTCGGAGAGGGCTGAGTGGTGGCTCCAAGCAGCAGCCCCCTCTCAGCGAGTCACCCAGGCACCTCCTCAGCAGGCCGGGAAGATCAGCTCCCAGCACAGACGGTGCCTCCCCAGTGGTGGGAGAAGGCCTGGCCCAATTCGCACGCACGGAAGAGGACTGTGTACTTGAGAGATGAACAAAAGCGGGGTCTGAAGCAGGGCTGTTCTTATTTTAGCGCTTTCATTTTTTTTTTCAAAGCAAGTTCCTTTTCCCCGCGAGTAGTAAGCTATTCCTGGCAGCATCTTTGTGAGGCAGATCTGTGAGCCCTGCCCCGCTGCAGAGGCAGCGCCTGCTGGAAAAGGTCAGGGAAATTAGCACCGTTAGCGACAGGCGTCTTCAGAGGCCGTCTGCAGTTCACCCACCCGACCCCTCCAAGCCCCAGAAGCAGGATCTGACCTCAGAGCTGCCCACCCCAGCACGCCTTCGCCGTCTAAGGCTTTCCTCCGTCCACTGACAACACAAACCTTCCTTTCCTGCCTCCGAGTTACACCTTCTTTAAGAGATTCATCTTCTGTCTCCACATTGGTAATGTGTCCCCATTTCCCAAGACTGTTCAAGGGACGATTGGTGGGCGGGTTTCCTATGTGTCCGATGAGTAAGGTGTGTCCAAACATCCGCTCCAGGTCTGTCCAGAGCCCAAAGAAGGAGAGAAATCTGTCCATCCCTGGGCAGCATTGTGCAAGGAAAGAGCAAGGGGTTGTTGACCTCCAGGCTCAAGATTTTAAGGCAAAGAAAATGCAGCTTGAATCCCTCCCCAAATAGGACCATTCATCTTCTTGCTATACATGGGCTAAAAAATAAAATATAAAGGGGCCCTGGCTGGTGTTGCTAGGTGGTTATAGTGTCGGCATGGAGATTGAAGGGTCTCGGGTTTGATTCGATTCCTGGTCAAGGGCACGTACCTGGGCTGCAGATTCGTTCTCCAACCCTGGTTGAGGAGGGGGCATGTGCGAGGCAACCAATAGATGTCTCTCTCTCTTTCCTTCCCTCCCTCCCTTTCCCTCTCTCTAAAATTCAATGAAAAGAATTAACAACCACAAAATTATAAAATAAAATGAAGTAAAAAAGAGTTAACAAATGGCAGCCATCCCCTTAGTGCCTGCCTAACATCTAAGCCTGATTCTCCAGCTGCCCCATTGGCTCTGTGAGTTAATCAACTTCCAATAAATTCCTTTCCTGTGTAAGTTCTCCTGTGTGCTCCCAGGACCAGGATACCTGATTGCTTGGTCCATTTCAGGGTGAGAGCGACCAGGTGCACTATGCTGAGATTTAAGAAACCATGAAAGCCTTCTTTTACATCTTCTCCCCAGGAGTCCCCAAAGGCCACAGTCTCTCCCCTTCTCCGTGGGGCTGTGGTCAGCACCAGTCCTGCCCTTGCCCACATGGGCTTGGCTCATGGCCTGATTAGAGTTTGCTGCCAGCACTCTGGCACTTTGCACACAGAGTGCCATTCGTTACGCACATGCTCCGTGTGTCCAGTGGAGCCATGCTGTCCTGTTCTCTGTCACCACCGGCCAGGAGCCTGTCTCCTTCCTGACATCTGAAGTGAGCTAGAGCCTGGCGGGCTTACCCGCTGTTCCAATGGGACCACAGCCACACTACAGCGGGCAGCCTCCACCTCACAGGAACCCCGGTTCATTCAGGGGCCGCTCTCTAGGTTGCACCAGCCACTTGCACAGAGAACACTCGGTAAGAAAGGTAAGAAAGCTCTCATCGATCTTGATCAACTTAGTGGTGTTTCCAGGCTAGCTTTCTCACCGAGCGCCAGACCCCAGCACATGACCTCCCTTTATTCCCCGTCTGGATGGTACACAAGCACTCCAAACGCATCATGCTGTGGAAGGAGATGCTAACTGTCCCCTTCTGTTAGGAACAGAGCTTCCCAGGTTTTAATCTGGCCAGCCACGTACTAGACTCTCTTGCAGCTAACGGTGGCCGCATGACTAAGTGAGGACAAGGGAGTGTGAGGACAAGTGACATGAGCGACTTCTGTGCCCTCTGCTCCTGCTGGCTGGGACGTGCTCTTGGGAGCCGATGTTGGGAATGGTAGACTCACCCCTACGGGGTCTGGATAGCTACAGGAGAGAAGGAAATTATTTTGTGTGAGTTACTATACTTTAGGATTTCTTTGTGACAGTAGCTTAGACCGTAGTACTTTACTATGATGCAAAAGCTTGAAGCTTCACCACCCTTAAGATGTTTCTCCTCCTGCACTCGTTCATGTCGCTGGGCGGCATCCCCGGCTGCTCCAAGCCAGAAGCCTGAAGGCACTTATAACATCCCCTCCCCTCCCACCTCCACATCCAGCCAAGCCCGCGCCTGTCCTCTCTCTCTGCTCATCTGTCCACTTCTCGCATCCCCGCTGCCCAGGTGAGCTCAGGATCGCATGTCCCCTTCTCTCTGCAGGGTCTCTTAGTGAGTGTCTGCTGCACATCTTCCCACGTCTAGCACACTCTCCACACCGAGGCCCACCTGATGTTCCTGAAATGCACGTCTGACTGTGGCGGCCCTGGCTCTGACCTCTGGCCACTTCGGGAGCACAGGGACTCGTCCCAGATGGGGCCGCTCTCCTCCATCCCCCTGAAGCAGTAAATCCTCCCACCACACTGAAATATTTATGAATTTCAGAAAACATCATGTCCTCTCTGATTCTTGGTCCTTGCGTATGTTGTTCCCTCTATCAATGTCCCTTCCTCTATCCTGCTCCCGTAGTAACATCTACTGATGCATCTGCACTTGCTCAGCTATCACTTCCTCTAGCAGCTGCTTCTTGCTCTTACTGTGGTCATCCTGCCCTACAGAACCACAGCACATGCCCTGAGAATCTCCTATTTGGTCACCTGTCTTCTCCATTGATAACAAAAGGCCCCTTCCATCTTTTTAAAGTCTCTGCTGCATACTAGTAGGTACTCGAAACATGTGTCAACAATCTGACCTAGTGGATTATATTATTTGTTCCCAATTACCTTTCCCTCCCCTCTCTTGTATGTTCCCTGTGGGTGGAGCACACAAACCACCTCATAGACTGTGGGCTTGACCCTATGTCTTGCATTGGCCAATCAGATGTGAGCTCATGTGCCAGGAGGCATGTCTAAGCAGAAGTTGGAAAGGCATTCGCAAGGTTTGGTTCCGCCCCTTTCCCAGGTTCCCTTGAGAACAGCATGCCCAGAAAGGGCTGCTCCCTCGGCCTGGGCCTTGGAGTAGGAAGACATTCTAACTAAGCCCGGTCCACTGATTCCGGCCACGTCCCAGCTGACCGGCGGCAACGCCGCCCTAAATGTTCGCTGCTGTGAGCTGTTCCGATTTGGGAGTTGCTTGTGGCTGCATCAAAGTGCTGAATAACATCCCTGTTTGGGTTTCTAAGGAGTATGGGGGCCTACTCTGTGCCAAAGGTGGTGCTGGGAGTTTCACATAATTTCAGTGATCACCACAACCCTCTCATTTGAAAGCCAAAGACATTAAGGTAAAATATTAAGCTAGTGGTCAAAGGTCAGTTGGAGCCCAATCCCTGTCTCCCGCTGCCTCTCAGGCGGCCTCCAGGTGAGCCACACGCATGGAGGGGGAGGGCAGGACCCCAAGCTGAAAGGCAACAGCCCTGCGGGGCCCCGATGCCACGGACAGCACGGAGGCTGGAGGCGCCTGCTCTGGGGCCCTCCTTGTCCCCTGGCCCATGGAGAACCCTATCATCCAAAATGTCCTCTTTCCTTTTCAAAGAGCCAAATTATCTGGAAGACTAAGATCCTGAGGGTACCTGAGGGTACAGATGCCGCAGCCACACCTGTGGGGCTCGTGGGCACACACGCCAGCCCGTCCCCAGGGGCTCTGCCACGCAGCAGCGCCTCCGCCGCGGGCCCCCTCTGCTCTCCGTGCTGCGGCCCCTCCTTTTCTTCACCTTTCAAGAATTAACCTGAAATGCCGAATGCTGTTCTTCCTCACTGTCCTGGCACGTTTCCCTGGGTGCCCTGGACCCCGAGCCTCACTCCCCAAGGCCCAGAGCAGACACCAGGGGTGCCCTGTGTCCTTTGGGTCCAGGCACATGAAACAAGCCTCATTAAGCCGGTGACACCGTTTCACATCCTTCTCATCAATGAGCTATCCCGGCCTCAGGGGGGGCACCTCTGAGCCTTGGTTTTCTCAAGCGCTGGGGCTGACGCCAGCCATGCCCTCTCGGAGGGACCAGAGGGATAATGAACCTGCGAGCCAGTTAGCAGAGAAAAGCGCTAGGGCACATGAATGCGAGAGAACAACCGCCACCTCGGACCTTCCTTTGTAGTCCTGACCCGGGACAAAGAGGCAAAGAGCTAACGTGGGTGGAAGGATGAAGAGGTGAGTCCAGGAAGAGAACGTTAGATGAGAAGGGCGTTCTAGGCCACGCCGGTCAGAGTCCTGCCTGGGCCACAGCGTGCCCCGCTCACTGCTCCAGTCCTGCACCCCAGCACGTTCCACCGTTCCCCCTGACCCCACTCTGCCCGCCAAGCACTGGGAGCTACCCTGCCTGTCCCTCTGAGACCTAACCAGAGCTCTCTTTCCCCAGCTGGCGGTTCTCCTGCCAGTCACTCCCGGCCAAAGACTCACGGGGGAGTCATAAGGAAGACGGACCTGTGGCTCTGATTTCTAACTCCCCGCAAGTTGGAGAAAGGGTCAGAACCAGACTCTTAGATCTGAAAGGGACCTCAGAAACCATATCATTCAGCAGATTCTAAGACCCCGATCCCATGGCTGGCCGTTCATCTGTCGATGAGATGAGGGCAGAGCGTCAGCTCCCAGCCAGGGTCCCTCCCACTGAGCAAGCCCTGGCACAGGCACTGAACACTGGACGGGCACGGAGGATGGCACGGAGGACCGGCACCAGCACGCTCCCGCCCGCGGTGAGACCCACGGCTGCTCCCGGTCTGTGCACCCTGGCCTGCTGCAATCATGGGAGCCTAGAACCTGAGAAGGCAGGGGAGACAGAAATATGTCCCTCTCCGTCCAGAGAGAAGCATAGGCTGGGGGGGAGGGGGGAGCTGTGGGGAGAGTGGAAGGAAGGTGCTCCTGTCTCCCAGGGGACAGGAGCCCAGAGCGAGGAGAGAGGTGAAAAGGCAGGACAGGAAGGTGCTCATGGAAGGGAGGGGTCAGCCGTCTCTCAAAGCGGCCCGTCCTCCAAGCCACACACACTTGACCTCTCCACACCCAGGCCTGTCCTCCACGGTCACCAGGCATCCACCCGAATGCCAACCAGACCAGGCAGCAACCTGGAGACCGCCCTTCCGGCTCAGGCTGGGCAGGACCCGGGAAGCCCAGGGCACCTGGTGCAGGCCCACTGCTTCCGTCATCCCACCGCTGTGGGCCACTTCCAGGCTGAGCTCCGAGGCAGGGGCTGTGCTGTCCCTACACGCGCCTGGTCATGACAGAGCTCAGCGCCGACGGTGGGCACAAATGTCTCACCTGGGCATCGCCTCCTCTGCGGCCACCTCAGAGCTGCTCTGCCCAACCCTGGGTTCGGGCTGGACATGTCTCCCCCACGCTCCATCACACGTGTGCTCTCTCCATATCAAAACGCCCCAAAGACTCAGGCTGCAGGAGAGGACCCCAGGCCGGCCACACCACCCACACCCACACCCACACCCACACCCACACCCACACCCACACCCACACCCACACCCACACTTGGGAACAAAGAGCGAAGCCTCTGGGCTTCCCGCCCCGTGGCACCTGTTGCTGCAGCCACAGGCCTGAGCATTTTGTTTTGTTTGAAACAAGGACAACAACAGAACACAAGCTATGACAGGAAGCGACATTCCAGCGACAATAAGCAACCACCAGGCTGATCTACAGCTGTGCGAATCCAGAAAGAAAGACAGCAAGGAGCTGCCGGAGCCCAGCAACACAGTGGCGTGCTGATTAGAAATTGCTCAGCCTGCGTTACAAGGCAGAAGCGGGGGAGGGGAGCGGAGGGGAGGGAGAGAAAGAGGGGGAGAGAGGGGCGTGGGGGAGAGGACACTGAGTGTTTTTTCCTGGCGCTCTGACTCATTTCTAATCTGTCCTCTCCTCCTTTCCTCCCGCCCTCCCACCACCCCCTCAAGAAAGAATCCATTGATGGGGCGGACAGCACTGTCTCACCTCTCCTCCCGGGCTTCCTTGTGAAGGAGGAGTCTGGATCCGCGTCCCCATCACTGCTCTGCTCTCCCCCCTCCCTCCCCCTCCGCCATTGTCGCCTCCAGCTCAGGGTGACAGCAGCTTGTCAGGCCCTGGAGGGCGAGGCCGGAGTGAGGCTGGATCAGGGGGGCCAGCAGGTGCCCAGCGGACCCAAGGAGCCAGCTCCACCTGCAGAGCACAGAGGCCCAGCTCAGCCAGCGAGGGCCCTGCTCACTAACCTGTTGCCTGCTTCCGGGCAAGGGCAGCCTCTGGGTGCAGAAGGAAGGAGGCGCGGGCACAGCAGCCCACCCTGCCCAGCACAGACAAAACCAAACCCTGCAATGAAGACCTCACAGGCAGCTCAGGAGGGGGCAGCCCATGGCGCTGGTCTGAGAGCATTGGGCTCGTCTCTGCTCCATCACACATCTGCTGGCGCTTGTCCTGCCTGTGGGCCTTTCTGTCATGGCCGAGGCTGCCCGGGTCCCTGGCTGCCCGGGTCCCTGGCTGCCCGGGTCCCTGGCTGCCTGGGTCCCTGCCAGCGATTTGATTCCACTGCCACAGAAGCCGTGAGCCCCCACACTCCACCCCCCGACCAGGGCTGCTCCCTTGCTCCCACTCCCTGCAGGGCCCTGGCTCTCTGTCTCAGGGACCCTCCCAGGCGCCCCGCTGACTTCAGGGAGGGTGCGATGCAGGCTCAGGGCCGAAGTTCCCGGGACAAGATAACAGAGAAGAGGAGGCAAACTGAGGACGTTGAGGATCAGCGAGGGGGAGGTGGCAGGCCCCGGCAGGCCAGGGGAGGGGGAGGCAGGATCAGCCAAACCCTGAAATTACAGATGATTCACATCTGAGCAGTGTGGGAGGGAGACACTCAGCGCAGGCAGCAGAGGCTAAACAGCGGGTGCCCCGCCGGGACCATGGGGCGCGGGAGCCTGTGAGGGCCCTCCCCGGGGAACAGGACGAAGCCCAGGAGTCAGGACTCTTACTCGGAAGCAGCGGGGGCAGGGGTTGCCTTTCTTAAGTGTATTTCACCTTCTCGCCTACTTGCCATACTGAGTTACATGTGCTCCCCTTTCCCGCGGACTTGATTCTCCCAAGCCCTCTGGTTGGCGCCCCTTGAGGGGACCAGACTTCATTTTGGGGTGCTCCTTTGCATTTTCTCTTCTGCCTCTCCCTCATTCTATCCTCATGGCCTTTCTGATCCCTGTCTCTTTCCTCCATCTCTCGGTCTCCACAGTCATGGCCTCAGACCTGTCCAATCCCAACCTTCCGAGCACCCTGCCCGAGCAGGGCTCCTGCGTGACTCCGGGCTGGCCCCCCCGCCTGGCTACCTGCCCCTCAAACACACAGAGACATGGGGGCGGGGTGTAAAGTGTCAGAAACAAAGCCTTTGCAGACCCCAGGGAGGTGGGAGAAGTTCAGGGAAAGGAAGGGAAGCCTGGAGGCCACCTGGAGGAAGTGGCACGCTGGGAGAAGCCCTACCTTCTGAGCATCTTTGCTGATTATCTTTCCTGGGGGGAGAGGAAGGGTCCTCTCTCAGGGTGGGACCACTCCCCAGAAGGCCCAAGAGACCGCAGGGTCCTAAATGCCACGACCAATGGAACCCCCACCCACCTTCCTCCTCACCCCCTGCCTGAAGGGTCCCCGCTTCTCCAGGGAAGGAATTAAGGAGACACTCCTCCACCCCCACCCCCACCCCCAGAACGCCAGTTTCCCTAATTAATCAGCCTCCTCGGAGCTTCCCGTTTCGTCCCGCCAGGCTTCCCCCGGCATCGCACTCGGGTGCCACGGGCAGAAGGCTGTCTGGGAGGGGGACGCAGGCTCCACAGAACCATCTCGTCACGAGCGGGTCAGACACCTGCCTCTCCGGCGGCTCCCCCACCCCGCCGCCCAGCACGCAGGCCCTCCCCCCGCACCAGCCTGCTCCCGGCTCAGCGCAGGCGGGGGCGTGGGGGGGACGGAGGCCCCCCACCGCGGGAATATATATCCATAAAGTTCCCGCTTACCTGTCAGCCCGAGGAGAGCCAGCCACGCCAGCGCGACCCTGTCCATCTCCCCAACTTCCCATCCGGGGGGCGAGCGGGCGAGCCCAGTGCGGAGCGGCGCGCGGGATCCGCCTGCGCGACGGAGGCAGAAGCGGCGGCGGCGGCGGGCGGGGTCCGCGTCCCCGGGGCCTCCGCGGGCGGACGGCGGCGGCCAGGCGCGCTGCCGCTGGGCTCCGCTCCGCTCCGCTCCGGCGGCGATCCCGCCCCGCAGCGCCGCCCGCCGCCCGCCCCGCGGCTCCAAAGTTTCTGGGTCACGTGCCGGCCCCGCGGGCAGCACCCGGCGGCCAAGTGCCCTGGAGCCCGGAGGGCGCGGGCCGCGGAGCGAACCGGAGCCGCGGGAGGGGACGGAGCAGGGGCGGCTGTGCGGGCGCGTGGCCCCTGCTGACCTGCCTGCGAGAGAGGGACGCAGCCTCCGGCCAGGGCGGACCCGCCAGGACTTGGGGCGGCTGATCAGCAGGTCCCCTGGGCGACTTTCTGACGCGGTCGCTTTCTGACGCGCAGTGAACCAAGGGGCTCCGCAGAATTAGGAAAGGTGGACCGAATCCCGCGCCCTAACTTCCTCCGGTTAAAACATCACTCAGGGCACGCAGCTCCTCACCAGCGATTGTCAAACGGGAATGAAATAAACAACATGTGGGCTTTCATTTGTCCCAGCATTCACCTCTTCTCAGCCTTTGGGCTAAGATCAGGCACTTCGTAGTATGCAGGATACATTCACACGCTTACTTCCATGTTGTAAACAGACCTGTGCCGTGTGTGTGTGTGTGTGTGTGTGTGTGTGTGTGTGTGTGTGTTGAGAGACAACGCAGAAATGTATGTTCCTAAAGATAACTAAGCATGTACCAGGCGCTAAGGACCTGGGCTAAGAGGATGAGCGAGACAGACCTCCTGCCGTCAAGGGCCCACCCTGGTCCTTTAAACACATCACTCATTGGTAGGAACGCAGGGCAGATGCGATCCTGGAGATCTGGAGAAAGTGCCCCGGGAACAGAAGGATGACTGTGTGTGAAATGCGGATGAGATCTGAGCGTCCGAAGAGGTGAGCATCCACTCTGCACAGTGGTCTTGTCCGGCTGCCTGACCTCTGAATGAATGCCCTGAGCTTTGAGGAATGCCAACTGTGGAAGCCAAACGTCTAGAACCATCCCCGAGCACTGCAGCCGGAGGACAGCCGGCCCCTGCTGGCCTCAGCCCGCTCTCTGAGCTTTTCGAGTTCCAGAGCAAGCAATGCCAGAAGCAGAGTGGGCAGGGAATTGGTTTTGCCTCGAGGGGCAGCGCATCCGGGGCTCAGGGCAGCGGTGGGAGGTCAGTCTGGCCGTGGTCTTGGGTGAGCTTCTCGGTTCCAGCCCACCTTCCGCAGCTGGCTCCTCAGACTCCTGGCAGCTCTGCGAGCTCCCCCCGCTCCCATCAACCCCCTCTCCGCTGGTTCAGGCCAGAGATGGTGCCTGATGCTGGCAATTAAGAGCCTGACTAATATGCCCTGTGAGAGACATGGGGAGCCTGTTTCCTTTCAGATACGAAAAGATAAAATGGAAATAGAACATAAAACTAAAAGAATTACCTAACACTTGGGGGTTTCCTATCGGGTTCCCCACACAGTGCTAGATGCTTCACCAGCGTTCATTTTTCATTCCAATGAGGAAACTCAGGCCCAGCCACCGGAACTAACCCTGGTAAGGCCACGTAAGTAGGAAGCACAGAGGTAGGATTTGAACTGGGGCCTTTAAACTCTGAAGCAAATGCCCTTTGCGTCATAAAAGGCACCTCTAGACCAGGGGTTGATAGGGTGCTGTATCGGTATTGTGCCCTGCCATTTCCTGTGTGTGTATGTGTGTGTGTGTATGTGTGCCGTGTACACAGTGCACAAGTCTTTAGGATCTAAGCATACACAACAATGATACTTTATACAAAACTTGGCCTAAGAGCTGGGAAATGGAGGACTGGCTGTGCAGGGGAGTGGGCAGTGATGCCACAGGAGATGAGAGCTGTGACACTGCTCGGAGGGTGTGCCTGTGTGGTGGTCACGAGGACTCGGAGCTGGGGAAGAGCTGTGCAAGATGGAGTCCCGGAGCCAGGGCCTGCCCACTGTCAGCTTTGTCCCTGCAGAGCACCCGGTGTCTGCCAGGGAGGAGGTGCCGTGGGTCTGCCTGCCTCTCCCGAGTGGCTGCACCCACTGAGTCTCAGTGCGAGCCCCTCTCAGTGCACATGCTGTTGCCAAGGCTGGGGAGTGCTAAGGGGAACGTGCAGAATCCATCTGATGGTCCAAGCAATGAAGACCGGAGGGGAGACGGCATTCTTTTGTTGCATTGGTGGTGATGCTGGGTGACACCAGAATCAGGGTGCTCTTCCAAGTGTGGTTTTTGAACTTTTAGCATCAGAATCGCACCAGTGGTTGCCCCAAAGGCAGATTCCCAGGCTTCGCTAGGAGCAATGAGATCAGAAGCTCTGGGTGTGCCCTGGAGATGTGCATTTTAACTGCCTTCCCCAAGTGCTTCTGAAACCCAAGGGAACATAGGACCGCTCCAAGCAGAGGTTAATCTTCATGGCTCAGAGAGAGTCTGGATCCCCAGTCCTTCAGACTTCATGCTGCAACCAGAGAGACAGGTCGGGGCACAGGCCTGTGTGGGACCAGAGCGGACCCAGGAAGCCCCTGTGACGCGTGGGTGCGCGGACTTCCAGGCCTTGCCATCAGAGCGGTGTTTTAGAACAGAATTAGGATGTGGAGAAAAGAGAAGTGAGACCTGCCGGCTGCCGGTAGCAACCACATGGCTATAAATATAACCAGCTGAGCCCTCCCAAACATGGCGTCATTGCAGGCCCCGGCGTGCAAGCACATGAATCGCTTACTCTGGTGTTCTTAAAGCACACAGGTAACATGGCCTTCCCTCTTCTCTTCTGTGACCCCGACTCCAACCCAGATACCCTGTTTCTCCCCCCTGCTTTCTGCACCATTGAGAAAGGTTTACTGAGGTGCCGGCTGGGTAGCTCAGTTGGTTAGAGGGTTGTCCCAATACACCACGGTTATGGGTTTGATCCTGGTCAGGGCACATATAAGAATCAACCAATTAGTGCATGAATAACTGGAACAAAACAAAAAAATCCATGTCTCTCTCTCAATTTTAAAGAGATTAATTCACATATCATGCAATTCACCGATTAAAAGTGTACCATTCAATGGTTTTAAATACGTTTAGAATTTCTGTACCATGTTATTTTTTTAAGTTTCTTATCTAAGTTTTGTTAATCTTCCTTTCCCTTGTGCTATCTGTTAGGTTTGTTATCTTTCCCATTCCCTGTATCTTCAAAACCACCTTAAACAAAGTGTAAGTTTTAAAACATTTAAATTAAAGCAAGAAACTGAACAACAACAACAAAATATCGAGACTCTGGGCACCTTTGCTGAGAACGGGAGCCATTTTCAACCTGGAAGCCTGTTCCTATCGGGGAACAAGCAGCTCCATTAAGAAAATGCCTGCAGAAAGGAAATGCAAATGGAAGTATAGGATGCCAAACGTTTTCCAGGCTGTCCTGCCAAGAGCAGTGGGAAGTGTATAATAAGTAAGAGATTGGAGACTGTGCTGAAAATTCCACGTCTCCAAGCAGATTTGAAGTACCTGCTGTCTCAGGCTTCAGATCAAGCTGCGGTGGCACTGAGTGCGGAATTCGTGGTCCCTGCTTATCCGCCTGGAGGCCACACCCCCATGGGGGCAGCCTCCCTCTCCCAAGCTCTCTGATCATGCTGTCCCCACAGCGGTCCAGTCAAGGAGACTGTGCAGAAAACAGAGCATAAAATTGTAGAAGAACATCAAATTCTGTTCAGACAGTGGTCTCCATGGTGGGAGATGCATTTTAAAGTGGCAACGGGAACAATGGAAGAGTGGCAGTGGTTATGCTGGAGAGGGTTGCAGTTCCCTCATATTTTCTCTGATTTTTCTATGATGCAGGAAAAGGTGCTGGACAGAGGCTGTCACAGTGTGCTCTGGGACACCCCTGGAGGCAGGAGCGAGGGCAACAGGTGTTTTGTCAGGCCCGTATCTCCAGCCGGACACAAAGCCAGTGCACACCTGCTCTCGTCTGCCTTGATCGTCAGCAGTCATCAAGTTCCTTCTGCGCAGTTGTAGCCCTGGGTGTCCTGACTGCCTGGTGGCTCAGCCTGTCATTCCACTGTGAGTTACAGGGCCAGAGAGGAGTAAGCCTGCCTCTCTGTTAGGAGCCCCGTCTGCAAGTTTTGCTTTTGTGTCTGTTTTCGTTTCAACTTAGCATCCTTTGGGGACCAGAACAGCACTGACAGCCTCCAAATGAGCAAGAGAGCAGATTCCAGGAGTCAAACCCCATCCTTCGGCCCAGAGGGGAAAGGTGAACAGTGGTCTGTCTTCCTGGATGTCGTCAGGGCCTGAGCTGCGAGGGGAGTGATTCAGCCAGAAGATTGCATCTCAGCCCCAAGCATTCTCCTCGAGGCCTCCGGCCGGCACAGGTCAAAGACAAAAGTGAGCCAGAGCAAGCACGTCATCCGATGACCTCACCCCCAGAAAATGGGCCAGGACTCAAAGCATCAGAAAGGAAGCAGCTCAAGCAGGAGAAGGGTCTGGTGGGTTCAGCCGTTGTGCTGGAACCGTGGGGCAAGGCTCTCACCAGCTAATTCTGTACCCCGACCCCAGTTCTGAGTGGTGCCTGCCCCACAGAGATGGTCTGTAGAGATTTGTCTAATGAATTACAAACTGTTCAAGGAATTATATAAAGGGTATTCTTCTTGCTTTTTCCTCACCATCTCTTCTGTCTTCCCCGAATTCTTCATTCTATTCATATTTAGTGAACACCTACTATCGTCAGGAACTATGCTGTCTAGAAATTCAAGATGAATAGGAATTTAAAGATGAGTAAGTCACAGCGCGTACGGTTGAGTGGCAGCCACGCGTGTGAGGGTGGAGGAGAGACAGGCGTGTGGTCTTCAAATGTGACAATGGAGCAGGGTCACCTTAGGACATGCACCAGGAATGGTCAGGGAGCACAGGAAAGGGGGCAGTTACCCATCAGGAATGCTGGTCAGAGATGTCTTCATGAAAATGTGGCCACTGAGCTAAGTTTTCATCATGGTCGGGGCAGAATTTCTAACAGCAGAAATGGACCAGAGGTGGCGCAGATGCGCAGGCAGCAGGCAGCAGGCAGCAGGCAGCAGCAGAGGTGAGCAAGGTCTCTGCGGGAATGCGGCTTCACAAAGGGCAGAGTCAGCAATGAGGCCAGAAAGGTGGGCTGACGTCAGGCCGTGAGGAGCCAGGCCACCAAGTCTGGACTTAATTCTCCAGACAACAGACCACCCATATGGAGATCAAGCAGAAGAGCAAGATCAGACCTGCGTTTCAGCCAAGTTATTCTGGCCACAGGGTGGGGGATGGGTTGGTGGGGAGAGATGCAAGCAGAGGCCTTTTCCAGGTGAGAGCTCAAGACAAGAGCACGAGAAGGAACAAGCACGCAAACTAGATGATGCAGCAGCAGGAATGGGAGGCAGACAGCAAGTGAGACACACACTAAGGGAGACAGAGGCAGGACCCGCACGGCCTGGCGGAGGCCACAGGTGTGCAGACGGAGCACGCAGGGGGAATTGACCGGATTCAGGCTATCACTCACCAATGTGGTCGTGCATTCAGGCCACATCTAGAGATGGTGGGGGGCTTGGGAAACCCCCTCTTGCTTTGGCAAAGCACCCTGAGCATTGCTAGTGAACAGTTTGGAATGAGAGCGATAGAGCCACTTCCAGGCTGGGCGGACTAGGGAAGGCACCTCCCCACTCTAAGTCTCAATATTCCGTTCTTCAGAATGGGGGTGTCCATTCATCTGTTCCAGGGGTTGTTGTTAAGAGGAGAGATGATAACCCTGGTGCCACATTTAACAGTCTGGCACGGTGGCGTTCCGTGCCGGTTACTGTTATTACCATTACAGCACAGGTGGGAGGGGGCATTCTGAACAATGCCAGGGCCTTCATTTAAACTAGCATCAGGAGAAAACTAGCACTAGAGAAAATGTCTTCCTAAAATGCTGGGCCTCCTTGGGTGGTTTTCACAACACTCATTCAGCTGAAAATCACGCCTTCATAAAAAATAAGTAAAGCAGAAGCCATCCTGGCTCCAATGACTTGTCACCCATTTAGATTCAAGTCCTAAGTCCTACAGTGGCCTTGCAAGTGCCACATGATCTGGTGCTAGCTCCCCCTCTGATATCCTCTCTCATTCCCCCCTCACTTACTTCACTCCAGCCACAGGCACGCTTTGCTGTTCCGAAACATGCTCGATGCGAGCCCACCGTGGTCTGTGCACGTGCAGTTCCCTCTGACCGGCATGCTCTTTGCCCGACATCTTCCTGTTTTGCTTCCTCACTTCCTTCTGTTGTTTGCTTAAATTCCATTTCCTGAAATAGGGCCATTTCTGACACCTACAGTTACACCTGCCATTGGTCCCTGCTCCCTTATTCTGCACCATTTTTCTTCACTGGACTTATTGCCCAATAAGATGTTCAGATGGCTTCTATGCATAATTGTTTATTTCTCTATTGCCTTATTTCCACACTATAGGTTTTGCTCTATTCAACTTATTATGCCTAAAAAAGAGTCTGTTCTCAGTAGATGCTTAATAAATGCCTATTGAATGAAAGAAGTGCTTCCTCCTAGAAATACTCCGTTCTCTTGTTTCCTAGTTCTGTCCCTGCTTCTTTTTCTTCTTTTAATCCTCATCCAAGGACATGCTTAGAGAGAGAAAGAAGGGAGGGAGGGAGGGAGGGAGGGAGGGAGAAATCGAAGTGAGAGAGACATGATTGTCCTCTGCACATGCTCTGACTGGGGATCATACCCACAACCCTGGTATGTGCCCTGATTGGGAATCAAACTGGCAACCTTTTGTTGCATAGGATGATGTTCAACCATCTGAGCCCCTCCAGCCGGGCTCTCCCTGCTTCTTCAGATATTCCTTCTTAGTCACCTTTACTGGGTAACCCTCTTCTAACGCTTCTCAATGCTGTGTTCCTCAGGGCTCCATCTTGGATCCTTTCTCCCACCCCCTCTTTACCCTCACCCTACATGACCTCATCATTTTTACAACTTTACCATCTTTATATGGCTTACTTCCAAAATCTATCTTTAGCCCAGAACTCCAGACACAGATAGCCACTGGACTGTATAATAGGTATTTCAAAATTAGCATGTTCATAAGTGAATTCTGTACTCCCTCCCCCTACTCCTGCTATGCACACCGAATGAAAACCTGCAACCCCCCAGAATTCCTGAACAGGAAGATTGATCTGGCTGAAACGAGGGGAAACTTCTGTTTATGGAGGACTTTATTTAAGGAAGACTGAAAAAAAGTCAGTCTTATCAAAGGAGAGGAGCAGGTCGATGGTATGTATCACTGGGAATGCTGGACATTCTTTTTCGCTAGCACTGTCCTCCCTCGTCCAGTCCTCACTCTCTTAGAAAACGGCACCACTGGCCACTGAGTCACTAAAACCAAAACCCTAGGATTCCTGCTTTTTCTCACATCTACCTCCAATCCATCAGCATCTTCTGTTTTTCCACAAAGCACAATTTGAAGCCACCCTCTTCTCTCCTCGACTGCTTCTTCTCTGTTTGGTCACCATCATCTCTCCCTGGAATTCCAAAGGAGCCTCCTACCTCATGTCCCCATGTCCGTTCATGCAGCTTTGAAACTATAGCCTCAAGATTGATCTTCTTAAACTGTGAACCATATCACGTGTTTTTTAAAAAAAAACCTTAAATGACCACCCACGTACTTAGAATGATACCTAAGCCCCTGACACTGCCACGCCCAAAGACCTGCTGACCACTCCAACCTCAGCACGTATCATTCTCCACTGACTGGACACAAACCAGTCTCTGCCTGTTCTCAGGACACACCAGACTCTTTACTGTTTCAGTCCTTAACATATGCTCTTCTTTCATTTCTTCTCATGACTAGCTCCATTTAAAATGAATTTATTCAGCAGCCTGAAACCACTAATAACAGGTCAAAATATATGAAACAATGTTTTCAGACATCGGGAATGAGGTAACAGAGGTGAAGAATCCCTGAAAACACACACACACACAAATAAACAATGGTGAGCCCAGCGATTGCCCCAGGTTGCTACCTGAAGACAGTATCCAGAAGGCAGCATTAAGAGGGATAAGTTAGCAAGCCTAAGTTTTTCTGGCATGAGGAAGTAGAGTTGGGTGTCTAGTGGCCAGCGTTGGCAGGGTATGATGCCAAAAGAGAGAAAGCAGCACAAAGAAAAAGCTCTGGACACCAACGGTGGCTCTTCCCTGAACCTCCAGCTGAATATATGGTAAGAAAACCTGAAAGGGTTAGAAGGAACAATCCCTGAAACTCACCCAGGGCTATCAATATTAGTATTTTTTTCTCCATCAGCCAAAGTAGGAACATCTCCAAACTCACAGGTTGTCAGGCACAGTACCCAGAAAGGTGCTATATCAGCAGAGGAGAATGTTAGTCCTAAAGGTTGCTCTGATTCCAAAGAATAAAGCATAAAAGCTAGCCAAAAAAGAAGGAAAATCTAGATTCAGACTGTTTCTAGATAACATAACTCTGTCACAGAACCAAGCACAAGAATACTAAGGAGAGGACAAAAATATGCAGCATTCAACACGGTAAATTTTATTTTGGTCACCCAATCAAATAGTACCAAGCCTGTAAAAAAGCTGGACAATATACAACCCATAATAAGGAGAAAAATTAATCAGTAGAAACAGACCCAGAAATTATAAAGATGGTGGAAAGAGTAGACAAGAACATTAAATAATTATAACTATACTCCATATTACAACTATGTTATATACTATTCTAACCATGTTAAAGTAGAGGAAATATAAACCATTTAAGTAAAAATATGAAAGATATAAAAAGGCTCAAATGAAATTCAAGAGATGAAAATTGAATGATCTGATACAAAAAATACACTAGATGGGATTAATAGAGATGGCAGAAAGATTAGTAAACATGAAAAAGAGCTATAGAAACTGTAAAATGAAACAGAGAAAAGAGCCTGAAGGAAAAAATAAACAGAACATCAGTAAACTGTGGGCAACTTCAAGCAGCCTAAGGGGGTGATGAGACTCGGTTGGTGATGGTTTCATAGTTGCACATGTACGTTAAGCCTTATGAAATTGTATGCTTTAGATATATTCAATTTATACTTCAATTGTGTCACAACACTCTTATAAGGAAGCAATGTGGAACTAAAACAACATTGGAAATGGAAGTGGGGTGGTGGACAAGTGGGTTTGTGGGAGGCTGAACAGCACCAGGTGTTAGACCTCAGCGGAGTTCAGCAACCTCAGTAGTTGAGTTTTGGCTAAGAAAGAATTCAGAGACAAGACTCAAACTATAAGAGCAAGTTTATATAAACCACAGAGGTAGAAGTGATCCATAGAAGAAATGGGCTCAGGCAACAAGTAACAGAGCCAAAAAAAAAGGCCCTTGGAGCTTTAGAGAGAGAGAGAGACAAGGAAAAGGCCTCTGGGAGAAGGGGGTCGGGAAAGGCCAGGATGTGCTCCATAGAAAGAGCTGCACTTTGTCCCTGAACCCAGGGCTTTCATCTGGAGGCCTCGGGGAGAACCCCAATAGAGCATTCATGAGCTTCCCTGGTGTGCCCCCCCTTGTGGTCTACTGATCAGTCAGCACCAGAAGGTCATTAGTCAATGCAGCTGGTCCTGATGTCAGCCCTGTGTCACTCCATCTGATTTTGCTGCTTCTCTGGGCTCGGAGCTGAAACACAGCTGAAGCCTACATGTCATCTTCCAGGGGTTAATTCATAGGGGAGTGGTCCTGCAAGGGCTTGTAGTTTTGCACACAGGGCTCTCCAACCCGGTGAACCTCTGCACCTGGCCTAAGGTTCCTACTCCGCTCAGACCTAACTGCCTGCTGCAGGTTGGGAGACCAAGTGTGGGAAGCAATCGTTTGCTAAGCTGCTTATCTATTTGGGAAGAGTGGGGTATAGATACATCTTAACTGCATAGCTTGTTATAAAAATGTCTTAAAACAAGTATCTTAAAAATGTATGCATAGCCACTGACTGAAGCAAACTAGGCTGTATTACTTGAAACCAGTGGAATCGTTCAGCAGGGTAACTAAATACACAAAATTAACAGTAAAATCACTACCTTCTCTACACCCCAGCAGTAACCAATTAGAAAATATAATGGAAACAAGAAAGTTTTCATAGTTGTATACTATGAAAAACTAAGAGCAAATATATTTTAGGGACAAAACTAGAAAAACAAAAACAAAAAACGAACCAGATTTTTATGAGGAAGTCTATAAAACTTTATTCAAGGACATTATTTTAAATCTCAATCTCTTATTGTGTTTCCTCCCTAACACTTACTAAAAACTGTATTAAAAAAAACACACATTATCTTTGCAACAATAATAGACATTACTTAAGGTGAAAAAGAAAACAATATTGGTTTTGTCATCTTCCCCCTTTATATTGTAAAATTTCTCCTTTTTTTTTCTTGTATCTCTTTGTGTGTGTGTGTGTGTGTATCCTTCCCAGAGGTACTGCAATACTGGGTGGATGCGTCAAGTGGACAGAGCAGGCTCCTATTCCACCTTCCTGCTCCAAAAATCCATTTAATATATTGTCCTTGGAAAGAGGACGCAGCAGACATTAAGCTGTAAGAACAGATCCACTTGATCTCAGCCAAAAGGCGGAGAAGCGATACACTGTGAGTTTCTTGGGGGCAAAGATGTTGGTTGTAAGGGTCCTCACTCACTCCGCCCCCTACAGGTACCTTCCACAGGGCTTGGCACCGTTGGCCCTGATAGTCGCAAAACATGGGGGACTAGAGCACTCGCTGGTCCTCTCTCCCTCGCTGCCGGGTTCCATGTTACGCAATAATGCCCAGACACTGCTCCAGGCCTTCCCCGTGACAACACGCTGCCACCACGCCGCCAGCTCACCTCAGCCAATCAGGATGCTTCACACCCGCGCCCGCGCCCCGCCCCCACCGCCGCTCGCGGAGGGATCTGACGTTTTTGCCACCAGCGTGGCCCATGCGGCTGCGCGCTGCGCCCTGATTGGCTGAGAGCTGTGGCGCCGGGCGCGCAGGCGCAGCCTCGGTTACTAAGGGCGGGAGCCCGGCGAGGGCGCCGGTGGCTGGTGCTGTCTCAGGTCCCTCGAAGCCTGGCCGCGTTCGCCATGCCGAACCGCAAGGCCACCCGGAATGCCTACTACTTCTTCGTGCAGGAAAAGATCCCTGAACTGCGGCGGCGAGGCCTGCCGGTGGCTCGCGTGGCGGACGCCATCCCCCACTGCTCTGCTGATTGGGCGGTAAGGCTGGAGGGGTCAGCGGGCAGGGCAGTTGGGCAAGCCGGAGGGCAGGGCCGGAGGACGAGGCCGGAGGGAAGGAAGCCTCAAGGAGGACAACGACCCTGGGCCAGGGGGAGGGAAACCCCCTACGCCCGCCCGGGCAAACGGACGCCTGAACCGCAGCCCCTCGAAGTCCAGGCATCCGCCTGCGGGGCCCGGGCGCTCGGGCCTCACCGCTGTTTCTCTTCGTGTCTTCCCTGCACTGCCCCCCAGCTCCTGAGCCAGGACGAAAAGGAGAAGTACGCAGACATGGCTCGAGCATGGAGAGCCGCCCAGGGAAAGGACTCGGGACCTCCAGAGAAGCAGGTAAAGGCCGCCTGCGATGAGCAGCTACCTGCCTGGCATCCGGGCCCGTTGAGAAGGTGCTGGATGAGTGAACCGGGGCATGTCAGGGCAGATGGCGGGGTGTTGGGAGGAGAAGGTTTTAATTTTCCTCCCTGGTGGCAGAATGCCTGTCATTAACCCAGCAGGCTGCCCTGCCAGGGCACAGGTTGGTATCCTTTGGCAGCGAAGACCAGGGGAATCCCATGAGTGAACCTGCAGCCAGTGAACCCTGTGGCGTTCAGGGCCTGTATCACCGGACCTCCGAGGGTCCCTTTCCACCCTTTCATGGCTAAAGAACGCTTTTTCAGGTATTTTAAAGTAGTTCGGGCCAGTATCTCTTTTTAAATGAACCAGGCCAGCTGCCCTGTGTAAAATACTGACATAAGGAGACTTTCAGGAGTTGGCAAATGTTTCATGCCGTACAGGTAAGCATTGGAGACAGTGAATTTGGTGAATTTCTGTGTAAGCAGAACGTAAAAATACCAAGTAAGATTGTTTTCTTGGTTTAGATCAAAGTGCCAGGTAATTGCGTTTTCCACTCCTGTGTTCTTTCCATTCTTACATAGTGAAGTTCCACTCTTCCTCTCAACTGCCAATGTTGGATTGAAACTCCAGAGAGCTTTGCTATGTTTTAGGTTTTTGAGATTTCCTAGTTGGGGGATTTATGTTAGGGTAGAAGCTCTAATCACTTCAATTTGTACTTATTTATACTTGCAAACCTTGATTTCCCCCCCATTCTTTTTACTACAGTGTGTGATGTTTCCCATCAGAAAGTAAGCTGTATTGTCTATACACTCCATTAACACTTGGAGTCAGCATGTTTTTTATTTTTTTTGAAAAGCAAACAGTATTAGAGTATTTTTTGAATGATGTCCCTTTGGCCGCTGGACTGGCACATTTTATGACTCAGTAGGAATAGTTTAGATTATCAGTAATGGACAAGTAGTTTTCAGCAATGATTGAATTTAAGTTATTTACCACTCACTTTTGATTCGGGATATTTTTATCATTGTCTGCCTTTCCCTTTGTTGTCATTGACAAGCGTGTATGTATTTACCCATTGGCCTGGAGTGGTTACTGAAGTAATCTGTGGACTGTTTTCCAGCTATTTTGCCAAATTTAAGTTTGTGCTTTAAAGTGCCAAGCAAGAGTAAGTATGTGGTCAATCATTCTCTTCCTCTTTAGAAACCTGTTTGCACCCCACTGAGGAAGCCAGGCATGCTTGTGCCGAAGCAGAATGTTTCGCCACCGGATATATCAAGCTTGTCTCTAAAAAATGATCAAGGTAGAGTAATTCTAACATGTTTCATTTAGTTAAATTTGGGTGCTCAAGACACTGTAATATGTTTTCAGTAAGTTCATGTTCTGTTTATTTTGAACCTGCATTTCAAAGTAATCAATTACAGGTGTTCACGAATGTTGGCACTAACATGGTAAGAGATCATGTAATTTGTTGAAGTAACACTGGAGAGTTTTGTTTTACAAAAATCTGTTCTCTTGGTTTCTACCAGTTCATGTGTTATCAAACATACTTTATGGATTAGTGTTAATAGCTAGACACTTAAGAAAATAGGGACTTACGCACATTTGTGTTATAAAGGTAAAGCTGAATTATTGATCTAGCCCAGAAAAGAATATAGCTAATAAGAGTCCTTGCCATTCCCTTCTGGCTTATTTTTTTTATATATTTATTTTTATTGATTTCAGAGAGGAAGAGAATGAGATAGAAACATCATTGATGAGTGAGAATCATTAGTTGGCTGCCCCCAACTTGTCCCACAGTGGGGGTGGGGCAGGTGCCCTGACCGGAAACTGAACTGTGACCTTCTGCTCCGCAGGTTGAAGCTCAACCACTGGTGTGGCTGTTTTAACTGTGATCTGACTTTGCTGAAGATTCATAAACTTACAACAGTCTTATCAGTCCTGATAATAAGACTGCCTTAAGATAATGTATAGATGGTCTTATATATATTGGTAACCAGAAAAGGGTGAACTAAATTGTCCATAGTTTATATCAGTTTTTCTACACTAATTCGGACTCATTTCCTAAATTCTTAGACTTGTTGATTATGGGTCATTTCTGATATCCAGGGCTTATGTTTTGTTAAATTATATAGAGTCGGCTGCAAGTTTGAATTGTCTTGTTGCTTCTAGCAGACCAGTTACTGCTTTAACATATGATAAGTGCTATTGGAAAACTTTTGACTCATTTATCCTGTATGGCTGATTTGTTCTCTTTCCCATCTCTTTTCAGAATATAGGAACAAAAGGAAAATGGCTCTAGAGTTTTGCTTTTGTATAAGGATAGATTCGAGATGCTCATCTGTTCATGTTGTCTGTGATTTTTTCTTCTTCTTTTTTTTAGCTCTCCTTGGAGGCATTTTTTATTTTTTGAACATTTTTAGCCACGGCGAGCTGCCTCCTCACTGTGAACAGCGCTTTCTCCCTTGTGAAATAGGCTGTGTGAAATATTCTCTCCAAGACGGTATCATAGAGGACTTCCACAGTTTCATCACTCCTGGTGAGTAGCCAGATGGAACAGGCTAATATCTTTAAAAGTATGGGTTTTATCTTGAACTCATTTGATACACTATTTGTTTTCTTAAAAGCTGATGTCCATCTGAGTGCTTAAACTGTAACAAGACTTCATAATACTTGGTTGAAAAACTGTTAAGAATTAGGTGTTGACACAGGTTTTTGGTTTAGGCTTTTAACTTCAGGTAAGCATCAGTTGGATGGATGGAATGCCTGGAACCTGCTCTGTGCTCACCTGCTCTGCGCTCACCTGCTGCTCTAAATTCGCCTGCTGGGGAATTTTCTAAAAGCTTTTTATACTGTGGCTCCTCTCAAGGGTTTCTTTCCACCATCCTTCACTGCAGCTGTCACCAGTTTATAACTATTTATTGCTTTGTAACTTTGAGCAAAGTCCTTAACCATCCTGAAGCTAATAGAGAGCTGCTCTAAGGAATGGTGAGAAAGTGTGGAAAGAGCCTCATAGTTGCAGGCTCTCAGATGTTCTTAGTATCTCTTCTCACTGTTCTACCTCATCAAAGCAGTTCATTACAAAGGCATGGGATTTGGTTTGGTTCTCAAGAGGATAGACCTGTGGTTCCCAACCTTTTATTGACCACATTCCACCTAAGCATCTCTCAAATCCTGAAGTTCCCCCCTCCCCTGTGACATAGAATTTTAATTATTCAAAAGGTGAACTCCTATTTACATGGAGGAAGCCTAAAAGGCCATTAATAACTTGGTCTAAACAAGCTTCCAAAGAACATGGCATCCGTGAAAGAGAAAAAGAAAAGAATGAAGAGACAGTTGAAGTACTGAGGAAGAAATCACTAAGAAATTGTTAAATAAATAAATAATATGAAGTGATATGAAGAAATAACAAATAAAGTTTTAAAACATATAATGGAGAACTGAAATACATAACTATGTCACCTTCTATATCTATATACTTTATATGAAGACCCTAGAACCATAAGGAATGCAAAATTTATTTGTTGATAACTCATTCTTGAATTGCCCCCCCCCCAAAATCAAATTGCCCCCTGTGGGGCGTGTGCCCCACATTGGGAACCACTGAGATAGGGGACACTGTACCTTTAAAGGTAAGCAGGAGAAATACAACTTCTTCGTATAGAGAAGTGTAAAGGAGAGGTCGGGGAAAGAACTTCCTGGGTTTTGTCAGTTGCTTTTAAGTTCATTAAGATGCCCAGCACGTTTTCTTGTTTCTGGATGACAGAAAAGCGAATCCTGCTCATACTGAGAGCTGCTCCCCAGGACAAGCCAAATCACTACTTTCTTATATGATTGCAAATCATGAGGAAACTAGAGCTTGGAGACCTTTCCTCAGAGAACCTAAACTGTCAAGGGCCTCAGGAACCCCTGAGGCCCATTCCTAAACCCTGAGCTCAGACCCTTTAGCACAAGTGTTCTTTCTAAAGAAATACATGTTTTTATTGATTTTAGAGAGAGAGGAAAGGGAGAGGAGGAGAGAAAGATTGATTGGCTGCCTCCCACATGCACCCCAAAGTGGGATCAAGCCTGGAACCTGGGCATGTGCCCTGACTGGGAATCAAACCAGTCACCTTCCCGTTAACGGGGTGACACTCAACCAACTGAGCCATACTGGCCAGGGCCAAGTGTTATTACCTAAGGTTTCTTTCTTGGTCAGGAATAATTTGCTTTTTAAAGTAGCTTGACACAAATACAAAAAATTTTGATAGTCATGCCTTTGATTTAAAAACGCATGATGAGCCGAAGCCGGTTTGGCTCAGTGGTAGAGTGTCGGTCTGCGGACAGAGAAGTCCCAGGTTCGATTCCAGCCAAGGGCATGTACATTGGTTGCGGGCACATCCCCGGTAGGGGGTGTGCAAGAGGCAGCTGGTCGATGTTTCTGTCTCATCGACGTTTCTAGCTCTCTATCTCTCCCTTCCTCTCTGTGAAAAATCAATAATATATATTATAAATGAATAAAATAAATAAATAAAAGTAAAAACACGATGAAATCGGTTTTCTATCTTGTATTTTCACATAGCAGTAACAGTTACCCACCTATCTTATGATGTGTTTGTCCTGTGGAATATTATTGCTGTAGGATAACAAAAGAGCTGCCAGATCTCTGCTCCTCTCAGCAAAATGTTTTGTATTACAGGTGAAATTCCACGAGGATTTCGGTTTCATTGTCAGGCTGCAAGTAAGTATAAAAGAGAGGGGTACATGAATGTGTGTGTGTACCTGGTTAAGACTTACTGCTTTTACCAGACACATGAAATGTCCGTTGAAAAATAACCCTAAGATAGTTGTTGGAGACTCTTCATAGAAGTGGTAGATGTATATATGATCCTTAAAAACTTTAAAATTATATACACTCTGTAGTATAATGCCTCTTTTCCATTATGGGGGTTGTGTTTTTATTGTCTGCACATAGCCTTTGGCTTTGGCATTGGCTGCTTTTACTGGCCAGATATATAGGTAAGTCTTTTAGGGGAGGTATCAGATTATCTAGGTTTATGGGAATTTATGGGGTGACTTTTCAGAGTCAAGAAAAAAGATGATGCTTCAAAAATGACAGAATGACAGTGTTAAACATAAAAGGAGCTCTGAATTAAATTTAGATGAGGAAATCAGGTTCTTATTTTCAAATTTTCAGCAGCCAAATGACATGACTGTATATACCTCAGCTCTTGAACTAAACTCTTCTAGAAACTAGATTTTAACCAGGTTCCTGTTTGATTAGAATGAAAATTGTGATAATAGATTTATTTTAAAATTTATATTTGAAAGTTTAAAATTGGAAAATGTTTTTCTAATCAGCTATTTTATAATACTTATAAAGGTAAATGAGTGTATTATATTCACTTTTGGTTGTGTCCTTTGAGATTTTCAATAACAATATGATATGAATACTAAAACACAAATGGAGCAGAATGAAATACCAAAAATGCTTGTGTGTGTACAGGTGGCACTGCATGTCTGAGAGTAAATTGATTATTCAGTAATGGGGCTGAGATAACTGATTATCCACATGGTATAGGGTGAGGGGGAAATAAACCGAATCTCTACCTCACACCATAAACAAGTCAATTCCAGGTGGAGTAAAAGACTAGTTATAAAAATAAAACTTTATCAGAAAGTTTTATTCATAACCTTTGTACATTCATGTTAAAGGTAGAGATTAATTTACCTGATTTTGTTATTTAAGGTTATTCTGTAGTCTTAGGAATGTGTTTTCAATCTTTGAATTCACATTTGGTTCTTGTTAATGGTTCTGCTAAAATTATTTTTTTATTTCCTGATTATAATAAACCTCATTATTTTAATGTCTTATGTCTGATAACCCTGATATAGAGCTTTTTATTTTTATTTTTGGGTCTATTAAAATTAAAGTCTGTTGGTTACCTTGATGTTCAAGTTATATCTCTTCATGTGTCTGGTTATTTTTTATTGAGTGCTGGACAGTATGTATCATGTTTTGTTTTGTTTTCTCCCCAAAGAGGATGTTGCTTCTGTCCCAAGGCTGGCCTTGATCTGATGGCCTTAATCCAATTTCAGAGTTAAAACTGGGTTCAGACCTTATGAGAGTCTATTTCTAGTTGATCTTTACTAAAAAAGGGGGAAGGTGGACAGATTAATATCCTAAGATCATCAGTAAAATTTATAATTACTTTACAGCATGAACAATGGAAGCCAGAAGATAATTGAATATTTTTATTACAAACTAGAGGCCCGATGCATGGAATTTGTGCAAGGGGCTCTGCCCTTGCAGCCTCAGCTGGCCTTTGCAGCCCCAGCTTTGTTGGAAAGGGAAAGGTCATTTGGATGGTTGTTCGATTGTCTGGTCTAATTAGCATATTAGCTCTTTATTATATAGGATACTTTATAAACACAGTAACACTGGAGTATTACTTTTAATTCTTACTAGCTCTGGGTCTGTCAACAACTCAGTTTCCCATCCTTTGACCCTCCTCTTCCAGAATCAGTAAATGCCAAGTTACCAGGTTCAGCTCTAGGATTTCTTCTCCTGAGGCTGTCAGCCCGTCTTTCCTTACCACATTTGTACCTCTCAGGGCCTTCAAGCAGGTGTCTTAGTGGTTTAGCTTTCCCCCTCTTTACTGTTTTCAGAAGTTGAACTCCGGTATCCTTTTCGTAGTTTCCAGTTTTATGCTGAATTTGTAATTTGATCTCAGATATAAACATGGTGGTTTAAAAATCTGTCCAATCACTTCAGAATCTGGGTTATTTGGGGTCTCTTTCTACCACTCTGTTTTGGTTCTGATTCTTGTATCTTTGTGTACTTGGTCATTTGTATAAAGTGTTTAAAAATGATTTTGAAGTAATTTGAGGCTTATAATGATGTTCCTTTTCTTCGAAGAGGATTTCTGTTTGGTTTTTCTAGACACCTGGGGCCTCACTAGCTCGCCAAGCCCCAAAGCACTTCCCACCAGTCACCTCCCTCTTCTGGAATTGACACACGACTTGGGGGGCCAGCGCCCCGCAGCGAGGCTCTGCTCTGGGGTCTGTTCACTTCCACCTCCTCTGGTAATTCCTTGCCGCTGATGTGTCTCTTAGCACTTTGCATTTTTGTGGCAAGGTTGGTCTGAGTTAACTTGTCCATTTTTTTTTGCTGGAAATGGAACTCTTCTTACAACTTTGAAAACGTGGTCATTATTGTTAAATTCTGAGGCCTTATTAATGAACAGATTAATGAAATAGTGAAGACCCTGAGGTTCAGTCACTTCACAAACCTGGGTTTCAGTTCTCACTCCACTGCCAACTGTTAACACAGCTGTGCCCCCTTGTCCACAGGGGACCTGTCTGAACGCCCTGAGGATGTCCTACACCCTATGGCACTGTGTTCTTCTCTACAAACCTGGGATAAAGTGTAATGTCAGTTAGGCACACTAAGAAATTAATAACAGTAATAATAGACAAGTTATGTGAATGTGTCTATCTCAGAATATCTTATTGTACTGGCTTAGCCTTCTTCATGATTTTTTTCTTTGCATTTCATGGATAGAAGATTCATTCTTAGGATCTTGGCAACCTTAGCATATAATTGTTTTTCTTATATAGTCAGGAATTTGCACCTTTTCACATAAGGGAAGCCTTTCCGGCTTCTCTGTGGCAGATCCAAGTTGCAGCGCCACTGCCCTTGTGCTCTGGGCTGTTCTTAAGTGAATAGGGACGTGACCACAGACACTGTGGCCCTGGGACCATCGAGCTGCTAACTTGGACTACTGAGTGAGAAGAGGGAGCTGACGTCTACAGCGTGGAGACCCAGGACAAAGGGGTGGCTTCCATCCTGGGAGGAACAGAGAGGGACATTGTGATTTTCATAACACTATTCAGAATGGTGTTTAGTTTAAAGCTTAAAGAATTGTTATTTAGGGATTGTTCAATGAAATATTTTCAGATCACAGTTGAAGCAGGTAACAAACTGCGGAAAACAAACCGGGTAAGGGGCGCTGTGGTGCTTTCGTCTGTGACTGCAGCTTCCCTCCTCTGTGTACCCCCTACCTGATAAGGTGACGGTAAGACCAAGTCCCTAAGCTAACCAGCTTGGTTCAGTGCTCATCAGGAAGCACCCACGGCTCTTCCTTTCTTCCTACTTTCATACCTGCTTCATAACATTTGTCTTAGTCGAGTTTTGAACTCCGGCCTTCTCTTTATTTCCTTCAGGTGATTCTAGTCACAAAATTCCTATTTCAAACTTTGAATCTGGATGTGACCAAGCAACTGTGCTGCAAAACCTTTACAGGTTCATTCATCCAAACCCAGGGAAGTGGCCACCCATCTACTGTAAGGTAAAGTCTGCGGGAGCATTTCTGTAAGGCATGCCTTAGGCAACCAAGGTCCACGGAAGGTCCCAGAGAAAGACCCTTTGCCTGTGTGTTAGCTGCGTGTGTTAGCTGCATGTGTTAGCTGCATGTGTTAGCTGCATGTGTTAGCTGCGTGTGTGACTGTGTGTGTGGTAGTTGTGTGTGTGTATTAGCTGTGTGTGACAGCTGTGTGGGTGACTCACTGTGTGTGTGGCTGTGTGTATGTGAGCTGTGTGTGTGAGCTGTGTGTATGTGAGCTGTGTATGTGTTAGCTGTGTGTGACTCACTATGTGTGTGTTAGCTGTGTGTGACTCACTATGTGTGTGTTAGCTGTGTGTTTCACTGTGTGTGTATGAATGTGTGTGTATGTGAGCTGTGTTAGCTGTGTGTGTGTGTGTGAGCTGTGTATGTGTGAGCTGTGTGTGACTCTGTGTGTGAATCACTGTGTGTGAGTTGTGTGTGTAAGCTGTGTGATTTCACTGATGTGAGCTGTGTGTGTGTGAGTTGTGTGGTGTGTATGAGAGAGCTGTGTGGTGTTAGCTGTGTGTGTAACTCACTGTGTGTGTATTAGTATGTGTGTGTTAGCTGTTTGTGACTCACTGTATGTGTGTTAGCTGTATGTGTAACTCACTATGTGTGTTAGCTGTGTGTGTGTGTGTGTGAGCTATGTATGTTAGCTGTGTGTGACTGTGTTTGCTGTGTGAGCTGTGTGTGACTCAACTGTGTGTGTGAGTCACTGTGTGTGTGTTAGCTGTGTATGTGATTCATTGTGTGTGTGTGTGTGTGAGCTGTGTTTGTTAGCTGTGTGTGACTCACTGTGACGTGAGCTGTATGTGTGTTAGCTGTGTGTGTGACTCACTGTGTGTGTGACCCCCTGTGTGTGTGTTAGCTGTGTGTGTGACTCATTGTGTGTGTGTATGTTAGCTGTGTCTGACCCCCTGTGTGTGTGTTAGCTGTGTGTGTGACTCACTGTGTGTGTTATCTGTGTCTGACCCTCTGTGTGTGTGTTAGCTGTGTGTGTGTGCTGTGTGTGTGTGTTAGCTGTGTCTGACCCCCTGTGTGTGTGTTAGCTGTGTGTGTGACTCACTGTGTGTGTGTGACCCCCTGTATGTGTGACTCACTGTGTGTGTGTGTGTGTGTGACTCACTGTGTGTGTTAGCTGTGTGTGACTCACTGTGTGTGACTCACTGAGTCATTTTCGGTGTGATGCCTTTTCTTCTAAATTTCTCTTGTACTATAGGCTGCTTTGATCTCGTTTTTAGTTCCTCCTTCTCCTGAAATCCCTTCAACATCCTTTTACCCTAAAGAGTGGGTGTTTTAGTCCACAGACCCATCCGTCTAAACAAGATTACCGTTTATTTAAAACTGTCCTGCAGCAATCTTTTGACACTCTTTCTTATTCTCTAGAGTTCATTTGTTCATTGCTGGGTCTAAATTCTTCTAGGCTAGGAGCTGAAGAATTGGCTTTTAACCTTACTATTTACTAGCATAACTATGAATAGATTATCTTTTTCTGAACATTGGGGTCTTTATTTCTCTACCCTAAGTCTCACTAGCTTTTCATAAAATATTTTGTGAATATAGCTGGTTATTAATAGTAGTGGTCTTTTCTGATACATGTTGCTCTTTGCTATAGTTCTCATCTAGTTGACACAGACTCTCCAGTCCCTCCCTTCCCACCACCCTCTTCTGTTCACCCTCTCCGCCAAGAGGAGAGCATTAATAAAAAGTAACTCGGGCAGGAGAAATGTCAAGTCGTTTGTTCTCTCCTGCAGTCTGATGACAGAGCCAGAGTCAACTGGTGTCTGAAGCACATGGAGAAGGGGTCAGGTGAGCAGCCCTGAGCCCCTGTTCCAGGGCAGTGGTATCTGGGTTTGTTTCCATTTTGGTGTAGTGCTCTCCGTACTTGAAGTCACTAATCCTGTCTGTCTTTCTGTTCACCAATGAAAGAAATCAGGCAAAATCTGGAGCTTCTCACTGTGGAGGATCTTGTAGTGGGGATCTACCAGCAAAAGTTCCTCAAGGAGCCCTCCAAGACCTGGGTTCGCAGCCTCCTCGACGTGGCCATGTGGGATTATTCTAGCAACACAAGGTATTCAGTGGTTTCGTGATAGTGAATTTGATTTCTTTCCTGAACAGAAAAAAATATGGTAGGATTAGTTTTTGCCTTTCTAGGTCATATTTTCCTATCAAACCCTGGAATCCTTGAATATAAGATTCCATTGATACATTGTTACTTTGTCTACTAAAAACAACCCAAAACTGCCAATTAAAGTGACAATACTTCCACTTAGAATTTCTATAGTGATAAAAGTGTCTATTTATTTTACAACAAACATATAAATATGTAAGTGAAATATATCAGCAGAAGTATTTTTTTTTCTTTGAAGTAATTTCAGGTTTAGAGAAAAGGTGCAAGAATAATACAAAGATGTCATATATGCCATTTTCGCAGATTCACTCAACGTTGTAGTGCGTTTCCTTTATAACTGTCTCTAGCACTGAGAGTTGATTGTGGTCATGATGCCTTTATACCCTCAGTAGGAAAGTGTTTTTCATTTCTAGGTTTTACCCCAGCGTGATGGTCAGAGTGGGGGGTTGCCTGGCCCAGGACTGCCTCCCAGAGGCCACGCTCACGTTTTGCTGGTTGGTTCAATAATGTCTTTTTCAGCAAAACAACAATAACAACATCTAGTCTAGGGTTCATTCCAGGATCCCGGGTTGCGTTTAGTTACTGTGTCTCCTGAGGCTCCTTCCATTGGGATGGTCCCTCTCTGTGACTTCCATGAGTTGGCATGTGGAGGGGGCAGCCAGTGACGGGGTAAGTCACATGCTCACTTGGAGTCGCCTGCATTTCCTCGTTAGACCGAGGCCATGTGTTTGAGGAACAGCACAGAGGCTGTCTCCCATCGTCTCCCATCAGGAGGCACGTGTTTGCCCAGGGACCGATGGCACTGCTGATCACCTGTTAAGACAGTGTCCTCCAGAGTGCTCCACTGAAGTGATGGCTTTTCCCCCTTATAATGTTTTGTGGGGGAGACAGATTCTGTGCCTGAAATCGTTGGTTTTAGCATCTGTGAATGATTTTCACCTGAAACTGTTACTGCTGTGATTGTGAAATAGTGATTTTTCTAATCCCATTGTCCAGTGGAGGATGCATCTGTAATGTACTTCATGAGAGTGGACTCATGGACTCCACTTTATTCGGGCTGTAATGTTCCTGTGATCCTGGTAACTCACTCTCATGGCCAGGGCATCCCTTCGAAGTAGGGTCCTGGCTGGCCATCTGTGCTGCTTTGCTTTCTGGCCCCTGTGGGCCTGGCTTACCCCGCAGCATGCCCTGCAGCGGCTTGTTTGGTGTTTCTGGAGCCCCGGTGCCTGCCACCAGGACAGGAATGGGAACAGCTCTGAGTGCTAGGGGTGCTCCTTCTCCTGGAGCACACTGCCTGGGCGTGTCCGTGCACACAACCTCTGCACATGTGTAAGGTAGCTCACTCATCTCTCACCATGAGTTTGTACTAACCCTGCAGCTGCAGTCCTCCAGCATGGGGTTCCTGGTTGCCACCTTCTGCTTTTGCATTTCTTTCTTTCTTTCTTATTTTTTTAAAAAGATATATATATTTTATTGACTTTTTACAGAGAGGAAGAGAGAGGGATAGAGAGTTAGAAACATCGATGAGAGAGAATCATTGATCAGCTGCCTCTTGCACAACCCCCACTGGGGATGTGCCTGCAACCAAGGCACATGCCTTTGACTGGATTCGAACCCAGGATCTTTCAGTCCGCAGGCCGACGCTCTATCCAAACCAGTTTTGGCTGCTTTTGCATTTTCCTTCTCTGCGAGAGAGCCTGGCTCGGGGTCTGTGTGTTCATGCCTAGGGCATGTTAGCAGTGGCCCAGGATTGGTCAGTGACCCCGTCAGGAGATAGGCACCCTGACTGGGGTTTTTCCAGCTGTTTTTCAGTCTGAAGGTAATAGAAAGTAGTTTGTTCAAAAGTTATTTGGGTTTTTTCTTCCCTATCAGAGTGGTTAAATTACTCATTTGAAATATAGTTAAGTCTATTTGCTAGTTTTATTCCATTTCTGTTTTCTCACATTTTTGTTTTATGTTTTGAAAGGGTAGTGCACTAGCATGCTTCAAACAAAAATGTGTATTCAGAAGTATCACTCCCTTCAGTCTAGTTCCATTTAAAAAAGCTCCTTGAATTGCATTAAATGTATAAATTAACTTAGGAGAATGAAGTCTTTATAAAGTTAAGTTCCATCCAAAGAACAAGAGGTGTCTTTTGATGAAATTGGTTCAACTCTTTTTTGGGGGTCTTTCCAGTCTGTTTTAGCGCCTTTCTTGCGCAGGCCATGCGTGCTGGGAGGAGGGCCTGCTTCTGGAGAAACGAGCTCTGTCGGGCTTGCTGACTGTCCTGGGGCCAGCTGTGGCCGTCGGGCCTTCCCTGGGGATGGCACTGTGTACACAGGTCACTTACAAGTGGTAGTTTCTCATAGTTTTTAACAGTTTTCACTCAGCAGATGCTTGCTGAGCGAGTGCGTGTGAACCATGGGCACTGTGTGTCTGCAGCGCTCGTGTGAGTTCAAGGTAAGATTGTCCTGTTGTGGTTTGTAGCGTCATGAGTTTGCATCAGAGGAGGTAACATAAAAAGATCTGTTTTTTAAAAATCTTTTTGTGTTAAATTAGGAACCTTAAACTTTCATATTAAGTAATAGTGTCAATTTTCCTTGAATGATATCAATGAGGTAAATTAGAAGTCTGGCATGCAAAAACCCTTAAGTGGTGCTTTCTCATGAGATCAGGAGATTAAAGTCCTTTTTTATACAGGTGCAAGTGGCATGAGGAAAATGACATTCTCTTCTGCGCTCTGGCTGTCTGCAAGAAGATTGCGTAAGTTGGAGAAAGAAGGCTCCTCTCCCGCGGGGCCGCCATGGAAGCCTTGGTGTTGGGCTGGCCTGGTGGCTGCTTTTGGGGAGAAGGCTGTTTGCCTCTATTTCCACGATTTTTTTTTTCAAAGCAAAGTGGGTTTTTCCTTTCTGTTTCTTTTATTCACCCCTCGTCCCTACTTGTCTGGCATAGTTACCACCTGAGCGATTGGGGCAAACCTTCATCAGCACTTACGGAGTCTTCCTCCGAGGCTCCTGCAGGAGGAAGTCCTGCGGCCACGAGGGCAGTGCTCCCTTGTGAAGGTGCAGGAAACAGACCCACTTTTCCTTCTTAGCTCTGGGGTCTCTGGGGGCCCTTCCACACTGACATAGGTGGATCTGAGGAGAGATGAGCGTTTTCAAATTGCAGCCTTGTTTCTGGTGCCCTCTCCTTGCCTTATTTGAGAATTCTAGTGATTTTATCCTCATTCGTATTCTCTTATAATGAACCTGAAATGTTATCTGATAATCAGAATATTAAGGTTTAAAAATGGTGAAAATACTTAAAAATATTAGTAGTGGCCAGTTTTATATATGTTGCTACCATTCCTGTTCCTTTTCAGAATTGCTGGATTTCTTTTTGCCAGTTTAGAGCAATGTCCCTGCCAGCCAGGTTTTATGGGAGAAACTAGAGGCCCGGTGCACAAATTTGTGCACCAGTGGGGTCCTGCATCCTGGCCTGTGGGATCAGGCTGAAACCGGCTCCCCAACACCCCCTGAGTGGTCCCAGATTGCAAGAGGGCACAGGCCAGGCCAAGGGACCCCACTGGTGCACGATCAGGGCCGAGGAGAGATGTGGGAGGTTGGCCAGCTGGGAGTGATCGTGGGAGTGCTCCAAGGGCATATCTGGCCCTTCTAGCTCAGTCCCAACTGACCAGACCCCTGCAGCAAGCTAACCTACAGGTTGGAGCGTTTGCCCCCTATAGTTGTTGAGTGGCCTTAGCATATCATTAGCATATTATGCTTTGATTGGTTGAGTAGCCGACTGGACAACTGGGCACTTAGCATATTAGGCTTTTACTATATAGGACTAGAGGCCCAGTACATGAATTTGTGCACTGGTGCGGGTCCCTCAGCCTTGCCTGCACCCTCTTGCAATCTGGGATCCCTCGGGGGGATGTTGGACTGCCAGTTTCTGCTTGATCCCCACAGGCCTAGGGGCAAAACTGGCAGTCTGACATCCCCTACAAGATGAGTAGTGCGGTAAGTGGCAGGTGGCTGGGAGGAGCCTCGCCCCGCTGTGCCTGCCTCTGCTGCCTCCACTTGGTAGCGCACTTGCCTCGAAGGCAGGAGAGGCTTGCTCCCCAGCCATGAGCTCAGTGTCTGGTGCCTATCAGCTGAGCAATGTTCCCACTGTGGGAGCGCACTGACCACCAGGGGGCAGCTCCTACATTGAGCGTTTGCCCCCTGGTGGTCAGTGCACGTCATAGCCACCAGTCAAATAGTCGTTTGGTCATTTAGTCACTTAGGGCAGGCTTTTTTTTTTTTTAATTAATTTTTTTACAGAAAGGAAGGGAGAGAGCGAGAGAGCCAGAAACGTCGATAAGAGAGAAACACTGACCAGCTGCCTCTTGCACACCCCCTACCGGGGATGTGCCCCGCAACCAATGTACATGCCCCTGACCGGAATCAAACCTGGGACCCTTCAGTCCGCAGACTAATGCTCTACCACTGAACCAGGCCGGTTTCGGCTAGGCTTTTATATATAGAGACTAGAGGCCCGGTGCACAAAATTCATGCATGGGGGTGGTCCCTCAGTCTGGTCTGTACCCTCTCCAATCTGGGATTCCTCTAGCAATCCAGAACCACTGGCTCCTAAGTGTTTACCCACCTGCCTACCTGATGCCCCTAACTGCTCCCCTGTTGTCCTGATCCCTCTGTCTATCTGCTGTTCCCTCTTGGCCTGATCCCCCCTAACTGCCTATCTGCTCTCCCCTCCTGGCCTGATCCCCTTCACTGCCTAACTGCTCTTCCCTGCTGGCCTGATCCACCTAATTGCTCTCCCCTTTTGGCCTGTTCCCACTAACAGAGAACTGCTCCACATGCCATGCTCCTATCCGCTGTCCCCTCCTGGCCTAAACGCCCTAACTGCCCATCTGCTCTCCCTTCCTCTCTACACCTTCAGATCCTGGTGCAGGAGTGCTGAGAACTCTCTGCCTAGGCCCGCACTCCTCCTGACACCCCCCCTCTAGGCCAGGCGGCACAGCAGACCTGCATGCACCTCTGCTGGGGGCATCACTACGGCCCATCCTGATGCCCCATTCCAGGCCAGCGTGGTGGCAGGCCTGCGAGTGCCTCCACCTCCCCCTCCGAGGCAGCCTTAGCTTGATGCTAGTGCTGGGACCTGCTTGTGCCTCCACTGGGGGCGGAAGTCCCCGCCCCCATCCCCGCCCACCAGCTCTGTGCTGCGCAGCCTGTTGACTGGTGGGGACACTGTTAGGACCAATTAGCATAATACCTCTTTTTTTATATATATATTTTATTGATTTTCCACAGAGGAAGGGAGAGGGACAGAGAGCTAGAAATGTCGATGAGAGAAACATCGACCAGCTGCCTCCTGCACACCCCCTACCGGGGATGTGCCCACAACCAATGTACATGCCCTTGACTGGAATTGAACCTGGGACCAACGCTCTATCCACTGAGCCAAACCGGTTTCGGCAGCATAATACCTCTTTATTAAACAGATGTTTGAAGGGTGAGTGCTTGCAAGGGGGCTGGGCAAAGCCTAGTGCTGACCTTTCCCTCCCTCTGAAGGTACTGCATCAGCAACTCCCTGGCCACACTCTTTGGGATCCAGCTCACAGAGGCCCACGTGCCCCTGCAGGATTATGAGGCCAGCAGCAGGGTGACACCCAAGATGGTCATATTGGATGCAGGGCGGTACCAGGTAAGGGCTGGCTGTGGAGCGCCTGTCTCTTCTGTGTCCTCCTCCGTGTGGTCCTGGCCAGCAGCTGGTCAGGCCTTTGGGTCTCCCTCCCATTAAAGTTCCTAAAATCTCCATGGCGTGTGGAGCAGTTCTCCTCAGGTGGCTCCTGCACAAACCCTTTGCCTTCCTGGTACATTTTCCACTCTCACCGATAATGTGTTAAGAAAATGAAAATTACACACACCACATCCAAACATGTATTCCAAACTTACATATCTGAATGCAGGTAATACACTAGTAGCTATTTAAAATCTTTACTTCAGAGATGTCTATGCTGGAATCAGGGTTGATTACAGGCTGTCTAACCTCCCTGCCCCCTCTGCATCCTTGCTCACATGGAGGCCGGCTCGGCTGGAGCACAGCTGTCAGGACTGTGGCTGGGATTCCCCTTCCGTTCCAGGCTGTGCTCCCTGCAGGCCCAGTTCCCTCCAAACAAGCCCGTCCACAGCACTTCTCTTTAAAAGGTGGTCAGACATTGGGGAAATGGAGGTTGGTTGTCTTTTTTAAACAGTAATTTTAAATTGTAGTAGATGCAACAGTTGATAAGAAATAGGTAACTCCTCACTCCCCCCACCCCCAACTCCTGCTGGATTTTTTTCTTTCTGTTTTTTATAGAAGCTAAGGTTTGAGAACTCAGGATTCTCTCATTTCAACTATTCTAATCAGGAACCAAGATCAAACACACCCACTGGTAAGCATCTTGTATTTGATGGGAATGTCCACCGGAGGGCTCGGGCTCAGGGTTGTCAGAGCCGGGCTGTGGTCGCAGCTGGTGGAGCGGGAGTTGCAGTGGCCCCGGGCACCGGGGCGGTTGGGATGGTGTGCTCGTGTCACTCAGGCTTGTTCAGGGCACTCAGAAGAAAGCCCGCTGTGCCGTGGCAGCCGTGGTTTTCTGGCTTTGAGAGGACGGCGGGAAAGATAAACACCTTTAAAGTAGGCGGTGCCGGAGAGCTTTCGTCTCGGTTCTCAGGGCTGAAAACAAGCGGTGGCTGCTGAGCCTCTGCCTCCACTGGGCTCTCGGCACCCGGCCCCAGGCCAGGGAGCACTGCAGTGCCGCGGCGGGGCTCGTGTGACAAACTGTACAGTGGCTTTTCTTCTTGCGTTTCACTGTCTCAGGTGACTACCCTTCGGGGGTGAAGATTTCCGGCCCGAACAGCAGTGTGCGGGGAAGAGGGATCACGCGCCTGCTGGAGCGCATCTCGGGCGCCTCCAGCTGTGAGGCCGCGCTCTCCCCGTCCCTGTCCCCGAAGGGCGGCTACAAGCCCTTCTCCTCCCTGTCTTAATGATGTGCTTCAGCTCTGAACCAATAGCCAGCCCTCCCCCGATTGCAGCCCGGACAGCAGAGCACGTCCCTGGTACATGCACCCTCTGAAACGGCCTGCCTTGTACAGAAATTCTGTTTTATAGAGTAAAAGTAATTGTGGTTGGAGAAGATTTTGGCATTTTTGCTTTTTTCTCAAGGGCTTGCTCTGCTTCCTGACTGTAACAGGAACGCCCTGGAAGGTTCACTCCCAGGACCATCCTGCCCTTTCAGAGGAGTGCTTTGTGGTCATCTCCTCCTCCACAGCCAGGCATCGGATTTCTGTATGAGAGGTGTTAAGATAGTGTTGCTGTGTTTTTCCCCCTTATGACGTGTAGAACCTTTCTCTTGAGACCTGCTGGCTATTTTCATTGCAAATATCTAAAAAAAAATTGTCTTTAATAAAAACAGTTTTGTTACTTAAAGTCTCTGAAACATGCTGACTTTGGCAAAAAGAATCATTTGAAGGAGGAGAAGCCAAGATGGGATTATGTAATCCCCGAATCACAGGACCAGAGGGTGACCGAAGGCCAGGCCCACTGGACATGAGCAATCCTCACCGCGTGGTGACTCAGCCCCTCCCGTTCTCTCAGACAGACTTTTGCATATTTCCTGGTTACGTCACTGACTTTTTCTTCTGTAAACCTGATATAATACTTCCATAAATGCAAAGAAAGAAGTAATGGAGAGCTTAAGGAGAAATAGACAAATTATCATCAAGCCGAAAGATTTAAACTAAGTCTTTTATTGATAAGCATACTAAAAATCGGTAAATAAATAGAATGCCTGAAAATTGAAATTAACAAATTTGAACCAATTAGGTCACTATAGTCATTTCAAACATGCATGGAAAATATATATAATCTTTAAATGGTAATGTGCCAAACCATAAAAAAAGATTTAATATATTTCAAGGAATTGACGAGCCATGTTCTTTCTCTACATTCAGTTATTAATGTTATTTTAAAATAAAATTTTAAACCCTATTTATATGTAAGTCATAATGAAATAAAAAATGAACATCATAAAATGATAATAAAAATTTCTGTAGAACAATTGAATAATAAATACTACATAACACTTTAGGAACATGAAGGGAAAACCACAGCTTTAAATAGTAATGTTGGACAAAAAAAAAACAAAAACGCATCAAATATACATTTTAGGAAGTTAGAAAAAGTTGGAAACTAATATATTTCATGCCAACTACAAAAAAACACACCAGTTTTTAACACATTATGGACAGATCACGAGAATTTTCACATCACACAATTTATAAAATATCATACTTTAAAAAGATTAGCTTGTAAGAACATGTAATAACTTCAAAATGCAATGGGTATTTAATGCTAAAGCATGCCTTTAACATTTATGTGAAATGTTTTTTGTACTCATTCAATAGAAATTTATGTGGCCACTGGGTAAAGCTAGCAATAAAACTACTGATCTGCAATGTGTTAAGTTAGAAAAAGAACAATAAACCCATGAAAAATGGAAGGAAGGAGAAAATGAGTAAACATCAAATAGAAAAGGGAAAAAAGTAGGGTTCCACAAAGCCTAAGCTGTGATAGATAAAAATTCCAATGAGATGAACCAAGCAAAGAGAAGGCACAACCACGGCGCCTGGGTCTGGGTGCATGTGGGAGGCAACCTATCAATGTTTCTCCTCCTCACTCTCTTCCACTCTCTAAAAATCTACAGGAAAAATGTCCTCTGGTGAGGATTTTTTTTAAAAACAGCACAGACTAGACCCCGTGGAGATTAAAGAAATGAAATAATTCTATGAACACTCATACCAGTAAATGTGAAAATAACTGGAGACAAATTCCTAGAACATATTATGTGGTAGGAGTGCCTCGAGAAGAAATGAAAGCCTGCATCTTCAGTAACATAAATTGAGCATTAATTTTAACATCCTTTTGACACTTGGTTTAAAGGTGAATTCTAAACTTACAGGGATTATATCATTCCAGTATATAAAAATATGTAACAGGTTGTGTCCCAATTGGATTTATTGAGGAGAGCAAGAGTGATTTAGAAAAATGTATAAATGTCATTTGTCACAATAAAGAAAAAATGTGTTAGTAGAAGCCTTTGACAAAATTCTACACTCATTTGTGATAAAAACCAAACTAGAAATAGAAGGAGCTTTTTTTGCCTGATGAAAGGAATCTATAAAAACTCTACACAAATATTCTCCACGGGGAACTTAAAAAGTGTTTCCTTTAAAACCAGGAACAAGACAGAAACGCCCTCTGTGGCTGTTGGCACTCAGCACTACTGGAGTTCTAGCAAGGACAATATACGAAAGTAAATCAAAGGTTTAGGAAGGAATAAAATTGTTGCTTTTCACAGATATTGTCTGCACAAAAGCTCAAAAAAATCTATAGGTAATAAGTAGAAATAAGATTTGGCTGTAAGATCAATTTAAAATCAAATGCATGTCTATTATCATCAATAAATGGTTTAGAAAACAATTTTAAAAAATAACCCAGCATTTAGAGTAGCAAAAACTTGAGGTACCAAGGAATAAATCTGATGAAAAATTAAAAGGCCTATATGCAGAAAATTACATAACTTAGTGAACAAAGACCCAAATAGATTCCTATAATATAAAGATTTATTAAAAAGATTTTAATTCTCCCTGGATTGATCTGTAGATAAACAATTTCAATTAAAATGCCAAGTTTTTGTGGTACTTGGCAAGGTAATTATTATATATCGATAGAAAGAATAAAGGCACGGAAAAGCCAGGTTTCTGGAAGGATAATGTGGTCAGGGGGTGGGACTTGCCCCCAACAGCATCCGTTCATTCTAAAGCCCACAGTGATAGTGAAGGCGAAAGAAACTGAGGAAGAACAGACAAACTATCAAATGGGACAATCAAAAGACTCGGGCATTCCTGGGCCTGTGACACATGGTAGGTGACGTTTCAGACCAATGGGACTATTGAGAAAATTGTCCAATAACCATTTATAAATGCATAAAGGGGAAGAACTGAAATTGGAACCCTTCTCCACATTTTCACAAAAAGCCATTCCACTTGGTTTAAGGATTTAAATGTGAAAAGGAAGCTTCTTAAAAATTTTAGAAGAATTTTGGTGTCTTGTTTTCCTTAAAGTAGGGGTGGGGAATGTCCGGCCCATGAGCCATATAAGGCCAATAAAACGATTTGGTCTGGCCCTGTGAC
This sequence comes from Pipistrellus kuhlii, assembly GCF_014108245.1. Taxonomy (NCBI): domain Eukaryota; kingdom Metazoa; phylum Chordata; class Mammalia; order Chiroptera; family Vespertilionidae; genus Pipistrellus; species Pipistrellus kuhlii. Next base: position 1,195,909 of record NW_023425493.1, read on the forward strand.
AGCATCAGGAGTGAGCTAATTGACCAGATATAACAGGCTGCTTTTAAAGATAATTTAAATCCTGAGGTCATTAGGATTTTTTGAACACTTAATACAAAAATAATGCACTACCAAAGAAACTTGACACATGACTACGTTAATTTTAGAACTTGTGTTCATTAAAAAACAAAACAAGTACAGTGAATAAATGAGCCACAACCGGGAGACTCAACCACAGAATCGGGTGCATTGCCCCTGGGAATCAGCAGTGAACACAGAATCGATGTGCCAAGTATTATATTTAAAGGAACAGTAGAGAGCAAATGTTAATAGAGGCCTTTTGGAGAGCCAGGCAATAAATAGTGAAAGTTTCTTTAGCTCAAATTATATTTTAACAGTTGCATTTCTACCAGTTGATATGGGAAGACCCTAGTGAAGAGCTCCTGCGACTCTTGTATTTCGGAAAAGAAAGCAGGGGTTCTGGGTGCTGTTCGGTGAGTTCGATGCCTGCCCGCTGCTGAGCTGCAGTGTCCCCGCACTTACCTTTAAGGAAGGGGAGGAGGGGGATGGTTTCGGCCAAGGGCCATTTGGGTATTTATAACATCCATGGGCCTTATAAAATTATCCTTTTTAAATATTATATATTTTATTGATTTTTTTACAGAGAGGAAGGGAGAGAGAGAGTTAGAAATGTGGATCAGCTGCCTCCTGCATACCCCCCAATGGGGATGTGCCCACAACAAGGTACATGCTCTTGACTGGAATTGAACCTGGGAGCTTTCAGTCTTCAGGCTGATGCTCTATCCACTGAGCCAAACCAGTTTTAGCTAAAATTATCTTTAAAAGCAGCCTGTTATATTTGGTCAACGAACTTGCCCTAAGGGCCAGACCAAGTGATTTTGCAGGCCTTATACTGCCCTTGGGCCAGACATTCCCACCCCTGCTTTAAGGAAAACAAGACACCAAACTTTCAGGCCAGCCATAGCTGGACCCCCAACCCGCATCTCCCCCAAAACCCCAAGCACTGGTTCACCTACCAGCTCACAGTTTGAAGAATCTACAAAGCCCCTTTCTCCATTTGAGGTGGTGAAGATGGCAATTTATTTTATTTTATTTTATTTTATTTTGTTTATCTTCAAATGTTCAAAGTAGGAAAACAAGGCTGCCCAGCTCTGACAGCCCAACAATGATCCTCAAGGGTTGCTCTTGGCCTCCAGCCCTGTCTGAGGGGAAAGGAAACCCCTGCAGCCCCATGGAAAGAGGCCCTGAGGATGGAATGGAAATGAACTTGGCTTCCCAGGAGCGGAGAGGCAGGTCCACCAGCAGGGCCCAGAGTGCATCTATTATAGCATTGGTACCGGCCCTTTCTGCGCTGGCGTACCCGGGGTAAGCACAGCTGCTTTGCCAGGGGACAGGGCACAAAGGAGGGACAGCGCTTAGGAGGCCGCCCTGGCACACCAGCCTTGGACCTTCACCAGACGCACCAGTGCTCTTCGAACTCTTCAGCTTTCCGACACCTGCTTTCCAACCAGAAAAAAGGTTTTAAAAAGTCTGTTAGAGGCCAGAGTGCTGCTGAGATGCCCTGAGCTGGAGGCCGGGCCCTCGTCCCAGCTCCTGGGCAGTGTATTGAGATAAAGTAGAAAGAAGCACACCCCTGCCCTGACACCCCCCTCCCCAGCCCGCCTCTACGGACACCCCACTTCCATCTGCTAGTACAACGGTGTGCGATGTTTTTCTCCCAGACTGGAGGACAGAAAGTCGCACTTTTTTATTTTTTTAATATATTTTATTGATTTTGTACAGAGAGGAAGTGAGAGAGATAGAGAGTTAGAAACATCGATGAGAGAGAGTCATCGATCAGCTGCCTCTTGCACACCCCCTACTGGGTATATGCCCGCAACTAAGGTACATGCCCTTGACCGGAATCGAACCCGGGTCCCTTCAGTCCCCAAGCCGACGCTCTATCCATTGAGCCAAACCGGTCTTGGCGAAAGTCGCACTTTTTAATTATCACCATTTTTTTGTGTGGAATAAGTGCTATATTTACATGCAAATTCAAGGATACCAAGAGCTCTGGGCAGTCTCCAGCATGACATACGGCCTCCCGGTCCCCGGGCCTCCATTCTTTTCCGCAGAGGGAGCAGTGTTGCCAGTTGGTTGGGTATCCTCCCAGGCACGCATCCATTCATGCATTCCGCAGCCTCTCTCAGAGCCGGACTGCTAGCACGTGCTCTGCCCTGGAGGACGAGGGACTCCATCATCCATCACCCGCAGCAGCGCTTCCTCTCGCCTCTCAGCAGGTGCCGCACAGGTGGCCCGTAGGCCTGGTGCTGCACAGGGTGATGGCCCACAGGTGGGTTATGCATGATGGCCCGCAGGCTGCACCGTGAGGCCTACCATGTGTTCAGACAGGGGCGATGCTGCTCCAGCTGTTGCAGACACTGCAGTGAATTTGCCTGAATGTGTGTAATTTTGCACATGTTTGAGTATGAAGCCCCTGTTCCAGCCTCACCATCCTGCGCGTCACCACACAGGTTGTGTTTGTCAGGGAGCCAGGTAAACGCAGTATTGCCATCAGGCAGATTCCATTTCTCTTACGAGTGAGGCTGAGGTTATTTTATATACTTCAGAGCAATTTACCTTTCCTTTCTTGTTAACTCCGTGTTCTGTCCTTGGTCCACTGTGCAATCAAGTTGTTTATTGTGTCCACAGTAAGGACAGTAACACACAACACCCTGCAGTGGTTATGAAGTGGAAAAGATGGATGTGCTTAGACTACTTGGCACCAGGTAAGTAAGTTCTAGGTAACAGCCTCCCCCTGAGCCCTGTCCCCCGGGGACCCTGAATGCTCTGATGAGATGCCCTCTCCCTGCCGCCTCATCCCTGCTTTTCGGAGCGTTACTGTGGCCCAGGACCCCACGGCATCCTCACACCAACACACAGCGGCTGCCCTGTTTGCACCCTTCCCCACTCACAACACCAGGCTCATGTCCCCCCCACATCTCCCTCCCCCACAGCCCCCACCTTGGAGTCCCAAACACCAAACAGCTCTGCACACTTCCCTGGCCCCACCTCCAGCCCTCCCACCCCAGGGAGCCCTTCCTCGGGGCCATCTGAGCCCAAGGGCTGTGGGCACGTCCCCTGGGCCCCACCTCATGCCCTGGGTCCTCACCACTGCTGCTGCTCCTCCCCTCATCCCTCCAGGGGGTGGGTGTGCCTGGCCCCCCAGTTCCCTAAACACCATTGGCCTCCCTCCTCCCAAAGCCTCCTCCACTGTGAGTGCCCCCCCACCCGACCAGAGCACGCCACTGTGTCTGTGATGGTCGTAGGTCTGGGCTCACTCTCCAGTGCCACTTCTGCCATGGTTCTTGGTGATGTCAGTCTCCATGGAGATAAGCTTTTCAGATCCTGGTGCTTTGACTTTCTCACCTCAGTGAGCTGTCCTTCATCCCCTGCGACGTCCACTCTCCCAGTCAGACCCCAGTCCTGTCATTACACCACCGCCACCCGCACCGTCTATGCCAGCCCTGTCCTCTACTCCCCACCTCCGTTTAAGCTCATACCTCTGGCACCCCAAGTTCAATGCTCCTATTGTACTGGGGCCTCTCCGACACCCCAAGTTCAATGCTCCTATAGCTCTGGGATCCACAGCATGTCCATTCAATCACCACTTCCGTCACCATTGCGCTGTCTTCACTGTTCCTGACCGGGTTCCAAGTCCACGATCCCATGTTGCAATCACTCCCTCGCACACATTCTCGCCTCCTTTGTGCGTTTCCTTTCTTTATTCGTTAGGAACAATCGGAGCCCTTGCTAGCCCAGCCCTCTGCCCAGTCCGTGCCAACATGACCACTCTGGTCCCTCTTCTCAATGGGGCCTCCCAGCACTGGCGGCGGCCACGGCTCCTGCCAGCCGCTCCCGGGCCCACCGAGCTCTCCTGGTCATGGAGCCGTCAGAGGGCACAGGATGTTTGTAGTTTCAGGAGAGAGACAATGGAAGCCTGTCGGAGAGAAGCCGGACAGGAAAAGTAACAGTGGAGAGGAGGAAGGCTGCTCCTTGCTGATAACATCACAAGTTTCCTGAAGGGGAGGCGATGGCTAAGGGGGTGTGGAGCTGTGTTACTCGGGGTGTGGAGCTGTATTACACAGGGTGTGGAGCTGTCCTCACACGGGGTGTGGAGCTGTGTTACACGGGGTGTGGAGCTGTATTACACGGGGTGTGGAGCTGTGTTACACGGGGTGTGGAGCTGTGTTACACGGGATGTGGAGCTGACCTCACACGGGGTGTGGAGTTGTGTTACATGGGGTGTGGAGCTGTGTTACACGGGGTGTGGAGCTGTGTTACACGGGGTGTGGAGCTGTGTTACACGGGGTGTGGAGCTGACCTTACACGGGATGTGGAGCTGTATTACACGGGGTGTGAAGCTGTGTTACACGGGATGTGGAGCTGACCTCACACGGGGTGTGGAGTTGTGTTACACAGGGTGTGGAGCTGTGTTACACGGGGTGTGGAGCTGTGTTACACGGGGTGTGGAGCTGTCCTCACACGGGGTGTGGAGCTGTGTTACACGGGGTGTGGAGCTGTGTTACACGGGGTGTGGAGCTGTGTTACACGGGGTGTGGAGCTGTATTACACGGGGTGTGGAGCTGTATTACACGGGGTGTGGAGCTGTGTTACACGGGGTGTGGAGCTGTGTTACACGGGGTGTGGAGTTGTATTACACGGGGTGTGGAGCTGTGTTACACGGGGTGTGGAGCTGTATTACACGGGGTGTGGAGCTGTGTTACACGGGGTGTGGAGCTGTGTTACACGGGGTGTGGAGCTGTGTTACACGGGGTGTGGAGCTGTGTTACACGGGGTGTGGAGCTGTCCTCACACGGGGTGTGGAGCTGTGTTACACGGGGTGTGGAGCTGTATTACACGGGGTGTGGAGCTGTGTTACACGGGGTGTGGAGCTGTCCTCACACGGGGTGTGGAGCTGTGTTACACGGGGTGTGGAGCTGTGTTACACGGGGTGTGGAGCTGTGTTACACGGGGTGTGGAGCTGTCCTCACACGGGGTGTGGAGCTGTGTTACACGGGGTGTGGAGCTGTCCTCACACGGGGTGTGGAGCTGTATTACACGGGGTGTGGAGCTGTGTTACACGGGGTGTGGAGCTGTGTTACACGGGGTGTGGAGCTGTGTTACTCGGGGTGTGGAGCTGTCCTCACACGGGGTGTGGAGCTGTGTTACACGGGGTGTGGAGCTGTATTACACGGGGTGTGGAGCTGTATTACACGGGGTGTGGAGCTGTATTACACGGGGTGTGGAGCTGTATTACACGGGGTGTGGAGCTGTATTACACGGGGTGTGGAGCTGTGTTACACGGGGTGTGGAGCTGTGTTACACGGGGTGTGGAGCTGTCCTCACACGGGGTGTGGAGCTGTGTTACACGGGGTGTGGAGCTATGTTACACGGGGTGTGGAGCTGTGTTACTCGGGGTGTGGAGCTGTCCTCACACGGGGTGTGGAGCTGTCCTCACACGGGGTGTGGAGCTGTGTTACACGGGGTGTGGAGCTATGTTACACGGGGTGTGGAGCTGTGTTACACGGGGTGTGGAGCTGTGTTACACGGGATGTGGAGCTGTCCTCACACGGGGTGTGGAGCTGTGTTACACGGGGTGTGGAGCTGTATTACACGGGGTGTGGACCTGTGTTACACGGGGTGTGGAGCTGTGTTACACGGGGTGTGGAGCTGTGTTACACGGGGTGTGGAGCTGTGTTACACGGGGTGTGGAGCTGTGTTACTTGGGGTGTGGAGCTGACCTCACACGGGGTGTGGAGCTGTGTTACACGGGGTGTGGAGCTGTCCTCATACGGGGTGTTGAGCTGTTCTTACATGGGGTGTGGAGCTGTATTTAAGCAACAGACACTTATTTGGGGTCTGAGGCTCTCTCTCTCTCTCTCTCTCTCTGAAAGAAGAAGTTTTAAAATAAAGCCCAGGACTTAAGTAGACCTCACTTTGGGCTTCAGTTCTGCCACTTCCCTGCTGCCTGACCCTGAGCCTCAGTTTCTTTGTCTGTAAACTGGGCTCGCGTGACCAGCTGGCTGGGAGTGTGGGCCTGAGGGTTACAATGGGTCGTGTCTGAGTATGCTCCCTAAAGCTCAGCCCTTCCCCTGGCCCCTGGTGACAGAGCGTGGGTACAGAGAAACCCCACTGGCTGTGACTCACCGAGGCTGATTTTTCTAGAAAGTTGCTCAATTCGTGTTTCAGCCGGTTCTTTGAAGCCCCCCTGGATGCGGGGGCGACGCGGCGCTGAGCGCACCTCTCAGCTCCTGCTCGGAGGCGGCTGCACGAGCTCCTTCATTTTGGAGCGAGATGAAACGATGCCGTTGGTACAGGGAGCCGTCTCTCCGGGCAGCCACGGGGAACTCAGATTGCCCGGGGGGAGGGCGGGCGCCCCGCGGAGGAGCCCGGTGTCTCTGCAGGAGCCACTTCCAATGATGCTGATGCCACCTTCTGCCCAGGTGCCTGAGCTCTGGCTCTGCTCCCTGGAGGTCCGCGTGTCTCAGTGCTCCTCGCGGATCGGGGCGGCTCCTCCCCTTGGCGGGAGGCTAGGCGGACAGGTGCCTGTCAAGGCCCTGGGAATGTGGGGGTGAGAATTCAGGTGGAGACAGACAGGCTTGTCTCTCTTCATTCAGAAAAAGAGATGATCGTCACGCTGAGTAAGCCAGGCTCCCTGAGGACTTCCCACAGCGGATGCCGTGCCTGGTTTTAGAGGAAAAGGGGGTGCAGGGGGGTTTGTGTGGAGCCTGTGGAGGGAGATTTCTGTGGCCGTGGCCCTCCCTGCTCGTCTGCACCTGCCGGGCTGGGCTCTGCTCACCTCAGCCCAGGTCTCCTCCCCCCGAACCCCATCCCACCGCCGGGGTCCTCGCCCCCTGCTCCTCCCCCAGGCCCTGCTTCCCCTTCCTGGGACTGCTGTTCCGGCCCATAGCAACGGTTGTTGCTATGATTCTTATTTATCGCTAATCAAGCTCATCTTGTTTTCAAAAGGACTGAGATGGACTCCAAAAATACATGAAAGGTTAAAACGAAGTACAGCAGCCCCCCTCCCGGTCCAGTTCCACTTCCCGGGGACTGGACTCAGGGCCCTGAGGCCCAGAAATATTAAAGGGAGGTCCCGAAATAAGCAACGGACACGGGCGTGGAGCAGAGCGTGCAATCTCCCGAGTCCCACTCGGTCCCGCCAGGACCCAGCTCCTCCCCGGCCGCATCCCTGCTCCAGGCGCCCCGCCCGCGGGCCTGAGGGGCCTCCGGCCTCCACTGGATGGGTGCGGCCTCGCAGGCTGTGCTTACGGCACCCGACGTCACTGCTGGCAGCTCCCTGTGCCCAGGAGAAGCTGGAAGTGCTCGTCACCCGCGTCCCGTCAGCAGCCGCCTGACCTCACTGACCCACGTCGCTCGCCACCCTTCTGTGGGCACCTGGGTTTAATGTCACATGGACACTCACCAGAACTGTTAATGTTCAAAGCTGACCTGGTTACCCAGCTCCACTGGCTTTTCACGGTCTTCCTCAAACCCCCATTTTCCCGTAAGTCCATTGCTTTAGCTTGTTTGCAGAACGCAGGTATAGTGTTACATCTGTTGGGTAATAACCACCACGTACACATTTAAAATAAACAAACAGCCCTAGCTGGTTTGGCTCAGTGGATAGAGCATCGGCCTGCAGACTGGAGGATCCCAGGTTCAATTCCAGCCAAGGGCAAATGCCCAGGCTGCAGGCTCAGTCCTCAGTAGGGGGCATGCAGAAGGCAGCCAATCAATGATCTCTTATCATTGATGTTTCCATCTTTCTATCCTTCTCCCTTCTTCTCTGAAATCAATAAAGAAATATTTAAAATAAAACTCCCTTACTCTGCCTCCACTCCTGCCTTGTCCCCTCTCAGCGCCCTCTGCGTCCACAGGCCGAGAGGGAAGGTGGCAGCAGCTTCAGACAGAGCTGACTCGGGGTCATATTCTGAGACCGACCCGCTGTTGACTCTGTGACTCACTCCCTGAGCCTGCGCTTCCCCGTGTGTGACGCCAGGAAGGTGGAAAGGCCTTTCTGGAAGCCGGTCAGAGGACAGGGACCCCGGGGAACACGCTGTCACAGCGGCGGGCGTCCGGGGAGTGGCCTCCCCGGGAACAGCGCCCCCATGGGGACCAGGCGTCACCTGTGCAGGTGCCCAGGGCCAACCAGAACCTCCAGGGCGGGCCAAAGCCAGAGAGCCTATCAGAATGCCCACAGGTGACGCCTGGTTCCATTGCTGAGAGATGAGGGTCCCAGCCATCCTTCCTGGTTCTGGCTCACCCCCTGGGTGGGAATGCCAGGGTCAGGGCCGGAAAGTTGGGCCTGCTTGACAGCTGGAAATACCCAAATGGAATTCAGTGCCTGTTCAATGTGCTCTGAATCACTGAAATGGGCACAATAACAGCCCGGTCACAGGCGCAGATTCTGAGATGCCCCTGGAGCGTGCTCAGAGCGGCGGCTGCGCAGAGCAGCTCCCGGAGCAATGCTGTTGGGTTGTACTCAGGCTCTCTGAGTCGGCTCCTGTGACTCTGCCTTGGAAAGCCAACGCTGTTCGGCGTACACAGACGCCACTGAAGGGAGACCCGCAGAGCAGCTTGGTTAGCTGAGCACATCGCCTGAGGTTGTCTGAGTGCCTGTCGGTGCCTGGCAGTGCCCAGCAGTGCTCCCTCAGCCAGCGCAGCCCTAAGCACCAGCGGGCTACAAACCATTGGACCATCTGCAGGAAACCACACAATGGGAAGGAGTGCTGGGCCGCCCGCCGAGGAGTCTATTGCGGGACTAACTTTGATCGTAAGAGAACCTGCAACCATCTCATTCCCATTGAGCTTCTGGGTTCAAATAAACTCGGCAGAAGATGGTAGTCTTACCACCTGATAGTGTGGTTTGAGACCCAAGCAAGGAACAGACCCACACGGGGCGGGGGGGGGGGGGGGGGGGGGGGGTCAGTACCAGTCCTTTCACTTGTAAAACTCATTTTTTTTTTTTCAAAGACGGCCCTAATGCCACCTCCTCTTTGTAGCTGCCTCAGCCCCCTCGGGCTGAGCGACTCAGTCCGCTGCCTGCCGGAGGCCACGCTCCCATCTCAGAGCCGGGGCCTGTGTCACCTCCCTGCGATCGCAGCTCCTGTGGACTCGGTGCGACCTCCATGACCCGCGGCCACAGAGCCCTCACGGGGAAGGAGCCACACGGTCGCCGTGGATTGATCAGTGGGTTCCCATCCCTCCCCCCCCCCCCCCAAGCCAGAGCCAAGGCACTGAACGTTCAGGGTCCTTCCAGAGCAGAGACGCGCCTGCCGGCCGGACCCACACACGCTGGCAGAGCCTGGCCCCACCTGGCAGAGGGCACCTCAGAGCATCAGGAGGACTGGGAGAGGGCCGTGGGCATCTGCAGAAGTGGCGCCAAACATTATTCATTCAACAAACATCCACCAAGGGTCACCAGGTGCCAGGCCACAGGTAAGGTCCGAGGCTGAAACCGGCCGTGGCAGTGAGTACCTGTGACAGGTGCTGGGACGGAGGGCACGGGGACCACGGGAAGGGAATGGACAGGACCTTGAACGTGAGGCAGCAGCTGCCTGGAGCGAGCACCGGGGAAGAGGCTCTCTGCTCTGCTCCTCTCCGACGGCTGAGGCACGAGGCGGCTTCTTCCCGCGCTCCGACTCCCAGGCCTACGTGCTCCCCACCTGTGGTCCTATCGGGGCAACACACGCAGCCCCAGAACCTGGCCCTCTGCTCCTCCTGCCTGACCGTCACCAAGGAAACAGAAGAGGCTGCAGGAGGTGGGCACAGATGCACAGACACAAGCTCTACCCTCGTGAGAACCAAACCCACACCAAAATTCACACCAAAACCCACATCAAAATCCAAACCAAAATCCACATCAAAATCCACACCAAAACCCACACCAAAATTCACACCAAAATCCACACCAAAACCCACACCAAAATTCACACCAAAATCCACACCAAAATCCACACCAAAACCCACACCAAAACCCACACCAAAATTCACACCAAAATCCACACCAAAACCCACACCAAAATCTACTGACTTGATCATTGTTGACAGCATTTTGAATGAAGCAAAGAACTTAACAAAATATATGAAAGATCTATTTTTAAATCACAAATGAACAGCAGATTTTCAAAGTTGCTTTTCTGATCAACCAGAAAAGACCATGTTTATTTCAGAGTAAACAGCATTAGGGTGAGACTGGCCACCGCCACGAGGCCGGGCGGCCACGCTGCTGGCTCCAGGAAGGACAGCCACCGGCGGGCGTGGGAGGGCCCAGCGGCCCAGCAGCGCCAGCCGGGCCCGGAGCTGCTGGGCAGGGCAGGGTGGGGAAGGGCAGCAGGGTGGACAGGTCAGTGACCCGGGCCTTCAGAGGCGTCGCCGTGACGTGTGACTCCTGCTCTGCAAACAGGCCCCGCCCGTGTGCTCACTCACAGCAGCGCATCGTAGTTCACCGAACCAGCAAGGCTGGTGCACGTCCTCTGTGTCCACAGCCCGCCAGGGGGAGCGGAGGGGAAGGCCGGCTGGCAGGCAGGGTGGAGCCAGCCCTGCTGGGAGCACAGACCTCGCAGGGAGAGACTGTGTGCGGGCCGGGGTGCGGGCACACCGGGGCAGGCTATGGAATCAGGGTGCCAGCAGCCTGGGCACAGCTGGGAGGCTGAGAGCAGAGATGGGCACCGCGTGGGCAGCCGTGCGGGCGGGGTAGGGGCTGGGGTGGCCCTTGCAGGAGTGTCTGAGGTGCAGGGAACCTGCGGGTGACGAGGCTGGAAGGGGTGCTCACGGCCAGGCCAGGGCCCCAAGGCTGGGGTGTACAGGTAAGCTGGATAAATAATGGGGGGGGCCCAAGCATGGGGTGTGCACATAAGCTGGATAAATAATGGGGGGCCTGGAACACGGGTGTACATGTAAGCTGGGTAAATAATGGGGGGCCTGGAACACGGGTGTACACGGGAGCTGGGTAAATAATGGGGGGCCTGGAACACGGGTGTACACGGGAGCTGGGTAAATAATAGGGGTCCTTGGTGTGTGCACCTGTTTGTTCATTCATTCAACTAAAATGTGCTGCCTGCGAACCTCAGCCCAGCGCAGCCTGGTCCCGGGAGCCGGGAGCCGGGGGCCGGGAGGGAGCCGGGGGTGGGCGTTGGGAGGGTCACTTGGCAGGTGGCATCGGCTCACCAGGCTCAGCCAGGGCCTCTGGCCGACATGGGAGGAGGCCCCTTCAGTGCTGGGGGTGGGGGTCAGGAAAGCGGCCGGAGCAGAGGGGGCAGCATGGTCAGGGGATTGGCCTGGAGTCATCCTCCTCTTCGCGCCCTCTGGGAAGTTCCCGCAGCTGCTCCGGAGGCTCCCGGTAGATGGACCGATTCCTGAGGCCGTGAGGACAGAGGGAAGGTGTGCCGAGAGCCGGCGCTGCCCTCAGGGCCCACAGCCCACCCAGCGCACCCTGGCTGCAGGGCGTTCAGAGAGGACGGGAGCTGAGGGACCCGCAGGGACCAAGAGCTGGGACACACCTGCCCGCCCTGCCCAGACCCGTGCCCCCGGCCCCACACTCACGGCCTGGGCTCCGGGTCCTCGCCCTTGTCCCGGCAGCAGCAGCAATAGACCAGGACGCCGATGACGATGAGGACCGCCACCACGCCGCCCGCGATGCCCGCGTACAGCGCCACGTTCATGGAGGCTGAGGGACAGAGAGCTGGCGGGCTGAGCACCGGGAAGCCCCGGCCGGGCCCCGGTCTCTCCCTCCCCGCATCCCAGCTCCCCACCCTGTCCTCCAGCCCAGGGAGCGGCCTGGGGCACCAGAAGGCCTGGGCTGGGGGGAGCGCCAGGAGGGCTGAGCGTGCTCTTCTGCCCGGAGCCGTGGACAGGACAAGGCCGGCGGCCCTGCTCTGTGCCCCCGCCTCCCCGTGCTCCCTGGGCCGGAGCGTCCTCAGGTCAGCCAGGCGTCCTCTGGCTTCCCCTGAGCTGGGAGGGGCCCGCCCCGAAGGATGCTCTGGCACCACTGTCCTGGGTGCTGTCGCCAAAGAAGCAAGGGAGCTGGACTGGCCTCCAGGCAGTGGGCTCACAGGGTGTCTTGCTGGTCCCCCACCAGGCCACCCTGCCACCCAGCCACCAGCCCACCAGCCCACCCGCCCACCTGCCCACCCGGCCACCCGGCCACCGGGCCACCCCGCCCACCCAGCCACCCGCCCACCCGCCCACCCGGCCAGCGGCACCTCTCCTCCCTGCCCGCCCCCACATGCGGCTCTTACGAGGCCTGACGGTCAGGGTGATGTTGCAGGACTCGGTCCCCACCTCGTTGCTGGAGGTGCAGACATAGTAGCCGGACATGTCCGTGGAGATGTTCCTCAGAGTCAGGGCGTGCCCCGCGCCTGGGAGGGAAGACGGGGGTGAGAGGGCACCAGGCGGAGGGGAAAGCGGGCGCAGCTGCTGGGCCGGGCTCCCTGGGGCCTGGAGACGCCCCCCATGCAGGACGGGCTGCGGGAAGCGAGCTGCTTACTCCCCGTGTGACTTCGGGCACCTAACAGCGTTGCTGCGCCCGGTGTCTTTATTTCTGACAGAGATGGTGCTGGTGCCTGCCTCCCGGGACACTGTGGGCATCAGACGAGGCCCCGTCCCTCAGGCCCACAGCAGAAGGCCCGACTGGCGGGGACTCCGGACACACCCCATACACACGCACATGGAATTCTGATTAGGGGTCACTATGACCCCTCCATGACCTTCAGAAATGAAAACCTGTAGCTGGGACGCATGTGGAGGAAGCTTTAGAAATCAGTGTGTGAGCACATGTGAGTGTGTGTATATGCATGTATATGTGAGTGTGAATATGTGAGTGTGTGTGGTGTGTGTGTGTATATGTGTGTGTGGTATGTGAGTGTATGTGATGTGTTAGTGTGTATGTGTATACGTGGGTGTAGTGGTGTGTGAATGTGTGTGTGTGTGAGTGTATATGTGAATGTGTATGGTGTGCGTGTATATGAGTGTGTGTGTATATGTAACTGTGAGTGGTATGTGTGTATATGTGAGTGTGTGTATGCAGTGTATTAGTGTGCATGTGTATATGTGAGTTGAGTGGTATGCGAGTGTGTATATGTGTGTGGTGTGTATGTATATGAATGTATGTGTGTGTGAGTGTGTGTGGTATGTGAGTGTATATGGTGTGTTAGTGTGTATGTGTATATGTGAGTGTATTATGTGAGAGTGTATATGTGAGAATGTATGTGTGTATATGTGAGTATATATGTGAGTGTATATGTGAGAGTGCATATGTGAGTGTGTATATGTGAGTGTGTATATGTGAATGTGTATAAGTGAGTGTGTATAAGTGAGTGTGTATATCTGGGAGGAGGGTGGGGAGGCAGCTGTCTGTCTCGACTCTTCACTGTCCACCATGTTCATGGCCATTTAACTGTGGGAGCCGCAGCTCTGAGTCAGGGGGAGTGCTACCCAGCCCTCCTGAACACAGGGGATGGCCCGAATGTCCTCACGGCGACCTTCCTGTGAGTCCCCGGCCTGTGGTGTGTGCCCGTGGAAGGAGAGGGGTGTCCACGTATTTGCATGTCCTGTGCTCTGAGGCGCTCTGCTGTGACCGCAGTTTTGAGAGGAGGGTTAGGAGGCCTTTGTTCTCCCTCCGGTGGCAGAACAAGCCTGTGCGGCCCCGCTGCTCCGCCCTGAGGGGACAGCCGACATGCAAACAGCACTGGCCACCGCCCGTCAGACATCCAGGGCCGCCATGGTCTCCAGGGACCAGTCCAGGCTCCTCAGCGTGGTCCCCGGGCTGGGTCTGGGCCTGGTCCTGCCTGCAGCCAGCCTCCCGCCCACTCCGCTCTCGCAAGGTGGCACCCCAGCTTCCTGGGCATGAGGTCCCTGCTGCTTCCCACACCCCCCGACAGAGGCGAGGGACGCGCCCGCCCACCCGAGGTCACAAACCAAGAAGTGGGAGGCGATAACGCGCATCCTGGTTAGGCCCGAGCAAGGCCCGCGCGAGGCCCCATTCCCCAGGGAGACAGCGCGCCGGGCGGCAGGGAGCGGAGCTCCGTGTGCTGTGGGGTTTGTAGAGGGAATGTGACCGCCGCCCGCCGGGTCCGGGGCTCCCTGAGGAGCAGAGTCGAATGACAGCGCCTGCTCCCACAGCCAGAGCGGCAGCTGGCGTCCCTGGCGCTCCTTCCTGAAGCCCAGGGCCTCAGCCTCCGGGCATAAGGTCCCTGGATTGTGGTCACAAGCGATGCTCATAAACTGAAGAGTCCAAGACCAGAACGGGTTTGGAAATCAGCGTTAAGGGTTAAATTAATCACATTTTTTAATGACAGAACTCTCAGAGCTTCTGATATGCTAATGAGCACTGGGTGGTGAGGGTGTAATGGTCTCGTTTTCTAAATAATGGGACTTTTAAAAGGGGGCGACTTGAGGAACCCACTTTGGGAAATGCTCTCGGACCTGGGCACACGTCCAGGTGAGTCAGGTTCCCTGCCGGAGCCGCTGAGCTGGGCCCGCGCTCAGGTGCATGGCCCAAGGATGGAGGGATGGCTTGTTTAGCAGGGACCGGGGCTTCCTACCGGAGTCAGCACCATCCTCCCGGTTCCTAAGCAAACAGCGGGCATGGACGGCTGCCCGGTGCATACGGGGCCCAAGACCTGCTCTGATCCCAGGGGGGCTCCCAAACCCCCTTTTTGGAAAGCACCTGATGGGTCTGAAGCTGTTTCTGCTGCAATGGTGACACCTTGTGGTCAAGATGGAAAACGCACAGGACAGCAGCTCCCACCTTCCCTCTGCTCCACGGAGCAGCCTGGTCTCCAGGCACTGAAGTCAGTTGACAAGAGCTAACTTTCCTCGTCTGCAGCTTGGCTGCTGCCTCTGTCCTCCATGATCTTCCCTGGCTGCTGGGAGAAGGGTCCATGCCCTCCTCTCTGAACCTCCTCCCTGTATGCTCCAGCCCCAGTACCACCCTCCCTCTCCCCCTCCCTCCCTTTATCTCTCCCGCATATCAAATTCCCGCTCCTTTCTGCTTTACAGAGGATGCTCAGAGGTATCCCACCCGGGATCTCCTTATCCTCCTCACGGCATTCAGGGGGAGGGGGGCTAGAACAAGGCCGTGGGGGACTTACAGCCCATGGAGACCCCGGGCCCTGTGTGCTGATCTGATTCCCTGCTCTCCCTGCTGGCTGCCCCCCCGCCCCCTGCTCAGCCAAAGGAAGCCCCTCTAATGGGGGGCCTCTGTCTTCCGGGAGGGGGAGCCCTGCTCCGTTGTCCACTGTGGACCGAGATGCTTCAGTGAGAAACAGGTCTGGTCTGGCCCCGCAGGAAGCAGTCGGGACATCTCTCTGCGGCTCTGAGGCAGGAATGCCACCCACCGCCCACGGCACCAGGGGCTCCTGTGGGCATTCCCGCTGGCCCACTCTCTCCTGCCCCCCAGGTCCCGAGTCTGACCAGGATGAGCTTCTCAAAAGCAGGCAAGTGCATCTCCTGAACCTGCCCCGTGTCCTCGGGGTCTCCCTCTGGGGTCCCTGAAGAATGAGGAAGCGTCAGCTTCTGACAATGGGGACCTTTTCTGCTGGTGGAAGTATTACTGTGAATGGGGTGCCCTCCTGGGGCGCCCCAGCAGGAGCAGGTGGCCTCAGGCCCAGGCAGCTCCCCTCCTGGGGCACGGGCTCCCTCCCGAGCACGCTCCCGGCTACTCGCCTCCCTCACGGCCGGTGCCCTGCGGCCTGGCCCACAGCAGCGCCAGGTGCCCACTATCTGCTGGCACCCCATGCCACCATGCTCTTATGCACCCTCCACAGCAGCCTGTGTGGTAAACAAGAACAACCGGGTGTATGCAGACACTGCAGCACAGAGAGGCCAGGTCACACAGCGTCCGTGCTGTCAGCCAAGCTCTGTGCTGCCCGCTCCAGTGCCCTCCTCGGGACCCGCTGTGACCCTCTGTGCCCGTCACAGTGCCTCTGGCTGTAAAGCTCGCAGCACCAGACCCGCTGCCACACTGTGCTGCCGGACGGACAGACCGAGCGGTGGCCATGGCATCAGACTTCTCCAGACACCGCCTAGCCTGCGCGTGCCTACTCCGCGCACCTCCCCACGCACATGCCTGCCCACGCACATGCCTGCTCACACACATGCCTACCCCATGAATATGCCTACCCACGCAGTACTTCTCCCTCCCTGTTCCCAGCCCACTGAGCTGGAAGACCCCCGAGACCAAGGGCACCTCTGGCCTTGTCTTATCTGTGAGAGCTCTGAGTGCAGCTGGCCCGGCAGTGTGGGCCCCGGCCCCCAGCGAGTATTCCCACACCATGGGCCCTGGGCCCAGCGGGTGCTCCCACACCATGGCCCTGGGCCCAGCGGGTGCTCCCACACCATGGCCCTGGGCCCTCCCCCAGCGGGTGCTCCCACACCATGGCCCTGGGCCCTCCCCTAGCGAGTGCTCCCACACCATGGGCCTTAGGCCCAGCGGGTGTTCTCACACCATGGGCCCTGGGCCCTCCCCCAGCGGGTGCTCCCACATCATGGGCCCTGGGCCCAGCGAGTGCTCCCACACCATGGGCCCTGGGCCCTCCCCCAGCGGGTGCTCCCACACCATGGGCCCCGACCCCCAGCAGGTGCTCCCACACCATGGGCCCTGGGCCCTCCCCCAGCGGGTGCTCCCACACCATGGGCCCTGGGCCCAGCGAGTGCTCCTACACCATGTGCCCTGGGCCCAGCGAGTGCTCCCACACCATGGGCCCCGGCCCCCAGCGAGTGCTCCCACACCATGGCCCTGGGCCCTCCCCTAGCGAGTGCTCCCACACCATGGGCCTTAGGCCCAGCGGGTGTTCTCACACCATGGGCCCTGGGCCCAGCAGGTGCTCCCACACCATGGGCCCTGGGCCCTCCCCCAGCGGGTGCTCCCACACCATGGGCCCTGGGCCCTCCCCTAGCGAGTGCTCCCACACCATGGGCCCTGGGCCCAGCGAGTGCTCCCACATCATGGCCCTGGGCCCAGCGAGTGCTCCCACACCATGGCCCTGGGCCCAGCGGGTGCTCCCACACCATGGCCCTGGGCCCTCCCCCAGCGGGTGCTCCCACACCATGGGCCCTGGGCCCTCCCCCAGTGGGTGCTCCCACACCATGGGCCTCGGCCCCCAGTGGTGCTCCCACACCATGGGCCCCGTAGTAAGGCCGGAGAACATTTATCTAGTGTTTGGATTTTCCCTCCCAGCTTGTTTCCTGACCAAAAGGTCAGACACCAAGCCACCCAGGACGAACGTGGTCTCCTGGCAATGGAACGGCCCTCACCACGCCCTGGCTGCTGTGTGCAGCCACAGGGGGTGCGCTTGTGGAAGTGGGATTCAGGGGAGTCTGAGCCTCGGAGGGGATGGAGACAGGAAGCTCCCACCCTGAGCGGGGCCGCGGGGCCGGACGTGAGGACAGAATCGCACTCAGAGCTGCGCAGGGCTCTCGCCAGTGACCGCTGTGCCCTGGGCCGAGGAGGCCGTCTGCGCTCCCACCACGGGCGTCTCACAAAGCCACCTCCGGGCGCTCAGCACCCCGACGGGAGGCGTGGCTCTGAGAGCCCGGTGCCCACGGAGACAGCCCGGACGGCGGTGCCCACGGAGACAGCCCGGACGGCGGTGCCCACGGAGACAGCCTGGACGGCGGTGCCCCCGCGGGCGGACGGCGGTGCCCACGGAGACAGCCCGGACGGCGGTGCCCACGGAGACAGCCCGGACGGCGGTGCCCACGGAGACAGCCCGGACGGCGGTGCCCACGGAGACAGCCTGGACGGCGGTGCCCACGAAGACAGCCCGGACGGCGGTGCCCACAGAGACAGCCCGGACGGCGGTGCCCATGGAGACAGTCCGGGACAGCGGTGCCCACGGAGACAGCCTGGACGGCGGTGCCCCCGCGGGCGGACAGCGGTGCCCACGGAGACAGCCCGGACGGCGGTGCCCCTGCTGGCGGGATGTCCCCTCGGGCGGGACCTCCTTCGGGGCCCTGCAGCCTGCCGATCGGCTGCGGCGGGTGGTACCTGGTGGGCCCCTCCGCTCCTGGTTCTGCAGGTCGAAGCTCCGCCACTGGTACTGCGGGGCCGGGGAGCCCTCCCTGGACTGGCAGGTCAGCTGGATGTCGCTCCCGATCACGGTCTCGCCCAGGACGCTGCAGTCGGGTTTGGAGGGCGGCACTGTGGGGAGGGGCCGAGAGAAGGCGTGAGCAGGTGGGGCTCGGGGACAGCCACCTCCCCCGCACCCGCCCACACGTGTGCCGTCCTGTCTGCTCACAGCCCAGAGCCGAGAGGTGAGCGCTGAGGTCAGCCCACAGCGGCCTGTCCCATGGCAGAGCAGCGCACACTGTCCCCTCTATCCCAGCAGCCCTACACCCCCATGTGGGGACCCGGAGACCTCAGACCTCAGCTGGCCGGTGACCGCTCTGACAAGACCCCGATGCCCCTGAATACCTGGTGCGGGCAGAGTGCTGGGACGGAGCAGGGGACGCTGTGGGCTGGAGGCCGCCGCAGGGCCTGCGCCTCCCACCGAGGACACCAGGGGGCGCCAGAGGCTGGAGGCTGTGATCCCGTGGGCAGGGGGCAGGTGCCCCAGGCAAAGAGGCCTCCTTGGGTGACCAGGACCTTGTGCCTCGTCCAGCCTGGGAGGGTGGTGCCACCTAACTAATGCCCTTGTGGGTAAATCACCCCCGCAGGGGAAAGAAAATTTTGTTTTTTAAGAGAGACTGCTGAATTTCTTAACATACAGTACAGTATGATCTCTCACTCTTTTTTTTTTTTTTAAGCAAAACATGGGCACACCCTCCAGGCACCCTCTCCAGGCGCCCCCTCCAGGCACCCCCTCCAGGCACCTGTCCAGGCTCCCCCTCCAGGCGCCCCCTCCAGGCACCCCCTCCAGGCACCTGTCCAGGCTCCCCCTCCAGGCACCCCCTCCAGGCACCTGTCCAGGCTCCCCCTCCAGGCACCCCCTCCAGGCACCCATCCAGGCACCCCGCAGCACCCGTGCCGACCACTGGAAGGGGCACTCACCCAGGACCAGGAGGCGGACGCGGGCCTTGGAGGTGCCGCCCAGGTCACTGAGCAGCGAGACGGAGCACTCGTAGGTGCCGTTGTCGTCCATGGTCAGCTGGCTGATGGTGATGGAGGCGTCGGACTCCTCGACGTTGCCCGACAGGTTGGCACGGTTCTTATAAAGGTCGCCGTAGTTGTATTCTTTGGTGGAGAAGGCCCAGGCGAGCACGCTTTCCTGGAGGAAGGAGAGATGCGCCTGGCCTTCACCTGAAGCTTCGGCGCGGCCCTTCCTCCAGGCACTGCCGACCCTAGGCCCCACCCGCCCAGAGCCGATGCCAAGCCTTTGGAGTCTATTCATTCACCTATTTAGCCAAAAGGAACCCGGAACTGCCTGAGATCGGTTCTTCCTCCACGGAAGCCCCTGTGCCACGTCCCCTGCCCCCCCCCCCCCGCCCTTGCTGCCCGTGGCTCACCGAGTGGCTCCACAGCAGCTTGTCCCACTGGATGAAGCCCTTCCGCTCGGCCACGGAGGTGCGGTAGGTGCACGGGAGGGTGACGCTCCGGCCCCGGGCGGCCCGCAGCACTTCCCGCGGCGTCTCCACGGAGATGGCGGTGACGGCCACCCAGACTGGAGGTCAGGGGCGGGGGCAGGGTGAGGGCACCGGCATGCCCAGGCATCCTCCCTGCCGCGGCCACAGCCCCACACCCCGCCTCCCTGCGGCCTCGGGCCAGCCTGCCGCCAGCCTCCCCTCCCCTGCTGCCATCCTCCCCTCCCCTGCTGCCATCCTCCCCTCCCCTCCTGCCAGCCTCCCCTCCCCTGCTGCCATCCTCCCCTCCCCTCCTGCCAGCCTCCCCTCCCCTGCTGCCATCCTCCCCTCCCCTCCTGCCATCCTCCCCTCCCCTCCTGCCAGCCTCCCCTCCCCTGCTGCCATCCTCCCCTCCCCTGCTGCCATCCTCCCCTCCCCTCCTGCCAGCCTCCCCTCCCCTGCTGCCATCCTCCCCTCCTCTGCCGCCATCCTCCCCTCCCCTGCCGCCATCCTCCCCTCCCCTCCTGCCATCCTCCCCTCCCCTGCTGCCATCCTCCCCTCCCCTCCTGCCATCCTCCCCTCCCCTGCTGCCATCCTCCCCTCCCCTGCTGCCATCCTCCCCTCCCCTGCTGCCATCCTCCCCTCCCCTCCTGCCATCCTCCCCTCCCCTCCTGCCATCCTCCCCTCCCCTGCTGCCATCCTCCCCTCCCCTCCTGCCATCCTCCCCTCCCCTGCTGCCATCCTCCCCTCCCCTCCTGCCATCCTCCCCTCCTCTCCTGCCATCCTCCCCTCCTCTCTTGCCATCCTCCCCTCCCCTGCTGCCATCCTCCCCTCCCCTCCTGCCATCCTCCCCTCCTCTCCTGCCATCCTCCCCTCCTCTCCTGCCATCCTCCCCTCCCCTGCTGCCATCCTCCCCTCCCTTGCTGCCATCCTCCCCTCCCCTGCTGCCATCCTCCCCTCCCCTGCTGCCATCCTCCCCTCCCCTCCTGCCATCCTCCCCTCCCTGGCCAGAGCGTCTATTCCCGCATCTGCGGCTCCACGGGTGACACACAGCTCCTCCGGGCCACGGGAGGAAGTACATGGCACAGAGTGAGTGAGTCTAAACAGGGCTCCCTCATCCACTAACGCACGGCCCCCGTGGCCCCCCAGCCCCCGGCCTGCGTTCCCCTGGGAGCGGGCCGCGTGGCCAGAGCCTGACGGGACGGGCACTTCGCGTGGAGAGGGGGCTGCCCGCGGCCTGGCCCGCCCGCTCGCTCCCCTGCGTGTGCTCGGCCTGCTGGCCTCGCCCACCGCCCCGTCCCGGTCTGCTCCCGAGGAGCTCCGTGTTACAAAGGAGAGTCACACGCCTGAACCACCAGCACCAGGTGGGCGGGCGCGGGGAAGGAAGGGGACGGCTGAGGGTTAGGGTCGCTGGGACCGGAGCTGGTGGACTGTGAGGGGAGAGGCGGAAGTGAATGGACGGGGAGGGCTCGTAACGCAAAGGGGAGCACCTGAGCGGAGCCAGAGCGGAGGCAGACGCTGTGTGTAACCCCGGCGGCCTCTGTGGGTGGGTCGTGGCCCCAGGCACCCCTCCGTGTGCCATAACCCCCTGGGAATGACCCGGGTTTAGGGACGTCACGCCCACAGCGCCCACACAGCCGGACCCTGGCGCTCACGCCGGGGCAGTGCGGGCTGGGGCTTCGATGGCCATTCCCCCATCTCCCCGCCCCCTCCCCGCCCCCTCCCACCTCCGGGAACGAGCAGGTCCTCCACCTCTGGGCTCAGGTGGTAGCCTTGGGGCCCTGGATTCCTCTTCTGTGGGATCTTCATATCCCTGCTCAGGGGAGGGGCCCCGGGTGGGACATCTAGCCTGTGATCAGAAAACTAAAAGTGGAAGGATTCTAGAAATTTCTAGAGCCTTCCAATCACTTCTTTCCACTTCCTTGCACAGGTCTGTTGGGCCCCTTCCTCCCAGTTGCCCCGGATTGCCCCCCCCCCCTCAGCCCCTTATAGTACTTGCCTCCCTAGAGCTGTCCTTCAGGCTCCAGAATGTCCCTCCCTCCTCCTCACTCCCCTTGCTCCTCAAGTGTGAGCTCCCCACACACCCACCGTCCACCGATGCTGACTCGCCCAGGGGCTGAGCACTGATGGTGCAATGACAGCTAACCTTCCCCTGGGGTGGGGTGGGGGTGTAACACGTTGGGAGAGCAGGTGCCGCACCGGCCTGGAGGGTGGCGCACTCTCGCACTGTGCCCTGGGCGGAGAGGAATCGCCCACTCTCTCCCAGGCAGGGCGGTGCCAGCGCCACCCTGAGCTCCTGCTCCGAGAACCGCGGTCATGAAGGGCCATCGCGCCCCCGGGAGGGCGGTTCGGAGACAGACGCTGGAGCCCAGCTGCCCGGGTGCCACCTCACCCTGACTCACCAGCTGTGCAACCAGGGCACCTCTCTGTGCCCCGGCTTCCTCAGCTGCAAGATGAGGAGCCCTGGCCAGGTGGCTCAGTGGGTTAGAGTCATCCCCTACGCCAAGGCTGGGTGGGGGTTCAGTCCCCAGTCAGGACGCATTTGAGAAGCAGCCAATGAATGTGTTAATATGCAGAAGAAAAAAAATCAATCTCTCTCTCTCTCTCTCTCTCTCTCTCTCTCTCTCTCTGTCTCTCTCTTAAAGTCAACAAATAAGCACATTTACAATGAGGATGGTGCTATCTAACCCCAGGTGGCTGTGAGGGTGGAATGACGATGCATTTAGCGCGCACACCCTTCCCCCAGCACAGAAGCAGGTCCCAGAGATGTCTGTGTCTCCTCTGCTGAGCTGTGTTTGCTTCATCGTCACATCCCCGAGCCCAACCAATGCCTCCACACGGGACCTGCTCTAGCAAATGAACGAGGTGCAGAGCAGTCACGCTTCCCACGTGGGGAGGATTCACAGCCCAGACACCTGGTGGAAGACCTTCCCACAGATCACTGGAAAATGCAAAAAAAAAAAAAAATTTTAAATCAAGTAAAGGAGCCGCTCCTGGGGGAGGCCAAGTCTGCAAAGCGCCCCAGACGGACCGGGCGGGCGGTTAGCCTCCCTCAGGGGCGGCTGGAGACCAGCCGCAGCCGCAGCCTCGGAGCTTGTAAATAATCCCGTTTGTTAAGGAGATGAAGTGTCTCCCGAGAGCTCCCGGGAGCAGCACCCCCAGGAGGGTAATGAAGTGCTTGACGGACTGGCTGCTGCAGGCCGCACTGCGGCTGGGGGACCCTGGGGCTCCGGCAGGACTGCCTCCCTTAGGAAGCCCGTCTGCTCCCGGGCTGCCCCCTCGGGAGCGGGAGCTGGCGCTGAGGCCAGAGGCAACGGCCCGCCCGGGCCTGGGCACAGGCTCTGGTGTGGGAAGAGCTGGCCTGTGGGAGGGGCCCTCCTGCTCGCATGGCCTCTTGTGGGAGATGAGGGTTAGGAATCGATGAATGTTTGTTGAACGTTTTGTTCAACACGGATCTTAGAATCTGCAAATGCCAATCAACCCACTGATTTTCCCCTTGGCTCAGTGCGAGGCGCGGGGCAGCCGCCGGCGTGCTCACGGCGCCTCCCCCGGGCACCCCCCGGGAACGCCCAGCCCTTACTGCGCCGCTTTTACGTAATTTCTCTCTGTAAGCGCAGTTGGCATACGGTATCACACTAGTGCCAAGAACGCAGTATAGTGATTCAAAATGTGTATCCTTCCCATGTGCTCACCTCACCACGTCCCCCTCCGGCACCCGATGGGCCATGACCGTGTCATCGCTGCAATCCCTTCACCGTTTCCTCCAGCTCCGCCCCTCCCGCTGGCCACCGTCAGCTCAGTCTCTGATTCTGTGCGTGTCTTTGTTTTTGTTTGTTTGGGTTTATTGGGTTTCACATGTAAGTGAAATCCTGCACACGTGTCTCCCTCTGGCTTATTTCACGTATTGTAGTGTCATGCCCTCGAGGGCATCCCTGCTGCCTCCAAGGGCACTGCCTTCCTGCCCGGGCTGCCTGTCTGCACCACGTCCCCTCCAGCCATTGGTCTCTCTGGGCTCCTGGGCGGCTCCCGCGTCTTGGCCGCTGGGATATGCTGCAGCGAGCGGAGGGTGCGGGTGGCTTTCAGTTAGTGTTTTCGTTCTCTTTGCCGGCTCTCAGGGCCCTCAGGCAGCTGTCTATCCCGGGCACCCTCTTCCCGTCGATGAGGGTGGGTGGGTGCAGGCCTCCTTCCCTCTCCAGACAGGGCTCCTTCCCACCCCAACGCGTCTGCACGGAGCTGAGGGCTAAGACGGCCTCGCTGACCGAGTGGTTCCTGCACAGTCCCTGCCCAGACCGGTCAGAGGTCACCGCCAGCAGCATCCCACTGGAGCCTAATGACGTGTTCACTGCTGTGTGAAGCAGGGGTGGGGGCCCTTTTTTCTGTCAGGGGCCACTTGGATATTTATAACACCATTCATGGGCCACACAAAACTATCAACTTAAAAACCAGCCTGCTGTATTTGGTCAAACATTAGATTAATTCACCCCTAAGGCCTTGGCAGGGCGAGACCAAATGATTTCTCAGGCCTTCCGCGGCCTGTGGGCCGGACGCTCCCCCCAGTGTGAAGGAGTGGAGAGTGGGAGAGGGCGGGGCTGTGGGACAGGACCGGACAGGAACGGCTGCCTGAGGGACCGGGTTCCGAGGCGGGCCGTGTGCAGGGGCTGGGCCAGCCTGTGAGCGTGTCTGCTCAGCCGCTCCCCACCGCACAGAGAGCACAGACCCGCCGCAGGATGGTGACAGCTGACTGGGGTCAGGGGTCACCGGGCCATTTGGGGGGGGTTGTGCATTTTTAGTTTCCAAACGACCTGAAATAGGTACCAGTGCTCCTGGAACCATATCACCCGCTCTGGTTTGTAAATCAACAGGCAGCGTGGCACCGCGGAGGACCGGGCCTGTCCCAGGGCACAGCCGGCCGGAGCCAGGGCCCCCCCACCCCCCGTGCCTCTCGGGGTCTCTCTGCTCCCCGCCGGGCAGAGGTGAAGAGACCTGAGCGGCTGCGGCTCCAGGCAGGAGCTCCCAGAGGGAGACTGAGGACAGGGGAGGAGCAGGGGGGAGCCCTGCCCGGGCCTGGGAGGGCGGTGAGCTGGCAGCTGCCCCGCCCGCCCATCTCCGTGACCTTTGGAGTGTCTGCCCGCTGCCAGGCCCGCGGGGGTTTATGGCCGCCTGACTCACAGGCAGAGAAAAGGCCGCTCGGGGCACTGCGTGGCCAAGGGCGGGGAGGACGGCGGGAGGAGGCGGTTCTGGGGTGACAATTGGTGCCCGGGGCAGGCAGAGAGGAGATAAACCCGAGTGTCGCCAAGGCCAGGGGCAGCCTCACTCTAGCACCCTCGGAGTCTCACCACCCCTGAGTCCGAACAGCACCCTGTTCCCCCCGGGGTTTTGGAGACAGATCCTGTCACCACTCCCCTGGCCGCTGAAGTCACCCCTCGGCCATGAGGCCAGCTGGGGGACCCGCCCTGCTTCCACTTGCTTTCCGTCCGGTGCCCCAGGCACGGTCCCCATGGCACTCTGACCTCGGTAACGGGTGGACAGGTGCAGACTGAGCTGCCAGCCGCTGCAGTCAGGCCCGGGAGCGGGCGTTAAACCTGCTCCTCGAGTTCCAAACGCAGCCCTGACCCGGTGGCCCACAGAGTCGCCTGGTGACTTTTCCAGAATCACAGGGGGTCTAGGCCCGCCCCTCAGGGTTCCAGTTCAGAAAGTCTGGGGCAGCCCGGACGTTCGCTCCCGGGTGACTCCCTGGGCAGCGGGGTTGCTGGCCGCTGCCCTCATCCCGCTGTGCCTCTGCACACCTGCTCCCTCAGGCCGCCCGTGTGTGGCATCCCTCAGCCCGCTGCACCAGGACGGGCCTTCAGTCCGGGTCACCCCGCTGCAGGCAGAGTATCTCCCGGCTCCTGGCCTCCCTGCGAGCACTGGCTGATCGCACCCAGGCTCCGGCAGGGGGCGCCCTGGAGCCAGGTGGCGCCATGGCCCTAGGGACTGGAGTGGCTTTGGGGCTCACCACCTCCGAGCAGGGGGAGGTGCACTGGTCACTGACGCCAGCCGGGCTCTGGGCAAGGGTCACTCTCATACGCGATTCTCTGCCATCAGACGTGCAAGGCTGAGGCCGAGCCCTGGAGACCTCGCCGCCCGGGCCAGGTGCCTGCGCGGAGCTAAGGCACAGGCTCAGATGTGCGGCCTCCCGAGCCAGTGGCCGACAGGAGCCTGGCACTCAGAGGGCCAGGTGGGAGGCACTGAGGGGCGTTCCCCTGCTGCGGGGAGGGCTGGGAACTTAGAAAGCTGGTTTCTGCCGAAACCCACCGTGGATCAGCACCCACTGGTTCAGTGCATTTGTTTAGATTCGGGGGGGGGGGGGGAGGAGGCCTGAGGGGGGGAGGGTAAGGGGAGAGAAAAAACATATTTTCTCCTCTAGAGAAATATTTCTCCTCTATAAAAATATTTGAGGGTGATGGATTCCTTCACTTCTCTGGGCAAAGCAGTATTTTCCCAAGTTTTTCTCATTTCCGCTTCAAGGAGGGCTCCTCTAGTTCTAGGGCGGTGGGTCATGTGTGTGCGTACGTGTGTGTGTGTGTGTGTGTGTGTGTGTGTGTGTTATCATGTCTTCAAAGACTTCAGGGCCTTGGGCCCACTGTTCAGGGATGCTTTTCCTGGTGGGTTCCTCTCTCTGACCCTCTTTTCCTGCCGCTGGGACTGTCACCACGCCCAGTCCTCATGGGGTCTGACGACCAAAAAAATCCCTGGAGTTCTGGGCTCAGGTTGAAGCATTTCCTCTAGCAGCCTCTGGGGGGCGACATCTCTGGGCTCCTCCCCAGGCATCCTGACTCTGGGCACAGGTCTGCCAGATCAGCGCCCTCTGGCCATGAGGAACCAAAGTCTAGTTATTTTCTGTACCTACACCTGCCCGCACCGATCGTAAGAGGCATTGACTGAATGCTCCTGGGTGCCAGGCCCTCTCCCTCCATCTTTACACCCACGACCTCTGTGCATGTCGGTCAGCACCTCAGCACCTGCACCTTCGAGGTCGTCCTGCCCGTTTCACAGGTTAGGAAGCGGAGGTGGTTGGGGTGAACGTGCCCACACCACAGCGAGTGAAGGAAGGGCCCCGTGGGAGGCCTGGGAGGAAGCAGTGTTTGTCAGTGACGTTAGGACTGTCAGGCCACAGCTAGTCACTGTTCAATTCTCCAAACGAGCTGCTTCTGCCTCATCCCCCACGCCATCTTATGTGGTATCTGCTTCCTCCGCAGTCTAAGGGGCTGGGCCTCTTACCAGCTGGGAGATGCTCCGCCCGGGACACCAGCCAGACCTAAGCTAGGACTGGGGAGTGCAGATGCAGAACGGAAGCAGGGCGAAGGCCTTCCCTCCACTCCGCTCCGCCTCCTCCGGGAGCCCTCCGCTCTCCGCTCCTTCCTCAGGGCTCCTCCCTCGGTCCCTCAGGAGCCTGGTGGAGGGCCACCTGGGTGCTTCTAGGTTTGACCTGTGAGGGCCTTCGCTGTTCATATGCACGTGGCAATGGCCATTTCTCCCCCAAATGTTTTCACTCAGTGAACTGACCTGCGACCTGAGCTGGCCATCCAGCCTGGGTCCTCTGCCCAGGGCTCCAGCCCATCCTCTGGTAAGGAAGGGAAGGTGGTGGGCACGGTTCTGGCCTGGGCATGGGGGAGGAAGCGGGCAGAAACACACTTAATCTCAACACAAGCCCAAGAACGTTCCTCCTCACCGGGGGAGACAAACGACCCTCCGGGCAGCGCAGAGCTAGGGCCGCTTTGCATTCTACGCTGGGTGAGCATTTTGTTTTGAGTTTATTTCCTAAGCCAATCTACTTTCTTTTTATTCAGATGTGGGTTGCATGGATGGGGGAGGGAAAGGTGGGCATCACAGCCCAGCCAGCCGGATAGTCGCTGCTTTTCAGCCCCGTCCCAGTCCCACCTGGGTCTGTCGGCTGAGCCTCACCCTTTGGTGCCCGCACAAACCATGGTTCAGTAAAGAGCTGTCGGCAGAGGGAGTGGACCCAGGCCCTGTAACCTAGTGACCAGGCCTCTTGGGCCCCAGTCAGATGGACCACCTGGTGTGGGCTTGAGGGAATCGGTCTTTTCTAGATCTATTTCCAAGCTCTACCCAGCCCTTCCCCGGAGCCAGGCCACCCTCCACCCAAGGGCCCCGCGGCCAGGAGTGGAGAGATGAGGAAGGTGGAGGCCTGGGGCCTGGGAGGGTGGTCTGGGCGCGGCCGGCGGGTTCTGGGGCTTGCCTGTACAAGGTGATTATTTTTTGTTGTTGGCTTTTAGAGAGAGTGGAAAGAAGGGGGAGAAACAGAGAGAGAAACATCGATGTGAGAGAGACACATCAACTGATTGCCTCCTGCACTTTCCCTGAATATCATGCCTGCAGTTGAGGTCTGTGCCCTGAACTGGAATCAAACTCGGGACCCTTCAGTCTGAGTCAAACCAGCCAGGCACTCGGCTGGAAGCTGAGCTCCACCTCATGGAGCCTCCTCTGTGCTTCCGGCTACGACCCTCCGCTTCCCTCCTTTCTCCCCAGCGCCCTGGAGCCTGCAATAGCTTCTACATCGCAGGCTGATGGCTTTCTCAGGGTTGTCAAGTACACCGGGTGAATTCTACTCGTAAATTCCCAGCCCCCATCTCTCCCTCCCCTTCCCATTCCCATTCCGATGCCCGCCATGGACCCTAATGCCAAGCTTCCATCCATCCCAACTCTAGGGACTCCACGGTCTCCCACAGTGACATGGCTTGGACTCAGCTGCGGGTCCACAGCTGTCTAGTTTCGATTTTGTGGGGCCCCGTCTTCTGAGTTCTCGGGGAGCAGAGAACCAGAGGCCGGGGAGCTGGGCCTTGGGAAGGGACTGTACAGCTTCTGTTTGTTCTTGTTGCAAGGCTGTCTTCTGCCCTGGGAGTGGTATTGGGCCAGGTGAATTGCCTTTCTGCCTCAGTTTCCCTGTATGTGGTGCAGATGTTAACGCCTTCACATTGACTTTTTCTCTGGTTTTAAGGCAAAAGCTAATATCTCAAGTAGTGAACATGTCTAGATCCATAGATCCTGGATTTCCCAGGAAAAACTCAATTTCAAACACTTTGTCCCAAGGTTCAGATCCTGTGACCCTCTATTCTGATTTGGGGTCAGAAAATACGGATTTGCTAATTCTTCGTTTCAGAAAAGGGCTGGGCCCCTATTTACTAATTTGGGAATGAGAAACCTTCTGATTGTGGGTTCTGGACCGGAACCCACCGCCTGGAAGACAGTGTGTCATTCTGCCCAGCAGGGCACAGCTGTGGCCCGGGGGCCTCCGGGGAGACGTGCCCACCCTGGGCGCTGGGCAGGGAAGGGCTTACTCACCCGCACAGAGCACCCACAGCACCCGCGTCGTCCCCGCCATGGTCCTCTGCCTCGTCGCCACAAGCTCAGCCGGGAACCGGCAGCACCCAGGCAGGTGGCTGACTCCTTAGAGCGCCCCAAAGTGTACGAGGGCTTCTCTTCCTGGTCCCCCAGCTCAGGCTGGCCCCACGCCCCGCCCCGTGCCTGGAACGGCAGGTGCACTCGCCTGTGGGGCTGGACTTGCGCTCCACCTCCTCCACCCAAGGCCCCAGACGGAACCTGCCCGCCTTCTTGAACTCTCTCTTTCTGCCTCTTCACCTCTTGACAGGTGTACAAAGTCCTGGGCTTCCCTATGATGGACAGGAAATTGGCGCCTCGTAATAGAACGGGAAATGATCTCAGAGACGAGTCCGAAGCCAGTTAGAGAAGGGCGTTGCCCACAATCTGCACCACCCCGAGGCACAGTATGGCCCTCTGACCCCTCCCCATCCACAAGCCCAGCCCACGCTAGACCCGTCATGAGAGACAGGAAATCTGTCCCCTCAGAGAGCTGACCGCCTGGGGGAGGAGGCAGACAGGACACAAGCAATCAAAGAACACACCTTAGAGAACCATGGCCACCTGGCCTCCGGGTGCTGGGAACTGTCCCGGGTCCCATGGCCCTTTGACCCCTCAGACCCAACAAGCTGGGATTGAGAGAGTCAGAGTCCTGCAGGGGCATGGCCTCGGGGGGAACAGACATGAATGGGCAGGGGAGGGGCTCCTATTTAGACGGTGGTCAGAGCCCACGGGGAGGCGGGCCTTGTGACTTCCTGTTTAACAAACACTGAGCATCTCCAGAAGTTAAAGGGGTTTCCTCGGGCAGGAGCTGGAGCGTGGTTTCCTGGTTTCTGGTCCACTTCAGTGGCCCAGGTCTCCCTCTGCAGGTTCCGGGGCGGGGGGCCAAGGGCACAAAGGAGACAAAGGCTCTCAGTCCTCTCCTCCTGA
The DNA here is from genome assembly GCF_014108245.1 of Pipistrellus kuhlii. Taxonomy (NCBI): domain Eukaryota; kingdom Metazoa; phylum Chordata; class Mammalia; order Chiroptera; family Vespertilionidae; genus Pipistrellus; species Pipistrellus kuhlii. The sequence continues at coordinate 1,225,762 of NW_023425493.1, forward strand.
AGGGCCCCCTCTTTGTCCGGTGCCTCTCACTGTGTTAGCTCCTGTCTTCCCTCCCCACTGCCCTCTACATCCTCCTTCCCCCGTCACTGTGAGCCTGGCCCACCTGATGCCACCCTGCAGTCCCTCCCTGCCCCTTCCTGCCCTGTTCCTGCTGTTAATAAAACATTACCAACGGAACCACTTGAAATGGCCCTGGAGCTGCCGTCCCCCTAGGAACCGCTGTGCACAGTGTAGGCCTCAAATATCTTCTAGAATGTTAACACAGGGCGAAATACCCATGGACTGGGCCTAGGGCGACTTGTGTCCCAAAGAACCGTTTGCAAAGATAACAAGGAAGCGGCTGTGGTGATTACGGGACTGAAATTTCAGCCACATTTAGGATTAGCATCACCACGTCATGTTACCAGCACCCTAACAACGCCTGCTCCTATCGATGTCACGGTCATCCCGCCCTTTCTCATAGCACCTGTGCTTCCCGGACCGCTAGCCATGTGGGTCTCAAATAAATGCTTGTTGCCTCTCATGCTGAAATGTCTTTTCATTTTTGATTTAACATACCCAGGCTTCACTTAGTGATTCATCTTAGGAGGATCCCCTAGGGCCATGGTCGGCAAACTGTGGCTCTAGAGCCACATATGGCTCTTTGGCCCCTTGAGTGTGGCTCTTTCTTAAACTACCTCAGCCTGGACGAGTCTATTTTGAAGAAGTGGCATTAGAAGGAGTTTAAGTTTAAAAAAATTGGCTCTCAAAAGAAATGTCAATCGTTGTGCTGTTGATATTTGGCGCTGTGGACTAGTGAGTTTGCCGACCACTGCCCTAGGCCCTAGGGAATCCATTCATTTAAAAGGATAATTATTTAAAACTACCATGTGCCAGGTGTGGTGAGGTTCTAGGCAGGGGGTGGCACAAGGGAATGTCCTCAATGACAAAGAGCAGTGGGCTCTCCCTCTGCCGGTGCCAGCGCCAGCAGACATTGATTTCACATTGATACATCTGAGCACGCGCACAGTCCAGGCACTCAAAGGGAAATAGCGTGGAAAGCAAGTCTGCTCCCAATCCTGTCTCCCACCACCTGGCTCCACTTTGTAGGGCAGCCGCGGTCACCGGGTTCTCCCAGTGGATATATTCCAGTATTTGGTGTATGTATTCCAGTATTTGGTGTATGTATTCCAGTATTTGGTGTATGTATTCCAGTATTTGGTGTATGTATTCCAGTATTTGGTGGATATATTCCAGTATTTGGTGTATGTATTCCAGTATTGGTGGATATATTCCAGTATTTGGTGTATGTATTCCAGTATTTGGTGGATATATTCCAGTATTTGGTGTATGTATTCCAGTATTTGGTGGATATATTCCAGTATTTGGTGTATGTATTCCAGTATTTGGTGTATATATTCCAGTATTTGGTGTATGTATCCAAGTATTTGGTGTATGTATTCCAGTATTTGGTGTATGTATTCCAGTATTTGGTGGATATATTCCAGTATTTGGTGTATGTATTCCAGTATTTGGTGTATATATTCCAGTATTTGGTGGATATATTCCAGTATTTGGTGGATATATTCTAGTATTTGGTGTATGTATTCTAGTATTCATTCTCCAACGCAGCCTACCGCCCCAGGAGTCTCCTTCATAATGTGTCACTTGTGCTCTGACCAAGTGAGACGTCTCTTCACACCCAGCAGTCATGGTTTCCTACCCCAGGACTTTGTTCACGCCGTCCCCTCTGGAGTTCCTTCCCCGCCGTGTCTGCTGTTACAGTCCGACATGTCCTTTAAGGCCAGCTCAGGGAAGGTCTCTTCTGTGAGGGCCTCCCTCATTTCTTCAGCCGAAGGCCTGTCTCCCTTCTTAGAACTCACCCGCTCTCGGGAGCTCTCTTAGGACACTTATGCCTGAGTTATTTTTGACCCGGGTCTCATTCCTCCTAATAAACTCTGAGCTCATTCGTGTCTTCAGCCAATTTTTCATGATAGTGTGTGTTGGGCATTCTTCCACCTAGCCAGGAAGAAAGACCATTTTAAGCATGTAATTGTGTAATTACTAATTTTGGTTAAGTACAGTGTAATTCATAGATACCAATGAATAGGTAGACGGATGGGTGGATAGGTGGGAATAGGTGGGTGGGTGGATGGGTGGATGGGTGGATAGGTGGGTGGATGGGTGGGTGAATAGATGAGTACATGGGTGGGTACATGGGTGGATAGGTGGGTGGATGGGTACCTATGTGGATGGATGAATAATTGGATGAGTGGGTGGGTAAATGGATGGGTGGATGGGTGGGTGAGTGGATGGGTGGATGGGTGGATGGGTGGATGGGTGGGTAGGTGGGTGGATGAGTGAATGGATGGATAGATATGTGGGTGGGTGGATGGGTGGATGGGGAGGGAGGGTATGTATAGAGGGACCTCAAGAGGGAGGGTATGTGTGGAGGGAGAGAGAGAGAGAGAGAGAGCGAGCGCGCGCCCAGGTGGGAGGGTATAGAGAAAGAACCCCAAAAATTTTTCAGGTTCTCCACCTACAAAGTGTGAAGATCCTCCCTGGCCACCGGTGGCTGGGGAAAGGGCCCAGAGGGAAAGGGTTAAGTGGGGCCGCTCTCCTGGGGTCTAAGCCTGCATTCCTTCTCCAGAGATATGCCTGCTGTGGGGCCGGAGCCTAAATTTAGAAGGGAGCTCAGGTTTCCAGACAGCTGTCCTGCCCCTCAGAGAGGCCCGAGGAGACAGCGTGGGCTGTCACTGGTCAGGCTGTGGCGTTTCCTCTGGGTCCCCCTGTTCTGGGCGACGCCGTGGTGTGGAGACCAAAGTCCGCGGTGAGTGCTGCTCTCTCCTCTGTCCCATGGGCTCTGGCCTCGGTGTGGGGCCAGCCCACCCGGGACCAGCTCCAGGGAGTGCTCCTTCCTGAACGGGCTGGGGGAGGGCTGGGCCGGTGCCTGGGCCAGAGACCCTGGGGGCCAGCTGCCCCTCCCCCAGCAGAGGCAGAAAGAGAGAGAGAGAGTGTGTGTGTGTGTGTGCGCGCGCGCGCGCGCGCGCGCGCGCGCGTGGGTGTCCATGTTTCAACAGAAAGACCTCTCTGGTCTGGGGAATTCACTGTCTTCAGTTTCCGGCCCCTTTCTCCCCCCCACCCCCACCCCCTTGCTTACTTGCTGGCATCTGTGGAAGCAGCCAAACTGCCCTGTAAGTCTTATGGCTCCGCAGGTGGGTCCTCTCGGCCAGGGTGTGAGTCTGCGTGTCCTGGTGACAGTGGCTGGGCCCAGTGTGACTTGGTTTCCCCCGTGCGTCTTCTCACCAGGAGGGGACTAGCACACGGTGACCCCCCATTCCTAGGTCCAATGAGCTGACATCGCTAACATACCCCTCCCCCCCCCCCAAATCCCCCAAAACCAGATTCCTCAACTGCCTTTTTCACACCAAACGTACGGAGGCTGGCAGGTGCCATGGCAGCCCGTGGGGACCCCGAGGAGGAGCAGGTCGTCCCGAGCGAAGAGGACGAAGCGGACGTGAGGGCCGTGCAGGCCCGGTACCTCCTGCGGAGCCCCTCGCCCAGCCAGTAAGCACCGCTGGGTGAGGGGGGCGGTGAGGGAGGGAGCATGCTGACAAATAGGCCGGTCACCCCTAAGTCCACTAATCAGCAATGTCACTGAGTCATCTCTACGTGCCACCCCTTATGGGGGCAGCGGGCACTGGTGACCGTGTGGCAGGGTTCCCAGTGTGCCGTGGGCTGAGGGCAGGAACCACTGCACCTGGAAGGGGATGGAGGTTCTGGAGGAGGGGTGCTGGTCCCGACCTGGAAGGCAGGATGTGACCGTGGTATAGCTAAGGGTGGGGCCTGGGTCGCCAGCAGGACGGGGAGAGGCCCTGCGGCCAGCCCGGCACCACGGTTACTGGTCTGTGTCTTTCTCACGGGGGCAAGGGCCTGTGCCCAGCGCACATCCCGCGATGCGCTTCCTGGAGAGGCCCTTATTTTATGGCCATTTAACACCTTCTCGCACATCAACTCACTGAGAATGCATGTGATGTCAGTGAGACATTTTCATGGCGTTTTAAGGAAAACCATGAGACAGCAAAGAAACACTTCGTTGCCCGCGATAGCGATAGTGTTTGCACCCAACGGCTTTGTCCGCCATGGATCACAGCAGGGCCCGACTTCCCATTGTAGCTCTGCCACCACATTTGTGGGAGGAGTCACTCTGGTTCTGAGCCTGTCTTCTTATCTGTAAAACGGGAAGCAAAGCCCCAACTAGACTATCTCCAGGCCACCGGACCTTGAAGTACCCACAAATCCGCTTCACTTTCCCTCAGTCCTCTGGGGTCTTGCGGGCTCCTGCTTCTCAGGGCGCAGAGGCTTCCCCGGGGGGGGGGGGGGGGGCGGGGTATAGGTGGGGCTCGTCACTCAGGGCTTTAGCAGACTGTGTCCTGCTTATGGACCCATGGGCTGTTCTAAGGCTTGTACCACCCACTTTTTAAGGCTCGTGGTTTCTTTAAACATATGATCCCTTAACAGGTTTCTGATCTGCACAGACCAGTCACCTCCCTGAGTTAGAAACCACACCCGAAGTTCTTCCTCACATGGAAGTGTCCGTCCGATTTACTGCTGTGCCCTCTGGGCCTCATCTCTCAGCTCTGTGATGCTCGCTTGAGAGGTTTTCTGAAACACCGTGTCTGAGGGGAAGTCCAGGATGTATGTCGTAATCTCTAGTGTAATTGTTGAAAGTTTTATAACAGAATGTATAACTAACAATCTGATGAGGGGAAGCTACGATAATAAAATATAATCAATGCAAAATGAGGCAAGAAAGAAGAGGAAATTATAGAAAATAACAAAAATAATAAGAAAAAACATCCTATCTAAAAAGGATCTTATCTAATAAAAGAGTAATATATATTGACCGTTACTCCAAGACACAAGATAGGCCCCCAGGTGGACATAAGATGGCCGCCACAAGATGGTCTGCAGGGGAGGGCAGTTGTGAACAGTTAGAGTTGACCAGACCAGCAGAGGACAGTAGTTGGGGGAGATCCAGGCCTACAGGGGAGGGTAGTTGGGAGGGACCAGGCCTGCAGAGGACAGTAGTTGGGGGAGATCCAGGCCTACAGGGGAGGGTAGTTGGGAGGGACCAGGCCTACAGGGGAGGGTAGTTGGGAGGGACCAGGCCTGCAGGGGAGGGTAGTTGGGGGGGACCAGGCCAGCAGGGGAGGGCAGTTAGAGGTGACTGGGCCATCAGAGGAGGGCAGTTGGGGGAGTCCAGGCCAGCAGGGGAGGGCAGTTGGAGGGACCAGGCCTGAAGGGGAGGGCAGTTGAGGGGGGCAGGCCTGCAGAGGAGGACAGTTAGGGGCAACCAGACTGGCAGGGGAGGACAGTTAGGGGTGATCAGGATGGCAGGGGAGGGCAGTTAGACATTGATCAAGCTGTCAGGGGAGTGGTTAGGGGGTGATCAGGCTGGTAGGCAGAAGTGGTTAGGGTTAGGTAACCAGATCATCCCACTTTTGATGGGACAGTCCAGATTTTAACATTTTCCCCTTGTCCCACAGCTTTTTTAAAAAAGTCTCGATTTTTGGAAAGAATCTTTCCAATCTTTCCAATTTTACCAAAAATTGGGACTTTTTTTAAAAATGCCATGGGACGTGGGAAAAAAATTGTTGAAAATCTGGACTGTCCCACCAAAACGGGACAATCTGGTCACCTTATGTTAGGGGCAATCAGGCAGAGGCAGGAGAGGTTGGGAGCCAGCAGTCCTGGATTGTGAGAGGGATGTCTGACTGCCTGTTAAGGACCAATCTTGGTAGGATGGGCCTAAATGGTGGTCAGACATCCCTCAAGGGGTTCCAGATTGGATAGGGTGCCGGCTGGGCTGAGGGACACGCCCCAGGCACAAAATAAACTGGTGAACAAAATAGATTCAGAGACATAGAAGCATGGAACAGACTGTGGAATCGCAGAGAGAGGAGGTGGGTGTGTATGGTGGGGAAGAGATTAACCAAAGAACGTACATGCATGAGTGCACAGCCCCTAGACTCAGAGTGGTGAAGGCCAGGAGTTGGGGGCAGGGATGGGCTAAAAGAGGTCAATGTGTGGGAAAAGGGAGCATCTGTAATACGTTCAGCAATAAAGATACATTTTTAAAAAAGAGGCAGGCTCCGAAGTCACATAAAGGACCGCAGGGTTTGAAAGGTGGGCATGGACGCCACCTGCCCTGGAGGAGTGTCCAGGTTCCGCTGTACAGAGAGCACAAGGGTGGACACCGCCAACAGGACCAGAGAGCAGGCCAGGACGCTATGTATTGACATCAGCCCGAGGACAGTTGCTGGAGACAAAAAGGGAAGTTTCATGATGATCCAAGGTCCGGTTCACCCAAAGATATAATTATTTTTTAAAATATATTTTATTGATTTATTACAGAGAGGAAGAGAGAAGGATAGAGAGTTAGAAACATCGATGAGAGAGAGTCATTGACAGGCTGCCTCTTGCACACCCCCCACTGGAGGTGTGCCCACAACCAAGATACATGCCCTTGACCAGAATCGAACCCGGAACCCTTGAGTCCACAGGCTGACGCTCTATCCACTGAGCCAAACTGGTTTCAACATGGAGATATAATTATTTACAACTTCTGTGAGCTAATAATGTAGCCTCAGAATGTAGAAAGAAAAAAAAATGGACAGAACTGAATACAGGATTATTTAAATCCACAATTTTAGTCAAATGTATATTTTTTACAAAACTAGCTCAGCAACTGATAGAATGAAATAAAACAACAGTAAGGATGGGGAAGTTTTAGAGCTGGTAACGAACAGCCACAGGATGATGGCGCAGTGCAGGGAGCACAGTCAGTATATGTCACTGTGTCTGGTGCCATGTTGTAAGGTGTGTGAATGTCTGGTCTCTATGCTGTGCACCTGGAATTAATATAACTGCGTGTCAGCTGTAATGTAAATAAATTAAAAACATATCTATAGGAAGTGTGAACCTAACAGTAAACATAATTAATCTAACTGGCATGTATACACCATGTATCCAACAGTCACAGAACACACACTCTTATCACGCACACATGGCACCTTTACCGAAACAAATTGCATCCTGGGCATTGCTTCATTTATTGACAAATTTTTAATGCTTAAAATTATACAAAATGTGTTTTCTAACCAGTTGAGACTTAAGCTAAAAATCATTAAAAACAAAAATATATAATAGAAATTCAAGTGAAAACTACAACTCAATGCTATTACATACTCACCAGATCATCTATTGTACAATAGGGGTGTCGAACTCAATCAGAGAAGGGGCCAAAATCTAAAATCCAGCCTAAATCGCGGGCCGAATGGTTTACTGAACAGTCATAAACTGTCATTGTGATGGAAACGCAGCAGAGTGCAGTGATGACAGCGCGGTGCGGGCCACATTGCAAGGCCTGGCGGGACGGATTTGGCCCGCGGGCCTTGTGTTTGACACATGTGATACAAGTAAAGCCCAGCGATAGCAAATATTAATGAGGATGTGAAATTGCTGGTGAGCATGTCAATTGGTACCATGATTTGGAAAACTATTTCATAGCATCTACTAAGATCAAGCTTAGGCTTGTGCTGTGACCCCGCAGGCTTGCTGCTGATCCATGCTTCACAGAAATAAGTCCCTCTGTGCCAGAAGAAGGTTTGAGCAGCATAGTGACTGAGGATATAGGATGTGTGAATATCATGGCAAGCTGTCTAATTAACAGTACGCCAGCTAGGTGACGCCAGCACATACATCGTATTGCCCTGGGGGACGGGCGTGGTGTGAAGAGCCCACCCCCTGGGTGTGGTGAGCCTCTCGGGTTATTGACTGGGAAGGGAAGCCGTGAGACCTGGGAGTAAAGGAGGAGGGTCAGTCTCCTTTTTCTCTTTCCTTGACCGGAATCGAACCCAGGACCCTTCGGTCCTTGGGCCGACGCTCTATCCACTGAGCAAACCGGCGAGGGCTCTGTTACCTGTTGTTTCTTGCTGAGTCGAAGTCCAGTTCTCGCTTTGGCTTTCTGGATCTGAGCTTTCAAATTTTGCAGCTTTTTGGAATTCCTCGGTGGTCATCAGTCGTCTCCCGAGGTGGCATTTCCACCCACCGGCGGGCTCTGCCGCTGTGCCCTCAGGGAGGTCCATGGGCCGGAGTGCGGGCGGCCGGCCGTGGAGCGCCAGGTCTGAGCGTCCTCAGGAAATGGCTCCCCCTGGCTCCCCTTTCTCTTTAACGTTTCTTTCCCGTGAATATTGCTCTGCCTTCGCTCTTTCTCAGGCCTGCGTGGTCCCTCTCCCTGAGCGATGAGCATTCAGAGGCAGCTCCGAAACCTGTTCCTTTTTTTCAAAAGCCACATCGGAAAGACCCTCCTCCTGGGCCACTGCCTCCGTTTCATTCTTAGAGGCTCCTTAAAAGGAAGGGACCAGCTGTTGGGTCTGGGTTGAAGGACCAAGTCCACTAACTCTGTGTCCTGACAGCCTGTCAAGTGGCTTATCCTGGTAGCTGCGGCTTCCAAAGTTGGCTGACTATAAACAGCAATGAGCCATACCATTCACATCTTAGCTGCTCAGGGCGTGGGTGCAGGTGTGCACACGTCTACAAAAAGGTTTCATGACCTGATGCTGGTCCTTGCCATGGCCAGTGCGGTCCTGTTTTTCCCAGATGCTGGGCTCGAGCCAGCGAATTGATTTTAGGTTTCACGATTGGGCCACGGTCTGCGGTTTGAAAAGCGCCCTGTGGAGAGAGAGGCACCGTCTTTTGCTCTTGGTCTGGACGCCCGTCAAACCGCTTGCTGTACGGTTGCTTCTCCCTTCACCCTCAAGGCTGTGAGCTGCTGCTTCTCGATCCTATTACGAGGCGGCTATTGATCCTAGATCCGCGGTCCCTGCCAGTCCTGTGAACAGCCAGCCCTGCCGCTTCTCACCCCGTGTGAGCGCCGTCTCATCTCATCCCAGGGAGCAGGCGATGCGGTGGCGGCCCAGATGTGGTCATAAATCAAAACCGCCAGGGCCGCCGTCTCCCTGACCTTGGCATAGACACAGGGCTGTGCTCAGTCTCCCCTCCTTCCTCCTTTCTGGGCACTCTGTCTGCTCCTCAGCGCCCACCCACCCCAGGCTCTTGGGTCCTCCCCCCACGCCATCTTTACAGACTCCTACACCGCACTGGTGGCAAAACAGTTTCATGACCACCAGGTTCTGGGTCCTCCGCTCCTGCTGTAGCTGCATAGAGCCTGTGACACACACACACACACACACACACACACACACCACAACACAGATGCACTACTGACCGTACAGGGCGGGAGGGGCCCTTCGCTGGTGTCCTGGCTCATGTCATTCCCCAGGTTTGCTGAGGAGTTCACTGCACCAGCCGCCACAAGGCGAGGCCCTTCATCATTTCTGCTTTGAAATGCCCCTCATCAAGCCGCAGCCTCCGAGATGTAGGCAGGTGTGGGAGCGACACTCAGTTCCCCATTTAGCACTTAACCCCAGTCCAAGCCGTTGGAAGTCAACACTGATAAGGGGAAATGGCCTGGCCGAGGGCCCGCAGGTGGACAGTCCCGGCTGGGATCCAGCTGACGCCACCTGCTGAGTCCTCCCACGGCCTCTGCACTCCTGCAGGTGAGGCTCTCCCTGTCTCTTCGGCTTTCTGCCCGAGCCTGGAGGGTGGTCACAGAGTGAGAACGCCTCCTCAGAATGCAGAGCCCTGGCGGCCGGCAGAGGCAAAGAAAACACCTGCTGGGAGCAGGGGGACTGGAGGAAGCGGCTTGTCATCCCATAGGAAGAAGAATCCCCAGCTCATTACCTGCAGGGATCTGTCTTGCTCTTTCCCCACAAGCCTCATTGCATAATACTGACCCTTAATAAGCCAATTATTTAATTAACAGTAGTATAAACAATATTAGTTATTTTAAATAATATTGTTTAATAGTATTAACTTTTATTACTAATAAATATTGCTGAAATGGAGATGGGACTCACACTTATATAAAATCTGAGGCTCTGACGGTAGTTCTGTGAGATGTTGATACTTGAGAACCACCAGAGTGCCCTGAGCCACGAGCACAGAGGGACCAGGCTGTCCCCAGAGTGGGGTCACTCGTTTTTCTCCTCAGCTGCAGACACGTGGTGCCTCTGGCATTTACGAGGCTCCGTATCACTTACCAAGTTACCCAAACCCATAATGACTGAAGTCCGTGGTTTTGCTCCCTTTTCTGAGAGTCAGAAATCTGGGCAGGATTCCACTGGGCAGCTTGTCCGTGTTCCTCGTGGTGTCGTTGTGGGAGGAGGGGCAATGGGTGCAGGCTGCACCTCTAAGAGGCTCGTCCACGTGGCTGGCTGTGGGCTGGGAGCCCGCAGGGACTGCTGACAAGAGCCTTTCCGCAGCTCCGGGCTTCCAGAGAGAGCAGAGAACCAGGAGGAGACACAGGCCCCGTGTCACCTTCAGAATATTCTACGGGGGAAAGCAGTCAAAAGACCACCCAGATGCAAGGGAAGTGGATTAGGGCTGGGCCCTGTACTCCACCATAAGAAAGCGTGTGACTGCGCATGCACGTTTTGGCCTCAGGAGGGCAGAGTGAGCATGGCCAGCCGGAGCCAGGGCCCTGGTGCTGCTCCTGGCAGCCCGGTGAATGAGTAGCCAGCAGCCACACGTGGTCAATACTTGTCCTAATGGCTGCAACTGCCCTGTCCCCGTGAGTGTGATGCTATTGAGGACAAGACCAGTCCGAGGATCAGAAACGATCTATGAAGCTTTTACTCTGTGTAAGACATTGTGTGGGTGCTGGGAACCCAGCCCACTTCAAACACCCAGCTATGCGCTAGCTGGCTTGCTCAGTGGTTAGAGTGTTGGCAAACTGAGGGTTCCATTCCAGTCAAGGGCACATACCTTGGTTGCAGGCTCAATTACTGGCCCTTGTCAGGGTTCATGCAGAAGGCAGCAAGTCGATGTGTCTCGCACATCAATGTTTCTCTCTTTGTCTCTCCCTGTCCCTTCCAGTCTCTCAGTTGCTTTATGACGTCCCTGGGCTCAGGCTAACCCTTGAGTTCTTGTGTCAGAATGAGGCTGGGCGAGGAGCACGTCTTCCCGCCCCGCCCCTCCACTTGGGCCAGCCTCCTCCTCAGGCCATCAGCCCCTCCCTCCCAAGCAGGGATAAGGCAGGGCAGAGGGAATGGTGGCCCCTCCCGCGCCCAGTCCAGCAGGCCTGGCAGAGGCACCGTTAGGCCTGTCCTCTGTACTGACAGCAGAGGACGGGGGACAGGAAACCACGAGCAGCAGGACGCGCAAGGTGGGAACAATAGAGAAAGTCCAGCCGCCTCAGGTGGGCCCCCAGCCATGGCCTGGCAGTCATGTCGCTACCATCAGCTCGCCGGGCGCCGCCTGGTCCGAAAGCAGAGGACGCCGAGCTCGGCACCCACTCCCCGCAACCTCAGGCCCCCAAACAGGAAGCACCCCCTCCTCTCAGCGCCCACTTGTGGCTAAACCCAGCTTTCTCCTGAGGAAGGAGCCCCAGTCAGTGCCATCTCACGGGCGTCCCTCTCCCCCCAGGTGCTCGGTGGTCTCGGAGGCGGAAACGGAGAGCATCTTCATGGAGCCCATTCACCTCTCCTCGGCCGTGGCTGCCAAGAGGATCATCAGGGAAGGTAAGGCCAGCAGCGGCCTGTGGGGGGTGTGGGGGGGAGTCACCCTGTTGGGTCACTGAGACGCTGGGCCGGGCCGGGAAGGTGTCAATGTGCTTCTTGGAAGCTTCCATCGCAGAAGTGGAGCAGATCCAAAGCCTCGCAGGCCAGAGGCGGGAATCATGGTGCCGTGTCCTGCCGTGTGAACAGTGCTCTGGGGGCACAGGGAGGCGGCCCCACCTGCCCTTACCCCCCACTCAGGTTTTCTGCTGCCTCCAGGTCCCGGAGCTCGAGTTAGAGACAGACAGAGCCATGGAAGGGCTGCAGCGCGCAGAGCCCTGGAGGCCGTCTGGGGCTGAGATGGCTCCGGACTGATGTGTGTCTGGGGAGGAGGTGGGACAGGGGTGGGGAGAGGCGTTACCATTCACACAGTAAGTCCAGGAGAGAACACATACCATATTTCATTCACCCTGACTGGGTGGAGTCACCCTTCCTCCCATCAGTTTTGGGAAAATAATCTTTAGAATTTCTCTCCTCTTCTTTCTCCTCACTTTGGCCTGAGGTCTCTCCCACTCAGTGGCTTTGGCTTCCGATGGGATCCACCGCTGAGGGCCAGGACCCCATCCCTGGCCTTTCATCATGAGACCCACACACGTTGCTCCTGTACGTGGACCCCCGGTTCTCTCTCAGTTCCCTGGCCCTGGGGTCCCCCCAGGATCCACAGGGACATCTCGGTCTCCCGTGTCCTCAGGAGGAACCAGAAATTCTGTCTGCTGCTGCTTGCGACCTGGGCTCCCAGAGGCCCGGTCTGGTGACCTCTCCACTGCTCTCGTGTTGGCTTTGAGCAACCTGCCCGGGCCTCTGGTACCCGCTCAACCAGCCCCGGTGTCCTCACCCACTCTGGGTTCCTCTCGACGGCGCCCAGCACCACGCCGCTGGCTCCAGAAGCTTCCTTTCGCTCTTGTGAGGCTGGGAATGCCCCGGCCTTCCACCTCCATCTCTTCTTGCCCCACGCTCTGGCCCATCTCTAGATTCTGGTCGTGTGACGGAGAAATCCCGCTCTCAGAGTTGGGAGAAAACCATGGCGCCTCCTGAAGAGTCACTTGTATGTCAATAGGATGCTGCGGACAACCAGCAGTTAGATTGGGACCAAACAGGCTTTATGCGGAACCTCATCTTCTCTCCCTTCCCTGGCGCATCCCTAGTCTTAGTGGCTGAAGGGAGGCCAGGGGATAAGAACATTCCAGAGAAAGGAAAGCGTGTCAGGTGACACTTCTAAAGATGGCCTGAGCCTCTGTTTTCACGGAGTCTGCATGTGCCACGTTGGGCTCTGCTTTCTCGTGAAGGAACCTCAAGCAGGAGCAATGCAGCGGAGGAGGGGGCGTGGGGAAGGCGGCTGGGACCCGCTGGGGTGGCCTGAGGCCCGGGACGGGAAGAGATCAGAAAATAGAAGAGGAAGACAATGCGGGCATTTGAATGAGGCGCTGGGAGTTTACTTTTTAAATAAAAGGAGTGAAGGAGGGATCTCGGAGCAGGGGAGGGAGGAGAGGGGCTTTTGCGTGTGCTAGGTAAGACCCTAGGAGAGCTGGGAGAACACGTTTTCAACAGCACAGAGCCCGGGACCCAGAGCTCCCCTCTTGCTGCCTGTCTTAGGAGATGAGACTATTGGAGCTGAGACTGCTGCAGGGATGTGGCCGGTCGGATGGTTTAGATAACAGAAGGGAAAAGGGGTTTGGGGGACAGGGCCTCCTCGGGAGAACGTAGGGCTCCGCCCACAGCCCGCAGGACTGACAGCATCTTGGTGGCGAGTGGACTCACAGCACCCTCAGACCTGGAGCAGCGAGAGAGCTCACAGATGCCTGCTCCCTCCTCAGGGCTGGGCGAAGTCTACCGGCCAGTGGGGTCCGCTCTCTTCCCTCAGAGCGAGGTGGTGCGGGCAGGTTGTGGCCAACACAGAGAACGCCCTTTCCTACTTGACTGCTCCCTCCTCTCACATTCAGTGTTTTGGCTGCTAAGTGGGGGTAGAAACATCAATGATGAGAGAGAAACATGGATCAGCTGCCTCCTCCATGCCCCCTACTGGGGATCGAACCTGCAACCCAGACATTGCCCTGACAGGAATCAAACCCTGGACCCTTTAGTCCGCAGGCCAAAGCTCTATCCACTGAGCCAAACCAGCCAGGGCTCCTGTTACCTTCTCACAAAAGGAAGTACCTGCCTGCCCACCCCCACCCCCAGATTTGATAAATTGGGAGCAAATGGATCAGGAGGAGGAGACCAAGGTTCACTAGAGATGGGGGTGAATAGCACTTGGTTTTGTTTGGAATCTGAGCTTCTCTGGCAGGAAAGGCCAGGGTGCTGCCTTGACTGGCGTCGGAGCCCTGGCCCACCGGCCACCTGTTGGGGGCTGGGAGACAGGTGCCTCCGGGCCAGGGCAGGAAGCAGACAACACCCAGTATAAACACGCCCTCTGAATGTGATGGAGCAAAACCGACCTCGGACAGTGTCGCTTTCCCAGGGTGTCTGCATTGCATGTGCAGAGGAGTCAAACCAACCACGGGCTTACATGTGAAATGCAGATACATGCACATGCATGTACTCAGTTAGTCAGGGCTTCTGCTTTGTATGGCACGCTGGGGGGTGTAAGTATGCACTAAGGACCTCGGACTAAGGTGTCAGCCAGCTTCGGGAACTGAGGGGGGAGTAAGGGAAGCTGGTGTCCCATTTCCTACATGGCCCTGGTCTGGGCCAAAGTGTTCAGGCCAATGCAGGGCCCCTGGGCCCCTTAGGTCCTTCCTGGAAGATTCTGCAGGCGTTTCCGCCCATGCCCAGAGCCTGGCAGGAAACTGGCCACGAGTGGGCTCTCCCCAGGAGCAGGGAGCCGTGCTGTCCCAGCTCTGACGAGAACGCTGCCTGTCCCCCTAGAACTCGGGCCACGGGGCGTGAGGGCCGAGGCGGAGTGTCCGGGCATGCTGGAGTCAGCTGAGCAGCTGCTGATGGAGGACCTGTACCACCGCGTCCGGGAGAAGATGGACGACACCAGCCTGTACAACACGCCCTGCGTCCTGGACCTGCAGCGGGCCCTGGTCCAGGACCGCCAGGAGGCCCCCTGGAACGAGGTGGATGAAGTCTGGCCTAACGTCTTCATCGCAGAGAAGTGAGTCTCACTGCCGGGCACAGGCCTGTCCCGCCCTCTGGGTGGTGCCCGAGAGAGAATAAATGCCTGCCCCCAACTTTCACCGAAGGCCCCAAGAGCTCCATCCAGAAACCTGGTGCTGCTGACCTCCCACCCAGCCTCGTGTTGGTGAAAGGCCCCACCCACCTATTGCACGCTAGGGTCCCCTCGCCTCTATAGGTCAGCAGGGCAAAGGGCTGGCCCAATGACCCTGAGTCCCCTGCCAGGGCTCTCGGCACAGCCTTGCTCCTCCAGTGCCTTCTCGGGGCCTCCCTGCCTGCCTGGAGTAGTGCCAGCATAACCCCCTCACCATTGTCCCCCAACATCCATTCAACCATAGAAAGGGACAGTCGGAGCCATTGACGTCATGGTTTTTATGTGTATTGCCAACATTCGGAAATGTTCACAATGCAGTAAGAAGATTAATTAGGTTACGTGATAATATAGATTGTGTGCTACGCTAACTGAAGAATACGTAGATAGGTGTGTGTATAGCTTTTGCATAGACAACAAATTAGAGCCAAACATGATCAAATGTTAGTAGTACTTCTCTCTCGGAGGTAGTTCTACAGTGATCTTTATTGTCTTCTTTTAGGGTCTTTTGAGTTGAGCAGATTTCCCAGAGTAAACGTTTGTAGTTGTTATAATCAGAAATAAATGCTGTTTTTAAAAAATGTATCAGCGGTTTCCAGAACAAACCTCAAAACCACTCCCTCGTGTCCCATTCCCTCAGCGTCTTTCCGGGGCCTCAGTGGAGCCACAGCTGGTCTGTGGGCCGAAGGTCGCCAATCCGTTGGCTACTGACTGAGCTGTTCTGATGTAGTCACCTTCTCTCCAGAAGCACAGGCTCACCTGGGCCCCGGGAAAACAGTGAGAACATAGCTTAGGGTGGTGGGTCTTATTCCCCTCCCTGGACTCAGGGCTCAGAACCTGATTCCCAGAGCTGGGCACCGCGTCCCGAGCCTTCTCCTTAGCTCTGTCACCAGGAAGGGGCGCAGGGCATCTGCCGGGGCGCGCTGACGGCCTCGGCTCCTTCTCGGACAGCCCTGTCCCCGGGGCTCCTCAGACCCTCCACCGCAGCTAAGAGCTCTGAGCTGGACGCTCAAGCCACCGGGCCCTGCGCGGTCTCTTTCTCCAGACAGTCTGGGGAAGTCAGACAGCTCTCCGTCGTTTTTACAATCTTCAAATGGGAATGAAAGTAGTTTCTCTGTCTACCACCAAAGTGCATTACTAGGACAAAATAATGCGCGTGAAAGAACTTTGGAGAACGCAGCATTCCAGATCAGAGGGCAGCACACTCAGGTGATGGTTATTTTTGTCTGCCTTCTCTGTGTCTTGGTGAGCATTTATTCCCAAGGCCTAGGATTTTAGTTATTATTTTTGTTAATCCTCACCTAGGATATTTTTTCCATGATTTTTAGAGAGAGTAGAAGGGAGGGAGGGAGGAGCAGAGAGAGAAAAGCATCAGTGTGAGAGAGACACATCGATTGGTTGCCTCCTACACGCGCCCTGACTGGGGCTGGGGTTGAACCTGCAACTCGGGTACGTGCCCTTGACCCGAAATTGAACCTGGGACCCTTTGGTGCACAAGCTCACACTCTGACCACTGAGCACACAGACCAGGACTTACTGCCTGATTTTTAAATATATATATAATTTTATTGATTTCAGAGAGAGGAATGGAGAGAGAGAGAGAGAGAAACATCAATGATGAGAGAGAATAGAATCATTGATTGGCTGCCTCTTGTATGCCCCCTTCTGGCGATGGAGCCTCTAACCCAGACATGTGCCTGGATTGAGAATGGAGCCATGACTTCCTGGTTCTTGGGCGGACATAACCCCTGAGCCACACAGACAGGCAAGATTTTAAACTAGAGATCTCTGGACCATTCAAAGGTCCGTCCCCCCCCCCCCCCCCGCCACTCTGGTTCTCTTCTCCATCCTGCCCTCCCCTGCCTGCCCCGTATCTCCTCTCCTCTGCGGGACTAAGTCCCTGGCCCCTCTCAGAACGGTATTGCAGTGAGCCCACCTGTGGGGGAGCGAGGAGGAGGCGCTCGCCGGCTGGCCCTCCTGACGCGGCTCGCGGGGACACGCCTGCCCAGCTCCCACTCTGGCACAAACCCGCCCCTGCCCCTTCGTCCTCAGGAGCGTGGCTGTGAACAACGGCAGGCTGAAGAGGCTGGGGATCACCCACATCCTGAACGCCGCCCACGGCGCCGGCGTCTACACGGGGCCCGAGTTCTACTCCGGCCTGGACATCCAGTACCTGGGGGTGGAGGTGGACGACTTCCCCGAGGTGGACATCTCCCAGCACTTCCGGAAGGCCGCCGAGTTCCTGGACGAGGCCCTGCTCACCTATCGAGGTGAGGGGTCTGCTGGCCTGGGAGGAGACAACGGGGACGGAGGGAGACCGCAGTTACCTGCGTGTTTGGTTATCTGTCCTGAGAAGGTTGCTGTGTCATTGTAAGAAGAGGGGAGGAAAGGACCGCCACTCGCCCACTAAGTCATGATTGAGGGCTGACAGGTGCCCTGGGGTGAAAGCCGCACCCAGAGCCCCAGCCTTTGCATCTGCCATGTAAGGGCAGGAATGAAACAGAAGAGAGAGGGGTGTGAGACACTGAGGAACAGGGGGGGGGGGGGACACCTGGGATGGTGTGTTGGAGCAACAGGCCAGCCTTGGAGGGGGAGGTCGACAAGGGCGCCCATGAGCTGAGTGACAAGGAGGAACATTGAGGAGGCGCTGCTGGCGGAGGAAAGTGCCAGAGCAAAGGCCGGAGGGGAACAGGCTTGTCCGGCAGTCCTGGGCTGGTGTGGAGGAGCCCTCAGGGTGCAGGGCCCATCCTGCAGGAAGGTAAGGACAAGGCGGGCACTGAGAAGGCACCCTGACAACACTCCCCGCTCCGCTTTGGAGACCCCCCGGGTGGAAGGGGAGTGTCCTGTGGCCCACACAGAGCCCACGGCAGCCTGCAGGGCTGCAGGAGGCGGGCGGGCACCGGGCGGAGAGCTCAGGGCCCCGCGGCTGGGGAGTCGGACCCGCTGCCCCCTCTCCACTCCATGGCACTGCGGGCCGGTCCCCGGCCAGGGGCTCCTGCTTCCTGATCTGGACACCAGGCACAAGGAGCTCGAGTCCTCCTAAAGTCACTGTGAGGACCAAAATGTGAAAAATGCAGAGAGAACATGAGAAGATGTTTGAATACTGACCAAAAAGATACAGAATCACCAGAAAAATAGGAGTAAAATGTAGCAAAGAAGGTGATAGTGATGTTCTGAAGATTTTGTATGAAAAAAAGGCCTGGTTCATGCAGATGTGCTCATTGTTGACCCCAGATCGTCCCAGGGGAGCCCTGAGTGTCTGCTATGGAGAGTGATGCTCTGCCCTAACACGTGCAGGGATGCCCCCAAGTTAGATCTCAGTGCGGAGCGAGGTGAGTGTGTGCGAGTGCGTGTGTGTGTGTGTGTGTGTGTGTGTGTGGTATATGGTGTGTGTGGGGTGTATGGTGTGTGTGGTGTATGTGTGGTGTGTGTGGTGTATATGTGTGATGTGTTAGTGTGTGTGGTATGTGTGTGTGAGAGTGGTTTATATGTATGTGTGGTGTGTATGTGTATGAGTGTGGTATGTATGTGTGTGAATGTGTATGTGAGTGGTGTATATATATGGTGTGTGTGTGAGTGTAAGTGTGTGTGGTGTGTGGATGATGTGTGAGGCACTAAGCTCACTGTCACAGGAAGCATCCAGCAATGTGTGTATATGTCTGTGTGTGGTATGCATATGTGGTTGTGTGTATGTGTTAGTGTGTGGTGTGTGTGAGTATGATGTGTGTGGTGTGTGTATGCAGTGTGTGTATGTGTGTGTGATATGTATATGTACGTAGTATTTGGTGTGTGTGTGGTGTATGTGTGGGGTGTGTGTGTGTGGGTGGTTTGTGAGTGTGTGTGTTGTATGTGTGTGGTGTGTGAGGAACTGAGCTCCCTGACATAGGAAGCATCCATCAGTGTGTGTGTATGTGTGAGCGAGTATGTGTGTGTATGTGTGTGGTATGTGTGTGGTTGTGTGTATGTGTGGTGTGTGTGAGTATTCTCTCTGTGTGCTGCATGTGTGAGTGTGGTGTGTATGTATATGTGGTGTGTGTTGTATGTGAAAAGTTGTGTGTGTGTGGTGTGTATGTGTGAGTGTGGTGTGTGAGTGGCATCTGTGGTGGGTGAGATGTGTGTGTAATATGTGTGAGTGTGGAGTGTATGTGTGGTATTGTGGTGTGTGAAAAGTGTGTGTGTGAGAAGTATGTGTGGTATGTGAGTGTGAAGTGAGTGTGTGGCATGTGTGGTGTGTCAGAAGTGTGTGAGATGTGTGTGTGGTATGTGTGAGTGTGAAGTGAGTGTGTGGCATGTGTGGTGTGTCAGAAGTGTGTGAGATGTGTGTGTGGTATGTGTGAGTGCGATGTGTGTATGGTGTGTGTGGTATGTGAGAAGTGTGTCTGTGTGAGATGTGTGTGTGGTATGTGTGAGTGTGATGTGTGTGTGTGTGGTATGTGTGTGAGAAGTGTGTGTGTGAGATCTGTGTGTGGTGTGTGTGTGTGATGTGTGTGTGTGATGTGTGTCTGTGTGAGATGTGTGTGTGAGAAGTGTGAGTGTGAGATGTGTGTGTGGTGTGTGTGTGTGATGTGTGTGTGTGATGTGTGTGTGTGTGAGATGTGTGTGTGGTGTGTGTGTGATGTGTGTGTGTGTGATGTGTGTGTGTGTGTGATGAGTGTGTGTGTGAATCTGTGTGTGAGGTACTGAGCTCCCCATCACTGGAGCACCAGCAGAGCCTGGTGATGAATGATGCAGCTCCAAGGATGCTGTGCCCGTCTCTGACTTCCTCATCGTGGCCTAGTTCTCTGGTCTCGGCCTGTCCCCTCTTCTTTTCCTTCTCCCCCTCCGATGCCCGGTTTGGAGGGGGAAACGAGAACAGTGGGGACAGGGTTAGTCCTTTCCCCCACTCCGTCCCCACTTCCCGCCCAGGTTCAGGCAGTGCGCAGAGTGCCTGGGCGCTGTCTGACCCTGTAACCGGGACAGACGGCCCGGAGCACGGACAGAGGCCAGAGGCCAAGTGCACGTGTGACGCCAGCACATCAAACGGGCGTGAAGCCAGCCCGGCAGGTGCCGCGTCACAGCTCTGCCGTGTCCTCCCGCAGGGAAGGTGCTGGTGAGCAGCGAGATGGGCGTCAGCCGGTCGGCGGTGCTGGTGGCGGCCTACCTGATGATCTTCCACCACATGGCCGTGCTGGAGGCCCTGCTGACCCTGCGCCGGCGGCGGCCCGTCCGCCCCAACGACGGCTTCCTCCGGCAGCTCCGCGAGCTCAACGAGCGGCTGATGGAGGAGAGGGACGAGGACGGCGGCGGGCAGGGGGGCGCCCGGGGGGCCGAGGAGCGCGCGGACGCGGGGAGCACCGCCGGGGCCAGGGTGCGGGACCTCACGGTGGAGGAGCAGGACGACGCCGCCAGCCGCCTGAGCGGCTCCTCCTCGGCGGCGGCCAGCCAGGCCTCGGCGCCCCTCACCCTCATCGACGACGAGGAGGAGGAGGAGCTCTACGAGCAGTGGAAGAGGGAGCAGGGCCTCCCGGCGGGCAAGGCCCCGCGGGGTGAGCGTGGCAGGGGCTCCGCCCCCTCTTCCCAGGGCGGGGCTGAGCCCGAGGATGAGGATGAGGATGTGGAGGGGATCATCCGGGAGTGGCAGCGCCGCAATGAGAGGTACCAGGCAGAAGGGCACCGGAAGTGGGGGCGGCAGGAGGAGGAGGAGGAGGAGGAGGAGGAGGAGGAGGAGGAGGAGGAGGAGGGCGGTGCCCGCTCCTTCACGGGGAGGAGACGCCGGTGCACCCTGAGCGAGACCAGCACCTCGGAGAGCGTGAGCAGCCATGACATCCGGGTCCTGAAGCAGCAGCTGGAGATGAGCCGGCAGAGCCGGGGAGGGCGGCAGCGCGCCGACTCCGTGTCCACGGAGAGCTCCTGGGACGGGTGGAACCAGAGGCTGCTGGAGATCGAGAAGGAGGCGTCCCGGAGGTACCGGGCCCGGAGCGAGAGAGAGGAGGCGGGGAGCGGGGGCCGGGAGGACGACGCGGAGAGCGTGCTGTCCGAGGCCAGCTCCTTCTACAACTTCTGCAGCAGGAACAAGGACAAGCTCACCGCCCTCGAGAGGTGGAGGGTCAAGAGGATCCAGTTTGGGTTTCACAAGAGGGACTCGGAGGCGGGAGACAGCGGCGGCGAGCCGGGCGCGGAGGAGGCCGAGCGGGAGAAGAGAGGCGTCCCCGAGGCCAACCTGACGGCCTACCAGGCCTGGAAGCTGAAGCACCAGCGGAAGGTGGGCAGCGAGAACAAGGAGGAGGTGGTGGAGCTCGGCAAGGACGAGGCCTCGGCTGCGGCCAAGAAGAGGCAGCGGCGGCTGGAGCTGCTGGAGAGAAGCAGGCAGACGCTGGAGGAGAGCCAGTCCCTGGGCAGCTGGGAGGCCGACGGCTCGGCAGCCGGCAGGAGCATTCCCCTGTCTGCCTTCTGGTCCGCAGCCCCCTCGGTCAGTGCTGACGGGGACACAGCATCAGTCCTCAGCACCCTGAGCCTCGGCTCCCACCCCTCTCAGGCCGTCAGCAACACAGGGGGATGCCTGGCCTCCGGCCCCTCCACGCCGTTGCCTAATTTACCCGTGGGGCCTGGAGACACCGTTTCCATCGCCAGCATCCAGAACTGGATCGCCAATGTTGTCAGTGAAACTCTCGCCCAGAAGCAAAATGAAATGCTGCTCCTGGCGCGCTCCCCGTCTGCCGCCAGCACGAAGGAGGCGCCGGCCGCTGGCTGCCCGGGGGATGACCAGGTCTCGGTGCTGAGCGCACAGACCGCCTCCTCCCTGGGCCTTCTGCCTCGAAGCCAGGCCAGACCCGGTTCCGACACGCAGTCCCTGCTGTCCTCCCGCAGCACACCGAGCACCAGGGCCGAGGGAGCCGGGAGCGCGGCGAGGGGGACCAGCAAGCCCGTCTACGGCCTCTTTGCTGACCACGTCAACCTGAAGGAGCTGGGCCAGAAGGAGAGGGAGATGCAGATGGAGCTGAGGGAGAAGATGTCTGAGTACAAGATGGAGAAGCTGGCCTCCGACCATAAGCGAAGCACCCTTTTTAAAAAGAAGAAGGTCCGGGAGGATGAGGACGGGGACGTGGGCGAGAGAGACGAGGACGCCGACAGCGCCATCGGCAGCTTCCAGTACTCTTCCCGCGGGGGCTCCCAGAGGCCGGAGACAGACGCCAGCTCCTCCCTGGGCGTCTCCGATCGCGACGGCAGTGGCCGCGGGGCCGACAGCAGCATCAGCAGGTGGCTCAGCGGCCTCGGGGCGGGGGACAGGTCTCCTCCCCCAAGCAGCTGGTCTGGGAGCTCCAGGGGCAAGTCCACCAGGTCCTCCCTGCTCCGGGAGTCGGGGTGCAAGTCCTCCAGCTACAAGTTCTCCAAGTCCGAGGAACGGGACACCTCCTCCTTCTGCGCGGCCGACGGCTCCTCCGTGAGAAGCGCCTCGCGCTTCTCCTCCTCCTCCACCAGCGAGGGCCGGGAGACTTGCCGATTCTCCAGGGCCCTGTTCAGGGAGGCCTCGGGCTCCCGCGAGGCCAGCCCGGAGCCCTGGGCCGGGGAGGAGGCCCCGGAGCCCCGGCGCGCGGACTGGGCCCGGCCCGGGCTCTGGGAGGACGCGGAGGAGTCGTGCAGGGCGGACTTCTCGGAGTTTGGCGCCAAGAGGAAGTTCACACAGAGCTTCACGCGGTCTGAAGAGGAGGGGGAGAAGGCGCGGAGGGAGAGCAGAGAGGAAGGGCGGTTTGCTGCCGGGCAGCGGGCGCGGTACCGGCGGAGCGCGGACGGGGAGGACGAGGAAGCTGCGGAGGACGAGGCGGTCATCGCGGCCTGGAGGCGCCGGCAGGAGGAGACCAGGACCAAGCTGCAGAGGAGGAGGGAGGATTAGCGGGCGGGGGGCCTGAGGCGAGGCCCGGCGGCTCAGCCCAGAGCTCAGAGCTCGGGCACACAGGGCCACCGCCCATCAAGCCTGCGCACAGGCTCACTGCGGGGGCAGAGCTGGTGAGCAGTGCCAGGCAGAAGGCACAGGAGGAGGAGCGCCTCGATGGGCGGGCCTACCTGGACCAGCCGACACCGGCACCTGTTGCCCAACGTCCTCTAAGCCCTGGAGCTTCACGTCTGTGTTTCCTGGCGTTTGTCACAGACCGAGCGGAGGCTGCAGGGCCGCCGGGCTTGTGGGAGACTCTGGTCTCATCCAGGAGGCGAAGTGCAGGGCGGCTCCGAGCGGTTTCTAAGGAGACGGGGAATCTGTCCGTGACACCACCCTCCCCTGTGATGCTGAGTGCTGGCTGTTTGGCTGTTCCTTTTTAATGCACTGGATCTGCATTAAATAGGTTTATTGCCCAATATTTCTTCTTCCTTCTTGTCACTTTTAGTGCTTTCAATATTAGGGCAAACTTTTTATTATTATTATTATTACCTAAGGATATGGAGAGAGAGAGAGAGAGAGAGAGAGAGAGAGAGAGAGAGAGAGAGACAGACAAGAGAGAGTGAGGGTCTCAAAGATGAGATCCCGGAGGGAAATTTAAACTTGCCGGCTTGGCCGAAACCGGTTTGGCTCAGTGGATAGAGTGTCAGCCTGCGGACTAAAAGGACCCAGGTTCGAATCCAGCCAAGGGCATGTACGGTACCTTGGTTGAGGGCACATCCCCAGTAGGAGTTGTGCAGGAGGCAGCTGATTGATGATTCTCTCTCATCGATGTTTCTAACTCTCTATCCCTCTCTCTTCCTCTGTGCAAAAATCAATAAAATATATTTTAAAAAAATTAATGCCGGCTCGGAAGAAACAAAGTGATCAGCAGCATCCGTTGGGCGTGCCCCAGGGGTGGAGGCTCTGGCCTGGGAGCCGCCTGCGGGAGCCCTCGGGCAGGACCAGGGGGCCCGCTCCCTTCCCTCTGGGTGTCCCTGTGGTCTCCGTCCTCCGCCTCCCACAGGGACACCCAGAGGGAAGGGCGGGTGCCGCAGAGCCCTCGGTGGGACTCACGGGCAGAGGAGGTACGGCCCCTGGTGGTGAGGCTCTGCCAGGGCACAGGGACACAGACACGTCCCACAGCGAGGGCCGCCCTCTGGCGGCCCGCAGGGTGCCGTGGCCCAGCGCCTTAGGTGGGTGCGGAGACTCCGTGCGGGAATCCTCCCGGAAGAGCGGCTGTGGGTGGCTTTGGACACCCTGAAACTCTTATCCGTGGGGTGTGCTTGGGAGAACTATTACCAACGACAATTAAGTAGCGAAGGCCGCCACCACCTGCCTTCCAGCCTCACACCAAGTTGCTCTGGTGAGCAGAATCTTGGCTACAAATGTGCCCCTGGGCTTGGGGTCACTCACTGCGGGGAGCTGTGCCGCAGGCTCGCGTTTCAAAGCACTGTCTGCTTTCCCAGGCGAGTCTACACACACGCGCACACAGCGATTTTCATGTAAAACCTACATTTTAAGTCCTCCCCCCCACCCCTCCACCCCTCCGGCAAATGCCTGCCAAATTCAGTGTAATTCCCTCACCCGGGTTTGGAGGTCAGCTGTGAGGTGCTGAGCGTGCAGCAGCCGCCTGCGAGCGGGAGGCGTGCACACCGAGCAGCTGGGGGCAGCAGGCCCCGCTCCCGCACTCAGTCACCGGCGCCGGGCGGGCACGGCCCCTCCGCAGGAGCTCAGGGACCTGGTTTCCCTTCCTCTGTCTCCGGGCTGCTGAGGGCAGAGCAGATCCGCATTGATGGCCCCCGAGATGCTGGCCTCAGCCACTCACCAAGGCCACTGAGCTAGTTAGGCCAGCTTCTCTGAATGCCCACCTGGTGCCATGCTGCCTGGCGGGGACAGGCCGTGTGACTCATGGAGGACAGGGAGCATCTCCAGGGAGAAAGGCCCCGTCCCTCCGGAGAGGGTCTGGGGAGCGTATCTGGGGAGTCAGGCTGTCTGGGTCTAGCCTCGGAGTGTGCCAAGGACATCAGAAAGGCATCAGCCTCCAGGCTGGGACCTCGCAGCCACCGCCCTTCCCCTCGCCCCGCACTGGGCCAGGTGCCTGCCCACTGCATTTGCTCCCCTCACTGCATTCTGCTTGCCCTCCCACCCCCCACCCCAAAACCAGGATCTTCTCGCCACCTCCTGGCTAGCACAATAGGCGTCGTAACAGTCCCACCCCATCACCTGCCCTTCTAGTCTAGAATCACATTAATCTCCCCAAAGTTCTCAATTCTGGACTTTTTTTCCTTCTTCTGAAACCTACTGCCTGTGAAATGAAGCTTACATTTCTCCCCTGACACTCAAGGGCCACCCTATCCTCCGTTTCCAGCCCCACCACTTCCCGTACCACAGCATCGCCCTCCTGCGAACGGCCCACAGTTCCCAACACTGCATGCCCTTCCCCAGGCTCTCCCTCCGTCTCTCTCCCTTCCCCACCGCACCCACTGCCTCCCCGCCCGGATCGCACCCTCCGCCCTCCAGCCTCTGAGGTTCTCCTCTGGGACCCTCTCCCCGCCTCCCTGCCACAGGCTCCCTGCCTCATCTGAGGCCTCACAGCGCTTTGTCCTTGACCCTCACCACATCTGCCTTTTCTGTGGGAACAAGAAGCCCAACATATTCAATTCTCACAACCCTGGCTTCATTAGGAAGATTGTCCAGATGGTCGTTTGGCTGTTCATTCTAATTAGCATATTAGCTCTTTATTATATAGGATTGGGTCTCTAAGGATAAAAATGTCTACCTTTCAGGATTATTGTGGCCTCATAATTAAAGAAGATATTGTGTGTGTGCGCGAGTGTGTTTGATTTATTTATTTATTTATTTATTTATTTATTTATTTTTATTATCTAAAGTTTTACATGTGTCTCCTTTTTCCCCAATTGACACCACACTCTCTCAGCCATTCCCACCCCAGGTAAGCCCTCACTGCCTCGGTATCTGTGTAGATATTGGTTTTGTTTTGTTGTTTTTTTAACTGATGAGAGAGAGAGAGAGAGAGAGAGAGAGAGAGAGAGAGAGAGAGAGATAAGAAAGAGACAAGGGTCAGCTGCCTCCTGCAAGCTCCCTACTGGGGATAGAGCCCAAAACCTAGGCATGTGCCATGACCAGGAACTGAATTGTGATCTCCTGGATCATAAGTTGATGCTCAATCACTGAGCCTCACTGGAAGGGCTATAATAATTATATATTATTACGAGGGGCTCAGCGCACAAATTTGTGCATCTTGAAAGGAATTTTCGGCCCATCCTCTGCCCCCCCATCTGGCCTCTCCCACTGTGGCTCTTGGTCCTCTGTCTGCTGGCAGCCCCTTTCCAATTATTGCTGCTCCCACTCACTGACAGCACCAGCCCTGCACACAACCGCTGACGTCGAGGAGCGATTGGGGCTGGCGCCAACAGTGGATGCAAGAGGGGCTGGCACTGTCAGTGGGTGGAGCGGTGGCTGCTGTCCCAATCACCCCTGAGGAGCAGGGGGCGGTGGAGAAGCCCTGAGGGGCGATTAGGGCTGGCTGCTGCTGCTCACACCCACGGACAGCACCGAGCAATCAGGCCTGGCACTGGGTGCCGGCAGTGGGTGCGAACAGGGCCAGCATGGGCAGCAGGACCACGGTACATGGGAGCAAAAAATTTACAGTAACCACCAGAGGCTCACCCTGATGACAGCGACTGGCACCCCACCTCGGTCTGGTGCCCCCACTCTCCTGCTCAACCATCCTGCCTTGGCCAACAAGCCATGTTTTGTGTGCCCCCCCTGGTGGTCAGTGCAGGTCACAGCAACCAGTTGTTTAGTTGTTCAGTTGTTCTGTAGTTCGGTCTATTTGCATATTAGGGTTTTATAGAGAGAGATTGTTGTTATTGTTATAGTTATTACTGTAGACACAAAGTGGTTAGGAACACAGCTTTGTAATCTGATTGGAAAGCTCTTTGCTAAGGGTTTGTCTCATCTGAGACCTATGTAGGGCTGGGCACGGACTCTCCTGAGTATTGTGTCCCTGTTGACTTCACTTTCTGAAGCACATGCTAGGAACTGGGGATTCAGAGGAATCAGGGCAGATGAGAGCTAATGGTTTTATTGATGGAGAAGGACAGTGGACAAGGAATGCAGAATGTTTAGAATACTACTTGTTCCCCTCCTGCCCGCCTGCCCTCCCTTCTGTCCGTCCCCACTGGGATGGCAGCGCCATATTTCCTCACTGAGCCCCCTGCGCCGAGGAGTGCAGCCAGCACAGGCACCTTCAGCGCTGTGGCTGAAGAAGCCAGGCCCCGGCACAGATGCCGTGACACCAAGGGCAACAGCGTTGGGGGAGGGGGGAGAGGGCCCATCTCTCAGCGGAAATCTTATTCAAGCTGAACCTGAAGGCGGAGAGGGCCCAGCTCGACCAGGACCCACACAAAACACTGATGGGGACACGAAGGCTTAATAACAGATTACCCAAGGCCACACGGCCACTCTGTGTCAAAGCCAGAACCCCGACAGTCGGGTGTCAGAGCCCACACAGCACATGGTGTGTGACACCTGTAATGTGCCAGGGCGATGCCCAAGTAGTAACTGCTCCGTAAGCAGCTCGGGCATCCTCTCCTAGGCTGTGAGTTTTGGAACCAATCTCTCTTTGGGAGCGTGGAGTGATTGATCCTTCAGCTGCTCATGACTCAACACAGATTGCTGTTATAACCCCAAGACTTCACGTTAGCTCCAGAGTGGTCTTTCCCCCTTTTCTGTGATGCGAGCAAGGTGTTCCGGGTGTGGTGGGAGAGAGGATGTCAAGGTCACTCCTGGTGGGGTGTCCCGGACAGCCCTGGGCACAGCGGCCCAGCCCAATCCCCACCCCCACCTCCCATCCTGCCAAGCAGAGGTGCTAAGAGCATTTCTCTCCGGCCTCAGTGGCTGCCAGAGCTTCAGAGGCCTGGTGCTGGCGAAGCTTGCCCTCCTAGGAGTCTGCTCTCCCAGGTGGAGCAGAGGTGGGCGGAGGCGGGAGGGAGGGTTAGCCCCGCCGAAGCCACACAGAAGAAGGTGGCCCTGGCCTGCTTTCACCTCCTGCTCTGACCGAATGCACGGGCAGCGGTGGGGCTGGGGGGGGTGGGCTGGGGGGCAGCTTAGAGCCGGTTGGGAGGCCGGGCGTTCCTCAGAGGAACACAGAACTACTGCGGCAAAGGGCCGACAGCAGGCGTGGCTCAGGCCCTTCGCAGAGCCTCCGGAGCATGTGGCTTCAGTGGCAGCGGTTCTCACACAGGAAGACAAGGCAGTGGCTTCCTGGCCTGGCCCTGGGGGCCCCAAAAAGGCCTACTGAGAGAACCCCCACGTTCTCTCGTTCTTCTTTCTGGAATTCCATCTGGAAAGGCGCTGGCACCTCTCTGCCCTGCTCCATGCAGCCCTGCTGATGGGCACAGCTCCACAGCCAGTGCTCGTGTCCCCGTTCTGCAGACGGAAAACCGCCCGGACGTGGTGCCCAGGCCCACGGGACGGGGGAAGTAGGCGCCTGGACCCAGGTGAGTCTGTCTTTTATTTCTGTTGTTAACCCTCACTGAGGATTTTTCCATTTATTGTTATTTTTTTAGAGAGTGGAAGGGAGGGAGGGAGGAAGGAAGGGGGAGGACATCGATGTGAGAGAGACAGATAGATTGGGTGCCTCACACAGGGGCCGGGGATGGACCAGCAGCCTAGGTACCTGTTCTTGTCCAGGAACCGAACCAGACCCAGCCCCTGGGCTGCCACTCTAACCACTTAACCATGTCTGATCTAAACGCCACTTCTTTCTTCTTTTTCTTTTTTCCTTTTTAACCACCCTGTCTTGCCTTTAAGAAGGGTCAATGCCCAGGAAGGGATTAAGACTGTACTTGCAGAAAAATCTGGAAAGTGACTGTGGGGTTTCTGACAGACTGACCGTCCCAAAGATACGGTCCCTGAACAAAGCCGAGCGGCTGTCCCTGGCCCCGGGGCCTCTGCTCACTGAGGACCGTCCAGGGCGAGGGTGTGGGGAGCGTGACCAGTCGGCCCCGGGACCGTGGTGAGCAGGAGCTGCACTGAGAGGATGATGTTCAGAGAGGTTGAGGTTCCGCAGTTCCCTCTTCCTGGTCTGGGAGACCAGCCTTCATCCCGGGAATGACAGTGTCTGTGAGCTGTTCGGCACCTTTCTCTCTTTAAAGCTACTAGGCACACAGAGCTGTGTGGCTCCTGATTTTTTACAAAGGCTGCTGGGGAGATGGCTCAGAGCTGGAGAGCGTGTGTGTGTGTGTGTGTGTGTGTGTGTGAGAGAGAGAGAGAGAGAGAGAGAGAGAGAGAGAGAGAGGGAGAAAAGGCCAGTCTCTCATCCTCAGTCTCTCAAACCAAAGGGAAACCAGTCCCTGTTTGATAGCCATGGGGTCCAGATGAATGAGGACTTCAGAGACAGCCAACATTTAGATGGACAGGTCTGTTCAGTAGACCTGCTTTATGCTATATTTATGATCGAGGACAATCGGGCCCCGCCATGAAAGATCTCCCTCGTTGGTTTCATCCATGCGTCCCTTCTTCCACCTCACAAGCACCCGTGGACCACCTGCTGGAGGCCAGAAATTGTTCCGGGTGCTGGATACACACACAGAGGAGAGTCTGGGCGCAGTCCAGGGAGTGCTGGAGCAGAGGAGGGCACTTCAGAGCCAGAAGCGACGCTGGCTGGAAATCGCAGCCTTGCACGCATTCCTTTGAGTTACAGCAGCGGCTCCAGTTAAAAGGCCCGTGAATTGGAGATAACTCGGTGGCAGGGATTAGCCTAGTCCCTTTGAAATGAGGCAGGTTCCGAGAGAGTAAGTTTAGATGATGAACATCAAAAGGCCCAGGAGCCTGGAGCTTGTCCGAGGAATAAGCGAGGCAAGATGGGGCCCTCCCGACCCTCATTCTTGTCTATTATTTTAAGCCTCAAGATCTACGTCTCTGAGCTGCCATGAGTCACAGACAGAACACAGCTCCCTTTGGACACACTGGCCCTTACCGACAAAAAATGTATTTTTAAAAAACCTGTGTGTCAGCAGTTCAGCCAGGCTGACCAAGGCTTTTTATCTGGTCATGAAAATTGTGGAATTTTAGGTGACAGCATTTACTGGACGCAAAAATATCGATTCTGCTATGATTGTACAGTGAGAGGCACTTACCATAACAAAGCGCTTCCAGCACGTCACTGTGTGATCCCCACGAGGCGTCTGAGCCGGGTCAGCGAGATCCAACTTTTGACTAGTCCCAGTGGGGTGGACACCGCACTGGGGGATGGCCGGCCATCAGGGCCCCAGGTGCCCCTGTCTCCGCACTGCTGGGCAGAGCCAGCAGTGCTCACGATGGGAGGCAAGTGCATGGGATGGTTAATTCCACAGAGAGCATTCAACTCCCCTTCTCCTTGGCCCATGAACGCCGTTTCATTACCCATGATCTCTGTGGGGGTGCGGTTGTGCTGTGTTTGTTTCATTACTAGAGGCCCCGTGTGTGAAAATTCATGCACTGGAGGGGAGGTCCCTCAGCCTGGCCTGCCCCCTGTCACATCTGGGAAGCCCTCAGGGACTGGTGGTGACCTGGTGATCAAGGAAGGCGATACCCCATCACACCTCTGCTGCTGCCACTGCCGGCAGCACAAGCCTTAATGGCCCTGGTTACCTGAGCCTTGAGCGGCCCTGGGCAGCTGGGCAGCCACCATCCAAGACTTGCCTGCACCTCGGGCCGGCCCTGGGTGGCTAGGGGGCTGAGGGTACTGGGGGACTCCGGAGGTAGGCATGCAGAGCGGCCAGGCCCGCCCCTATGGGCCCAGCCTTGCCACATGCCTGCTGCCCCTGTGGGGCTGAGGGGACTGGGAACTGCCATCTTGTGGTTGTGAATGCCATTGGATAAGAGCATCATCCTTTGTGTGATCTGGCCCTCACGGCCACGGATCCAGACTGCCACCCAGAGCCAGTGGTGGGGGCACAGTCACCCTGCCAGTGAGTGGTCCGGCGTCGCATGAAGTCACAGGTGAGAAGAACTCAGTAGTTGGGGTAGAAAAACCCGACTGACAGTTGCATCAGAGAGGCCAGGGCCCCGAGGGGGCAGGCCAGGTGAAGGGCCTCCACCACTCCCTTTCCCTGAACCCAGGCCACCCAGTTCCATTTCCGGTGCCCAGGACTCCCCCCACGCCCTCCCTCACGTGTACCATGATGCTGAGTGCACATGGGAACATACATTTTGTTCTTGACCCAGGGAACTCCTAGGCTGCTGGTCACCTGTGGGCTGGTCTTCAAGCTCCACCGGGCACACCTAGGGAACTCCTGGTTTTTCTCGGCTGTGGGCGGTGGCTGTCACTCTGCAGGTACCTCCCAGTGACAGCAGCGTCCCTTTCTTGTGGAATCTCTTCTTTCCCCGCGATTCTCTCTCTCTCTCCGCCCGTCTCTCTTTCAGACCAAGTCAGGAGAGACCTCTGCTGATGTCCACCTTCCCCTGCGCTGTGCACGCTGTGCTAAAGGGTTTACTCCATGCCCCACTCCCCACCCCGCTGGGTTTTAAAATTAATTTCAGAGAGAATGCAGTTTCTGAGGCTGTCCTTCCTTGCAGGGTCCTTTTATTCCCCCTGCAGAACGTGTACTGGGGATTGGGCTATAAAAATTCTCCCTGGGCCTCTGTTCTGTCTCATTCCTGAGGTTGCTCAGGGGATGGTGACTCACTGGCCGCACGGAGGGTCCTCACTCTCTGAGCTCAGTTATGACGTGGCCAGGGCCGGCGGTGTTCTGAAATGCCAGCCACTCTCTCCATCAGAACCGTCCTCCTGCCGCAGGCCAGGCCTCCTGCTTTCCTGTCACCTCTGATGTCTCAACGGCCCGAGGTGTCCCCCGGGATTAGAAAGATCACAGGGCCTGCTCTATGCAGACACACAGACACATGGACACATACAGACACACACATTCAGATAGACACACATTCATACCTACACACACAGATACATACACAGATACACAGGCACACAAACACACAGACATGTAGACATACATACAGAGACACAGAGAAACATACACAGACACAGAGAAACATACACAGACACACAGTCACACAGAGACACACATAGACACGCACCAGCAATGAGCCTTCCACAAGTGTCCCTTTCATGGCTACCGGAACCTGCACCTCTTTCTTAGGAGGGAAGGGTGTGTAGTGATGTGTGGACATGTGTCCTCTTGAGTGCGGGCCCCGAGCCTCCTGCAGGGGAAGGACCGAGGTGAAGTCCCAGCGAGAAGCACACCCTCAAGTCCATGCGAACACCCAGCGCACATAGCATCCAGCCGTGTGACCTGGGCCTGCACAGCCCACAGGTCACCAAAGGGTGCAGGACCATAAGTACCAGGAAGTGGAAGGGGCCCACTGCTGTGCCGGTTTCTGCTGAGGCCTTTCCATCACTGGAACCACAATACTGACAAGGCATGGCCATGGCAGGCAATCTGGGCTTGACTTCTAAGAGATGGACCAGAGTCACATACTGAAAGTGTGCAATTCAGTGATGTTTAGTATATTCACAAAGTTGTACAATGACCACTACTATCTAGTACCAGAATTACCCCCAAAGAAACCTCACACCCACTGGAGTTACTCTCCATCGCCCTCCCCGCAGTCCCTGGCAATCACTGCTCTCCTCTGTCTCCATGAATTCGCATGTGTTGGCTGTTTCCTGTGAGTGGAATCACACAGTATGTTGTCATTTGTGACGAGATCTTTCACTTAACATGCACTCAAGGCTCATCCACAATGAAACTAGTACCAGCATTTTATTTCTTTCCCGGCTGAGTAATATTCCACTTCATGGATGTTCAGTATTTTGTTTATCCTTTGGGCCTCAGGAATTCAAGTGCATCACTTCTACCGTGTTTCCCTGAAAATAAGATCTAGCGCATGGAAAGATAAGACATCCCCTGAAAATAAGACCTAGCGCAACTTTGGGGGGAAAAATTAATATAAGACACTGTCTTATTTTCGGGGAAACAGGGTAGTACCTAAACTTTAGTCTCTCTTCCCTCCCTCTCTCTCTCCCTCTCCCTCTCTCTCCTTCTCCCTTTACCTCTTACTCTCCCTCTCTTTCCCTCTCCTTGCCCCCCTCTCTTCCTCTCTCTCTCTCTCTGTCTCTCTCTCTCTCTCTCTCTCTTTCTCTCTCTCTCTCCCTTTATCCCTCTTCCTCCCTCTCTTCCTCTCTCTGTCCCTCCCCCTCCCCCGCTCTGGCTCTCCTCCCCGTGGAGGTGGCTGAGCGGGCGGCAGTGGGGAGGGCTGCAGAGAGGTCAGTCTTACACTTAATGAGAATCCCTCTCTCCTGGCGCTGTGGGAAGGGGAGCAGATGAGGTCTCGAGTGCTCAGAGGGCCCTGGAAGGCTGTCCCTCTGCAATAGGCCTGGCTTTTATTGCCGCTGCTGCTAATAAAACAGATGTTCTCAGAGCTATCCTCCAACCAGTGACAACGCTCGGAAAATTGCTGTCCCTTGCACTGGTTGCTGGAACCAAATAAAAACCCAATGAAAGTTTAATTCACCTCACAGTGTTCTCCACGGCAGCTCTGCTCCTCGGCCAGCCTCAGCAGGGCCCGTGTCCTCCTGCTCCGAGGCACACCCCCTCGGCCCCATTGGAGCCCCGGGGGGTCAGGGGGCTGGGCTGTGGCATGGGCAGCTGGAGGAAAGGCCACAGCTCAGGCTAAGATGAAAGGACTTTGGAAGCTGCTGGGTGATACCAGAGAGGACCTCCCTCCTCTTCTCCCTGGGGTCTCCATGGCAACAGGGGGACGGCTATTAGGTATTCCAGCTATGTGACCTGGGCCTGCATATCCCACAGGTTCCCAAAGGGTGCAGGACCGTAAGTACTGGGAAGCCTATGGCTCATACACCAGTGCCTGTGACCCTGGCCTCAGCCAATTGTTCCCACATTCATTCAGTAAGCTCTGCTGTCCAACTAATATGCAAAGGAGTGAGTGAACAAGTGAAATCACTTTCCAGCTGCTTGTTTCCTTTTTAAATAGTCACCAACCTTCCTTCCTTCCTTCCTTCCTTCCTTCCTTCCTTCCTTCCTTCCTCCTTCCTTCCCTCCTCCTTTCTTTTTTTCCTATGACATATAAATAGCCTGGGACTTCCTGGCTCCTGCCCCAAGGCTGGCAGATCATCCCCACATGCTAGGAGTTAGCAACTTGCCACAGATGTCAACTCCGAGTTGGGGTTTGCCGTTTGAAATGCATCAAGTACCCTATAAAAGCCTCTTCGTCTAAATGAAAGGTGAGGCCAGGAGGTGGGTGAACCCCAGCACCAAGCACAGCTTCCAGGTCGAGAAGCACCTCAAGCACAGTCCTTACAGTGACATGAAGGGTCAGAAGGCACACTGGACGGACTGCAGGCCCCGGTCAGTGTTAACCCCCTGCTCTCTCAGTCTCTGGAATCTAATCAACACTGCTGCGCCTGCCAGGTGGCTAGACCCCACAGAGGTGGATGGGACCAGAGCTGCCGGCCAGCAGGGGGCACCATGTGGCCATGAGTTGTCACCCTACAAGGTGGCAGAGACATAAAGAACCTGTGGGCGAGGAGGTGGGGGCATTCTCAGTGGCAGGGGCACGACTCTGTGGCTTTTGCAGAGTGGAGTCGGGACAGGAGGGGAGCTCAGGAGAGCGGGCACCGGAAGAGGAAACCCGTCAGGGAGGCTGTTTCTCCACCCTCCAGCAGGCTTCATCTGAGGCCGGCGCCAACCACAGGGCAGCTCCCTCCTGAGCGCTTTGAAGACGCCCCTCACTTGATATTGAGGCCGTGGTGGTCTTTGCCTATAAGAATGGGAGGTTCATAACTTTGTTGGATAAAATGTAAAACATATACTGAACCCATGTACCAGCCACACAGCTTCTATTTCCCTGTCACCGAAGTGGCTGCACACAGTCAGCGTGCATTCCGGAACCAGAAAACCTTTCCTGGGAGATTCCAGTGCGTTTCCAGTCTGGCTGCTGGTGGACCAGGCAGATGTCTCCTGCGGCCCCTCTGCTCCAGCTCAGGGGGTGAGGACACGGGCTCCTGGAAGGGGGTGCTCCACTGGTGGCCCAGGGCTGGCGTGGGCTTCCTCAGCAGGAGAGCTGCTCCCACGGTGGCTGTGTGTGGACTGGGTGTCACTCCCTGAGACGGGCCTCCTCTTTCTCCCTCTCCCACCTTTAAAAACACTTGGCGTTCTGTGGACAGGATCGGGCTTACTCCAAGGCCGTGTTAGATTGGGTTCTGTGAGGAGGGATGACACCAGGAAGGGAAAGGAGAAGATGTGGGGGGAGGCTGGAGAACGAGGGAAAGGAAGAGGATGAAGAACCAGGAGAAGACAAGAGCCAAATGAGGAGCAAGGACAACAGTGACCTGCCTTTCTGGGGCCGGTGCCAAGGTGACAGACACTGCCTCGGGCCGAGCACTGGCCTGACCAGGACTGTCTTCAGCTCTCTCTGTCGCCTAATGTCACCTCCAACCTGGGGCCCTAACCGCTCCCTCTGTCACTCTAGAAAACACTGCCTCGGTCAGTGTTTCTTCAGAGCAGTTATCACACTGGCAGGTGGTGTATTTACTGGTTTGGGGCCCAATAGCATCCGAAGGTATCAAACCAATTACTGGAAGGTGTATGGCCAGGTCTGTGCTAGGTTTGGTTTTCTTCCCTCAAAGGAATGTAAACTTTATGGCATCGGGACATTTCTTTTTCTTCTTCTTTTTTTTTAAGTTGCTATAGGTTTTTATTTCAATCTCAAAAACAGGAGGCATTTCCAAAACTAATTTGTACAGAATAAGAAGGAACATTTTAAATAGGATTATTTTACTTAACTAATATAAGCATCTGAAATTCTTTGTGCAAAAAGTTTTTTTTTAATTTGCCAGAGCCAATTAGCTCAGCTGGGGTCGAGATCAGGCTGGCAGGGGAGGGTGGTTAGGGGTGATCAGGCAGGCAGGCAGAGGCAGTTAATGGCAGCTTTCAGGCAGGCAGATAGGTGAGTGGTTAGGAGCCAGTGGTCCCAGATTGTTAGAGGGATGTCAGACATCACCCAAGGGGTCCCCTATTTGGAGGGGGTGCTGGCTGGGCTGAGGGAATCCTCCCCTCCATGTATGAATTTTGTGCACTAGGCCACTAGTTTCCTAAATAAGAAATCAGGACACAATCAGGCTACTCTTCTGCTTGGAATGTCAGGGCCCATCCCCTGATCCAATGAGTGAACTCCTATTCATTCTTCAAAACCCAGTCAAGGAGTCTCCTCTTCTAGGAAGCCTCCCCTCCAGTGTCCTGCCTCCAGACTATATAAAGTTATATGCTCCCTCGTGGCTGAAACATATTTTTATTGTTATATGTAAATGGCCAATTGTAATTTATTTTTTACTTTGTAAGACCCTTGGGGACAGGGATTATGTTATATTTACTTCTCGATCCCCTTGAACTAACTTAGGAACTGGCGTATCACAGAATAGTCAGCAAACATTGGCTGAATTGAATTGGATGGTAAAGAGAATGTTTTCTTACTGGTGAATCTAATTCTATGAAGTCTTACAATTATATAGAATGACTTCATATTTAGTTATTTATTCAACAAATTGCCTTTATTAAAAAGATGAAAATTACATGAAAGGAGAGTGTCCTGGAACATCCTAGCCTTTTGGATCCGAAGTAGAGTAACACCAGCATCCGGGATGTATCTAACTTGCACTGTTCATCTTGGCATTTGAAAGAAATGTCAGACAAAATCATGGGGTGGGGAGAATTGCTAAGGTCTTTTCAGTTGCCACAGGGAAGTGATTCACTTCCACGTGCTTTGCTTTGCCTCTGATACTGTTTTCCTAGCCCAGACCTGGCCATACACCTTCCAGTCATTGGTTTGATACCTTTGGATGCCATTGGGCCCCTTTTCATCTATGCACTGAACAACTCACTTTAGGAAAACACTTGTTTTACATATATGTATGAAAACACTTGTTATAACTGCTTGCTAATGAAAGAGCCAGCTTCTCCTGCTATTTAAGTGAGGTTCTCAGGGAAATTAGGAGAACTTAGCTCAGAATTACTTCATAAGCAGTGAAAATTATAGGGGCGAGATGATTTGGATTAGGAAAGAGTAGGCGAAAGTGGTGGGCATTGAATCTTTCTGTGCTGGAGAAACACCTGCAGTATGAAAGCACGTCACTCATTCCTTTGTTCACTCAACAAACTCACATTGGGGCTCATGGCAAACACTGCACTGCCCATGGCAGACGATAGGATTCCACCAAAAAGTGCTTGGAAGGATGTCCCAGCAGCTTGAGGAATTGAATGCCCTCTTAAAGAAATGCACTGAGCGGGATAACTTATTTTGATTGTTGAGGCATAAGACAAGCTATAATTGGGGTCTTAGCAGGACCGGCAACAGAAAGCTTAACGGAATCCCAGCTGAATAGGATTAACCCCGACGTTTTATCCCTGACCGTCTCTGTCACTGCAGACAAGAGGCCTGGTGTTCAGAGATGTGTTTGCAGCATTTAGACCTGAGTCACTGTTCATCTGCTTGGTTTTTGATGGCTGCACCCTTTAGTCTGTGAAAACTAGGCAAGTTAGCGGGTGGAATCTGGCTGCCCCTGAGCTGCCCCCTTTTTCTTCAGGACTCTCCAACAAGCAGGGGGCGTCCTGGACCAACAAGCTGTCAGTAAAACGACGTTAATTTTGTGCCTTTCAAGTGTGTGAGGCACTGGGGACGCTGGAATCGTCAGCTACAGCCTGTCTCCGTGGGTTATAGACACTCAAAGGGTGGAATTTGTGTGTAAGAAGACCAGCAACGTGGGAGAAACATGCAGATGCTGAATGGAATACAGACTCGGAGTCCAGGCTGGATGATCTGGCTGGGTGACCGGGGATGGCAGGCTGGACAAAGAGGGGGTTTCAAGAGAGGTTAAGGGGTGAGCAGAGAGGAGGGAGTGCGAGTCCAGAGAGCAATGATCAGACCAGCTTTGCTCTGGCCAACGGGGGCCTGAGGCCTGGTTCTGGGCTACGGAATATGAATCATTTGGACTGAATATAGTTTGAATATTGAAAAACTGTAGAATTCACATCAAAATCTAGATTCCTGATAGTCTCTTGAAAAAATTGGGAAGTCTGGCAGCAATGGGCCTGCATTCCTACAGTGACCCTCAATGCTGAATCACTACTGCCGTCAGGCCTTCTGCCTGCCCACTTCCTCTGGCCTGTGCCTACCTGTACTGAGCCAGTCAGCTTTTGCTGGAGGAAGGGTGCTGTGGAAACAACCACAGCCCAAGTCTCAGCGCTCACGTCTACCAAATCTTATTTCCCGCTCTTAACACACAGCAGCGGTGACATGGCACACGGTGCTTCCCCTGGGAGCACATGTGGCCGAAAGAAGTCAAACGCCAGCGGTTTGGGGAAATACAGTCCTCCCTCAGGGAGGCCAAGCACCTAGTTGGGAACATATAATGCAAATTTCAACGGCATTTGAATGTATCCCTCTCCTGATGAGAAAACGTTAGGTGTAGAGTGAGAATCAGAGAGGCTTGAATGCCAACTCCTAGGCCGCACGACTGACAGCAAAGTGCCACGTGCACCAAACACACAAACACCCCTCCCCCCTACATCCCCAGCTCCCCAACAGAGCCTGCCTCCAGGAAACAGGCTCTGGACCCACGTTCACACTACATGTGCAGTGGCACGGACAGAAGCTAATAGAGGAGGAGCAAAGGGTCCATCCCCATGCTCCTGCCTTTATTTACAGCAGAAAACAGAACACTCTGTCACCTTGGAAACAGCCCACAGAGCAGTGTGCAAGGGCGTAGGAGATCCTGTCTGCTCTCTGAGAGGTGGCTGGAGCTAAGTGGGGGTGGGGCCCCCTGCTTCTGACCCCCTGGGGTTGGGGAGTGTGTACTGGTAGTGGGCAGGCTGCTCTGGCTGGAAGACAGCTGTGTGGCCTTTGATGGTCACAGCTGGCCACATAACATGCACCTCCTTGTCCTTTGTGTTCAGAGGTAGCACTGCGGACAGAGGATGAGCCCAGTGTCCGAGCCGGTGACCCACACTGGGGACAGTCCCGTCCCCCTGTGTCCAGCTGCTCTTCACAAGTCCCAGGGCGATCGGTGGTTGTGCAGCCTGGACCACGTTCCCTCTGAAGAAGCCACCAGTGCCTGGTAGGTTTTGCCATCGGTCCCAAAGGTCATCTCTGTGTCATACTTGCATATGTGTAGTCACTAATTTTCTCTTTCCTTTTCATGCTACGTTGTGTGAAAGCTGCACTAATAAAACTCCTCTTTTGAGCTTCTTGGACTTTCCAGATGTCAGGGAGATGGCGCTCAGCTAAAGATAGCCCAGGACTCTGATAGTCACTGAGCACCTGAGGCCATTGCTATGTGGCTACTCCCAAGTTGTAGCAAACTTTATTTGCCTTTTGCTGGAGAAATCACCTAATTCTTTTCTAGATTAAACATCACTGAGCTCAAAACTTCATAATAAATTCCAGTCCGTTTGGGTATTAAACTCCAGGTTATTTAGATGTCTTTGCTACAACATGGTCTAATAGCAGTGATAGCAGACTGAAGGGAACCCAAGCTTGGGTTTCAGCTTAGCTACTTATTACATGACCGGAGACAAGTCGTTTATTCATTTGTATTGAACGGAATAGATAACAGACAGCAAGCATGACTAATGATGCTGTTCCCAACGCCTTTGCCTGGGCAGACATGACTAATCAATTGCATCCCCATTCTTACTGATTCTGGAATGGTCCTCAGGATCCTTTTCAGTACAGCATTCCAAGCAGCTGGTCATCGGAATGAACAATCCATGCAAACGTCTTTAACTAGTGAATGTGATAGTAACAACTACAATTATAGCACCTTACACTTGTACAACATGGAGACTTTGCAAAGCATTTTCATGTTGTCTCCATATTTTACAGAGTATCTGCGGGGGCCTGATGCAGCAGGGATCTCCCTTTTCTGAGTTCCCCACGGAAAGAGAGATGAATGAACTGGTTCTAAGTGGAGGCAGCCAGGAATTGAGAAATAATAGAAATAAAGAGAGAAGGCATAGAAATAGATTTGTAGATGGGAGCTGGGTGGGCCGCCATCCTGTCTGCTGAAGAGGCAGGAAGAAAACGGCGACCCCTCCCAGCACATTTATTTTATACCCCAATACCAGGAAGTGACACCAACTTATTTACATTCTTAAGTAGGCCCTAGCCTGCCTGGATTTACATATCTAGTCCTGCCCCTGCCAACACCTGGGCTGATATGAAGGCCAACCTGACAACATGTATGCCATCTTGGGGAAACACGATTCCAAGGTGTGGCTCTGCCTATGTCTTGAGTTCAGCTGATGATAATTAAGGAAAATTGCCCATGTGCCTTCCCAGGCAGCCCTCTACAAGTATCTCTAGAGCTAGACTTAAACTTTCACAGAGAT
Organism: Pipistrellus kuhlii; assembly: GCF_014108245.1. Taxonomy (NCBI): domain Eukaryota; kingdom Metazoa; phylum Chordata; class Mammalia; order Chiroptera; family Vespertilionidae; genus Pipistrellus; species Pipistrellus kuhlii. The sequence continues at coordinate 1,265,950 of NW_023425493.1, forward strand.
TCCAACCTGAGTGTCAATTCCGATAACCAGCTGCCTGGAATGCTGTACTGAAGAAAAAAAAATAGATTTTATTGATTTTTTACAGAGGAAGGGAGAGGGATAGAGAGTTAGAAATATCGATGAGAGAGAAACACCAATCAGCTGCCTCCTACACACCTCCTATTGGGGATGTGCCAAAACCAAGGTATATGCCCTTGACCGGAATTGAACCTGGGATCTATCAGTCCACAGGCCGCGCTCTATCCACTGAGCCAAACCGGTTAGGGCCACTCTAGGACTTTTGACTCACCTTCTGTTTTAGCGTTTTAGCAGAAGATTGATAAACTGTGAGAGTCAGAAAAGACTTTCAGTCAGATATAAAATTATTTTATTTATTTATTTATTTATTTTTTAGTGCAAGACATAAGCACCCTGGTGTGCCCAGGAGTAGGACTGTGGCAGCCGCAGGAAGTCGCCTTCTCCTGGCGGCAGGGACAGCAGAGTGGCTCCACACAAAGGAAAGAATGAAGGACAACACAGCTGGGGGTGTGATGCCCTGCAGGGAAGGCCATTGGCGCTGGAAAGAGGAATGCTGGGATTATTGATGATAATTTGCTCTCATTTGTACCCACATACAGTAGGTCTTGAGACATCTAAGTGTGATATAATAAGAAGTCAAATTTCCAAATGAATGATACAGCCCTTTAAAATGTGTAACATCTTATTTATTTATTTATTTATTTATTTATTTATTTATTTAATTTTTAAAAGAAATATATTTTTATTGATTTCAGAGAGGAAGGAAGATGGATAGAAACTTTAATGATGAGAGAGAATCACTGATTGGCTGCCTCCTGCATGACTCCACTGGGGATCAAGCCCACAACCTGGGCATGTGCCCTTGACCAGAATCAACCTGGGACCATTCAGTCTGCAGGCCGATGCTCTATCCACTGACCCAAATTGACTAGGGCAAAATGTGTAACATTTTAATCTTTGCGATACAAAGTTTGCTAAAACACACATACATTTTGCTACTTCTTAAACAGAGAAAACAGATGACATTGACCCGTTCCTTGGTGTCTCCAAGCCCTCTCAAGCACTGACTACATTTTGTACCTGCACAGTGAGCCCAGGATCTGAGGTAAACTGCGTCCACGGCCATGCTTTCTGAATGCTCACATTGGTAGGTTTTTCTCTCCCACTATTACCGGCGGTCAATAGACACTTCTTGCTTCTCCCCGGGAGACAGTTTCTAGGACTCTCCCCATCATTCTTCTCACTTGATACGGAACCTGCTTTGGGTCTTGATTCGTGCAAAAATCCTGCCTAAAAGAAAAAAAACTTGTTTCTAATTTCTGACAGGAGTTGAGAAGGTTTGCCGGAGAATGAAGTGCAAGTCTTTAAGAGAACTATTTGGAGGGCTTTTATTTTGTATTTTTTTTAAATCAATCTTTATTGTTCTCTTTTTTTTTTTAATCAATCTTTATTGTTCATATTATTACAAAAGTTCCTCATTTTTCCTCCCCTCCACCAGGTTCCCACCCCACCCTCTGCCCTTTCCCCACCCCCCATTGTCCTCATCCATAGGTGCACAGTTTATGTTCAGTCTTTTCCCCGCACCCACCACTCCCCTTTTCCCTGAGAATTGTCAGTCTACTCCCCTCCCGTATCTCTGATTCTATTATAATCAACAGTTAATATTGTTCATCAGGTTTTTTAATTTCCTTGTTTTTTTTTAATTAATAAACTTTTATATTTTTAAGAATAAATTTTAAAATCTAATAATTTTAAACCTTGTTTTTTCTGCCCTGGGAACTAAGAAGCAAACTTGTTTACATGTAAACTTGCCCTTGGGCTATCAAAAGGCGTAGCCATTAAATGTAAATGAACACATTGTTTAAAGATAGCTGCTGGCTGGAATTGGATTACCTGTTCTGGGTGGGAAGGTCTTGTCCTCCCCTTTCTCCATTAAAATTAATGTGTTAGCTTTAAAACCTCTTTTTGGCAAGAGACCTTAAACTTTCAGAACTTTAAATTTTTCAGGTAGCAAATCAATTTCTTAGCATTTTCTCAAATCAATAATACCTCCACATTCCCAAGGATACGCTTCAAACAAAAGACACATCCAAATAGATCAACCAACCTCATCCAGACCCCACACAAGGCACTCACAGATCAACACCCCAGTGCTACAACAACTCAACACATCCAGATCTAAGCCTTCATCACTTGATTCAGCAGACCCTCAAGTTCCCCCCAAAGTTTCCAGCCATGTCTGAGAGGCAGCCCTGGGGCATGGGTAGGCGAGGAGCCAGCTGTTCCTGGCCCGGCTGCTCTGAGCCTGGCCGCTGCTGCTCCGGGCCCAGCTGCTTCGGGTCTGACTGTCCAGGCCTGGCTGCTCCGGGCCTGTCTGCTTGGAGGGATTTTAAATTAACTTCAACTTGGCTGTGTTTCCCCAAATCAAAGTTTCCGGATGAGGGGCTCTAGAGGATGAGACTTTAGTGTATAAACAACTGAGATGCTGGGGAGAGGGGCAAAGTGATCCCTTCCACCCCCATCAGCATTATCCTATTCACTTTAAGGAAATTGTAGCTAATTTTCTGAATTAATTAGATTGCACAATCAAAGGCAAACAGCATAATGCAAACAACTTGTTATGGAAATTAAAGATTGCAGGGCCTAGATGAAATTTGAAGATGAATTTTGTATGAAGAAATAAAAGTTTTTTTAGGAAAGAAACCAAGACGGTGACAAAGGTAAACATCTGAACTCCCACAACAAGTTCAAAACTACAACTGAAAGACAAAACGGACATCATCCAGAACCACAGAAAGACTGGCTGAGTGGAAATTCTACAACTAGAGGGAAAGAGAAAAGCACAGAGACTCAGAGGAGGTGTGGAAGGCAGAGTTACAGAGGCGTGTGAGCAAAGAGGGCTAGCAACTGAGTATGTGGCTGGCTTTTTCAAACTGCAGGGAGACACAAGCTCCTGACTGCTTTGAACTCCAATTCCAGGTGAGACTCTGAGAACCCAGACTCGTATGGGGAGAAACTGGACTGTCTGGCATTGGGCGGAACTTAAGGGCAGTTTTCTCTCAGAGGTGCTTGCAGTGATTACTGAGGGACACTGAGACTCAGGGGTCTCTTAGGGCAGGGCTGACAGGAAAACATTGCTGTTTGTCCCGCCCTGAGACTCCGCCCCACCCAATCTGTGTGCAGAGGCTTTTGCATATGAATGGCCTGGTCCTTTTAAATCTAAACTTACCTATCAAACTGCAGCTGAGTCAGAGACCCAGAACATCCAAAAGAAGGCCCAAGGCCCCACAGCAGCTTGCATTGCTTCACAGCTGGGCCTCATCTGGGCACCTCCAAAACCCCAAACAAGAGGAATCTGCAGATCTCTCTGTAGCTCCTGTGGGGTGGACTCAGGCAGAGGCTAAATTAGCACCTTCTTGGAGATCCAAGAGCCAGTGTACCCAGGGGTCAGAGTAGGACCATTCAGATTGGTCCTACAACTTCTTAGATCCATAAGGGACACACTAAGGGGGCAGACTCACTGAGCACCAAAGCCCCACTGAAGCATGTCTTGCCTCATAAGGGTTTCTCCAGCACAAAAGTTCTCCCATTGTGGAAACAGCTATTCCTCACAGCTAATTGGCCTGGAGGTCAATTCCTCCCAGTGATACCAACAACAATCAAGGCTTAACTATATACAACAAGACTGTGCACACAGCCTACAAAGGGGTGCACCAAAAGTGTCCACCTCAGGTAACTGGGGAGGCTGAGCCACTGGGCCCTATAAGACACCTCGCACACAAAGCCACTCTATCAACTCAGGGAAGCAGCCAAAATGCAGAGACAAAGAAAAAGGTCACAAATGATAGAAATGGAGGAAAACAAACTATGGGGTATAGAGTTCAAAACCACAGTTATAAGGTTTTTCAAGAATTTTCTAGAAAAGGTTGATAAATTTAGTGAGACCTTCAAGGATATGAAAAAGGACCAACTAGATATTAAACATACCCTGACTGAAATAAAAATAATATACAGAGATCCAACAGCAGACTAGAGCAGTGGTTCTCAACTTTTCTAATGCCATGACCCTTTAATACAGTTCCTCATGTTGTGGTGACCCTCAACCATAAAATTATTTTTGTTGCTACTTCATAACTGTAATTTTGCTACTGTTAATGAATCGTAATGTAACTATCTTTTTTTTCTGGTGGTCTTAGGCTCTACAGCATTTACTCTCAACCTGTGGGTCGCCAAAGACCATCTGAACAATAGATTTAAAATAAATATATAAATAAAATAATTTTGTTAGAGTAATTTATTACAAGGGAAATCACCTACAATATCATTTAAATACTGTCCCATTCACCACAGACAACGCTTCCCAGAAAACAAATTTAAGACAGACTCCAGACTTGATAAATATCGAAAGGGTATATTGCTGGCCTGCCTCTGCCTGTTTTCCTTTGGACCATCAGCAGGCTTAGTAAAAACAAGACATTTCCTAACATAAGCATTATCGTCGCAGAGAAGACTGGAAATCCTGAGTGATGCGAGCAGTGTCCCTTGGTTATGACAGGAAGGCTGCATATGTAATCTTTGAAGCGAATAAACATCTTCAATTTCTAGTATTATATCATCCAATTCCAGGAAAACATTATCATAATATGCAATAGATGAGAAAGTAAATAGCAGTCAGAACTATCGGCAGGCCATGAGAAAGGGTAGGTTTTTCTCTCTTCTGAGTTGGGCTACTCTCGCTTAGTGGGAGAAGCTGGTAGAAGGTGGTTCTGGGCACAGCCCTCAGTGCCTGTGTGACTTAGGGCAAGTTACGAAATTTATTTCACTGAACCTCTGTCCTTCTGACCATCAATGAGTGGCAGCAATCCTTTCTTCCCAAATGAGACAACGTACATTTACGTACCACCCTGTATTTCCTCTATTGGGAAATGCAGGGCTACCCCCTCAGTGTGCTGTTCTCACGGCCAACCCCAGCTCCCCTCTTTGTTTTACTGCCTAGGGGCCCCCAGCCACCAACCTGAAGCCAGTTCTTCCTCTCCTTCCTCCCACTGGCTCTGACCCTCCCCTCCCCCAGGTCATGTCTGACTTGGGAGATCACCTCATCTATACCTATTTCAGAGTCTGCACCTCACCCACAGTCGTGAAGGCTCAATAACATAACATTTTGTCAAAGTAAGGAACTGTAGTTTTTATCTCTGGATACCTATGGAACTGGAGTGAAGTAACAAAGAAATAGCTCAATAAGTCCCAGTTTGCTCTCTCCCTGTCCCTGCTTGTGCTCCAATTGTTGACAATGCCTGCAAGACTGGCCCCTTGTGGGTATTTCTGGTGGGCCCCTCTGGGTATGTCCCATGATCCTACCACCACTGCGTAACAGGGAGCTCCTAGGGGACACTGTGTCCCCTTTTACAGGGGAGGGCCCTCAAGCACAGGGCATTCAAGTCTCTTGCCGGAGGTTAAACAACAGTGAGTGAACAGGATCCACCTCAGATCCAGCTGATGCTAGAACACATCTAACACCATCCTGTTCCCTCCTCACTTAGTCTGAGGTCACCCCTGGCACCCCACATGAGATCATGTATTCTGTTCTCAACACTGCTGGTGCTTTGGGCTGGTGCTGTTGGTCCCTTTTCCAGAGTTGGTCGGAGTTCTCTCTGTCCTTTGTGCATTAAACTCTATCAGAGGTGCGGCAGAGCTCCTTGTGTCTCGATGTTCTGTACAAAGTTTCATGAAATGGTCTTTATAGACTAGGGCTTAAGTTCATCAGGTATGGTCCTGGTAAGGGTTGGCTGTCTGTTCTGTTTGATGAATGCTTGTGTTGCTCTGGATATTAAATATTTTGAACAGCACCTCTGCTCCCAGAGCTATGTCTCCACAGGAATCCACAGATGCCTGCTTATGGGAATCTGAGCCTGAAGTGTAACCTGAGTGATGGACACCACGATTCAAACACAAATGCCTGTCCCCTTCAAAGACCAAGATGGGTTTGGATGAATGGTCAGTATCAGACTGATTTAGGAGTTTTCCTCCCAGAAGTTGCAGACCAAACATGTCAAAATCAAAGGCTATCACAGGCCAAATAAACAAGGTTTAAGTTTCTGTGGGCTGCAAAAAAAACCCAAAAGCTTCAATTTCCATAGAAACGTAGGTTTATTTTGATAGAGACATGCTGAATACAAAGGGCTGAAATAAATGAGTAATCATTAACATAAAATAATAGAACATTTTAATTAAAATATTTTTTATTGAACATTAATGTACCAGGCACTGAGTAACTGCACAAATTAATAAGTGTAACACAAATACACCTAATTTCTTGTTCTCCAAAAGCGAAATATTTCCTGCTGCGCACACCAAACAAGTCAGTACAGGTTCTTGGGCTGTCGGAGATCTGTTCCTACGGCTCGATGAGACGCGATTTGATTTTCGCTGTCAGAACCCACCTACATAAGCACCCACGTCACTCTGTGTATGGAGCACATACAGAGCAGTACTGAAATGAAACTGTAAAAAAAAATTTTTTTTTTTAAAAAGATAATTCCTCGTGATAAATAACAAAAAACATAAAGTACATATGTATATACATCGAAATAATGGAACTTTTTTACATATTAGTGGCCTGGTGCACAGAATTTGTACACATTAAAAGGAATTAATTATAGGAAATATTTTAATATTGCTATTTGCCTTTTCTCTATAATAGAAGGGTCAGAGATGAAAAAAAGTTAGTAAGATCTATATGAAAATCTTTCTCCTGTTTGGGGGGGGGCATGGTATCCAAAGTTAAATCCCTGCCCATCCATGCACACCTCGAAATCGCGAGACCCAGACCCAGCCGGCCTCACCCCTGTCAAGCCCCGCTGGGCGGGGGAGGTGCAGCCTCAGATCCTTTGGCCTTGTGCTGGGCAGTGGGGTGCAGCCTCAGGTCCCCCGGCTGGGGGTGAAGGGTGCAGCCTGAGGCCCCCTGGCCCTGCACCAGGGCGGGGGTTTGGGGGCACACCTTGAGGTCTCCCGTCAAGCCCCGCCAGGTAAGGGGGGGCATCCCTCACTGATCGCTGGTTACAGGAACCTCGCCTCCACTGTGGGCACAGCTATCTTGTGATGGTGTGAGGGTTATTTTGCATATTCTCTTTATCACATAGGATGAGAGATGGCTAACCCAAGGATTGCCTATACACGACTAACAATGGGACAATTGGCTGCTAAAATATTCGCTGCTAGTATTAGTAGAGAAATGGTGCGCCTGTGTGTAAGGCAGGTAAGGGAAATGAATGCAAAACAATTATAGTAATCAGTCATTAATGAACATTGTACTTTGCTATAATTATGTATAACAGAATATTGTAAAAATTAAGTTACAACATTTTTATTAAAATGTTTCTAACATACCGTTTTATTGGCTGGGCCACAAAAATATTTGTTGTGGGCTGCATGTGACTCGAGGGCCGCAAGTTTGACATGTTTGTTGTAGACTTTCAAGCAGACAGACATCTGCTGATCTATGTCACTGCCAGGTATGGCCAGACACAGCTGAACATGAATGGGACACACATTACTTAACCTCTGCACATCGGTTATTAAGAATGAACCCTCAGAAAGAAAGCAGACACCCCCAAAACGCTCACAGTAAATGATACATTTCTCTTTTTCTTCTTTTGATTTTAATGTAGGCTGATGACATAAGTCCAAAACATAATTCTAGGAAAGAATCTTACAAGGGGACAAAATAATGTATTTCAAGTGCATAGCTTTCTGACAGTTTGGCTTTTAAGAGTATGGGAATTACAAATAGATTTCATCTTGCATGCCAATGCTGATGAGATGCCAACCATAACCTGAAGAATCGGGTTTGAGCAAGAAATACTATAGGCTCAGCATAGGAAGTTGGCCCAGGGCTTGGATGGGACAGTAGTAAGAGTAGTCTCATGAATTTGCCGACTCTGTATCCATCTGATAAGTTTTCTGACAATATTGAGCTTGCTGGTAAGTAATGACTTGTGAAGATTGCAGTGTACATTCTCTGAGAAGTAAATATTCTACATTGTATATTCAGAGTAAACGCATAACCACAGCTGTCAGCTACAGTCAGTAGGTTTGGCATGCTTTATGAATATTAAGAGATGTTAATTTTATGGAAGCCCTCTCCACCTGCTCAAGGAAGATCGTGGCAGCATCTGAGGCAGGATCAGAGTCTTCCTTGGGGAAACTTCCGGGTGCACTCTAAGACAGGGAGGAGGAGGAGTTCCCAGGACTTCCTATAAAGGGTAGGAGGGCTACCTCAAATTTGGAGGCAACTTGTTCCTATTTGGGTGTCCCTCCAACCCATTTACCAAGTGACACAACAAGCTGTTACTGTTGCAGGAGGCCCAGAACAAGAGAAGGCTTTGAAATAGGCCCAGTGCTGCGCTCCACCCTCGGCCATCTGATCCAACAGATCCCGCGGTGCTTGATGTGTCTCTGGCTGAAGGCGATGCTGCTACCGTGTTTCCCCGAAAATAAGACCTAGCGCATGGAAAGATAAGACGTCCCCTGAAAATAAGACCTAGCGCAACTTTGGGAGAAAAAATTAATATAAGACACTGTCTTATTTTCGGGGAAACAGGGTAGGAGCCGGTGGCAGCCTTGCAGGTGAATGGCGGCTCAGATCCTTAGGATTTTAGAGCAAAGCCCTGCCACTCACTCTCTAGGATTAACTACTCCTCATTTGAGAAAGAGCTCTTGGCCCTCAGTAGAGACTGAACACTGAACCAGGGGCCACCAAGATACCATGAGACCCGAGCTGCCTAGCAGGACTCATGAGGTACACTGCACTCCAAAAGCACTATTTGCGTTTTCTAACTCACACAGACAAGAATCTAGGGAATGGTCCCAAAGGATGTGGAATAATGGTAGAGGGAACATAAAGTTGGACCTGGCTTTTGGACTCTGGAACTTATACCACTCTCTTCTTCTTAGTCCTTCAGGTTGCAGATTGTGGGATTTCTCACATATTAATAAATATAATAAAAAAAAATATATCTCCTATTGTCTCCCCCCCACCCCGCCCCCTCTTGGGAGAACCCTAATACAGCCAAGTTTTGTAACATCTCTCTGTCTTAAGTTCCCCATTTTAGAAAATTGGAATTAATGTATTTCCTATCCTGAGTTGTAAAGATTTAAAAAAGTTGATTCATGAGTTTGCTATGGTCAAATCAGTGCCTTACCCATTTTCATATCCTTAATACCTAGTCAGGCTTCTGGCAGAATGCAGATTGTCATAAATATGTTAAATGACCATCACTTTTTCAAAATACTCCAGAGGTATATAACTATTATTATGTTATTCAACAAGTATTTATGGGTACCTACTATGCCTAGGCATTGTGCTAGGGCCTGGGCACACATTTAAAAAAAAAAAAAAATATATATATATATATATATTTTTTTTTAAATATATTTTATTGATTTTTCACAGAGAGGAAGAGAGAGGGATAGAGAGTTAGAAACATCAATGAGAGAATCATCGACCAGCTGCCTCTTGCACACCCCCTACTGGGGATGTGCCCGAAACCAAGGTACATGCCCTTGACGGGAATCCAACCCGAGACCTTTCAGTCCGAAGGCCGGCGCTCTATCCACTGAGCCAAACCGCTGCCGGCAAAAATAAATATTTTCATTAAAAGGAAAATGATTCACTGACACATATTATGTCAAACTATTTTTTCCTCACAGAACTATTCTTACTTAAACAATAATTCATTCCATGAAAACTTTCTTTTATTGAAATGAATAAAAAATATCAATATACTTTAAAAATTATCTTTATTGTTGAAAGTATTACAGATGTCCCCTTTGAACCTAAGATCAAAACAAATATTAAATAGAAGATAGGAACTTAAGTAAGGATACTTGAGTTTTATTCCACAGTGGAGATGTTTCCAGATTTAGAACAAAGGCATACACTTAACTTTGTTTCAAATAGGCTGATGATTCTGACTTCCTCTATAGTAAGGATAGTGAATATAATCTAGAGCCATTTCCAGAGTAATCGTAACATGATTAGATTTTGCATTTCCTCATATGTGTGTTGGCTGGTGTGGTTTGAAATAATTAGATTACAGGGTGGTCCAATTACTTGGTGTAAACAGTCATGCACACACCCTAATGCTTAATTACTGTGAGTAAATCAATCCCACCCAAATTCACTGGCTGTAAGAGGCCAGATTATGCTGATCTCTGAATTCATGCATGGGGCCTCTAATATATATATGTATATATGACATACACACACACACTGAGTGGCCAGATTACTTTCACAGTGTAAGGAATTCAAGGTGCTCACTCATACCCATGATTAAAACTTTAGCAGTTAAAACAACTGCTGACATTCTCTGAGAGATGAGTTTTTCTTCTGAGTAGAACCTGCAGTTCTACCCTGATTTAAGCTTTACAGTCATTTCTCTCTCACAATTTTTAAAAATGTAATACTTTCAACAATAATTTAAATTAAAAAAAAAAACCTCAGAATGGAAAACACAAAAAAACCTTTTTGCTGACCATAAAATACTTTTCTTTTTACTCTCGACTAACTACTGTGCTGTACACCTGAAACTAACACAAAATAATATTGAATGTAAACTAATTGACAAAATTTTAAAAACTGAAAAAAATCTTAGCTCTTTAGTAAGAATTAGTAATACATTACATCTGGGCCTTGTCTAGAGAAATTTACCATTCAAGTTAAAGAAATCTTAGAACATTATGGCTAGTTACAAAAAATATTCTTTTCAATGGAAAACACCTATCATATTTTTATTGCTGGGTTTTAACATAAGTTCCTAGCTAGGGAAGGGGAGGAAGCCTGTCTGTCCGCGGCCACAGGCCGCCGCTCGGTCCGAACCGCCCGGGGCCCAAGGACAGGTCGGGCGGGAAAAGCGCACCGCTCGGCGCCCGTGTCCCGGCGGCCGCGGAGTCGGAGGCTGCGGAGCGGAAGGGACTGGGCTCATTAAGTTAACCCAGGACGCGCCCCCGCTGGGCCCGCGGACCGCGGCTCGGGCAGAGCCAAGGGCGGGGACTCCTCCGATTCAAATTTCGAGCGGGTCGCCCGCGCGAGGATCAGCAGGTGCCTGGGCCCGGCGGCGGGCATTTCCGCCTTACCTGCCCGCAGGGCCGGAAGTCACCTAGCGGAGGCGCGGCCCCGCCCGGTGGCCGGCGTTTCAACCGCGCGGAAAGCCTGCAAGTGTGCGCCCACGTGTAGTCACGCGTCTCCACGCTCCGGGCCGCGGGCGCCCTGCCTTCAGAATGCTCTGGGCCCGGGAAACCGGGCCATAGCTGGCGGGGGGCGGGGGGGGCGCGCGAGAGAAGGAGGGGGAGGACTTTGCGAAGCCTGGGCGCTCCACGTACCCCATTGCCCTGGGTACGCGCGGGAGGGAGCGCGGGAGGGAGCGCGGGAGGGAGCGCGGGAGGGAGCGCGGGAGGGAGCACGGGAGGTCGCGCATGCGTCGACTGTTCTTCAGGCGCGTGGAGAGTCGCGCATGTGCAGAACCCAGACGGGAAAGTGGAGCAAAGGGGTGACTGGCAGGTTGAGGGCGCTTCAGCGGCTGAGGAGCCGCGGCGGCCCGGAGGCGCGTGCGCAGAGCGCCCGAAGGGGCGGGGCTCCTCCACGCGGGCGGCCTCGTGCGCCCCCTGTCGCGAGCCGGGGGACGGAAGGCGCGGAGGGGCGGGGAGGAGGGGGCGGCGTGGAGGGCGGGCGGGGGGAGGGGAGCCGGAGCGAGGGAGGGCTTATCGACCCGGCGATTTTGGTTAAAATATTCAAAATGGCGGACGGAGGAGCAGCGAGTCAAGATGAGAGTTCAGCCGCGGCGGCAGCAGCAGCAGGTAATCATTACGGCATTTTACATATTCATATTCATACTCGAGCCGGGCTCCCGCGGCCCCCCCGCGACTTAGCATAATTTATTAGTACTCAAGATTATTATAATTAACGGCGGGGCGCTGGGGGGCCGGAGAGCGCCGAGCCCCCGCCGGGCGCCGAGCGGAGGGGGAGAGGCTCTCAGCGGCCGGGCGGAGGGGGACCCGGGGCACCGGGGCTGCGGCCCGGCCCGCCGGACCCGGCCCGGCCTCCGCCTCCTCGCCGCCTCGAGCCCGAGCGGGTCCGCGGCGGGGCCGGGGCCGAGCAGGACAATGAAGACGCTTTACATATTCATAGCGGCGGGCGGCCCGGCGGGCGGGCGGGCGGGCGGGCGGGCGGGCGGGGGGGCGTGGAGGCCGGGCGGCGGCGGCACAATGCCGGGAGGCGGCGTGCCCGGGCGGACCCGGCGGCCGGACCCGAGCACGCGTGCCCCCGGGAGCGGCGCGGCGGGGCGGGGCGGCGGGGGGCGTCCGCGGGGCGCGCCGCCGCCGCTCGGAACCCGGTCTGGCCGGGGTCACGGCCCCGCGCCTCGCTGCGCCCGCTCGTTCCCCGGGGTGGGGGGGCGGCCCGCCTCGAGCAGTCCCGCGCCCGGGGTTCCGCCCCGTGCCCTCGGGCGACCCTCGAGAAGCCCCCCTCGGAGGGCAAGTCCTCGCGCCGGCGGCCGGCAGCCCCGCGGGTCCCGGGCGGGCGCTGTCCCGGAGGGGCCGGGGGGGAGGCGCCGGCGCGGTGTGGCCCCGCGCCCCTCCCTGACCCTCCCGGAGTCTGGCCACGCGCCCCCGGGGCCCCGGAAGGCGGCGGTGAGGCCGGCCGGTTAGGGGGCCCCCAGCCTAACAAGTTGCTACCATCCCGGTCCTTCCCCCACCCCCCCTCCGTGGGGAGTGGGGAGGCGGGATCCCCGCCGTGGGCTGGGTCCTCGCCGCTCGCCGCTGCGCGGATCCTCTCTCATTTGAATAATGTCTAATTCGGGGAGGTTTATATTATTGAAATGGCCGCCTGGCTTTCCCCGCCTCTCATGTTTAGTAATTCAGACCTTTAATAACAGCCACTCACAGCCCAACGCCGTGTTTATATTTTACATTCGCCCCATGTGCTTTTGTGGTTCGATATGATTCTTTTTTTTTTTTTTTTTTTCCTTGGCAATCCACAGGGCTCTGAGATCAAACCCAGGCTGTGCCGGGAAAGGAAGGGGGAGCGAGGCCTGGCTCCTCCTGCAGTTGCCTAGGCCTCATGCTCTCTGCAGTCTGATTTATTTACTAATAACCGAAATGACTCCCCTCACCCAGTCTTCACGCACCCCCTACTCCGCGGGCACAGAGGACCCTCCCGAGGCCTCACCAGCCTTCCCACAGCCCCGAGCTGAGCATTAACTCTGTCTTGTTTTGTTTTCTCTTAAAAAGACTTTTATAGTGTGCAGTAATATTGGGCCTAAGTGGGGGAGGGGTGCGGGAGGGGGGGACTGACCTATTTTCAGAGGCTAAATAAAGCCTTTTTGGGATTCACTTTGTTTTGGTGGAGCCCCTTGCCCTCTGGCTCCAACCCCCAAATTAAATACTTGCTAGCTTTGTCAAGGTGGGTCTGCAGGACTTTTGAAACCAGTCTTTTTTTCCCCTTCTTCTTCTAGTTGGGGAATAGCTAAGTATTTTATAAGTCCTAATTTACAGCACTTTCAGAACTTCTCAGGGCTGCGCTCCCTTTTCAACCTCTTTATTGGGATTTAAAATAGGGCTGATAGTAATTTTGCCGTCACTGTCACAGACTTGCTTATTTTAATTGGAGCACTCGAAAACAGAAATGGGGTTCTGATTTCTTTGAGTGTTTGTGTCACGATTAAATGAGTAAAATGGAGGAATGAACACTCATTGTGTCCGCCCTGATCTCTGAACTTAATCACCCTCCCAGCACACCCGCCCCCTCTTCTTAAAATTGTCAGAATTGATTTTGTTCTATGTAGATTTAGGACAGTTGGTCGGTGAAGGGTAATATTAATTTCTACTAGGTAAAAGAAACAGTAATTTTGAATTTTCATCTTTCCCTTGATGAAGTTCCCCCCATTTTATTTTGTATAGTCGTGTGTTTTTAAAATCATGGTGTTGCTTCTCTCTCTCTTTTTTTTTTCTCCCCCAAGGCTGGGAGAGGAAAGTATCAGAAGGGTTGTTCAACACTGATGTGTTAAACCTCTGAAATTATGTTAAGGCCCTGTAGGGTCAGTTGCTAGCTACAAATTTGGTGAGACTTTGATTTTAAGTTTAATTTGTAACAAAAATCTAGGTTTAATGGGCAAGCCAATTTCAAATAACCAGTTCTTACCATTTTTCTTCTTTAACCTCCAATAGGCAGGTCCCAAATGCAGCAAGGGGAAAAAAATCTGTAGCTTCCACAAGACTGCTCAGGTGAATGACTGTTTCAGAGCTCTGAAGCTTGAGGTCAGGTGGACAAAAAGCAGGAATATGATTTCGTGCCTTAAGTAGCATATGTTTTGCACAGGACTCTTAAGATATGGTCAAACTGATGATGTCATTGGACAGAGGACAAGGTGCAGTTAATTTGATTTATTGTCCTGGGGTGAAGTGTAGCAGTGAAACCCTCTCATAGGGAAACCATTTATCTCGGGACAATTTCCTTTATAGCTGCAATTTAACCACCACTGAGGCTGTAGGTATTTTATCCAAGAGGAGAAAGTGGACATTGCATTTTACAAACAAAATTTCACTGTTATAATTTCTGTAATTCAGAAAAGGATGACTATTATGAACTGGCCTTTTATATTCTGGTTGGCTTTCCATGCTATTGTAAAAATTCATTTCCTCAAATTCTCACGTGGAGACTATAGGCCTTAAATAAGTGTCATCTTGGAAGTGATCCAGCTGCATGCTTATTTTAGCTGGCTTCTTCCTGACCCCCCACACTCTAAGCTGTTTCTTGATTTAATCAGAGCACAGTCCAGCTAAAGGAGAGACCGTGTGTGTTCCTTGTATCTATTTCCACGAATAAAGTGACATTAAAGAGAATGAGGGCTAGTTGTTCTTTTAGGTTGAAATTATAGTGTTTGAAATAAAGTAGACTAACAGGAAAGCCTGTGCTTTGCAAATAGTTTTTAAAAATACGATTCATAACTCTTTTTGGTTTTGTTAGTCTGGACAAGTTTGTGGATTTTATTTTGACTTATTAGTGATTTTTAAAATTTATAAAATTTCACTTATAATTTTTGTCATCTGAGTAGATTTTCCTGTTAGACATCTTTTTTTTTTTTTACAACTAGTTTATCTTAGTGAGGATTAAAATGCTCTGGGAGTGTGGTAGTATTGCTTTATTCCTAACTCTGACTTGTGAGCCACGCTTGTTGGATGGAGTATTTTATGTTACTTTTGAGCCTGCAGAAGTTGTACCAGCCTGTCTGCTTTTGCGTCTGTCAGGTGGCTTCACACAAGTTTTCAGAAAACCCATTGTCACTTCCATCTTACCTTGCCCCACCTATTAATTACAATGGTGCTTTTGAATTTAGGTCCTGAAAATTCATGTCACAGCTGACCAAATGCTTTTAATTTTTAAAAGGACCAGTCTGCTTGTAAGTTATTTTTGTACAAGTAATTTTTAACCTCTTCCCAAACTAATTTCTGATTTCTTTCATTTTGTCATAAAAAATCCCAGTAGTCAGGGGAAATACAAACGACTACTGCTATTCAGGTTTAAATGGTATGGTATTGTGCTGTATTTTTAATTTACTGATTTCTGAATTGATAGGTATAATGCAACAGAAATGAAATGTCTCACTGCTGCCTGGGTTGAAGTCATTGTTAAACTGTTTCCACCTGGTCAGTGGATTCAGAAATAAGTGGAGGGCTCAGAATGTTAAATTAAATTGCTCTTATCAAGCCATCAAATGTGTTTAAAGGAGCCTTTAATATCTTAAGCAGGTGGTTCTATAATCCCAGAACTGAACATTTAAATGCTATCTTTCATAAGTGTTTTCCACTCAAAATGAAATATTTAAAGTTTCTTAAATCTGTATTACTGGGTCTTGAATTTAGTTGAATTTTTTCAATTGGTCACTCTCCTTCATGAATACCTATTTCCTTTGTTGCAGAAAGACTCTAATATGATGTGGTGAATACTGTCTTATTGTTACCAGTTATTTTTGTTTTGTATTTACTATAATATTGAAAACCCACAGCCCCAGTCTTCACATACTCACCTTCTTTTGGCCATTATTAAAATTAATATTAATTTGCTTTTATACAACATTATTGGTTTAGTTACACAGTTTTTGTAATTCATAAAGACTGAAACCTCAATTTGAGCAGGGATGTGTTTTCCTAATGGAAGTGATTGCATTTAGAACTATTCAAATAATTACTGTTTACAGAACAGAACAAGTCACAGACAAAACATGCCCCTTTTCGGTCACCCCTGTTCTTGTTGCTGTTGCCTCTTTAATGTTAAATGCCTGAACAAACATGCTTATTATGTATTTCTCTGGGGAAATTTAATATTGGGCAGGAGGTGCCTATGGATCTGCTAGTTCCACATCTGCCTTCCTCGAGTTTCTGCATCCCTCCTGGATGAAGTCTTTCTTCCTCTTCCTTTTAAGGACATTCTTTGGGCCAGAATTCTCCCTTATTATCTTTTTGTGTTGCTTAAATAAGATAAATATCTTTCAGAGTGGAATCAAGGTTGAACGAGGTAATAATTATGGTTCACAGAATAGCATTTCCTTCTCCATCTTCTTTTACTGGGTGTTTTTGCACATTATTGACATTTTGTGAATAAGGATAATTGGATAATTTCGTAGATTTATATTTCTTCTTAGGAACAAATCGGTTTTATGTTGTACTGACATCTTTCTGACTGTGTCTAAGCTGGCAGTGAGCCCTTATAAACTCTTTCAGCAGTTAGAGCAATGGGACCAAAAATAGCACAAGCGGAGCCAGGGCCTGACTTACCGGTCCATTTACGGGATGTTTCAAGTTGGAAATGAGAATTGTCTTGAGCTTCAGAACCTCTGATTGAAGAAGCTCTTTATGTACCATGTGCGTAGTTTATAGAGCTGTGTGTTTTAACTACAGGAAGTTAGCTTATTGAGTATTGGTATGGCATCTTGTTTGTACTCAGTGACTGATATAGCTTCTTTGTTTTTTCTTTTTAATTTATTTTTTTCCAGTTAAACAAATACTCAGGTTTTCAGTGTTGCCTAGATTTTGCTGACAGGACTAGTAAAGAGCAAAAGAAGAATCAGTAAGCCTCTTGGTTTATCAGATTATTTTTTAAGTACTGTCCAGGAACCTGGGTATTCATCCAGAAAAGGAGCCATAAATTAATTTTTAAAAAAAGACATTCTGAAAAGCACAGAACTAAGCTCAATATGAGTATTGGTTGTAGTGGCTTTATGCAGCCTCCAGTATTGAGTACAGTTTGAAATGTGATTTATTTCCTCATCTGCTGTGTCACTTTATTGGTTTTTATGTTGGAACTGTAACAATAATGTATACATAAAATTAGTAAAATAGTAAAAATTATGGTTGGTCTTATTTTTATTTTGCCAGTGGGCATTCACTTTGCAATCAAAGATAATAAACATTATGCTGTGTGTGTTAGCTCAGTTGTGTATGGCAGGTGGTCACCTTAAGTAAAGGGGTTATACTGACTGGCTTTATAACCTACTAAGTGAATATACTTTTTAGAAAAAAGAGACTTGGCTGTTTTCTTGTCTTAGTCACTTATTTTAATGGTCTGTTTAATGGGGTTGGGGAGTAGAAGCTTCCCCCCCCCCTTTGCTGATTCATACTGCAGCAAACAAGTATATTATAATCAATCTTTTAAAAATAGTTATTTAAACAGTTCTTTGCTTACACACAGTGTCTGTTACATACTTGCTCTTGTGCTGGTTATCTTTGGGAACAGCAAGGGACTGTAAGGCTCTGCTGAGGGACAGTTGGTGTGTTTACTTAGCAGGGAAGATTGAAAGCCAGTATTTGTAATTACATATTAAAATATGTAACAGATAATAAGGATCAGAGTAGAGATCAGGGTGTGTCTGCGTTTGTAGAAACAACACATCCTAGAACCTTATAGCTGGAAGGTAATGGAGGTGCACTACTCGTAAGCCATGACTGCTACCGTGTTTCCCCGAAAATAAGACATCCTCCGAAAATAAGACCTACTTACAGGTTTCCTTCTGAGTGAAATATAAGGCATACCCCAAAAATAAGGCTCCCCCTAGGCTAAACATGAGAGATTTGGTCCACTGATTCTGAAAGAAATGGAGTCACAAGAAATTCACCAGGAAATTCAGGAATTGGATTGTTATGATGATGTTCCAGAAGATGATGACATGATTGTCATTAAATAAATGAGTAAATTCTTGATACTGTAGGATTCACAGTTTGTCTGGTTTGTGTTGACAACTACCGTACTACCGTACTGTATACAGGTAATAAATTTCCTTTATTTTCATTTAACAATAAATGTGTGCCGTATTCTTCTTCATGGGAAAATAAGACATCCCCTGAAAATAAGACCTAGTGCATCTTTGGGAGCAAAAATTAATATAAGACACTGTCTTATTTTCGGGGAAACAGGATAGTAATGCTGAGAGCTTCTCACAGGGGTCCGTGGCATGCCCACAGTCTCTCAACAAATGAGTCAGAACACAAGACTTCTGGCTGTCCAGTCTCCTCCTCTCCCTCTCCTTCCACCACATTGCTGCTAGTCAGACTTTCAGAAGGAGGTGAGATTTTTAAGCTGAGCTCAAAAGGGCAAAAACATTAGAGGGAGGAGAAGATGGGAGGTTGTGGTCTAGATTGTGCTGTGAAGGTGAAGAAAGAGGTCTTTGTTCTGTGTGCAGAGAGGCTGGGGAGGTTTTTAAAGTAAGGAATCTTGTGGTAAAAGATGTTTTAGGTTTGATATGGTAGTGTGCAAGAGAGTTTGAAATAGGAGGGGAGAGATTGGACCCATGGAAACCAGTATATAAAAATTGAGTTGTGTTGCCTGACTGGCGTAGCTCAGTGGTTGAGCGTCCACTACGACCAGGAGGTCACAGTTCCTGTTGGAGCACATGCCTGGATTGCAGACTCGATCCCCAGTGTAGGGTGTGCAGGAGACAGCTGATCACTGATTCTCTCTCATCATTGGTGTTTCTATCTCTCCCTCTCCCTTCCTCTCTGAAATCAATAAAAATTTCAAAAAAATTAGGTGTGTTGTTTGTAGACTAATTGCTTTAAGTTCTGTTAGGGATACAGACGTAGTAAGACAATTACCTGACCTCAAGAGGCTTTCGATCTGATATGATGTAATGAAATAGATCATCAGGGATGAAGATGATGAGGATGCTGTCCATTTACATCGCTGATAAGAACCTGTAGGAGAAATTTTTGCTGGGTCTTATAGGAGGAACTAGTTTATTTCTGAGCAGTGGTTTTTTCTCAGTTTTCTGGACACTGTGTGCTTGACTTAGTTTTCTTTCCAAGTCATATTACAGTGTTCAGGCCAAATCATTAACCTGAAAGATTACATAGGCAATTGTGGTATGCATTTTTCTTAGCCTCATTCCCCATCCCATTTTGTTTGGTATTTCTTTTATTGCTTCCACTTTAAACTCTTGTTATTTTGTGTTTTATGTGAGCTACTTTATATCCTTTCTGGAGCAAGGCAGGTATAAAATTATCATAACTGTGACATAATGATAATGTTGGTGTTTTTATAGTACCTTAAAATTTATAGCAACACTCTCCTTTTTATTACTTCTGTCAGTCCTTTCAGGCAAGTATTATTATACCCATTTTGTAGTTGAGTAAAATAAAGCCCAGATTAAGTGACCTTCCTAAGGTCACATGCTTAGTAAGCACTGAGTGTGCTTGGGGAATAGCCAACACTTGCAGGTTAGTGATGACCTAGGCCAGTGGTCGGCAAACTCATTAGTTAAGAGAACCAAACATCAACAATACAATGATTGAAATTTCTTTTGAGAGACAGATTTTTAAAACTTAAACTTCTTCTAACTCCACTTCTTCAAAATAGACTTGCCCAGGCTGTGGTATTTTGTGGAAGAACCACACTCAAGGAGCCAAAGAGCCCCATGTGGCTCGCGAGCTGCAGTTTGCCGACCATGGGCCTAGTCTGTGTTCTGGAGACTGGTGGAAACCAGGCTGTGACTGTGAGGGGGCCTCCCATGCTGGGTGCTGGTGAAGGCGTTTGGATTTCATTTGCTAGGCAGTAGAGAGTCATTGAATTTTTTTGTTCTTGAGCTATGATCAAAGCCCTTTATTTAGAGTGTTTAGCAGCTAATTAGAGTCAAAGGGGAAACGAGGTTTTGAGTTTAGCTGAACAGAATTAGGGAAGTGGAAGATGGAGCCATTTGGGGAATAGGCAGTGAGCTCAGTGATAGACATGTCATTTCAGACATGATTGGGTGGGTCCTATTAGATTATACATTCACTGTGTGAGCAACATAGAAATGTGAGAATTGAGGTTTGTGCTCAAGCCACTGTGTGTGGACGGAGCATTGAGTCTGAGCACTAAATTCTAGATGTCTCATTTGGCCTTGGCACTGACTTCTGTGGTTCTCTCAGCAGTGAGGTGGTGATAATACCAGTGTCAGAGGATGCTGTGGGAGTGACAGATGCAGAGTAAAAGCATTTTAAAGTCCTGTGTAGTTTTGCTTACATGGGCACAAGAGTTAGATGTGCTCTGGAGAGAGGAGCTTTGGCTGGCCAGTGATTTGGGGCGTCTGACAGCAGGGTGTCCATTTCCAGGTGTGGCCACACCTTGGGAGAGGGAGCTACTCCCCTACGTCCTGAAATGCTACAGCGGAGCTGCTACATTGTAGCCAGCACAAACTGATCTTTGATCTCAGGCCCTTCTGCTGAATGCCCCACTCCCGAGTCTGCCTATGCATCCTTACCTTTTACTACTTCCTTGAAGAGCATGACCGAACAATTCCACCAGGAAGTCCCCTTACAGGCCCATCACAAACACAGAGTTTCTTTGATCAGGTTTTAATTTTTTTAAAAATCTTAAAACTGTGTTCAACAGCTGCCCTGGGAGGGTGGCGGTGTTTTATTCTGCTGCTGGCTATTCTGCTGCTGGCTTGGGCTCCTCTCTCTTCCTCTCCCCCTCCAGTCCCATCCAGGTTTGAGACACAGGACATGAAACAAACCATGGGTTCTGGTCAGGCTGGTGTGTGGGGTGCTCTGTGAGAAGCTCACATGGTCCTTCCCTTGGAAAGTTGTGTGTGTGGTGTGTGTGCAGAGGGCTCGGGAGCTGAGGACCTGGGTTCTAGACCAGCGGTCACCACTGGTGGTCTGTGAGGTCCGAAAGGTTGGCGACTGCTGGTTAGCTTTGTGACTTTGGGACAAGTTTACTTCACGCTGATTTTTCTTTTTCTTTTTCATTTGCATTTGTAAATAAGAGAGTCCAAACTCTTAAAAGTCCTCAGAATTGTTTTTTAAATGAATTTGAAGCTGAAGCTTCCTGTATGAAAGTTAAGCATGCAGCTGTTGCGATGGAAAGTGGGTGCAGGGCCAGGGGAAAGTGACTCTGCTACCTTGTCCCTGATCCTTAGGACTCTGTGCTGCACTGCATGAAACAGCCTGTCATCATGAGGGACCCATCTGTCCATTGTTCTTGCTCCACAAATAGCTCATCCAAACCTGTGCTCGTGTGCTACTTTCTCTGAATTTAGCAAATTCAGCACTTCATTATACTCAGTCTTATTTTTCCTCTAATTTAGTTTATATAAGTAATTCTTATATAAGAAACACTTTGCTGGAGACAGAGTAGATATTTAGTAAACAATGCTGATTGATTAAACTAGGGGTTCTTAACCTTTGCTGGGATTAGAATCACCCATGGAACTTTTTTTTAAAATTGAGTTTTGGAGAGAGGAAGGGATGGAGGGAGGGAGAGCGAGCGAGGTGTCAATTTGTTCCACTTATTTATGCATTTATTGGTAGATTCTTATATGTGCTATGACTGGGGATCGAATCCAAAACTTGGCATATCGGGACAACTCTAACCAACTGAGCTACTTAGCCAGGACACCCATACAACTTTTTCAACATGCAAAGGACCAGGCCTTCCCGCTTGAGTTTCTCCTACAGTAGAGGACACCTATAGTTTAAAAAGCTTTGCAAGTTGTTCGATAACATTGAATGAGCATTTGTTGCATTTTTTTAATATATATTTTTTATTAAATTATTATTTTTGTATATATACCATTGCTCCCTCCCCCCCCGTACATACGTTTGTTGCATTTTAAGATTATTGCTTAGACTCTCTTGAATGGTTCTCAGTGCGCAAAAATGGCTCTAT
Source organism: Pipistrellus kuhlii (assembly GCF_014108245.1). Classification (NCBI taxonomy): domain Eukaryota; kingdom Metazoa; phylum Chordata; class Mammalia; order Chiroptera; family Vespertilionidae; genus Pipistrellus; species Pipistrellus kuhlii. Next base: position 1,288,160 of record NW_023425493.1, read on the forward strand.
AGTTGAAGGAAACAGAACCGGAACCTTGGCTCCTTATTGTGTTTATAACTCTGTCTATCTTTCTGTGCTGAACAAAATCATTTAACTTTTCTACTCAGAGGGTTCTCATTGATAAGTTGGGGATTATTTTCATCATTTTTTCTTTTTAAACTGTGCAATTCTTCAAAAACATCTCTTGGGTGAAGACCAGTAAAGAGCAGATTCCTTGAGAAGTTTGGCTTTCATCTGATACCATTTATTTATTTATTTATTTATTTACTTATTTTTTAATAAGTTTTTATTGTTCATATTATTACATATGTTCCTTCCCCCTCCCACCCCACCATTGCTCTCCTCCACCAGGTTCCCACCCCACCCTCTGCCCTTTCCCCATTCCCCATTGTCCTCATCCATAGGTGCACAGTTTATGTTCAGTCTCTTCCCACATCCCCCTCTCCCCTTTTCCCCAAGAATCGTCAGTTCACTCCCCTTCCATACATCTGATTCTATTATATTCAACAGTTAATATTGTTCATCAAATTTCTTTAATTTCCTTGGTTTTTAGATTCACTTATTGATAGTTATGTATTTGTTGTTCATAATTTTTATCTTTATTTACTTTCTCTTCTGAAAGAACCCCGTTCAGCAATTTATATAATTCTGGTTTGGTATTGATGAACTCCTTTAGCTTTTTTTTTTTTTTTAGTGAAGCTCTTTATCTGACCTTCGATTCTGAGTGATAGCTTTGCTGGATAGATTATCTTTGGCTGTAGGTTCTTACTATTCATCACCTTGAATATTTCTTGCCATTCCCCTCTGGCCTGCATGGATTCTGTTGAGAAGTCAGCTGACAATCGTATAGGTGCTCCTTTATAGGTAACTACCTTCTTTGCTCTTGCTGCTTTTAATATTCTCTCTTTGTCTTTTGCTCTTGGAATTTTAATTATGATGTGTCTTGGTGTGGTCCTCTTTGGATTCCTTTTGGTTGGAGTTCTGTGCGCTTCCTGGACTTGTAAGTCTAATTCTTTCACCAGGTAGGGGAAGTTTTCTGTCACTATTTCTTTCAGTATGTTTTCGATATCTTGCTCTCTCTCATCTTCTGGGACCCCCATAATTCTGATGTTGGTTTGCTTGAAGTTGTCCCAGAGGTTTCTTACATTATCTTCAATTTTCTGGATTCTCTTGCCTTCTAGCTTCTGTGGAGGAGTGTCTTCTGGTTCTTTATGTTCCAAATCTTTGACTTGATTCTTGCGATCTTCCATTCTGTTTTTAGGACTCTGTATAATATTTTTTATTTCAGACAATGTATTCTTTATTTCTTGTTGATCCCTTATCATTTCTTGTTGACTCCTTATTAATTCTAGTTGATCTCTTTTCATATCCTCATAGGTCTTATCGATCTTTTCTAGGAAATTCTTGAAAAACCTTATAAGCGTAGATTTGAACTCTATATCCAGTCGCTTTTTGTCCTCCATTTCTTTCGTTTGTGATCTATTTTGTTGTCGCATTTCGCAGCTACAGATGGGGTGGGATTTCAGGGTGGAGCCTACAGCCTTGGCTTCCATCAGCCCCGCCCTATGCAGCTCCTGCGTCTCAGGGTCCTTCAGTACTCGCTGCAAGCACCTCTGAGAGAAAGGTGCCCTCGATTTTCACCTGCTGCCAAACAGTCTATGCTCTCCCCAATGAGCCCGGTATTGGGGTTCAGTTCAGTTGGAAGTGGAGTTGGAGGTGGCGTTCAGAGCAGACTGGAGCCCCAGTCTCTTTCCGGCCAGGGCAATCCTGCTGCACAGCCGACCGTCCCTTCTCTGCGTGCAATGTGCGCTCTGCCGGGACCTCCTTTCGCCGCTTCCCCGGGGTTCCGCCTTACAGCCCAGCTCCCTATGGATGAGCCTGGGTCCCCGGGGTCTGGCCTAGAACTGGGGTTCAGAGCAGTCAGAACTGGGGCCCAACACAGTCGGAGTTTTTATCTCCTTCCCGCTAGGGAACGCCAGCCAGGCACTCGGCTTCCCTCCTCTCCGGCTCCGTCCTCTCCGCGCGCCGCGTCTCCGTCCCTTGGGCTTTTACAGCTCCTCTGTGCTTCCTTCTGGTTTTCTCCTTGCTTCTTGTTGTAGAATTTCCAGTCAGTCGACTTTCCTGTAGTTCTGGGTAATGTCCATTTTATATTTTATTGAAATTGTTGTGTGTGGCTCCGGCTAGGTGTTTACCTGGGCGCAGCCATCTTGGATCCATCTGATACCATTTTAACGGACATATTAAGAACTAGTAGCTCGCTGAAACTGGTTTGGCTCAGTGGTAGAGCGTCGGTCTGCAGACTGAAAGGTCCCGGGTTTGATTCCGGTCAAGGGCATGTACCTTGGTTGCGGGCACATCCCTGGTGGGGGGTGTGCAAGAGGCAGCTGGTCGATGTTTCTCTGTCATCAACGTTTCTAGCTCTCTATCCCTTCTCCCTTCCTCTCTGTAAAAAATCTATAAAATATATTAAAAACAAAACAAAACTAGTAGCTCTGTGCACGAATCCGTGCACCAGTAGCTCACCAGAAGCTCTCCGCCTGTTGCCCCTCCCTCCTGTAGCTCTCCCTTTCCCCTCCCCCCTCCCCCTCATAGCTTGCTGCCCTGCCCCTTCCTGTAGCTCTCCGCCCCACCCTCCTGTTGATCCCTGATCCAGTCTTTACCAGGTTGGTCATTATGCCTCAGGGTATAATGGATAATTAGCATATTCTCTTATTATCCTATCGCATAAACGAGTAATATGCAAATTAATCATCACCTTGCTATGCCCACAAGCTGTGCCCACAAAGCCAATCAGGAGTAAATAAGCCCAACCAAGATGGCTATGGCCATAGAGAGCAGGAGAGAGCCTTGGTTTTCCTAGGCTATGGAGGAAGCCAAGCTTTCTGCTTGCCCTTGCGGGCCTAGGCCTCCACTCAAGGCTACAAAGTTTCAATTATAGAAGATACATAAGTCCCAACAGAAATGGCTGCCGCCAGGGAGCAAGCAGAAGGCTTGGCTCTGCTCTAGGTTACTTCTACTTGTAGAAGATATTATAAATAAACCCCAGATGGTGGGCCTCTGCTTGGGTTGCCAGGGGGGTGGCTGGCCTGTAAACTACCACAGGCCCCTTGCCCAGGTTTCCCCAACCCCAAGGGAATCCCCATCCTGATCCGGAACACCCTACAGGGCAAACCAGCTGGCCTCCAACCATGCACCAGGCCTCAGTCCTATCTAATAAAAGAGTAATATGCAGATTGATCATGCCCACACAAAAGATGGCTGCCCCCATGTGGTCAATGATCCTGCCCCATGTAGACACAAGATGGCCACCACAAGACAGCCAGCAGGGGAGGGCAGTTGGGAGGGACAAGGCCTGCAAGGGAGGGCAGTTTGGGATGATTAAGCCTGCAGGGAGGGCAGTTAGGGATTACCAGGCTGGCAGAGGAGTGAAGTTGGAGGTGACCAGGCCTACAGTGAAGGGAGACCCAGACCTGCAGGGGAGAGCAGTTGGGGGGGGGGACCAGGTCTACAGGGGAGAGCAGTTAGGGGTGACCAGGCCTGCAGGGGAGGGCAGTTAGGGGTAACCAGGCCTGCAGGGAAGGGCAGTTAGGAGCAAACAGGCTGGCAGGGGAGCAGTTAGGCATCAATCAGGCTACCAGGTAGAAGCTGTTAGGGAGAATCAAGAAGGCAGGCAGTTGAGCGGTTGGGAGCCAGCAGTCCTGGATTGTGAGAGGGATGTCCAACTGCCAGTTTAGGCCCAATCCCCTAAAATTTTGTCCACCGGGCCTCTAGTATAGGATATAAAGCACACTAGGCTTGATCCTATCTTGGCAACAGAGCTGACTCTCTGGAAAGGTGTTATTTAGATTTTAAACTGGAGACATCTTATTAGAATGTGAAAGAACAAGGACAGTAAGCTTATCAGAAACTGTAGTCGTTCTCAATGGGAGCATGAACTAGTTTGCAATTAACCATCCAGACTGGTCCTTCCAAATTCACAGGAGGTTTGGGAAGGACTCTGCAGGAAGTGGTGTGTACAGAAATGTGAAGGATGCTGCAAGTCAATTGCCCATGGCTGCCAGTAGGGAGTGGGGCTGAAAGTGTTCTTGGCAAGGTATAATACATACATAATTTTGGAAACTAGTGAAAACAGCACTTTCAAGGAACTGAAGCTTGGCTTGGCTGGTCCTGGAAGAGCCGGATTTAGCTGAAGAGTTGATGATTTTCAAGACCGTGTCCTTTTAGTGGCCAAATACACAGGCAAATTTTGGAGGAGATTCCACACCTTCCCACCAATGTATTTCTAATGAGAATAAACAACACTTGCTAAGTCTTTGTCCACTTACCGTACTAAACGCTTTATAGCATTTTCATACTAATCCTCACAATGACCTTTTGAAGTGTGTACAGCTGTCACCCTCACCTTCCACGGGAGAAAACTGCCCTGTAAAGAGGCTGAGTGCACACCCACATCCGACCTGTTTTGGTCGTGGAACCTCTAACTGCTACTTCAAGTCAGTTGAATGATCAGGTATTTAGCAGCAGCTGTTTCTGAGTTTGTCCTTAGTGCTCTTACATGGTTCCCAGGTTCAGACCATGCGGTCCAGAATAGTTATGCGCTCCTTTCTGTCTGCAGCTTGGAGAGAGGGACACTGGCTTACAGATCTGACGCTAGCCTAGCTTTCTGCCATCTCCAGGCATTGATTACAAACGTATTTTGAAGCTGTTTGTATGCAGATTGCTGATCATGGTAACCTTAAATCGTGAGTCTTTTGGATTTCTCTGAAGAATTGTATTTTAAACTGAAGCTATTTGCAGATGTTAACATCCAGATCATTTTCATTTGGGGCATCTTATTTTTTCGTGACCCAGTTGGCTAGGTAGAAAATTAGGCCTTTCATGTGCTTACATATTATTTTAATTAACATGTTTAAAATATTTTAATGTTTCTCAAATGAGTTGTGACTTAAAATTGGTATACAGACAGATACCATGGCTTTGTTTCCGTGCCTTCCCCTTTCCAAGCTGTTATTAGGTGAGGGTGTAGCTTACAGTTGAGGCCACATGACAGTTGATTCTGTTCTGATAAGAAGTCATTCATAGTACTGGTGCGCCCAGCCCTAACAGCCTGTTTAATCCCGCCCCAAATCATCTTAAGTTGCTAGAAGATCGGTGCCTATTTCTTTACCTTGCATCCTTCCTTAAGCAGTCAGCAAGAATGCTGTTCTGGTGGACGTAATGTAGGTACACTTGAGTGCCAATCACTGTTAGTTAGGGGGAACTGGTGAAAAGTCACATGTTGGGGGAGATATAATAAACTTCACCCTAGCTGAGAAGATGAACGAACCATTTCAAGTATTGCTGGAAGAAGTGGTGTGATTTCAGGGGAACAGACTAGTGTCGAAGCCATTCCAGCTCCTGCTGCTGCAACCACCTCTTCACCATGTAACTGCAGTGCCGTGAGGAGCAGTGTGCTGCTGGCTCCGTTTCCCAGCCCTTTCCGGGAGCCCAATCCTGCGTGTGCAAACACACACCTATGGTGCACTGCGCACACGTCCATGTCACACATCTCTGAACGTGCACACAATTTAGAGGGATTCATAGTGTACAGCCTGTTCAATAACTTGCTCCCAACCCCCTTTGTGTGTTTGGCTCCTAATTCCTTAGAGTTTACCCAAGTAAGTAAATAATCCTTTTTATTTGCTGGGTATAATCCTGGGTAATTTTAAAGCTGGCTTTCTAAAAATTCTTGGACCTTTATTTAGTTGAATAACAACAGGCATAAATAACAGACGGTAAAGTACTTGTGGAATTAGGGTGGCCATAGCTGATCACCGGTGATTCTCAGTTTCATCAGAGAGGCCAGTGAGGGCAGCAGGGGGGCATTGTCACCTTGTCTTGTCCTGTAAGACTGGAATATATCGACATGTCTGCAGGTTTCAGTTCTTCAAAAACTAGCCTAACCTGCCTTTTTTTTTTTTTTTTTTTTTTTTTTTTTTTTTTTTTTACAAAAAGTCTTCCCCAACCTTCCACGCCTTACCTCACCCTTTATAATGGTTGCACAGTATTTTATTGTATTGATGGGCCAACCTAATTACTTAATTTCTTTTGATACATGTTAGATTTTTTTATCCATCAACATTTGAATTTTGTGTATATGGCCAGGTTGCCCTTGAGAGAGGTATCATTCTATATTTTTTATCTATGGTACAGAATTTATCTGTGATATTTAATAGTATTGGTTTTCATTTTCATATTTGCATTGTAAGTTGGGCATCTTATGAATTTTTTATTTCTTTTTCTGTATATATTTCCAGTGTAATACGATTTCTTTCTTTTGTTGTATTGCACTAGTTCTGGACTTTTCAGAATACTGTTTGTTTGCTCCCCCCCCCCCCCCCCCCAAATTTATAACTTATTAAACACCATTCTCCTTCCATGAGTAACTTCCCCTCAGCTCCCCCATATTATTAATTCCTGTATGTTTCAAGAAGCAGCTCAGGGATGAGTGTAGCGCCTGAGCCACTCCCTGGGAATTCTTCCACATTCCCACAGGCTCCTCTGTTTTTGTGGACCCTCTGCAGGCATCCATCTTAGCACTCTTAATTATTGGCTAACTTGTTTCTCTTTTTTAGAATAGCTTAAGGTCTTTGAGGTCAGGGACTACATTGTATTCCTGGCACTTACCACATGCTTGCTAGTGTGGTGCTCAACAAGTATTTATAGTGCTAAGTTTGAGTCTCAGATTTTCTTCTATGCATGGACCTCCAGGAGGAGAGTGTACTATGTCCCTAAGAGCCTGGGCCATTGCAGGATGAAAAAAATGATGGCCCACGTAATTGAAAATGACTATGAAGTCTGTATTCTCTTTCATAATATATTGGTATTCTATATACCAAATATTTAAAATTATTCAACTTTGAGTAAAATTGACCTTCCAGGGAGATGGAGCATGTTTTTCTTGTGACTTGGGGTCCTACATACATGAGACCTCAGCCATCCTGTCCCCTGATGAGAAAGGGAAGAGCACCACTCCAGAGCCAGCCAGACCTGGCCTTGCCACCACCTCCTGGCAGCGGCTTGTTCTTTAGCTCTTTTCAGTACTTTACCGGATAATCTATTTCAGTTAGTAAGCTTATTCACAGCAAATATTTATTGAATGCAAATATTTATTGCAGGCCCTGCTATGGTGTGTTCTGAGTGTGTGATTGGAGCAGCGGGCAAGTGCTTGTCTTTATGGCGTGACCCAGGTGCCAAGGTTCTCTTCCCTGGGACTGTACACATTTGCCCTCCTTCCCCTGGATCTGTACCTCACTTTCCGTCCACTTAGCAGAACTTCAACCACAGCAAGTCTTGCTTATCTGGAACCAGCTGGTGTGCAGTCTAACCACAGTCCATAGGCTGACACTCTATCCACTGAGTCAAACGGTTAGGGCTGGAATATATTTTCCATTTATGGACAGGACTCAACCCAAATCTCAGTGCTGCCTGGAACTGGGTCTAAACTCCCAGCAAGCGTGGGGCTCTTTGGGGCAGAGGGAGCAAGACATTTAGAAGCTGATAATTTTAAGTAGAGGTGGCTCAACAGTGTGAACCAGAGTGGACGTACAACAGTGACATCACCACAAGTCCTTGCTGTCTAGGAAAGGTGACAGCGACTTTGAAGGTGAGAGGCTGTCTAGCAACAGCACAATTTGGCCGTGCCGGTTGTGGGTTTGAAATACTGCCTAGACCAGCCCATCCAGAGAGCTAGAGGGCAGTGGACTCATGCTGCCAAGTGTAGGGTTTTTCTTAATATGGGGAGAGCTCAGTTAAGAAACCGGTTAATATCAACCTGTTTGGTTTTCCATTTTTATGAAGCAATTTTTATTTTCTTTATTAACTGTGACTTATTTTTATCATTTTGAGTGGAGTAATAATTATTACATATGATTTTAAACCAGTGTTTGCCAACCTTTCTGATCTCGCCGACCACCAACGGTCCGCTGACTTAAACCGTATAATAAGTTTAAGTTTAAACAAAGTCATTCTCCTGCTACCATTTTTCTAATTTCTATAAATAAATACAAATTGCTTGGGAAATTCCCTGCTCTTACCTCTTCATTTCCCTTTCCTGTTTCCCCAGTCTATTGAGAGTTGAGTTGTTTTTGTATTTTAAATCCATACATCATATTCTTGAAATCCTTTCTCTCCCTTGACTTCTCACTCTAAAGTTTTTTCTGACTCCTTAAATTTAAAAAGAAAAATTTTCTTATGCATTAAGGCAAACTTTACTCATTTGTTTCATTTTCTCTCAAATTTAAGGTGGTTTATAGAGATTCATAAACTATAGCAAGAAATGCAAAACAAATATGTAAAACAAAATAAAAGCCTGATACAGATCTCTAATATTCTCAGTGGGGCACAAATATGTCTCTAAGTTCCATAGTAGATGGTGCAAAAGAGAAGACTGTTCATTGTATGGCATACCATTTAAAAGCCAGCAGACTTATTGGAAGAAAAGCACCATTTCTGGTTTTAAGATTAGAAGGAGCTGAAACCGGTTTGGCTCAGTAGTAGAGCGTCGATCTGCGGACTGAAGGGTCCCAGGTTCGATTCTGGTCAAGGACATGTACATTGGTTGCAGGCACATCCCCGGTAGGGGGTGTACAAGAGGCAGCTGGTCGATGTTTCTCTCTCATCGATGTTTCTAGCTCTCTATGTCTCTCCCTTCCTCTCTGTAAAAAAATCAATAAAATATATTAAAAAAAAAAAAAAGATTAGAAGGAAATTTCTCGTTGGGGGCCTTGGAAATGGCCCGTGTGAAGGAACCCCAGTGGCTGCCTCGCAGCTCCTTTCCCAACGGCCTCCTGGGGGGAGGAAGTGAGCATCATTCGGAACAGTCTGCCTTCAAAGGGGAGGAGATTTTGGAGAAATCTGAAGGATGGAGATATTGCATATCCTTTAAGTGTGTTTCCATAACATTCTTTCTCAACTTTTTATGGATTGTAAGCTCTTTGAGGACAGGAAGTACATCTGTGTCCACAGTAGTGGACGGGGCTTGCTGGCTTAATGAGGGCTATTAAGTTTTTTCATAATAATAAAGGTTGGGCTGCACTGGTTTTGAAATTGTATTTGTCGATGGTTGTCAATGAAGGTAGAGAAGATGGTTTTGTTGTTCAGGGAGATTGGTGGCAACTCAGGTGGCACCTGAAAAGTACCACTACCTTGGCAGCTCAGGGCAGGCTTGGTTCTCAGAAACTTGATTTCGTTGCCATTGTGCTGAGAACAGGACATAGAAACAATGCCTGCTTGCATTAACACGTACACCTATTATGGAAAATGCAAGTGCAAAGTGGGTAGAGTTCTTGCCATTTGTCAGTACTTACCTTGCTTTAGGGAAAGTCAAACTAGAATTAGAGTTGTTGCTTCAGAACTTTTTTGGTCAAGGCCAAGGAAATTAGTTATGCTAATGGCCGGACATACCTTATCTGTTGCTAGGGTGAGCAGTCCTTGGCACATCTTGAACATTTTCTTCTCTGGACTTACCTTTCCTACTCTCAGCCCAGGTGCTGTCCTCTAAAAGCATTGTTTGCCACTGACAGAAGGACAGCCCGGGATAAATAGTCCACTAAAGTGGCGCTTTAAGTAAGGGGCTAGGTTGAAATCCATCCTTTGGACTATTTGTGACTCTCAGCTCCCCATCGCCACGTTTGAGTCTGCCATGTTGTTAGGCAGCGTCGGCTCTTAATGTAAACGCAAATCATTTTCCAGGGCTTTGCCAGAGCCAAGAACACACTGGACAAGGCTGTCCCTCGGCAGCAACTCAGGTGGTAATCTTAGCACATACCTCAGGTGTACGGGTGTATGTACACACAGCAAACTGCTCGGTGGCTACTGGTTGTATTTTGGCATTGTAATCAAATTTGATACTCCCTCCCTCCCCTCCCCATTATTGTCATTCTAGCAGGTGTTGAGGGAGATTTGGTGGCTACTTAGGTGGCACCTGAAAGCAGAATACTAGGAGCAGAATGCTGAGCCCTCGAACAACAGTTTGCTTTGAAAAGTGATCGCTTTAATGCAGACATGAAAGCTCCCTGTCGGCATTAAGCAGAGTTTAGGAGCCCACAGAGTTTAAATCGCATTAGGTAGAGGGACCAGGTGGTGGTAGGAAGTTGGCTGTTCATTTGGGAGGGAAAATGTGTGCCTGGTCATATCTTAAACAATATACAGAAATGAATTCCAGAGAGAGAAAAGATTTGAATGTTTAAAGAAACATTCAGAAAAGCACTTGGACACAAAGGGAATAATTTTTATTTCATTTTAGGGATAGAAAGGCTTTTGACACAATACTCAACTCCATAAAAGGAAAAGATGGGTAGACTTAACTATGTAAAATATTTAAGATTCTACCGGCCAAAGACGCTACAAATAAAGTTATATAATGTACTAGCGGGCGTCTTCAAACTACGGCCCTCGGGCCACATGTGGCCCGCAGAGGAGTCTGATCCGGCCCGCCAGGGTTTTTGGGCAGTGAGCGCAGCCGAGGTGTTACAGTAGGAATTAGTAGTTCATATAGTCCGGCCCTCCAGCTCTCTGAGGGACCGTGATCTGGCCCCCACTTTAAAAAGTTTGAGGACCCCTGTTAGAGGCTCACTACACAAAATCGCATGAGACCCAGAGCTGGTGTGCCGCAGGACCCAGTGTCAAGTCCCCGCCCACCCGCGCTAGCAGCATCGCCCACCTTGAAGACATTTATTGTAAACAGAGATAAGAATAGTTTCCTGCCCTAACTAACCTTTCCTTCTCAGGAGCACTTAAACTGACCTTCCTTGGAAGATGAGAATTGAACAGAGCAACACTTACTTGTTCCCATGAAGAAACCATATGACATTCATCAGGTGCCTTCTGGCCTTTGGGTGTGCCGGCCACAGGGTTTTTATAATAGATACTAGAGGCCTGGTGCACGAAATTCGTGCACGGGCTGGGACGGTGTTCCTCAGTCCAGCCTGCACCCTCTCCAATCTGGGACTCCTCGAGGGATGTTAAACTGCCTGTTTATTAAATAGATCCGATCCCACTGGGCAGTTAAATGGGCAGTCGGACATCCCTCTCACAATCCAGGACTGCTGGCTCCCAACTGCTCGCCTGCCTGTCTTCCTGATTGCCCCTAACCGCTTCTGCCTGCCAGCCTGATCACGTCCTAACCACTCCCATGCCAGCCTGATTGATGTCTAACTGCTCCCCTGCCACCCTGTTTGCCCCCAACTTCCCTCTGCTGGCCTGGTCACCCCTAACTGCCCTCCCCTACAAGGTTGACCGCCTCCAACTGCCTTCCCTTGCAGACCTGGTCCCTCTCAACTGCCCTCCCTTGCAGGCCTGGTGCCTCCCACCTGCCCTCTCCTGCTGGCCATCTTGTGGTGGCCATCTTGTGTCCACATGGGGGCAGGATCTTTGACTACATAGGGGCAGCTATCTTGATCTTGTGTGTTGGAATGATGGTCAATCTGCATATTACTCTTTTATTAGATAGGATAGAGGCCTGGTGCATGGGTGGAGGCCAGTTGGTTTGCCCTGAAGGGTGTCCTGGATCAGGGTGAACGTTCCCTTGGGACATGGAGCGGCCTGGGCGAGGGCCCTGTGGTGGTTTGCAGGCCAGCCACGCCCCCCTGTCGACCCAAGCAGAGGCCCTGGTATCTGGAATTTATTTACCTTCTACAATTGAAACTTTGTAGCCTGGAGCGGAGCCAAGCCCCCTGCTCATTCCTGCTGCTGCCATTTCTGTTTGGTTTTATGTATCTTCTATAATTGAAATTTTGTAGCCTTAAGCAGAGGCCTGGGCTGGCCAGAGCAGGTGGAAAGTTTTGCTTCCTCTGTTGCTGGGGGCAACCCTAGCCTGCTCTCTCCAGCTCTGTGGTTGCCACCATTTTTCTTGGGATTTATCTTTTATAATTGAAACTTTGTATTCTTGAGTGGAGGCCTAGGCTGGCCAGGGTGTGTGGAAAGCTTGGCTTCCTCTATTGAAACCCAAGCCTCTCAACTGCTCTCTGTGGCTGCAGCCATCTTGGTTGGGGTTAATTTTCATACTTGTTCTGATTGACTGGTGGGCGGGGCTTGAATAGAGTGATGGTTAATTTGCATATTACTCTTTTATTAGGTAGGATGGGAGAAAATATATGAGTAATAGAGTTTAAGTTTATTCTTAATATATTAAGTATTTTTTTTTAAAGAATTCTTTCTTTTTAAAAAAAAAATATATTCTATTGATTTTTTACAGAGAGGAAGGGAGAGAGATAGAGAGCCAGAAATGTCGATGAGAGAGAAACATCGACCAGCCGCCTCCTGCACATCCCCACCGGGAATGTGCCCGCAGCCAACGTACATGCCCTTGACCAGAATCGAACCCGGAACCTTTCAGTCCACAGACCGATGCTCTACCACTGAGCCAAACCAGTTTTGGCTGTATTAAGTATTCTTAATCATCAATAATAAATGACAAATGCCCCAATAGAAAGATGGCCAAAGTGGATGAAGAGGCAGTTCACTTTGGGAATATCAACATGAACCCTGGTAAAAGCCTCAGCTGTAAAGACAGAAACCTCTTCAAGTCCGAAAGGTTAACAAACACACAAAGGATGAAGAAATTGGGAAATGTGTGTTTTTGGTGGGATAGTGGGGCAGTTAGCATGTTAAGGACCTTGGCTGAGACCTTGGCATAGAGACCGTCAATACATCTGGAAGCCTGTTTTTAATCAACTGAGTAGATCAAACCAACTCTAAAAAATGGTTTTTAACAATATCATAAACAGAAGACATCTGAGGACCTGGAATATATTATACAAGTCACTCTTCTGGTGTCCTGGGCATTATTTTAAATATATATTTTAATACTCTTTTCTTTATCGTGAATTATTTTATTTCTTTAAATGTTGTTACCTTTCCTAATTAGGTTCAGTTCAGGCTAGATTAAACTGAATATGCTTGCCCAGCTAGTATTACTCAGTGGTTAAATGTCGACCTATGCACCAAGACATTGCTGGTTTGATTCTGGTCAGGACACTTGCTTGTTGTGGGCTCGATCCTCGATGAGGGGTGTGTAGGAGGCAGCCAATAGATGTTCTCTCTCATTATTGTTTTCTGGATGTGAGGGCGATCTGGCTGCGACATCTGTCACCCCATTGATCGCCCGGGTTGATTCGGCTGATCTGGCTGGCTAGGCGAGTGTCCCCCTCCTCCCTCACCGATCCATGTGCGTCCCTCCCGAAGCTGCGCGCTTGGTAGAAGAGGACGACTTTCCCCCAAGAGGAGAGGACCGGTCTTTGGTCAAGGGTATACGAGTAGCTGCGCTCCCCTGCTAGAACCTCCACAAACAAGCTCTCAAGGTTCATTGGTGTTTTCTATCTCTCACTTTCCCTTTCTCTCAAAAAAAAAAATCAATAAAAATATGTTTTTAAAAAACAATACGTTTATACAGACTTCAGTTTATTTGGCTAGGGTTCTAAAAACATTCATATATTAGTCATTTCAAAATGTGTTTCTCAAGAGTTTGGTCAAGATTTAACAACAGTTTCAGCTAGCAATAGTGAGACTGTGTGTGTGTGTGTGTGTGTGTGGAGAGAAAGAGAGAGAGGTGTGTATGGGAAGAAAATCCCATGATTGGACGATGAGGTTTTCAGTTTAAGGACTAATCTTGGATTTATTTGTACTTTAGTAAATTTAGTTTAATATTTATCAACATTTCACTGAGTATAGAGAGAAATAGGGAGATGGTTTCAATATATTAGTGGGAAATTTTTCATTTTATTTTATTTTATATCTTTTGTATTGGGTACTAGGAATTAAAAAGGTCACATTTCTTGGAAATTCTCCTGGTTTGGCAGCCTGAGCTTGTTGGTCTAATTAAGGGTATGTTTCCTGCTTAACATAGTAGGTTTTGCAAAGTTGGTGGAAGCACCATATTATTTTTTCATCACTGAGTATACGGTGCTACGAGCTTGACAGCGCATAGTGTAAGGTAGTTAACCAGTATTCTACTTAAGAATTAAGAGAAAACAGTATGGTATAAGATAATATTTTTTTCTGTTTTTACTTTATATATCAGTTATTTACATCAAATATATTTCTTTTCTAAGTGTGGGCGGTTTTCCCCGTGTTTTTAAATATGTTTTCTTATTGTTTGTCTTGTAACAAGCCTCTTTAGAAGCTTCTTGCAAATGAAGGCCATCCTCTTTGCTGGTAGGGCTATCTGACCAGACCCCTGGTGAGTTTATTTAGCACCCGCAGTCCAGGTTTCATGTGTTCTGTCTTTGCAAATGAGGAGAAAGAAGCACAGATGTTTTTCTTTCTAGAATGTGCCCACCCAACAGCTGTCCCCGCTGCCTCCTCCCCGGGACTCGCGGTGTGCTTTCTAAAGTGCTGCCCAGACTGACTCTGCAGTGTGCCATGTGGAAGGAGCCCTTCTAAGATCCCCAAGTCTGTTGTCAGGGATCATTTTTTCTCACTGAACAGGAACCAGCACTGTAGTTAACTCCAGTGTTGATTATTTAAGAGCACAAATCAGATTGTTGTCTGTATACTATAAAATTGTGTAGTTAAGTTGGCGTTTATTAGATCTGGTTTTCTACTTTTTTGCAAACTCCAAACCAAAGAATGTTCATAGCCAAGCACAAATGCAAAATGAACGTGAGTATTTCTGGCCAATAGAAAAGCTTAACACATTATTTCAGAATGGAATTGAGTTTGATAGTCTGCTGCTCACAGAAGAGTCCCCTTACCAGGGATGACTGACTTGTCCATACTTTCAGTCTGATGTGGGAGGGCCTTGTGCCGGCAGGCATGCTACCGAGAGCTTTGGGTATTGACTGATTTCTGTGTACACTTAATTCACATCATCTGATTGGGCCTTTGGCTTTGTTGCATTACAATGCATGTGGCCCAAAGAGCATGCTTGATGAATTTCCTCATGCAATACTAATGAAACTTAGACACGTGTGATATCAAGGCACAAGTTCACTTATGAGGCTAAAAGTGTTTCACTTCAGAGAAAGGCCTGCAGTATTTACTTTTCATGCTTTGAATTATGTTTGTATCTCTCATCAGCCCAAGAGTTTGTACTTGAGGATCAGAAACAGAACTTTAGTCTCTGACTTGCATATATTGATTTACTGACTCTCTTGAACAAGAAGGTATCATTCTTTTCTACTGTCTTGTTCCATCCAGTATTTTTCTAGTTTTTTTTTTTTTTTTTTTTTCCAGAGTAAAACTTGGAGCTGTGTTTAGTTAGGGATTTTTTAATTAAAAAAAAATAAATAAATAAAGTTCCTCTTAGATTTTTTTTTTTCTTTTTAACTTGGTGCTATTAATATATTTTTTTATTGACTTCAGGGAGGAAGGGAGAGGGAGGGAGAGATAGAAACATCAGTGATGAGAGAGAATCATTGTTTGGCTGCCTCCTGCACGCCCCCCACTGGGGATCAGGCCCACAACCAGGACCCTTCTTCAATCCACAGGTTGTCACTCTATCCACTGAGTCAAACCAGCTAGGGCTTTAGTATTCTTTCAAAACTGCTTAATAAGCTTATTAATCTGACTTAGAAGTTGTGGAACACAGGTAAAAACATTGGGCAGCTTCAATTTTATCAACTGTAAATTCAAGCAACATTACTAATGTGCTTTTGCTGCAGTGAGTGTGTTTCTCAGTCCCATGAGGGCAGCCACTGTGCCTCTTGCCACCTTCCTCCTGCACAGAGCTGGTGTCTGGCCCCGAAGGTAGCAGAAAGTATTTATTAAATTAGATTTGATGTAGCGGTAATTCCTTTTCTTTGTGCACTGCCCAAGCTTCAGCCATACCAGAGCTGCTCCACAGGTGCAGCCTACCCAGAAGGTGGTGTTGAGTTTCACTCCTGTTACAAAGCAGCAAGTGCTATGTAGAGTCTGACTCAAACCATAGAGAACCTTGAAACTGAAATCAGAAACATTTATCCTTGGTTTCAGCGATGGGACATATAGGATGATGCTTTATTCTCAATTACCAGAGAAAATGGTGGCTCAGGTTATTTCTTTATCTGTCTCTCCCCCTCCTTCCTCCTTCCCCCTCCCTCCCCCCCACACACACTCACTGATATGTATAAGAATTTTAAATTGGAATGCCCAGAGATGGTATGTTATGGTTCATTTTCTTCTGTTGGGTGATTTTTGGTGAGTAAAAGTCACCGTAATTTGTAAGACTTACTTATATTCCATAACATTTGTTGTTTCCTTACTGGCCAGAAACAATTTGAAGAACTGGACATATTTAATAGGAATTTCTTTCCCTAAGCAGATCTGTCCATGGTTTTTGCCTAGAGATGGGGCAGGTGATCTAATTGCCTGGGAGCTTTTTCAAGGTCTATGTGCCTGGGCCCTGGTCTGATTTGTATGTTTAGTGTGGTTAAGTTCAGGCCTCTGCATTTTGACACAGCTCTTTGGTGATCCTGAAGTGTGTTTGCTCTTGGAGGTGGGAGATGCTGGGTGGGCTCCAGGGATGAGGGCACACGAAGTCCCAGTGCCACTCAGGAAGGTTTCATAGAAGTAGGGCACCTTCGGTGGATCTTGTCCTCACAGGTGTTGAGAGTAGGGGCGAACCCCTGCATTCATAGAGGGTACAGGTAGATTCTGGCATGAGAGCAGTATAAATAGAACGATAGGTGAAAACAGCTTACTGAATTTTGGAAATTGCATGTAGTTGGCATGATTAAACTATAAAGTGACCATGGTCAGAAATGAGGTAGTTTTTATGCTACAGGAAACAAAGAGACATTATAAAATATTAAGAAAGGAGGAGAAAAGTAGACTTGAACTTTAGGTCAGAGGTGAGTGGTGTGAGATGAGCAGGACCGTCAGCTGGAGTCACAATAACCAGGTAAGAGTGACATGTAGGGCTGAACGGAGAGTTGGTGACTGGTTGGATTGAGATGAGGAGGAGCCGGTGATTTGTCACTTGTCCAAAGAGTATGTATGGACGATGTGCCCGACGTCAAGGTGAAGATGTGAGAGGGTGTTAGGTTTTGGGAGAAGGTAAGGGGCGGGGATAGAGCTGATGAGTGAGAGGGCCTCCTTGGAGGGGATGACTTGAGTCGGGGAAGGTGTAAAGGACATCCTTGTTTTGCTCGGAGGCACTGCTCCTCCCCACTTTCAGTCCATGCCTGATGGGTGGTCGCTCTCCGCGGCACCTTCAGGAACCTGTTCCAGTCAGTGGTGGGCTCAGGTGGTGGGCATTTTCTCAGGGGAAGCCATCACAGCTTTCTCTTCTGTTTGAGCTGCGGGCAGGCATCCTGGCAGAGCTTAAACCAGGCATCCTTGCTGGGAGGGAGAGTGGTTGCAGTTATCTGGCTCCCTGTGAAGCCTGAGAATAAAGTCAAAATAAAGAGTGAGGAGGGAGGAGGAAGGAGGGAGGAGGGAGGGGAGAGAGAGACAGGTGCAGAGGAAAGAGGGGAGAGGAAATACCTGGTCCTGAGGATACTGCTTGAGTGTCTGCAATGAGCTCTGCTTCTGGCTATTGCAGTTACTTGAGCCAATAAATCTCCTTCCTTTGTTTTAAAGCTCATCTCAGTTTGTGTTAGGCTTCTTCCCCTTTGAAATTGACAGGGTCCTCACTGAGAAAGAAATGATCACGATTTTTATTGTTGCTGAGGCAGGAGGTACATGGTGAAGAGAACCTGGGCTGTAGATGAAGAATTGATGCGGATATTCACGCTGAGTTGCTTAGTAAAGTGAATATATCTGAGGCTAAGTGACTTCCTGAAGGTCCAGTGTCTGAGGAGTGATGGCTGAGACTAGAATTCAGATGTTGGACTTCCAGCTCAGTGATGTTTATACCATATTGCCTCACTTAGGCTTTCAGGAAAGTGAAAAAATGATGGTCTTTGAATGAGCTGCCTGTGGATAAAAGGGAAGAAGATTTGGTTGTTGTATTTGAAAAACTCTTTGGATCTAGCTGTACAGTGACTGCTGCTCAGAAGAGTCTCAGTGCACACTTTTGATGCATGAGGATCTGGGTACACTGGTACCCAGGCCTGGACTTGGAGGCAGTCATTTTGAGTGGCTTCAGGGAGAGCTACTCAGAAGGCGGTACAGCCCTGTTTGAATGTGGCGTCCCTTTCCACTGTCTGATGTGCTTGTGGAAATGTCTCCCGAGGACCTTTATTTTGTTTCTAAATTTACAACGGAGCGGCTTCTTGAGGCCGTCTATTGCTCAGGATGCTCTTGGTGATAAGATTGTTATTAAGTCAGGAAGGTGAGCTGAAGACTGCCCTGCGGGGAACCATTTGCTGCTCTGTACAAGAGAGGCAGCGCGGCAAATCAGCTCTCATCTGGAGCATCAGACGGTCTCTCACATTACAATCTGACATCGGCACTGCTTTTTCTTTGATTTAAACAGAAAAGCCAGCTAATGCTCATATGAGCATGAGAAAGATAACTTAAAACAACTCTATTTTATTTGTTCTGTGGAGACTAACAAGGAAGAGCCCTGTAGGAGCATTATAGATACCTGTGTCCAGATGATGAGAAGTGGATAGCATTTTGGCCTGAAGTCGGTTACTATAATACTTTTCCCTAGAAAGATACGTTTTTTTTTGAGTCCACCATTGATTTTCAGTTGAAAATGTTAGAAATATTCAGGGCTAAGAATATATAGTAGCTTCAAATCTAAAGAAATTTGCTGAGGAGTTAAATAAAAGCTTTGTTATGTGAGGCAGAGTATGGGAGACAATGGAAAGCATAGACTATAAACAATCGGCTTTGTAGAAAACATTAAGGGACCCACTTAGACA
Organism: Pipistrellus kuhlii; assembly: GCF_014108245.1. Taxonomy (NCBI): domain Eukaryota; kingdom Metazoa; phylum Chordata; class Mammalia; order Chiroptera; family Vespertilionidae; genus Pipistrellus; species Pipistrellus kuhlii. Next base: position 1,306,921 of record NW_023425493.1, read on the forward strand.
AGACTTTAGCAACCAGTGGTGATTATAATGGCCCTGCTTAGGCAGCCACACCATGTTTAGCTGTTATCTCATTTACTGTTCAGGGGTCTTAGGAGGCAGAGTGTTTTTTTTGTGTGTGTGTGTGTGTTTTTTTAAATATATTTTATTGATTTTTTACAGAGAGGAAGGGAGAGACATAGAGAGCTAGAAACATCGATGAGTGAGAAACATCGACCAGCTGCCTCTTGCACACCCCCTACTGGGGATGTGCCCGCAACCAATGCACATGCCTCTGACCGGAATCGAACCTGGGACCTTTCAGTCCGCAGACCAACGCTCTACCACTGAGCCAAACTGGCTTCGGCAAGAGGCAGAGTGTTTTTAAACCCCATTTTACAGAAGAGGAATATTGAGATTTAAGTTAGTTAATAACTTGCCCAAGTTTTTAAGCTAAGCTGTGAGTGCCAGAGCTGAGGTATTTCTCATAGCTCAGGCGCCTCTTTGTCTTTTTTGTGAGATGATTTAAGAGTCAGGAATCAGCAACTCCCCCTTTATATTTCCTTCACATTTCTTCTTTTTCTGAAGCTGCCACCCTGTGATTGTTGGGCATTTTTTGACATCCGGGTTATTACCTATCTCAATCCTTTTTTCTATAGCTCTTAGGACAAATTGCAAACATTGTATAATTATATTAACATTTGTTGATATTTTGGTTTTTTCCACTAATAATAATATCTAATATTTGTTGAACTCTTCCTATTGGCCAGCTGTGTTCTCTGTATATTCTCTTTCTAACCACAACTCTTTCAGGTAGATACAGATGAGGAAACAGACACAGTGTTTAACAATTCACCTAAATTTACACAAGATTTAACATTGAGAGCTGTTTATTTAAAAAATATTTTTATTTATTAATTTGAGAGAGAGAGAGAAACATCATATGTTGTTCCGTTTATTGGTGCATTCAATGGTTGATTATTTTTTAAACTATATATATATTTCAGAGAGGAAGGGAGACGGAGAGAGAGATAGAAACATCAATGATGAGAGAAATTCATTGATTCACTGCCTCCTGCACACCCTACAGTGGGGATCAAGTCTGCCACCTGGGCATATGCCCTAGCCGTGAATCAAACTATGATCTCCTGGTTCATAGGTCGACACTCAACCACTGAGCTACACCAGCTGAGCCATTGGTTGATTCTTGTATATGCCCTGGCCAGGGATCGAACTCACAGTCTTGGCATAATGGAATGACACTCTAATCTCTGAGCTTCCTGACTAGGGCTAGAGCTGTGTTTTATTTATTTTTTAATCCTCACCCAAGGATAATTTTTGCATTAATCTTTAGAGAAAGTGGAGAGGAGAAAGGAGGGAAGGAGGGAGGGAGGGAGGGAAGGAGGGAGAGAGAGAGAGAGAGAGAGAAACATTAACATGAGAAAGACTCATTATTTGGTTGCCTCCCACACATGCCCAGACTGGGCCTGAGCCGAACTTGCAACCAAGGTACATATGTGCCCTTGACTGGGAATCAAATCCATGACCCTCTGATCTGAGAGCTGACGTAGAGCTGTTGTTCTTAATTAGAGACTGGCAGATCTTTCCAGTAAAGGGCCAGGCTTTGTAGACAAGAGGCAAAATCAAAGATATGATATAGATACTTAGATAACAAGAGAGAAAATCAATTTGATGAAATTCAAAATCACGCTATATAAAAGCCTAAGCAACCGAATGTCCAGTTGACTAGTTGACTAGTCACTGTGGTATGCACTGACCACCAGTATTTGACCCTCTGGCGGTCATTGCGCTTCCACAGCCAACCTCCCATGGCTGGCCAACCTTTGCGGTCCCTTCCCCCTGCCGACTGGGTGGTCAGTGTGCTCTGACAGCCAACCTCCTGCAGTCCCTCCCCCTGGCTGGCCAGCCCCGCTCAGTGCTGGGCGAGAGGGCCCTGATGGGCCCTGATGGGCCCTGATCACCGGCCAGGCCAAGGGACCCCACCCATGCACGAATTCATGCATCGAGCATCTAGTATTATAGTAATTAAATAAATATTTTTGTAATACGGGTCTACTAATGAGAAGAATAGACTTTTTTTTGGGGGGGGTAGCTTAATTGGGGTTCAAAGTTAGTGTTCCGTATCATCAAATTAATTGTGCTTCTATGTATAAATGATGCCCGGCTTGTGGACATACAGCAGCAGGCAGCAGGCCAGATGTTGCCTGTGGTCTGTAGTTTGTCAGTTGCCTTGTTAAGTGCTACCACGCCCCTTTCTCTCTCTGGGCCGTGACTCTCCGTCCAGGGTGCCTGGAGTGACCTGGCGAGCTTTAATGAGAACATCTGCCAGTGGTTGTTCTAGGAGCCTGGCAGGCAGTGACAAACAAATTCTGATTTTGTAGAATTAGCCCAGGTGAAGTGTTAAAATAAAGTAGGGAAGGCCTTATAGGCAAGATTTAGGTAGGGGGCTGTGAGAGATTGCACTGGACAGCTCCAGGCCCCTGGACACCTCTCATGATGGCATTTCTCCTTCTGAATCTGGAGAGGGCCACCCTTCATATATATATGCAGAGTGCTTTTATGTCCTTTTAAAACGTATATACAGTATGATAATGTTTGTATGTGTTGTGTAGCTTTTTACACAACACATACAACCAGAGGTCCATCATTATTTTCAGATTTATTCACATTAATATGTGTAGCTTTAATCCATTCCCATATCAGTAATCTGTTGCTTTGTAACAACCCCTAAAATTTACTGACTTAAATAACATTTATTATTGCTCCTCAGACTGTGGGTCAGCTTGGTGGCTCTGCTGGCCCTGGCCAGGTTCTCTCATGTCTCTTTGACCAACTTGGGGTTGGCCGAGGTTGAGGAAGGTTAAGACACCTGTGGTAGAGACAGCTTGTCCCCACTCCCGCATTTCAACATGCGGGAGGTGAGTGCATCTTGTTCCCCAGGTTGCTGAGCAGGCATCTGAGAGAGCAAGAGGAACTACAAGGCTGAAGCTTCAGCCCGGCTTGGAGAAGGCCAGCATGACCCCTCTTGCACCCTGTTGAAGGCCATCCCGATGGGAGGGATGCAGCTCTGTGCCGAGGAGCAGCAGAGACACAGCCAGTGTCCCGGAGGCAGGCAGGCGAGGGGGTAATTGTGGCCAGTTCGGCACACCCTCTCTTCAGTTCATTATCGCTGCTGTGGAGTGTTTTGCTGTATGCATGTGCTGATGCATTTCTTCCTCCACTGTCACCAGTTCGTGGCACTGTACCCAGTGCTGCTGTGGGTGACGTTGTTTGTACATCCTTGGGCAGGCATGCTGCAGTTTCATGAAGGTGTAAGCGAAACAGTGTATGAGCAAGGTGTGCGTGCACATCCATGAACTGAAGTGTCGCATCAGAGGCTGAGCTAGAAATGGCTAGAGTGGCTGCATTAATCTATGTGCTCAGCGGGAGTGTGGTTCTCACTACGCCACATCCTTGCTATATCCTAGACCAGCGGTCGCCAACCTTTCTGACCTCATGGACCACTGGTTGGCAACTGCTGCTCCAAAGTTTTCCTGAAACCAGCAGTTGCCAACTTTTCGGACCTCACGGTCCACGGGTTGGCGACAGCTGTCCTAGAGATTTTAATTTGTATTTTCTTTATTAGTAATGAGATAAACACTTTTTCATACGCTTATTGGCCATGTATTTCTTCTATGAATTGCCAGTTAATATATCTTGCCCATTTTTTATTGCATTGTTTTATCTTTCAGTGTCTTGTAGAACTTCTTTGGATTCTGATCCTTTCTTGGTTATATATGTTCTAATATTATTTCCCAGTCTGTGGTTTGTCATTGCATTTTTTAAATGAACTCTTGATGAACAAGTGTTTTTAATTTTAAATATTGTTAGATTTATCAGGCTTTTACAAATAGTTTGTACTTATTAAAGAAATTTTCTCGTCTCCATGTTCAAATTTTATATTTAAAGTTTTAAAGTGCTTGTTTTTTCACATTTTGATTATTAATCTTTTGGAATTGATTTTTGTGCATGGTGTGAGGTCAGGACCTTTTTGTGTAAATGGATTTTCATACACAGTTTAAATTCTTTCTTCTTTTTTTTTCTTTTAGGCAAGACCAGCTCTATCCCACATTTAGTTTCCATGTGTACATAGGTTTTCCTTAATATTAGTTTCATATAGAGTAATGGTGTCCAGTTTTCACTTTGCAGCTGGCACCTTTTGTTTACTGTTGTATTATTGCTGACTTAGTGCCCTTAATTTCCTGGATGATGATAGTAAGTAGCAGGTCTTTGGTTGCTTACTGTGTGCTAGGTTACTATACCGTACTTAGGGCTTTAATGCATTGATTCATTTGGTCCTCATAACTGCATATGAGTTAGCGGTTTTTGTTTTCAGTTTAGAGATGAGTAAAGTGAGGCACAGTGGAAGCCCACTGAGAGCTGGGATTTTGAACCCAGTCCAGGTGGCTTCAGGGTCTCAATTTAAAGCCATTATCCTTCATTTGCATAAACCGAAGTGAGACTGGCTTCTAGTAAACTGTAACCTATTGAAAATTTGTCTAGTTACTTATGCTTAAGGACACAATTGTTAGAATGAGTCAGGCAGCACAGTAGAGATTTCTGGAGTTTGTTTTTAGAATTTAATTTGGCTTCCTGAACCAATCATCTTTGCACTCGCCTTCCCCATCACATTGCATGTGAGGAAATAGAGAAAATGACTGTTTTTTGATTTCTGGATTAATGTATGGGCACTAGTAGAAGACTGCTGTGTGCAGGAGTGAGCACAGACATGTAGGGCAGAGATGGGTGCTCTGCAGGGGTTCCTTTTAAAACCAGGATGTGACCCCCTGGCAGTGGGCAAGGAGACACCTGATTGGTGGTGTTGCTCTTATATCAATCAGGGGCAAAGCAGATGTACAGTCCTTAGTTCATCCTAGCTTGATGCCTATGTCGTGGTCAGAGCTGTTTCATGCCTGAGGCACATTTAAAAGCAAACAAACAAACAAACAAACAAAACCAGGATGTGTATGGCTTTATAAAGGCAGATAGGCTGTTGGATCAACCTGAGAACACACTGCTTTGGGTAACTTACCTCTTCTTGCCCTCTAGCCACCCTCAAAGAAGCACCCTTCATCCAGGCCAACCACGTGGGTCTCTGCGCTCTGGACCTCCCATGGCACCCATTAGCTCTCCCAGCTCTGTTAATATTCATTTAGAATTTGATTGTGTTTGATAGCACTTTGATTACTTTTTGGTTGCTTTTAAAATATGTCTTAAGTTCCTAACAGTATTATAAGCTTCTTAGGATATGGATGGTATTTTATAGTTACTTTTATCATCCCCTCTATCACTTAGCATAGTAGCTAACTGAAGTGCAGGTGCCTGAAGATTTTTCTTTTAATGTAGCTCGATGAGTAAGATCTGAGGAAGGGCAAATTTTATTATTTTTTTTTTAATTTTTATTTTTTATATATTTTATTGATTTTTTACAGAGAGGAAGGGAGAGAGATAGAGAGCTAGAAACGTCGATGACAGAGAAACATCGACCAGCTGCCTCCTGCACACCCCCCCACCGGGGATGTGCCCGCAACCAATGTATATGCCCTTGACCGGAATCGAACCTGGGACCTTTCAGTCTGCAGACCGACGCTCTACCACTGAGCCAAACCGGTTTCAGCAGGAAGGGCAAATTTTATATTCAACTTAAATTTTTGACTTTTATTCAACAGGTTGCTTAAGTATGTACTTTGTTCAAAGAATTGCAGGAACAAATGAATCAGAAACAGTTCCTCGAAAGGAATAGGCTCTTAAATCAATTTACAAATTATAAATACAAGCAGTCCTTGGGTTTTGTTGGAGATCTGTTCCTATGGTGTGACATAACTGATTTTCCCGGTAAGTCGGAACCCACCTACATAAGCACCTATGTCACTCAATGGAGCACATACATAGCAATAATGAAGTGAAACAGTAAAAAAATTTGAAAGAAAGGTAACAATTCCTGACCTTTACTTGTGGTAAATAAATAGTAAAAAACATAAAGCACATATGTACATATGTCGAAATAATGGAACTTTTTTTTTTTTTTAATAAATACTGTAAATGGGAGATGGCAATGTAACCACAAAACTTAAAGTCCGACGGAACCTGAAGACTGCCTGTACAGTGTTTGTTTTCATGTACATCTTAGTTTCATAAAAGGAGAAGGGCAGAAGTTGTTTATAACTGATTTTAATTGGGGAGATCCATGATATTATAATTACTAGGGGCCCAGTGCATGAATACTTGCACCTTGAAAGGAACCGTGGGCTTTGAGGCTGCAGTGAACACAAGGACAGGTTTGGGCCCATCCTCTGCACCCTCACCTAGCCCCTCCTGCCACAGTCCCCCTGGTGCCCTGTCTGCCAGCAGCCCTGCTTCCGCTGCCACCACTCCACTGCCACCAACCCCAGGCTTGCACCTGCTGATGGCGCAGAGTGATTGGAGCCAGTGCCAGCAGTGGGTGTGAGTGGGGCCTGTGCCGTCAGTGGGTGGGAGTGGTGGCTGCTGCCTCAATTGCCCCTCAAGAGCAGGGGGAGGTGGAGGAGCCCTGAGAGGTGATTGGCGTTGGCAGCAGGTGCAAGTGCTGGGCAGGACCATGGTGCACAGGAGCAAAGAACTGTCAGTAACCACCAGAGGCTCCCCCCACCCAATGACAGCGACTGGCACCCCACCTTGTTCTGGTGCCCCCTCTCACATGCACCACCATCCCGCCATGGCCAGCACCCACCATGTTCTGTGTGTGGTGGTCAGTGCACATCATAACAACCAGTTGTTCAGTTTTCTGCCTTTTGGTCTATTTGCATATTAGGTTTTTATATGTATAGATATCGTTAGGAAGAAGTCACTCAAGGTAGACCGTAGTAAGGTCCAGAGCTGGGAGTGGGCAGATGAAGGAGAGGGAACAGTCATTGTGTCCATGTGGAGGGGCTGGACAGAGACGAGAGGAATAGGAATAGGGAGCTAGTCCTGAATGTGGAAGGTAGGATTTGACAGGTGGATTAGGAGTGGAGGGTGGGATTGAATTTCAGGAAGACGGAATGATGTGCACCCGGTCTGGTAGAGGCAGAAAAATCTGGCTGTATTTGGAGCAAAAGTAGTTGAATTTGGCTAGTATATAGGGGAGTGAAAGTAGGTAAGTTGGGGCCAGTTTGTGTAGGGTCTTAAATATCAGGCTAAGGTGTTTGGACTTGGTTCAGTAGACAGTGGGGAGCCACTAAGGTTTTTGAGTAATATGATCTTAGCCATGCTTTTGGAAGATTAACCTGGCTGAATTGTGAGTAATGAATGAATGGGAAAATGGAAGTATTTTCCATTGTTGGATCACATTTTTGTTTTCTGTATAAATATAACTAAAACAAATGAAGGCTTAATTTAGTTATTAAATAGTACTAAGAATCTTCATTAATTAACATGTAATAAAATATGTATTGTGTATTTCTCATATCTAACTAACCTTTTAAAACTATTCGAGGCCCTGTTCACCTGTTAGATTCTAATTAAATTTGTGAGTTCAGATTCTTTATTTAGTTTATACTTTACAGATAGATTAATCTTCCAGGTACACGGTTCTGATGATGGCATTGTACCACTCAAAAAGCCTTCAGCACCGCTCTGTGGCTGCGAATAAAGTCCGAATTTCAAAGCCCAGCAATCAAGGCCTTCTCTCATTTCTCTCACCACTCTCGACTGCCTCAGCAAAATGGCCCTGAGACTCCTGGCGATGTCCTCTTTCCTTGTCTCCTTTTCTCTGGTTTCTGTACCCTTTCTTAGAGGCAGGAGATTCAAAGTATGTTGCTGTCCTGAGAACTTCAGTGACCCGCTCCTATCTGGCAGAGCTGGGAGGAAAACTCTTATCATTTGACCAAAAAGTATTTTTCGTACTTGGTTGGGACCTGTATTGTGCCATCCCCTGAGGATGTGATGGTGAGTGAAACAGAAGTGGTCCCTATGCTTTATAGTCTACAGCACATGTGTCAAACACAAGGCCCGCGGGCCAAATCCGTCCCACCAGGCCTTGCAATGTGGCCCGCACCTCGCTGTCATCACTGCACTCCGCTGCGTTTCCATCACAATGACAGTTTATGACTGTTCAGTAAACCATTCGGCCCGCGATTTAGGCTGGATTTTAGATTTTGGCCCCTTCTCTGATTGAGTTCGACACCCCTAGTCTACAGTCTTGAGAGACAGACATTGCTCACTCAGTAGAATTAAGTTACAGTTACCAACTAGGGTGGGTCCCATCAAGGAAAAGTACTTTGGGGTACTTGAGAGGATTAATGGGGAAAGGGAGTGAGGCCAAATCAGAGTAGCATGTCAGGAAGGTCTCTAAGGAAGTGAATTTTAGGCTGAGAACAGATGTGCCAGCTGGAGTGGATAGACAAGGTGCCCAGTGAGAAAGCCCTACCAGACAGAGACCAGTGTGCTGAGGCACTCGAGAAAAAGAGTTTGGTAGTAGCCCAGCTGGTATGGCTCAGTTGTTGAGCACCAACCTATGAACCAGGAGGTCATGGTTTGATTTCTGGTCAGGGTACATGCTCAAGTTGTGGGCTTGATGCCTAGTAGGGGTGTACTGGAGGCAACTGATTGATGATTCTTTTTTTTTCTTTTTTTCTTTTTTTAAATATGTTTTATTGATTTTGTACAGAGAGGAAGGGAGAGAGATAGAGAGTTAGAAACATCGATGAGAGAGAGTCATCGATCAGCTGCCTCTTGTACACCCCCTACTGGGGATATGCCCGCAACCAAGGTACATGCCCTTGACCGGAATCGAATCCAGGACCCTTCAGTCCCCAAGCCGACGCTCTATCCATTGAACCAAACCGGTCTCGGCTGATTGATGATTCTTGCTAACCATTGATGTTTCTATCTCTTTCTCCCTTTCCCTTCCTTTATCTGAAATAAATCCTATATAATAAAAGTAACATGCAAATCGACCGAGCAGCAAAATGACTGGTCGCTATGACATGCACTGACCACCAGGGGGAAGACGCTCAATATAGGAGCTGCCTCCTGGTGATCACTGCGCTCCTACAAGGGGAGCACCACTTAGCCAGAAGCCAGGCTCACAGCTGGCAAGCTCAACCTGTCCTGCCTCTGCTGCAGGCAAGTGGTAAGGAGTGAGGGGTCCCAGACTATGATAGCCCCAAACTGCGAGAGGGATGTCTGGCTGCTGGTGGACATCCTCTGATGTTCCTGGACAGCGAGAGGGCACAAGCTGGGCTGAGGACTACCCCCACCCCCTAGTGCACGAATCTTGTGCACCAGGCCTCTAGTAAAAGCATATTTAAGAAGAGAATATATCCCAATCCAAGCACTCTTATCCCCACTATCCTCTCTGGGCTAAATCTCAATTGAATGAACTGGTCTCTGCTTCTTACCTTGCAGCCCGGCAGTCTGTTCTTGATAAAGCACTTTGTGATTTCTGTTTCACAGAGGAAAAGGCAGAGGCATGCTCCCACTGGGCCTTATGCTAAACACTACAGTGCATGTGTCTGCTCTCGTACCCACAAAGTGCTTTAGTCCAGAACGTCAGTGGGCAGAGGCTGAGAAACGCTGCTTCAGCATCAAAACTCAGACTCTGTTATGAGGCTAACATCCACAGATCTCTACAACTTGTTGTCTATACAGATTATAAGAATGATTGCACATACTTCTAAACAAATATACTGGAACTGACATACACGTGCATGCTCATGTTCCTACATCTAACTGAACATTCTGTGTTCACAATAGTTCCTTTGGAAAGGTTATTCATTTGTTTATGTGATCCTGCCGTTTTCACAGTTGCTTTTGAGACCTGCAGCAAATTCTTTAAATCTCCTTATTGGTATCACATGTTATTCTAAGGGTAGATTTGGAGATATCCAGTGCTTTCTGAATACATTGCGATGAATAATGAGGCTGGGCAGTAATTCTTTTGTAAGATGAAATGAAATATGACTATAATGTAATACTTGACTGTAAAGACAGTTTAAAAGTAATACTGCTTCTATAAAATATTTTCATCAGTAAAAAATTAGGAATAAATGTTTTATATTCTCAATTTGAAGGAGAGTATTTACATATGAAAGTTCTAAAGAGCCAAGTGTTCATCCGAGTCACATGTTGAAATGTTATCTAGTATTAGGAACACAGGCACTCATGTAATATTGAGAACGTACTTTGGGAGAGCAATTTATCATATTGTTAGATTGAAAATGTTTGTATCCTATCATTTAGGAATCCAACCTGCCACTATTAATTTTCAGAAACATTTACACCAGTAAGCAGAGATACTTACATACACATAGAGCTATTTCTTAAAGCTTTGTTAAAAAGAAAATCCAAATACTTGTCAGCAGCATATTGGTCACCAATCATTAGTACATCCTTCCAGTAGAATACTGTGCACCAACAATATATGTGGGCTGGCATGAAAGGAAGAGGATATATTAAATTAGGGAGGTGGGTGTTACAACACACACACCAAAAACTAGTATGTATAGCATCCAGCACAAAATTAAATATGTCAGATATGCTTAGAAGAAAGACCTAGAAGAAAACTACTAAGCTAACCATGGGAGTAGGGAACATTCCTGCATTTCAGACATGTTTGATTGTTTTAAATGAATGTATGCTTTACATCAGAAAAAAATTATTTTGAATCCATGGGACAAGTCATCTTGCTTTATAGCCAGGTCTTTCATTGTTTTGAGACAGCCTGTTTTGTATTAATACATACCATGACAAGAGATCGTCCAGCAGTTCTGTATCTGTAGTCAGGAATACTTAACATTGTCCCCAGATCCCTAGGGCTTTGTTCTTCACTGCCTTAAAAGTTTGTAATTCTTCACTTTAGAGTGAGAATGGCAAAGGTTAGTTGTGACTGTTTCTTTTCTAAAAAGTCTTAGGCTTGAAATATGTTGTGGTGTGCTCATCTGCGTTGCTCCTGCAGGTGGTGCTAGTGGGTTTGCAGTGTTCTTGGTGTTTAATAAGTCAAGTTCCCCTGAACTGGGAAATCTTTTCATTACTGGCCCTTCCTTATATGTTGCTGTTTTCATGTAATTTTGGAGAATCAGCTGTTTTCTTACGGTTATTCAAGAAATACACTGAGTGGCCAAATTACTAAACACTTAATAATCTGGCCACTCAGTGTATATCCTATATAATAAAAGGCTAATATGCAACTTGTCCCCTTCACCAGGAGTTTGACCAGCAGGCTGGCCAACCGCCCATGTCCCTTCCCCCTGGCCAGCCTGGCTGGACCCCACCCATGCATGAATTCATGAACCAAGCCTCTTATTCTCTCTCTCCCCCCCCCCCCCCCTCTCTCTCTCTCTCTCTCTCTCTCACACACACACACACACACACACACACACACACACACAGACACACACTCACACACACACAGAGTGGCCAGATTATTATGATCTCTGAACACATAATAATCTGGTTACTCAGTGTATAGTGTAACAGAAAAATATGTAACAAGTTCTTATTTATCTACTAGTACTTTACTTGTTCCATCTTTGGGGAACTTGAATTTATGTCAACCACAGAATGATCCTCTGTAACTCTTTTAAAGTCCCAAAACATCAAAACTAATTTTTTAAAATGAATTTTCTTTGAAGTCCTCCCTTCCCTTCCTCTTTGTATATCCAGCCCCCCCTCTTCTCTCTTTCTTTTTCCCAGTCTGTCAAGTTCAAGAGCAGCTCAGATGCCATGAATTAAGTGAAGCACAAAAGGGGAAAGGAGACCCTTTCAAAGAACAAAGGCCTCCCATTAGGCTGCCATGTTCTCTTTTGAGCAAATGCGCACCCTGCCCGGTTTCTCCTGCTGTCCCCATGCCCTGCACAGAAGGTAAATAGGCAGATCCTCATTACCCCACATTTCCCCCTCTCCTCCAGGCCACACACAGGCTGCAGGGCTTTGATGTCTTCAGGCATTCTCTGAGAGTTGCTTTACTCCTTTTAAAGAGCAACAGGGGAGAGATGGCGGTGAGAGCAGTGCGCACCGGGGAAAACCCCACAGGAGAGAAAATGAGCTGTCGGGGCCACAGCCGAGAATCCAGGGTAGGTGGAAGGAACCCACCGCTGCTGCCATTCTTCTACCCATGCCTGTTAGTGCCCTGCATTTTACAGACAACTTTGATTGACATTCGCCAGAGATTGGTTAGTTTCTCTTCTGTAACAAAATAGACAAATGGGAGTAAGTTTAATTGCCGAGCACAGTTCTTGTAACACTGAGAAACTTGCTAATCTTCCTGCATCCCATTGGATGTTGGCTCTGCGGTGTCATGTGGATGGTTTAGCTTAGTTTGTGGTCTTACATGTCTTTTCATTGGGCTGGGACTGAGAAATGACAGGAAAAAAGCTTTGAATGGCAAATAAGAAAAGGGATAACCTATGTGGAATCAAACTTAAAATTTGGGAGATAAACTATTGAAGTTCATATTTTACCCACTTGCAATGAGCCTGCTTATGGTAACATTTTAATGTTGCTGACAAGCAGCAGTTGCATTTGCAAAGGAATGTATGATTCGAGCTGTTTGCTTCAGTTAATCACTTAAACGTCATAAGGATAGCAAGTTTGTGGAAATAGTCAGAAACCTTAATTCACTGCAAAGTGGAACTATCTGATAACTGGAGGTTTGGACTATAGTTTTATTTATTTTTATTCCTTTGAAGAAACTGAATAGTCAGTGAATGGTTCATATGGAAACCTGGCTAATACACTTGAAGTAAAAAACAAACAAATAATAATAATAAATATGTTAACTTCATGAGGAAATGTTTTGACTTGAATGGACCCTGGATGTTGCTTTTCAGGAACCACAGCCCTTGGTTTCTGGTTTTCTGGGTGTAGTAGTTTGCAAGAAATCCTTTGGTTTATATACTTGGCAGCCAAATGAAAGGCAAAGGGCTCCTTGCTTTGCATTGTGTAGGGAAGCACATTTTCTGTTGTCTGGGTAGGATGTTCCTAAAGGTGCAGACGGAGCCTCCGAGGAGAGACTGGGTTCTCATTTACCTCGCTGTGCTCTGGTCATAGGTGGGGTTGTTGTCGTTCTGTTCTTTGGGGAGGCATCAATCTTCAGGCAAAATTGCTTCGCTGTCCAGCACATACTGCTCAAGTGCGGTATCCTTGCTGCTACAGCTGTGCTGATGTTACAGGGAGCAGTGATTGACAGTGGGTTGGGGGAGAGGAGAGTGAATGCAGACTTACTGAATGCACATTTCCTGCCATCCTTTCTGAACACAGCTCTGCCCTGTGGCATGGCTTTGCACCAGCCTCAATATTTCTTCTAATCTGAGAGGCCCTGCACTAGACATCAGGCAGTTACAGTCCCACATATGGACATACTTTCCTGAAATAAATAACTTCTTGACACTTTCCAGGTTTCTGATCACACCTTCCAAGTCAATACTGATTTAAACATATTTCAGATACTATACTTGGATGAGATGAAGGCTTACACTGTTTTATTCTTTAAATAATTTAACATTTTAGGACCTCGTGGCTTTAAATTTAGAGATCTATTTTTTTAGAATTTTGAAACATTGTGCTAATAACATTGTTATAAGAATAATAATAGTAATTAGTAAAATAATAAAGTAGTACATTTTAAAGATAAGAATAAAGAAATTCATACTGGGAAAGTGATGAGAGAGGCCTTGATATAATAGCCTAGCCCTTTTTCTGAGTTTCCTGTGAAGCCATTTGAACAGTTACTGGCAAGATTTTAAACATTAAATGTATTTGTGACTAAAACCTGCCTTTGCAATAGGCAGCCTCACTGCTGCGTCCACACGGGCCTCACTGTAGAATTAGGCTCAAATGACAGCTGCAAGGGAACGGCGCAGTGTGATGGCCTAACCTTTGTTTACTGAAAGGTGGAGCGTGTGGAGATTCGGGGCTTCACACCAGTTCAGGGAAGTAGGATTTGTAAAAAATTGCAATGGGCAGTTTTTTTGTTTTGTTTTTCTGGCATGGGTAGATTTTGAATAAAAACATCCAAGGGACTGCAAGCTGTCCCCGGGGAGGAGGATGTGCGAAGAGGGGAGGGGTCTGATGAGCCAGACTTCAGAAAGTGTTTGTGGAAGGCTTGGAACTGGGGTTGAGAAGCAAAATTAACGAAACGTCAAGATATATGAAATGAAATTTAGTAGATACTTGCAGCTTGTTTCTTAGACATTGTTGGGATTAATGCAGGGCGGGTAGTGCATGGTGGTCCTCCAGCCAACCCCGCGTGCTTTCTGGTTTCGTATGGCCCAGGAGTCAAGACTGAGTTTTACATTTTTAATGGGAAGAAATAAAAAGAAGTATAGTATTTCATGACACATGAAAATGGTATGAAATAGAACGTTCTGTGTCTATCAGTAAAGTTTTATTGGGATACACCTATACCCACTTGTTTCTGTGTTCTCTATGGATGTTTCTGCGCTGCCCTGGTATGTTTCCTTGTGATCTAGGTACTGGCTCTAGCTGCTCTTGTGCTGCAGGGCAGAGTGGAGCGGTTGTGATGAGATTCATGAAGACTGATGTGGTTATTTCTGTCCTCTACAGCAGTGGTCGCCAGCCGGTGGTCCACGAACCTCCGGTGATCCGTGAGGTCCGAAAGTTGGTGACCGCTGCTCCACAGAACAACTTTGCTCTCTACGAACAAGTTTGCTGTCGTAGAGGATTCCGGCAGTACATTAGAGTGAGCAGTGTAGTTTTTCTTAAGACTAGGAATGTTTGCCATTAATAAGTTTGTTTTCTGTGTTCTTGTCTTTGTTCATCAGGAATTGGTGCTTTTTCTAGTCAGTGGTGTCAATTAATTCTGTTCTCAATAGAAGATTGTATAGTCGGTTGTTCTATGCCTGTGTCCACCAAAGATAGAATTTCTTAGGGACTTGAAAAAATAGTTGGCATTGGGTTTTTATATGACCCTTAGTGTTTTTTAAGGTGAGGGTCAGGGTGTGTTATGAACCACTTTTCCTTTGCTTTTGTTTGAACTTAATTTTAATTTAGGCTTTTATGAAAGCTTGACCTCATGTGCCGTTGAGATGGTTTCCTTTGCGTGTTCTTTCCACAGCCTTAGCCTTAGCCTTAGCCTATAGGGGAAGGTCATTCTTCTTTCTGACCCTTCCTGAGATGAATTGTGCTAAACCATCAGTCTTAGGTTTTAAGCCGTCCTTCTGCCAGAGGACTCTTGATATAAAGTGTGCTGGCTCCTGTGCACACTGTTGGAGCAATAGAGCAGGGACACGTGGGACTCGACACTGTTAAGTGTTTCTAAAGTTCCAGCTAACATTAATGCAACCATCTGATCTACGGCATTCATGTAGTGTCCCCATCCCCATCCACCAAGCTGAGTGCTGTAAATGCGATAAGATCACATCCCTGTAGTTGACAAGCATGTCAAACTCAAAGGCTAACACGGGCCAAATAAAGGTTTAATTTTATGTGGACTGCAAAAAAACAAAAGCTTCAATTTTCATAGAAACATAGGTTTATTTCAATAGAGACATGCTGTATACAAAGGGCTGAAATAAATGAGTAATCGTTAACATAAAATAATAGAAAATTTTAATAATTTTTTTTCTTGAACATTAACTTACCAGACAGTGAATAACTGCACAAATTAATAAGCATAATGCAAATAAACCTATTTTTCTTGTTCTCTGAAAGCAAAATATTTCCTATTGTGCACACCAAACAAGTCGATACAACACTAATGTGTGCCAATCAGCTGCTAAAATATGCGCTGCTAGTATTAGTGGAGAGAAATGGTATGCCTGCAAATAAGGCACATAAGGGAAATGAATGCAACATGATTATAGAAATCAGTCATTAGCGAAGGTGGTAGTCTGTTATTAATAACTAGAGGTCCAGTGCACGGGGTCCCTTGGCCTGGCCCTACGCTCTCTCGCAGTCTGGGCTAGTTTTGGCCGATTCCCGCAGTCCAGGCTGAGGGATCCCACCAGTGCATGTGCACTGGACCTCTAGTATGCATATAAGATCTTGGGTTAATCTCTTCCTGCCCTCTACCCGCCCCGCCCCCTTCCTTCTGAAATTCATTAATCTGTTCCATGTTTCCATGTCTGTAGTTTCCGTTCCTGTGTTGAGTGCCCCCTGGTGGTTACTGCACATCATAGCTACTGGCCAGTCGACTGGTCGCTTAGGCTTTTATATATATAGTTTAGGCAGAACAGGGATATTGTAAAAATTGAGTTATGAAATTTTTATTAAAATGTTTTTTACATACTGTTATATTGTCTGGGCCACAAAAATATTTGCTGAGGGCCGCATGTGGCCCACGCTGGCTGTGAGTTTGACATGTTTGCTGTAGGAGGAGGGCAGAGTTGTTAGTTTGCATTGGAGTCTGGTCCAGGTGAAGAAACCTAAGTGATACAGTTCTCCAGAGGTCCATTTCTAGACCTGTCTTACTTAGAATTTATATAAAGATTAGGGGGTGCTACCCCAGTAGCATGGTGTCTGTGACTGAAATTGTCAGAATAAGGAGAAATGGACAAAGAGCTATAATGTACAAGTTTAAAATAATGGATTTGGGGAAAATATTCCAGTCTGAACTTGTAGGATTATGGTTTTCAAGCTATTAGCAGGGAAGAGAATTTAAAAGTTGTTTATTATTTGAAGAGGCCAGATTGATGTACTGTGGCCAAAAGACTAGTTCTGGATTTTAAATTAAAGTTTATTGAAAAAAAGTTTCCACTCTTGTACGTAATGATCTCTATTTTTTTAAATATGTTTTTATTGATTTTAGAGAGAGAGAGAAAAGAGCGGGAAAGAGATAGAAGGCTGCGTCTTGCACACCCCTACTGGGGATCAGTCCACAACCTGAGCATGTGCCTTGACCAGGAATTGAACTGGCGACCTCCTGGTGACCACTGAGCCACACACCTCTCTATTGTTTTTAGTCTGTAGATTTGGACATGGTGCCTCAGTAAAGGATGGTCCAGAAGAGGGATGGCCAAGGATCAGAAAACAAAAAATGGAAGTACTACTTCCATCTGTATCATTATAAAAATTCACATGTGTTAGACATTCATTCACCTAGTTACTTGTTGAGAAACTATGTTGTAGGCCCTGTGTTGGGCTCACAAAATGTCCCCTGTCACTATGCCAGGCAGGAAACTGCAGGTCTGTGCAAAACGTACATCTCACTAGTTTGCTTTTCATATGCTCTGATAGGAAAAACAAAAGGACAAGAAATATGAAACAGACAAAGCCTTGAGATTGCCTATGATCCCCGGTGATGAAATCCTGAGTAGGTGGCAGAGCTGAGTTATTTATCAGCATTTGGGGCAGATAGTCTGGGGGTTGTGAGTGGGTTCTAGAGTCAGACACCTGCGTTTCATTCCTGGGCTACCTGCCTCTCTGCATCTTGGTTGCTTCATCTGTGAATTGGCTGTTTTGAGGGTAATGTATGCAAAGTGCTAAGAACAGTGATTGGACCACAGTAAGGAAGGGCCCACTAAATGCTAGCTATGAAGTGGAAGAACGCTAGGACTTGGAATGACTTAGAGATCTAGACACTGGACACGAAGAGCAGGAGAGCATCTGCAATGCACCCAGTGAGAACGCCTCCAAGGAGCGTGTGAGCATCCATGCGTCAGGAATCCTGGGACAGGATTATGGTGCCGAGATCTATGGAAAGGGGGGGTAAGAGTTGCTTGGATAATAGAGGAGGGTCCGCCAAGTGTGAAGAGCCTTCCAGGAGCCAGGATTAGTTGAAGAGGAGCGTTCAGAGCTGGAAAGGAAAGCTCAGAAAAGAGGGTGTTAGAGAAGTGTTAAATGACATAACTTGTCCCTCAGGAGATAGTTGATGGCTGGAGACATTTTTGATTCTCATGATTGGGAGGGAGATGTGTGCTACTGGCATCTAGTTGTCAGAGGTCCAGGTCACTGCGAAACATGCGACAGTGCACAGGACAGTCCCCACAACAAACCCTAAATGTCAGCAGTGCAGAGTTTCAGAAACAGTGGCCTAGCACCAGGGGTAATAAAGGCCCCTGGGTAATAGAAGCCTGCATTTATAATGTCATCTTCACCCACAGCCTGGTGAGCACGTGTGCACGCTTAGCTCAAGTCTAGCTCCAGCATCTCCTCTCATTGTGTAATCCGGAACTTCAGATGGCACTTGCCTGCTGCACACTTTGGGTCCCCTCCCATCCCAGAGGCAGCAAGGAGAAATGGACATTTGCTTGGGTGAGAGGGTGCAATAAAACTTCTTTCCTATGTATATTCCTCTCTTACAGGCACTCTTTTGCACACTAGCAAGGTGATTGATTAAGGAAGATTTAGTTCATGACTAGAATAAAGAAAAGTCCAAGCTTGAAGACATAGAGATCCTTGGCATTTCATCTGTAGGACAGTTTTTGAAGTCACTGTGGTTTGGGTTGGGGGGAGAGGTGACAGTCTATGCGTGAAATGGAGGGTGGCCTGGTGTGTGGGACCATTCTGGAGTGAGGCAGTGTGTGTAGGGGGGGAGGGGGGAAGGGTCAGGGAGAAGATAAGGACCTTTCCCTTTTATCCCAGACCTGCAAACCCGGCTATTTGTACAACTGTTCCATAGGCACATTGAATACAACACATCCAGACTTATCTTTGTCCCTTCACCTCACATTTTCCCTTCTTGTATTTTCCTCTATATCCCCACAACTTACTCAGTGGCTCAGGCTGAAGTTTGCGTTCATTCTAGTAATCTACTTCATTTAGTGATAGATAAATAAACAAAAGCAGTCCTGGGTCAGAAGTGCTCCAGTGGGGCCGAGGCAGACGTGTGACCCTCCTGAAGGAATGTACCAGCAGCCCAGGCTCCTCGGGTTAGTTTTCCAAATATGAGTTGAACCCCAAACTATAGAACCCAGGAGGGAACCAGCCAACATCAGACTTGCAGTGACACAACCAACAATGGTAGTAGACCCTCCCCCCCTCCAAGGACTTCAGAGGATTGGAATTAATCAGGCTTCGTATTAAAATTACAAAGACTTTAATAATAAAAGAGGGTATTGCAAACATGGGCAAAGAGCAAAGCATAACAATGAGCAGGCAGATTTGGCAAAGAAGCATTCTCTAGAAAGGAAGGAAATAGTCACTGAAATACAGAAATTCAGTGAACAAGTGAAGTAGTAGGTTGGACCCTTTTTGAAGAGTGAATTGATGACAGGACTCAGGAAATTAACCGGATGCAGCAGCAGTGGTATTAAAGATAAAATGTGGAAGAGAAGTTAGGAGATATCAAGGATAGAATGAGAAGTTTAAAATTAATCTAATTGCACTTCCAGTGAGAATAGAATACTTGGCTATTATCAATTCAAATACATACTGGCTGAGAATTTTCTAGAATTGACAAAAGGCCTAAGGTCTCAACTTCAGGAAACACAATGAAACCTCAAGCTGGATAGATAAAAATTCTACCCCTAGATGTATTATATGACACTTCAGAAAATAAAATATGAAAAATGTCTTAATAAGGAAACGGAAGGAATAGACAATTGCTCATAACAAGGCCCCATTTTCCTGTACTCGGTAACAATGAAAGCCTACAACAGCAAGCTTATTAAATGCTGAGAAATAATAATGATCAGCTTGAACATGTTTTCTCAGCTGAACTTCTATTCAAGAATGAAGATGAAGTGGCATTTTCCCCCCCCCACAAATAAACTGAATTGGCTCCCATCATACTTAAGCTAAAGAAAATTTTAGAGGCTGTCCTTATGAAAGAAGGATCTTGAACTTGGGAGGAAAGACTGAGGATGCAAGAGAGAATGGTGAGCAAAGGGATTGGTAACGTGGGTAAATTTAAGTTAAATTCTACACTCCTGTTTCAACACCTTGGCACATAGTAAATACTTGACTAATATATAGATAATTCATCAGTTTCCTGAAATAGTGTGTTTTCTGGTTCAACCATGGCAGATAGAGGAATTGACTTCCTACTCAGGATTTTTCAAAGAGAAGCTGAAATCTCAGTAGGACTCCCAGCAGGATTCATTTTACTTTGCAGAGTTCAGAGGCACAGTTAGTCCCTGGGATGTGATTTGGAATGGCTGAGTTTCTTAAAAGATTTGTGTCTACTTACAGGCTGCTGAGCAAGTTTTAACTTAGGTATTAACTAAGTTTAGCGCCATTTACCAAGATCTTAAGTGTCAGTCTGGATTTATAGTGGGAATCTGGAATTTCTGCTCATAACGTTCTCAGATTTCACATCAATTAACTAGAACACAGTTCTAAATTTATCATCTCTGAGAACCCATGCTAATCTAGGAGAAACATAAAGAGAATGAATAAAATAGAGATTAGTATTAATTAAATGGCCAAGAACACCACAAATCAGAAGCCACTCTTTCTCTCTTATGACCCTGTCTTTATAAAAGAAGTATTTGCTAGTCAAAAACATATTTTAACTGCTGAAATTTAGATATGCTATCAGGAGTATGGTAGGGTTTTATTATGGTGGCTGCCTTTATTCAAAATCAATAAATGTACTCTTTTTCAGTACATATTTCTCTTTTGGAAATAGTTTCTTTCAAGAAGTCTTGTTGTAGGTTTCTTTCAAGAAGTTTTATTGTAGACTTAACACCGATGTCCCTGATCTAATACTTATTGACTTTCTAGCCATCATTCATTCATTTAACACATAGTTTTGAGTACTTGTCAGGTTCTACAAAGCACTAAGTTTGCCCTAATGAAAAGGACTGATAGGTGCTGTGCAGGGGGCTTGCCTTCTAGTGGGGCAAGTAAACACGTTTTAAAATGAGAAGAACTGAGGGAATCAAGTAGGGTGACATGATCATAACTAGAGAAGGGAGATGCTTTTTAGACCAATAGTAGGGGAAGGTCTTGCTGAGGGGATGACATTCAGACAGAGACTTGAATGGCCAGAAGAAGCCACCTGGGCAGAAGCGTCTTGGGTTGAAGGAACAGAAACTGCCAGGCCCATAGGAGCCTGGGGGTGTTCACATGGTGTGATCGGTGCCGAGAGGATATTAACACGGTGGTGTCGAGGGTGTATTAACGCCGTGGCTTAGCTGGCCCGACATCTTGTGGAATCATTTAGGTTTTATGATGGGCTAGAAAATTATAAGAACTAAATAGATGTGCAGAAAGAATAGAACTGAGACTGAAATCTGTAACTTAACACCATCATGTACAAATCAAAAGACCACATTTTGGAAATTGCAACTTAGCCAGGATGTGCACTTATAATAGGAGTTTTGCAAAGATGCCAAACACAATGTGGCAGCCACACTTTTTAGCAGAAAACAAATTCTTAGTGTAGTCTGAAAACTCTAATTTTATTTTACACATCAAATTAGTAACTCTTAGTAATTTGCATATTGGTTATTGGTGGGTTGCTGTCAGCTTCAGGTAGTAGAAACTGAGACTGGTTGAAACACAAGGCAGTCAGTGTGGCTCCCATGATTGAGAGAGCAGAGTGTCAGGGACAGTAGGACTGAGCTCCATATGTTGCTTTGCCCTCAGATTCTTTTCCTCAAGGTTGCAAAACAGCTGCCAGCAGCCAGGGAAATATGCTTCCTGTTCATGTCCAGAGAAAGGAGAGTAACCACGCACCGTTCTTCATGCAGCATGAGAACAACTGCCCAGAAAGGCCCAGGAGCTCTGTCCTTGGGTTTAGTACAGAATTGAATAAATGCTGGATCCAGAACATTGAGGTTTTCCCCTGAGCTGCGGTCATTGGCTAAATGCCATTGCCCTTCTCCAAGCGGGGAGAGTGGGAACAGCAGCCAGCATGCACTGTGAGTTTGTAATGCAGAGAGCATGAGGGTCAACAGAATTAGCATTTTGGATCAGTCTGGCCCAGGAGTGGCACAAAGACAGGGCTCTGAACTTGGTGTCACAGTGAAAAGTGGACTGCGGATGGTCCCGAAGGGCCATCGACATTTAACGAACAGAGAAAGAGGAGCCTGTGAGTCAGAATTTCTGACTCCAGTTTATCCTGCGTCTGCTCTGATGTAGAATGAGATAGGAGTGATGACCGTGGGATTTGTTTCTCATGTATTTCTTTTTCCAGAAGAATAACCACTGGAAATATATTAAGCTTAGAAATTGAGATTTGAATTTACTCTAAGCAAAAATGTCTCTGAACATTTAAGTAAAGATGTCTCTAAAATTCACACATCTATAATAATAAAAGCGTAATATGCAAATCGACCAAACAACTAAAGAGCTGGATGACCTTTCGGACGACCATGCAGTGACACACACTGGTGCCAGGGCAGCCAAGGTGGGTGTGATGTGGTAGTCAGGAGGATGCAGGCCCAGGCCACCCTCTGCTGGGTGATGGATGGAGGGGCTCCGCGATCACCCTGCAGCAGGATGCCCAGGCTACTTGGCTGGCAGCTCTGCAGCAGGTGGGTGAGACCTGTCTTTGCAGGGCGATTGATCTGGGAGCCCCTTAATTGATCGTCCCACAGAAGGAGGCCCAGGCCACTGGCTAGCCAGTGACTCTGTGTGCAGGCTGGTCAGTGATCACCTGCAGAGGGAGGCCCAGGCCAGCCAAGTGATTGCACCCCTGCCTGCTGCTCACAGAGAGAGATGACTGGTGGTGGGGGAGGGGGAGCAGTGCTGCACAGATGGCAAGCTGTAGCAGAGGCAGGGGAAGGGCTAGCTGCCAGAAGCCAGGGGAAGAAAAGCCCCGAAAGGCCCTGATCGCCCGCCAGGCCTAGGGACCCTACCCAAGGAGTCCTGGGTTGCAAGAGGGTTTAGGCCGGCCTCTGGTGTTTTAAGAAAAGAAAATGACAAGCAGAATAGAAGTCAAGTGTGTGTTCTTTTCTGCCTTGTATATAAGGTCAGTAATCTGATCTTTGAGTAAAGTTTTATCATGTATTTTGTCATAAAACAGATTATGAAATAATCCTGGGAATAAGTAAACAAACACTTTCTTTGAATTTGATGGATTTTTTTTTTTTAAATCATGACTGGTCTTTGATTAATTTACAATATAGTTTTAAAAGTACATTTTGCAAGTGTAATACTGAAGGTATTTAGTAATTCCTTTTTAATTTTGAGCTGCAGAAAACTCAGTGACCTTGAATTCATGAATTGTAATAGCATCCTATTTAATAAAAGAGTAATATGCAAATTGACCATCACTCCAACACACAAGATTGCTGCCCCATGTGGTCAAAGATGGCCACCCCTATGTGGACAAAAGATGGCTAGCAGGGGAGGGCAGTTGGGAGGGACCAGGCCTGCAAGGAAGGGAATTTAGGGGTGACTGGGCTGGCAGAGGAGGGCAGTTGGGGGGGACCAGGCCTGCAGGGGAGAGCAATTGGGGGGAACCAGGCCTGCAGAGGAGGGCAGTTGGGAGAAATCAGGCCAGCAGGGGAGAGCAGTTAGGGGCCACCAGACGGGCAGGGTAGGGCAATTGGGGGCAACCAGGCTGTCAGGGAGGGCATTTAGGAGTGACCAGGCCAGCAGGGGAGGACAGTTAGGGGCAATCAGGCCAGCAGGGTAGCAGTTAGGCATAAATCAGGCTGGTAGGCAGAAGCGGTTAGGGGCAATCAGGCAGGTGAGCAGTTAGGAAACAGCAGTCTTGGATTGTGAGAGGGATGTCTGACTGCCCATTTAGTGGGATTGTGCCTAAACGGACAGTCAGACATCCCTTGAGGGGTCCCAGATTGGAGAGTGCGCAGGCTGGGCTGAGGGACACACACCCTCCCCCACCCCTGTGCATGAATTTCGTGCACCAGGTCCCTAGTCTATGTCCTATCTAATAAAAGAGTAATATGCTAATTGACTGTACCTTTGCTACACCCACAGCCAATCAAGGGCACTATGCAAATTAACCCAGCAAAGATGGTAGCCCTCATGTGCTGTCCCAACCCCTCAATCGCTGAGGGACCCAGGCACTGCCGCCACTTCAATCGCTGAGGACCTGGGCGGCGCCCCGATCGCACATGGCGACATGGGGCTGGGCAGTGCCCACCACATGCCACTGCCGCCGGGTTCCAAGCCCCGAACCTGAAAGAAGGTGGAAGGCGATGGCCAGAGCCAAGGCCGGGGTCCCCAGTATCGGAGGAAAACTGGTGCCAGCAGCCAGGTAAAGGAAGGTCTATTGCACAAATCTTCGTGCAACGGGCCTCTAGTATCCCATATAATAAAAGGCTAATATGCAGAGCAGCCAAATGGTGGAATGACCTATTGCTATGACACACATTGACCACCAGGGGACAGACACTCAATGCAGAAGCTGCCCCCTGGTGGTCAGTGCACTCCCTCAGGCAAGTACAGTGGCTATGGCAGAAGCCTTTCCTGCCTCCTTGGCAGTGCTAAGGATGCCTAAGCCATCAGTCGAGTATCTGAGGGCTCCCAAACTGCAAGAGGGCGCAGACCGGGCTGAGGGACCCTCGCAAGTGCAAGAATTTCATGCACCAAGCCTCTAGTATATGTATATATAACCCTAACATGCAAGTAGACTGAACAAGGAAACAACTGGTCGCTATGATGTGTGTGGACCACCAGGGGGCACTCAACACAGGAACGGGAACCACAGACATTGAAACAGGTGAGTGTGGGTGAGGGCGCCATTTGCTGTTATTGGGGCAAGCCTCTGGGGTTACTAAAAATTTTTTGTTCTTGCAGGCCGTGGTTCTGCCCAGCATTCACATCTGTTGCTGGCCCCACTTGCACCCACTGCTGGTGCTGGAGCAGTTGATTGCACCCATTGCTGGTGCCAGCCCTGCTCACACCTGCAGCTTGGTGCCATCAGTGGGTGTGAGTGGCGGCTATCAGCCCTGATTGCCCCTGAGGGCTTCTCCACCTCCCCAGGATTGGGGCAGCAGCACTGGGCCACAGTGGGAGGGGCCAGGCAAGAGCGTGGAGGATGGGCCGAGACCTGCGTCTGTGCCCACTGCAGTCTTGCAGCCCACAGTTCCTTTCAAGTGCAGGAATCCATGCACTGGACCCCTAGTATAGTATATTTGATTTACCCAGTGTTTTTGTTTTGTTTTGTTTTGTTTTGTTTTGTTTTTTGTTAGATCTTTGCTCATCTCTGATCACTTAAATGTCACTAGTTTAGCTATTTCTTTGAAGTGCTACCCATGTCTTAAAGGAAATAGGGAAACAATTGTGACAGGGTGTACTGATGTTACAGGAAAATGAAAAGTGTGTCTTGTAATAAATGAAAGCAGCATTAATGGGTTGGATACTGAGGAAGAACTGAACATTTGTATTTTTTTTTAAGTTCTTATGTAGTAGTTTTTAGTAGTGAGAAATGTTAAAATTTAAGACTCACAGTACAGATTATCCCTACATATACCTAGTACATCTTGGCAAATTATTATTTTCTCATTATAAAGGAAGTAGAGGCCTGCCAGCCTATTCATCTCCTAACCACTCCCATGCCAGCCTGATTGATGTCTAACTGCTTACCTGCCAGCCTGTTTGCCCCCAGTTTCCCTCCTCTGCCAGCCTGGTCACCCCTAACTGCCCTCCCCTACAGGGTTGATTGCCTCCAATTGCCCTCCCTTGCAGACTTGGTCCCTCTCAACTGCCCTCCCTTGCAGGCCTAGTGCCTCCCACCTGCCCTCTCCTGCTGGCCATCTTGTGGTGGCCATCTTGTGTCCACATGAGGGCAGGATCTTTGACCACATGGGGACAGCCATCTTGTGTGTTGGAGTGATGGTCAATCTGCATATTACTCTTCTATTAGATAGGATAGAGGCCTGGTGCATGGGTGGGGACCAACTGGCTTGCCCTGAAGGGTGTCCCAGATTGGGGGGTGGGGGTTCCCTTGGGGCGTGGAGCACCTAGGCAAAGGGCCTGTGGTGGTCTGCAGGTCAGCTATGCCCACCGGCAACCCAAGTGGAGGCCCTATTTACCTTGTAGCCTGGAGTGAAGCCAAGCTCCCTGCTTGCTCCATGGCTGCCACCATTTCTGTTTGAATTCGTTTGCGTTCTATAATTGAAACTTTGTAGCTTTGAGTGGAGGCCTAGGCCGGTCAGGGCAGGTGGAAAACTTGGCTTTCTCTGTTGCCAGAGGCAACCCTAGCCTGTTCTCTTCAGCTCCGTGGCTGCCGCCATTTTTCTTGGGATTTATCTTCTATAATTGAAACTTTGTATCCTTGAGTGGAGGCCTAGGCTGGCCAGGTGTGTGGAAAGCTTGGCTTCCTCTATTGCCGGGGAAACCCAAGCCTCTCAACTGTTCTCTGTGGCTGCAGCTATCTTGGTTGGGGTTAATTTGCATACTCTAATTGGCTGATGGGTATAGTGGAGTGATGGTTAATTAGCATATCACTCTTTAAAAAAATATATTTTATTGATTTTCCACAGAGAGGAAGGGAGAGGGGATAGAGAACTAGAAACATCGAGAAGAGAGAAACATCGACCAGCTGCGTCCTGCACACCCCCTACTGGGGATGCACCCGCAACCAATGTACATGCCCTTGACTGGAATTGAACCTGGGACCTTTCAGTCCGCAGACCGATGCTCTATCCACTGAGCCAAACCGGTTTCGGCATATCACTCTTGAGAGCTTGTTTGTGGAGGTTCTAGCAGGGGAGCGCAGCTACTCATATACCCTTGACCGAAGACCGGGCCTCTCCTCTTGGGGGAAAGTCGTCCTCTTCGACCGAGCTCGCAACTTCGGGAGGGACGCACATGGATCGGTGAGGGAAGAGGGGGACACCCACCTAGCCAGCCAGATCAGCCGAATCAACCCTGGCAATCAATGGGGTGACAGATGTCGCAGCCAGATCGCCCTCAGATCCTCTGCATATCACTCTTTTATGAGATAGGATAAGTGCTTAGGTTTGCTGCTTCGCATCTGAGGGTCTCGGTGGTTGGAAGTGGGTTATGAGTGGTAGTGGATTGAGTGTCTTTTTTGCAGGGACCCTGCTCACCTTAAGTCATCATGAAGGGACAGGGATTCTCTGTGCTTCTTGTGTGTGAGAAAGACATAACAAACTGCTGACCTCTGCTGTCTTGTAAACCGTGAGATACTGGCCAGCAGACTCCATTCGCAGGCCATTGAGTTCTTTACATTTGCTTTGTTCCTATGCCTCACTTAGTTCCAAGGAGTGAGATAAAGCATTGCGTTTTCTTTGCACATTTCAGACACTATAAATCTTGGTTCTAAACTTCAGCATGTGCAGCATCTTCTGCAGGGTTGGTGAACACAGATTTTGGGGTCTCCCATGTAGTTTCTTATCCCGTTGGTCTGGGGTGGAGCCTGAGGATGTGATAAATTCCCAGTTGGTGTTGGTGATGCTAATCCAGGTACTGCCCCTTGAGAATCACTGCTGCAAAATATATATATATATATATATATATATTAACTTGCAATAAAATCAGCCAGCGGTCCTATTCAGTTTGTTTAAGGAAAAGATGCACCATATTAACTACTGTTTAAATTAGATTTCATATTGTTTCCCTCTCTTTCTCTGGATGTTGGTTATAACATTAAGGGACCCCCAGGGAGTACACTCTGAAAGTATTATATTGCTTTAGTAAAACAATCGTTATCGTTTGGTAATTGGCATCTTGTAACTTTTCACAGACACATTATTACTGTCACTAGACTGAAAGCCACGTGTGGGTAGGGGAAAATACTTTGCATTATTTTGCTTGATGATTCAAGCAACGATGTTTTGTTTCTTGTGTTTTTTTGTTTGTTTGTTTGTTTGTTTTGCATTTGTTCTTTACTAAGAATAATTATTTCACTCAATGAGTACTGAAGCTTTTTCAGCCACTCTGAGGCCAGTAAACCTCTTTGCTGTTGCGGTTCCTGAGTGTTTCTCTGCATAATCAGTAGGTCTAGCAGGATTACTGTTGTAAAGACCACACCTGGCTTATTTAAATTGGGGAGATTCCAAAAGAATGAAAGGCCTGTAGATGAGCCAGTGGATAGCCAGGAAGGGTTGTCAGTTTGCAGCAGCATGTTGTTGTAAAGGGGAAAGAAAGGGTGGGAGGGTTTGGCAGGTTTTCCTTACTTATTACAGTTTCTGATCTGGAGAGTTTGGAGTGGGGAGTGCTGAAGTTTATTTTTGTTTTGTGTATTTATTTGTCTCAAGGTGTTTTTCATTTTGCTTTAGGTAAATCTTCTTACAATTTAATGCTTAAAAAATTCTTTAAAGAACTTCTTCATACAAATCAGATTTTTTTTTTTTTTTTTTTTTTTTTTTCCCAAAGAGAAAGAATTCTGTTTCTTTTCAGTAGTATACTGCAGTAAAGTGTCTTAGTAAGTTTTGGACCACTGTTGGAGAATTGTGGCAGAATTTTATGTTAAACTTTACTTTCATCATAAGCTTGTATGTTCCCCTTCTCACAAAAATAACTCCTTTTTAAGAAGGCAGTTTTGGCTATTTACATTTTTTTTTATTTGCACTATTGAATTTAAGCTCTTGATTCAGAGTTTTATGAAATAGGA
This sequence comes from Pipistrellus kuhlii, assembly GCF_014108245.1. NCBI lineage: Eukaryota > Metazoa > Chordata > Mammalia > Chiroptera > Vespertilionidae > Pipistrellus > Pipistrellus kuhlii. Next base: position 1,335,314 of record NW_023425493.1, read on the forward strand.
ACATCACAAATATATAAGGAAAATTATATGGGCTAGTTACATGAGCACTGGAAACAGTAATATAAAACATAGGTGGTTTTCATTAATTAGTTACACTACTCAGTCTGTTCACTAATTTATACCAGTTGCACCAACTGTTACAGAAATTCAAACATAGCTGTGACTAGGGCAGGCCAGAGTCAGTGCAGGTCAACTCCTCCTTGGTTAAGGCTGGAGAACTCTACAGAATTTGGGGGCCTCGTGGCAAAGCGGATGGTGGTCAAACAGTGAAGCCGAATGAATTTCCACACTTGGGTGCCAAGTGTTGATCTTCCTCATTTTCTATGACAAAAATGTGTATCTTTCTCAGACTACTTTACAATGATAGCAACCTATATTCATCTATCTGTCTTTATTATCTATGTACTAGTGGCCTGGTGCATGAAATCGTGCACATTAAAGGGAATTATTAGAGGAAATATTTTAATATTGCTATTTGCCCATTCTCTATAATAGAAGTGTCAGAGATTAAAAAAAAAATTAGTAAAATGTATATGAAAATCTCCCTCCTGTCAGAGTCAGAGGTGCCCCACGGAACCCAGAGTCTAGTCCCCGCCCCTGTGTGTGCCTTGAAATTGCATGAGACCCAGACCCGGCCGGCCCCACCCCTGTCAAGGCTCACAGGGTGGGGGTGGGGGGGGACGCAGCCTCAGGTTCCCTGTAAAGCCTTGCTGGGCAGGGGGTGCGGCCTCAGGTCCCCCCGCCCAGCACCAGGGTGGGGGGCATGGCCTCACATCCCCTGGGCCCCAACACTGGGGTGGGGGCCACAGCCTCATGTTCCCCAGCCCAGCCTCAGGTACCTTGGCCCCAGTGTCAGAGCAAGGGGGGTGGGCGTGGCCTCAGCTCCCTGGCCCTAAGGTAAGGGCAGGATGACCATTTGCATATTAACTCTTTATTATAATATATAGGACTAAAGGCCCAGTGCACAGGCCCAGTGCACAAATTTGTGCATGAGTGGGATCCGGCCAGCCCTCCCTGATGGGGGCCAATCGGGCTGGGCCAGTGGGGTGGAGAGGTGTGGGAGGGTCTGCGGGAGGTTGGCTGACTGGCCTCACCCCTGATTGGGGTGGGGAATTGATCAGAGGCAGGGCCGGCCAGGGGGAGGGGCCTCAGGAGGCTGTAGTGCATGTCCTAGCAACTGGTCATTCCGTCATTCCGGTCACTTGGCTTTTATATATATAGATATACTCAAAGCTATTTGAAGTAGATATTTGTAAATTGGAGAAAAGTTCATGTTGGATGTGTGCGTGTGTGTGTGTTATAGTGAAGTGTACCCTTTAAAGAAAATAGTAAGTAGGCTGTTTTATCCAGCTTTGTGAAAAAGTAACACCTTACGATGCACGTCCCAGGAACTTTCCAATTGGCCTTTGTGTCCCCACTGTAAGGACAGCTACTGGTCCCTGGTGTAGTAGAGAGGAAGTAGGCACAAGAGAGGGGCCTGCCCAGAGCAGCAAACTGTATCTTGATGGGCAATCAATCCATGTTCCCCTTGTACGTGATTGTTCCCCCTGAAAGTGCTATGTTATTTATACAGCTTACTCAGTCTTGCCTTTTTCTCTTTTTGTATTCATAGACTGGAAAAGTAAGAACTCTCCTGCCTTCTTAGTTACCAAACTACTCTGTTTTCAATGAATCAGTTCAAAGAAAGAATACAGTCTTTCTACACCTGGTAAATATTTTCTGCTAATATAAGCTATTAATTTCGTAGCCTCTGATAAATCCAGGTGTTACGATGATCGCCTTTAATTCTATGGGATGACTATAAAATGACTTTCAAATTTATATCTATTCATTTGTAACTCTGAAATTGGTTTGATTTGATATGAATGCCTGTGCCCTAGCCAGTAATGGAGAACAGTTCAGATTGGCCCTTGTACTTAGATTAGGCTCTAGCTTCTTTAGGAAAAGTTACGAAATTAATGCTAATAGGGTTTGTTCTGTGATAATATAATTTTAGCAATGATCTCTGAAGTATTTTGTAAGTAGTCTTATAAGATCAACCTAGTCATCATAATACTAATTGACCTAGGTGAAGATCAGAGAGGTGAAGTAACTTGCTTATGGAGGTTCAGCTAGCCAGAAATGGGATCAGAATCTAGATCAGAATCTACATATTTTGACTCTTAAGAGTGTCTTCTTCTTCTCTTTTTAAAGTACTTCAACATGCCTAAGAGAATAAAACAGACCAAAGGACAGTTCATATGGATTTTCCTTTTGCTTAACTTAAATGTTAATGTGGGAATAGAGAAGACAAAGGTTTTATTTATTCTACATCCAATATTTTCTCTATTAACAACAGTGTAGCAACCATGAATGAACCACTAAGTGCCATGGAAGTTTTCAGATACATTTTACTTAGGCCTGAGGACAACCCTCAGGGTTATTATTGTACTTGATTTACAGAGAAGGAGATAGGCTTATCTCCTAGAGCTTAGGATGTGAGAACTAGAGTTTAAACCTAGTTCCCTCTGGTTTCAAAGCCCATTACTAAGCTGTGAAGCTGGTTTATTTTTGGAATTAAAATTTATTTATAAATTCAGCCCATTCCATGCTAACTGATGAACTGATCCTGATGGTGGAATCATTTCCTCCCTGAATTCACCCAGCCAAGATGCTGTGAGCCCTAGAGGCACACTGAGGAAGTGCAGCGAGACCACGTCTTCCTCCGGAATCATTTAACTGTGGGAATCCTGCTCACCATCTTCATAATTTAGTTTAATGGTAGGTCATATCCCCGTTACAAAGTATTTGTACCTTATGAACATGTTTAAATTATAGTAAACTATTTTGAGCAAGTCCAAAGGTATATTTCGTTTAACTAAACATTTGCCTCCATGTTTCTACTTTTATAGTTGACCAAGCAATGATTAATCTCCCAAAATATTTTAAAAATAAACCTTTCAAAATTAGTTAAGACACCCTTAATGAAAAAAATGTTACAGCAAAGAGTATTATTAAAAATTAATACAACATTTCACATGTCTGACTGGCTTGGGGAAAATAATAGCTCATTATCTTAAATGAAATTGTAATGTTGAGAGTATAAAGGAAATTTCTTCTTCTTTTGTTAAGTACCCAGAATACCAGATTTTGCCCAAACCAGGAGACTCTGCATTGAAACCTGACTCACCCTTTGAAATTCACCTTTTCCCTTGAATCTTGCATTAAGTTACCACCTGGCTAAGAGGGCAGTATGCACAGAATATGAGCATGAGATATTAAAAATACCTTAAGAGTAGCTTACGCCCTATGTTTTGTCCTCAGCAGTGTGGAGACCTTCTAGCACAGAATTGTAACGTGTGCATTTTAATCTACTATTCAGAATGAGGAGTAATGTACTTTAGAATGCCTGGCTCCTTTCAGTTTGGGGCACTCATGTTAGGGCTTCTAAACGGCGAGATATACTGATGGATTTCATTGTTTTCTAGTTAAATTCTTTCTAACTAACTGGAGCTTTCAAGGATGAGATGAAACTTAGTGATGCTGTTGACATTATGGTGAGATTATAAAGTTGATTGACTACTGGCATCCCTTGCAGCTGCTCATCATCTTCAGTTAGCAGGGCCGGGCGTCTCATGGTTATTGAATTCCTACCCTGTTGGGCACATGTTAGACACATCTCGTACAGGCTGGCACTTTTAACACTCGTAGAAGTATGGAAGTCCAGGCGGTAGAGCATAGAGAAGAAAGCATTCTGTCCGAAACTGTGCTTTGCTTCCTGTTCCGTCAACTTGCCAACCTTCCCTGTTGTTTGTCCTGTGCTTTGGGCAGTGCCAGTGCTGCAGACTGTCCCAGTGCCTGAATCTTAGTTGGGGTGACATCAGGTACTCATGTGGCCAGAGGGGCAGCTAATTTGGTATTTTTTTGGTGGGGTCAATTTTTAGGTTTTCAGAAGACTGCAGTCAATACTGTATTATATATTCAAAAATTTGCCAAGAAGATAGATTTTATGTTAAAGTACTCTTACCACTCACAAAAGTATTTTATTTAACGTATTGATTTTAGAGAGAGGGAGAAAGAGAGATCCGCAACCTTGGCATATGTGAGTGATGCTCTCACCAGCTGAGCTACCCGGCCAAGGCTACAGAAGTTTCAGCCCTGGCCTGATGGCTCAATTGGAGTGTCGTCCGTATACCAAAAGGTTTCATGTTTGATTTCTGGTCAGGGCACTTAACCCAGACTGTGGGTTTGATCCCCAGTAGGAGCAGGGCACTGTGGTAGGCAAACCAATTGATGTTTCTTTCTGTCACTGATGTGCCTCTCTCCCCTTCTCTTTAATATCAATGAAAAAAAAGTTTTCAAAAGAATTTTTAAATTTCCTAAATGTAATTTGAGGACTAAAACATTAATACTCTGATCTTACCATTACAGTAAGATGATTTTCTGGCCTATGAATTAAAAGTTAGTTAAACCGAAACCGGTTTGGTTCAGTGGTGGAGCATCAGTCTGCGGATTGAAGGGTCCCAGGTTCGATTCCGGTCAGGGGCATGTACATCGGTTGCAGGCACATCCCCGGTAGGGGGTGTGCAAGAGGCAGCTGGTCGATGTTTCTCTCTCATCGTCATTTCTAGCTCTCTATCTCTCTCCCTTCCTCTCTGTAAGAAATCAATAAAATATATATATTTTTAAAAAGTTAGTTAAAAAACATAGAAATATTTAAGATCATTACTTAAACATTTTTATTATAACAGGAGAAAAACCTTATATTTGTTAAATACTTATCAAGTGATTATAATAATATATAATTTTTATGATTCCTGGTTATTTTAAAAATAGCTTATAGTCTCATCTTAATTTTAAAAACAACCTTAATTCTTAAAACCAATAATTTTTCAGTGAGAAAATTTGGGTTCAGGTGTTGTGTTAGCTTCCTAGGGCTGCTATAACAAGTGCCACAACCTGGGCAGCTCAAAGAACAGAAATACGTTGTCTCAGAGCTCAGGAAACCAGAAATCAGAGATCACGGGTCAGCAGGGTTAGGTTGGGCAACTATTTCCTGCCACCCTCTCCCCTCTGTATGTGTCTGTGTCCAAATTTCCCCTTCTTACAAGGACAGCAATAGCATTGGCGGGGGCCCATCCTCATGACCTCATCAACTTGATCATCTGAAAGACCGTATTTCCAGTAAGGTCACATGTGCAGGTGGTGTGGGGTTAGCATGTAACATCTTTGGGGGATTCAGTTCATAACAGATGTTGAGTGCTTTGCTTGGGGTCTCTCTTAAAAAAAAAAATATCTATCTATCTATCTATCTATCTATCTATATATATATATATATATATATATATATTACAAATAGGAAGGGAGAGAGATAGAAACATTGATGAGAGAGAAAAATTGCTCAGCTGCTTCCTGCACACCTCCAACTGGGGATGTGCCCGCAACCAAAGGTACATGCCCTTGACTAGAATTGAACCTGGGACTTTTCAGTCCGCAGGCTGACGCTCTATCCACTGAGCAATACCAGTTAGGGCTGCTTGTGGTCTCTTAAGTAGTGCCACAAAAGTGGTAGTTTTTTTTTTAATTTTTAAATTTTACTTTATTTTAAAGAGGAAGGGAGAGGGATAGAGAAAAACATCGATGAGAGAGACACATTGATTGGCTGCTTCCTGCATGCCCCCCATGGGGGATCAAAACCGGGGTATGTCCCTGATGGGGAACGGAACCAGGGATTCTTGGTTCATGTGTTGACACTCAACCACTAAGCCATATTAGCTGGGCCAAAAGTGGTAGTTTTAATAGAACATGAACTATAATACCACACTTAAAGTTCATTTTCTATTATGGTCTTATGTCGGGTAGATTTTACTTAAAATTAACTGAGTTTCCAACCTTAAGGAAAATTTGGAAAGTAGTGAAAGAACTGACACCTTGCCTATGGGGAAAACAATTTTAGAGATGGATTTCTTATTGAAACCATGGAGGCATTGCCTTGACATTTTTCAAGTGCAGAAAGAACTCACAATTTCCGATTCTATTTTAGCAAAAATGTCCTTCAGGAATGAAGAGGAAATCAAGACATTCTTAGATGAAACAAAGAATTTTGTCACTAGCTGACCTACCCATAAAAAAATAGCTTAAAAATGAGCTACTTAGTTCTAAATCCAACAGAACATGTTCAGGACTTGTATACTGAAAACGACAAAATGCTGATGGAAGAAATCAAGGAATACTAGTGTATAGAGAAGTGGAGAGACATACTGTATCTATGGATTAGAACACTCAACATAGGAACTATCAATTCTCCCTAAATAGATATGCAGGTGTAAGGCAATTCTTATCAAAGTCCACGCTTTTTAATAGATAAGGCTCTAAAATTTATATAGGAATGCAAAGGAACTAGAATATCTAACACATTTTTGTAAAAGAAGAATAAAGTGGGAGGAATCATTCTAATTTCAAAACTTAATAAATAGCTGCAGGAATCAAGCCTGGGGGTTTGGTGGAGTGATTGGCGCTATGATCAGCTGAACCAAATAGAAGCCTAGAAATAGATCCAAACAAGTACAGCCAGCTGATTTGTGACAAAAGAATAAAAGCCATTCAGCAGAGAAAGTCTTTCTGACAAAAGATTTAAAAATAAAGCCCTAACCTAAACCCCACACATTAGGGAAAGACAGAGAAGACACCTCCAGGATGTGAGGCTTGGTGAACAGATTTTAAACACGACACTAACTGGGTTTATAAAATTGAAAATTGAGTAATTAGACTTTATCAAAATTCTGTGAAGAGAATCAACAGACAAGCTTCACACTGGCAGAAATTATTTGCAAGGCACATATCTGATAAAAGACGCTTGTCTACAACATATAAAGAACTCTGAAAACTTAGCACTAACAAGAAAACAAAGAGCCCATTACAAAATAGAGCTTTTTAGAAAAATCCAAAAGGAAGAAATAGACACGTCACTGAAGAAGACTTATGGATGGGAAGTAGGTATATAAAAAAATGTTCAGTATTCCTAGCCACTGCTAAAACGTCAGTAGAGCCATGGAACAGTCATATTTTCACTGAGAAATGTAATGATGATGTGTTTACTGGGTGCCAGTGCCAGATGGAGCAGTCAGTTAGCTGTGCACAGGCCACAGAAGGGATCAGAAGCACACGCCACTTAAGACTAGCTGCCCCCTAGAGGGGTGGCTTTCCCTACAAACCTCTCTTTAAATGACAGGTTAGAGCCACTGACTTCGCTCTGTGTTGCCCCACAGCATGCTGAGGGCTCCTCGTTAGTGGTCTGGGCAGATCTGCCTCCACTCGTGGGTGGTTTAGTGACCAAGAGTTGTTGACTTGCTTGTGCCCCAAGTTTGTTGTACCACGTATTTTAATTATACAATTTAAACAATGTTTATATAAGCCAAGGAAAAGGAAAATGATGCTTCTGTGAAAACTTTAGCTTGAATGCATTGAAAATATGTGACAAAGGGTCATTACTAAAAATGCTATTGAATTAGACTTGACTAGGAGAGCTTTATGATATTGGGGATTGATTATTCTAAAAGGAAAGAATGGAAAAGATTCTGCACTCAGAAAGCTTCACATGTCTTAAGTTCCTGTCTTATTTTTAAAGCAGTTTTTCAACATGTGGGTCATGGGTCAATTAAATAGGTTGAAAACAGCAGTTAAAGAAAATAAATATATCAGAGTGCATTACATCCAAGAAGTAGCATTGTTTCCTAAAACTTTCCTTGAATTTTTAAAATATTTATTCTATACATATTATGTACAGTATAAAATATGAAGATGGGAAAAGCCTGAAAAACAAAGTTAAATAAATTGAAACTGGAAAGATTAGGGTATGTATTAAAAAATATATAATTGTCATTAAAGGAAGAAACGGAAACTCAAATGAAAGCAGAAGTTTTGGTCTGACAAAAAATTGGTGAATGAATGTGTACTTATGAACTTTGCATTAAAATTAAATGGTTATGATGCACATAGTGTTTTTATGGCACTTATTTTAAGTTGACCGTTTTGGTTGACTATTCTCTGTCTCCACCCACTCCCTTTCTCTGCCACTTAATAGTAAATGACCTAAGAGGCATTATTTAGGCCTCAATTTACTTTTTATGAAATCTATAATAATAAAAGCATAATATGCTAATTAGATCAGATGTCCTGTCCTTCCAAATGACCTTCCAGACGAAGCCGGGCTGTGAAGGAAGCCCTGGTCCCAGGTGCCAGAGGGAAGCCGGTGCCAACAGCTGGGGGAAGGAAGGCCTACTCTTTTTTTTTTTTTAATTATATTTTATTGATATTTTTACAGAGAGGAAGGGAGAGGGATAGAGAAGTAGAAACATAGATGAGAGAGAAACATTGACCAGCTGCCTCCTGCACACCCCCTACTGGGGATGTGCCCACAATCAATGTACATGCCCTTGACCAGAATCAAACCTGGGATCCTCAGTCCACAGGCTGACACACTATCCACTGAGCCAAACCGGTTTCGTCAGGAAGGCTTACTCTTATATGAATTGCATGCTCCGGCCTCTAATAAGATTATGAATATTTATTGCTCTCTTTCCCAATGGAAACAACTATCACATCACATATGGACTCCTAAACTAGATATAAAATGAAAGCAATTGAAATGGATTAATTCAGACTAAAATGTGAATGACTGACAATCCCACAAACCTCGCAGAAATCTGGATTTTTTTTTTTTTTAAGGTTGTCTTTTTGGGGTTACGTTTTATTGTATTTCAGACAGAGGACCAAATGTAGTGGACATTTGAGGCTATGAGTAAAGAAAGTTATCTGTTCCCTTCCTTTAGGTCTGACTGTGCCATGGTTGGGGCAGTGCAGAGGGAGAGATGGTAGCCATCCTCCCTCAATCCATCTAGAGAGTCCTGGACAGTCTTGTAAAATTGAAACCTGCCTCCTAGAATGTGCAGCGTACCTAGATCAAGGGTGGCAGAAAGGAGATTTATTCCCCTTCCCATTAAAACAGGGTGAGACTTCTTTTTCTTTTTTTTAAATAAATTTTTATTGTTCATATTATTACAAATGTTCCTTCCCCTCCCCCCCCCCCCCACCATTGCTCTCCTCCACCAGGTTCCCACCCCACCCTCTGCCCTTTCCCCACTCCCCATTGTCCTCATCCATAGGTGCACAGTTTATGTTCAGTCTCTTCCCACATCCCCCTCTCCACTTTTCCCCAAGAGTCGTCAGTTCACTCCCCTTCCATATCTCTGATTCTATTATATTCAACACTTAATATTGTTCATCAGATTTTTTTTTAATTTCCTTGGTTTTTAGATTCACTTGTTGATAGTTACGTATTTGTTGTTCATAATTTTTATCTTTATTTACTTTCTCTTCTGAAAGAACCCCCTTCAGCAATTCATATAATTCTGGTTTGGTGTTGATGAACTCCTTTAGCTTTTTTTTATTAGTGAAGTGACCTTTTTTATTAGTGAAGCTCTTTATCTGACCTTTGGCTGTAGGTTCTTACTATTCATCACCTTGAATATTTGCCATTCCCATCTGGCCTGCATGGTTTCTGTTGAGGAATCAGCTGAAAATCGTATAGGTGCTCCTTTATAGGTAACTACCTTCTTTGCTCTTGCTGCTTTTAATATTCTCTTTGTCTTTTGCTCTTGGAATTTTAATTATGATTTGTCTTGGTGTGGTCCTCTTTGGATTCCTTTTGTTTAGAGTTCTGTGCACTTCCTGGACTTGTAAGTCTAATTCTTTCACCGGGTGGGGGAAGTTTTCTGTCACTATTTCTTTCAATATGTTTTCAATATTTTGCTCTCTCTCATCTTCTGGGACCCCCATAATTCTGATGTTGGTTTGCTTGAAGTTGTCCCAGAGGTTTCTTTCATTATTTTCAATTTTTTGGATTCTCTTGCCTTCTAGCTTCTGCAGAAGAGTGTCTTCTGGCTCTTTATGTTCCAACTCTTTGACTTGATTCTTGCGATCTTCCATTCTGTTTTTATGACTCTGTATAATATTTTTTATTTCAGACAATGTATTCTTTATTTCTTGTTGATCCCTTATTATTTCTTGTTGATCCCTTATCATTTCTTGTTGACTCCTTATTAATTCTAGTTGATCTCTTTTCATATTCTCATAGGTCTTATCCATCTTTTCTAGGAAATTCTTGAAAAACCTTATAAGCGTAGATTTGAACTCTATATCCAGTCGCTTTTTGTCCTCCATTTCTTTCGTTTGTGATCTAATTCGTTGTCGCATTTCGCAGCTACAGATGGGGTGGGGTTTCAGGGTGGAGCCTACAGCCTTGGCTTCCATCAGCCCCGCCCTATGAGGCTCCTGCGTCTCAGGGTCCTTCAGTACTCGCTGCAAGCGCCTTTGAGAGAAAGGTGCCCTCGATTTTCGCCTGCTGCCAAACAGTCTATGCTCTCCCCAATGAGCCCGGTATTGGGGTTCAGTTCAGTTGGAAGTGGGGTTGGAGGTGTCGTTCAGAGCAATCTGGAGCCCCTGTCTCCTTGCCGCCAGGGCAATCCTGCGGCACAGCCGACCGTCCCTTCTCTGCACACAGTGTGCGCACCGCGGGGACCTCCTTTCGCCGCTCCCTGGGGTTCCACCTTACAGCCCGGCTCCCTATGGCTGAGCCTGAGTCCCCGGGTCTGGCCTAGAACTGGGGTTCAGAGCAGTCAGAACTGGGGCCCAGCACAGTCGGAGCTTTTATCTCCTTCCCGCTAGGGAATGCCAGCCAGACACTCAGCCTCCCTCTTCTCCGGCTCCGTCCTCTCCGCGCGCCGCGTGTCTCCGTACCTTGGGCTTTTACAGCTCCTCCGTGCTTCCTTCTGGTTTTCTCCTGGCTTCTCGAATTTCCAGTCAGTCAACCTTCCTGTAGTTCTGGGCAATGTCCGTTTTATATTTTAGTTGTATTTTATTGAAATTGTTGTGTGCGGCTGCGGCTAGGTGTTTACCTGGGCAGCCATCTTGGATCTCCTCAAAACAGGGTGAGACTTCTTGTCACCCTGGATAGCTGCATCTCAGGGCTGCGTCCTTCTCTTGTCCTCTCCCTCTTCCTGGAGTGGAGATGGTAAGTTTTGCAGTAGAGGGGATTGGCTCCCCCTCTGAATACTGGCCTTCAGTGAGCAATAGGCCCCCTGCTGTGCAGAAGCCCCTCCACCCCCTTGTGGTACCCTAGGCTCATTACCCTACTGAGGTCCTGCCCTACTTGGTACCTTTGAGCAAACACTCCTTAGTTGGCAGTGATTGGATGGCTATAACTCCAAGGCAGAAGATGAATAGTGTGGGGGTATTACTACATATGGCCCAGAGAGGTAGAAAGAGAGTTGTAGAGGTATTTTGTAATTACAGGCAATACATTTAAAATTTTATGAAGGTAGAAGAGGAGGGAAGGAAGCATTTTTTGATATCTACTGTGTTCTAGTCACATTCATCATTGTGTCTTATCTTTAACCACCAAGCAGAACTTATATAGTCCAATACTTATGCCTTAAAACTCATTTGAATTTTATATTCTGTTCATACTATATAGTCTAGCTTGTTTACTACAGTGTTATGAATTGTGATTGAATAAAATTGATGATCTTGTAAGTTGTCCCATGTCTGCCATAATGCCTCATGCCTCGATGTCTCCGTGCACAGCTGTCCTGACAGCCACCGCATGAGAGAAACGGCGTCATTTTACAGACGGGAAAAGTAAGGTTCAAAAGGGGAAGGCACTTAGGTCTAGCAGGTGCTGCAGGGCAGGTTCGACTTCTCCCCATACCCTTCTCTTATGCACTTTGTGATTCTATAGAACAGAAAAACTAACGATATAAACGGAGTGCTGATCTTAAAGTTGAAAGAAATTCTTGGTTTTGTTTCTAGCTATTACTGATTTGCAAGGAAATCGTTTTAAGATTTTTTAAATAAAAATATTGTCTTTTATTTTCTCATATTCACATTGAGTTCAATTTCAACCTTAACATTGGCAAAAGTGACATATTTTTAAAAATCAGATACTTGGCATGCTCAGAGACTGGTTCTAAATCAAAGCCATTAGTAGCTGGGTAATGCCCCCGGGAACTCTCCTCACCCAGTGCTTGTGCCTGGGCATCTGTACACACTTGACTTTAAACACAAATCCTTGTCACCAATTGTTGGTCTCCTGGCCACTCTGAAACATGCTATGTTAGCCTGGCCTTCCTCAAGCCTTCCCCCACGTCTGCCACACCCCTGAATATACAGCTTGTCCATCATGTGTAAGAACCAGGAGCTCAGATTTCATGTCAGGAAATCTGCTTAAATCCCAACTCCACATTGCTAGTGTGGTGTAGAGTGCTCCAGCCCTCTGTGGCTCGGGGTCCTTGCTTTTAAAGGGGTAATAATGTCTGCTTCATGTGATTTTTTAAATAAATCTTCTGAACCAGCTAGATTGATTCCAACACAATGTTGTCATAATGCCTAAAAAGTTTGGGTTAATGTTTTACCTTGTATATTCACTTTAAATTGTATAGATGTATTATTTAGTAGGTCTTTATATACGCACACATTTATATTCATATCTGTTAAGTAGAATCCACTTGAAATACTGGGTAATTCCACAATTTACACACCCCATTTTCTGATGGTTGTTATTGTAAGTAACAAACTGTCTCCCACTTAAATATATATTTTTTAAGAGAGGAAGGTAGAGGGAGAGAGAGAGGGAGAAACCTCAGTGATGAAAGAGAACCATTGATCAACTGCCTCTTGCACATCCTACACTGGGGATTGAGTAGACAACCAGGCCTGTGCCTAACTGGGAATCAAACTGTTGTTTGGTTCATGGGTTGATGCTCAACCACTGAGCTATGCCAGCCAGGCTGTCTTCCACTTTTGATTGAGGTTGATGGGGAAGGCTACCCACATATCATGTGGTGATCCACTAATCTAGCCCTTCAGCTCAGTACAAAAAGAATTGTGCGGGAAGACTTCCAACTTTTGTGGTTTTACCATCCTGCTCTGCTTCTGGGTTTTTACTGTGCCTTTTGTGAGCAGTACTTTCCCCTGAGGGCACATGTTAATAATCTGGAACCTTCCCTCTCAGTGGACTAGCACCATCTTGATGGTCCTGTGTTCTGCTTCTACCTTGCTAATTGTTTCCTTGGGATTATTTGGATTGTGTAGAAAGGTTTTTGCAAATCCTCTTATTACTGAAGTCATTGTTGCCAGCAGGAATAAGATTAAAGGTGCTTAAGTCTGTGGAGTTGTTTCTAATTTGTATGTGTCATTTCAGTGGCATTTTAACAGAACTCTGTCTCCTGTCCCTCCCTTCTCCCCTGGCACTATCTCAAGTTAGGTCCGAGAAGCCGGGCCATTGGAAGAAATCTCATTTTATCTTCCTAATTATTATGCTGGCACTCAGGAGATAATTTTTCCCTTCACGAACTGCCAATTAATATGCAAATGAACTGATAAATATTTATGCAACGATTTAAATTATGCAGGGAGGGCTCCCAGTGTATTCTGTAAATGAATTGTTCATGGACTTCAAAGTGCTGGCTGCTGTGCTAACGAGGAGAGATTTGCATAAGGCCCTAATCACCTGCATACTGATTAAGCTTCATTATGGAAACTGCCAGCTGCAATCTTTGTTTCTATTTTATTACAAAAAGGGGAACTTTTCATGCTTCAGTTGCCTTGACAATGTCAGTCCTAGCTGATAGGAAAGACTAAAACTCCTCCGAGCAACTGAAGTTTCCTTATTCAGTTGAAGATGGCCATGGTGTAACTGAAGTTGTAGTCTGCTTCTCCCCAGTCCACTTTCCACCTCCCACTCTAGTTCCCTTAGTTTTGCAAGAAATAGTAGTACCTGCTGACCCCACCCAATCCGTTACCTGTTTCTTTGCTGTGGACTGTGAGCCTAGAAGATTTCACAGCAATGCTGGACTGCAGTGACTTTATTTTAGGTGGGTACCAGCACAGCTCTTTCTTACAGCTTTATATGGAAATAGCGGGCGTGGGGTTGGCTATGCAGAAATGCTTAATCACTGATATGACCGTCTGGGGGAGAGGAGAGGCTGGTGCAATAGGGAAGGTGGGGGAGTACGTATTTGCAAAGCACCAGTACTTGAATTTGCTGCAGGTCCCTCCCTACTTCTAGCTCTTCTGGTTCAGAGGATACTTTCAGTAAACAGTATGGATTTTGAGTTCAACTTGAATGGAGGACATTTTTGCTTTTTTTTTTTTTTTTTTTAAATTTTCTATTGAGAGCATGTCATGTAGTTCTAAAGACACTCTGGATCAGAAACAAGGTCTGAAGTGTACCTAAATAATATGCATGTTAATAAAAATGTTTTTGCATACTTAGTTGAAATGTCTTGTAAAAAACAAAAGTGCTTAGTGCAAACCAGGTGGAGCCACAGTGCAGAGCAGCTCCCAGGAGGACAGATTTGGGTAACTGCCCTGGTACTGCAGTTGGGCTGTGGGTCAATTTCCAGATTTTAGAAACTGAAACTGCCAAATTTTGACAATATTAGCCTTTTTATTTTAAAAATTTAGCTTCTCTTCCTCAGAAAACAGTCATAAGTACTGGAAAGCCTATTTTTAGAGTTTTAGAGTTATCCCTATATAGAGCAACAAGCCTTTAGAGAGGGGCTTTCTGGCTTGCATATATAAGTTATGTCTTTGGTGACGACGATTTAAAACAGATGGTTTTTAGACTTACTGTGGATGCTCGTGGTGGCCATACTTTGTGTTGAGCTTTGTCTGCTTGTGTGCAAAATTGTGGAAACCTCTTTGGGTTACTCTGGTCCCCTGGAGAGTCAGATGATGGGAACTCCCTGACTCATATATCTTACAAATCTTTGCAAATGATTTTTTTTTTCCTGTTTGCCATTTTTCCCATTTGGAAAATCCAGGCTGCCCCATCATCTTCACAGTTGCCAGGGTTAGAATACAATGATAGTTCTGAAAATGTTTGAATTCGTAGGTAGACAGAAGGCATGGCCTGAACCCAGGATAGTAGTGTTGTCTGCACAGACCGTAAAAGCCACCATTAACCACGTGAATGACTGAACCAGCAAACTGAATGCAAGAATTCACCAAGAGCAACTTGCAGAATGTGAATTAGACTCATTATACAGTCACCTCAGGGTACCCAGGAAAGAGCACTCCAAATATCAAAAAGGAAATTACTTATTTCAGCTTACATTTACTAAGTTGGGAACTCAAGAAAGAAAAAAATATATATTTTTTTGAAATATTTTTAGCTTATTTTAGAATAAGAAATTATTTCTATTATTTTTAGTTAATAAATATTTAAACGGTCTTCCCATAGTTGTACCATTAATCAAAATTTTTATTTATTTTGCGTGAAGTAATTTGTTAAATGTCTTTGAAGTTCTTGACAATTCAATAGAAAATCGTTAGAATATTCACATAGAGTACCTGTGACATAATTTTTAATTTATGGGTGGGAAAATTAGGATATGACTGGTACAAGGTTGAGCTATGACTTATTAAGAATTGTGCCTTCTTTGTTTTTATGATAGGTAGAAAATTACCTTTTAAAAATGAATGTTAACTGGTTCATTATCTTTCCCCGTTTCCTTTTAAAATACACGTGTTACACGTGGGGTCTTCGTTGGCTTTCATAAGATTTTTGTTAAGTCATTCAGAAAGCTGATTTTCACGGAGTTGTACACCTGTTTCTTTCAAACCTTAGCGTGCTTTCAGATGGCATTTACATTTTTCTGGACAGGGTGGGATAGGAAGTTGTAGAACAATTCTTATTTATGACCAAAGGCATAAGAATCTGAATCCTTTGAACTTCTGAAGAACAAACTGAAGACATGAAAGACCTGTCTGTATAGGCACATTAGACAGGCACGTGTTTAAAAAACTGTGTTAGAATGGCTGGTTCCCAGCTTCTTGAGTTGGAAGTGAAATGAATGAAGCTCTCTCATCCCTTGTGCATGTACATAATGACACTGTGGCAACGTGGTTGGGGCTCTAGTGATTGGTTTGATTTCCTATTTAAATATTTAAGCATGTGACAAAATGTACTCTTTGGTTAAAAAAAAAATCAAATATAATATAGTTAAAGTGTTTATTCTCTACTAACCAGTAGTTAAATGTTCTTAACCTGGTGGGGAAAAGGCAGAACTTGCTTGATAATAAACTTACTTAATTTGTAAATATGCTAAGTTTGAGTTTGTAGAATTAGAATAAGGTCTATATTTAATTTAATGTATATTTAGTTTTCACACTTCTGAAGAAGTCAAAGGAAAGCAGACTTGCTCTTGTCCCACCTGTTGCATGTCTCCTGGGATACCTAACATTGCTCGATGAAAACTTTTCACCGTGACATCTTCATTAAAAAAATAACCCTAAAGGTATGAGCCACAGAAGTGGGTTCATTTGGGGTGTCAAGGCAGCATAATTCATAAGTGGGTGTGGTTGTGAGTCAGTCTTGACATCATTAGGTGTATCTGTTATGTCTGTGGTAACTCCTTGTGTTGGCTTATGATTGAGATGTGAACTCAACATATCACTTTGACATATGCTTTGTTTCTTGGGGGAAGGAGTAAATTTGGAGATATTTTTCTTAGATATGCTTTGTACCATTTTTTTTTAGTTACTATCCAGTCTGTTGTCAAGGTTATAAGTGGGTTTTTGGTCATAATTAACAAATATCTCTACTTATGGGAAAAGAAACTTCGTTGGCCACTAACATGTTTTCCTTGGTGAGGTGCTTCCCCAACTTTGTTTCTTTCACACTTTATGCTTCATATTACAAAGCATTTACACCCTTTTCATATCAGACCCTATTATTACTTTTTAGGTTAGATTTCTGCTATCTTTCTTGGAAGAATCTTAAAATTTATTAGAAAGACACATTTGTGGATTACTTCAAGGTTGATGGACTCTTGAATTTCTTTCAGATAAACTTTTATTGCAATTTCCAACATTTTAGCATTGATGCAGTCTTTTCACACTACAGGGCTGTGACATTAGGCAATAATCTTAGGTGTCCCCCCCCCCCCCCCCCCCCCAGTTTTTTAAACTTCATTCATCTCTGATTTATTGCAGACTCAAGAATGAACAACCCGCCAGAAAATGGTAAACCGTCCATGGAGAGTGGAGACAGCAGCACGGGTAAGACACCCTTCTGGGACTGTGCCTTTTCATTCGACTTAGCAGAGATAAAAGAGGAAGTTTTCCATTTAACCGCGACTCATATGGGCAAACGAAGACCGGTTTGAGTGTTGAGCCATGAAATGTAATTTAGTACTGCAGAAATGGGGGTGTCTTTGCTTCAGATATCCGACTTCTCCTGCATGTGGCTTGTCTTTTTGCTGCCGTTTGTCAGCAAAGCTACAGAGCAGCTCGGAGCATTGTACTTTGGGCGCTGTAGTTCTGGTTATGAATTATGGATTTGCCACTTACTAGCTTTGTGATGTCAGACAGTTTCCCTCATCTTTTGAGACCCAACCAAAAGGAGAGATTATATATTCCAGAGGTCATTGTGAACACTAAAGAGGAAGTGTTAAGCACAGTGCAGGCCACACACTCAGTAGAAAGTTGCTCTTGTTACAGGTGTTAACAACATAGTAAATAGAAACTATGTTAAAGTTATGATAGTGTCTGAGCATAGTTAAAAACACACACCTGTTCTTAGTACATCCTTTTATTTGATGATTTTAAAAAATACACTTGGTTAAACTTCTGTCAGGAGAAAATCTACATATATAAAAGCCAAGTGACCGGAACGATCTGTTGCGATGATGTGCACTGCAGCCGGCCAACCTCCCGCCAGCCCTGCCCTGATTGGTCCCCATCGGGTGGGCCAGGTTCTTCACTAGCAAGGACTTGCCTCTCTGTGACCGCCATTTAAAGTGCCTACTGCCCTAGCCGGTTTGGCTCAGTGGCTAGAATGTCGGTCTGTGGACTGAAGGCCCCTGGGTTCAATTCTGGTCAAGGGCACTTGCCCAGGTTGCAGGCTCGATCCCCGTTGGGGGACATGCAGGAGCAGCCGATCAATGATTCTTTCTCATAATTCTTTCTCATAATTGATCTTTCTATCTCCCTCTCACTTCCTCTCTGAAGTAAATAAAAATATTTTTTAAAAAGTGCTTTGCTCTGGAGACAGTAAGAATGTGAGTCACTCTTGGGTACTGTTTTCCTCTCACTGACCTCACAGCCTTTTCACTTGAAGCAGATGAATTGAACCAATATGGCAGCGTCCTCACTACACAGCTTTCATTTTAAACTGTCCTGAGCCTGAGGGTCCTTGTTAATCTTCCAGTCTCTGAAGTACACCTGCCCCTCCAGGTGACACTGCGCTTTGGGCTCCCTGATGTGTTAACATATCTCGCCAGTGACTCCCCGAGGCCAGCTGTGCTGGCTGCTGTGCACTCCTGAGAGTGGAAGGGCAGATTCGACTGTCTGAACTGTTGGCGGTGCCTCCTCTCTGTCGTCTTCTGTCCCATTTGGGCCCCATCTTTCATTATCTTGTAGCACTGGTGTCTGGCAGTGCAGGTGGGTTGGCACCCAGCCTAGGAGTGGGGCTTGATTACAGAGAAACAGGGCGGTGGGTCCCATTCAGATACTTGGGAAGGGAGCAGGGCACGGTGCCTGCAGATCACCTGCGCAGAGGAGGCATGTTCCAAGGGAAGAGAAACTCGCAGAATGACAAGAGCACTGGAGGCAGGCACTGTGCCCCTTACTGCCAGACCCCTGGGGACCCAGCACGGTAACAGCCGTGTCAGGACCTACTGTGCCCTGAACACCTTTAATGCTCGGTATGACTCCTGCTCGGGGCGCTGTGTGCATTATCTGACTGCAGTTTGAATCCTCACCCGAGGATATTTTCCATTTGTTAATCCTCACCGAGGATATTTTCCATTGATTTTTAGAGAAAGTGGAAGGGCTGGAGAGAGACACAGAGAAACGCCAATGTGAGAGAGAGACATTGATTGGTTGTCTCCCACATGTTCCCCACCAGGTCCAGGGATCGAGCCTGCAACTGAGGTACGTGCCCTTGACCAGACTCGAACCTGGGGCCCTTCAATCCACAGGCCAAGGCTCTATCTATCCACTGAGCCAGATCAGCTAGGGCCAGTTTGAGTTCTTAATGCCAGCCCTGCAAGCTAGGTATTACAATTGTCTTAAGAGATCGGAAATTGGGAAATTGAGGCACAAAGACAGCCAGGAAATAAAGGCAGGATTACACCTTCCTATGGTTTCTCTGCAATAAAATAAAACTGCAAATTCTAGTTGGAGCACCTACTGAAACTGGCTCATTAATTCCTCTTTCTGTTTTCACATGAAATGTATGGTGGAGTCACACCCCCATAAGAAATTTATCTTATGGAAAACGTGTATGAAAATGTACGAGAAGATTCCTAAGAAGTATGCATGAGTTCAGTGTAGGGAGAAGTGGTTTCTAGCTGGGAGGTTCAGTAAGGCTCTGGAGGTGGTGGAGGGTAAACCGACGCTTGGAAGCTGGCTGGGATTTTAACTCGGTGGGGGGTAATGAACGTTCCACATGAAGAACTGTCAGTGAAGGCTCAGCTGGGAGGAAGAAACCCACCCTGATGGTCTCCAGTTCCTCCAGTTTCCCACCAGGTCATGCGATGGCCTCCTGGTCTCAGCATGAGACCATCCCAGTCCTTCCTCAGGGTAGCCATTCCCACTACCATCAATTTACCAGTATTATTTTTGGAAACATCATTGGCTTATTATTTTTATTATTTTTTTAAATACCATTGGTATTTTTTAAAATATATTTTATTGATTTTTTACAGAGAGGAAGAGAGAGATATAGAGAGTTAGAAACATCTATGAGAGAGAATCATCGATCAGCTGCCTCTTGCCTATTGGGGATGTGCCCTCAACCAAGGGATATGCTATTGACCAGAATCGAACCTAGGACCTTTCAGTTCGCAGGCCGACGCTCTATCCCCTGAACCAAACCAGTTTCCGCTATTATTTTTATTATTAATGAAGGTAAAAAATGACATTACATTTTAAATATAAAATGTTACTTTTTCTGACGTTTAATTGTTTTGAAATATTAAAGCTTATTTTAAAATAACTGATTCACCTTTTGATTCATTCAGTTTGTGGTGGATGAAATGGAAGCTTTTGTCCACCGGAATCATGATGGATAATGAGGATCTCATATCCCCTCCCTAGGCACTTGATTTTTCATTTAAATGATTGTCCCCCAGGATAATATTAGGATCTTTCTGGCAACAGAAATGGCCAAAGAAATTTATTAATTCAACCTAATATATGTTTATATCTTACACTCCAAAATTAGTATTGCCAGAAGTTCCTAGCAGCCAGTGATGTGCTGTCTGTGGGATTTATCAGTGCTGGGTCAGACATCATTTTCTCCAGGTGAGAGAAGGGTCATGAAAGCCCGGGGGGCCAGTGAGCACTCCTGCTGTTCTTCATGGAACCGAGGACCTGAGGTTCCCCCCTTGTAGAACATTTCCAGGTAGAATCCCTGCATTTCCAGGAGATACCTCAGAAACCCGCTGAGGAACTTCTCATCAAAGCAGTGGAGCAGGTGCCATTTCAGACTCAGAAGGACTGTTTAACCTTCAAACTTGTGTTGATCCAAGGATTATTTCTAATGTTCTCTTGCTTTTAGTATAGTCCTGATTTTTACATTTATTGCATACTACGCTGTGTGGACCACACTGTGCTGGCCTAAGTGTTCGGACAAGCCCGAGGGGTGAAATGCCAACACAGAGTTTTCTTGGAGTTCCTCTGAGGGAAGTGAAGTAGTGGGTGGTTCCAGGGCCCATGGAGCACTTCTGGGGAGAGCCCTGGGAGCACAGAGGACCACAGGTCACTCTCTTCCCGGTGGGCTGGCAGATGTCAGCCAGGGGTGTGGCCTCTCCGAGGTTCTCAGCACTGCCTGCCTGCCCATTGGTGCATGTGGGGTTTTTTTTAGGTGTTCAGGGCAGGCTATAATTGTTAAATATATGAGAATACTAAGTGACACTTGAATTGAGATTATACTTTTGATAAATGAATAAGTCAGTAATTGATCCTTTCACCAAGAGATGACCCGAGCTCACATTTAGAATTTTTAAGATAGTACCCACTTCATTTTAAATTTAAAGGCTGCCTTACAGTGAGATTGTCTGTACACCCCCCCCCCCCCCCCCCCCCCCGCCCCCATCCTCCCTGCTTTAGGATGGCAGCTTTGGCAGCTTTTTCTTTTCTTTTCTTTTTTTCTGACAAGTATAAAAGAATTTTCCAGCCATGTTATACTTTACCTGTTGCTTAACATACAAATACTGGACTTCACTAATCTCTCAGGTCCACCGTATAGCATCCTGGCTTAGAGCCATGGCAGTGGAAGCTAGAGGTCATGTTTAAAGAGCATAGAGGGGTGATTGACGGGGAGGGGTAGGAAAGAAAGAGGAAAAGGGGTGATGTAAAATGAATCCCTGCCTTTGCTTCTGGACCAGGCAGGAGGTAGTGCCTGCAGCCTGTTCTCTTGAGTAGGGATTGCCTGAGTGGGAGGAGACTCACCAAGGAAGTGGCTTGCAGGTTAAGACATGATCAATTGGAGGTGGTGGTGTTCCTGAGGAAAGACGTCTGTCTGGGCTGCATTGGTGGTTGTGGTCTTCTGTGGGGGTAGGCTGCTGGGAAGAGCAGAGTAAGGAACAAGGACAGAGCTCTTCTGCAAGGTTGCAGGGCCCAGTCAGGAGCCCTGCAGTGCCTGCACTGACCAGTAGGAGGCCACAAAATTCAGTCATGCCTGCCACACTGCTAGTGCTCAGTAGCCACCTGTGGTTAGTGGCTTCCATACTGGTTAGCACATCCATACACTTTCATCATCACAGAAATTTCCATTGGACAGAACTGAGGTAGACACAGAGATCAGAGTGAAGCCAGCAGTGAGTTTATGGCCTTAGTATTCAGGGTATTCAGGTCTGCAGAGAAGTCAGGACACAGAAGCTTAAAATGTGACTGGTGGGTTTGAGAGTTAGTAGTTATGGAGACCTTTGAAAGGGTTAGGCAAGTGGTAGGAAAAGAAATAGCTGTGGCCGAAACCGGTTTGGCTCAGTGGATAGAGCGTCGGCTTGCGGACTGAAAGGTCCCAGGTTCGATTCCGGTCAAGGGCATGTGCCTTGGTTGTGGGCACATCCCCAGTAGGGGGTGTGCAGGAGGCAGCTGATCGATGATTCTCTCTCATCGATATTTCTAACTCTCTCTACCTCTCCCTTCCTCCCTGTAAAAAATCAATAAAATATATTTTTTTAAAAATAGCTGTGGATAGAGAAGTAAGTGATAGAGGAAGGGGCATGACAAACTCAGGTGATTCTTGTAAGGGAGGCTGCATAGCATAGCGGCTAAGAACTATGTTTTAGCCGAAACCGGTTTGGTTCAGTGGTAGAGCATTAGTCTGCGGACTGAAAGGTCCCAGATTCAATTATGGTCAAGGGCATGTACATTGGTTGTGGGCACATCCCCAGTAGGGGGTGTGCAAGAGGCAGCTGGTCAGTTTCTCATCGACGTTTCTAGCTCTCTATCTCCCTTCCTTTCTGTAAAAAAATCAATAAAAAAATATATATATATTTTTTAAAAGAACTATGTTTTATAATATATAGTTCTAAATTTTTTCACACACCAAACCACTTAAGTTCTGAGCCTGATTCTTTCACAGGCAGCTCTGTACTTTAGGCAGGTTATTTCTTTCTATGCCACAGTTTTATAATTACAAGAGAAAAATAAATAATAATGATCCATTGCATAGAATTGACATGTTCATATAAGCGAGTAGGTGTTCAGTCAATGCTCAGTCATAGCACTTATTAGTATTAGCATTAGGACATGAAGGAGAAAATCCTATACAATAAAAGGCTAATATGCAAATAGACTGAATGTTGGAACAACTGAGCAACCAATTGCTGTGATGTGCACTGACCACCAGGGGATGCGCTTGGAACATGGCGGGTGCTGGCCGTGGTGGGATGGTGGAGCAGGTGAGTGGGGGTGCCAGACCAAAGCAGGGTACTGGTTGCTGTCATTGGGGCAAGCCTCTGGTGGTGGTTACTGAAAATTCTTTGAACCCATGTGCCGTGGTCCCACCTGGTGCTTGCACCTGCTGCCAGTGCCAGAGCCATCACTTGTACCCACTGCCAGCACCTGGTGCTGACACCAGTCACTTCGCGCCATCAGTGGGTATGAGTGGTGGTTGCCGGCCCCAATAGCCCCTCAGGGCTTCTCCACCTCCCTTTGCTCCTGAGGAGCAATTGAGGCAGCAGCTGCTGCTCATATCCTCTGCTGGTGCCGGCCCCAGTGGCTCAGCACTGTCATCAGGTGCAAGCAAGGCCAGCACTGTCAGCGCATGGGAGTGGTGGCGGTGGGAGCGGATCTGCCGCCAGATGGATGGGAGGGGGGGCAGTGGGAGGGGCCAGATGGGGGCAGGGAGGATGGGCTGAGACCCACCCCTGTGCCCATTACAGCCTTGCAGTCCATGGTTCCTTTCAAGGTGCACGAATTCGTGCACTGGGTCCCTCGTATTGAATAAAGGGAAGGTGAGAGTGGGAGAGGAGTGGTAAAGAAAGGACTGATGATTCAGGAATTAGTTCCCAAGGAGAAAAGGGTGTTGCATTTCAGAGCACTGGTAGTTGAAAGGCAAAGGAATGGGAGAGTGAAGGGGCTAGAGATACAGAAAATGGATACAGATAAGTCAGCTTCCAGGTAGAAGAATGTACTGTAAGCAGGGTCAGGAACAGAGACAATTAGAGGTGACCCTGTGGCATTGGGAAAAAGAAATCAGGAAATAGAATGCAGTGGGGACATCTGAGAGTAGAGAGTTCATCCAAACAATAAACAGTACAAGCAAGATTGGTAGCAAAGGGTCATAGTGTAAGCTAGGAACCTTGACACCAGGGAAAATCAGAGGATTAGAAGTTTTACTGCAGCTCTTCAGGAACTTGTTTGTGTTTCTAAAGAAGGCAGGAAACAGCCACCATTAACTGGCTCATATCCTAAAGGTAAACATGAGGAAGGAACATTTGACTAGGTGAGGGGGCATGAGAAAGATCCAGCAGAGTAAATGGTAAAAATTTTTTACCAACAAAAACATTCATATGATGTTAGAAATTTTAGAATAAGGACTTTCTCTGCTTTCTTGGTCCTCAATATTCCCTTAATGGGGTATGTCTAAGTGATTCGAAAAGGACTTGGACACAGTATTCACCACAGGCCCCTCGCCCAGGCTGCCCCACACCCCAAGGGAACCCCCACCCTGATCCGGGACACCCTTCAGGGCAAACCAGCTGGCCCCCACCCATGCACCAGGCCTCTATCCTATCTAATAAAAGAGTAATATGCAAATTGACCATCACTCCAACACACAAGATCAAGATAGCTGCCCCCATGTAGTCAAAGATCCTGCCCCCATGTGGACACAAGATGACCAGCAGGGGAGGGCAGTTCAGAGGCACCAAGCCTGCAAGGGAGGGTAGTTGAGAGGGACCAGGTCTGCAAGGGAAGGCAGTTGGAGGCAATCAACCCTGTAGGGGAGGGCAGTTAGGGGTGACCAGGCTGGCAGAGAAGGGAAGTTGGGGGTAAGCAGTTAGAATCAATCAGGCTGGCATGGGAGTGGTTAGGGGGTGATCAGGCTGGCAGGAAAAAGTGGTTAGGGGCAATCAGGAAGCATGCAGGTGAGCAGTTGGAAGCCAGCAGTCCTGGATTGTACGAGGGATGTCCGACTGCCCATTTAGACCCAATCCTGGTGGCAGCCCTCCATGAGGGCTGTCAAGGTGGGATCAGGTTTAAACGGGCAGTTTAACATCCCTTGAGGGGTCCCAAATTGGAGAGGATGTAGGCTGGGCTGAGGGACACTCCCCCACCCCATGCGCAAATTTCGTGCACCAGGCCTGTAGTCATTATATAAAATAGAAAATGCACATAAACAAAAAGAATTGTCTAACTGCAAATAATAAATGAATCAGTCGTAAGTTTTGTGTCTTGGGAATAATTGGTTTATCAAAAGCTATTTCCTATAAAGGTAAAGGCATCCATTCTCAATGAGAAATTTCTTTTGAATTGTAAAGATGGCCAATCCTATTAAGAAGTTAATGAGCCTGGTTCAGTGGTTGAGAATCGATCCATGAAGCAGGAGGTCACTGTTGGATTCCCAATTAGGGCATCAGGGCACATGCCCAGGTTTCAGGCTCCTTCCCCAGTAGGGGGTGTGTAGGAGGCAGTCAGACAATGATTCTCTCTCATCTTTGATATTTCTCTTTCCCTTCCTCTCTGAAATTAATAAAATATATATGTATTTTTAAAAATTAATGGTTTAGGAAAGAGCTGAATAATCCTACAATCATATGTCGAAGTCGTCATTGTTGGGATAGATTGAAAATTGCAAAGGTAGTATAGAGTCTCAGGTGTGCTGGATTCTTACAGAGGTCAGAGGTCATACGCTGCAAGTTCCCAGTTTAATTAGCAGGTGATACTCAACGTCATTGAAAGCAAGATAGCTTCCGAAGCACCTTGCCCTTCTATATATTCAAGGTATAGGTCACCATTCAGAATAAACCATTTTTTATCCTCTGTTGAAACATAATATTTACAGATGCTTTCCATTAAACCCAGTTCTCTGCAACCACCTTCTTTGCTCTGATTTAACTCTGCTTGGTGGTATGGGAGATTATGAAACTCAGTGTGAGACCCACTGTAATAAACGAGTTCATTTCCCTGCTTTTAGCAAAAGAGTCTGAGGCCACTGAGAAATGATTTTTTCCCCCTTTTCTTTAGATACTAAAGGCCCCAGTGCACGATATCCATGCATATGTAGGGTCCCTAGGCTTGGCTGGTGATTAGGGCCTATCTGTGGGGCAACCGGTGGGATAATCAGGGGGCCCCTGCTGGCACTTGCCTTGGCTGACCTGGCACCACCCTCTTGCCTGCTCACCCCCCACCTCCACCGCGTGTCAGGACCTGCGGACTGGGGGCATCTCCTATGCTGAGTATCTGCACCCTGATGGTCAGTCCATGTCATAGTGACTGGTCGTTCTGCCATTAGGCCTATTTGCATATTAGGCTTTTATTATATAGGATAGCTAGATTCTAAAGAGAGTACTAAAATATAATATTACTTTAAGTTTTCATTTCTGGCCTTTAGTCTTCCTCAAATTTTCTGTTTTCTTTTCTGGTATGATATGAATTGATCTCATTTCATCCCTCCCCTTCCCCCAAATGAATGCCTTGTTTTCCATTTATTTATTTTCCATTTATTAACTCCATTGTTTCACACAAGTCTGACCTGCAGGGCCTCCTCACCATGTTTTCCATGTCCTGATGTGTGTGGCTATGTCTGACTCTATCTGATCTATTTATTTACCCTGTACTAGTCCCACATGGCCCTGTCATTGCTCCGTGACCAGTCTTCCTATCTTAATACACATTTGAGAAATAGCAGAAAAAAACGAGAAAGAAAATAACTTGTTGAAATGAAATTGCTTTGAGATGAAATAACTTGTTTGACATGAAATTGCTTTGAATCCATTGATAAATTTGGGAAGAACTTTATAAGATATCTTATAACACTCGACCCTGTTGAATGTTATAATAAACTAGAGGCCCAGTGCACGAATTCGTGCACCAGTGGGGTCCCTAGGCCTGGCCTGCAGGATTGGGCCAAAATCAGCTCTCCAACATCCCCTGAGGGATCTTGGATTGTGAGAGGGCACAGGCCAGGCAGAGGGACCCTACTGGTGCACAATTGGGGCCGGGAAAGGACTGTGGCATGTCCAGCCCATCTTGCTCAGTCCCCCCCCCAGCAGCAAGCTAACTTGTCAGGGCGTTTGCCTCCTGGTGTTCAGTGCACATCATAGCGAGCTGTTGAGCGGCCTTAGAATATCATTAGCACATTACGCTTTGATTGGTTGAATGGGTGACCGGACAACCAGACTTAGCATATTAGATTTTATTATATAGGACTAGAGGCCTGGTGCACCGGTGGGGTTCCTCGGCCTTGCCTGTGGGGATATGCTGCCACAGCCTGTCCTTACCTGCCAGCTTGTCAGGTTCCAGCCTGCTGTCTGTGTTGATCCTGCACAGCATGAAGTAGTGCATGAAGTAGCAGGAGGCTGGGGAGGAGCCTGGACTGGGCACCTCCACACTCCCGCTCATCCTGGCCCTGCTGCTCCTGCCACCACTGCTTGGGGCACACAGGGGGAGTGTCTGCGGGAGAGGCTCGCACTGCTGCAGCTGTGCTCACCAGAAGCAAGCCCAGCATCTGATGCCCGTCTTTCAGCTAAGCGGTGCATCTGCATTGGCCTGGCGATGCCTGCTCACCTGCTCCATCATCCCGCTGTGGTCCTGCTCTCGTCAGGGCCCATTGGGGACAGCAGCACCTCCATTGCGTTGCCAGTCCCTACCAATGCCCCATGGTGTTCAGCACCTGTCATAGTGAGCAGTTGAACTCCCAGGGGACAATTTGCATATTAGGTTTTTATTATATAGGATGTGTTTAAATTAAGAGCAAGTTTGTGTTGCTCTTGTCAAAGTCGCCAGTGAATTTCTTCTGTTGAAGCCAAATGCTGAGAAGGATGAGACCAGGGGAGAACCCTGGTACCTCCTTGCAGCTCCATCTCCAGCAATGAGATGACAGTAATCTCTTCCTAAGCATCTCTCGCTCATGCTTGTCGAGCCAGTTTCCCAGTCACTACATCCACTTCTGATTTCTCCAACACGGTCTTAGATTGTAATTGTTACTTGTAGTTTTGTTCCTGTTTCCTAAGCTCTTGGATACTTGTCCTGCATTCCTGCTTTTAGATATCATTGCAATGGACTTTCTTTCTTTTGCATCTCTCCTCCGCCTTGGAGGTACTTTGGAAAGTGCTTATACAAATAGACTAGAGGCCCGGTGCATGAAAATTCATGCACTGGATGGGGTGTCCCTCAGCCCGGCCTGCCCCTTCTCACAGTCCAGGAACCCTCAGGGCCAGGAGGTGACCAGGCAATCAGGGGAAGGCAAAGCCTTCATCACACCTCTTCTGCTGCCACTGCCGGCAGTGCAAGCCTCTGCCAGCTCTGGTTACCTGAGCCGAGGCTTGCATGTACCTCTGGTCTGCCCTGGGTGGCTGGGCAGCTGCTGTCCAAGGCTTGCCTGCACCTTGGGCCAGTCTTGTATGGCTGGGTGGCTGAGAGGACTGGGGGACTCTGGAGGCAGGTGCATGGAGTGGCCTCGCCTGCTGCTCTGGCCAGGCTGAGGGGACTGGGCGCCATCATCTTTGAGGGTGAGGCATCCAATTAGCATATTTCCTCCTTATTGGCTGTGGGCGCCACCATCTTTGTGAGGGCGTGACAGTCAATTAGTACGTTCCCTCTTTATTAGATAAGATGCCTGGTAAATGTTGGTAACTGAAGTCTAGTGTTTAATTTCATTTGAATTTATGTTTGTCATAATTACGTTCTTTTGTTTGCTTTCTAGGCACACAAACGAATGGTCTGGACTTTCAGAAGCAGCCTGTGCCTATTGGAGGAGCAATCTCAACAGCCCAGGCCCAGGCTTTCTTCGGACATCTCCACCAGGTAGAACGTTCTGCTTGATTGTGAGCGAGGGAAGGATGGAGGCCTGGATGCTGGGGCCTGGGCAGGTCTCTCAGGATGTGGGACTTCTTCAGTTGATCAAGCATGGTGCTAATCACATCTAATCATGCCATACTGAATGGCTAGTCCACATCTTATAGTTTAGTTGACTATAGCTATTGACCCCACAGCTGGAAATGTGTCAATATTATGTTAATCCTCCATCGATAATGTTTGCCTGAGTCATTTATTATTATCATGGTCCCAGTGGTGGTCTTTATTTTAATGTAGCCGTGGTTTGAATTTCTGAACATATGACATGTGAGTGTGAATTAGTATGACAGCTTTCTGTGCGCTTCGTAGGACAGAATCCTTTCGGCTGGTGCTTGTAGCTAGGACTATCATGTCTTAAGGACTTGACTCTGTGGTGTGCTCATATGTAAGATTTTTATTCTGACATGTACATGGAGATTTTGAAATTAGAGTGAGCAGATAATTCTGATAGATTATAATAATAATGCACGTAAGTAGCTTGTTCTTTTGTGTTCTTTCACACAATGTGGAAGATTAATTAAGTTTTTAGATCTAAGTGTTTATGAATACAAGCAAAATGTGATGTAAGGAGTGTCTGACTGACAGTGTGGCATCCCGGTGATGCTGAGTGTGGGCAACACCCTCCAGAAAGCGGTGGGAGCAGCATTTTCTCCTGGGAGGTGGAGGGACCGTGAATTTGTCTGCAGTTTTAACCCCAACAGGTAAACCTCTTTCAGCCTCAGTTCTAGCTCAGTGACACACTTGGTAGAGGCACTTGAAGTCCTTGTTGAGGATAGCTCTATTGATGGACCCTGATGCCCCTGGTTACTTATCTGCAGGTCCAGCTCGCAGGAACAAGTGTGCAGGCTGCTCAGTCTTTAAATGTACAGGTAAGCTGGTATGTGGGCTTTTTCCATTTTTCCGTAATTTTCCAATTTCATGGAGTGAGCAGGCAATAATTTTATAATAGGAAATACTTAGGGATAGTACCCTTTCTGTATTATTGATTCTCATGAAGATCCAAATAGAGGTAATCACTGCCACTAATGAAGATGGATTTCACAGTGTGCTGCTACTGTGTGTGACCTAAAGCGATCAAGAAAGGTCCATTTTTGCCGGCACCGGTTTGGCTCAGTGGATAGAGCGTCGGCTTGCGGACTGAAAGGTCCCGGGTTCGATTCCGGTCAAGGGCATGTACCTTGGTTGCGGGCACATCCCCAGTAGGGGGTGTGCAAGAGGCAGCTGGTCAATGACTCTCTCTCATCGATGTTTCTAACTCTCTGTCCCTCATTCTTTCTCTCTGTGAAAAATCAATAAAATATATTTAAAAAAAAAAAAAAAAAAAAAAAGGTCCATTTTCAAAGTGTTCTGTGTAAGTCCAGGAAAACGCTTCCAAGTTATTCAGCTGTAGCGCATCCCTAACACCAGGCCAGATAATGTCTTAAGTGTCCTTCTGTTTCCAACTGGCTTCCTGTTGCTCATTGTCATATCTTAGAGAAACACTCCAGTACAGAGGAACCAGTCTTAGGTTTGATTCTCAAACTTGAGGTTTAGCAAGTCACCTAACCTTCGGTGCTCATGTCTTCTGATCTGCCTTTAAGTGGGTAACTTGAGAGGATTGCCAGGGTACTTCTCTGCTTGGAAATGTTATGATTCTGAGGATTGTAAGGGAACCTGTTTATAGATATTGATGTGCTTCAGTCAGTCACAAGTTTAAAACAAAATTTAAATCTGGCTACAATACATTGCTTCTGTGAATCATGGCAAAAGCATGCCAAGTTCAAGTATTAGGCATGACTCCTTAATATTTCAATCAGCCTGCTGCTTCCTTTCATTAGCATGTTTAGGGGACACAGTTTCTGGAAGATTGGTTTCAGTGTTGCTAATGACTCAAGACCTGGGGTTGAGCATTCCCTGAAACCCAGTGGAATATGGGCCTACCAACACATGGAAACAAGGAGGGAAAAGAGAGGGAGATAGTGCAACCTCCCTTTGTGAGGGAGAGGAGGTGGAAAATCGCCTGGGTTGCCATGGTAAACTTTCATCCCTTAGAGAGATGTTGGCAAACAGGCTGTGTCTCCAGTGCCACTTGTTTACAGTCCTGCACTGTAATTACCTCACTGACTGGCAGAATTAATCAGAGCCTCTATGTTAATTAGCCTTGCTGCAGTCCCCAAAACAGGTGCTGGGAAATATGCAAATCTATGCAGTATTTCAATGCTCTGTATAACCAGTGTTAATTTAACATAAAATGTTCTCTCAGTGCCCCTTCAGGACTGAGTTCTTTCCCTCCTAAGGGCAGCGTTTCCCTCTAAGCTGCAGCGTTACTTGATGGGCGATGCTAGATTAAAGTTCTCCGGATCCCAGAGGAAGTTCCATGGGCCAGGCAGTCGTTCTGCTGTGGGAGTGAGGCCAGCCTGCCCACCAAAGGCACTTCAGACCGTGGGCCTGGAGGCTCTCCCTTTGAGGGGTGGAAAGTGCGCCCCACCCCTCACCCCTTCGCATAGCGGAATTCCGCCAGTTTGTGGAGGACCAAATTATTTTTTCTTAAAAATTATAATTGCAGCTTTGCTGGCAAGGGAACAACAACAACAAAAAAATCTATAAACTTAATATAATATGCAAAATCAGGAAAACATAAAGATTTATAAGAAAGGAAAAAGAGTGAAACCAGAAAACGCATGACTGAATAAGTTCATGTTTTAAATAATTCTTGAAATATGGAGTTATAGTGCATTTCTTTTAATGAACGATTTGAAATCTCTTTACCCCTCCCACCTTCAGTCTAAATCTAATGAAGAATCGGGGGATTCCCAGCAGCCAAACCAGCCTTCCCAGCAGCCTTCAGTGCAGGCAGCCATCCCGCAGACCCAGCTCATGCTGGCTGGAGGGCAGATAACCGGGGTAAGTTTCCTAGGAGCATCGTAATAGGCGTTCTGTGTCAGACTGCCATTGGCCAGCTGTTGGTTAGGACTCTGCTGCAGCAGGCAGTAACGGAGCTGGGCCTGGCACCATTATGTCTTTAGGGAACCCTCTACACTGGAGGCAGCTCTGAGAAGGGAATTTTTTATGTTTCAGGCTATCTTTTCTACAATTGCAGATGCTTGGGACAAATTGACGGCGTTTCTAAGCCCATGTTTCCACTATTGCTTCGTCATACAGTGGAATCATTGTCCAGTGGGTGAGACTGGACATTGATGAATAGTAGTGACCATTTGCGTTATGACATCATTGCAGAGCAGAGTTAAAGAAGGGAATAATGCCTACAAAAGAAGATTTAAATTACAGTGTGATGTTCTAAAATTTAGCTTCTGGTCTCAAATTCTGGCTCTCAGTTTACCTTCTGGGCTAATTATGCCATCTCCCTGTGGCTCAGTGTTCCTTTGCTTAAATGCAGATGTTGATAATGCCCATGCCACAGTATTGTTATAAAGACTAAGGCTAATACTGTATGTAAAACTCATAGAACAGTGCTGGGCACATAGTATTCAATAAATGTCATTTATTTTTATTGGCAATAAGTTGGCTTATGTGAATATATTGAACATTTAACTTTTCAGCTGTCTTTGCTCTTAGACACCATTTAAAGTATTTTTCCAGCCTGGCCAGCAGGGCTCCGTGATCAGCCTATGAATCTGGAGGTCAAGGTTCAATTCTGGTTAGGGCACATATCCGGGTTGTGGGTTCAATCACCATTAAGGGGCATGCAGGAGGCAGTCAATCAGTGATTCTCTCTCATTAATGTTTCTCTCTCTCCCTCTCCCTTTCTCTCTCAAATCAATAAAAGTAATTTTTTAAATATTTTTCCAGTGCTGAAAATTTCTCATTATTTTGGGGGAAGGAGGTGGGATATTTAGGAGTAGTGAAGAAGAGTTATTTATTAATCGATTCATATCACATCAACCCACAAAATTTTGTATGTCCTTCATTTCCATTAAGTATGTTTTGGCAGTAGAAGGCTCTTCTAAGAATTATTGCAAAATTGTTTACAAAATCCCATTAGTAGAGATGAATACATGTTTATGTATGGTATGAAACCTCTCTAAACATACCTGGAAGGGAATCTGACTTTTAATCGTTTGATTCGGATCTGGTCTCTGAGCCACAGGCAGGTTGTACCGCCCTTTAGGAGGAGGTGTGCCGCCGAGTGGCAGTCCTTGCTCCTCAGAATATGACAGCGTTCCTTCAGGAAGGAGGAGCACACTGCTTTAGTGCAGCTTGAACTGAGTTGCATTGTGAAAGCAAGTTTAAATCTGCTCTGAACACATTTCTTCTGTTACTGGTTGAGTTTTGCTTTGGGTGATGAGTTTCTGCAATAGTGAGGGACACTTGGGATTTCAGGTTTGTGTGGCTGGAGCTCTAGTAAACCTGGCATCAGCGATTATCTGCATGTAGAGAGGGGCTGTCACCACCTGTTTCACAGAGCTAGCATGTGGGAAAGGGGATGTAAAGCTGCAGACCCATTCCTTTCAATAACAGAAAAGACTGCTGGAGGGAGGGGGCTGCCGGGAGACTTGGAAAAGAAACAAATGGAGCTCATATTCTTTAGTCATATCTTCAGCCATAATGGAAATGACAGACTAGGGCAGGTTTCGTGCTAATGGGGAGCAGCTGGGCCTTATCAGCCTTTCCCGTGGTCCTCATTCATCTGAATACCCACTTGCTGCTCTGTTGGGTATACATTTCTTTTCATAGCCTGTCAGCGTTGATTTTTTTTCTTATTTCTTGCTTACTAGTTAATTACTGTTTTGCTTGTAACCTAGAGCCCTGGACAAGCTTGAATGATTTAAGTCCAGAGTGAGGTCCACCATTTTCATTTAAATGTTCTGCTGGTAATGGTAGCTTGGTCACTGATGAACATTTTAGCCTCATGCTAAATAACCATGTGAAGTTTGTAGCTAAAGTCTAATACCACTTGCGTTACCTACTTCAGAGCAGTTGATTGAATTAGGGGCCCTTATCCTTCCAATTGTCTGTCTCACTTTGTTTAGCTCGCTTTGACGCCAGCCCAGCAGCAGTTGCTCCTGCAACAGGCACAGGCACAGGCACAGCTGCTGGCGGCTGCGGTGCAGCAGCACTCCGCCAGCCAACAGCACAGCGCTGCTGGGGCCACCATCTCTGCCTCCGCTGCCACACCCATGACGCAGATCCCGCTGTCTCAGCCCATACAGATCGCACAGGTGAGTGAGCAGCTCCTGGAGCCTGGAAGGTAAAGGAACAGTCTCAGAGCTGGGCAGGGAGAGGAACAGTCTCAGAGCCGGGCAGGGAGAGGAACAGTCTCAGAGCCGGGCAGGGAGAGGAACAGTCTCAGAGCCGGGCAGGGAGAGGAACAGTCTCAGAGCCGGGCGGGAAGTGAGGATCAGAAGGGCAGCTTTCCTTTAATTGGAAATTCCCTCTCTGGTTGTTAGTGGAGCCCTTGCAGGCCCAGGAGCTCTAAATAACTGACTGCATAAGGTGACAGTTTTTGAATAACGCTGGATATTTCTGCGTTTCATTAGCCTCTGGCTGCAGCCTGCTCTGCCCTGTGCACAGTGAGCGCTGCCCCTGTGCAGCCTGCTCTGTCCTGTGCCATAGTGAGCGCTGCCCCTGTGCAGCCTGCCCTGTCCTGTGCACAGTGAGCGCTGCCCCTGTGCAGCCTGCCCTGTCCTGTGCACAGTGAGCGCTGCCCCTGTGCAGCCTGCCCTGTCCTGTGCACAGTGAGCGCTGCCCCTGTGCAGCCTGCCCTGTCCTGTGCACAGTGAGCGCTGCCCCCCTGTTGCGCCTGCCCTGTCCTGTGCACAGTGAGCGCTGCCCCTGTCAGCCTGGCCCCTGTGCCTGTGCACAGGTGAGTGCTGCCCCCTGGCAGCCTGCCCTGTCCTGTGCCATAGTGAGCGCTGCCCCTGTGTCAGTCCTGCTCTGTCCTGTGCCATAGTGAGCGCTGCCCCTGTGCAAGCCTGCCCTGTCCTGTGGCCATAGTGAGCGCTGCCCCTGTGCAGCCTGCCCTGTCCTGTGCCATAGTGAGCGCTGCCCCCTGTGCAAGCCTGCCCTGTCCTGTGCCATAGTGAGACGCTTGCCCTGTGCAGCCTGCCCTGTCGGTGCACAGTGAGCGCTGCCCCTGTGCAGCCTGCTCTGTCCTGTGCCATAGTGAGCGCTGCCCCTGTGCAGCCTGCCCTGTCCTGTGCACAGTGAGCGCTGCCCCTGTGCAGCCTGCTCTGTCCTGTGCCATAGTGAGCGCTGCCCCTGTGCAGCCTGCCCTGTCCTGTGCCATAGTGAGCGCTGCCCCTGTGCAGCCTGCCCTGCCCTGTGCACAGTGAGCGCTGCCCATGTGCGGGCCAGCGAGGCGCCTGCTGCTGCCTGGCGCCTGCTGCTGCCCAGCTCTGCCCAGTTGGGCAGAACTCTGTTAGGATATTGCTTGGTTTCGTTTTTCACATTTTGGAGCCAAGTATCAGAGATAATAAAAATGTATTTAAGAAGCATAGACAGTACCACCAAGGAGGGAGGCAAATGAGATCCTTCATCTCAAGGAGAGGAAGAGAGAATTGGGTAGTCAGGGCAGTGAGATCTGTGAAGATTGTATGAGCCTGCCTGCACAGCTGTGGTCATCCCTGAGGGAGGCCTTGGAATGGCCTGAAAGGGAGCAGAGTGTGACCAGGCAGCACAGAGAAGCCACTAAAGAGTAGGGGAGAGATGTCAGACTAACTTTTTTGGCTATTATATACAATCTTTATCAAGATGGCGTTTTTATTTTGACCACTTCCTTCATCACCAAAAACATGTTGTTAGTGCCTAAGCTGTGAGACCCTAAGTTGACATTGTTCAATAAGATAAGATGCTATCGATCAGATTTTTTATGGATAACTTAATATTTCACAGTGATTTCTCAGTTGAATTCAATGAGCTGGTGCCAAATTTCATAAATCACTATAGATTTTTAAATTTGATTATGCAAATTCAGATAGCACTTTCAAATTTTACTTCAGAGAAAAGTCAGTCAAGTATTTAAAAATCCAACCTTCTTTTCTCATTTGATGTTTAAACTCCACTTGATTTTTAAAACCCATATTGGTCTCTACATGTTAAAACACAAACTATAACTGTTTATTGTGGGAATTGGAAATAGCCATTGAAAATTAAGCTCATTGTAAGTCACGACACAATATCTGCCAACAAATATAGTCCTTGTAGGAGCTCCGTTTTTTTTCTCTCGCTTTGTGGACACACCCGAGTGTCCGTTCATGCAGGAGTGAGAAGTGTTGCCTGATTGGGTGGGGACAGAATGCCTCATCTGAGAATGTCGAATAAGCAAACTTTTATCTCCCTCTCCAACCATGTTCTAATTCTAATGCTTTAGGATCTGCAACAGCTACAGCAACTTCAGCAGCAGAATCTCAACCTGCAGCAGTTCGTGCTGGTACATCCAACCACCAACCTGCAGCCAGCACAGTTCATCATCTCACAGACGCCGCAGGGCCAGCAGGGTGAGCCCATCACAGCTGTCCACTTGCAGGGCACGCGGCCCCGAAACTGCCCGTTAGAACAATGTTTTCCTTAAGTTTTATTGATCTTTAAGCTCACTATTCAAGTTAAGAGGAGTATTTTTTCCATGCATACCACAATACTGAAGGTAGTTTTTCCCTGCCATCATCTCTCTAATCACTAAGGAGGAACCAAGAGTTTGGCCAAAAGTCTAAATGAAATCCCTCAACATGCTGAACATAAATTGGGTAAATTGCTTCTGGTGTTTTGGTAGTTTTTCCTGGAAGTATATTCAAAGAATGTGGGCCAAGAATTATATATGTTTCTAACAATCATTTGGTTTATTTTAAGGTTTGAGAAGGAGAGGGTGTTATACTAGAAGGTGTGCACGTCTTGTGAATGATAAAAACTGTCTTCACCGCTTTTTGGTGGTGAATATTGTATCAACAATCCAGTTGATCATGTTTATAAAACTGGTTAATGGCATCAGTGCAGAGGGTTTTTCAAGGCTTCAGCCCACTAGTGCTTCTCTGTGGTTCCTCATCATTCCTCATCATTGCTGTTGCTTAGCCTTTTTTCTTGACCATTCATTCACTCCAGAACCTTTTGTTATGCAAATGCCTGTTACACTTAAAGGGTAGTCTGCTCCCTTCATGAACTAGACAATTCTCTGGTTGTTTGTGAAGGATTCTGCGTGAGAAATTGAGCTCTTGGGAATATCAATCTGCTTCCATTTAGACTACTTCACTTTCATCCATTCCGCCCGAAAGTGAAGAACTGGCCAATTAGAGGGTCATTCAGGTTATGCTAAAGACATACCAATCTTAGTCTAATGTTTCATTCTCCTTTCCCAAGTCACTTTAGTAAGACCAATAAGACTATCAGGAGATCAGTTGGAAATTTCCATCTCATGATCATATTCTTTTTGCTGTGAGTTCAAAGTTGTCCTGATGTTCCTGGCATAATGTGTTGTGTTTTAACAGGTCTCCTGCAAGCGCAAAATCTTCTAACGCAACTACCTCAGCAAAGCCAAGCCAACCTCCTACAGTCGCAGCCAAGCATCACCCTCACCTCCCAGGTCAGCCTTCTCCCATGGGTTTGCTTTTTCTTGTCCTGTTGTTTTAAGGGGCTTTTGGACTTCATTGAATTAAATACACACACACACACACACACACACACACACACACACACACACCCTAATTTTAAAAATCATAGTATTCAAAAACTGACCAAAAATTCAGAGCTGGACTTATCAGCTTGATAAAGCACCACTACCAAATTGATGTAGTCATTGAAAATCTTCAAGGAGTCCCTTTTCTTTCATGTATGTTCATAAAGAATGGCAGTCTTAGCGGCAAGTGAGTAATAAGTTTTGGCTATTTGACCACCCTCCCTCAGCCCTGCAGTAAAGTTTGCCTTGAACTATAGAGGCCTGGTGCCCCAGTGAAGGCCCGAGCACCCTTGGAGCTGCATAGACACCTTAAGTCTTGTGTTTTCTCTCCTCTCAACTTTCAGGTATTGCTTTAGCTCATTTCTACTAGAATGTAGCTCTAAAAACACACCAGTCTAGGCACTGACAAGTGGGTGTATTAGACCAGTTCAGCTGTGACTGAGCATATCATTTGCGCATCTAAAATTAGGTGATGTTCTGAACTGCTGACCCTGGGGCCCATTCCACTTCTTACTCTGTAGTCATGGAAGTTTTCACACATTACCAGATTTGACAAAATGCAACATCTACTCTTGCAAATTAGGAATAGAGGGTACCTTTCTCAACTTGTAAAAAGCATCCACCAAAAACTCAGCATCATAAAGATGACCCATTTCAACTACAGGAGTTAAATCTACAGCCACAGACTTGGTGTGATCCTGGCCTGCGATCTCTCCACCCGGCACCAGTCACAGGAAGGGTCAGCTGAGCGATGGAGATGCACTCATGGCAGCACCTGTCTGCCACTAATGATACTCAGAAGACGTCTCCTCGTGCTTGTGTTTTCATAATAAGGACATTTTATATTTCTTCCACAAAAAGGAAAGATTATACCCTATGTGCCCAAGTAAACTTTAGATGGATTTCACTAATTAAATGTTTTAAAATACATAGAAGAAGCAGGTAGAATATTTTAAAAAATGTATCCAAGTTATAAATAAATGAAAGTTTTTTTCATATTTGAAGCAATAGAAAGAAAAAAGTTTCCCTCTTTTTTTCCTTTTGATAATTTAAAACAGGTACGTTGAAAAATAAAAGGAAAAGCAGATAGGAAAAATTTGCATTAATGCAACACAAATCTGTAACATTTGATCAGTTCTTTAAGGATAAGAATGAGAAAATCATTAATACTTTATATAAATGGGTTGAGATGTAAAACTAATTTACATCAAAGGAGATACAGATAATAATTTACACATGGGAAAATTCTGACTTTGTGTAATAAGAGAAATACGAATTAGGGCAACTGTGAATTAGCAGAACATTTTGAAAACTGCTGACAGATTTTGGGGAGAGATTGGGTGGTGAGAACTGACATGCTGCTGTGGATCAGAAGCGATGCCATTGTCTCTGGCCGCCCTTTATCTGGTTATAGAAAGTGCCTCATGAGTTTATCTCAGAGAACTAATTCCAGAGGTGGGAAAAGAACTACATGCAGAACCATTTGTTGTGGTGTCACTTGTGCTAGTGAAAACAAAAGAAGTGTCCAGCAATGAAGAAATTGTTAAATAAATTATGATCGTATTGCTTCCATCAGCCTTTGAAAATGATAATTAGAAAGACTGAAAAACCATAGGAATAAAAAAACCCAAAAACATAATTTCCCTGGCCACTGAGCGTGGTTGGAGCATCTATAGGCACTGGAGGGTTATGGGTTTGATTTCTGATTAAGGCCTCGTGCCTGGGTTGTGGGTTTGATCCCTGGTCCCAGAAGGGACGCAACAGTGGGGGTGCGGGGGCCCACCAGTTGATGTGTCTCATTAATGTTTCACTCACCCCCTTCCACTCTCCAATGGAAAAAAACAGGATAATAAAAGAAATATAGATCTGTGGAAAATTCGAGGAAATATAAACAAATGAAGCTATTAAGATATTTAAACTGTAGGTGGTTTGCTTTTCTTGTACTTTAACAATCTTATAGTAATATTTATAATATTGTGTCACAAGTTGGATATATACAAGATAGTGATAAACAAGATAGATTAGTCCCTGCTGTTTTGGAACTTATAGTTTAAGTGGTATGTTTATTAAGTAGAGTCTAAAAAATGAGGAATAATCTATTAAAAGGTATAAAATACATGTATTCAGACCATTTGAAAACCTGAATATACTGAGTTTCATTTTTAGGTAGACGAGTTCTTTACTTGTGCTTACATTTTAACCTTACCTGTGATTCTGGTGGACATGATTTCACATTCTGTGTTTCTCCACGAACCCTACATTTTACAGGGTCTTTATAATCCTCTCCCAATACAGCTGTTTCCTTAGGTTGTTTACTTGCTGCACAGTCCAGATGCAACCTAAACACCTTTTTGTATGTCTGTTCGTCTTCTTTAACAGCCAGCAACCCCAACACGCACAATAGCTGCAACCCCAATTCAGACACTTCCACAGAGCCAGGCAACACCAAAGCGAATCGACACTCCCAGCTTGGAGGAGCCCAGTGATCTTGAGGAGCTTGAGCAGTTTGCCAAGACCTTCAAACAAAGACGAATCAAACTTGGATTCACTCAGGTAGATGAGCCCGCCCTGAACTTGGATTTCCCTACTCAGCCTGCTTTATGTGCCCATTAGTTTTCCTGCATCTATAAGATTAGACTATTGTATATATTTGGTTATAAACTTATGATTTAATGCTAGGTTAAAAACCTTTAAGATTCTCTCAGAACATAGGCCTCTGAAATTATAATTATACCAATAGTGCTGAGAAAGTAAAAGATTGTGTTAGGAGATGATATGACTATATTGAGGGTTTAGTTATTTGAAGAACATCTGGTTCTAGACCTTAGTGCTATATATGTGAGGTAGAGTGTGTCAAGATTGCAAGTATCAGAGTAGCTGACGGGAATGTTTGAAAGGCTTGTTTGAAATAGTTTTTGTAGGGGGTGGAGACATGCGCTTGCATGCACACACTCATGGGTGCGAAATGTACAAAATAAGCCCAAACTGAAACAAATTAAGAATCTGTCAAAGACGAAATATCCAAATTAGGTTTTTTAATGCCAGGTAGCAGGACATTGCGAGTAGAACATGTCCAGTGGTTTGGCAGGAGACTTGGCTATAGGCACTGCTTTAATTCCTCTTGTTCACCGCATGAGTGACACTGGAGTGGAGGAACTGAATGGCCTTTATGTAGAATGAGAGGCCCAGTGCGTGGGTTTGCACACACTGAAAGGAAATAATTAGAAGGCGGCCAGCAGGACAGGACTGGGCGAGACTGGCCACACATGCCCTGAGCCAACCTCCTGTGGTCTCTCCCCAGCCACTCCTACCTGGTACAGTGCCAGGGCTCAAAGGGCATCTGCCGAGTGAGCAGGGTCCCTCTGGGAAGTGGGGTCCAACAACATCCCCTGAGGAGTCCTGAAGTGCAAGTTGCTCATCAGCTCCTGTGTTGAGTTTTTGCCCCCTGGTGGCAGTGTGCATCATAGCTACCTGTCAGAGCACCTGCCCCCTGATGGTTATTTCGTGTCATAGCTACTAGTTGAATAGTAAGATGGTCGCTTTTATAACCTCCTATACAATAAAAGCCTAATATGCTAAGTGTCTGATTGTCTATTCAACCAGAGCATAATATGTTAATGATACGCTAAAACCACTTAATCACTCACTATGACATGCACTAACCACCAGGTGACAGACGCTCTGACCTATAGGTTAGCTTGCTGCTGGGGTCCAGCCAATTGGGACTGAGCGAGATGGGCCGGACACGCCCTGGAGCCCTCCCATGGTCCTTCCCTGGCTGGCCTACCTCCTACATCTCTTCCTGGTCCTGGTTGAGCCCAGTTGGGGTCCTTCAGCCTGGCCTGCATCCTCTCACAATCCAGGACCCCTTGGGGGATGTTGGAGAGCCAGTTTCAACCCGATCCCACAGGCCAGGCTGAGGGACCCCACTGGTGTACAAATTTGTGTACCGGGCTTCTAGTCCTATATATTCACTAATAAAAGCCTAATATGCTAAGTGTCAAGTCGTTGGTTGGCTATTCAACCATTCAAAGTGTAACATGCTAATGATATGCTAAGGTTGCTCAACCACTTGCTATGATGTGCACCGACCACCAGGGGACAGACAGTCGACCAGTCACTATGATGTGCACTGACCACCAGGGGGGCAGATGCTCCAACCAGTAGGTTAGCTTGCTGCTGGGTTCTGGCCAATTGGGATTGAGGGATATGGACCGGACATGCCCTGGAGTCCTCCTGCGTCCCTCCCTGGTCCCATCATGCACTGGTGGGGTCCCTCTGCCTGGCCTGCACTGAGGGACCCTCTCTCTGTCCCTCCCCCCACCCCATTGCATGCATTTTGTGCACTGGGTTTCTAATCCTATCTAATAAAAGAGTAATATGCAAATTGACCATATCTTTGCTATACCCACAAGCCACGCCCACCAGCCAATCAGGAGTGAGTATGCAAATTAACTCAACCAAGCTGGCTGTGGCCATGGCGTGAGTAGGAGGCTTGGGTTTCCCCAGCAATGGAAGAAGCCAAGCTATCCACACTCCCTGGCAGGCCCTGGACTCCACTCAAGGCTACAAAGTTTCGATTATAGAAGATAAATAAATCTCAGATACCAGGGCCTCCACTTGGGTTGCCAGGGGACATGGCTGGCCTGCAAATCACCACAGGCCCCACACCCCAAGGGAACCCCCACCCTGATTTGAGACACCCTTCAAGGCAAACCAGCTGGCCCCCACTCGTGCAGCAGGCCTCTATCCTATCTAATAAAAGAGTAATATGCAAATTGACTATCACTCCCAACGCACAAGCTGGCTGCCCCATGTGGTCAAATATGACTGCCCCTATGTGGACATTTTATGGCCACCACAAGATGGCTGCCACAAGATGGCCAGCCGAAGAGGGCAGTTAGGAGGGACCAGGCTTGCAAAAGAGGGCAACTGGGGATGATCAAGCCTTCAGGGGAGGGTAGTTAAGGGTGACCAGGCTGGCAGGGGAGCAGTTAGGCATCAATCAGGCTGGTAGGCAGAAGCGGTTAGGGGCAATCAGGAAGGTAGGCAGGCGAGAAGTTGGGAGCCAGCAGTCCTGGATTGTGAGAGGGATGTCCTGCTCCCTATCAGGATCGGGCCTAAACGGGCAGCAGGACATCCCTTGAGGGGTCCCAAATTGGAGAGAGGGTGCAGGTTGGGCTGAGGGACACCCTCCCCCACCGCCATGCACACATTTTGTGCACACCAATAAAAGAAAAATATGCAAGTTGTCCCTACAGGGGGGGGTTTGACCGGGAGTTACACTTGTGCTGACGACCAGGAGACGGCACGGAACATGGGATTCTATGACAAGACAGGTAGCAGGGAGAAGGGAGTCCCTGGCCAGCAGTGGTGGCGTCAGGCAGCCCAGGGAAGGAAGGTCCTGGCTGGTTGCCGGCAGCTGCTAGGGATCCTACACATGCACTGGGCCTATAGTATATAGATAACAGAAGATCATTAGATGAAAAAAATTACTGAAGTATAGAATGGATTGGGTGTTTTTATGGAATCAGAAGAAACCTGATGTTTTCTTTCCAGAGAATAGAATTACTATTTGAAATCTGAGCCACCATTACATACTGTCTCATTTCCTTTGTGTAGGAAGAATAGTAATGTACCACTTGCTCAGGTTGGCCGGGTGACCCTGCATGTGTCCTGGTGTTTTTATGAACAGACTTATATTCCTAACTTCTTTGGTAGTTCATTTTTGCTCAAAGAAACTAATATATTAGGAACATAAAATGATTTTTTCAATAACTATAATGTTAGAGATAATGCAGTTATGTATTTGTGAGGAGTTTCAATTGTGAAGGAACAAATTACAATTAAGAAAGATTGAAATATTGAATGATCTGGCTTATTCCTAAAAAGAAAGTGAAAGATACGGAGTACTTTACTGCATTTAAATATATGAGTCAGGTTGGACTAGTCCTCAGTGCTTCAGCTTTAAGCTATTAGCACAGCATACTTTGAGGTTCCCTAGGAAACTGTTGCCTAAGTGATATGCCAAGGATGTTAAGGCTTTTTGAAACCTTTAACTTTTACCCAGATAGTGGTTTCCTTTCTGTGGCACTTGACCCAACATATTGCCAGTGTTGTGTGAGTGTGCGCCCCTCTCTCTCATATATCAAAGAGCTTCCCTGTGATCTGGTGTTGTGCTGATGGTTTTATCCTATTATTTGGCACAATTGTGCCTTATTTTTTAAAATGACTCTGATACAGCAGTGCCTATATTTCACAGACCTTAACTATTTGGACTAAAGCACATGTCACCAGTGCAGGATGGGAAAATCAAGCCTTTGTGTGTAAGGCATGTACCTCAGTTGTAGTTATTCAAAGGTTGCTTTATATCCAGCTTATTATACACACACACAGCATTCAAGTGATTAGTTAAGACAAAAAAAAAATCCCTCTTTGAGAAATCTCCATGTTGTTAGCTGTTTCTGACTACATCATTGGTTATGAAAGTGTTACTGTAGATGTCATTTCATAATTAGGAGGCCATGGTGTGATACTTTTCTCTCACGTGACACATTCATTATTTCCTAATCCCAATCTTTGCTCCTTTTCCCTTTTGCTTCTTAAAAAATATCAAAGGAATATAATGTAAATTTTGTACGAGTCAGCTGCTTCAAACATTTATTTCTGTGGGGGATAGCCCCAATGGTTTTGAGTTATAAAAGCACCAAGCCACACTTACCTCAAATTAATGAACATTAGTATATTAACTAAGTGAGGACCTATTGCTTTTCATTCAATTAAATAGTTT
The DNA here is from genome assembly GCF_014108245.1 of Pipistrellus kuhlii. Classification (NCBI taxonomy): domain Eukaryota; kingdom Metazoa; phylum Chordata; class Mammalia; order Chiroptera; family Vespertilionidae; genus Pipistrellus; species Pipistrellus kuhlii. Next base: position 1,379,284 of record NW_023425493.1, read on the forward strand.
AAATGTGAAGTAAGACTGTATTATACATCTCAAATAAGTCAATTTGTAATTTATTGCCATAGTTTTACTTAGTTAATGGCATAGCCACCAACGTAAGGTATTTATTCTTATTATGATGTGATTTTTGAATAGGTATTTCGTTTACTTGTCAATATTGTTACTTTTTAGAGATATTTATAGAAGTTTGTGAAAAAACTTCTAGTGAGTGATGAATTACAATGTCAGAAACAGTTATTTCCATCTTATCTGCAACAGCAGGTCCCATATGCAAAGAATTGCAAGGTTGGGTTCGCCCAACTCTCTAGCAGGCTGTAATCTAAACAAGTAAAGTGACCAAGACACACAGCTAGTTTAGTATCTGATATCTAGTAGGCACTTAGTGAATGCTTGTGATTGACTAAATGTACAGAGATATTGATTCAGATAGACACCTGTCCACAGATAGACTTAGCATTTATGCCACTTGCACTATCCCGGGTCTTTGTTTGCTGTAACTGAACAGAAATCAGTAAGCAGTCACTTCTGACCTGGAAACAGATGTCCGGAGCAGTCAGTGGCACTGTCGGCATAGGATAGCCACTATGCTCGTGTGACTGTTGCTGGGCAGCAGGGTGGCTGGTGGAGCCGAGGAACTGGAGGTTTAATTGATTGGTTTTGAATAATTTTCATTTAAATAGCCACTTGGGGCTGGAGGCTCCTGGGGAAGGCCAGGGTGACAGCCCAGGGAAGGTCCGGTGTTCTCAATGCCTCCTGCCATCTTCCATCCCAGCTTTCTTCTCTATTACACATTGTATCACAAGTTGCTTACTAGTGAGAAAATGAGTTAAAAATCCTTCCCTCTCCCTGGCTCACCTAGCACAGGTGTGAATAAACAGTGTAGTGTCCAAGGATGGCATGTAGGGGAATCACAGGACGGACTAATCCCCGTTCACAGTAACTGCTGGCACTGGCTGGGCCTGAGCTGTCCCTTGTGTCCCACGATGGAATGAGCTCTGCAGCACTTCCCGGAAGTGTTCTGCCTGTCACTAACGGATGGAACAAGAAGGTGAATCATTAAACTCTAGGAGCCTCTGTTACCTGAATACAAACTGTGAAGATGTGGCTTTTTCCAGCTTTAAAGGCGACTCATTTGGCTGGAAGGAAAGCACGGCGTACATTCTGGGCTTATAAGCTTAGAGAAAGACATCTGTGTAATAGATTCAGGGGTCATCGTTCCATTGCTGTAAGAGGACCGTCTCAGTGTCCATGAAGGTGTAACTAAGTGGGTCATACCTCTCCACTGTGAATTTCTTTCTCTCTAACAGTTATAAAGGTATTCTTTTAGAATACCTGTTTTTTATAACCAACTTTGAAATCCAAACTAAGAGTGGGAAATAGATTTTTTTCAATGCTTCCAGAAATAATTTACAGGGATAAAAGAAGTAAGGGATCATTTCTAGATTTTAAAGTCATTTATGGAAACGTTGGTTAGTTCATAAATACCTGAGGTTATCCAGGCAGTTACTTGTGTTAACTCTGTAGGATTACTTAGTCACTTTGTTACATGAATTAAGGGGCTGGTTTAGAATATTAACACCATCTTTTGGGACTTAGTAGAAATATTTATAATCTTAACTATTATACAAGGTGGCAAGAAGAGATTCAGAGTCCAGAGTGCTAACCATTACACTATGGAACCTCCCCTGCAAGAAGAGATTCAAAATGGAGAGAATATGGGACAGTTTTGATTGTTGTTAGATTGGGGCCTAACTCCTCCCTGGAGCACTGAGCCCAGCTCAGGGATGGGTGTTTCTGTGGGATCCTACAAAGGGGCTCATTGTTGAGCCTTCATCTACGAGGGCCTGTGGAGGGAAGGCCGTCACCGTTGGTGAGATGACTCTCTTCTCGCTCGTCCTCCCACTCCTGTCTGTATTTCTGTGCAGGGTGATGTTGGGCTCGCGATGGGTAAACTGTATGGAAATGACTTCAGCCAAACTACCATCTCTCGCTTTGAAGCCTTGAACCTCAGCTTTAAGAACATGTGCAAGTTAAAGCCACTTTTGGAGAAGTGGCTCAATGATGCAGGTGGGTGAGAAATGGCCTCATTGTCTGTGGGAATCCTACAGGGGCTGTCATGTAGAGTGGGGTTTAGATTTCATATTGCACTATTGGCACTACAGAGCCTTAAAACACGCCAGTCTTGGGAGGATTAATATAAGTTGTGGTTCCATAAATCAGAGATTCGTTTAAATAGTAATTGCAATGCACACAATGAAAAACATTTTTTTTTTTTTTTTTTAGTTTTAGAGCATTTCTAAAGGATTGAAGGAAGAGGAAAAAAAGCCTATGTATTTACATATACTTGAAAAAACAAGCTTATTGGTTCTTCGTTGATGAATTATAGTAAATTTGTTCTTGATGATATTTTTGCTTTTGTTACTAAAAACAACCACATTCATGAGAAGTTGAGTGGCCAGTGTTAACTTGTGTGTTTTGTACTGAGGTTTCCTTTTGGGAAATTTGAAGTTTGAATCACAGAACCACAGACTGTGGGCTGTGAGGAAAGTGCAGATTGCCTAGACAGCAGTTCCTGTTTAGATGGGAGGAAAACCAGGTCTTTGGAAAACACCCTGTACCTGTGGCCATGTACTCATGGTCCTGTATCCTTTCTGAGCTCCACAGGTGAGAACCGCCGGCTGCTCTGCCCTTCCCTCCATGTGCATGGAGTGGAAAGAATCAGAGCTGGTTCCGAGTTGCTCAGGGTCATTCAGCTATTGACAGAACCTTGCTTGTTTCAACTACCAAGAATTTAGAAGTATTTCATTGTTGTTTGGTTTGGGGGGAGGTGTTGCCCTAGATTATACTAATGAAATGAGAAGTCATTTGCGAGATAAATCTTAAATGTTCAATAATTTCCAACAAACTTTCTTTTATCCCTAGAGCTAATCTCTATATATAAAAGCCTAATATGCAAATTGTCCCCTCTGGAGTTCAACAGGGAGACCAGGAGTTTGATCGCTCTCCCTGACATGCACTGACCACCAGGGGGTAGTGTGGAACGAAAGAAAGCCCTGGCTGGAACGAAAGAAAGCCCTTCCCCGGCAGCCAGGGAAGGGAGGTCCTGGCCAGTTCTGATTGCCTAGGAACCTACCCATGCACGCATTTCATGCACTGGGCCTCTAGTAAATAAATAAGCAAACCCAAAAGTAAGGACAGAACTCAGAAGAGGTAGAGCTGAGTCTCAGGGCAGAAAGAGTAACCCTGTGCTTTCTCAGAGACAAGGCAGAGGGCAGTAGGGACAGACAGCCAACTGTTCTCAGACCACAGCTAGAGCAGCGAGGAGCACTGTATGTCCATGTCGGTATGGAAACCTTTTCCTACGCTTGTGGTATAAACTGTCTTGGTTGCTTTATGTTGTTAATACGTGTGCTATTCCTTCGACCTCCTGTTTTCTCCTTTCTCACAGAGAACCTCTCATCGGATTCAGCTCTCTCCAGCCCAAGTGCCCTGAATTCTCCAGGGCAGGGAATCGAGGGCTTGAACCGTAGGAGGAAGAAACGCACCAGCATAGAGACCAACATCCGTGTGGCCTTAGAGAAGAGTTTCCTGGAGGTCAGTGGGCATTTTACTTTTCGTGGGCGTGGGATTGTTGTTATGGTGCTCCCATTAGGTCTGTCAGCCATAGCCCTTATGGATGCTTATCCCATCGTGGAGAAAATAAGACAACCTAGCAGCATGCATGCCTGGGTTCAGGGAGAATAGATTCACATCCACGGGAGTCCTTCGTGTGACAAGCAGCAGCTGCCATCAGGCACAGGGACTCCAGACAGGGAGGGGCAGGGAAGAGAGAGCAAAGGCGTCCAGATGAACCGAGGGGTCAGCGCAGAAATGGTGGTTCAGTTTGGCTGAGTTCTAGTGTCTGCTAGAGTAGCAGTTTGGGACCAGGACACAGAGGGCCTTGAATGTCAGCCTATCAAGTTCAAATTAATTCAACAGATACATGGCTTTTGGGTGGGTTTTGTTTTTTTGTTTTTTGTTTTTTACACCAGGAAATATCTCAATCAAAGCTTCCAACAAAATTCTGACTCTGGTTCAGTGGAAGGAGCACTAGTATCTGCCACTTCAGTCACTGAGTCCCTTTATCTGGGAAGCACTTTCTGTCTTGCTACACAAGCTTACAACAGCAACAAAAGTAAACATTCAAGAATAACTTACCCTAAGTTACCGGGAATAAATTTAATAGACTTGTGTTCATTGGAATGCTCGTCTGCAGACATTTTGTTAAGGTGGGCCTGGTGGTCACTTACATCCCAACTTCACTCCCCGGCCTGCCCGCCCTGTTTGCTGGTTTGTATAATGGCTCAGCTGGGCCAGTAGTTCTAAAGGTTCTTCACAAGACGATTTTCCCTTCAGAATCAAAAGCCTACCTCGGAAGAGATCACCATGATTGCTGAGCAGCTCAACATGGAGAAGGAGGTGATTCGAGTTTGGTTTTGTAACCGCCGGCAAAAGGAAAAGAGGATCAACCCACCCAGCAGTGGTGGGACCAGCAGCTCCCCTATCAAAGCAATTTTCCCCAGCCCGACCTCCCTGGTAAGGACGGGACCGGGAGCGCTCAGGCTCACTTTATAGTTTACAAGTGGCTCGCTCAGTCTGTATTTTATAATATAGAATTTACTGTGAGAGTGGTGTAGGGGAAGGCTGGGGGAGGTGTGTGTGTGGGAGATGGGGGGAGGAGCAGGGGGCTGTGAGAGGCAGTCAGGGGAGCAGTTGGCAGATACAGCTTTGTCCTGTGCAGCTGTCTACTTGTGTTTGGATTTATGTGAACTAGAAAGAAGACAGTATATATAATTTTTTTACAAAACTGTAGACAATATTTTGTTGTTTCAAAGAGAAACTCTGTTTTTTAAAAATTTGTTTTATATTCTTTTCATAACATCATTTCATTAAAAACAAATTCAAGACAATCTTGCCCCCACAGAGTCAAAAATAAAACAAGAAGCCGCAATTCACGGATCCTCCAAAATAGTTTCCTTATTTAGGTTAAGGGGACAATTAGCATAATACTCCTACTGACCTAGCTTACGCCTGCTCACGTTACTGAGATCGAGAGGTTTTTAAATTATTTCTGTTGAAACCTGGCAAAGCCATGCGTCATGCCAGTGCAGAGCCTCCTTTGGCGGCAGCCTTGCAGCAGGCGCACCTTTCTCAGTTCCAGGCTCCAGGAGGAATGAAGACCTTCCTCTCAGGCCCATTTACTTTATTCTGTTTTCATTCTATAATACAATATTTAAATCTATCCTGGAATCTAAGTTTTTAATAGGCAAATTAAGTCTATAAATGGAATTTTTAAGTTTTTTTTAATGCTTTTGAATATTTTCATTTCTGACCTCTAGGTGGCGACCACGCCAAGCCTTGTGACCAGCAGTGCAGCAACTACCCTTACAGTCAACCCAGTCCTCCCTCTAACCAGCGCTGCAGTAACCAACCTCTCTGTTACAGGTAACCACCTCTCTGTTACAGGTAACCACTTCTCTGTTAAAGGTAACCACTTCTCTCTTAAAGATAACCACTTCTCTGGTACAGGTCCCCACCTCTCAGTACAGATAACCACGTCTCTGGTACAGGTAACCACCTCTCTGGTACAGGTAACCACCTCTCTGGTATAGGTAACCACTTCTCTGGTATAGGTATGCGGCAGCCAGGCTGTGCAGTGGTGAGGCAGCTGGCAGCCATGAGAGGTTCCTGTGAGAATCTGCCATTAAGCTGTGAATTTCAGCTCTAGGATGTATTGTTTTTTTAAAGTTGCATGTGAAAACCTGACCTCCAAGAAAAATCAGGCACAATTAATTTTGTCAGGAATAATGCTTTCACAAAAGGATTTCATCTTTTTTGTTCTTTTTCACCTTACTCTGTCTTCTCTATTACTCCAAGGATTATCTCTCAAAACATAACACTTTTTCAAGTAGCCCCTCAAAAACCCTGACTAGCTATAACTTTTTGCATCAAGACAACATCAGATCAGATGCCCCTTCACTGTGTAGAAGGCGCTTTCCAGTGCGGCCCTGTCTCCACTGGTCGCCATCCGCCGTCCCCGGCCCAGAGGTGGGCCTGTGAGCGGGCGCAGCCTCAGAGCCGGCGGTGGCGGGGCTGCTCCGGGGTAGGTGCCCACTCCGCCTGGAAATGGTGTGAGCTCCCCGGCAGAGCTTTCCCCTGCCTGCGTCACAAATGACCATGGTTTTATAATTTATTCTCCCTTTGCCAAGAGACTTTGCACTTCTCAAAAGGCCTGGGTTTGTTTTTTTTTAATCTCTGGCTTGTTTAGTGCCTGACACATTCACTCTAAAATGAATGACTAAATTTTCCCCTGTGCCACCTTTGAATAGTAGATTTCTCAAATACACTTGAAATGAACTTGGTGTTGTCACCAGCAGTTCTTAGTGGCACGGTGTAGGAGGCATCCTGCGACTGTTTGCCGGGGTGGTGATGGTGTGAAGCCCTGGGCAGGCGTGTTCTGATGGCTCCCAGTGCAGCATGGACTCCGCCTCCAGGAGGGGAAATTGATTTTTCTGCGCTAATATTTTACTTCATCACACCTCTTTGGCTCTATGACCTAACCATGGCATGTAAAGTGAATACATGTTTTTATTCACATTTATTAAATTAAGGATGAACTTTGCCTTTTCCCTCTTTATCTGTCTGTAATCAGTATGAATTCAGACATTCTTTTATATCCAACAGGTTAGAATTGTATCACTATTTCAGGGTTAAATTCTTCCAGATTGGCTAGTGGGAGTCCCTTCAGCTGGCTCCTGTGCCCGTTAACATGCCCCTGTCCTTTACATGGTTCCTTATTTTTTGGCACAAGATGGTCAGGCTCATCTTCACGCTTCTGTGCCCAGGCCTGGAAACAGCCATTTCTCCAAGAATTCTAAGTTCCTGTTAGTGAGGAAAGGACTTTGGAACCAAAGTAGAGGCATTAGATACACTCACTGTTATGCATTGTTGCTTCTAGGACATCTCAATTGAAATAAGTGTGCACACAACTTGGGAATGTGTGTAAGATACACACGTGTGTACATTCATGTGTTCATCCACCCACCGGCACCATCCATTTTCACTAGCTGTTCACGTGTATTAAAGCCATGCATCCATACTGAGTCTCCGGTTCCAGCCCAATACTCTCTAGTTCGTTATTTTCTACGCTTAGGTTCTAAAGAGTTTGTTTTTGTGGCTCATGTCTCTAGACGCACTAATGAGGTTAGTAAAAGTGCCATTTTGAGGTGCTGGTTGGTAGAGTCATTGGTTAGTTCCTGGATTTGGCTGAACAGAGCCCCGCCTCCAGACTCCCACAGCTCCTTCCTAACACAGCCCTCTTTCCAGGCACTACAGACACCACCGCCAACAACACTGCAACCGTGATTTCCACCGCGCCTCCCGCCTCCTCGGCAGTCACGTCCCCCTCGCTGAGCCCCTCCCCGACTGCCTCAGCCTCCACTTCTGAGGCCTCGAGTGCTAGTGAGACCAGCACAACACAGACCACCTCCACTCCTCTGCCCTCTCCTCTCGGGACCAGCCAGGTGATGGTGACGGCGTCAGGGCTGCAAACAGCGGCCGCGGCCGCCCTCCAAGGAGCTGCACAGTTGCCGGCGAACGCCAGTCTCGCTGCCATGGCTGCCGCTGCAGGACTGAGCCCTGGCCTGATGGCGCCGTCTCAGTTCGCAGCTGGGTAAGGTCTTTCTCGTCTGTTCCCACCTGAGAGTCCACAAGGATGTCATCCCGGGGCTCACTCTGTGGGAGACTTTCCATCTTCATCTTCAACGCAAAATTCAAAGTTTAACTCTTTAAGCCTTAATGTCTTTGAAATGGGTTGCTCTATATCGGCTCAAGGACCTGATTATTGCAGATTTAGTGTCTGGACACCCTGGAAGGGCAGCAGTCAGGCCTTCATTTCCAGGGGAGCCACAAGCAGCTGGCGCTGGCCACGCCTCGGGGTTGGGGGCCATGGGGAGCCCACAGCTCCCGACTCTCGTTCTTGCTCGTTCCCTGCTGGCCGCTTCCTGCCTCTCAGTCATGCGCGGGGGCTGCAGCAGTAAGAATTGTTCTACAGGCCGTCCTCGGGTTACGTCGCACTTGACACACGTCGTTTCGTGATTACATTGCCGTCTCCCACTTATTTATTAAAAAAAAGTTCCATCATTTTGACGTATGTACATATGTGCTTTACGTTTTTTATTATTACCACAAATAATGGTCATGAATTGTTATCTTTCTTTTAAATTTTATATATTTATTTCTCTGGCGTTTTGTTTTGGGAAAAGAGAAGGAGATAACGCAAAGCAAGTTTCAATGATTATGAGTTGGACACTGTGCAGCCATAGTCTTGTTTGGATTGCACAGCGAGCTTCAGGGAAAGCAGCGCCTCAGAGGCTGCTGACTGTAGAGAGGACAAGAATTGGAGCTGCTGCCATCGCCTCCCCAGCTGGTGCGGGGATGTCATGTTGACCGCAGTGTCTGCTCTTTTCACTTGCAGAGGTGCCTTACTCAGTCTCAACCCAGGGACCCTGGGCAGTGCTCTCAGCCCAGCTCTGATGAGCAACAGCACACTGGCAACCATTCAAGGTCGGTACAGCTGCTTTCCTTACTTACCTCTTCTTCTTCTTTTTTTTTTTTTTAATGGAGGAAGTCTACTTTGCCAGAAGTCAGGGTGATGGGGAGACAGATGAATTGATAATGTTGACTAACTAAAGGACCAAAAAAAATGTCTTGTAAAAGAGCTTTGTAGAGAAGTATAGGTGTGGTTTGGGTGTTAGAATAGGAAATCTACTAGTTTGGTGTGTGAAATCAGAATTTTTATGCTGATATTGACCTCCTTATGTGTATAGACGTGGGGACAGACTTTATCTCTGACAAGTTTATTGACTTAGTCATCCAAGACCTACCCCAGGTACCCTGACCAAGTGAAAACCCCGTCCTCATCTTCACCCCAAGAGAGCACGGCTGAGCAGTCCCGTTGGAGCACATCGGGGACCCTGGGGCTCCCTTTGTTGTCCCCATCCTTATCTTTCCCACGGCCAGTGGGTCCCTTTGACCTTCGAGTGCTACCCAGTCTCAAGTGTGTCTGAATCCCAAAGGGATTACCGAAGGGTGTGCCTTATGTGGCTTCGGCTTGTCTGAAGATGCTTGAGGGACATCCCTGTATGATCAAAGAATGTTTTTTCTTACAATTAAAAATAGTTTGTGCTTAAGTGAGTTCTTGGGGCCAAAAATGAGTGGTTAGCCACTTGAGTAAAGGTGCTGTCAGGCGGGTGATTTTCCTCCAGTGTACGTACCACCGAAAGCACTGGTCCCCGACTTGGGCTGGACTGCCTGGCCTCCCACTGGCCTTTGCGCTGTGCAAAATCGGTGGTTAGCTCTGTGAAGCTTTTGTCAGCCAAGGACTCCTTTTTGGGATAAGACTGAAAAGCCACGTTCTCGGCAGCAGGTCTTTGGCTGGTAGTGATGCCGCAGAGGCGAAGTGCTTCTCCGGACACCGCAGGCGGGAACGGACCTCTGGGGAGATCTAGAACAGGTCCATGGCCCTACCCTGGAGCCTCAGAAAACTTCAGGCCACACCAGTGCCCCCGGTGCTCGTTGTGTGATGGTGTCCAAGTCAGTCCCTCCAGCTCTTTACAGGTTACGTAACGTGAGAAATCCCCCGAAGTCTGAAAGCCTAGAGAACCTTCCATCTGCATGTGGTTTATGGGTCAAGGAGGTACTGGGGCGTTGTCAGATGACGAAAATTTGATAGGTGAAATTGCCCACTTATTTTTTTAAATTCATTTCAAAGAGGGAGAGAGAGATAGAAACATCAGTGATGAGAGAGAATCACTGATCAACTGGAAAGAGCACATTAAACAGTCTGTGAAACCACTATTTTTCAGTTAAAAGTAGCCTAGAACTGTAAATGTGTGTCCTGCACACCCCTCTCAGGGGACCAGCCGATGCATACTTTTTTTAAAGAAAATCTTGCTGATGCCTTCATCACAGAAAGTTCTCAGGTGCTAGAGCGAGTCCGATCCACGATGGTCAAATGACCATCCCACATCTCTGCTCCCTCCTGGAATGCCCACCATGCTCCGCACAAGTTAGGAAGAGCATACTTGGTCACACCTTGCACTTTACTTGATAACCTAATTTTAGAACAAAAGCTTTTTAAAGATAGCTTTTCATCTTGTGTATCAGACTTTTCATAGCCAGTGGGTTGGTAAGAGCTGCCTGTATTTCAGTGCTGTGACCGCTGGAACAGGTTTGTCATTTGGAGAGAGCAGTTTGACATTGGCGATCTGCATTAGAAACAGTTGCTGGATTTACCTAACGCTGTCCGTAGGCACTGGAGTCAGGTGGAGCTCCGGTGCAGATGCGGCTTCGGTGGGTCAGACAGGCCTTACCCCCCTCCGCCCTGCTCATGCTCACTAGATCGTTCAGGTCAGCGGTTGCCAACCTGTGGGGTCTGAAAGGTTGGTGACTACTGCTTTAGGTCCTTCAAAATCATAATAAAACTTCAGGTGGGACAAGATGGCTCTCTGATTAAGAAAAACAGTCAGCGAAGGACCGGGCTTTGTAGCTGGTTGTGGGAGATTTGAGTCATCTGGTGGTCCTTGGCTTCTCCAGGATGTATTAACAGTCTCCTTCCCACCTTTTTGGGGGTTTGTCCATAGCTCTTGCTTCTAGTGGCTCTCTTCCAATAACATCACTGGATGCAACTGGGAACCTGGTGTTTGCCAATGCGGGAGGAGCCCCCAACATCGTGACCGCCCCTCTGTTCCTGAACCCCCAGAACCTCTCTCTGCTCACCAGCAACCCGGTTAGCCTGGTCTCTGCCGCCGCAGCCTCCACGGGGAACTCTGGGCCTGTCGCCAGCCTTCATGCCACCTCCACCTCCGCTGAGTCCATCCAGAACGCGCTCTTCACAGTGGCCTCCGCCAGTGGGGCTGCTTCCACCACCACCACCGCCTCCAAGGCGCAGTGAGTGCCGCCGCCTCTTCCAGCGCAGCGCCAGCGGGCAGCCCGCGGGCGACCGCAGGGGCCCTGGCTCCCTCTTGCCACGGTGTGAGGCAGAGGAGAAGAGAGCAGGAGAGACACGTGCCGGAAAGAAAGGATGGAGACCGGACATCATTTGCCTAATTTTATAATAAAACACTCTCTTTTCAGGATTGCTTCATGGATTGGACAACTTTCTAACCAAAATTAAAAAAAAAAAAACAAAAAAAAAAACAGAAACAAAATATCAAAAACAAACAAAAAATAAGTGAAAGGACTACTCATCATTTCCAGCGGTCACAGTGGCAGTCAAGGTGGGTTACCAATTCTAATATGGGTAGGAAGGGGATTTCTTGTTTGTCTAAAGTCCTTTTTTTCTTAAAAAAAATCATTTTTATGGGTCTGTTGTACAGGCCACTAAGTCATAACAAGGTGTTTATAATCGTATCAATTGTGTTGGGGGTTCCTTTCTTAACTGGTACAATTTAGGCAGGCCCGCGTTACTGTATCTGTTGTTGTTGTTGTCATGTTTTATATATATTTGGTTTGGTGTCTCGCTCCTGGATCCTGCTTCAGTGAGCTCCCACGGTGGGGAGGGGTCGGGAACTCCCGTCCTTCGCTGCGAATGTCCTTGCTGGGCTCCTTACCCTTGACACTCACAGAGGTCCTAGGAAATGGTTTTCTGTTGCCACTTATGCAAGAGGCTTGGTGCAGAAGCTGAGGGCAGCGTGCGCAGACGCTCCCACTCCACACGCCCCATCAGGTGGTGCCTTTGGAGCACTTTGTGTAGGAAGGAATTCCTGCTGGACTGTAGCTCTCACTCCGACCTTGAATGACCCGAGGCTGGGTCCCGGGGTGCGCCAGCACCGCTCCTTGCCTCCCATGGGGCCGTGCGTGTTGCAGGCGGGACTTGGCTCCGAGAGCAAAGACTACTGCAGACACCTGCCTGGGTGGTTCTCGTGACTCTGATCTCCTGAAAATGCTCCTATTGTTGCTGTGTGTGTGTGTATGTCTGTTCCATTGTGCGGAAGGTTTTCATCCGAACTTCCTTCAACTTAGCAAAGAACAAATTTACCTGTTGGGAATGGGATGTTTCCCTCCTGTTCTCTAAAGGAGCCCTGCTAGACTGCTCCCGTCGGTGACTGAACTCCAGCAGGGGGATGAGAAGAGTCTGAGGTTACACCTTCTCTAGCCAAGGCTTCCTTTCCTCCAGGTGGCTCTCACCCGCCACCCCAAGACCGGCCTTGTCCCCGGTGGGGAAGGCACACACCAGCTTCGTGGGTCTGAGAGCGTGAGGCCTGAGCAGGACCTGCATGCACCTCATCAGGTGTCTCCGGGCTGGTTAGTGATGCTCCTGGGAGTCAGGTCAGTGGCGGTGGTAGCTGTACTTGGGGAGGGAGGAGTTCCAGCATGTGTGCAGTGTTTCTGGACTGTGTAAATGAGCCCGAGAAGTAGTGAGGAACGAGGTGACTGGGAAATGGGATCCCCTTTTCGTTATGGTAGTATCTATACCGAACCCCTGGACTGATCCCTGCAAGTGCGCTCCTGCGCCCGCCGCCCGCCTGACTGAGGGCGAGGGCCGCCGCTGGCTGTCCCAGGTGCCTGCTGGCCTCGCTTCCCAGCTGCACTGCCCCTCCGAGCTCGTCTTCGTGCTCGGCTTGTGTGGAGGGAGCGTGGTTCTGTGGCTCACGTCTCCGCGGCTTCGGGAAAGGTCGTGCTTTTCTGTTTGTGGTCGTCCGGTGGGAGACAGGCACATTAATGTTAAAAGGCCAGAAACATTTCGTCCCCTCATTGATTTTTCTTTTGTTCCATCTGTCTTCCTGTTTTATTTCACAAAGTATTTAATTCCCACCCTTGGTGTTCTCTCCTCACCCTTCCCCTTCCCCAAAATCCCTCCAAAATCAGTGAACTGCAAGCAGGGAAACTAACAAATGTCCACCCACCTTTTTTATGTGTGGTGTTTTTTTATGTTGTTGTTTTTTTAACTAAGCTTGAACCAAAGTCAATTTTTAGCAAGCTGCTGTACTAAAGGACTAGTTTTATCGTGCGGTTCAGACACATTGAGGAGTTAGATGCTACTGACAATTTCTTTTTCATTGTCTTTAATAATTTTATATAAAAGTTGCTGCTTCTTTTAATCTTTTATGTTGATAAATTGTACTATCCTCTGGGCAGATATGAACTTGATTTTTAACTAGTTTATTTAGTTTGGTATGTAAATAGAATGGCAGTGTCGGTGACTAACTTTTCTCTCTGCCCCTCAAGTTCTCTGATGTAGTTAAATTTAGTCTTTTATTCTGACTTGATATCTCTAACTTTAGTCTGTGCTAATGATTGTAGGACTATCAATAATACTGCAGCTGCCATGGGGATGGGTAGTGCCCTGGGGAGTGGCTGGTGCCAGGCAAGATTCAGGGAGGTGAGTGCTGATACCCACCTTGCTGGGCTAGAGGCTATAGCATTAATTTCCCAAAATGACTACCAAAGCAAGCGACAAGTCCCAAGAACTCCAGCCCAGTGGCTAACAGCAAGGGCCAGGACAGACTGAGTTTGTTTGTTTCCCATGTGGCTCCAGAGATGCTCCCTCCCCCAGGTAAGACTCGCCAATAGATTTTAATGTGTAAAAGGATACTAAACGTTCAAGCCGGTGTGATGGTCTTCATTCCCAGCCCTGTCTGTATCCTCTGGTTCAGTTTAGGATAAGGGAATTTTGCCTGGGGATCACTTTATATTAAACCAGCATAAAAACCTGTATTTAAAAGAAATAAATCTTTAGACAAGTAAAAACAGCTTGCGAAATGAAAGGTACATTTACATATGTACGAGAAACACTAAAACAGCTTGCTGGTTGGGTAGCTTAACTAGACCCCAGGCCCCATCCCTAGGAACCCCGCTGACCATACTGCTTCGGGCACAGCCTGCAGTCCTTTGTCATCTTTATCATCCCCAGAGATACTTTTGAGTTGGGAGTCTCTGGAGCTGGGTACTCAGATGTAGCTAGCAGACTCCTGTGTGGGAGTCTGGAATTAAGAGGGGCAATTGATCAAAAAGAGGTGCTGGGTCGAGTTCCTGCATTTCTAAGGGGAAGGGCCAGACAGGTCTTCCCGACTCATTGTGTCAGTCTTCTTTTTCCCTTAATGTTTATGCAAGTTTTACTTCACCCCTGAATTTGCTTAACACATTAAACCAAAGACTAATTCTAATGCATTGCAATTAGTGTGTACTAATTTGCCTATGGCGATGGGCCCTTCCGAGGGAGTGGTGAGTGTAACTGTTGGAACCCTACTCATTGCAAGCAGTGCAGTTTGATCGTGAACTTGATGTGTGCCCTGTGTAAATCTGGGGGACAAAGCAGAAAGGCCTAGAAAAAGGGCTTCTCACAGGAACCCTGTTGTTGTCCCTGATTGAAGAAATAGGTTGAGTACTATTTTAGTTTAAATGTTTCTGAAGGTATGGAGGCAGCTCTGGAGAATTATGTAAATAGTGCAGTCCATTATGTGATGTCACACACTTCCTGTATTTGTTTGATAAGGAAGATCAATACCGTCCCCATTCTTGTCAGAGAGATGGGACCATAGGACTGGCTACTGTTCTGTGTAGGACCACACCTGTTTGTACTTCATGGCAGAGTATTAGAGGGTTTTTTTTTTAGAAAGGAAAATAAGATTAGTTAAAAGGCTTTTAGTGAGATTTTTTTTTAAACCATTTGTTCCACATAATTCTTTCATTTTTGGGGGGGAAAGCACAATTATACCTCTTTTATTTTTAATGTTATTTTGTCCTATTATCTTTCATTTATTTGCGAAAGTAGGGGAACCTTGTCTCCGTTATCCAGAAGCACAGATATTTGCTTGACACAATATTTAAATTCAGCCCAATCTTTACCATTAAATTTTGTATTTAAATTACTACATTTACAAATATGGGAGCTTAATGTCAACTTTTATCATTATAAATCATAATAGTAAACATTGCAATTAGTCTGTACTAAACATGTGGCTTACAGGAGACACTCATTGTAGTTCATAGTCTAAAGTTGTTCCCAAGCCACGTCCTCCTAACAAAACTTTCTTCGCGGAGAAAAAAGTAAAATCGGTGAGACAGGAAGAAAAGAGGGCAGTGTTACAGGAGAGGCAGGGCCAGGCCACCTGGCTGGGCGAGCAGTGGGGCCTGGCACCCCCGCGCCACTTGTGAGCCTTCAGTTACAGATAGCCCGGCATGTTTATCAGAGCTGAAAACTTTAAAAGACCAAAGATCTGGAATTTCAACTTATTCCAATGGGATGAATTGGTGGGTTAATTTGGTCACAAGCAATTATGAGTCTGCTGGCCCTGGCCTTTGTGGGGCCCTTTTCAGTCTCGGACGTTGTGAGGATAACACTGTAAAGTGGTAAGTCTTCCCCAGCAGCCCCTGCTTGGAGAATGAGGAAACCCTCCTGAACCAGGAATCGCTAAGGCAGCTTTCGGAGGTGGCGTGCACCCGGGGGCGTGGACAGGGCAAGGCCGAGGCAGGTCCCGTTCTGCTCATTCTTTCTTACTCCAGAGAGTGAATGGGACGCGAGACTCCCAGGGAGAGAGTGGGAGGCTCGGAGGGCAGGGCTTTTGTGAGTTGTTCAGATGTCCACGTGGTCCGGGAGCTGCTGCTGCTCCGACCAGCCTCACGGTGAGCAGGCCGTCCTGACTCTGCCTCGGCTTGGCCCAGCGCAGGAGCCATGGGTGCTGTGCGACTGGAACCTGGATCTCCTTTGCTCCCTTCTCCCTTTGAATGGCGACACCTTAATCCGTGAGGGTAATGCTGGAGGGTTACGGTGGCTACTAGCCCCTTCATGAAATACCTCAGTGTAGTTTAGCGTTGTTGCAGAGCTGGTTTTAAACTAAAAACCAAATAAATAAAAAGAAAAACTTTATAAATATGGAAATAATTCTAGCTGTAGCATTTAGTTAACTGATGTTTATTAAGATTGATAAACATGATTAATGCTGTATGTGTTGGGATCCTGTTTATAGGTTACAGTTTATAGGGTTGGAGGGGGGTGGGGTGGGGACGAGGAGAAGGTGACTGTGTTAGAAGGATCGTTGCTCGTGTGTGTTTGTTTTTCCTTCTCTCTCTCTTACCAAAGGAAACCTGATTGTCCCTGGGACTGGGCTTGGGGTTTGTTGGCCTCTCTGTGGTCTGACCTGCTGGGCAGTGTGTGGAGCATGCAGGTGGCACATGGGTTCAAGGTCCCCTTAGGCATTGACATCCCTTGCTAAGGCTGCCTGTGCCCCCGATCAACCCTGCCAGCCTCTCCCAACGGCTCTTACCTCTGTGCGTAGGCGAAGGATGGCTGTGGGGTGCCGGGTAGAGGTGGCAGAAGTGCCCTGTCCACGTTGAGAGCAGAGCAGAGTGCGTGCGTGGGCCTGGTGACCTGGGCAGGGGAGCGTGAGCAGCCCTGCTTGTCACCTGGGCATGCTGGACGTGCTGGTAGCACACACTCTCGGACCAAGGTGACTTCTGTCCAGACCAAAAATGCAAAAGAAGTTGACAGCTGTCCTGCTTGCCTCACACCTCGGTGGCGTGAGGCCGCTGGGGGCTGGCTGGCTGGTGAGATTGAGGAGTTCCTGTGGGCACGTTGGGGAGAGGGCTGCGCCTTTCTGGTCGTACTGGGGCCGGCTTTCCTGGGCCCCTGAGTCCAGAATGGGCACTTCTCCGTAAAGGCTGTTTTCCATGAATGCCTGTATCATGAAACGTTAGTGGGATCCGGTTTGGATACCAAAGACACTGTTCCGGCCTTGCTTATCCTGTTTTAGCCGGCAGAGGGACTGGGAACAAAAAGCTGGAATTCGGGAAAGCTTCCCCTCCGTCCCTCCCACTTCCTTCGGCGGGCCTGTTGGTCGCCGGCTGTGGAAGAGACTCCTTTAGTCCCATCGCTGGTCTGTGGGGCGGATGGGCCACTCGGTGTCGCCGTGACATTCTTGGAATCTCTGAGGGCTTGGGGGCTGGGGGGAAGGGGGTAGGGTTCTTTCTTTCCCTTCGTCTAACACCTGTAGCGCCCATGCAGCTGAGCTCAGGTGAGTGAGAGGTGCTGGCACTGTCCCGCCGCTTGTAGGAGAGAGCGTTTTCAGGAGCAGGTGACGTGGAGAACCGAGACCTTCCTTGAAGCTCTGCCCATGGCGCCCGTGTCGTGTCGTTCCCAGATGTTCGCACACATGAGCTCCTGGGGCTCACTGTTCGGGGTTCTGTTGATGACCCAGAAAGGGAGGAAGGGCAGGAAGTGTATTGCTCTCTCACTATTGCATCAGAAACTGCCGGGTGCTGGGCTTCTGGCAGTGGTGCTGACAGGATGTGACAGTGTCAGCCTTGGCTTCACAGAGCGCTAGATGGCAGGGCCTGGGCGCTGAAGGGAGAGCACTCGAAACAGAGGCTGTGGGATCAATGTTATGGACACCCCTTTGAGTGCAGAATGGGACTCCCTGGGGCAGGCAGGGTCCCTGAGTCTGCCCACTCGGCCAGGGCTCCATCACCATCAGATAGGTCAGACCCCAAAACTAGTTTCCTGTAGAAAACATCGTGGTCTGCTGCAAAGCCCCTGGGTGTTCTTAGTTCCTTGCTCACTGCTGTGCTCATGGCCACCCAGCAGCCGAAGGCTTTCTTCAGACCCTGCAGGCAGCTGGCTGGACACAGTGCTGTTAATGAGGATTCCAGATGCTTCTGTGCAGTCGGGCCTCCTTGGAGGGAAGGACAGAACCAGGCAGAGACGCCCTGTGCTCCCACCTCTCTTAAGTGGGAGCTGCGGACAGGAAATGTCAGAAGCTCCAGACAGTGTAGCCAGGTCAGTGACCTGCCCAGGCTTAGTGGGCCGCCCGGTGCCACCTGCTGTGTGAGCATGAGTTCTGCGGCCGGATTGGAACTGGCCGTTCTGCAATATAAGCCTGTCCCGAGGCCAGGTCTGGGAGACAGACGGGCTTCCAGCTTCTGACCTCCGCTCGAGCGGGGCTGTGCGGGCCTGTGCGCACCGCTGGCGCGAGAGGCCCGCTCTCTGCGGAGACGCCCCTCCCACCACAGGTCGCCCACCTGCCCCTTCCTCTGGTGGCTATAGGCGAGGCCAGTAAGCAAGGGCCTCCCGCCGCAGCCAGGGCGTCCTATACCTCACTCTTTCGTGACTGAGTAACTTGCTTTAACTTCCTCTAAACCTTACAGAGTTGCCAAGTCTGCCCTCCCTCCCGTGAGTCATGCCGAGCTCTGGCCTATAGCATCGCAGGATCTGGGGCCGGGGTGGGCCCACCTAGCGCCTCTGAATGTCGCTGCTTGAAAGCTACTGCAAGAGAGGGCAAATTGCAATCTTCTGTTTCTTTTGTTGCAAGAGGTCTTCACAGGTGAGGGGCCCACTCCCCCCACCTGCCTTTAGGGGCTGGCCAGCTGTCAGCCCCTTCCCCACCTTTCCGACTGCTGGCCACACGCCAACGCTGTCCTTGCCTTTCCCTGGCGGAGGAGGCCCCCTTCCCTCCAGGCCTCGGCTCCGCTGGCTTCGGGACTTTGGGTGGAAGGGAAAACACCAAAGAGGCCCCTTTGCGCTGACTGCTGCACACACATTTCACTTTTGTTCTCTGACATGACCAAAAAATCCAAATATTTAAGTTATTATTATTATTAGTTGACAATCTTACGTCCCATGTCCCGTGGGCTCTCAGAAGCTGCCCCCAACCCGTTTCCTTTTCTTTGAATGTAGTTCCATCCAGCCTCAGTCCCCACTCCGCCCGGGAGCTCCGCCAGGTCTTCCTCTGCGATACGCCAGGGAGGGTGGTTTCTTTGTTTGGTTTTGTTTTGCTTTTTAAATTTCCAACCAAAACCAAAGATTTCTTAGTGATTGTATAAACTCAAAACAAACAAAAAACCAAAGAAAAGGGCAGTCTTCAGCGCGACCCAGTCTGTGGCGTCCTGGCTGGCAGAGCACGCCGGGCGGTGGGGCTCCGGCCGCGGAGGGCAGGCCGTGCCTTCCGCGTGGGCTGCCCCGGGGCGCTGGGCCTGGAGCCCGGCCCTGCCGCTGTGAGCGCACCGGGGAGCGCGGAGGCGGCAGATTCTTCAGAACAGCGGACAGACCCACCGCCACGCCAGTCCGCCCACAGCGCCACGGCCCGGCCAGGCGGGGCTGAGCCCAGGACTCCACAGAGTGGGGAGCTGAGGACCCTGGCGCAGGACTGGCTGCTCTGCTGGGTGCTAGCCTCTGGGCCGCGCTGAGCACGCCCGGCCCTTGGGAGCCTTCTTTCCCTTTTTCTTTCCCGGGGCTGCGGGAAGCCGCTGTCCCTCCCCCGCGGAGCGTGCAGAGCGCTGTGACCTCCCACTCCCGCTGTGGCTGTCCCCTCCCGCGGCTGCAACTATGCATCGTGTCTCCCCCGTGCTAGGTAGATGCCTGTGACTTTTTACCGGGGGGCGGGGTTGCAAATGAAGGAACTTTTTACACGGATCTTTTTAATCTCAGCTTGGGGGGGTGGGGTGGGGAGGGTCCTAGGGTCATACAAGCTCTATCCCAAAGCAAAACCCAAATGTTAGTAACCTTAGGCTGACGCAGATACCAAAGAGAATCCGCCCTGCACCACAGACTGCGGAGTGCGGCACCGCGCCCGCGTTCGTCTAACCTCAGCAGTTCCAAAGCGTAGATGTATATTTTGGTATATTTCTGGGATATTAAAAAAAATGTTGTTTAACTTCTCGTTTGTTTCCGTGTAAAGTCATAGCATGAAAATAACTGAACTGTCCTATTCTTAGTAGTTTGAAATAATAGTATTTTTGTATGTTCGGGTGTGTCTCTGTATGTATTGACATCAGTTTTCACTGCCTCGGAGTTCCTAATAAAAGAAATGAAATGCTCTGGTGTACGTGCTGTCCAATAGTGAGCGCCCACCGTTCCTTCGGAGTGCTTTTCGCTGGTGACCCGCCCTCTGGGGCTTTGTTTTCTTTTAAAGAGACAGCAATCGTGTTTTTCTAAAGATGGTTTCTTTCTCTCTGTCTTAACTCCCTCACCTTCTTTTCTTTTCTTTTTTTTAAATATTGATTCAGGGGTGTTTTTCCACTGTTGTCCAGGGAGGGACACGAGGGGAAATTGGCCCCTTGGCCTCCCACACATTTTTGTTTTATGTGCCTAACTTTAAAATGTGAGTTTGAGTTCTCTTTTGTGGAAACTTAAGATGTGGTGTATGATTCTTTCCAACATGGCCCCGCAGCTCTACGAGGCAGCGGCCACTCCTGGGGAGCCACGGGACCTCTTCCGCGTCTCTGGCAGCTTTGCGATCTGGGTGGCTATTGTGTAGCCCCACTGCCCCAGACGCTGGGTAGCCAGCCCCCCAGGGATAGTCCATAAGAATCAGCTGATAACATGGCATGGGGACCTTGTTTTCCGGGCTCCGGGGAACAAGCGACTATGCATTTGGGGGGATTCGCTGATGCCTCCCGAGGCCCGAGGAGTCAGGGGACGTAAGTGGTGCTGTCTCCTTACAAGTGCCCTTCCTGTGACCCTCCTGGGCCGCCCGCGGGCTGTGGGCTTGGGAGAGGCTGTGTGGGTGGCTGAGTCAGAAGGAAATGCTAGGTTTTGTGTAGATGCATTTGTCTGCTGTAACTTTTTATATATATATTAAACTTAACTGTAAGTGTACAGTTCATTTCTGTTGTAAAACATCATTAAACCATTTTTCCAAGTGTGTTTGCATTGTCTGAGTTTCTCTGATGGGGTCATGTTGGTGTCTGAGTGCTTCACACAAATGCCCACCCAGATGGCTTACAGCCCTGCCCGTCACCCCGAGCCGGGCCGGGCACAGGGTCTGCCGGCCTCCTGGCCAGGCTTGGGGTGGCAGATAGGTGTCGGCCGCAGTGGCCTCCAGGCTGCGGGGCTTGCTACCATCAAACACGCAGGCTCCTCAAAGACTCCCATTTCACTGTGGACTTGACTGCAGAGCTGACACTGAACCTGACTTTTCTAGATTCATCAACTAAACTGCCCTGCACACAGGTCCCCTGGGCCCCTCGGGAGGAAGCCGATCCTGACTCTGGCCCTGCTCTCCTGTCAGAGGCGCCCCTTCTCCCCTGAAAGGGAACCTTGAACCTGAACGCGATTTCTTTTGGGGAAATCAGCCCCCTGAGGAGCTCTGGGCGGCACTGCCTCTGCAGGTGCCCGGCTGGCGGCTGGCGTGGGGGTGGAAGGAGCCCTCCTCCCAGGCTGCCACCCGCTGAGCCCAGTGCGGAGGCGTGGCCTCGGCCTGCTGCTCACACTGCTCAGGCTTCTCCCGCTTCTTGCATTTAAGTTGGTGAAGTTATTTCCTTAAAACAATTTCACGTTTTTAACAGGAATCCCATTTGGCAGAGAGAGTGTGCGCTCACCAGCGTGAGAAAGGCCTTAGAAGGCCAAGCCCACTGCTCAGTCCTAGGGGGTGAGGAAAAGTGCCGGTCCCTCTGTTTCCCCGTCCTTTGTACGCGGTTGGGACTGCCCTGCCAGGTCCCCGTGGTTAGATCCTTGCCTGGTGCACCGAAGAGGCACGGTTCAACTCCTCCTCAAGGGCACACACCTGGGCTGCAGGTTCATCCCTACCCCTGGTCGGGCGCATGCAGGAGGCAAGCAATCAATGTCTTCCTCTCTCCCTCCCTTCCGCTCTCCAAAAATCAATGGGAAGAAATCCTCAGGTGAGGATTAACAAAAATCAACAGAAGGTGGGTATGTTCTAACCCACTTCGAGTGGCATGAGGGACTCGCCAGTGAGAGCTGAATACTCTGCCACCTTTTTTCTCCAAAGTCCAGGGCGGCTCTCACTGGGGCTCCGTCTGTTAGCAGCTCAGTCCTCCCAGCCTGCCGCCCGCGCTGTGTGGTCATCCTGTATGTGCACACGTGCATACACACACACACACACACCCGCCCAGATGTCAGCTCCAGAGCTCAGCCAGCTCGCTCCCGGCCTCCACTCACATTCTTTCTTTTTTCTTTTTTAATGTATTTTATTAATATTGTACAGAGAGGAAGGGAGAGAGAGAGTTAGAAACATCTTTGAGAGAGAGTCATCGATCAGCTGCCTCTTGCACACCCCGCACTGGAGATATGCCTGCAACCAAGGTACATGCCCTTGACCGGAATCGAGCCCGGGACCTTTCTGTCCCCAAGCCGACGCTCTATCCATTGAGCCAAACCGGTTTCGGCTCCACTCACATTCTTGACGCAATGGGTCAAAGGCTGTGCCAGGCCAGCCGTGGGTCACATAACTCAGCCACCTTGAGCCTAGTGTGGGTGCGTGCGCTCGCTTTGCCTGGTGATGGCCAGCATCGGCCTCTGAAGGCTGAGCGGGGGTTGCAGCCGCAGCCAAGCCTGAGCGGTGGCAAAGGCAGCGAAGTGGCGCCGGGTCTTCCCGGCCCCGGCCTGGTGCCTCGACCAGCGGACAGCCTGGCCCTCGGGCGCTCCTTCCACGTCCAGGCTCCTCCGTCCGCGCCGGCTGGCCGCACACCTGCCATGCCCACGCCCTGACCCTGCAGACAACGTGGCTGGAACCGGGGCCAAATGGGAATCCCCAACTGGGACCACTCCCTGCTCTTCTCCTCCCTGGTGCCTACCACCCGCTGGGCACAGAGGGGCTGCTGCCGGCATGTTGGCCGCAGGAGGTGGGTTCCCGGCTTCCAGGTGAGGGGCAGGGCACCTTCCCTGTGTCAGAGGTGCCTGGCATTCCTGTCTGGGTCCCTGAGGCTCTGGCTTTAGCAGCTGTGGCCCGAACTTTGCTTTTAAACAAGTGAAGGTATTGATTCCAGAGCCTTGGCCCCATAGAAATGGGTGGATTGATGTTTCCAGTCACCTTTTGTGAGGGAGATTGACATCGAGTCCTCTGTTGTCCTCCTCCCCGAACCCCGTGGCATCAGTACAAATGGGTCCCAGACTCCCTCCGCTGCACGTGCTGCCCGGCCCAGGGCCTGGGGCCGAGAGCCGGGCCTTCTCCTGCTCATCCCCCTCACCCAGGTCAGAGCCGCGCTGAGCCCTGCCCTCAGGCCCTTCCCTTCACTCTCTGTCCCACGCCGCCCGCCCGTCCCTCTGCATTCACCTCACACTGCACCCATGTCAGGCCCCGTCCACCACAGCCTCCTGGGCCCTGGGCACCAATGCCCCATGCTCCCGGAGAGGGCAGCAGGCTGGTTCCCTGAGACTAAGTGCCCATCAAGGACCTGGGTGTTGAAATAAAGCTCCGCCTAAAGCACTGTTGTCACTGAAGCGTTTATTATGCAAAGAGCAAGGCGTTAGCAAACCAGCAAGAAGGAAGCCCAGCGGGGAGAGGCTCCTTCCAGGCCCCTGTCTTGTGGGCTCTGCAGGCCCCGGTGGCCTGGGGCCTTCCTGCGAGGCCTTCACGTGAGGGGTTTGTCCTGAGTTCAGTGTGGCATGAGCAGGTGCCAGGGAGCCACGGCCTTCCCCGCTCGGGCGCCCGCCTCGGCTCCCCACACGCCTCCTGAAGGATGTGGGCTCTCGAAGGCACAGGCGTGTCCATCTCTCAGGCCCCGTGTCCGGCTCCTGGACACCAGGGCAAGGGGCGCCGGCCGAGGGAGCCTTCCAGGCAGCCCGAACCCAGCCCCTCCGTCCGCAGGGCTCTGCCGGGACCTCCTGGGCCCAGGGACGGCTGCCGAGCGGTGAGGGACGGCTGACAACAGAAGCCAAAGGTACAGCAGGAGCCAAGCCGCTCAGGTGCCCACAGCACAGACCGCCGGACGGCGCTGGCGTGGGGGCTCCTTTGGGACGTGACAAAACAGACTAACCAGCTGGGCTGTGAGGGGTGTGCGGCCCCAGGTCCGAGCCACGGTGCCCGGGCCCCCGGCAGGCAGAGGCGAGGACTGGACAGGCTCCGGGACAGGCCAGGACGCACACCCTCACGTGCGAAGTGACGCTGAATGGAGGCTGGGGGCGGGAGGGGACCGCTGTGACACACGAGTGTCCTGCGTGACAGAGGACTGGGGGACGGGAGCGAACTGTACATGCTTTTTCCTGGGTCGTTTACAATCTGGGCGTCTGTGGGTCTGTCTCCCTGTGGGTGGTGGTCCGGGCTGCTAGCGAGGGGGCAGTGTTTGCATGTGGAGGGCGTCGTAGGTGTCTTTGGTGGCCGCACTGAGCCCCTGGTGAGGGAGGAGGAGAAGATGGGTCAGAAGCCGCAACTGCCCGCCTGGGCACCTGCCTGCCGGAGCCCGGCCTATGCCCCCACCGGCCTCCAGAGGCCCAGGAACCGCCCCTCCTGCCCGTGGGAGAGGGCGCTGTCCCTGCCGGGTGTGGCCTGGGGCTCCTTTCCTGAAAGCTGTCCCGCCCCTGGCAGCACTGTGAACAGCCAGCCTCCTGTCCTCACAGCCTGTCTCCGGGGAACAGCTCTCCCGCCCACCACTGTGGCCCACCCTCCCTCCGGGCCCTGGGGCATCACCTGGACCCGCCTGGCAGGTGGGCGAGTGGAGGAGGAGCCGGCGGGGAGGCCCTGGGCTTTGCACACTTATCCCCGTGATTCCAAAAGCCAGGCTGCTGACTGCAGCACTTCCGTCCCAAACTGTGACTTCCCTTCATCTTTCCCCTCGGCCCCCCATTCCTGCCAGCTCACTGGTGTGCCAGCGAGGCGGCCGAGGCGGCTGCCGGGCCCAGCGTGGAGGAGCGGCTCCTGTGCGGGCACCAGTGCCCGGGCCGCGCCTGGCGGGTGGGAACCCGGGCGTGCGCCCGATGGCTGGCCGGCCCCGCGGCAGGACGGGCTCGCCTGCCCAGGTGTTGGCAGGAGCAGGGAGCTGGCCGGCCTCTGAGGCGGCGCCGGGGGGAGGGCACCGCGGCCGAGAGGGCAGCGCACTGACCTGGTAAAGGCCGTCGGGCCCCTTGCCTCTGCGACGCTGGTTCTGTGGGAGACAGGAGGGCGGGTCAGGCAGGCCTCGGGGTCCTGCCCGCTCCGGCCGGGCCACGGGCAGGCCTGGCCTCTGCGGGGGAGGCCGTGTGCTCTGCCGCGGAGCCACAGATGCCTGCGGCCGGAGGAAGGGCCCCGGGCGGCTGCGAGCGCGGCAGGGCGGCTCCGGCTCCATTCTCAGTCTCTGGGACAGGCCCCGCGGTCCCTCTGACACCTTCGGCACTGTCGCTGACGGTGACAGGCTGGCACGCTCTGGCAGAGCGCTGGCTGCCCTGGGATCGGCTGGTTTAATCCCCAGAGAGCATCGGCCCTTCGTCCGCGTCTTCTGTGCAGCCGATGGGCGGAGCGGGGTGACCTCCCCTCTGCGGCCACCACGGGGCTTTTGCAGGTGGTGAGGACAGAGGACGGAGGCCCCGGCAGGCGCAAGGGCAAGACCGAGAGGGCCTTCTTGGGAGCCCCCTGCCCCCCCCCCCACCTCCCAAATCCCCCCCCCGCTCCCCCCCCTTACCCCCCGCCCAGCACTCACCTCGCCTTTCATCCCGATCTCGCTGTAGGCCTCCGCCATCTTCTCCCTCTGCAGGGCCTGGAGGGGCAGAGGGCATGGCTCACTGGCTGAGGCGGAAGCATGCGCCACCCTCCCTCCCGCAGCCCTGGGGGCTCCCTTGGAGGAGCTCCGCCCAGCTGGGAGGGTGGGGAGGCTCAGGGGGGAGGGGGAGGCTCAGGGGGGAGGGGGAAGCTCAGGGGGGAGGGGGAAGCTCAGGGGGGAGGGGGAGGCTCAGGAGGGTGGGGAGGCTCAGGGGGGTGGGGGAGGCTCAGGAGGGTGGGGAGGCTCAGGGGGGAGGGGGAGGCTCAGGGGGGAGGGGGAGGCTCAGGGGGGTGGGGAGGCTCAGGGAGATGGGGAGGCTCAGGGAGGTGGGGAGGCTCAGGGAGGTGGGGAGGCTCAGGGGGGTGGGGGAGGCTCAGGGTGGTGGGGAGGCTCAGGAGGGTGGGGGAGGCTCAGGAGGGTGGGGAGGCTCAGGAGGGTGGGGAGGCTCAGGGGGGTGGGGAGGCTCAGGGGGGTGGGGGAGGCTCAGGGAGGTGGGGAGGCTCAGGAGGGTGGGGAGGCTAAGGAGGGTGGGGGAGGCTCAGGAGGGTGGGGGAAGCTCAGGAGGGTGGGGAGGCTCAGGAGGGTGGGGGAGGCTCAGGAGGGTGGGGGAGGGTCAGGGAGGTGGGGGAGGCTCAGGAGGGTGGGGGAGGGTCAGGGGGGTGGGGAGGCTCAGGGGGGTGGGGAGGCTCAGGAGGGTGGGGAGGCTCAGGAGGGTGGGGAGGCTCAGGGAGGTGGGGAGGCTCAGGAAGGTGGGGAGGCTCCAGGAGGTGGGAGCGATATTCCAGCTGAAGGCACCCACCAGGACGGCGCAGGCTCCCCGGGGCCCCGGGATCATGTGGGTGAGCAAATTGTCACCCCGCCTGGCAGACCCACACCAACGCCAGACCCACCGCGACGGCGAGGTCAGCCAGTCCGTGGGGTGAGGCCAGGAGGCTCCCGCCCCGGGAGGTGCCCCCTGGAGGCCCCGGCCCACCAGGACCCAGCGCCCGGCTTCCTGCCGCCTGGGGGGCCGGAGGCCCCTCCCCAGCCCTCCTCGCCCACTGCCTACTCACGTTGTACAGGCCCTCCTGGGGGTTCTTCCTCCTCTGCGGGGGAGAGGGGGTCAGAGCGGGCAGCAGCCCCAGGGCACCCCGTCACCCCCCTCAGCCTGGCAGCTGGCGGGGGGACGGCCCTCTCACACTGACACACACACACACACACACGCTGACACACACACTCTGACACACACATACACTGACACACACACACACACGCTGACACACACACTCTGACACACATACACACGCTGACACACATACACACTCTGACACACACATGCTGACACACACATACACATTCTGACACACACATGCTGACACACACTGACACACATACACACGCTGACACACACATACACACTCTGACACACACATACACTCTGACACACATACACACTCTGACACACATACACACTATGACACACACATACACACTATGACACACACTATGACACACATACACACATATACATGCTGACACACATACACAGGCTGACACACATATACACTGACACACATGCACACGCTGACGCACAATACACACTATGACACATACACATATATACATGCTGACACATACACACGCTGACACACATATACACACTGACACACATGCACACATTGACATACACATACCCACACTGACACACGTGCACACACGGACACACACGCACACACTCCCCGGCCACAAGCTGGCACGTGGGGTTCTGCCGAAGAGGGAAGTCGTCCGGAGCGTGGCAGCTGCTGCTCGGCCAGCCCCACTGCCCTCCCGCCGCCCAGCCCGCTCTCCGGGGAGGAGGGGCGGCTGAGGGGTCTCCCCATTCATTCCAGCGCCCATGGAGCTCAGGGGCCTGGGGGCTGCATGCACGGCTGGGGCTGACAGGTCCAGGGCCACAGGCGGCGTCAGGCAGCTGGCAGCCATGCTCACAGGCTCCCCAGGACCCAGGGCCCGGGGCCCTCCTGCGGGGCCCCCTCCGTCCTCCTGGGCAGGCAGCACCCCTGGGAGCACCTCAGGGCGCCCCGGACCACGGCCAGAGGGAGGGAGGGGCCGAAGGACACGTCTCCGTCTGTCCTCCGGCCCCACGAGGTGGGAGAGGGCAGCGGGGAGTGTGGTGTGCGGCTCTGCAGGGCCCTCCTCCACCCGGGCCCCCTCACACTCAGCTCACACTCACACACACACATTCTCACACACTCTTATACACACACACTCTGACACGCACACACTCACATGCACACTCACACTGACCCACACACTCTGACACATTCTCACACACACTTGTTCACACTGACCCACCTAATCTGACACATTTTCACACACACTCTTATACACACACACTCTGACACACACACATACACACACACATATACACTCACATTGACACACATACACCCACATACAGTGGCAGTATATATCAACGTGCATATACATACTGACATACACATTGACACACACAGAGACACATTCTGACACATTCTCATACACACACTGACACACACACTGACACACACACACTGATCCACACACTCTGACACACTCACACACACACTCACACACACACACACACACACTGACCCACACACTCTGACACATGCTCACACTCTCTCTCTCACACACACACACACACCCTGACATACACACTCTGACACACTCACACACACACTGACCCACACACTCTGACACACTCACACACACACACACACACACACTGACCCACACACTCTGACACACTCACACACACACTGACCCACACACTCTGACACATTCTCACACTCTCTCACACTCACACACACACACACACACACACACTCTGACACATTCTCACACACTGACACACACACACTGACACACACACTCTGACACATTCTCACACACACACACACACACACTGATCCACACACTCTGACACACTCACACACACACACACACACACACACACACACTCACTCACAGGCAGAAAGAGGAATGCCCACCTGTTTCCCGCCCATCTCCGGGTCCCGGCCACGCCTCTTGTCCAGAAGGTCGTACTCCTCTCTCCTCCCCAGGTTGAGCTCCTGAAAGGGAAGGGTCAGAGGCGGTGGCCCCAGCTCTCGGGGGAGCGGGGCTGGGCGGGCGGTGACGGGCCCCCGGGTGCCAGCGTCTCAGAGCACGTGCGGGCGTGACCACGGCAGGGGCAGCGATCAATGTGACTGAAGCCCGATGCCCAGGAGTGCTGCCCAGTGAGGGTCCTCCCATTCCCATGCCACCTCCACCCTGACCCCACCAGCCTCCACCCCTCCTCACCCCCTCCCGACCTCTGCCCCCACCTCCTCCCAGCCCAGCCTGTATCTGAGCTCCAGCCAGTGTGCTGAGCAGGCGCTGTCCAGGCACCCAATCCTGACTGTGGGTTTGTACCAGGAGGAACCCAAGCCGGTGGCCGGCGGTGCAGCCTCGCGGGCTGCGGGGGGCGGAGGGGGGAGGGTGACTCACGTTGTAGACCTGGCTGGGGCCCTGCATTTGCTCCGGGCTGTCCGCGCTCCGGCCGAACTGGAGGGAGAGCAGAGCGTGAGCGCCCGGCCCCACCACCCGCAGGTCACTGCCCCCAGCGAGCGCCGTCTGTCCGCCCTGGACTGTCCGCCTCCGGGGCCCTGCAGCCGTGCCGGCGGGCAGGCGGCGTCAGGGCGAGGCCACCCCAGGCCCTGCCCCCACACGGAGGGCACCCGCCTGACGGTGCGCCTGGCCCCGGGCGGCCTGGCTCGGATTGGCGTCCTGAGGCCCCACCAGTGCACAGCCGCCTCCTGCCCGCCTGCAGCAGCCGGAGCCCGGCCCCGGGCAGAGCCGGCACCACCGGACGGCACGGCGGCTGTTCGACGGAACCTCAGATAGAGCTCCGAACAGCCGAGGCGGGTGCTGCGGAGAGCAAGGTGCAGCCCCCTCCTTCTCGCCCTCCCTCCCACCCTCAGGGCCACCCCCTCCCCCCCAGCTTCCCTTCGAGAAAGCCAGGCCCTGCAAGGGCCGTGGACACCCTGCTCTGGGCCCCTTCCCACTTCCTGCCGGGCCTGCACCAGCCGCTGGACAGGGACCTGGGGAGACCTCAGGGCCCCCCTCTCCGCTCCCACTGCCGGAAGCATCCGGCCATTTCCTGCCAGTGACACCCCCCCCACACACACACACCCCGGGGTGCCGCAGGGCAGAGCTCCTGACTAAGGTGCTCCCACCAGGACCCCGGGCCACTCTGTGGCTCAGCGCCCCCCAAAGGGCACACCAGGCCGCAGGAACCCCCTCCCCGGCCAGCCCTGAGCACGCACCTTGGCCCGCAGGAACAGGGCGGTGATGATGACGCCGTAGATGAACAGGATCCCGTCCAGCAGGTAGCACAGCTTGGGGTCCAGCAAGCCGAAGCTCTGGGCCTCTGTGCGGGGAGAGGGCGGTCAGCCAGGCCCTGGGGACAGACACGACCCCGGGGGCCCACGACTGGACACGGAAACCATGGCAAGGCCTGGATCTACTCCCCGTCCTCCCCCTGACCCCCCTCCCTCACACCCCCTGGAACCCCGGAGCGGGCATGACACCTGGTGGGGCCCCGAAGCCTGGGCAGCCGGGAGGGCGGCAGAGATGGGGCGGGGGGGGGGGGTGAAGCTGTCTGTCCTCTGCGGTCAGGGCAGAGCCTGGGGCCACAGGAGCCGGCTGCGCACACCCGTGGGAGCCGCACACCAGAAGCCTCTGCCTGCCCAGGTCTGGGAGGGTGGCACCATCGGAGTTCCCGGGTGGGGACAGACAGGCGGGTGATGGAAAGAGGGCAGCCCAGCCTCTGACTGAGGAGACAGTGGCTCCGGCGCTGGCTTCCCTCCCCGGGGCCCGGGGCCTCAGGAGCAGCAGATGGAGGAGCCGTGGGTCATCCCCTCCCCCCGACCCTGGCCGCCTCCTGCTCCCTGGCCTAGTTCATGGCCTCAGGCCCCCTCCGCCACCTCTGCCTCCCCCGCCCGCCTGGACCATCCCGGGCACACTGCTCTCCCGCACTGTGCCTCTGTGCTTGGCACACGCTGTTCCCTGTGTTCTCTCCCTTTCTGTCCCCGCAGCCCAGCCGCCATCCGTGACCGTCAGAGGCAGCGACACAGCAGCCAGAGGCCCCGCTGCTCGAGCCTCTCCCACCACAGCACCAGGGGCCTCCCCACGCCAGTGTGCCCGACTGTAGGGTGCACGTTAGCTGGCACTGCCTTGGAGCCTGGGGGCTGGGGACAGATACAGTGAGTATTCTGGTTAAACAAAAGTTGGATTTTATTTGAAAGCTCATTGAGCTGTGAATAGGAGGCAGGGGCTGTAGCCTAGACTGTCCTTCCCACTGGGAACGTGTGTGGCCACTCACCCCGCACAAGGGGGCTCAGCGTCTGTCTGTCTCTGCCACCCAGCCAGGTTTTTCAGGAGGTGACCTGCCAGATGCATCCCAGTGCCAAGGCGCCCTCTGGTGGCCACTGAGGGAGTGGCTAGCGTGCCCTTGAGCAGTATCTTATCCCTATTGAGGCAAGTTATTCAGCCTCGTTAAGTTGCCTCTTTAAAAAAAAAATTATATGTATATATACTTTTATTGATTTCAGAGAGAAAGGGAGAGGGAGAGATAGAAACATCAATGATGAGAGAGAATCCTTAGCCTGCTGCCTCCTGCACACCCCCCACTGGGGATCAAGCCCACAACCTGGGTATGTGCTCTTGACCGGAATCAGACTGGGACCCGTCAGTCCACAAGCCAACCCGCTATCCACTGAGCCACACCGGCCAGGGCTCAGCTGCCTCTCTTGTTAAACCGTGTTTACTCTGTGCCAGACCTGCTTCCATGCAGTGGCTGGTCAGCTCCTCACCACAGCACGATGGACACTGAGGCACAGAGAACTTCCGGGTTAGCAGAGCTCACAGCAGGTGCACCCACCTCACCCTCCCTCCTCCACTGCACCCAGCAGAGGTGACGCTTTGGCTTCTCCCAGGAGCCAGGGGAGCAGGGTGTCCAGGCACCCCAGAGCCCCAGTCACTCCGTCCTCAAACCTGTGGCCCCTCCTCAGGGCAGCCCCTCCGGGGTCCAGCAGCTGACGGCCTCGAAAATCCCCACATTCTCGCTCAGACGCCCTGAAGGCCATTCCCGAGGGCAAAGCCCACAATCTTCACCATGACCTCGCCCGGCCTCACCACGGCCTCCGGACACAGCTGTCTGTTCCTCCCCCTGCCACTGCCAGCCCCACCTGCACCCAACATCCGCCTCATCCCTGAACATGCAGGGCGGGAGCCTGGCCCCGCGGAGTGCTCCCCCGCTCTGGCTGCAATGCTGCGGACCCATGGCGGCATCGTCTGCCTTCGCCTTGACCTCAGCCCCGGGCACCGTGCACACGTCCCCCGCGTGTGGTGGCATCTTCGGGGGGAGCCCGCCCTGCCCCAGGTCAGGCTGCCCGTGGCCCAGGCAGGGCTGTGAGCCCCCGGACACCGAAGCTGGGCTGAGTTCTCCCTGTAGGACAGGAGGGGGGTGTCGCCGTGCTTTATGGGGCGCTGGAAGGAATCGCTGGTGCTGTCATAAATGAGAGCAGAAAGCGACCGCACAGCCGATTCCGAACCATAAGAAGGAGCGTTTGTTTGAGCCGGGCAGAGCCCCAGGTGGGTGGACTGTGGCCTCCGCGGGGGTAAGTAATGGGGCAGCTTTTCTCGTCTCTTTTCGAAGAGCAGCTTGGTTTTCTGACCAAACGACAGGGTGTGTGTGTGGTTGGCCCGGGTGGGGGGAGGGGCTCCCTGCCGGCCAGCTGTGCCTGTGCTGGGAGGAGTGGGCTGAGGGAGGAGTGGCTGAGGGAGGAGTGGCTGAGGGAGGAGTGGGCTGAGGGAGGAGTGGGCTGAGGGAGGAGTGGGCTGAGGGAGGAGTGGCTGAGGGAGGAGTGGCTGAGGGAGGAGTGGGCTGAGGGAGGAGTGGCTGAGGGAGGAGTGGGCTGAGGGAGGAGTGGGCTGAGGGAGGAGTGGCTGAGGGAGGAGTGGGCTGAGGGAGGAGTGGCTGAGGGAGGAGTGGGCTGAGGGAGGAGTGGCTGAGGGAGGAGTGGCTGAGGGAGGAGTGGGCTGAGGGAGGAGTGGGCTGAGGGAGGAGTGGCTGAGGGAGGAGTGGCTGAGGGAGGAGTGGGCTGAGGGAGGAGTGGGCTGAGGGAGGAGTGGGCTGAGGGAGGAGTGGCTGAGGGAGGAGTGGGCTGAGGGAGGAGTGGCTGAGGGAGGAGTAGCTGAGGGAGGAGTGGGCTGAGGGAGGAGTGGCTGAGGGAGGAGTGGGCTGAGGGAGGAGTGGGCTGAGGGAGGAGTGGGCTGAGGGAGGAGTGGCTGAGGGAGGAGTGGGCTGAGGGAGGAGTAGCTGAGGGAGGAGTGGCTGAGGGAGGAGTGGGCTGAGGGAGGAGTGGCTGAGGGAGGAGTGGGCTGAGGGAGGAGTGGCTGAGGGAGGAGTGGCTGAGGGAGGAGTGGGCTGAGGGAGGAGTGAGCTGAGGGAGGAGTGGCTGAGGGAGGAGTGGGCTGAGGGAGGAGTGGCTGAGGGAGGAGTGGGCTGAGGGAGGAGTGGCTGAGGGAGGAGTGGGCTGAGGGAGGAGTGGCTGAGGGAGGAGTGGGCTGAGGGAGGAGTGGGCTGAGGGAGGAGTGGCTGAGGGAGGAGTGGGCTGAGGGAGGAGTGGGCTGAGGGAGGAGTGGCTGAGGGAGGAGTGGGCTGAGGAAGGAGTGGGCTGAGGGAGGAGTGGCTGAGGGAGGAGTGGGCTGAGGAGGAGTGGCTGAGGGAGGAGTGGGCTGAGGGAGGAGTGGGCTGAGGGAGGAGTGGCTGAGGGAGGAGTGGGCTGAGGGAGGAGTGGCTGAGGGAGGAGTGGGCTGAGGGAGGAGTGGGCTGAGGGAGGAGTGGCTGAGGGAGGAGTGGGCTGAGGGAGGAGTGGCTGAGGGAGGAGTGGGCTGAGGGAGGAGTGGGCTGAGGGAGGAGTGGCTGAGGGAGGAGTGGGCTGAGGAGGAGTGGCTGAGGGAGGAGTGGGCTGAGGGAGGAGTGGGCTGAGGGAGGAGTGGCTGAGGGAGGAGTGGGCTGAGGAAGGAGTGGGCTGAGGGAGGAGTGGCTGAGGGAGGAGTGGGCTGAGGGAGGAGTGGCTGAGGGAGGAGTGGCTGAGGGAGGAGTGGGCTGAGGGAGGAGTGGGCTGAGGGAGGAGTGGCTGAGGGAGGAGTGGCTGAGGGAGGAGTGGGCTGAGGGAGGAGTGGCTGAGGGAGGAGTGGCTGAGGGAGGAGTGGGCTGAGGGAGGAGTGGCTGAGGGAGGAGTGGGCTGAGGGAGGAGTGGCTGAGGGAGGAGTGGGCTGAGGGAGGAGTGGCTGAGGGAGGAGTGGGCTGAGGGAGGAGTGGGCTGAGGGAGGAGTGGCTGAGGGAGGAGTGGGCTGAGGGAGGAGTGGCTGAGGGAGGAGTGGGCTGAGGGAGGAGTGGCTGAGGGAGGAGTGGGCTGAGGGAGGAGTGGCTGAGGGAGGAGTGGCTGAGGGAGGAGTGGGCTGAGGGAGGAGTGGCTGAGGAAGGAATGGCTGAGGTGGGCAGGGGTGACCCAGAAAGTTCCATGAAGGGCCCAGGGCCAAGTTCAACTATACAATTAATTAAATATTTACAGCCCCTCCCCCGAGGGAACCCCCACATCTGGACAGACACCGGCAGATGTGGACACGGAAGTCTGCCCTGTCCGTGTTGCTGGGCAGGTGTCTTCTGGCAGGTGCCCAGGTCCAGCCTGAGGCACAGGGAGGACACCAGGCGGACACAGGTGTCTGTGCAGGTGACTCAGCTTAGTCCCAGCAAAGCATGTCCCTCTGACGCCCGCCAAAAAGCAGCTGCAGCCGCCAAGGAGCGGGGTCTGCACACTCAGGCCCCACAGCGGAGCGGGGTCTGCACACTCAGGCCCCCACAGGGGAGCGGGGTCTGCACACTCAGGCCCCTCAGGGGAGCGGGGTCTGCACACTCAGGCCCCCCCACACACAGCGGAGCGGGGTCTGCACACTCAGGCCCCTCAGGGGAGCGGGGTTTGCACACTCAGGCCCCACAGGGGAGCGGGGTCTGCACACTCAGCCCCCCCCCCCCCACAGCGGAGCGGGGTCTGCACACTCAGGCCCCTCAGGGGAGCGGGGTTTGCACACTCAGGCCCCTCAGGGGAGCGGGGTTTGCACACTCAGGCCCCTCAGGGGAGCGGGGTCTGCACACTCAGGCCCCCACAGGGGAGCGGGGTCTGCACACTCAGGCCCCACAGCGGAGCGGGGTCTGCACACTCAGGCCCCACAGCGGAGCGGGGTTTGCACACTCAGGCCCCCACAGCGGAGCGGGGTTTGCACACTCAGGCCCCTCAGGGGAGCGGGGTTTGCACACTCAGGCCCCCTCAGGGGAGTGGGGTCTGCACACTCAGGCCCCACAGCGGAGCGGGGTTTGCACCCTGGGGAGGCAGGGGCCCCACCTGCACCCTCAGTGGTTCGCAGCCATGAGATCACCAGCCAGCACGTTGGCTGCGAGGCCCCTCACACATCTGGGGGAGCTCCGACGGCCGAACTGAGGACGTGGGTTCTGGCCGTTCACCAGCCCCGGATGTTGCCCCACAGGTAAGCAGTGACAGCTGCGGGCCACAGCCTGTCGCCCCGGTGAGGGAGGGAGCCCACAGACAGCCAGCAGCACCCTCTCTGAAATCCTCCCGTGGGCGCAGCACGGCTGTGCTGGCCTGAGTGACAGCCACACAGGGCGCAGCCGTGGCGCTCTGTGGGTCTCCCTCCCCCCGTCCCGCAGTCCCCTGCGGACACCTCGCTCTGCCTGGCACAGCCCCGGAGCCAGGCCTGGCCACCCCTCCTGCCCGGCGCCAGCCCAGGCCCTGCCCTTCGGGGCAAAGTCCCCCAGCTTCTCCCGGTTTTTACTTTCGGCCTCGAATCAGGGAGGCGCCCGGAGGAGACGCGGGGAGCAGAGAGGACCATGTCTCTCCATCCGGTTCACCACGTCTAACGTGTGTCTTACCGGAGAGAGCTGAGCCGCACCGCACCCTCGGCCCTGTCCCGGGGAGGACCCACCCAGTCCCAGCAAGACCGGCCGGCGGAGCGGGCCCACGGGGATGTCTGTCAGTGTGTGTGTGCTGTGTGTCTGTCCCCCCCGGACGGGAGCTCGGCACAGGGAGGACGGGCTCGGTCTGCCTGGTGCTGGGAGGACGGGGTGCACAGGGAGGACGGGGTGCACAGTGAGGACGGGGTGCACAGGGAGGACGGGGTGCACAGGAAGGACGGGTGCACAGGGAGGACGGGGTGCACAGGGAGGACGGGGTGCACAGGGAGGATGGGGTGCACAGGGAGGACAGCGTGCACAGGGAGGACGGGGTGCACAGGGAGGACGGGCTCGGTCTGCCTGGTGCTGGGAGGACGGGGTGCACAGGGAGGACGGGGTGCACAGTGAGGACGGGGTGCACAGGGAGGACGGGGTGCACAGGGAGGACGGGTGCACAGTGAGGACGGGGTGCACAGGGAGGACGGGGTGCACAGTGAGGACGGGGTGCACAGGGAGGACGGGGTGCACAGTGAGGACGGGTGCACAGGGAGGACGGGGTGCACAGGGAGGACGGGGTGCACAGGGAGGACGGGGAGAGGACGGGGTGCACAGGGAGGACGGGGTGCACAGTGAGGACGGGGTGCACAGGGAGGACGGGGAGCACAGTGAGGACGGGGAGCACAGTGAGGACGGGGTGCACAGGGAGGACGGGTGCACAGGGAGGACGGGGTGCACAGGGAGGACGGGGTGCACAGTGAGGACGGGGAGCACAGTGAGGACGGGGTGCACAGGGAGGACGGGGTGCACAGGGAGGACGGGCTCCGTCCGCCTGGTGCTGCCTGCCCTGGTGCTGCAGACACCTAGTGCCCGTCGCCTCCAGTCGGACTCCCTCCCCCCATCTGCTCAGGGGGCCTCTCATCTGAACCCGATTTGCACTTCGTCCCAGGGCTTCGGCCTGCTCTCACCCAGAGAGTTTCTTCACTTAAAATGCCTCCCGGCGCCTGATGCGTTTGAGTCCCAGGGCAGCCGGGAGGGGACAGGGGCGGCGATTGGGCCATGGGTTTTTGTCGGAGGACACATGGAGGCTGGAGTGATGGGCACTCCCCTAGGCCCCCTCCCGAGAGGGGCGGGGCTGGGTGCACCTACAGGTCCCCTGACTCCGGAGGTCCCTTCCCTCGGTGCCTCAGTGCCCTCACCTTTGAGGACAGGACGCAGAGCTCCCCGTCCCCAAGTCCACAGCTGGCCGTGATCCCTCAGTCACGGCGCCTCCGAAGGCTCCACTCAACGCCCCTCCCCCACAACCTCCAAAGCACAGACGGTGGTTTTGGCTTCATTTGCTTCTTTCCCGCCACACCCGCCGCCTCCCCAGGCCACTGGGGAAGAGGGGGGACCGAGAGCCCCAGGGCCAGGAACACGGAGACTCAGAGCCTGCCTCTGCCTCTTCCTGGCTCTGTGTCCTGGGACAACGTTTTTCACCTCCGAGCCTGTCCCCCCCCCGGGGCTCACCAGGCCTGTGTTCTCGGTGACACGGGGGACCGCGGGGAGGTGCCTGCCGGGGCCTGCTGGGCCCCCAGGGCTCAGCCTCGTTGCCTCCAGAGGGCGCTGTGGGTGCCGCAGCAGCGGGGGGGGGGGGGGGGGGGGCGCCCGCCTCTGCACGCTACCCCAGGGCGTTGGGGTTGGCCCCCCCTTTGTTCTAGCCCCTCCAGCCTCTGCTTGCCTCTTCGGCGACAGGGAGCTCACCGCCCGTCCGGCCCTGGCGGAGAACTCGCGTTTTCAGTTTGTGAAGCACGGCGCTGGCTGTAAGTCTGCCTCCAGAAGCACAAAGAGCATCCATCATCCCTCTGGTTCTGCGGCCCCTGTTAGGAGGCACGTTAGGGCCAACGCGAGAGCCAGCCCTTCGGGGGAGAGCGGGCGAGTCCATGCTGCCCGCTGCTGGAGGAGAGGGGGACTGGGCCGTCCCCTCCCGGCGGGACGCTGACCCGGGGTGGCCTGCCGCCCGGCCTGCCCCAGCCCGGGCCTGACGCTCCCAGTCCAGGCAGGACGGCCAGCGTCCGGGCCCCGACCGGCTCTGTGCCCCCCACCCTGAGCCTGGGGTTCCCCTCTGCCAGCCCCCGCTCAGGCTCAGACACCACCGCGGAGGACACGCGGTGAGGACGAGAAAACAGGAAGCCATGGGTCCCCAGGAGGCAGGGGGCCTGTGCGGGTGAGAGGCCGCCCGCTGACCCCCTCGGTGCCATCCTTTCCCGGAGCAGCTCCGTCCGCAGCGGGCAGGCAGAGGCGAGACACCAGCCCATGGCGCTGACCGCGCTGCAGGTCTCCTCGGCCAGGAGGCCGCGGGCGCTTCTCATTTAGTCCTTTCGGCACCTGTGACCTCGCACCTGGGAAACTGAGTCTCAGCGGCAATAAGGGCCGAGGGCCAGAGCCTGAGCCCAGACCTGTCTGGGTCTGCGGGGCTGGGGAGGGGCTTCCTCACCCGCCCCAGGGTCCTTCCGCCTGCCACCACAGACAGGTCCTTCCACCACAGACAGTGTCCTCTCCCTGCCCTGGCCTCTCTGGGGCGGGGGCGTGTGACCGGCCGCTGCCCCGGCCAGGCCCAGGGAGCCCGCACACCTCCACAGAGAGCGGCCCACTCACACGCCTCTGCCGAAAACCAAGAATAGAAAGATATAAAAGGCTGGTCAACCTGGAGCCACACTCCCCATCTAATCGAGACAATGGTAACTGAGGCAGCGTCCCCATCTTGTGATCGTGTAAATCCTTACTGATATGATACTCCGCTTATTACCTGCCTGAGGGCTGTGGGTGTCTCCCAAAGCTGCTGAAGGGTACTGGGTGTATCCCACAGCCTCAATAAAAGGGAGAGCAAGGCCAGAGCCTGGTGGTAGTCTTCCCACAAAGGAGGACTCCCGCCTGGCCCCCCATTTTCCCAAATGAACTCTTTTCCAGTCTCTCTCTTCATTTCAGTGTGCGGCCTCCTCCAGAAACCGGACCCTCAGTGGGCCCTGAACCACGCGTGTCGTGTTCAGGGATCCTACACTCCTCAGAGGTGGGTTTCCAATGCTCATGTTTTGTTCGGGGCTGCTCATCTGTCACCACCCCCTGCACATCCCGTTCGCAGGCTCCGGGCACGAAGGCCAGCGGACTGGCTTTTGGGGAACAGAATTACGGGCAAATCTTCCCCTCCTTGTATTTTTATTTCTGTCAAACTTGTATGGTTCGTGAATCAGTTTTAAAACTTTTCTCTGGTCACCTTTCATTTCCAAGGAAATCCACTCGTTTTAAAAGTGCAGGAAAGTAGAGAAAAAAGTCAAAACCACGCAGCAGCCACAGCCACTGTCACCAAGGCGTAGATTTATAAATTGTAATCATGCCACATAAAAATGTTCCCTAGAAAATCAAATTTTACTTTAATATATTATAATTTAATGTTTTCATAGTTTTACTGACAATTCCTCTTACTGCTTATGTAATAATCTTTCCACTATTTAACCACTTACGATCATTTGTTTCCAACTTTTCACTGTTGTAAATAATTTTGTGATGAAAAAAATTTTTTTTTTATTGTTAATCCTCACCTAAGGATATTTTTTCATTGTTTTTTGTTTGTTTTGTTTTTTAGGGACAGAGTGGAGGGGAAGGGAAGAATCAGAGAGAGAAACATCAATGTGAGGGAGACATATTGATTGGTTGCCTCCCCCACGCAATTTGCCCTTGAGCCTGCAACCAAGTTACATGCCCTTGGCTGGAATTGAACCCCGGGACTGTACAATCAGAGGGCTGATGCTCTATGCACTGAGCCAAACAAGCTAGAGTGAAAAGTTTCATTTTTAAAGCTTTTTACAGGTTAAGAGTCCGCCAGTAATACTGTGAAAAATGAAAGCTGAGAATAGACTGCTTATCTTTCCTAATAGTAGACATGTAAATTGACTGTACCTCTGCTATGCCCATAGCCAATCAGAGTGAGTATGCAAATTAGAAGGCCAAAGATGGTGGCTACCCAGCTACTCCAGGCATGGAGTGGCCGGGCAGGGCAGGACGCTTGCTATGAGAGGGAGGGCGGGAGGAGAGGGGGTGAAGGGATCTGAGTGCCGCAGCAAAGACAAAACTGCAGACTCCGGAGTCTGCAGCAAAGATGAAGATGGCAGACTCTGGCTGGAGCGAGGGCCTGGGTCCCAGGTGCCAAGGGAAAGAAGGCCTATTGCACGAATCTCTTCTTGTCCCCGGCCTCTAGTAAACACATAGAAAGGCAGTCTCGCTGGTAGTCAGGGAAATGAAGAACAGAATGACAAGGAGATGGGGCGCATCTTTCAGAGGGAGTCAGAGGGCCTCCCTGAGCAGAGAAGTGGGGAAAGGGCCGAGGAGCAGCAAGTGCCAGGGGCCTGTGGTGACCGGCCTGGTGTCTGCACAGCCAGCAGGTGGGCGTGGCCAGGCTGCAGCGTGAGGGGTGGTGCTAGAACTCGCGGTAAGAGGGTGGGCATTAGATCCTTTGACCAGACGGGAAGCAGTTGCAAGGGTCTCTCTTTTTACAACAAACGCACGTGACTTTTGTCGTTTTAAAAAGATGCATACAATTTAAAAGCAGAAAACTGAAGCCAGTTTGAGCAGGTTTGGTTCATGGTTGCCTTGGGCCCCTGGGTTGGCTGAGATGCCTGGGGAGCGGCAGGACGGGCCTGCAGCCAGCCCCATGCCAGCCAGAGCCCCCATGCGTCTGCATCCCGCGGATGGGGCAGCCTTTACCCCTTCCTGCCTCTTCCTAAACGGAGCTCAGTTTCCACTGCTTTCATTCTTTTTCCTTTTTTCAATATATTTTATTGATTTCAGAGAGGGAGAGGGAGAGAGATAGGAACATCAAGGATGAGAATCATTGATTGGCTGCCTCCTGCACGCCCCACACTGGGGATGGAGCCTGCAACCCGGGCCTGTGCCCTGACCGGGAATCGAACCGTGACCCCCTGGTTCATAGGTCAGTGCTCAGCCACGGAGCCACGCCGCCGGCCGAGCCCAATTCGTTCTTTTGCGCTTTCATTCCCTTACTGCTCACCAAGCCTTTGTTTCTGCTCTGGGCTGGATTGTGCCACCCCCTCCAAATTCCTATGTTGTAGCCCTAACCCCCAGGACCCCAGCATGTGGCCATATTTGGAGATGGGGGTCTTTAGAGGGCGATTCAGCTGAAATGAGGTTGTAAGGGTGGCGCTGACCCCAGATGGTCGCTGTCCTACAAGAAGGGGAAATCGAGGCAGACACAGGACAGCCTTGTGAGGACAGAGGGCGGAGACGGGCTCTCCAGCCTCAGGAGCAGCCAGCCCTGCCGGCCCCTGTCCTGGCAGCCCAGCACCCGGCAGGGTTCCCTCCTCCTGAGGCAGCCTCACCGCCCGGGTCCTGGGACTGTGAGGAGGCGGTGTGGCCTCCTGAGCAGGAGCGGCACAGTGCCTGGCACACGCCCGCGCCGGTACCCGCCGGAGGAGCAGGCCCCCTGCGGGCAGAGAGGAGCAAGGGGCAGAGCTCAGCCTCCGCGGGGCGGGGGGGGGGCCCGCCGGTGTCAGGCCCGGCCAGAGCCTGCGGCCTCGGGGGAGGGACCCGCAGGCGAGTGGCCGCTTTGGTGGCGGGGGTGTCTGAGTCCCGGGCCCTCATGCCGCCTCCCGCAGCCCCCCAAGGCCGGGGACCAGCCCCTCGTTTGGCGACGGCTCAACACGTGGCTTTGGAGGTGGACCCCACGTTTGATGGTGAAAAGCCTGCTCATCGCACCTGGCTCCACACGCTCGGTTCCCAGAGCCCTCTTTTCCTGATGCCACTGCATCCTGCCTGGGAGCGTGGGAGCCAGCACATCACGTCCGCAGTGTGTGTGCGTGTGTGTGTCACACATGCAGAGAAAGACATGGGTGCTGTGTGTGTGTGTGTGTCACACATGCAGAGAAAGACATGGGTGCTGTGTGTGTGTGTGTGTGTGTCACACACGCAGAGAAAGACATGGGTGCTGTGTGTGTGTGTGACACATGCAGAGAAAGACATGGGTGCTGTGTGTGTGTGTGACACACGCAGAGAAAGACATGGGTGCTGTGTGTGTGTGTGTGTGTGTGTGACATGTGTACCCAGCGGTTTCTGGGACGGTTTGGGGGGTTGGAAGGCTCTCAAATGCACAGAACATCTCGCTCCAATAGACCCAGAACCATGGCTGCTGGGAGTAGCTGGTCCGTCAGGAATGATGCCGTCTGGCCAATCCCTCCTCCTGGTCCGTCTGTCCATCCGTCCCTGTCCCCACCCTGGTCCCCGAGCCTTCACCCACCCTCGGGAGCCTTCTGTGGCCCAGGCTGTGAGGTGCCTCCTGGGGGCTCCCCAGCACCATCCTCACGTCTGTCTCTGGCCTGTCCCCTCTGTGGGACCCTGAGCCTCACCGATGATAAAGGGGCCCCGGCTCCCCCAGTGGAAAAGGGAGGAGGAGGGGAAGCCCCGCTGCTCCAGAGGGAGCAGGGCTCACGGCAGCCCTGCCCCCCCTCCGCCTAGCCCCCCTCCTGCCATGGCCCCCAGTGCCTCCGGGCTGCCCGCTGCTCCAGCCCACCCCGGCTCCAGGTCAGGAGCAGACTCAGAGAGGACAGCTCCCCAGAGGGAGCAGGGTGGGGGGTGCAGGAAAGGGAATTCGAGGCCCTTCCTCCCATGTAGCCGGGGCTCTCACTGCCCCCCCCCGTCGCCCCGCCCCCACCCCCACCCCCTGTCCCCCCGTCCCCCCTCCTGTGCGGTTACCGGGAGCACAGCCCGCCCTCCGGCCCGCAGCTGCCTCCTCGCCCAGGTTTCCTGTCACTGCCATCCAGGCCGGGTTATCTGTGCCCCGAGATCTCCCATCTGCGCGGCGCACACACACGCAGGCGCCGCCCCCACTGTGGTCTCTCCCTGAGCCTCCACCGGCCCTGCCGACCGGCTGCCTGGATCCTCGGCCGGGGTGGGGGCTGGGGTCAAAGGGCCTTTTCCCCAGGGGCCGCCTAGGGAGGGGTGTGGCCAGGAGGCCTCCGGGCACACGTGCAAGAGGCGGCAGCAGGGCCGCTGGCTCTGCCTCCGGTCGGAAGGCCCAGGAAACAGGAAGCTGACGGCGGGGTCACCACCCCTCCCCCCTCCCTCTCAGAGCAGGGGAGGGAGCACGGTGGCCTCAGCTCTCACGGGGGGACCCCGAGTGTCGTCAAGGCTGCGGCTTTCACTTAGAGCCGGGGAGGG
This sequence comes from Pipistrellus kuhlii, assembly GCF_014108245.1. Lineage (NCBI taxonomy): Eukaryota > Metazoa > Chordata > Mammalia > Chiroptera > Vespertilionidae > Pipistrellus > Pipistrellus kuhlii. The sequence goes on from NW_023425493.1 coordinate 1,421,963, forward strand.
GAGCAGGGAAGAGGGGGGCTGGAGCAGGGCTCGGCTCTCCTGGTGCACAGGCCCGGCCCTCCGACGGCGCGTCTGTGTGGGGTCCGGGCCCCGGACGGCCGTGTCCAGCGGGGTCTCCCCCAGCCCAGGAGCCAGGCACCAGCTGCACTGCCGGGCAGAAGGGCCTGCAGCTTTCCCTGTGCTCTGAGCGCCCGCCCAGGACCGGGCACCTGTGCCAACACAGCAAACACAGACAGAAAAGGCCGGGGAGCGGTTCCTGGGTGGAGGGCCTCCTGGTGTGGCCGGGCCGTGTCCTCGTCACCAGAGCAGCTGCCCAGGCGCTGCCGTCCCACGCCCTGTGCCCACGCCCTGCCTCTCCCGGCCTCACCGCCTGAGCCTCCCGCCCGGCCGCCCGGCTCCCGCCGACTCAGCCTCCCCACGCGAGCAGAGCCGTCCTCAGTGCGGCTCCCCCTGCCCGCCGCTGCAGGCTCAGGGCGCAGGCCCTGCTCCGATCCCTCTGGCTACCACCGTGGACGCCCCAGGTGGCCCAGGGGCTGGGCACCCACACAATCGCTGGATGGTTGACCTGCTGACGGTCACTGCCATCGCCGCCATTAACGCCGATGCACCATGGATGGCTGTGCCCCATTCGCACCAAAGAGCGGGAAGGCTGCCCAGTGCCCCCACAGTCTGTGCGGACGCACCGCTCCCTGGCCTTCGCCCCCAAACGCGGGGACGGTAAGGAAGCGTGGCCGGCTGTGCCGCCACGGTGTGAGTTCCTGCTCGTCTCTGGGAAGAACAGCCTGAGATTCCATAACGGCACTGTCAGCGCACGGGCCCTAAGTGTGCCCTCTGCCTCCCCGCCCCCCTGCGGAGGGGGCCTCCTCTCACGGGGGCCACGCTCCAAGCAGCCCCGTCTGCGTTTGCCTCCGGCCGGGCCGGCAGCAGGGCAGCCCCCAGCTCGCAGCCTCTGGCAGCCCGAGGGCCCCCATGGCTGCCCTGAGACACACTCTCTCCACGGCTCAGCACACCGGCGAGCGTCGGTGCCTGGCCCCGCTCACCCCTGCCCGGGCACCACGTCTGCCTGCAGGCCGGACGGCCAGGCCCACGCGGGGGATTCGCCACCGCGGAGTACGGGCCTGTTGTCCATGACACGGCCCCTCCGGCCCCTCAGGCTGCAGACCCTCGGCGGCTCCCCTCCACCGAGAAGTGGACTCGGTCACTGAGCTCGCGGACCGGCTGGAGGAGCACCGCGCCCTCTCTGCGTCTCCAGCCCAGGGACCCGCTTCCGGAGCCTGTCCCACGTCTCACACCCGGGCTCGTGGCTTTATGTGTAGAGGGGCTTGCTGATTTGTGAGCCTATTGTTTGAAAATGCAGCTACCATGCTGTTTAAAAGTAAGTTTACAGTCAGATGCAGACACTATCGTTCTCAATGCGTTTCTCACTGGAGATTTGATGGCAGGCGGGGTCTGGGCACACTCATTCTTAGGCTCTGCGCCCCCGCCAGCGCCGGACCCGGTGATGGGCGAGCAAAGGGCATCAGACAGGGTTCCCCCCAGTCACCCCCGCCCTGCTGGGCTGCTCCCACCCCTGTGTTCTCCACTCTCTTACCCCCCTCCCCCCCCAAAAAAAGTTTGACAAGAAGATAATGTGACCACTGGGACTTCACATCTCAGATGCTCAAGAAAACATAAATGAGCATCAGAGTAACTGCCCGCGGCACGGAAGGTTCCGGAGAAAGCCCAGCTCCCCCAGCGAGCCCCTCTGAGCCCGCGGGGGAGGGCCATGGGCTCGGGGAGGGCGGCTCACGGCTTTCCTGGGGAGGGTGTGTTTGTCAGTTTGGCAACCTCCTCGTGCCCAGCCCACGCCGAGCGCGCTCGCCTGTGACGCACGTGGTTGGCCGGGATCAAAGCCCCCACAGCCCCGCCCGCAGCTGTGGCCCGGGGACCGCGGGCGTGGGCGATGGGGCTGAGGCGCCCGCAGGGCTGCCCCCCGTCGTGCCGGCTCCCGAGGGGGGCGCCCTGCAGCTTCCAGAGCAGCCAGCCCCGCTCCGGAGGCCGGGGGACCGGTGTCCCCTCTCAGCTGCACCAGGACCCCCGGGGCCAGGAGGCCTGAAGCCTCAGCCCTCCCTGCTGCCCCCGGACCGGAGCTCCGGGCGAGACAGCCGTCTGGGTGCTGCTGAGGGTCCCAGAGGCCGCCCGCAGTGTGGACAGGTTCCCCTCCCTCTGCTGCGGGAACTGGCCGTCTCAGTCCTTCCCTCTCCCCAGCTTCCCGTTCTGTGTTAGATGGAAATAGCGCCGTGAACAGAGAGAAATTGGCAAATGTCCGTTTTGGCCCCCACCCGCGGCTGATGACCAAGCCTGTGCGAGGCGGGGTGGGGGAGGCTGCGGGGGGAGGGATGGGGGGGGAGGCGGCGGGGGGGGGTACGACGGGGGGGGGTAGGCTGCGGGGGTGGGAGGGGGAGGCGGCAGGGGGTACGACGGGGGGGAGGGGGGAGGCTGCGGGGGTGGGAGGGGGAGGCGGCAGGGGGGACGACGGGGGGAGGCGGTGCTGGTCCACGCAGCTCCTGCCAGTCGCCCCGGGCAGAACCGGAGCAGGCGCTGCCTCTCAGGCGCGTGGTGAGCCCGGTCCTCCGTGAGGCCAGCCATCGCCAGTCCGTGGAGCCAGTCCTCCCTGCGGCCGGTTCTCTTCCAGCCCAGGAGGCGACGGGAGTGTCTCCTTATCCAAATGGTCCCTTCCCCAGAGGGCACACCGCCCGTCCCTTCCCCCGACGGCACGGCTGTCACCTCAGGGGCCTTGGGTGGCATGTCACTGGGACCTGACCCTCAGGACACGGCTCTGCTGCCCGAGGCAGCTCTGGAGGCCTCCGCCATCCTCCCCACGCCTGCGGGCTTTTCTGAGTGATCCCCTGTGTGAGCTGCTCTGGGCTGCTGGCACGGGGCCACACTGTCCCCTCAGGCACAGGATCACCAGGGAATTGCAGCGCGACCTGTGACCCGGGCCGGGGCCTCGCCCACCGGCAGGTGCCGCGGGCAGGCTCCAAGCCGTGTCCCATTGC